>NW_026623050.1:26044990-27273918 GCF_023065955.2 Ursus arctos | reverse complement strand
CAGGGGAACCCTGGTCCCTCACCCGTGACACCAACATTCTCCTCAACCCACACCCGCCACTCAGCCCCTGAGTCGGTGACATAGCCAGTTGATCGGGCTTTCCATCCTCCCCTCCATGACACGAATCATAGTTTGGGTTCTGAGTTGTCCACTCCCAGAGGTCTGGCTCCAAAGCCATGGAGATTAGAGAAACCTGAGTCATACCTTAGGCCTCAGCATGCCACCCAGAAAGAAACCGTTTCATTTGGGACTCCAGAAAGGATGTCGAGGGGGAGAAATCCTAATGTCTACCATACTCAATTACCTCGATCCCCCACATTCACTGGTCCCCTGGCCTCAAACCCACTGCTTGACACTCACCCCAACCCACAACATCAACACCCCCCACAGCGTGGAAATTCTCCACACATCCCCCCTAGCAGAACTCCCATTCTCCTACGCCTTACCCCTAAACCAAGTTTTGGTTGTGAGAGGTCCATTCTGAGAAGGCTGAAATGGAAGACGTGGCTCCTGAGGGGGGGACCTGTGGCCCCCCTCCAGGGCAGGGCATCATCCTCGCCTCACAGGGGATCCATGGAAGTGTTATGTCAGGTGACTGATGGGGCTCCCTCTTGAGGAACTCAGACACAGAAAGGCAATTACAGATGCTCTCATGTACATACCACATGGAAAGAAAATACTGAACACATAGATACTGAGAACAGATGGGTGTTTCACTGATTCAGGGAATGGGGGGGAGGACGGGTGAAGGTGGTCAAAGATGCAGTGTCTGAGTGAGAAAATCCGACAGTCATGGAATGTTCTGTGCAGCATGGAGACTAAAGCTAACCCCACAGGATGGGGTACAGGATCCCCTGCTCTTTGAAAGTACAGAGCTCCTAGGAAATCTTTCACAGCAGAAAGGGTGTAAAAAAGGAATGACCATTAATTTATACGGAAAAATGAGTGACCACGCTCAGACTCCAAAAATGACTTCTCTTTGCCTTTTTCTAGGCCTCGGGACACAACTCCTAATGGATGCCGAAAATACATGGAGATAAAGCACAGCAGACGCTCAAAGACACAATTCAAAGCGCTGGTGGCTGGACGTGGAGAGCGGTTCCCAGGAAGGACCTGGTTGGGGTGCACGCCGCCTCTGTCGTGCTTCTCCCCAAAACAGATGCTGAACGTGATGCTCACCGTTCGACTCTTTTCATAAGAGGAAAATCCTCTTCAGGTTTCTTCCCATTAGTGAAACCGGATAATAACGGAGATCTTTCCAAAAAGCCAAGTGTCTTCCCATGAACTTTTAAAAAGTGGGGGATACCTGTACTTGAGCGTTGCTGAGGGAGGACATGTGAAAGGTTCTCCCGGATACAAACATCAGCAGATCCCCCAGGAAAGGCCTCTTCCTCAGCATGCAGAACACAGACTACCTCCTACCCCCAGAAACCTTCTCCTTCCCCTTGCTCAGGACAACCCACAACAGCTGGGAGTTACCCCAGTTCCTCTTTTCTCCCATCCCTGATATCTAAGCTGTCAAGAAACCCTGTGAGCTCCATCATTAAGATGTACCCAGAATAGGACTAACCACTCCTTCCGAGACCCCCTGTCTGGTCCATGCTGGAACCCATCTCTTGCCTGAGTTCCTGGAAAAGCATCATCATTGACCTCCCTTGCCCATCCTCAACCGTCTGGCATCTGTTCTCAACACTGCAGCCAGGATGGCCCACCAAAACAGGGTCCCATGGGGTCACAGGCCTGCAATGACTTTCTGTCACACTGTCACCTCCCTGAGGTCATGTCCTATGCTGTCTGCTGTGGCCACAGGGCCTTCTTGCTGCTCCTGCGTACACCTGGTATGGTCTCGCCCCGGGGCCTTTGCACATGCTTCCCCTTCTATTTAGAGGGCTCTTGATGTGATATCACTGATCTTCTTTAGATCTTGTCTCAAGTATCACCCTCCTAGTGAAGTACCACCTGGCCCCTATGTGAATAGCAAACACCACCCCACCTCCCCTTCAGCATCCCCAGCCCTGTCTCCTGCTTTATATTTCCATAGCACTTATTATAGTCTCCACTCCATCTCAGCAGGGAAGAAACTGAGGCATAAACTGATGGCTTCACCACCAACTCCCCCCAATTTCCTGGTCCAAATCCCCAGGGGAAAAGGTGGCCCGGGGGCTCCTGCACAGCTGGGATGCCCAGGACAAGGGGTCCACCCACCTCTTGCACCCTGAACACCATCAGGAAAGGGAGCCATACGAGGAATCCACCTGCACACAAAACCTGAAACCAGGGAGCTTCCTCAATGACAGGTGAGCACACACGCTTCCTCCCCTTCCCTGAGGTGCTCACCCAAAAAAGCTGAGCAGAGATGCTTCCCAGGGTCCAAATCTCCCTCTGGCCAAGGTGCTGGGAAACAGACATCTGATCCGGCCACCCTGCCAGGCTCGGACCCTCTCAGTGAGTCCTAAGACCCAAGGACTTCTTTGCACTCCAGCTCAATCCCTGTCACAGAGAAGCAAACTCCAGCCTCACAAACGTGCTCATCATTAGCTCTGGAATTCCCTGGGTTGTGTCTACACTGGCCCAGACAGGGGTCCCATGCAGACTACTCCGCAAATGCCCTAGGGTTGCAAGCCACTTTCAAGCTGGCCTTAGAAAGGAAGAAACTGGCCCAATTAGGCAGACCAGCCAAGTGACTCGATGTGCTGCAAACTCAGACAACATCTTCCCTGAACACCAACGCTTCTGAGTCCAAGCTTCCAACCTTCGCTCACTGGGCACTGAGCACCATGTCAGCATGAACACTGCTCTTTCAATTCACTGGCCTCCCAGTCCTTCCAATCAGAAACCCAGCTCCAGACACCACTCTATTTTCCCTTCAGAGAGAGAAGTCAACTGATGGAATAAAACACTCCCTGTGCACAGCACACTTCTATCCACATAGAATTCCTTGGTCTTTCTCATCCGGGCAGCCCTACAAAACCCACACCAGTGAGAGACACCACAAGTTCAATCATCACGTATATATTTGACCTTGTGTTGTTCCTTTCAGTATTTTTACCTCGAAGTCAATGTCTCTATTGCTTTGTTAAAATAATAATAATAAATAATAATAATGATGATAATAAATAATAATAATGATAATGATGATGACATGGTCACCTAAGGGTCTGGATCTCCATAGCCAGACAACATGGCTCTGGTCTAGATAAGGATAAAGACACAACCTCAGCCCATGAAGCAAACCCCACATCCTCAGGGATGCCAACATGCCTCATGGGTGAAGAGTTCCTTTGCTACATGGAATTGTCTGAGTCCAAAGGATACAGGCAACTGCCAGCATTCATTTTCTTCATCAGTTCCCCAGCTCAAGTCGCAAGTGACTCACCAGGTCAAGCTTCCAGAGCCCAGGATGGGCCTCCAGGTAAGGGCCCCTCCCCTTGGGAAAGCTAACAGGAGGCTCCATTTCCTTTGGGAGCACAATGTGGCACTCCCTGAGATCCTAGAGAACCTACACTCCTTCTCCCTTTCTCCCTCTCACAAAGGCCACCAAACCCTGTGACAGCTCTGAGGCTGTTTAACAAATAATTTCTCATATCGGAATGTGGCTCGCAGAAGAGAAAAACATGAACACCCACAAAGGATTCCTTTAATATTTCAGAAGACTTTTCCCATTGTTCAATTAAACCAGAAAATAAAAACGCACAGACATCCACTAGCAGGTCTGATTCACTTCACTGATGGAAAGTAGAGCAGGAAATAAAAGAGTGACAGATGTTCTGAGGACCCACCATGTCCATCACCTCAGGTTTGAAACTTCTCACGCATGCAAGGAAGGAAGCAGCACCAAACATCTCGGCCTGGCAACTCTGACAGTCTGAATTGGAGTGACAGGGACAGACGATGAAGCTGTGTGTGTTTGGTGAGGCTGGTTGCCCTGAAGAAGGGGCTCGGCCAGCTCTCCACCTGTGCCTCACCTGTCCTCAGCCAGGAACCTGCTAACAGCCCTCACCTGTCACAACAGTCACACGGGAGACTCACAGCCACCGCTGGAACCCGTCCTGCCCACACCCTGCTACAGAATGCACTCAGCTCTCCTCTGGGACCCCTGTCACCTCTACCCAGACCTGGAACTCCCATCTGCTGCAAAGCTCCAGGATTCCCCTCTTCTTCCAAAATTACACTGGCCCAAGGCTTTCCTGAGAAAGGGAGAAGGCTACCTAATGAATGGTTCACACCTTCTTTCCCTTTCTTTCATATTTATCTCCACTTACCTTCCTACCTGTGCAAACTGTTAAGTGATGTATACATGGAACATGAACGTGTTCTGAGATCTCAATCTTTCATTGCAGCCTTCTCAGGCCTCCTTATGCAATAAAATGCCATATCCCTAGGACAGGGAGTTTTAAATTATTATTACAGAATTTTACACCCCAAATCACCTCGTTTTTAGTTGTTCTTCACTAGGCAGAACAGTTTCTGTGTAAAAAGACTTTCCATAGATATGACCTTCCATCAATTTTTTTCTTTTTTTAAAATTTTTTATTATGTTATGTTAGTCACCATACACTACATCCTTAGTTTTTGATGTAGTGTTCCATGATTCATTGTTTGTGTAGAACACCCAAGGCTCCATGCAATACATGCCCTCCTTAATACCCATCACCGGCCTATCCCAATCCCCCACCCCTCCCCTCTGAAGCCCTCAGTTTGTTTCCCAGAGTCCATAGTCTTTTGTGGTTCATTCCCCCTTCTGTTTACCCCACCCTTCATTCTTCCCTTCCTTCTCCTACTGATCTCCCTGCTATTTCTTATGTTCCATAAATGAGTGAAACTGTATGATCATTGCCTTTCTCTGCTTGACTTATGTCACCTTCCAGTAATCTCATAAGGAGGAAACAGAAACTCTGTGGGATAACCTGACTCACCCAGCGTCGGGCAAGCAGTTCCAGAACTCAGCCCAGGGCTCCTGTCGCCAAGCTCCTTGAAGCCACCAGCATGCCTCTATCCAGAGGAATTCCCAGAGACTCTCCTTCTGACTCCACCACCAAAGAAACGACAGAGAGAATATGGCACCTCAAAATATCGAGAGGATACATCTAGTAAAGCTAGATAGTCAAGCTTAACTTTTAAACAGGAAAAGGCTGCTTTGAATAATTTTGAATTTTCCCTCGACCCTCATTGTAACTCTTGGGATGAAAAGACTAATTAGTGATGAAACATCACCTTTGGCAAATGACAAGACATCATCCTTATCTGTATCTGACGACAAAAAGCCATCTAACTCTAAATGGTGGCCACTCACCCATATCTTAGGCCCAACTGAATAAACACTGTTAGATGTATATCTTAAAAATACACAAAGAGTAAATCTCACCTTCCCTTTCTAATGAAAGAGTGTTTCTAGGAAACAGCTGTTCAAAATACATTCATAAGCAGTCAATGAACAGAGAAAATGGGATCCCCTGCAAAGTGCTCCAAGCTCAGAAACTAAGTACCTCCTTCACCAAATCCAGAACGCTGACAACTATTACTTAAGAATTTCTTCATGCCTCAACTAGACAAAAGAGAAAAGCCCAGGAGATGGTGGGTTAATGAGAGGTGTTACCCCCAGTCCTGACGTGGATATGACATTTCTCCAAATGGACCTGCCGCTTTCTCTGAACCCTGGCGTCCCATGTCAAGCTGCCTGACTGACTCAGATGCAGACGTTCAAAACCTCGGGACTTGAGCCAGAGCAGAGAAGTGCTGTCAGCTGGGGAGAAGGCGGCTCCTCGGACCTAAAGCCTGCACAGCTGCTGCGGTTTCTGGGAGAAGGGGAAACACAGACTTGTCTTTTAGTAGTAATTATCTTCCAGCCCATTGTCACCATTCCCAGGGAACAGGGAGCACAATGCTGAAGTTGGGTAAGGGCTCTGGGGCTTCCTAGCGCCACACCTGTGCCTGAGGGAACAGGGAACTGCTCAAGGTCCATTACCTGCACTGTGTCGGGGGACAGGGGGCACCCCACTGAAGTTGGGGACCGTGCAGTCCTTACTCTCGCTCTTGCTGGGGAACATGGGAAACCCTGGAATAGACTCTGCGACCCATCCCACAAAAGCTCTGCTGAGCGGGTGCCCTGAAGTTCCTGGGTCTGGGGCTTATGGCCAGTTGACGGAGACTAGGCAGAAGAGACTTTCAAGGGAAAAAGTAAATTCACCTGAGTTTCCACAATGAACTCCCTCCACATGCCCTTCCAGAACCCCACCTCTCACAAGGGGTGCCCCTCCTCCCAGACCCCCCCCAATACGGGCACATAGCATGCACTCACTCAGCCAGGAACTCCACAGGTCCACTCTCTCAGAGCTCTCCTTCCTTAGCTCCCGGTCTGTGTCCTAGGGCTGCTCCGGGTCCACCCACAGAGACGTAGCTCCACCCCCACAGGGTGATTGGTTGGGGAGTGTGGTGCTTCCAGCCCCTTGAATGCCAGGCAACCGCCCCCATGACTCACAACTCTGGGAGTGCAGGGGGTCCAGGAGGCGCCTCCTTGGCTCAGCGCTCTGCGCAGGCATTACTGGGATTACGAGCAGGGCCCCAAACACATACACACACACACACACATACACGGCCCCTTCCGCGGACCCCTCTAGGTGCAGACCACCCTCAGAGCCCTGCCCCTTCCCTTCTGCACCATCCCTCCCTGCAGGGGTTTGCCTGGTTCCTGGCAAGGTCAGCTGCTCTCAGACTGTTCCAGCATTGGGCTTTAGGAAACGCAATGCTTTCATGCATGTCCAAGGCAATTTTAAGCCCCAAAAGGAATGCCCCAAGCGGGAATAGCTTCACTTTCTTGTCTCACCCATGGAATGGATAGTGCTTCTCAGACCTTCAAAGCATCCTTCTAGGATGAGCCCATTTGTGCTGGAATCAATATACACATGCTTGGTTCTGCAGGGAAGGGGCCAGGAGGAACAGCCGGCCTTCTGTGCTGTCGCGGTTGTGAACCAGGAATTTATTTTTCACTTGAAAAGAAAATATAGTGTTATTGTCGACACTAAATGAAGGAACGTTTTAAAACATTTTAGAGAGAAAGGAAGAGAGTTTTATTCAAACCCTAGTCAGGACAGCAGCCTGGGAGACACAATCTTCACAAAGAAGGGATTGCTTAAGGTAAGGAACATTTAGGGCAGGGTTATATATTCATTCTGTTTTGTGTTACGTACAGTTACACATCATGATGAGGAAGAAGACTCCAGAAAGTGACAGACTTTTTCTTATGTTTTCAGTATGTACAAGTCAGTGTGACTTTAATCTTATGGGAGCCAGAGAGGTTCTTTTGTGTTCTCATCTTGATGTTGGCAAAGGCATTTTTTGGTTCTCTTTTTCTTTTTGAAGCAGATGGACAATATGTGAAGGGGGCAGAAATAGGGCCCATGCTTTGAGGGTTTGCCCGGTCATTTGGAGCTGGGTAAAATGTTAAAGGAGAGCTTCCCTGGGAGGCCAAGTTCAGGGCCCACAGATGGTATGAGATAAAAATTACTCTTATCCTTATCATCACTACCAAATGGAGGAACTTGAGACGAAAGCACCTTTCACATAGTACAGGGACATCAAAAGGACCCCTACAGAAGGTTCCCTGCTCCATGGTCAACACAGGTAACAGAGGCGTTCACGGTCTCTGGACTCATCCCCTTGTCCTGCCCAAATCTCTGAAGCATAGAGATCATTTACAGTCAGAATTTTAGACATCTTGGAGATGTCTGGCACGATTCCCTTGGACTACAGAATACAACAGAATAGCTCACTGTCACAACACGAAAGTGTCCCTGGATACACTAAGTTCTTTCTCTGCAACTTTTGCCTCATGGAAATCATAATCCTAACATAGAAACACTATGATGGTTGGGAAGTAAATAATCAGAGGTAAGGGAATATTTTAGCAATCTTTAGAGGCATTGTCTCACTCTGTAGAAGAGGCTGAGTGTTTTCAAATACTATTTCCGACCTTACAGCACACTCTGAACAGACCAGAGCCTCCATCAATTAAAAAAGGATAGTTCTTTCAGTCACTTTAATATCAGAAAAATAGTATAATATCTCTATTCCTAGGGATCTTTAAGGCTCTTACTCAAAGGTCCTCCACTGAGATAATTATCTTCATGATCATGGTGGACAGAGGTGAAAAGGGCAGCTGAATTCGTTCCAGTTGGCCACACAACAAGAAAATCCTAATACTTCCTAGGTTTCCAGATTGACAAGATGAGAGGGAAGAGCGAAATGGTACCCTGTATGGAAGAACAAGGGATTTGGAGTCAGTTTGGAGATCCCACTTAGGTTTCTGACACTAAAATCCTCTGTAATTCATACCATCTCTGAGTCCTTGTCTATCCATCTAGAAAATGGGACTCATTCTATCTACACCCTAGTTTAGAAGTTTAAGAGGGAGAATGCTACACAGAGCCAGTATGGAGTCTCCCAAAAGCAAGTGCTCAGGAAGCCTTAATTACCATTGGGTCTATTTCTTTTCCAGAGAAAAGAACACATGTTGAAACCATTTTTTGAAAAGATGACTCACAAGATGATTTTCAAACCTTAAGGAAGGTCAAGAAGCTGCTATTGTGTCGTAATTCTCTCAGAAATCATGTTGTTAGACTGGTGGGGACAATAGCACCATCATCACTAGGAGTGGGGAGCTTCCCATCTCCATATGGCTATGTTGACTCCCTTAACTCAATGCCACCAGAAAGGACAGCTGGAGGGAGGTGGGGGGGGGGGGACACAGGCCAAGGCTGCCAGGTGTGGCTGGGACATGCAGAACTCTGATAGGAGGCTTAACTCCTGTCTACGTTAGGATAGTCAGTGCCCTTCAGAGACAAAGGGCCATTGTGTGTGAGCCCTGATGTAGAAAAGGTGGCAAATATCCATTACGAGTCCCTCTTTGACCCTTAGGATATGCAGCAAAGTTACATTGAATTTTTAAATATGGAGGGACTTCCTAGGTCTTCTTTTCATGAGGACTAGGGCTCTATTCCTTGGTACCCTAAGAATAGAATCTATTTAATTTCAGGATTTTAAAATGTAGACATGATTTATGGCCCAACATATCATCTGTTTGGGTAAATAGTCTGTGACCACTGGAAAATAATGTATTCTGCGCTTATTATGGAATGTTCCATAGATGTCAATTAGGTCACGTTTGTTACCAATGTTTTGTCTGCTTTTTCTATCAGATATTGAGAAAGGCACATTAAAATTTCCAAACAGTGAGACTCTATTCAGCATTGCATTGGAGAATCTACCCAGTGTTATACTGCAAGAGAAACCAAAAGTGTAAGAATGGAGGGGATAATTGTGACTACTCGCAGATAGGATTGTGTACATAGAAAATCCAAAAGAGTCTATAAATACCCTCTTAGAATGAAACATGGAATTGAGAAATTTGAGATGGATTGTAGCTTCACATTCGACAGTTTCTGGAAGAAAATGTAGAACATGTCGATCTTAGGGTAGGCCACAGATTGTACTAACCACTTAAAAGAATTCAGTGGGGGGTGCCTGGATGGCTCAGCTGTTAAGCATCTGCCTTTGGCTCTGGTCATGATCCCAGGGTCCTGCGATGGAGCCCTGCATTGGGCTTCCTGCTCAGTGGGAAGCCTGCTTCTCCCTCTCACACTCCCCTTAAATATGTGACATCTCTCCCTATCTTTTGACCACTAGGAAAATGAAAAGGTGAGCCATAGACTGGGAGGTAAAGATTTGCAATACACACACTGACAAAGACTTATCAATAAAGAATTGCTACTCATGAACCATAAAAAGACCATCTAATTAAAAACGAGTATTTCACAAAAGATTTACTGATGGCCAGAAAGCACAGGAAAGGGTGCTCCACAGTATGATTTTCAGGAACCTCCAGGCCTTTCCTAAAACAAAAACATGCATAAGCCAATTTTCCCTAGATGGATGACATCCTTATTTCTGAAGACAACATGGAGAACAGACGAGCATCCAAGTCAAGTGATGGAATTCCTGACGCTCAAAGGATGGATAATTGACCTAAGTTAGGGCCGAGGATCTCAAACTACAGTACAATTTCTAGGCATCATTAGGTCCTCTGAAGGCAGACAACTACCACACCCCTTCCTACACCACACAGGTTGCTTCCCAACCCCTACCATAAAGGAAGAAGATCAGAAATAGATAGGACTGGTAGGAAAGAACAGAAATCACATGTGGGGATTATCCTGAAACCCACTGATCACATAACTAGTGTAAGGAAGTGTAGGGAACTGACATGGACACAGACCCAAGAGGTACTTCTTAGAGAAATGCTGTCTGAAATCATCACATGCTGGCACCAGCTAATGAGGGCTCTGAGCATACCCTAGAATGCCTATACTCACAAGGGTTTGTGACATGGTCTCCGAGGACTGAAACTCTTCAAGACCTCAAAGTTTACCAGATTGATTGTTGGATTAAGAGATTCCTGAGTTCTGAGAACAGATACCAACTACTTGAAAGGCTCACCTGGGTTCTCTCAGAGGCCCTACAAAAAGCTGAACCATTACCTGAAAATCAATCTCACACACACACGCACACACAACCTGTCGTTGGTCTAATTCATCAATTACTTAAACATTCAGGACTCTTCCTACCTTTTCTTTTTCTAATTGATATTTGTACTAACAAATATCAACTACACAGCCTGCTGCTGGAATAAAACCAAAGCCTATAATAACTACCCAGGGTTCACGGTGGTAAAAATAACTTATTACATAGACTTTTTTTTTTGTAATGAGTAGAAAACAATGCACAAGAATTCCAAATGCTTGATGTAGACACTCAGCACCCACCACAGAGGTGGAGCTAAATGCACAAAACATCTGACATTTCCTCCTCAACACTGTCAAGGTCACTGAAACAAGGCACATCTCAGAAACTGTCAGAGCCAAGAATAGCCTGAAGAAACGTGATGACCACCTGTCATGTGCTGCCCCACATGGGACCCTGGAGCAGCAAAGGCAGAACACAGGGAAACCGACACAATCTGAACTTCAGTTAGTAATAAGTTATCAGTCTTGGTTCATTAACTGTGATGGTTCTGGAAAAAATAGAAACAGAATAGAGATTCAAAGTCCAATAAGAGTGGGGCGCCTGGGTGGCTCAACAGGTTAAGCCTCGGACTCTTGATCTCAGCTAAGGTCTTGATCTGAGGGCCCTGAGTTTAAGCCCTGCGTTGCCAATTTTACTTCAAATAACATTTTTAAAAATTCTAAAAATCAAATAAGAGAACACTGGAAGCCTAGAGGAAATGGGTAATTTCTAATTAGTAAACAAAATGGACCCTGATAGAAGGAAAATAGAAACAGACCAAGGAGCATGAAGAGGTCACGGTAAGGCTTAGAAATGCCCCATTGGAAAACTCCCCAGAAACAGATGGGCTCATAGTAAACACCTGAGTGTTCTGATGATCCTATCAAAGGCTGATGTATTTACAGAGCTCATCGAATGGAGGATTCCAGTGAAATGTGCTGCCAATTCAACCATGACTTTCTGAACAAAAGAAAAAAAATGGTTGATGAGTTTCCTTCCATTCCAAAAAGAAAAGTTAATTTTTAAACAATTCAGGTTTGGTGTAAATAATCTAATGAAACATAAATCACGTTGCCGTTTTTAACACACCTACTTCTCCATGTGCATCCAACTGTCAACATGGAATGGAGAGGACCTCGCATTGGGCCCAGGGTGGCCAGACCACCAGCCCCATGCGCACCTGCTCCAGCCCCATGCACACTTACAGCCAGATGTTCTCGGTGCTTCTCCTCTCCGAGGAGCAGAATCTGTGAAAAGCACTATGACGTGCCATCTTATGAAGGGCCAAAGCCCCGATGAAGGGACACTTGTGTAAGATACGTCCTGCTGAAATGCTACAGGAGAAAGCAAAAATAAAGCTGTGAGAAAGCCAGACACCCAGGGTTCTGTGCTCGCCTCGGATGACACATCTCTGGGGAACCTGACATGGATCTCCCTCCTGCAGCCTGAGGACTGTCTCTCTACTTTGTTCGCACAACCCCAAATGGTCTGGAAGCCGCGGGCATCCCCACCACCCACTCACAGTTTAGCTATGGCCAGTTCACCCACTCAGGAAAGGTCTGGGGAATCTCTGAAATTTAGAGCTCTGCATACCTAGTGTCATCATTTGGAAATTCCAACTGAAATGCAGCCCACCTTTCCTGTCCCTTGGCAGGAAAAGGAGAAAGATGACAAAAAGCAAACTAGAAGGTAAATGTACACAAGTCAGTGGATATCAGGACGATGCTGTGAAAGTTTTTGTTCCCCCCAAATTCATGTGTTAGAATCCTCATGAAAATGGGATGGTGTTAGAACGGTTGATTGGGTTATAAGGGTGAGGTCTCCTTGTAAATGAGACCCCAGTGCCTTCCCTCCAAGTGAGGATGAAACAAGCAGTCTGCCACCAGAGTCTCCCTCATCTCAGACGTGCACCCTCCAGAACTGTGAGAAATAGATTTCTATTGTTTATAAGCCACCAAGTCTGTGATATTTTGATAGCAGCCTCGGTGGACTGAGGTGATCAGCAATTATGTATAGGACAATTGGGATGTGAAATGAAAAAAAAAATCACAGTACAAAAATGAAGGTTCTTAAGTATAAATCTTATACATAAAATATTCACAAAACCTGAAAACACAGAAGAGAGAAATCAAACAACAGATAAATAAATGTGCCTTTTGCCTCTGTGCATCCGAGAGAGCAGGGTGGGTCACCAGGAGCTCGGAGCCATGTGAGGAAATTTGGCCAGGGTTCCCTTCTTCTGCCTCTGCTCCAACCCACACAGTCTAATCTGGAAATACCTCAAAAGGTGCTGCCCATGTTTCCGTCGGTCCTCAAAGAGTACTGGCTTCAGTAAGTTGGATTAAGTGAACCTCCTTGACTACGTCATCCAGGATACCTGCCTCAACTGAAGACATCTGAGATACCCACTTAATGTCAACTCACTGTACATAAAATAAAAATACTTCCATTAAGAAAAAAACCATAGATAAATGCAAAGACACTCCTTGTCCAGGAGCAATGCACTCAATATTGTTAAGATGGCAATTCTTTCTAACTTGATCTACAGATTCAATGGAATCCCAGTCAAATTCCCTCAAAAATATCAACAAACTATTTCTAAACCAAGACTAACCAATATAAGACTCAAGGCCTCGTATGTGGATCCAAAGACTTAGCATAGGGCACCTGGGTGGCTCTGTTGGTTCAGTGGCTGCCTTCGGCTCAGGTCATGACCCTGGGGTCCTGGGATCGAGTCCCACATCAGGCTCCCTGTTCAAGGCAAGTCTGCTTCTCCCTCTGCCCCCCTAACCCCGCTCATGCTCTTTTGAGTCCGCTCTCTCTCTCTCTCTCTCACAAAAATAAATAAATAAAATCTTTGAAAGAACCAAAGACAGCATAAATGTGAGGTAGTGAAGAGAATGTGGTCATGGTGAAGAGACAGATGAAAGGAACAGCACAGACGGCACAGAAATAGAGCCGTGCCAACAGAGTCACTTCATTCGTCAAAGGGACAAGGCACCTTCATAAGGAAAGGAAAGTCTGTTCCACAGAAGGTGATAGAACAATGAGAAAACACATGGGGAAAAAAGGGATGTGAACACAGACTTTACAAATTACACAAAAATTTACTCAAAATGGTCCACACACATAAATTTTTGAACGCAAAGGTGTGAAAAGTATAGCTCTACATGACCTTGGGAGGTGAGCTTGGGCGGCTCAGTCTGTTAAGTGCCCGACTCTTGATCACAGCTCAGGTCTTGATCTCAGGCTTGCGAGTTCAAGCCTCTTGCTGGGCACAAAAAGAAAATAAGATAAAAAATAAAACATGCTTGATCTTGGATTCGGATATGAGTTTTAAAATACCAAAGCAAGAGGCTTGAGATAAGATGGCGGAGGAGTAGGGGACCCCTTTTTCAGCTGATCCCCTGAGTCGAGCTGGATAGGCACCAGGCCATCCTGAACATCCACGGAATCAGTCTGAGATGCAGGAAGATACATCTGGATCTCTACAAATGAACATCTCCAGCGCTGAGTATTGAGGTATGAAGCGGGGAGCCGTGAAACCGCACACAGATATTGGAAGATAAATGGAAGGGGGAGGGAGCTGCCGTGTTTGGGTACCAGGAAGCGGTAGCCACCTGCATGGGGGAGCAGGCGGACTTGCGGACCGGCACCCGTGAGAGAGCAAACTGAGACCCTGACCCGGGAAACGCACACCGCCAGACTGAAACGGAGCTCTGGTGTGCTCACTGGAACCAGACTGAGACCGGGAGCTTCGGGAGTGCACGGGGGTGGCTGGAGGCTGGCCGTATTAGAAACACAAAGGACAGAGAGGCACTGGCCCTGGAAGTGAGGGCTGGGACGCCGGGTGTGGGGAGCACATCCCCGGACACTGCAGGGTTGAAAAGCATGAACAGTAACGGAGTTAAAGTGGCCAGAACATAAGTGGAGAACGGTCCGCTATCCCTCTGTTCTGAGACAGAGGCTGAGCTTCGGCCACTGCTGCTCCGACTCTCAGAAGAGGCACAACAAACTGCCAGGGAAAGCCGCCAGAGAACAAAAGCCTGGAAATACCGGCTCACAGGGTGCCCATCCCCATGCCCCTCGCAGGGGGCATGGAGCCTCTACCCAAACAGGGTTGCCTGAGTATTGGTGCAGCAGGCCCCTCCCCCAGAAGGCAGGCTGAAAAATCAAGAAGCCCACATCCCTAAGATCCCTATAAAACAAGGGCGCACGGCCTAGGTCCAGGTCAATAATTTGGGCTCTGGACAACCCCATAACCTCTCCTCATCAGAATGACAAGAAGGAGAAATCCCCCCCCAGCAAAGAAAAGACAATGAGTCTGTGGTCTCTGCCACAGAACTAATGCATATGGATATAACCAAATTATCAGAAATGGAATTCAGAGTAACAAAGGTCATGATGATGTGTAGACTTGAAAAAACTATTAACAAAAATGTTAATGAGAATATAGAATCTCTAAGGGCGGAAATGAGAGTGAATCTGGCAGAAACTAAAAATTATTAGAGCCAAATGCAGTCAAAAGTAGATACTTTGACGGCCAGGGGGAATGAGGCAGAAGAACGTATCAGCGAATTGGAGGATGCGTTAGTAGAAGAAAAAGCTAAAATAGAATCTGGACTCAAAAAAATCCATGCTCAAGAATGTAGGTTACAGGGAGGTACGAAGCGGGGAGCCATGAAAACGCGCATAGATATCTGAAGATAAATGGAAGGGGGAGGGAGCCGCCGTGTTCGGGCGCCGGGAAGCGGTAGCCACCTGCTCGGGGGAGCGGGCTGACTTGCGGACCGGCACCCTCGAGAGAGCAGACTGAGAACGTGAGCCGGGAGCACGAGCTACCAGACTTCTCACGGAACTCCGGTGTGCTCACTGGAAGCAGACTGAGACCGGGCGCTCCGGAATGTGCGGGGGCTGCTGGCGGCTGGTGGCTGGCAGTGTTAGAAACACAAAGGACAGAGACACACTGGCCCTGGAAGTGAGCGCTGGGACACTGGGTGTGGGGTGCACATCCCAGGACGCTGCAGGGTTGAGCAGCACCAACAGTAACAGAGTTAAAGTGGCAAGAACATCAGTGGAGAACGGTCTGCGATCCCTCTGTTCTGAGACAGAGGCTGAGATTCAGCCGTGGCTGCTCTGACTCTCAGAAGAGGCACAACAAGCTGCCAGGGAAAGCCACCAGACAATAAAAGCCTGGAAATACTGGCTCACAGTGTGCCCAGCCCCATCCCCTCTCACAGGGGACATGAAGACTCTACTCAAACAGGGTTGCCTGAGTATCAGCACGGCAGGCCCCTCCCCCAGAAGGCAAGCTGAAAAATCAAGAAGCCCACATCCCAGGGCGCCTGGGTGGTGCAGTCATTACGCGTCCAATTTCGGCTCAGGGCGTGATCCCAGCATTCCGGAAAGGAGTCCCTCATCGGGCTCTTCCACTGGGAGCCTGCTTCTTCCTCTCCCACTCACCTGCTTGTGTTCCATCTCTCGCTGGTTGTCTCTCTGCCACATAAATAAATAAAATATTTAAAGAAGAAGCCCACATTCCTAAGATCTCTATAAAACAAGGGTGCACGGCCTGGGTCCCGGTCAATAATTTGGGCTCTGGACAACCCCGCAACCTCTCCTCATCAGAATGACGAGAAGGAGAAGTCCCCCCCAGCAAAGAAAAGACAATGAGTCTATGGCCTCTGCCACAGAACTAATGCATATGGATGTAACCAAATTATCAGAAATGGAATTCAAACTAACAATGGTCAAGATAATGTGTAGACTTGAAAAAAGTATTAACGAAAATGTTAATGAGAATATAGATTATCTAAGGGTGGATGTGAGAGTGAATCTAGCAGAAATTAAAAATTCTATGAGCCAGAGAAAAAAATGAAAATAGAAGATGGTCTTAAAAAAATCCAACGCCAAGAATGTAGGTTACGGGAGATTACTGACTCAATGAAACGTTCCCATGTCAGGATCATTGGCATCCCCGAGGGGGTGGAGAAAAACAAAGGTCTAGAAGAGATTTTAAACAAATTGTAGCTGAACACTTCCCTAACCTAGCAAGGGAAACAAACTTTTGTGTCCAAGAGGCAGAGAGGACCCCTCCCAACCTCAACCACGACAAACCTACGCCATGTCACGTCATAGTGCATTTCGCAAATATTAGATCCAAGGATACAGTACTGAAAGCGGCCAGGGCAAAGAAATTTCTCACGTACCAAGGCAAAGACATCAGAATTACGTCAGACCTGTCTACACAGACCTGGAATGAGAGAAAGGGTTGGAGGAGCATTTTTAAAGCTCTTTCAGAGAAAAACATGCAGCCAAGGATCCCCTATACAGCAAGGCTGTCATTCAGAATTGATGGAGAAATAAAGACATTTCAGAATCGCCAGTCATTAACCAATTTCGTAACCACGAAACCAGCCCTACAGGAGATATTAAGGGGGGTTATATAAAGGTAAAAAGGCCCCAAGAGTGATACACAAAAGAAAGTCACAACCAATACAAACAAAGACTTTACTGGCAACATGGCATCATTAAAATCATATCTCTCAGTTCTTAGCGCTAATGTGAATGGTTTGAACGCTCCCATAAAACGACACAGGGTTGCAGATTGGATAAAAAGAAATGACCCATCCATTTGCTGTCTACAAGAGACTCATTTCGAACCCAAAGATGCATTCAGACTGAGAGTAAGGGGATGGAGTACCATCTTTCACGCAAATGGACCTCAAAAGAAAGCTGGGGTAGCAATTCTCATATCAGATAGATTGGATTTTAAATTAAAGACTATAGTTAGAGACACAGAAGGGCACTATATTATTCTTAAAGGAAGTATTCAACAAGTGGATATGACAATTATAAATATATATGCCCCCAACAGGGGAGCAGCAAGATACACAAGCCAACTCTTAACCAGAATAAAGAGACATATAGGTAAAAATACATTAATAGTAGGGGACCTCAACACCCCACTATCAGAAATAGACAGAACACCCTGGAAAAAACTAAGCAAAGAATCAAAGGCTTTGAATGCCATACTTGACGAGTTGGACCTCTTAGATATATATAGAACACTACACCCCAGAACCAAAGAATACTCATTCTATTCTAATGCCCATGGAACATTCTCAAGAATAGACCATGTTCTGGGACACAAAACAGGTCTCAAACGATACCAAAAGATTGAAATTATCCCCTGCATATTCTCAGACCACAACGCTCTGAAATTGGAACTCAACCACAAGGAAAATTTGGAAGAAACTCAAACACTTGGAGACTAAGAACCATCTTGCTCAGGAATGATTCGACAAACGAGGAAATCAAAAATCAAATTAAACAATTTATGGAGACCAATGAGAATGAAAATACAACAGTCCAAAACCTATGGGATACTGCAAAGACAGTTCTAAGGGGGAAATACATAGCCATCCAAGCCTCACTCAAAAGAATAAAAAAATCTAAAATGCAGTTTTTCTATTCTCACCTCAAGAAGCTGGAACAGCACCAGAGGGACAGGCCTAATCCACGCACGAGGAAGCAGTTGACCAAGATGAGAGCAGAAATCAATGAATTAGAAACCAGGAGTACAGTAGAGCAGATCAACAGGACTAGAAGCTGGTTCTTTGAAAGAATCTATAAAATTGACAGATATCTAGCAGGACTTTTCCAAAAGAATAGAGAAAGGACCCAAATCAATAAAATTATGAATGAAAAAGGAGAGGTCATGACAAACACCAAGGAAATTGGAAGGAGTATTAGAAACTTTTATCAACAGCTCTATGCCAATAAATTAAGCAATCTGGAAGAGATGGAGGCCTTCCTGGAAACCCATAAACTACCAAAACTGAAACAGGAAGAAACTGATTTTTTAAACAGGCCAATTAATTATGAAGAGATTGAGTCAGTGATAAACAATCTTCCAAAAAATAAATCTCCAGGCCCAGATGGTTTTCCTGGGGAATTCTACCAAACATTCAAAAAAGAAATATACCTCTTCTCCTAAAGCTATTTCAAAAAATAGAAACAGAAGGAAAGCTACCAAACTCATTCTATGAGGCCAATATTACCTTGATCCCCAAACCAGGCAAAGACCCCATCACAAAGGAAAATTACAAACCGATTTCCCTAATGAATACGGACGCCAAAATCCTCAACAAGATGCTGGCTAATAGAATCCAACAGTACATTAAAAGGATTATCCATCATGACCAAGTGGGATTCATCCCTGGGATGCAGGGGTGGTACAACATTCGCAAATATATCAGTGTCTTAGATTTCATTCAGAAACAAAATTTCAGAAATCATATGACACTCTCAATAGATGCAGAAAAATCATTTGACAAAACACAGCATCGTTTTCTGATTAAAACCCTTCAGAGTGTAGGAAGAGAGGATACATTTCTCAATCTCATAAAAACCATCTATGAAAAGCCTACAGCAAATATTATTCTCAACAGGGAAAAGCTGTAAGCCTTTCCCTTAAGATCAGGAACACGACAAGGATGCCCACTCTCACCACTATTATTCAACATAGTACTAGAAGTCCTTGCAACAGCAATCAGAAAACGAAAAGGGATAAAAGGTATCCAAATCGGCAAAGAAGAAGTCAAAATGTCTCTCTTCGCAGATGACATGATACTCTATATGGAAAACCCAAAAGAATCCACTCCCAAACTATAAGAAGTGATAGAGCAATTCAGTAATGTGGCGGGATACAAAATTAATGCTCAGAAATCATTTGCATTTCTATACACGAATAATGAACGTGAAGAACGAGAAATTAGGGATTCCATACATTTAAAACCATAGGTTACCTTGGAATTAACTTAACCAGAGATGTAAAGGACCTATATTCTAGAAACTATAAATCACTCTTGAAAGACATTGAGGAAGACACAAAAACATGGAAAAATATTCCATGCTCATGGATCGGAAGAATTAACATAGTTAAAATGTCCATGCTACCCAGAGCAATCTACACTTTCAATGCTATCCTGGTCAAAATACCGATGACATTTTTCAAGGAACTGGAACAAAAAGTCCTTAAATTCGTATGGAACCAGAAAAGGCCCCGAATCGCCAAGGAACTGTTGAAAAGGAAAAACAAAGCTGGGGCATCACAATGCCAGATTTCGAACTGTACTACAAAGCTGTGATCACAAAGACAGCATGGTACTGGCACAAAAACAGACACATAGACCAATGAAACAGAATAGAGAACCCAGAAATGTACCCTCGGCTCTTCGGGCAACTAATCTTTGATAAAGCAGGAAAAAACATCCTGCGGAAAAAAGACAGTCTCTTCAATAAATGGTGCTGGGAAAATTGGACAGCTACATGCAAAAGAATGAAACTTGACCACTCTCTCACACCATACACAAAGATAAACTCCAAATGGATGAAAGACCTCGATGTGAGACAGGAATCCATCAGAATCCTAGAGGAGAACATAGGCAACGACCTCTACGACATCAGCCAAAGCAACCCTTTTCATGACACATCTCCAAAGGCAAGAGAAGCAAAAGATAAAATGAACTTGTGGGACTTCATCAAGATAAAAAACTTCTGCACAGCCAAGTAAACATCAAAAAAACTAAGAGGCAGCCCACGAATGGGAGAATATATTGGCAAATGATGCTACAGATAAAAGACTGGTATCCAAGATCTACAAAGAACTTCTCAAACTCAATATGCAAGAAACAAATAAACAAATCATAAAATGGGCAGAAGATATGAACAGACACTTTTCCAATGAGGACATACAAATGGCCAACAGACACATAAAAAATGTTCAAAATCATCAGCCATCAGGGAAATTCAAATCAAAACCACACTAAGATACCACATTACGCCAGATAGAATGGCAAAAATTAACAAGGCAAGAAACAGCAATTGCTGGAGAGGATGTGGAGAAAGGGGATCCCTCCTACATTGTTGGTGGGAATGCAAGTTGGTACAGCCACTCTGGAAAACAGTGTGGAGGTCCCTTAAAAAGTTAAAAATTGAGCTACCCTATGACCCAGCCATTGCAATACTGGGTATTTAACCCAAAGAAACAGACGTAGTGAAGAGAAGGGCCATATGCACCCCAATGTTCATAGCAAAATTATCCACAATAGCTAAATCGTGGAAGGAACCGAGATGCCCTTTAACAGATGACTGGATTAAGAAGTTGTGGTCCATATATACAATGGAATATTACTCAGCTATCAGAAAGAACGAGTTCTCAACATTTGCTACAACATGGACGGCACTGGAGGAGATAATGCTAAGTGAAATAAGTGAAGCAGAGAAAAACAATTATCATATGATTTCTCTCATCTATGGAACATAAGAACTAGGGAGATAGGTAAGAGAAGGGATAAAGAAAGGGGTGTAATCAGAAAGGGGAATGATGCATGGGAGACTATGGACTCTGAGAAACAATCAGAGGGCTTCAGAGGGGAGGAGGGTGAGGGAATGGGATAGACTGGTGATGGGTAGTAAGGAAGGCACATGTTGCATGGTGCACTGGGTGTTATACGCAACTAACGAATCATCGAACATTCCATCAGAAACCAGGGATGTACTGTATGGTGACTAACATAATGTAATAAAAAAACATTTAAAAAAATGTCCATGCTACCCAGAGCAATCTACACTTTCAATGCTATCCCGATCAAAATACCAAGGACATTTTTCAAAGAACTGGAAGAAATAGTCCTTAAATTTATATGGAACCAGAAAATGCCCCGAATCGCCAAGGAACTGTTGAAAAGGAAAAACAAAGCTGGGGGCATCACAATGCCGGATTTCGAACTGTACTACAAAGCTGTGATCACAAAGACAGCATGGTACTGGCACAAAAACAGACACATAGACCAATGAAACAGAATAGAGAACCCAGAAATGGACCCTCTGCTCTTTGGGCCACTAATCTTTGATAAAGCAGGAAAAAACATCCTGCGGAAAAAAGACAGTCTCTTCAATAAATGGTGCTGGGAAAATTGGACAGCTACATGCAAAAGAATGAAACTTGACCACTCTCTCACACCATACACAAAGATAAACTCCAAATGGATGAAAGACCTCGATGTGAGACAGGAATCCATCAGAATCCTAGAGGAGAACATAGGCAGCAACCTCTACGACATTGGCCAAAGCAACCTTTTTCATGACACATCTCCAAAGGCAAGAGAAACAAAAGATAAAATGAACTTGTGGGACTTCATCAAGATAAAAAGCTTCTGCACAGCCAAGGAAACAGTCAAAAAAACTAAGAGGCAGCCCACGGAATGGGAGAATATGTTTGCAAATGACACTACAGATAAAGGACTGGTATCCAAGATCTACAAAGAACTTCTCAAACTCAATACGCGAGAAACAAATAAACAAATCATAAAATGGGCAGAAGATATGAACAGACACTTTTCCAATGAAGACATACAAATGGCTAACAGACATGAAAAACATGTTGAAAATCATTAGCCATCAGGGAAATTCAAATCAAAACCACACTGAGATAACACCTTACGCCAGTTAGAATGGCAAAAATAGACAAGGCAAGAAACAACAAATGTTGGGGAGGATGTGGAGAAAGGGGATCCCTCCTACATTGTTGGTGGGAATGCAAGTTGGTACAGCCACTCTGGAAAACAGTGTGGAGGTCCCTTAAAAAGTTAAAAATTGAGCTACCCTATGATCCAGCCATTGCAATACTGGGTATTTACCCCAAAGATACAGACGTAGTGAAGAGAAGGGCCATATGCACCCCAATGTTCATAGCAGCTTTGTCCACAATAGCTAAATCATGGAAGGAACCAAGATGCCCTTCAACAGATGACTTAATTAAGAAGTTGTGGTCCATATATACGGTGGAATATTACTCAGCTATCAGAAAGAACGAGTTCTCAACATTTGCTGCAACATGGACGGCACTGGAGGAGATAATGCTAAGTGAAATAAGTCAGGCAGAGAAAGACAATTATATGATTTCTCTCATCTATGGAACATAAGAACTAGGAAGATCAGTAGGGGAAGAAAGGTATAAAGAAAGGGGTGTAATCAGAACAGGGAATGAAGCATGAGAGACTATGGACGCTGAGAAACAATCGGAGGGCTTCAGAGGGGAGGAGTTGGGGGAATGGGATCGGCTGGTGATGGGTATTGGGGGGGGCACATATTGCATGGTCCACTGGGTGTTATGCTCAAGTAATGAATCGTGGAACTTTACATCAAAAAATAGGGATGTAGTGTATGGAGACTAACATAATAAAAAATATTATTATAAAAAATATAAAGGAAAAAAATAAAAGAGGAAATTGACAGGCAAATAAATAAATAAATAAACAAACAAACCACAGAGCACCTCCAGAGGCAGGAGATGAGGATCTTGGGTGGCTCGGTCCCAGAGAAATTGGATCCCTCTGAGCCTCTTTGGGGCCCTACTGCCCCCAACACACCTGACAACTGGGGAACTCTCCACAGGTCCAGGGCAGAGGTTTCAAACCCCCCACCCATCCAGGACTAGATGCTAGGGAGGGACGGCGGGTTTGGCCCAGGATACCCCACCTACCACACACCCCCACACGCACACACGAACACATTCACACACAGGCACACGCACCCCTTGGCTACAGACCAGGTAGAAAACTTGAACACGAGGTAGGTAGGTAGGTCAGGCTGGTCAGCAGCAGAAAGACGGGCACAGCCACAAGGGTGCTGCTGTCGGGCCACCCCTGAGGTGAGATCAGGGAGCCTGTGGGCAGGAAGGGCCCAGGGTTGTGAGCCTCCCTGGCACCAGGAAGTTCTTCCAAATCCACATGGCAAAGCCCCACAGGAGTGCCCCGGGCCACAGTGGAAATTTTCTCATAGGTCACAGGGTTGTGTCACACCTGCTAAATGAGTCACCCACCCCTGGGCCTCACCTCCTCCATCCGCAAGGTCTTAGGGGTCAGTCACCCTTCCTAGCAGGTCACAAGGGTCAGCCCAGACCTCCCCAGAGAGGTGAGACCGTGTCCGGGCTCCAGAGATGGAAGAAGAGGCCCAGCATGCCGCCTTCGGCCACACTCACTCCTAATGACAGACAATTACTACAGGTTCCAAGAAGCCCAACGCTTGGCAGGTGTTTGTTTCCTCCTCAAAAATCTCAGATCTCCAGGGGAGGGTGGTCAACTGGGGCACGACCGCCTCAGGGAGGGGGTTCCAGGAGGGTGAGGGGAGGGACGGTGTGACGCAGAGGGCTTCTCCTCGGGAGGGCTCTGGGGAGAGGGAAGCACGCAGACTGGCTCCATTCACTCCACTGGCCCTCACCACGCAGCTCCTCCATCATGTCATCCTCCAGGGTGGCCTTCTGGACCCATAGTTGGGCCTCATAGCAGGAACAGGGGTCCAGTTTGACAGCTTTGAGGGTGAGCCAGGTACCCCCGACAATGTGATCCCCATGCCAGGCCTGCTATGGGGTCCCGCGGGTGAGACAGGGTCTGTTGGCCCTCCAGATCTCTCTCTCTCTCACACACACACACACACACACACACACACACAACCATACCCACGCACGTGGGCACAGGTATCCATGCACGCCACAGGCCCATGAGCACACACTTACACTCCTCTGCCCCCCTGCACACTGATGCAGGTGCACACACAAACATGCTCGCTACAGTCACACACTCCTCTACGTGGGCATACCCTGTGCACACGCACATATACAAGCATACGTACTCATGCACCACCGGCACACTCGCATACAAACACATGTGGGCACAGTCACGCCCCTGGCTCTGAGCACGCCCCTCCTCGTTAGTCCAAGCTGACATCTTCCCCTGTGGGAGGACGGGTGGCCCTGAGCCACTGCTCCCAGGAGAGAGAGGCCCCTGGAGGAGTCAGCGCAGCATTCCCTCCCAGGCCTCTTCCTGCTTCTTGAAGGCCAGCTCATAGCTGAGGACGGAGGTCAGGGGCTCCAGGACAGGACTGACGCTCCAGGTCACGACACGACAGTCAGAGCTGACATTGCTCTGTAAGCCAGAGGGAGGGTCCAACATCAGGGAAACAGAGTGAGGCTACGTATGGTGTGTAGTCAGCATGCCCAGGACTGGGGGTCCAAAAGATGCTGGGGGGCAGGAGGGCATGGTCAAGGCACTCCCAGGAGGTCTCTGTCTCCTCCCTGGTGCCGTCTCCCAGGGAGGCCCCAGGTGGGACAAAATGACAATGAGTTCCTCCAGCCCCTGCAGCTAGACAGAGTGTTTCAAATGTCCCCTGCCTCTTCCTTCACAAGCTGCTGCTGGTAGCGCTTCCCAGTGTCTTACCAGAGTCCTTCGTGCGATGACTAACATGCATTTCAAGTGACTCAAGTTGTACCCTCGCCCCAACTTGAAGCCCTGAATCTTCACCTTCCTCCAAAACCGTACCTCTCCGGTAAGCAGTGGGCCCTCCCCTCCCAGGGGCCCAGCCTGCTTCTAGCCCCAGGTCTCTCTGAATCGGGACAGAGATCTTTCACGGGGCCATGGAGGTTAAGGGCAATGGGACCTTGCCCCCCAATCCCCATGAAGCCAGGATGTTCCCTGTCAAGGCACCCAGATCAGGCCTCACCATGTCTCCAGGGCAGGTAGTATAGGTCCCCCAGGCTGACCTGCTCCTTCCCACAGACGGACCGGTGGAAAGTGACGGTGAAGGTATCGGAAGGCACGAGCACCTCCTCGGGGGCAGAACGGCAGTGTGCTCACTGGTCCAGAAGACACGTCTGTGCTTGCTGCCCAGTGCGAGGTTGCTGGAAAGGGTGTGTGTCAGCACCAAGCGGCCACTGCGCCCGCTCAGCCATTGCTGCTGTCTCATGGGGACCCCACCCTCATGGCCTCGTGCAGCCTGGCCCTCCAGCTTCACCTGTTAAAGAGGAGCCAAGGACTGGGACCATGGCTCAGCTCTGGGGCAGGCCAGGGGCAGCCGAGCCTTAAGATGTTGTTACTGAGGCAGGTGAAAGATCCAGCCCCGGGCCGTGGGAACAGTGACGGTTTAGAGCCCACCGGGGCTGCTTCAGGGCAGGATTAGTGCACGTGACTCAATCGTGATGCCCACGTGGTGCTAATTAGGCTCATTACCTCTCCCGGCATTAGAGGAAAACAAAGAACAGGACAACAGAGTTTGCACCTGAGACTCTTACTCCTTATAGACGGGAGCTTACCTGAGAGCGTCAAACATCCTCATGAATGACAGATGTATTTCAACGCCCCACAGTGGAGCTTTTGGGGCAATGGTTGTGACCCTGTGGAGACCTGGTGAGCAGAGAAGAGGCAGGCTTTCAGCAGTTGCTGTGGATTTCAGGAATGTGTTGAGAATAAGCCACACATGCTTTGATTCCTACAACAGGTGGACCACAGAGGAAGAGAAAAAGAATGCAACCTTGTTATACAGTTTGCTGATGACACAGATTTCTCTGAGGTTCTCAGAAAAATACTTAAAAAGGCAGGACTGTGAAAAGTTATCTTTAGGGCCCCACCTCACACCCTGAATTTCTTAAAACAAAACTAAATTTCCGACCACCTTTCTGGAAAAGATGGGCACAAGCCAGAGGCACACCAATCCAGGGTTAAATAGGGATCTGACCTATTTAGAACTAGTCTTGGCTAGCCTGCAGTTTAGCACCAGTTGAGTTCCTGGCTTAGCTGAACACCTGTGAGCTTTCCCAGTGTCTGACAGTGAAAAGGGAGGAAGGGAGAGGAGATGGCTGCACACGTCTCAGGTGAAGGAGGCTGGTGCTGAACTGGAGATAACAAAGTACTTTCTCAGACCAGATAGAACAGCTGGGGAGTTAGCCGCATACAGAACTCCAACTGGCACTTCGTGGGTCTGTGGGAAGCCAGGTGGGAGATCTTTCCTCAAGATCCCTGAGAGCAGGCTGCCAAGAAAAAGTGGCTCTGGATCCCTTTGTCTGCCGGCAGTGCAGGGACCCAGGGACATTTTAGGAGACACTGAGCTTCGCCTCCGAAGGAGGCAGAGTTATAGAGTCCAGGTCTTCTTGGCCGTGACTTTTAGTCCTCCTGCCGTTACAGTGTCTCAGAAGGTGAGGGTTTTGACACCGTCCTGGGCAATAGTAAGGAACTGAAGCAATAACTAGGAGTGATTAGAAAGTGTTCTGAGACTTACTATGCATCAAGTGCCAAAATAAATTCCAGGTAAATTAAAAAGTTAAAGGATAAATATCATAACAAAAGAATGAGAAGAAAGTTTAGCTGATCCTAAGGTGGTAAAGGCCTGTCAAAACACAGAAGCAAAAAAGGAAACAGCAAAAGGTTTGAAATATATGTATACAAAATTTAAAAATTCTCTATAGCTTTGAAATCACCAAAAATATTAATAGGATACAGTTAATAGGAAATAACAAGTTGGGAAAAATATTTACAGCATATGTGATTACCAGTTAATCGCCTTAATGTGAAAGAATACATGGGGGGGGGCGACTGGCTGGCTCATTCAGTAGAGCCTGTGACTCTTGATCTCAGGGTTGTGAATTCAAGCCCCACACTGGGTATGGAGCCAACTTAATTTAAAAAAAAGGATACATAATGAAGAAATGGATGATCATATCAATAGAAATATGCTAGATGCCAATAAGCACAGGAAAAATATTAATTAAAATAAAAAATAACAGTGAAATATAATAAAATACTATATAGTTCTTCAGGATTGACAGACATAGGGAATGACACAATACCCACTATTGTCAAGGGTACAAAGAAAGGGGTATTCTCAAACATTTACGATTGGAATATAAATTGGTTTGAGTTTTCTGGAGGGTAATTTGGCAGTTTATATTATAAACCCTAAAATACGCATAACTTTTGACTCAGGAATTTCTCCTTTAAGAATTTGTCTTTTTTAAAAAGATTATTTATTTATTTGAGAGAGTGAGAGAGAGAGCATGCATGTGCTAGCACAAGCAGGGGAGAGGGGCAGAGGAAGAGGGAGAAGCAGAAGCAAGCTCCCCGCTGAGCAAGGAGCCTGATGCGGGGCTCAATCCCAGGATTCTGGGATCATGACCTGAGCCAAAGGCAGACATTTAACCGACTGAACCGTCCAGGCGCCCCTTCTAGGAATTTATCTTAAGGAAACAACCAAGCATGTGCTCAGAGACTTATCAACAAGAATATTTACTACAGCATTATTTTAAAAATGACAAATCCTGGAGAGGGGGTATTGAATGGTCAGACTAGACAGAGTTGGGGAGTGGCTACATGGGTTTTCATTATTGTATTTATTTCCTACTGTAACAAATTACCATAAAGTTAGCAGCTTAAAACAACATACACTTCTTATCTCACAGTTCTATAGGTCAAAGTCTGACCGGGGTCTCACTGGGTTACCGTTGAGGGGCTGACAGAACAGTGTTCCTTCAGGAGACTCCAGGTCAGAGCATTTTCTAGCTTCCAGAGGCTGCCCACACTGCTTGGCTCTGGCCCCCCTTCGTCCATCTTCATATCCAGCATCATAGCATCTCTCAGACCTTCCTTTCATCACTTCATCTCTTTCTCTGACTCTTCTTTTTCTGTCTTCCTCTTCCACTTTTAAGGACCCTTGTGATCACTTTGGGCTACCCCGATAATACTCCTAGTTAGCTAATTAGTTGCCATGTAACTAGGTCCTGGGGATTAGGGCATTGAAGTCTTTGGGGCTCATTATTCTGCTACACTATTGTATTATTCCATATACTTATCTTTATGAAATATTTAATATTTTGTCATATTTAAAGTACTAAATATTAAAAAACTCAAACCCAATGACCACTTTGAAAGGACGATATATGGTCATAGGATGACTGCTATGTGCACATTAAAAGTCATAATGTAGGAAAACATGTAGTAACATGGAACAATGTTCATTACAGGTAGTGGGGGGGAATCAAGTCTACAAAAGAATACGCACAAGATGATACCAATTACATAAAACCCATACCCCCAACAAACCTAAATGCAAGTAAATAAAAAATGTTTGGAAGGTTATAGGTCAAATTGTCAATAATATCTTTTTTAATTTTTTTTAAAGATTTTATTTATTTATGTGACAGAGAGACAGCCAGCGAGAGAGGGAACACAAGCAGGGGGAGTGGGAGAGGAAGAAGCAGGCTCCCAGCGGAGGAGCCTGATGCAGGGCTCGATCCCATAACGCCGGGATCATGCTCTGAGCCAAAGGCAAACGCTCAACGACTGGCTACCCAGGCGCCCCCAAATTGTCAATATTTATCTCTGGATAGTAATTTTAATTTTTTTCAACTTTTCTGCATTTCCCAAAATGTGTGAAATAAAAGGTGATGGAGAATGTCATCTAGGACATTTTCCTGGTCAAGCATTTCCCTGGCTTCCTAGTGCTTTTTTAAAAAATTAACATATAACGTATTGTTTCAGGGGTACAGGTCTGTGATTCATCAGTCTTACACAATACACAGTCCAGCACCCCATCCCTCCCACCCTCCTCCACTCCAGCAGCCCTCCGTTTGTTTCCTGAGATTGAGTCTCTTATGGTTTGTCTGAAGGTTTTATTTATTTGTCAGAGAGAGCCTGGTTTCCTAGCTTTTGATCATACTCACACCCATCCCTCAATTCGTCCTCGACAGAAATATTTCAAGTCTGGCTCTCGAGGCTGCTTTTTCAGGCCCTAGCTGTGCGTTCTGGAAAGTGTAACTCTCAGAGGCGGGAAGGAGCCTGCGGGGAACTAAGCTCCGCAGCGAACCGGTGCTTCTCAGAAACTTTTCGGAGTGAAGCACACCCAAGGCAGAGCCGCAACCCGGAGAACTTCACCAGTCCCTAGAAAGCTGGATGCACGAGTATACGAAACTTTCATCATTTCGCGGACACGGGTTCACAGTTTTCATTAATGCTACTGGCTTTAATAAACGGGCCGACCCCTGCGGCACCGCAGAACCGCCGCAGAGCGGGGAAGGGGCGGCCCCCAGCGCCCGCCGGTTCGGCTACGCCACGGGGCTGGGGCGGCCTAAGTCCCAGGCGGTTTCCTCGCCGGGCCACACCACCCAAGCCTGGGCCCGGGCACCACCTGTCCGAGGCGGAGCCCTAGGGCCGGCGACCCTGGCCCAGGAGTCCCCCAGGCTCGCGCCGTCCGGGCCTTCGGAACGAGGGGCACTCACAACCCGCCGCGGCCGGCGACCCCACCACCGAGAGGAGCGCCTAGAGCTGCCGGCCGCCCGCTGGCCCCGCCGCTCCGCCCCGCCCAGCCTCCTCTATCCCGGAAGTTGACGCCGCCGGCCCGATCGCGTGCTGCTCGCTCGGGGTGTCGCCTTAGAGATCGGGACCGGCTGGGATTGCGAAAGGGTCAACATGCCTGTGAGTTGTTTACTTTCTGGCTTTCCGTTTGTTTCGGGCTTCTCTGTCGGGGGGTCCCGGGGGCGGGTTTGCCGACTCCTCGGCGGCCCGGGGAGGGGTCCCTGTCGCGCGTGGCGGACTTGTGGGGACTTGCCCGGGCAGCGCGGCGCGTCGGGCCCTGTTCTGGCCGTGGGGCGGGGAGGACCCGGGGCCGCGCTGGGCTCAGGTCTGGAGTCAGTGGCTAGGAGGGGACAGCTCCCCGGGTTAGGGTGACACTCAGCCTTCTTGGGTTTTGGTGGGCGCCCGTGAGACTGTAATCCTTCCAGTCTTTTTGCTTTTCTTGCGCTGGTTGGTTCTCGCCCCCTCTCGGAAGCGATTTTCTGTTGGTTTCCTTTTTAAAAACTGTTTTCGCAGTTGCGTTACATGTTAACTCCGTCAAGGACAGTCACGCTTCAGCCGCTCGGAGTTCTGTCGGATCAGATGTTGAACCCCAGGGGCAGGGGACAGAAATCTCCCCAGCGCTGGCGCTCTCCGGTCCACCTCAGCGGTTTCTACTCCCAGCGCCTGCAGGGTTGGGTCAAGTTCTCACCTAGCTCCACAGTGTTGTTTTTATTGGAGACTAGTACTCAGTTGAGTAAAGAACAACGGGATTAACCGTACCATATGCTTCTCGATCGTCATAGTTTCTTTACCCGGACTTGGGGAACACAAGCATTATAAGAAGTATTGATTAAAGTTACTTAACAGGCTAAATAAATAACATCTGGCGTGTTGCCTCTGCTGAGTATGACTTATTCCTTGTTTTGCATGTATATTTCACATATGGTTAAATCTGCCAGCATTGTGGATTCCTTCTAGCAATAATAGTATGCTTTTTTATTCAGTTGGCTAGAGATTTACTACACCCGTCCTTGGAAGAGGAAAAGAAAAAGCATAAAAAGAAACGGCTAGTTCAGAGCCCAAATTCCTATTTTATGGATGTAAAATGTCCAGGTAAAATTTCAAATCTTAATTCCTCTCCCAAGGAAAATTTCTGAAGGGATTGCTAGTGTGGTGTGTATGTTTAGATAGATACGTTAGGACTTTTTGTTGAGTAGAAGTGGGGTCAAAGAATTGGAAATGCCAAAAGGGACGTTTTCCTAATAAACTATTCAAACCATTGTAGAAAGATTGGGGGGGGTTGACGATGGGGATATGACATTTGATTTACTAAGTCGTTAAGCTGTTCAGATGATTAATTTTCTTTTTCATGATGCAGTGAAAGTGTGTTGATTCTTTCGTGTTAATCTGTGCTACCCAGTTTGGTGGCCATTAGCCATATGTAACTACTGAGCACTTGAAATGTGGTTTGTCAAAGTGGAAAATACTCTTTTAAGTGTAAAATATACACTGGAGTTTTAAGATGTAGCACACACATATAAAAACCATATTGATTAACATGTTGAAGTGGTAATACTAATTTGGAAATGCCAAGTTCAATAAAAAATATTATTAATTTCACCTGTTGGCTTTTTAAAACATTTTCTATGTGCCTGGAAGAGTTTAAGTTAAATATGTGGCTTGCTGTTTACACAGCACTAAAGTTCTTCATCTTTTACAAGGTCTTTACTAGAAATAGGTGAACAATAGGCTTTATTTTCTTCTGCTTTTCACTTTTAACATTGCCCTTTTTCTAGGTTGCTACAAGATTACCACGGTTTTCAGCCATGCTCAGACGGTGGTTCTTTGTGTAGGCTGTTCAACAGTGTTGTGCCAGCCAACAGGAGGAAAGGCCAGACTCACAGAGGGTATTCATTTAGCATTTTCTAACCCACTGATGAGGTTTTATGGTTATAAATGTCTACCGTTATTAAAAACCAGTTTAAAAGAAATCTTAAATTCATTATTACCAAAAAAATTTGATCTTTCGTTGTATGCTCTTTTAGTAAAGAGTGCCCTTCTCAAAACCAGTTTAAAAGAAATCTTAAATTCATTATTACCAAAAAAATTTGATCTTTCGTTGTATGCTCTTTCAGTAAAGAGTGCCCTTCTCAAATAAGTTTATACCTTTGGTTTTGCAAAGAACTCATTTAACTATTGTTTTTCTTAGTTTGGAACACGTACTTCTCTGTAGTTATTTAGTTTGCTTAATTTGGAATATTAAACATAAATCAGAATGGAGCAAAAGAATAAGTACATACAATAGGACATAATGGATTTTTAAAACCGCAGAATTTTAAAAATTCTCTTGTAAATATTTTGTTTCATATGTATTTGACACATTTTACTGAAGACAGTTTTTATCATTGCTAGCTAGGCAACAGATAACTAAGGTATAAATTAAAATGCCAGGAGTTTAATTTTGCAGAGCACCTACTTAATGGCTAAATAAAAATCCCATCTTATTTATTTAGTTTTTTAAAGATTTTATTTTTAAGTAATTTCTACACCCAACGTGAGGCTCAAACCTAAAACCCCGAGATCGAGAGTCACCTGCTCTACCAACTGAGCTAGTCAGGTGCCTGTAAAAAACCCCATTTTAATTCCTCTTTCACTTTTGTGCAGTAAGAAAAAAAGAGTAATTATGTATATTGTTTTCCATAGTGGTTCTTATAGATTCATAATTCCATAATGATATTTGAAATTTGTTTGTGATATTTTGGGGGTGTTGTGAATTCCATGTTGTTCTCACCGGAAGAGTTGTAAGTAGATTGGCAACGAATCCAAGATCTATTTTGTGTGACCTGGTGAGATCTAAGTACAAAGTCAGCATATGATGTTTAAGTGCAGTATTGCTCTCAAAAGTATACTTGTAAGATTTTTTAAACCTTTATATCATGTCATGATCTTGGAGTTTTGTGCCAATGGATGCTTAATAGGGTATTCGAGTTTTCCTAATAGATTTGAAGAGAATTCTAATCAAAATCAGTTTCTTAGGAAAGTAATTTAGAATAATTCCTAAAAATTAAGATTGCATTTTTCTGACAGGTTGGATTAAAGTTTTAACTGTTGGATTTAGATTCTTATGTGATCTCCAATATAGCATTTGAGAAACAGAAATAACAGTTATAGTCACATCACGATAAATTCAAATATACAAGAATTATTATAGTAAATTTCTGGCATAAAAGGATAAATAACCTATATGTGAATATTATTCTGGTATTCCTAAAACTTAGTTTTTTTTACTGAAACAGTACTTCTTGTCATTAAAACTATAGCAGAGATAGTGTACAGTTGTGTTTAACATGCTCTTGTCATTCCTTTGCAGGGTGTTCGTTTAGAAGAAAGCAGCACTGACGATGCACACAACTCTTGAGTCTGTGTTATATCGCAGAAAGCCTTATCAGTTCAGTAATTCCAGTTAATCTACCAAGATAATGGAATTATGTTTAATTTTGTAAGGTTTACAACAGTGATCTCCTATTTTGGTGTCAGTTTTTCAATAAAGTTTTGATTATGGGCAAATTCCCCTTCTTTTTTTTTAGTGTGTGTGAATATGCTGTTTATGTATACCATGTGTGAGTTTGGTATAAACATTTAAAAAAGTGTATTCTGATTAGTTTGTCTCATTTCAGGACTAGAAACCGTAAATATTTGATCATCAGTCCTTTTCCAAATTACTGTGAGTGGGCTAAATAATTAAAAAATGGAAAGAAGTCCATTATTTGTTAATTCTAGATACAGTTTTGCCATTGTAACTATGGAAACACATGTATAGAAGTACATATTTAATGCAGTAACAATCAGTATAATTACACAGTAATTACAGTGTAATGCCGTGGATTTATGTGGCCCTAACATATTGCATAATTTAGTAGATAACTGCAGCTGGGGTCTGAATTGTAGGAAGCACTTTCTGGGGTAGGAAATTTGAGAGGAGGCATCAGGAGTAGCATGATTACCCCCAGATGTCTCGGCTGAGAATGGTAGATGACGTGGAATTCTCTGGTCCAGACAATGAGTGTTCCTGACTACAGATGTGTGCTGAGTGGCTCTGGTGTACTTGCCTTTTTTTTTTTTTTTTTTTTTAAGATTCTATTTATTTATTTATTTGACACACAGAGCTAGTAAGAGAGAGCACAAGCAGGGGGAGCAGCAGGCAGAGGCAGAGGGAGAAATAGGCTCCCTGCTGATCAAGGAGCCAGATGCGGGGTTTGATCCCAGGACTCTGGGATCATGACCTGAGCCGAAGGCAGATACTTAACCGACTGAGCCACCCAGGCACCCCTGGTGTACTTGCTTTTTAATCACAGCAATGGCTCTAAACCCAGCTTCACAAAGATAGGACATCATCAAAAGGAATGTTGTGCCATATAATGTAACTGAACTAGCTGGAACTAGAATTAGGCATGATATCCCAAAGGTATCAAGTATCAATGTTTTTCCTAATGGTGCTCCAACTCACCTTAGCTTGCATAGTTTAGGAATCTTGGCCCCAAGGAGACCCAGTGGATATGACAGGCTATTGATATGGAAAGGAGCAAAACCTATGATAATTAACTTAGAGGGCAAATCCCTGAAAATTTCCTTGGAAGTATCACTGAAAGAGGCTTGTACTTGGAAGAACATATCCAAGGATTAAGTTATGGAGATACTTGGCACTGGGAAGTGAATGGTGTATTGAGTTTTATCTCATTATTAATCTAAACAGTCTTGCTGGGCTTGAAAAATACTACTACACTAGGACTTACAAACTTCAAAGTCTGCCACATACTTTGTTATTTACTGATTGTTTTTCTTTAATACTATTATTTATATTGACTTTGTTTTTTTAATGTAAACATTTTTTTTTTTTTAAGATTTTACTTTTAAGTAATCTATGCCCAATGTGGGGCTTGAACTTAAAACCCTTAGATCAAGAGTCACATGCTCCACCAACCAAGCCAGCCAGGTGCCCAGACATAAACATATTTTTAAAGGAAAACTTAAATTTCTCCTGTAAATAGAAAATCCAGTTACATAAAGATAAGTAAATAAAATGGAATTCTTGGCTTCCGACCTGTTCAGATGACTAATGGTTTCTTACCTGGTGTTCCTGGAAATCATCAGAAAAGGTTCTTCTTGTTCTTGGTCTTGGTCTTGTTCTTATTCCTCTTCTTCTTCTTCATATTATGTAGATACCATAAAATTCAACCTTTTGCAATGTAAAATGCAGTGGTTTTTAGTATATTCACAGGTTGTACAAACTGTCACCACTGGCTAATCCCGTAAGGAAACTCCATATTCATTAGCATTCCCCCCCCTTCCTCCCCCCAGCTCCTGGCAACCACTAATATGCTTTCTATCTCCATCAAATGGCCTATTCTGGACACTATGTAAATGGGCTCATTTAATATGTGTCCTTGTGTGTCTGGTTTCTTTGACTTAGCACAATGTTTAAGATGGCCATCACACTAGCATGTATCACTACTTCATTCCTTTTTATGACTGAATAATACTCTGTTGTAAGAATATATATTTTGTTTATCCATTCATCAGTTGATGGACATTGAGTTGTTTTCATTTTTTGGCTACTTTGAACATGTATGTACACTTTTTTATGTAGACGTCTTTTAAATTCTCTTGGGTTATATACCTAGAAGTAGAATTGCCAGGTTATAGTAATTCTGTGTTTAGATTTTTGAGGAATTGCCTATTATCCAAACAGGCTGCACCATCTTACATTCCAGCAAGTCATACACAAGGGTTATAATTTCTCCACATCCTCACCAACACTTGTTTTTGATCGTAGCCACCTTAGTATGTGTGAAGAGCTATCTCGATTTGCATTTCCCTGATGATTAATTATGTTGACCATCTTTTTATGTGCTTACTGGCTATTCATATATCTTCTTTGGAGAAATGTCTATTCAGATCCTTTGCCCATTTTTAATTGGGTTGGGTTTTATTGCTGAGTTGTAGGAATTCTCACATATTCTAGATACAACACATATATACGATTTTCTCCCATTCTGTGAGTTGTCTTCATCTTTGTCTTCAGAAAAACAAGCATCTTTAATTTTAATGAAGTCTAATTTATCTATTTTTGTTGTTTCTTTTTTTTTAATGTTTTTTTATTATATTATGTTAGTCACCATACAGTACATCCCTGGTTTTTGATGTAAAGTTCGATGATTCATTAGTTGGCGTATAACACGCAGTGCACCATGCAATACGTGCCCTCCTTACTACCCATCACCAGCCTATCCCATTCCCCCACCCCCTCCCCTCTGAAGCCCTCAGTTTGTTTCTCAGAGTCCATAGTCTCTCATGCTTCATTCCCCCTCTGATTACCCCCCTTTCTTTATCCCTTTCTTCTCCTACCGATCTTCCTACTTCTTATGTTCCATACATGAGTGAAGCCATATGATAATTGTCTTTCTCTGCTTGACTTATTTCACTTAGCACTATCTCCTCCAGTGCCGTCCATGTTGCAGCAAATGTTGAGAACTCGTTCTTTCTGATAGCTGAGTAATATTCCATTGCATATATGGACCACAACTTCTTAATCCAGTCATCTGTTGAAGGGCATCTCAGCTCCTTCCACAATTTAGCTATTGTGGACAATGCTGCTATGAGTATTGGGGTGCATATGGCCCTTCTCTTCACTACGTCTGTATCTTTGGGGTAAATACCCAGTAGTGCAATGGCTGGGTCATAGGGTAGCTCAATTTTTAACTTTTTAAGGGACCTCCACACTGTTTTCCAGAGTGGCTGTACCAACTTGCATTCCCACCAACAATGTAGGAGGGATCCCCTTTCTCCATATCCTCTCCAACAATTGTTGTTTTTTAAAGATTTTATTTATTTGACAGAGAGAGAGACAGCCAGCAAGAGAGGAAACACAAGCAGGGGGAGTGGGAGAGGAAGAAGCAGGCTCCCAGCGGAGCAGGGAGCTCGATGTGGGGCTCAATCCCAGGACCCTGGGATCACTCCCTGAGCCAAAGGCAGACGCTTAACGACTGAGCCACCCAGGTGCCCCGCATTTGCTTTTTTATAACAAAATATTCTCCATATTAGAAGTATGGCTAAATATAGTTGGAATATAGTTTCCTGTTGCTGCTGTAACAGAACAGCATAAACTTAAAGAATCATCTCTCTCTCTAAAAACAAAAAATACAAAAAACAAACAAAGAAAACAAACTTATTATCTTACAGTTTTGGAGGTCAGAAGACCAAAATGGCTAAAATCAAGGTATCAGTGTGGCCATGTTCCTTCTGGGGGCTCTAGGAGGAGATCTGTTTCCTTGTCTTTTCCAGCTTCTAGAAGCTGCCTGCATTCCTTGGTCTGTGACCCCACATCCTCCTACCTCTACTTATGTCTTCACGTCTCAACCTTCCTTTTACTATTTTTTTTAACATTTATTTGAGAGAGAGAGAGAGAGAGATTGTGCATGTGAGCAGGGGCAGGGCCAGAGGGAGAGGGAGAGAAAACTTTGAGCAGACTCCCCACTGAGCATAGAGCCTGACCTGGGGCTCAATCCCAGGACCCTGAGATCATGACCTGAGCCCAAATCAAGAGTCAGATGCCCAACCAAATGATCCACCCAGGCTCCCCTATTCTCCTCTTATAAGGACACTTGTGATTACACTGGGCTCACCCAGAAAATCCAGGACAATCTCCCTATCCAGGATCCTTAATTTAATTATATTTGCAACGTCCCTTTTGCTAAGTAAGGTAACCTATTCACAGGTGCTGGGATTAGGACATCAGTAGGGGGCCACCATTCGCCTATCACAGAATACCAAATTTTAAAATGCTGTCCCAGATTTGAAACCGTCAAAAAAACTAAGAGGCAGCCCATGGAATGGGAGAATATGTTTGCAAATGATGCTACAGATAAAAGACTGGTATCCAAGATCTACAAAGAACTTCTCAAACTCAATACACAAGAAACAAATAAACAAATCATAAAATGGCCAGATTTGAGAACAGATTCTGAAAGGATGAGGTTATTCATCCCCTAATCCATTCCAGTGGCTAATGGTTGCGTGACCTCCGGCAAAATAAGAATAATTTCTACCTAATAGGGTTTTTTGAAGATAAAATGAGGTAATATACAAAGTGCTTAGCACAATGCCTAACACATAATAAGCACATTGTTAATAATATTTTTAAATAAAAATGGATACTATTAAAAATCAAGTACTTTCAAGTTCTATTTCTTTCCCAAATTATTTACCCATTTCATTACCACATTAGAGCAAAGTTAACTATTTTTTCTTAAAAGAAAGCAAGCTCTACATCACGTGGGGCTCGAATTCACAGCCCTTAGACCAAGAGTCACATGCTGCACCGAGCCAGCCAGACACCGGTGAGCACAGCTACGTTAACTATCGCTGCAAAGCAAACCACCCCCAAATTTAACGACTTAAATTAATGGTGATTTATTTTTTCTCATGATTCTGTGGGTTGGTCTCACCTGGGCTCACTCATGCACTTGCCTTCAGCTAGAGGCTCTCCTGGACTGGAAGGTCTAAACGTTTGGCTTTAGTCACAGGCCTGGCGGCGGTGCTGGTTGTCAGCTAGGGCATCTCGGTTCTCCTTTGTGTGGCCTCCCATGCTCCAGTAAACCAATCCCCCTTCTTTACATGGCCGTTTGGGGGCAGTATTTTCAGAGGGGAAGCTGGAAGGGCTCTTAAAGCCTATGTTCTGGAACTTCTGCAACACCATTTCCACCACATTCTATAGGTCAAAGCAAGTCACAAGGCCAGCCTAGATTCAAGAGAGTGGAGAAACAGACTCCACCTTTGGCTGGGAAGAAAGGTAAAACCAACAACACAAAGGAGTACGCACAATGGAACGAGAGGAATTTATGGCCATTAAAAAAATACCCCACTTTGGGAGAACTTTGAGGTTACTCATTTCCTAATCCACAAACATGTCCACAATAAATTCTTAAAGAAATGCTTAATCATTTCCCCTATTCTGGATGAGCACAGACTATAGGTGGGAAATTTACATTAGAGAAAATCAAAATGGCTAATGAGCATATGAAAATATGTCTAATTTCACCAACAATAGGTAAATGCAAGTAAAAACAATCAGATACCATTTCCCATTCACTGTATGGTCCAAAATTAAAAGTTACTGTTGGCATACAAACAACAGAATTAAGTTCAACCATAAAGAATTGTCCCTACTCAAATATTTTTGACCTACAAAAACAATTTCATATGGTTCAACCAAGAAAAGGATGTTCCTTACAGCATTGCCTATTTAAAAAAAAAATCTGCCAATAAGAAAACAGTATGTGAGATAGTCATACAATGTAGTATTTTATAGCAATTAAAATAGACTGACCAGATCACAAAACAATGTTAAATTTAAAAAGGGAATGTAGAAAACATGTATACTATGATGCTATTTGTATAACTGTAACTAATACAAATGAACACTAAGATTAGGTATGGACACACACATGGCTGTGAGAGAACTAAACAAGGGATTGGAAGGGACACCCCAACTCCTGATAGCTGTTGCCTGTAAGGGAATATGGGCGGGAACTTTGGGTGGCAGTTAAAGGGGTCTTCAGTTTATATAGCTCTTATGTTTTATCTATTATTTTTTAATAAAGAAGATGTAACTAAATGTTAACATTTTAGGGTATTGAGACCATACCGAGTATCTGCCATGTGAATCTTTTGGGCTTTCTGGTATTTTCTTTTCAATTTCACAAAATAAAAGACCAGTTTGATACAGGAAGGTAAAGCAAATCATTTGTAGCTAACGATTGCCCTGACAACTTATAAATTACAGAAAACAAACAAACACCCAAACACAAGAAACTTGTGCCAAGTTCTTTCACCCAATATTAAGGATCAGCCACTCCAGAGATACCACTTTGGGAGATAAATAAATTTATCAATACCATTTCTAACAATATTAAGTGAGAAAAGAAGTTATCATGGCAAAAATACCTGAAACGGGAATTCTTAATCTAGGGTCAGTAAATCCCTGACATTTGCGTATCACCTCATTTTCTGAGAAAGTTCCCAGGTCTTCTCAGAGCTTCAAGAATCCTAAAAAAGATGAACAATAACGAAAGCAATTGCCTTGCTCATAATACACATTCACTGAACTCATGGGGCTCTTCATGCTCTGTGGGTCCTCCCGCACCTGTCGTTCAGTCACGGTGCACTTCTCCCTGACACCCAGACAGTGCTCTTGCCTCATCCTTTTCCCCCAATTTAAATGTCCCCTCTTTGGAGCCTCCAAGCAGTTCACTCTGTGGTCTGTGCAAAGTTCAAAGCTTAAATTGATATCAAATTAGAAACATGGCTCTTTCAATATCAGAAACATTTTCAAAATTATAATTCCATTTGCCTTTAGTCAGAATATATTTTAAAATTTAAACGATAAATTTAATCTAATAAATTAAAGGAAGGAATGACCTTTTTGTTTCTCAAAAACAGCACCGATGGAAAACTTCAACAAATACAAATATAAGACATAGAGATCAGAAGCCAGAAAGACATCAGGAAATGAAACGCATCTGTTTTAGGGAGCTGCTTTCTCTATACGTCAACCAACTAAGAATTATCCATCTATTTACATTTATAGATCAAAATGGAAAAGTGAAGAAATAGGCTTAGGGCTCAGAAATACAGAAAACCCCTCCTTTAGTAGAGTGTAGAAAAACTTTGATTTCTTCTTGAATTTTCCTGAATTCAGTGTAATCCCAATATATTCATCTATGGCTGCTACAACAAAATTCCCTAAGATGTCAACACTAACAAGCCATCTGTGGAGCCAGTCTCCCACACTGAGTCAGGGTGGGTCTGTGTGATCACTATAATTTGGTATAAGCAATGGTGTATGTCTTCCAAGGCTAGATAATAGAAGACATTGTCGTATTTGCCTCGTTCTCTCTTCAATTACTCAATTTGGGGGAAGTTACAGGACAGTCAAACAGATCTATGGAGAGATCCATGTGGTGAGAAACTGAGATCTCTTGCCTTAAGCCAGCAAGCAGTGGAGGCCTCTTGCCTATAGCCCATACTAAAATAAGGTCCTTTAGCCCTGAGCAAGCCTTCAGAGGACTGACGCTCTTGCTGATATCTTGTCTGCAATCGTAGGATACACCCTGAGCTAGAACTATTCAGCTGCTTCCAAACTTACGAAACACAGAAATTGTGAGACAGGATAATTTGTTACATAATAGATTCCTGATGCACATTATACTAAATGAAAGAAGCCAGACACAAAAGACCACATATTTGTAGGATTCTATTGATATGAAATGTCCATAATAGGCAAATCCAAAGAGACAGAAAGTAGGTTGGTGGTTTCCAGGGTCTCGAAAGGGAAAGGACTAGGGAGCAAATGCTAATGGGTAGGAGACTGCTTTTTTTGGGTGAAGATGTTCCAGAACTGAATGGATATACACCTTGTGAATATACTAAAAACCACTGAATCATACACGTTAAAGTATGTGAATTTTGAATTATATCTGAAATATGTATTTTTTAAGTTATAGATTTGTTACCTGGAAGTAGAGTGAGGCTGTAACAAAAACCTAAAACATGGGAGTGGATTTGGAACAGAGTAGTGGTTGGAAGATGGAGTGAAGTCTTTTGAAGAGAGCACCAGTGAAAGCCCCAGGAGTCTTGAAGAAACTGTTTAGAAGTACGATGGCCTTTGCAGAGGCTGCAGGTGCGGACTTAAAGGAGAGTAAGGAAAATCTTATTGGAAATCGGAGGAAAAGGAATTCTAATTTTGTAGTGGTGGCAAGTTTAGCAACACTGTTGCCTGCAGGGACACGGAAAGTAGATGTGCCCAATGAACTGGGTGAGCCACCTGAGATGTCCAGTGTTGAATGTGTCTCCTGGCTTCTTCCTGCTGCTTATACTGAAATGCATGAGACATTAGCTAACGAAGGACTACTAGACAAAAAGAATCAATAATGGATGGTTTGGAAAATTCCCAGACTCTCCAGATGGCGAATGAAGCTCAAACGACGTCAAGACAAGATAAAATTTAGGGCACTTCCAGCATAACAAGGTTTAAAATGAAGCTGAAGGGGCACCTGGGTGGCTCAGTTGGTTAAGCAACTGACTCTTGGTTTCGGCTCAGGTCGTGATCTCAGGATGGTGAGATCGGCCCCACGTCAGGCTCTGGGCTCAGTGAGGAGTCTGCTTAAGTTCCTCTCTCCCTCTGCCTCTCCTTGCACTCACGCATGCTCTCTCTCCCTGTAAAATAAATAAATCTTAAAAAAATAAAATAAAATGAAGCTGAAGCTCTGACTAAAATCCTTTGACTGCTGAAAGAACCAAGATGGTGCCTCTGAGAGCTATATAAACAATAGGGTTTATTAGAAACAAGTGTTTTCTCCAATTGTATCTGCAGAATCCCAAGTTACAGAAGGGCTTTCTTTGGAGAGATGTGGTGGTATGCTTTTTGTTTACTAACACAAACCCCAAAGAAATTTGTAGGAGACTCACAAAGTTTAAACAAATGGTATTGGCAGAAACACTACTTAAACTGAAAGGAGAGATAGAGTACAAAAGAGGCCTTTGACCCTCCAAACTTACGCAAGCAGAAAGCAGGCTGAGAAAACCACTCAGCTACAAACACATGTTACCTTTCATGAAAAAATAATAAGCCAGAGGGCAGAACCAAGGGTCTGGAGAACATAGCCCAAGAGCCAAAAATTATCCCCAGGCCTGGAGTACTAATCAAGGAGCTGCCACCCTGTGTCTGGTTGGATTTCAGAACTGCTAGGACTGATGGACGTCTTCCAGTTCCCCACTTTCTAAAAGAGGAGGGTCCATAGCAATGACTGCATATGTTGTGCCATTGTACGTTGCACATGTGGGGAGCAGATAACTTGTCTTTATGTCACAGGACTTCAGATAAAGAGGCACTATACTTAAGGAGGCTCATCCACACCTAGACCTGATTCACATGGTAGTCTTGAGCTGACACCATAATGGAATGAAATCTCTGGAAAACTTGGGAAGAGGTAGGAAGGACATTAATCATTGGGGACCAGAGGTCAGACTGTGGTAGATGACCCCCAATGATCCCCACCTTGAGACATTCATACCCTGTGTAATCCCTCCAAGACTGTTATCAGGGTTGGTCTGTGAGATCTAAATTCTATAGCAAATGTGATGGTATGTGGTCTCTGAGGCTAGGTTATAAAAGACTTTGGCTTCTGCCTGGCTCATGGCTCTCTCTCCTGCCCTCCCCCTCTCTCTATGTCTCGAATCACTTCTCCGGGAAAAGCCAATTAACATGACATGAAGATACACAAGTAGTCCTATATAGAGGCCCACACGGAGGGAAACAGACCTCTTGCTACTCACAAGCCAGAGGACTGATACTTGCCACCAGTCAAGTGAGTGAGCCATTTTAGAAGCATTTCCTGAAGCCCCCGAGAAGCCTTTGGATGACCACAACATCTTGTCTGCAACCTCATTACAGACCGGACTCAGATGCATCCAGCCAAGTGACTGAATTCCTAAGCCTTGGAAACCATGAGATGATTCTTTGTTCTTTTAAGCTGCAATAGATAACATACAATTTCTCATAAACTTGTTTCCTGTCATATTAAAATAACAATATTTGAAGTTTCCTGTTGAATGAGATTTTCTTTATATTACACATTCAAAAACTATATTTTATCAGAATATTTTATTTCAAGAATTAACACTTTTTTCCAAAAAAATAATATAGTTACTTCCCTGAGTATAAAGATCTAATCCTACAATAAAAGACAATTACAAAATTAAGCAATTAGAGGTACATAATTCTCTGCATTCAATTATACTCTATTACAAATCTATTTTTAAAAATCTCATGTATTTTGGGACTTTAATGTTCCAAACAACAGCAACAAGAAAACAGCTCATTTTGCACCGTGATGTTAAGACACGTCAGCTCTGTCTTTATCAAATTCCAGAGCAATCTTTAAAGCAGTGCTGTTGAGGCCAACAGATTGCATGTTACATATGATAGAAACGACTACTCCCCTCGGGGGAACCTTGTTGTTCATAGCTTCCGCATCCAGTTCTTCAGGAAGGACCAGCAGGACACTGCTGGCACCCACCGCACCTCCGGTGTGTGAGGCATAATGCCGCTGCTTTCTACAAGAACCGTACAGTTGCTTCTTTTCCACAACACCCCACGCCATTGCGTATTTACCCTCCTTATCCCAAGACATCTCTGTGTTGGGGACTGGTGTCCAAATCATAACCATTGTTTCTGGCTTGAGATATCCGGGTAAAAGATTTTCATGTGAGTTCTTAAAGAGCCCAACTTGGTAACCATACAGCATTGCGTTCCCAAATTTCAGAAGGTCACCCACTGTAGACAGAAATCCACCACCAGCCCATTTATAGGAGTTATCCACGTATGGTGTGTTGACAAGACGTCTCTTTTTATTATAAACATAAAATCTAAAATGAAATAAGAATGGTCATTAAAAACTTCATAGTCTATTATGGACTTTACATATGATAACGAATAGGAAAATATGCACATGAGACAGGCTGTTGCAATGTAGTGATTATACATTCTGAGAAACCATTAATTTTCAGTATGATTCAGATGCTAAAAAAAACACAAATAATTGAGTAATTAAAGCACAGAAAGTGTTTTTTGCTTTTTTTCCTACTGGCATGACTCGCCCATTTTGGGTGTATCAAAGTTTTAATACCTGTAAAAATGAAATGATTAATATTACACACGATACATTTGCCTGGTGCATATGCAGAAACACTTATTGTTTGACAGATATTCCCAGTCCTTGGGCTCAGTGAATCATGTGCCACGTGTGAATTTTATAACTAAGAGAGTATACATTGAGATGTTTAAGATTGATATTTGTAAGGAGACTACATCTCCTGGCTAAAAATGCCAACAGGAATACTATGTGTAATAATGTGACGTGGGACTTTCTTGGTGTAGTGAGGGAAGCTGGAGCTCGCAAACCCACTGGAATCCCAACTCACCCTTACTAGCTAGTAAAATATGCTTCTTTTATTTAACACTTACACAGTTCTTACTACGTGCCAGGCATTGTTCTAAGAACCATGTCAGGATGAACTAATTTATTCTTGTAACAAGGTTCAGAGGTAGGTAGCACGACAATTTCTATTTCACAGATAGAAAACGGAGGCAGAGATTAGAAATAACTTGTCCCAGGTCATACAGCTTGTAAGTGGCAGGTGTCTGTTGCCTCTCTGCTTCAGCACCCTAATTTGTGAAGTGGTGACAAAAATATCTACTTTGTAGAGTTAGGAATATGTGTATCAATCACTTTATATTTTCTTTCTTTTTTTTTAAGATTTCATTTATTTATTTGACAGAGAGAGAGACAGCCAGCGAGAGAGGGAACACAAGCAGGGGAGTGGGAGAGGAAGAAGCAGGCTCCCAGCGGAGCAGGGAGCCCGATGCGGGGCTCAATCCCAGGACCCTGGGATCACGCCCTGAGCCGAAGGCAGATGCTTAACGACTGAGCCACCCAGGCGCCCCCACTTTACATATTTCTGGTAGCTACTGAATAAATGATAGCTGTTATTCACTCATGCATTAAACAGTTATTGATGGAGCACTCATTATGTGGGAGGCACTGCCTGAAATGCTGAAATAAAGGTTCAACAAAAGAGACAAAGTGCCTGACTTCATGAGGTTTCTAATATGAGGTAACTGAAATGAAATCACAAAATAATTAAACCAAACACGAAACGCGGCTCATGAGAATCCTTTCTTTCAAGATGCATAATAAAATGTGTTCTTAGGTTTCCAGTGTGCTGTCCCACCTGTAACAATCTTCATCTTCGTCCCATCTTGGCTGTTCGTAAGCACTGTCAGACTGAGTCTCACCACCGCTTTCAATCACTTCGTGGGTAAGGTCTCAAACTCAGACATCTCTCCCTAGGACTAGGATTTCCAATCCTGCCAACTCTCCAACTGAACCTGCTCTCTGCCCTCATTGTGACCTCCATCTATTCTCCTTGACTCTTCCCAATTTCCCAGGTCTTCTAGTTCCTGATTTCACCCAAGTGAACTAGCTCTAGCCTGAACTGTTTCAGCTGTGGGTTCCTCACTCTTCTGACCCGACAGTACACCAATCTGCCAATCCTGAATAAATCTAGGTATCTCTTTCTTTGGTTCCTTATCTGGAGAAAAGCTGCAGATATTCACATAACAAAGCTGACTGGTATCAATTCATACTTTTGCTAAGGGTCTTCACTGCTGCTACCAAATCTCAGTCTTTTCCTGGTTATTCCCTGGTATATTCTTCCCAATAGCTATTGCCAATCTCCCCCAGTCCTCCACCCCACCTCTGGCCAGCGGGCAGACAACTACATCCCTTGTTTTACTGAGAAGATTCCAGCGTACTTTAGATGCTTTAGATGGCCTCAAACTCCCATCTCTATCTTAAAATGTATTTACATTATCATGCATTCTTTTTTCCTTCTCTCAAGTCACTTAAGAAAATTTCCTATTGTTTTTATGACTAATTCTACCACCTGCATCCCTGACGGCCTTTTTGCCTCTACAACCTTGTTCCACCACTTACACTTCCTAGATCATTTTATCTCCTTGCCGTCCATTCTCCATGCTGAAGCCTGAGATTGTGTCTTAACCTTCTTCCATCTATTTGAAACCTTCCAATGGTTACCACCATTGAGGACAAAACTCAAATTTCTTACGATGGCCTACAACACAATCAATGGTCTTCAACAAAGGCAGTACCAACTCCCTAAGGGAAATTTTTGGAGACATTTTTTTATGTGTCACAAAACTAGAGAGCTCTTACTGACATTTAGTGGTCAGGGGCTCAAGGGTCCTAAACGTCCTAGGATGTGTGGAAAAGTCCCACACAGTAGTGTATTCTCCCTTACCGTGGAAGACCTTCAACTATCCTGCCGGGTACTCATGTAAGTAAAATATCTGTTTATAATGAGCTGAGACTAGAACCCTCTCCATTTTACACACAAGCACAAAGCACTTTTTGGACATTTTTATTCTACAATAACTTTTTCTTGAAAGTAACCATCGTGAAAACTGAAGAAAGACTGCATTTTATTTTGCTCACAGCTAGAGGCGGCCACCAAGGCATGGGTAGAAGCACCGATACGATACACCTGCATTTGTCTGCATTTATAGTTGTTACGTTTGTGATACTTTCATGTCTTAAGTTGCATCTGATTTTATCATGTCTTCTAATGTTGTGAGTAAACTTTAACATACCAAAATATCTATAATTTATTATAAATTATATTTCTTTTATTTAAAAAAATTTTTTTTAAAGATTTTTATTTATTTTACAGAGAAAGTGAGAGAGCATGAGCAGGAGCAGAAGCAGGACGCAGGAGAAGCAGCAGCAGACTCCACGCTGAGTAGGGAGGCTGGTGCGGGACTCCATCCCAAGACCCTGGGATCATGACCTGAGCCGAAGGCAGACACTTAACCAACAGAGCCACCCAGGTGCCCCTTATATTTTATTTTAGTTAAGAGTAGTGAGTATAGATCATATAACCATATAGAGCATTTCAAGAAACTAAAGGATGTATAAAATATTTGTTAAATTAAGGGGCAGGGGATCTAATGGCATTGAGATTCACTGTCCAGTGCAATTTAGCCCCTACCTCTCTGATCTCATCACTTACAGCATCTTGCCTTCTTTTCCTGCCAGACGTATTTCTGTACTTGCAACAAGGCAATTTGGCTCCTCATCAGTCACGTCTACTTGAACCCTTACATTCTCTCCCCGTTACTCTATATAACATTGCTTTGTTTTATTTTCTTCATATCAGTATCTGAACTTCTTAGTTTACATGTTTGTCTCCTCCCATAGAATGTTAAGTGTCATAGGGCAGGAACCTGACCGATCTTGCTCCTTGACGACTCCCCAACCTAGAACAGTACCTGCTGTCCATCAAGTGCTCATTAAACATGTTTAGGGGTGCCTGGGTTAAGCGTCCGACTTTGGCTCAGGTCATGCTCTCAGGGTGCTGGGATCAAGCCCCACGGCAGGCTCTGCACTCAGCGGGGAGTCTGCTTCTCCTCTCCCTTTGCCCCTCCCCCAGCTCATGCTCTCCATCTCTCTCAAATAAATAAAATTTTTAAAAAATTAAAAAATGTTCAAACATGAAAGCATCACTTGTCGGCCAAATATTTAATGGAGACACCTTGCAAGGCACTGGAGGGACTAGTTAAACCATACACTGTAGCTGCTTTCTAGGCGCTAACAGTCTGGTCAGACAGTTCTAAATTGCAAAGCACTATATAAACCACCTGGAGATTGTGTTAAAATGCAGATTCAGCTTCATTAGGTCCGGGAAGGGGGCACGTAATTCTGCAATTCTAACAAGATCCCAGGTGATGTCAATACCGCTGGACCCTGGACCCTTGTTCAGATGGCTGGTTACAGAGGCCAAGCTGGGGAGCGAAGTAGTTCCGTTTGGCTATAGGTTGAGGGGATAAGAGGTAGAAGGTGATGCTGGAGGAATGGACAGGGGACCGGCCACGAAGAACTTTCTGTGCCATGCTAGAAGATTTGACTCCTTTACCTCAGTTAACAAAATGCTCTATGTTTTCTGTATCCTAAGGAAAACAACAACTTTTTACCCTTGTTATAGCTTCCAGCTGCCCGTCCTTTCTCCCTCCTCATTTACTGCCAAACTACACAGAACAGCCCACACCTTGTTTCCAGGCACTCACCCTCTCTAGTCATTCAACTCCTTAAAATCTGGCTTCCCCATCACTAAACAGCCCTCTTGTGGGTTTTCAAGGCTCTTCCAATTCCCTTGTATAGTCGATACCCTATCTGCCTCCTGCAGCACTGTTAACCAACACTTCCTTGATACCCAACCTTGGGCCAGTCTGCTGCCCTGAGCTCTCACTTCTAATATCAATCCTATGATTTCCTACATCCCTCCAATCACTGCAGCCCCCCTCCCCAGGTCTTCTCTTCTGCAGAGAAAACTACAGATCTGCATCAGTACCACAACCACTGTTCCAAATTATGATCAGATTTTCTACTAGCATTAATAATTCTCAAATCTGGTTTTGGAGAAGGGCAGGAAAGTTGTTTATCAGAATCACCTGTGGGCCTTCTCTCTCTCTCTCTCTCTCTCTCTCTCTCTCTCAAAACTGTACCCTTCCCTCAAAATTCATAACTTTGGAGGGCTGTGGGCATATATAATTTGAAAAATCACTTTCTTCCTTCAAGAATCTTATATGTCCCCTAAAAGTCCAAGTCATAATACTGAGTGAAGAGTGGCCAAAGGTATGTGCTTTGAGGATTTAAAAATTAAAAAAAAGCCCACTGAGAATCGTAATAGGTTCTTATGAGAACCAATGACTTGATATGTGTGTGCTCTTCTCATTTCTCAAAATAAACTTGCCTTTTTTTTTTTAGGCTCCATCCCCAGCATAGAGCCCCACTCAGGGCTTGAACTCATGACCCCAAAATCAAGACCTGAGCCGGGACTGAGTTGGACGCCCAACTGACTGAGCCACCTAGGTGCCCCTCAAAATGAACAGGTCTAAAACTAATCTCTTTCAAACATTCTTCTCATATTTCTCCTCTCCATTAAAACCGTGGTTGACTCTCTTGCCCTCAAATCTCACATCCATCAAGATGCTAAATCCTATTTTTCAACCTTTGCTTCGTGACTTACCTTTTTCCCTTCCTTCATTCCTATGGCCTCTCCCATATTTTAGGTCCTCGCTACTTTCTGTCTGAACTCTTATTACACATGTTGTTTTTTTTTAGAGGGAGGGAGAGCAGGGGACAGACAAAGGGAGAGAGATAATCTTAAGCAGGCTATATGCCCAGTGCGGAGCCCTACCATGGGCTCAATCTCACAACCCTGAGATCATGACCTGAGCCAAAATCAAGAGTCGGAAGCTTAGCTGACTGAGCCATGCAGGTGCCCCATTCTGATTACACTTCTAAGTCCAGCCAATCAAATCTAAAAGAAACCTCATTCTAAAAATAATTTTCTTGCGACAAATATATTTCTTACAGTGAACTCCAAGTTTGTAAACCAGGAGAGAACTACCAGTATATTTTGGCTGATAATCAGCTTTGTGTAACTTTCTTTTAACAGTAAAGCATTCCAAACCGCTTATATCAAGGCTGGAAATTAGGACTCTTCATTCTTCCTTTAAAGTATAAAAATGTGGAGAATTCTGGACCTCAATCTAGAATTTTAAACTTTAAATAAACAAATTCTAGGCTTTAATCTCCTGATTCCTTTTCACAGAGGACAAGTTAATGGCTTTTCATGAAAATAATTTTGTTCAGCTCAAAGATAAGTTTACTATTTCAAATTCTTAAGGAATTTCTGCTCTAAAAATAATGCAATATAGACACGAGTTCTTGAGTAAGTTACTGAGACATCTCTGTAACTGAATAACTGATGGAACGATGTCAGATGACAAAGAGCCTCTTATTTAAGAATCTCTAGATTCTGCACAAAAACGCTATATAACTACAGAAATCTACAACTACAAACTTAGAAATTCAAAATACTTTTATTTTTACAATGCTTCTTAAATGCCTTTAGACATAATTATGTACTGGTTTGTGTTTTATTGTTATGAGAAGTTTAAAAACCCACAGAATTTAAAATGCATATAATAAAAACCAATCCCACTTTAACATTTAGCATTAACATTTGGATTGGACCTATTACTAGAGAGTCTATCAGCTAATGGCATAGAAAAGAGCTTCATAAAGAACAATGCTTAGGCCGCCTGGGTGGCTCAGGTGGTTAAGCATCTGCCTTCGGCTTGGGTCATGATTCAAGGGTCCTGAGATCAAGCCCCACGTCAGGCTCCCTGCTCAGTGGGGAGCCTGCTTGTCCCCCTCCCACTCTCCCTGCTTTTGCACTCTCTCTCTGTCAAATAAATAAAATCTTAAAAAAAAATGCTGAATTTTAGAAGACACTTTAGCAAATAAAAATAAATAATAATCACAAAGATAATAATAGAATGTAAAGACCGTATCTATACTGTCAAAACACAACAAACACTTCAGAAAACATCCACTGTATTTGCTTTTGGTCCCATCCAATTATAAAAGAGATTTTTGTTGCAAGTATTGTGCCAAACATAGGAAATATGAACAAAGTCTAAAAATAAGCTAATGCATTGACTAGGGATTCCCCTATCAACAGTGTCCTTCAGGGCAAGAAAAATCCACTCCCCCATGGGTATTTGCTTTAAGGGTTATTTCAGTTTATTTGCCTATACAGAATATACTTGTTATACAGAATCAATATATCTATTTGTATACACTAAGTCAATATTCCTAGTCTTCCATTTAAGAAAGTCCCAGTTTTATTCAGGACAACAATGTACCCAGCTAAAAACTAATTTCTCTGAATCTCTTACATCTAAGTGTGGCCTGCTGCTAAAATTCCGGCCAAAGAAATGTAAGTAGTATTTTGGGGTAGGATTCTAGAGAAATACCTTAAAAAGGTGACAGACACTGGGATGTATTGTTTTAAACACACACACACACACACACACACACACACACACACAGAAGCAAAACGATGATAAGTATTTACTCTTGGGTTACAATAACTCTAAAAACCCTAGGTTAGGATAATATAAATACACTTAATTTATGATTATTATGAAGGAGTACACTAACAAAGCTGCAAACGATTGCTGGAAATTTTATTTCCTGCAGAATGATAAGCATAAACTAACAGAAACATACACATTTACTAAGTTTCACTTTAAGTTTTTTTTTTTTAAATATATATCTTTGAGGTTTCCCTTTACTCTCTGAACTCCCTTAAAAAGCTGGTGCCTTTAAGTTCTTTTAAAATAATTATTAACAAAAAAAAAAAGAATCAGAGTTGAGTTTTAGAGGCCCAAGTAGATATTGCATCAAGTAAAATAAAGATGAAGCAAGTGGACAGACCATTTTCACAGATGACATTCTTTCTTTTTTTAGTGCCCTTTTTCAGCAGTCCATATAATATAACTAAAATGAATCAACTACCCCTTTAGCACCAGTGGGTACTTTCAAATCAATCAAACTCAGAGCTGATAGGAACCTTTAACAGAAGAAATGGGAACCCACTGCCTTTTTATTTCTTCAAAGAACGGGAAATAAGATGAAATTAACTCACCATCATATGCCACATTTTGATTTTTGTAAAATTACTCATTAAGAAAAGAGCAAACTGCCTTGAAGTTCTGTATATTCAAAGAGTCTTAATTTTCAGTTGAGAAAAGCAGCTCAGTGATTATATGTCATGTTCTCTCCCTTACATATAAGTATAGGCATTCATTATCAAACACCTAGGTCTAAATCAAAATAAGGTCATGTATCCATGCCATCATTACTAGAGAATCTTTTTTAGATTCAATTGGCAACCTCTGGTATTTGTCAATTTTTCTTATGCTTTCCAGTGGAACGTAATGTTGGACCTAAAAATAATAAACACTAATTGAAGTGGTTGAGAACTACAGGCCATTTTAAAATTAAAATTCATTGCTTGCTACTAACCTAATTTCTTTTAGGTCCAAAAAAACTCAGGCTGATTTGCAATGCATATTTAATCCTTTTAAATAAACTGGTAATTTAAAAATGGTAATTTAACTAAATATAACAGAAGACTGAACAAAACTAATACAGGGATAAGAAGATAAAGCTAAAATAATCCCACAATTTCATCTATTTCAAATACCATTTAGCCATTTGCAAAGCATGTACTAAGAAAAATATGCAAAGTAAAAGTAACAGTTGATTTGTTAAATGCCTTACCTTTCTAATGAACCAAATTTATTATTTGGTAAAATGGAAAACATAACCATAGAACTCATAATAGTCATTAGTCTCAAAATTCTCTCCCAACGCCCTTTTTACAAATCACTAGAAAAAATTATGATAAAATTTTAGTTTGATACATTTCAATGAAATGACTCAAACTTTTACAGGTGGTAAACCTAGCAGGTACCACTGCTACAAAACCATTAAATCACCACCACCAATAATGGGATAAACCGGCTTCATGTGACCTCTGAGAGACGTGACAACTAAATGTAATGTATGATCCTGGACTAGATCTTGAACCAGATTTTTGTTTTCCTTTTCTTTTGCTATGAAGGACATTATTGGAAGAACTGGCAAAATTTGAACATGGTCTATAGATTTGATATAAGTACTGTGCTGATATTAGTTTCCTGAATGTCCTTATTTTTAAAAAACACAAATTACTTATGGGTAAAGGGGTACCGTGTCTGCAACTTATTTCCAAACGGTTGAGAAAAAAATAACAGATAAAGCAAATGTGGTAAAAGGATAACATTTGGGGAATCTGGGTGAAGGGTATATGGGAATTCTTTGTATTTCGTCTTATAATTTAAGAATTAAATCATTTCAAAAATTTAAAAAAACTTTTAAAAATAATAAATATAAAGTATTAGCTACAACATTAAAAAAGGGATGATGGAAGAACAAATTATAGATACCCATGATAGGAACAATTTTGGTTTAATTGTGCATGAGTTTAAATTATTATTGCTGTCTTTCATCCAAGGATGAAAGGATCCTGGAGTACTTTGCAAATACATTCAATTCCCTCACGGAAAAACAGACATGTAGGAAAGCTCTCCAAATGTGGCGAGTGTGATTTTGGAATGGAGACAAGGAAAGTTTGACTTTCAATAAACAACACAGTGTTATGTAATACAGCAAGACACACCAAAGGTATCATTTACCTTGCTCTATTATAAATCACTGGCTCATTTTCCTCCTGCACAGTCGTCAGCATGTCCAAGTCATGGAATATTTTCTGCATATAATCCAAATATTTATATCCTGAAGCTCTTTCTACTATGGCTGCCAGTAGGGTATAGCCAAAAGTTGAATACAAAAACTGACTACCTTGAGACATCAGTGCAAAGGGGGGAAAGAAAAGAAAACGCTTCATTATTATTTAAAAACATGTAAAATACTTCCCACTGAAAACTGACAGACTCTCACCTTTTTACTTCAGCATTTAGAAACAGATCATGGATGACGTATTAATAAACTTAGTCAACTTGGCAAGGGCCCTGCTTATTCCATGATTTAATGATAATCAGCATATGAATCTACTCCTTTCCATGATAATGAAATAGGCAAATAAATACTATCTCAAAACTAAACTAAAACCCTTCAAACTGGTACCAAAATAGGAAGGGAAAGAAAAGCAAATCTGATTTCTTGAGTTAATGGGCTTATTCTTAATACAGCCAAAACTCATTGTTTAAGGCATAAATTAGTTGTGCACATGCCCATTTTAATAAAGTATATGTAGGTATAAAAACTCTGTTTCAAATATATATTAAAATACAAATACATATTCAAATATAGATACTACTTCAAATACATACCGTTATATCATTCGGGATTCTGGAAACACAGAGTGTGTGATCTGTACTAATAACTGGAACCTTATATTTTAAGACAAAATCCATAAATATATTCCTTTGCCCTTACTAATTACACCTATATCTATTCATAGTAAAAACTTTTAAAATGAAAATGGAATACAAGTACATAAACCTATGGTAAATTGAAAGATACTAAAGTGGTTTTGGTGGGCATCATACCAAAAAATATGTTAAAAAATATTTTTATAGATCAGCTTTTAGGAAATAAAATTAAGTTGATAAAAACCAACTTCTTTAAGGAATGAAGGCACACAATAAATTGAGCAATTTAAATACTAAATTAAACACTAACTAAATACTGACATAATAGCAATATTTTATCATGCCCTCCTTAGTCCAGATTTTATTTGAAAAACACTTATTACAACATTTCTCCATAATTTTCCACAAACAGCTTGATCTGGAAAACCCACTAAATGAACGCTGAGGCTAAATCTAAACAACTGGCTACCTGGACGCTTGGCTTCGTCAAGAACTGCAGACAAGGCACACATTGGACTGACAGCAAAACCCACGCCACAAGCGTCAACCACACCCAATGCCCTCGGGATGGGATCATTTCAGATTTTCTGAAAATTAATACTTTAATAATGACGACTTTGTTAAGAGAAGGAATTAACACTCACCAGGTTTAAAGAACAAAGGGTCATTTTTAAATAATCTTAGTGATTCAATTGAATTCTCAAACTTTTCTTTCAAATACAACTCGCCTTGTTCAAAATCATTCTTTTTCTTGCCAGGTTTTAAGTTCCGGCCTTTGGCATCAGTATCTTGCTCTATCTTAGTTTTAACAAAGTCACTCTTTTCATTACTTTTGCCTCCTTTTTCTTTGAACTCTTTTTCTTGGTCAGATTCCATGGTCCCTTTCATCATCTTCAAGGCTTTGTAAGCTTTCTCTTCTTTCACCTTTTTCATGTCCTTTTCATAATGACGAATTCCACTTAAATGGGAAATCAGTAATCTTGTTGTGACAGAAACCTAATTGTAAAAATATGGAATTTCAATTACAATATTAAACTGTATAATAAAAAGTTATAGGGGCACCTGGGTGGCCCAGTCAGTTAAGCATCTGCCTTTAGTCTCAGGTCATGGTCCTCAAGTCCCGCTGGGATTGAGCCCCATGTGGGATCTGCCCCATGTCAGACTCCCTGCTCAGCAAGGAGTCTGCTTCTCCCTCTCCCTCTGCCCCTCCCTCCCCGCTTGTGTTCTCTCTCTCTCTCGCTCACTCTCTCTCTCAAATTAATAAAATCTTAAAAAAAAAAAAGTTAGTGGCCTTGGAATCATGCCTCAGTAATATTTTCCATTTTAAACTGCTGCTGGAAAAATGTGTCCCATACACATCTTCAGCTTTAAGTTTCAGAGAAATACCCAATCGATTATCACCTGAATTAAAAAAAACCCTTTAACCCATTAACAATAGTTAAAAACAAACCAAAGAATCTTATGAAGCCTTTTAAACCATTTAAGATGTCGTCAGTAAAATGAACTGTGAGTTTTATTACCTTTTCACCTTCATATTCTTTTTCTGGGAATTCAGGAACATAATGTTGTACTGGAATGTCAAGATCCAGTTTCCCGGCTTCCCACAGTTTGGCAAGAGCAACCATGGTAAGGCTTTTGCTGATACTGGCAATTCTCATAACGGTCTCTGGCTTGCACGGTACACGGTTCTCAACATCAGCATAACCTAAGCCTTTAGAAAAAGAAAAGCAAAAAGTCACTAATAACAGGCTTCATGGTCAAAGGAGTCTTCAAAAACTGAAATAATACTATCTTAGAACATCTCATGTATTTATCTAAAGGAATATCTTTTGGAAAAGAAATTCCACTTTTATAAGCTAATTAAGAGTGAATGAGAGTCTTAGTAATTCTGACAACAGTAAGCCTAACAACTTAATTTTATAACTAAATCGAAATTGCACTCTGTGCACAATAGTAATTTTCTATCTGGTTCAGATACTATTTTTTCTTAGTTTATCTAGACAATTAGTTATCCCACATTTTACATTAAGTTATTCTATGTTCTTTAAAGAAAACATCATTGTTCTTCAGATTATATTTACTTTTGAATTTCCACTTGATTGCTTAAAATAACCACCCAATAAAAGTTAATGTGAAAAGGTGTCCTGGAAACCCAATCTAGATAACCAATCTAGGTTACCTCAGATGCAAACCAGAAAAAGAAGGACTATTAATTCAAAGCTCCTAGAGAATTTTTTAAAAGTCTGGTTTCATCTCCTGAAGGCTGAGAGTGTGAAAATCTAAGTGATAAGACCTGAGATCTAAAAAGAACGAAAAGGTATACAATGATTGTTTTTAAACTGTAAATAAAGATTATGCTGAAAAATATTTGCAGAAAAACAAAGCCCTCACCCATAAAGCCGACATTTATGTAATTTTTGATTACAGTATTTTTCATAAATTGGGTATGCTGACTAGGCTATACTTATACTTGGGGGAAGAATCGTTTTTCTTTAAATTCAAAACCTTATTGCTCCTATCAACTTCTTTTAAAAGTACTAATTCCTTTAAATGATGTCTGAAACATGTTCTAAAAGTAGGGTTCCTATAAACCTGGGACCCTATTTGTGTGCAATGGGTAAGTAAATCAAATTATAAAATATGTTTTGATAAAATTATCATAAAATGATTAGAAATCTCTTTCCCAAAGCTTCTACCTTTTGGTTTGAAAAAAACAGCTGACACTGCCCGGTAAAAAAAAAAAAAGTAATAAAGGAGATCGTACACTCATTAAGGACAAGGAATCATGAATGGCCCTAGTTCTTGGTACAGGGCATTTTACAGAATAGGGGACGCAATAAGTTGTTAATTAAATTGTTGATTAAACAAGAAAACAAACTTCTGACGTTTGACCTAGCGGTAAGCGTCATCTACAAACACGCAGGTAACAGACTGTTCAATATACAACTTTCAGAACAATAAATCCAGTCCTTAGAAACGAGCCATCTTTAAGACTCCAAGGGTCACATTTCAATCTTGCTGTTTACAGAAAGCCCGATTCTTTATTCTGTTAGACATGTTTTCTCTATAGTATGTATGGCTTTACGAAACCTGAACATTTCACGCCACCCACTCCTAGCAGTAAAACATCAAAATTTCATTCATCGACTGGGACAAAACAAGCCAGTAAATAACACTTTTCTGAGCCCACCTTCTGACCAGACTTCTTTTCCATCTACAGAGACTCCGACCACTATGCCGGGGGCGCCCACCTCATCCTACGAGCGAAGGGGAAAGGACAGACAGTTCAAGGACCAGCAAAAAAGCTTCGCACAACTCCCCGCCCAGCTCCCGGGCCTTCCCGGGGCCCCGCCCCTCCCTCCGCCCGGGCCCCGCCCCTCCCTCCGCCCGGGCCCCGCCCCTCCCTCCGCCCGGGCCCCGCCCCTCCCTCCGCCCGGGCCCCGCCCCTCCCTCCGCCCGGGCCCCGCCCCTCCCTCCGCCCGGGCCCCGCCCCTCCCTCCGCCCGGGCCCCGCCCCTCCCTCCGCTCGGGCCCCGCCCCTCCCTCCGCCAGGGCCCCGCCCCCTCCCTCCGCCAGGGCCCCGCCCACCTCGGCCCCGCCAGGCCCGGCACTAACGATGAGAGGCGTGCCTGGTCTGCACTGAGGGCGAAGGGGAGGTTCCCGAGGCGGGCGGTGTGACCTCCGCCCCGACTTGGGCAACCCGCAGGAGGTTTTGACCGTGGCCGGGCGGTCGGGGAACGGGAAGTCCTTCTCGGAAGCCGGCCGCGGGCATGCCACCGCCAGAGGTGGGGTCCGCTCGGGCCCGGGAGATGACCACCGAAGGGCCCCGTTCCGAGCGGACGCGGGCGGTTCGGCGCTGGTTTCCCGGCCGCCTACGCCCGCGTCTCCGCACCTTGATCCGGTGCAGCAGGTCGCGGCTGCTGTCGATGGCTCTGGCGAAGCGCCGGGAGGGGGGCGGCATCGGGGTCTGGGCGGACCACGGAGCGAGGGGCTGCTCCTGCGGCAGCAGCGGTTCGGCCTGGGGCGACGCCTCGGGGTCGGGGGCTGCTGGGGGCTGCGCGGGGGCCGCGCCCCTCAGCCCGCCCGCCAGCTTCACCCCGAGTGCCAGCCCCAGCCCCAGCCCGAGACCCCCAACCCAGCCGGGGCCGAGCGGCGGCAGCCCGGAGCGCTGGTGTGCCCCGCGCCGCCCGCGGCCCCAGGCCCAGCCCCCGGGGGTCGCAGGCCGGGCCGTCACGGCTGACAGGAGCCGGTACATGGCGTCTGCCGCGAGCCGGCAGCCTCAGAGCTCGTGCAGGCCGGGCGGGCGGTGGAGGCGCGGGGAGGGGAGGAGACAGGGGAAGGCAGGGGGTGGGGACCGCGCGCAGACCTTAGCAGTCGACGCCGGATGCCGGAGCGTCGATCGCATCGAGCCCTTCCTCTTTTCCCTTCCTCTCCTTGCCTTATCGCGTTCTTGATGTTTCTTCAACTTACTCTACACTGCTTTTCTCCCCTCTGCCTCTGCTCCGATCAAGTGTCACCTCCTCAGAGAAGCCTTCCCAGTTGCCATCCCAATGGGAGTACTCGCCACACCTTTTTGACCAGCCAGCGCGCACACCTCCTTAATAACACTACACTTCTTCGTTTCATTTAACTTAACTGATTCCTTACGAGAAGGTGCCCTCCTTAAGGGAGCCCGGACTTTTACTTTGGGATCCTCAGCTCTTGGAGCAGCGCTGGCACACAGCAGCCGCTGAGCAGGCATCTCCTTTTCCCCTAGAACTCTCTCTCTTGCCATCTCCTTTCTTTATGCCTCATTGGAGCTCCTTCCATTTCCCTAAAGCCCTTTTAAAATCTCTTACTTCTGGAGGTCCAGTGCCACACCACATCAAATATTAAGTTATATGCGGACTATATTAAAAACAATTTTTCTTTTTGCTGTAAACATTTTAAAATTTTAATCCAAAAGTAATTAATATAATTTATAATTAGCTATGATTTCCGATATCTGTAGATGATCAGAGATTCTCATGCCAGATTGGCTCTAAGAACTAGACAGACACAGTGCTTGAGGGGGCACCAGGAAAGTGAGCCCATCACCTCCCCTCCTCTGGACAGTTAGATTTCTACCAGTTAGATTTTTACCAGTTACCAGATTTTTCACAACATTGGTTCATAATGAATATGTGGTCAGCAATCAAGTTTTTTTTTCTTTTTACACAAACTAGTCAAACCCAGCTTCCCTTCCATATCATGTATTTGCAACGATGTTTTGGCTTTCTCTTTCTGTTTTGGCTTAGTATTTCCATTGGTATTATTGTTGTTGTTATTTTAGAGAGAGAGTGATATTTTAGAGAGTGCAGGTGCATGGGGGAGGAGCAGAGAAAAAGGATGAGAGAGAACACAGCAGGCTCCATGTGCCCAGCGTGGAGCCCAACATGAGGCTCAATCTCACAACCCTGAGATCATGACCTGAGCTGAAATCAAGAGTTGGACACTTAACTGACTGAGCCACCCAGCCACCTCTTCATTGGTATTATTTTTAACCTGAATTCTGACACAGTCTATACTGTAAACCTTTTGACTTTCATATCACCTGCAAACAAGTCTTGTTTGCATATGTCTTGTTCAAATATTGTATATGTCTTGTCTTGTTCAAATATTGAATATGACTGGATCTCCTATAGAACCTATAATACGCCAATAGAAACTTTTCTCCAGGGGATCAGAGATCTAGTAGCCAGTCCTCTTGATACGGTTGTTCAAACAGGAACCCATCATTGCCATCTGTGACACGCTAGTGTGTGATGTCCTGAAAGTACTTCTGTTTCCTCCCTATTTTCCTCTTCAGAATGTTTCCCATTGCACTTTTAGTCTCAGGTTCAGACAAAGTTGGTGCTGACATTACAATGCTTACTCAAAAAAGACACATGCCCAGCTCTCCTAGGGATTAGCAGGCTGGAGGGTAATATATTCATGAATCCTATAAACACATAAGTAAATGTAAAATTCCAACTGTAATAAGTGCTATGAAGGAGAGATGCATTGTGTGTTGAGAAGTTATGACGGTGAGATTTGATCTAGTCTGGAAGATTAGGGAAGGTTTTTCTATTGAGGTCAAATTAGATCTGAGACCTTAAGGATAAATGGGAATTAACTTGGTCAGCGTACAAACAGACAGAGGAAGTGTTCCATACAGAGGAATCAGCAAGAACAAAGACCCTGCAGTAGGAGGGAGGAGGTTTCATTCAAAGAATTAGAGGAGGCCATGGTGGCTGCCACGGAGAACAAAGGGGAATGGAGTGAGAGATGAGGCTGAGAACTGACATTCAAGACCCTATCTCCCTCTCCCTATTTCTTCGGAAGAAAGAATACCCTTCTAGAGCTACTTCTTGCCACAAGTCCTGTTCTATGGTATCTCAGTATAGTATAAACTATACATACCTAGTATTACTCTTTGTTTTTTTGGGAGAATCTCAAAATTACTTCATCATTCATACTCTGTGCTTTGGTGTGGAGGTATCAGAGGTCATAAATATTACTGTTACTCAGCTTCCTGCCCCGCCTTCCAACCACAAGAATTCAGAGCACTTCCTCTTTCGTGTTGCTACTTTCTTTGTTACATTTGTTGCTCCGTACTTTTAATGTTTTCTTTGGGTGGTATATTCTTTTATCCCTTAAAATTTAGTTGAGGGTACACTGACTGGATGGCAGCTTGGGATTGTCTATTAATTGTTAAAGAAATGCTTATAATGTATGGCCCAGCAATACCATTTTTAGGTAATATACTCTAGAACTGTGATTTTCAAAGTATGGCACTTGGACCACCATCATTTGCATCACCGGAGTGCTTGTTAGAAATGCAAATGTTCAGGTTTCACCCAGGTCTACTAAATCAGACACTCTAGGAGGGGTGCCGAGCCATCTGTGATTTTTTTTTTTTTTTTTTTTAGAGAGAGAGAGAGGGAGGGAGGGAGAGAGTGAGAGAGAGCCCTCAGTGGGGAGTCTGCTCAATATTCTCTCTCTTCTTCTCCCTCTGCCTCTACCCAGCTGCTCGCTCACTCGTGCACACGTTCTCTCTCAAATAAATGAATAAATTCTAAAATAGGGGGGCAATATGAGAAATCCCTATGGTGATGGAACTTTTCTCTATCTTGACTGTATCACTTGTCAGCATCCTGATGTGGTATTATACTATAGTTTTGCAAGATGTTACCATGGGGAAACTGGAAAAAAGGTACACAAGATCCTTCTTATTTCTTGGAACTGGGTATGAATCTAAAATTATCTCAAAATTCAAAAAAGCTTATTTAAAAATAAAAGATGCAGTATGAACCAGGACACATATTCTGAAACTGAAATACAGTCGTGTGTATTCCCTACTTAAATGCTTTAAAGCTCCCTTTCCCAATAGGAGAAAGTCCAGACTCCTGTGGTTCGTCATGTGGTAGAATAACCTATTGAGAAAAACTTTCTTTCATTCTTTTTTTTTTTTTCCTTTTCGGAATTGGATTCACCACAAAGGAATGAACCGCATTTCCTTTCTTGCCAAGAGGGCAGCCAGGCCTCTGAGTCCTGAAGGTCTGGGCTTTCCATACCGCCCAGGGGGTAGTTAACAACTGCCCCTGGTTGTCCAACAGGTCTCAACCCACCCAAATATACACAGAAGGTTTTTTCTTTCCCAGCTATCTATCTACTTTGCTGAGCCAAATCCCTTTCCAGCTGGGTAACTTTATAAATAAAGGAACTTTAAAGACATCTCTGTCTGGTCCAAAACCTTTTCAGCCACATCTCACTATGAAAGTAGCATATCAAGGGAATATTCCGTTGCTCTAGGTACTATTTCCTTTGCTGAGTGCGGTTCAACAACCTCTCTCCAGGAGCTGGGCAGGCTGCGTCTTGCATGGAGGCCCTGGCAGGGGTTGAATGGGGGCTTCTGCTTGCTTGCTTTCATCTCCTTTTTTCTTCCTTCCAGTCCCTCGCCCTCACGCTCACCACCAGGAGCAGTTGGGGGACAGGGAGCCCACAGGAGAACAGTGGTTGGTGCAAGTTCCAAGTATGGCCCTGGGTCTGGGCCATGCAGCCCGCAGAGCCTTAGAGAGCCTGCCCCTTGAAGGCATGGTTCCCTGTGTACATGGAGTGAGAGCCTCCCAAACCCATGGCTTTGCAAAGCTCAGGGAAGACCTCCAGACTATGTTGGATGCTGATAGGGCTAAGTATCCCACCTGCAAGCAGCCTCCACAGACCTGGGGACCCACACAGAGCACCACAGCAGCAACAGCTATAGACAGAGGGCCATCGACATGGCCCCACGACTTTCTGGGGCTCTTGTTTAATACTAAGGAAGTATACGGAGTTCCTCCCCCACAAAGAAGGTCAATATAGTGCTTTTTACCAATCTTGATGGGTGGAGCTTCCACTAAACTTGACTTGATTTATGTAAATGAAAAGATAAGGCATTATCTGTATCTTCAGCCCCATGGACACTGCCAACTTTTAAAAAATATTTTATTTCTTTGTTTACTTGAGAGAGAGAGAGAGAGAGAATGAGCAGGAGGAGGGGCAGAGGGAGAGGGGGAAGCAGACTCCACGCTGAGCAGGGATTCAGACGCAGGGGCTCGATCCCAGGACCCCGAGATCATGACCTGAGCCAAAGGCAGACACTTAACCAACTGAGCCGCCCAGGCTCTCCAGACACTGACATTTTTATTGAATAAAGAAATGAGTGGAATAATTCATTTTGTTACATTTTTCAGCACTGAATCAAGGAGTAGTGGACATTTGTCATTCCTTTGGGCCCCTTCAAAACACTTCCTTTCTTTGAGACAATTTCTTATCTTACGAATGCTGCCTCCCTAAGGGATAACGATAATAATCACACAATCTTACGTAGTGCTATCCTGTGCCAGGCACAGGTCTAAGCTCTTTCCACACCATTTCATGTCAACATCACGCCAACTGTCGAGGCGGCTAGTGTTCTTATCCTTGCCATCTTATACAGGAGGAAATAGAGGTACAGGGAAGTGACCTAATTTGCCCAAAGCCTCACAGCCAGTAGGTGATGGTGTCCTCGTATTTATTTTCCTAGTTTCCCTTCACTTGGTAGCAGGTGTGTGAAGTAGGCTCCGCCAATCAGAGGTGCCCATTTCTGGAAGCTGGTAATGCCATCAAGGGCACTTCCTGGGCAGCAGTGATGGGGATTCTCGTCCGGTGTCTAGCGCCCAGCTGGACACTACAGGCCTGGGCGGTCTCTCGATTTCCCAGCCTCAGGCAGCACCCTCCTGTTAACAACTCCCTGGGTGTCTCCTGCACACATTATCCTGTCAGGCATAATTAAAAATTGCGCCCTTTCCCTCTTAAACGGGGCAAGAAAATATACAGTCATCCCACCCAGTATGTTTCAGTAAATTCCTTTCCTGCTTGAACGGGCTATAGTGGTCTTGGTAATTGGCAGTTAACAATATGCCCCCTCCTTTCCTACCTCCCTCACCTCCCACTTCTCACCACAGCTCTGGTCTCAGTTCTCTGAAAACAGGGTGCTGGATGCCTCTAGGCCTTTGCACAGATTTTTCTTTCTTCCTGATATGGTCTCATCTCCAGTGTTCGCAGGGCAAACCCTGCTCTGGAGGGTGTCGCCCGTTACCTTCCTGCCTCCATCTTGCCCTATATTCCCTTCTGGTGGCACTTAGCCCTGTGGTACAACTTGACCTAACTTTTTGGATCTGCCAGTGATCTGTGAGTTCCTTCAGGGTACAGACTGTTTCGTCTGGGTTTAACCCTAGTGCCTGGCACATGGTAAGCTTTCAACAGTATGTATTGAAAGCTTTATATGAATGAGTGTAAAATTGTCCTTTTTATAGAAAAATAGCTGCAGTCTGCTACTACAGTTTCGTTTTCTAAAGGTTTTCATTTGTCGGCCTTGATTTTGAGCTTGAGAGAACCCTATTGGCGCACTGGAAAATGGAATTCATACTGGGAGAAGACCTTAAAAGCACCGGGCTATCTCACCCCCTTAGGGAGGAGAGCTCACCATTATTAGACTTTATCATGTGCTGGCTACTTTATACACATTTGTTCATTTAATAGTGGGCATTATCTCCCAGACAAGTAAGAAAACTGAGGCTAAGAGAGGCTAAGTTGCTTACAGAAATAAAGTCAAATGGAAGAACTGGAATTAGGGTTTGCTCCGGGGTCCACCCATTTCCTTGCTTTGCTCCCTGGGAATTTGTACAAAGTGATTCAGGCAAGGGAGTATGCATTTGACGGGAAGACTTACAGGGGAGGAAGGGCCACAACCTCCTACATCCTCCATTCCCTGTCCAACATTTCTGCATACTGTCTTTTCAGCCTGTTTCTTTGGCTCTATCTTCCAATGGAGACAAAACGGCTTGTGGTATTACTGTAGGACTGCAAAGCTCAAAGGTGTATTAGACATTATCTAGTGTGGTGGTTTTCATGGGATGGGGCATTTGGAAAGGCACTGAGCTATTTTTTTTTTTTCTTATCCTAATTGGAGGAAAGGGAAAGGGACCCATGATGTTCAGTAGAAGGGGACCCAGGATGATTTTGAAAGCACTTACATCTGTGGGAGAGTTGTGCTGGCAAAGATTCCCTCCCTGACCAAACTCTGGCCGGCCTCCTTTGAGCCCTCTTCTTGACTCAGCCTCAACCTTGGCTGTAAAAAACGTGAACCGACATTAACAGTTTCTAAGGTGCCTGCCTGACAAAACTCAAGGCTGCCAAAAGCATTTACGGTTTGTTTCAATCAACACCTGAAAATAGGCCATTTGTCTCCTAGTTTCTGTGGGTGGGTAGGAAGCTAACTTCAGTAAGTAGTAGTTAACAAACGCAGATGGTTTTCACACAGAAAAACAGGCTCACCCAGGTTTTAGTAATTTTCCCTTCCCTGATTCTGTTCATTCTGTCCCCTCGCTGCTCCCTCCATCTTCCTTTAAAACCCTCCCATCACCTCTGCACAAGTCAGAATGACGCTCAGCTCTTTCCTCCACTGTCAGTCGTTCTTGAAGAAAATCTGTTTTCACCACTCTGACTGACGCCCTGCTGCGTTTATCTTTGACAGTGCACAGTGGATTGTTCAACCCCAAATACTACCCCTCAAAAACAGAGGTCCTTGTTTTCAAAGCAAGGTCTTACGGGTGTGTTCACTTTGCGATAATTCATTGAGATGTATACTCCTAATTTGTGCACGTTTCTGCTTGTATTTTCTATTTTAATGTAAAAGTTCACGTATTAAAAAAATAAGAACCTGAAAAAAATGATAATGAAGGGTAAGTTAAGAAATAATCATTGAAATAGTCTTAAGTGGAGAAAGTAAAACATTCTGATTTTCAGAGGCAAAAACACAAACATGTATAAAGACATGAGAACATGGAAGAAGAGGAATTTGTATGATTATAGGGGTTTTTAGAATTATGCTCTTTAAAGGTGTACTTACAGAACACGTCGTTGAGATATAATTGAAATATAATAAACTATATGTATTTAAAGTATACACTTTGATAAGTTTTGACATACGTACGCACCTGTGAAACCATGACCACAATCAAGATCATGAACATACCCTTCATCCTTTTTATAACCCTTTTCTCCCTTCCTACTTATTCCCCTATCCACTCCCCAAAAATTATTGATCTGTTTTCTGTCACTATAGATTAGTTTGCATTTTTTAGAATTATATATATATGAAATAATACAGTATGTATATGCTCTTTTTTGGGACTTATCTTCTTTTACTCAGTATAATTATTTTGAAATTAATACAGGCTAATTCATGTATTAATAGCATCTTCCCTTTTACTGAGAGGTGGCATTGCATCATATGGGCCCACCACAATTTGTTTATGTACTTATCGGTTCATAGACCTTGGAGTGGTTTCCAGTTTTTGATTACTATGGTAAAGCTGCTACGAACCTTCATATGCAAATTTTTGTGTGAACATAGGTTTTCATTTCTCTGGGGCATAAACCTAGGAGTGGAATTGCTAGGTCATATGATCACTGTATATTTAATCTTTTGAGAATCTGCCAGATTGTTTCTCAAGCAGCTGCATCATTTCACTCTCCCAATTTCTCCATATCCCTGCCAACACTGTCTTTGTGATAATAGCCATCCTTGCAGGTGGGAAGTGGTATCTGATATGGCTCTGCTTTGCACTTCTCTGATGGCTGATGATGTTGCGGTTTCTGGTCATTTGTACATATTATTTGCAGAAATATCTATTCAGATCCTTTACCCATTTATATAATATTCTTGAAATGACAAAATTAGGGAATGAGAAGTTATGGACTGGGGCAAGAGGAGGAGAGAGGGGAGATGGGTGTGTATATGAAAAGGCAACTTGAAGGATATTGGTGATGATGGAATTGTTCTTGATCTTGACTGTGGTGGATACATGAACCTACACGTGGGATTACAGTACATGGAGCTAACTACACACACACACACACACACACACACACACACACACACACGACTATAAGTAAAACCGGGGAACCTGCTTTGAATCAGTGGATTGCAGTTGTATCAATATCCTGGTTGTGATATTACACTATAATTTTGCAAGATCTTACCATTGGGGGAAACTGGATAAAGGGTACATGGGATTTCTCTATATTATTTATCAGTGCATGTGAATCTACAATTATTTCAGAAAAGAAAAAGTTTAGTTTAAAAACACACAATTAAAAAGAACCCTATGGTCAACTCTTCAACAAAACCTAATAATTCTTAACGGGTATGTACCTGACAACAAAGACTGAAACGATGTGAGGCAAACCTGAGAGAACTGCAAGGAGAAACAGACGAATCCACTGTCATAGTTAGACACTTCAAGGTCCCCTCCGTCAGAAATGGACAGGCCCTGCAGGCAGAAAATCATTAAAGACACAGTTGAACTCAATAACACCATCAATAAGCTGGATATAATGGACATCTATAGTCCATTTCATCCGATAAGAGCAGAATACATATTCTTCTCAAGCTCACATGGAACATTCACCAAGGTAGACCACTTTCTGGGCCATAAAACACACAAACACCCCTTAACAAGTTTAAAAGAATAAAAATCATACAACTGCTCTCGGACTCCAATGGAATTAAAATAGAAATTAGTAACAGAACAAAAATTTTAAAAATTTCAAAAAATAAGTAATTAATAACAGAATAGCTAGAAAAATCCCCAAATACTTGGAAACTAAACAACACACATTTTTTTGAAAAAGATTTTATTTATTTGAGAAAGAGAGAAAGCAAGCATGAGTGGGAGTTGGGCAGAGGGAGAGGGAGAAGCAGACTCCCCACTGAGCAAGGAGCCCAATGAGGGGCTCTACCCCAGGACCCTGAGATCATGACCTGAGCCGAAGGCAGATGCTTAACCAACTGAGCCACCCAGGCGCTCCCACACTTTTTTTTCTTGGTAAATAATTACCGAATTATCTTACAGAATCTATATATCATTTAATCCTTTCAAAAGTAGGAATATATTTTACATGGTCTGGAATGAGCTTGTATTCAGATTCTGAATTCACTTATTCAGCAAATATATATTAGCCCTATTATAGCCAGGTCCTATGACAGATGCAGGGAATACTAAGATAAATAAGATATTGGCTTACCTTCAAAGTATTTATATTTTATGGAGTATAAAAATATATGGAAATAAAAGAGAAAAATCCAAAATGTAAGAGACACTGGAGAGGCAGACACATTGAAGATTCATCCTGGAGACAACCACTTCTGTAAATACATGTTACACCATCTCTGCAGTCTAAACAACACACTTCTTAATAACACATAGAACAAAGAAGAAACCTCAGGGAGATTAAGTTAAAAAATTGAACTAAGGGCACCTGGGTAGCTCAGTCAGTTAGGTGTCTGACTCTTGATTTCAGCTCAGGTAATGATCTCAGGGTCTTGAGATTGAGCCACACAACTGGCTCTGTGCTGGACATGGAGTCTGCTTGGGATTATCTCTCTCTAAAAAAAATATTGAAGTAAATGAAAATGAAAACATAGCTTATCAAAATTTGTGGAATGCAACAAAAGCAATGCTTATAGGGAAATTTAAACTACTGAATGTATATTGAAAATAGAAAATCAATGGGAAAAGCAATGAAATTGCTGAGACTCTGTCTAGGATAACTGAAGAAAAGAAGAGGAGAGGAGAAAGGAGGAGAGGAGAGAACAGAAGAAGGGGGGGAGGGAAGGGAAGGGAGGGAAGAGACAAGAAGAGAAGAGATAAATTACTAATATCAGAAATGAAAGGGGAACATGACCATAAATCCCACAGACATTAGAAGAATAATCAAGCAGAAATTAAACCATTTCTCTACAATCTCTTTCAGAGAGTAGAAGCAGAGAGAATACTGCCTAACTCATTCTATAAGGCCAGAATGACTCTAAAGCCAAAATCAGACAAAGATATTACAAGAAAAGAAACTATACACAATACCTCTCATTTGCAAAGACGCAAAACTCTTCAGCAAAATATTAGCAAATTGAATCCAACAATGTATAGAATGAATTATATACATGGCCAAGTGGAATTTAACCCAGGTACGCAAAGATGGTTCAACATTCAAATATCAATTAATGTAATCCATCACATCAGCAGGCTAAAGAAGAAAAATCACATGATCATATTAGATGCAGAAAAGCATTTGACAAAATTAACACCCATTCATGATTTTAAAAAATCTCTCAGTTAACTAGGAATAGAGAATTTCCTCGGCTTGATAAAGAATATCTACAAAACCCCCTACATCTAACATCATACTTAATGGTGAGAAACTTTCCCATTAAAATCAGGAACAAAGCAAAGATGTCCCCTCTCAGCACTGCTTTTCCACATTGTACTGGAAATCCTAACTAATGGAATAAGACAAGAAAGGATATAAAAGTTTTCCGTATTAGAAATGAAAAAACAAAACTTTTGTCTGTTGATGAAATGATCATCTATGTAGAAAATCCATAAGAATTGACAAAAAGCTCCTGGAACTAATGAGCCATTACAGCAAGGTTTCAGGATACAAGGTTAATATAGAAAAGCTAATTGCTTCCCTAATATACTAACAATGCTCAAGTGGAATTTGAAATTAAAAACAATACCATTTACATTAGCACCCCCCAAATGAAATACTTAGGTATAATCTAACAAAATATGTGCAAGATCTGTATGAGGAAAACTACAAAACTCTGATGAATAAAATCAAAGAACTAACTAAGTGGAGAGATAGTCCATGTTCATGGATAGGAGGACTCAACATTGTCAAGATGTCAGTTCTTTACAACTTGATTCATTGCAATTCCAGTTAAAATCCCAGCAAGTTATTTTGTGGATACCAATACACTGATTCTAAAATTTATATGGATAAGCAAGAGTCCATAATAGCCAACACAATACTGAAGGAGAAGAATAAAGTTGGAGTATTGACATTACTCAACTTCAAGACTCCCTTTAAAGCTACATTAATTAAGTACTGGCAAAATAATAGACAAATAGGTCAGTGGAACAGAATAGAGAGTCCAAAAATAGACCCACATGATTATAGTCAACTGGTCTTTTTTTTTAAAGATGTATTTATTTATTTTAGAGGGAGATAGCGAGAGTGAGAGAGAGAGCACATACGTGAGTTGCGGGGGACAGAGGGAGAAGGAGACCCCTGCTCAGTGGGGAGCCCAATGCAAGGCTCTATCCCAGGACCCTGAGATCCTGACCTGAGCTGAAATCAAGAGTCAGATGCTTAACTGACTGAGCCACCCAGGCGCCCCTATAGTCAACTGGTCTTTCACAAAGGAGCAAATGCAATACAATGGAGAAAAATAAGACTTTCAACAAATGGTGCTGGAACAACTGGACATTCACATGCCAAAAAAATCCAAAACAAAACAAAACAAAAGATACTAGGTACAGATCTTATGCTTGTCACAAAAATTAACTTAAAATGGTCACAGACCTAAATTAAAAATGCAAAACTATATTAACTCCTGAAGGATAATATAGGGGAAAATCTAGATGACTTTGGGTTTATCCATGACTTTATAAATACCACACCAAAGACATGCATGATTCATGAAAAAAAGTGATAAAAAAATTTCTGCTCTGCAAAAGATACTATCAAGAGAATGAGAAGACAAACCACAAACTAGGAGAAATACTTGCAAAATATATTATTTGATAAAAAAAACTGTTGGGGTGGGGTGCCTGGGTGGCTCAGTCGGTTAAGCATCTGCGTTTGGCTCAGGTCATGATTCCTGCGTCCTGGGATCGAGCCCCATGTCAGGCTCCCTGTTTGGTGGGGAGTTTGCTTCTCCCTCTCCCTCTGTTGCTCCCCCTGCTTGTGCTTTCCCTCTCTCTCTCTGCCAAATAAATAAATAAAATCTTTAAAAAAAAACTGTTGGGGTGCCTGGTGGCTCAGTTGGTTAAGGGTGTACCTCTCTTGATTTTGGCCCAGGTCATGATCTCAGGGCTGTGAGATCAAGCCCCTTATCAGGCTCTGTTGGGCATGTAGGCTGCTTAAGATTCTCTCTCTCCCTCTGCCCCCTCCCTGCACACTCCCTCCCCTGCCATGCTTGTGCGCAGGCACATGCTCTCCTCTCAAAACAAAATGAAAAGCTGTTATCCAAAAATATACAAAAAACTCTTAAAACTCAACAATAAGAAAACAAACAACTGAATTAAAAATGTGCCAAAGACCTTAGCAGACACCTCACCAAAGAAAATACACAGATGGCAAACAAGCATATGAAAGAGTGCTCCATATCATATTTTCCTGATGATTTTCAGGAAAATTCAAGTTAAAGCAGCAGTGAGATACCACACACCTGTTAGAATGGTCAAAATCCATACCCCTACAATGCCACATGTTGACAAGGGTATGGAGCAACAGGAATTTCACTCACTGCTGGGTATGCAGAAAGGTACAGCCATTTTGGAAAGACAGTTTAGCAATTTCTTATGAAGGTAAACCTATTTTACCACACAATCCAGCATCTCTCTCCTTGGTATCTAGCCAAAGGAGTTGAAAACATGCGCACACAAAAACCTGCACACGGATATTTATAGAGCTTTATTCATAATTGTCAAAACTAAAAGCAATTAAGATGTTCTTCAGTAGGTGAATGGATAAACGGTGGCCCATCCAGACAACGGAATATTGCTCAGCAGTAAAAGAAATAAATGAGCTCTTAAGCCATGAAAAGACGTGGAGGAGACTTACATGCATATTACTAAGTAAAAGAAGCCGCTTTGAAAAGGCTACATACTATATGATTCCAACTATACCATATGCTGGGAAAGGCAAAACTATAGAGTAAAAAGACCAGTGGTTGTCAGGGATTAGTGGGGAGGGAGGGATACACAGGTGGAAAACAGAGGATTTTTAGGGCAGAGAAACTGCTCTGTAGGACACTATCCGTATGCGTATATAACTGCTCTGGTGGGGGGATGTTGATGATGGAGGAGGCGTGCATGGCTGGGGGTTGGGGGGGATATGGGAAATCTCTGTACCTTCTGCCCAATATTGTGGTCATCCTAAAACTGCTCTAACAGCAGTCTATTTTAGAAGACCTAGGGTACAAATGAAATTGTGATGCGTTCTGAAGTGGGTTCAAATCCTTGCTCTGGCACTAAGTGTATGTTAAAAAATTCAGTCTTAACCACCTGCAGAGCGTTTTCATGTCTTCCTGAATATGATTATTGCACAACTTCCAAGTTCTGTCTCCTTTGATTAATATCAGCCCTAAATGTTCTCTCCTTTACCTTGATTTTCTGTTTCCCAGTTACTGTCCATGTTGTTTATTCAAATTTAGTTTGCAAACCACTGAGGGCATAACTTTGTCTTAGACATGATTGTGTCCCTCCTATACAAAACTCAGGACCTGTTTTGTGGTCCCTTGGGTCTGAATTTGGGTGATGAGACCTGAACCTCAGTTTCTTCATCTGTAAGTTAGGGCTAATCATAATGACACTGAAGGTTTGTTGTGATGATAAAATGTGCTTCAACTCGTAAAAAAAGATGAAATACAGGGGCACCTGGGTGGCACAGTGGATTAAGCATCTGACTTTCGGTTTTGGCTCAGGTCCTGATCCCAGCATTGTGAGACTGAGCCCCACCTTGGCTCCATGCTCAGTGCAGAGTTGGCTTGACTCTCTCTCCCTCTCCCCCACCTCCCTGCTCTCTCTCTCTTTCTCTCTCACATAAATAAATACATATTTTTAAAAAGGATGAAATATAAACTTTAGTGAGGAGACTGGTTGATTAGGAATCAAAATTAGAATGGTTTATTCCCCTCTAATATTATTTTTAGTGAAAATGCAAAAACGAGAGGTCAACTACCAAAGTCACCGGTTCTTTTCCTGCTGCATGTGAAGGAGTCTTCCAGTTTATACTGAGATGGTTTGTCTTCCTCCCACCTTTCTTTCCCTCCACTTGTCAACTTAATTTAATCACTGCCTCAGTGATTAAAGACAAAATAGGAATTCAATTCCTATGCCTCTCCTGGATTGGGACTGATGGAAAGTTAACAAACAGCCCCATCTTGAAATGTCATAATGACCTTTTTAAGGAAGGAAATCGAGTCACACATGAATGCATTCTCACTGGAGTAATGCAAATTTTAAACTCTTGGGAACTGGAAGCAAACCCCACACACCCTCCTCCCCGCCCTTGCCCCATCTCTACAGATCAGCAGGGAGTCTGAAACTCTGCTCCATTCTGTTCCTGCGGCTTTGTCTCCCTAATTAGCAGCGGGGACCCTGATGGGCATCCCCACTTCGCTGATGGGTGGGTTGCACAGCAGAAGGGATCCAGGGGAGGGTCTCTCAGGCAGGAGATTTCTCCTGTGGCCTTAATAACAACTAGTCTCAGACAGAGATTAACTCTTGGGAAAGCAGATTTTTTTTTAAGTCCAAAAAGCAAAGAATGAGGTAACAGACTGCTTGCTGCAGGCATCTATTTTAGCCTCAGAGCTCTGAACAATTTGCAGTTGCAGATGTTAAAATATCCAGAATCCATGGAGAACAGAACAGATGACATTATTCATCCCGCCTCTGCAGCTCTGGGGGCCTCCTGCAATTCACAGCATTTGATGACTCATGTGGGGAGCAACCCTGCGTATGCTCCCAGCCCGCAGACAATTCACTTCAGCTTATAAAACCTTTTACAGGGAGTCACTACAGGGCCAGACTTTGACACAGGGGATATACAGCAATGAACAAGCTCCAGGGGACCTTCAGGAGCTCACAGCAGAGAAGACAGGTGGAGAAACCCTGCATGTGGTCCAGGAGGCCCTGTCCTGCACACGGGTGCCCGGGCAGGGAGGGTGGGCTGAAATCCAGCCTGGGCTCTTATTGTCAAGCCGCGTGCCTGGACATGGAGGAAGGGGTGCCTTTTTCTAATGTGCACAGAGGAGCAATGCGTGTTCCCGGCAGCCCTGGACCAAGTTACAGACCTAGAACTCACTCGTACAATAACGTAAGTGCTCTAATAGAGACAGGGATCAATAACTGTGAGAAGGGAGGAGAGAGCAGGGAAGGAGTTGAGGAGAGTGACAGAGAGGGAAGGAGGGACATTTCCGGAGGGCCTTGGAGGAAAACAGGAGGAGTAGGAATTCACCCCATAGAACTGGTGAAAGAAAGGCAAACAGGCAGGGGAAACAGTGAGCGAAGATGCAGAGGCTATCAGGCCCGTTTCTGGAGCAGAGACTGGTTCAACCTGGCTGATGGAGGTGAGGCGAGTAGGTGGGCAGGTCTTCCAAGTCACACTGAGGATGCTGGGCTTCAGCTGCAGGCTGGCTGATGGTTCTCAAACTCTGGTGCGGCCTGAAGCACATGGAAAGCTTTTTACCAATGTAGTTTCCTCGGCCCAAGCCCCGGAGATGAGTTCTGATTCAGTAGGATCGGGATAGGGGTGGGGGTTTCAAGAGTGAACACTTAAAATTATTTTCCCATTGGATTTTGATCCAGTGGTCAGAAGAGAAATAGTGCTGAGCTATGGGGGTGTTCAGGGGAGTTAAGAGAGAATGCCTGCTGGAAGTGCAGGAGCAAAGACCACCAGCTGCAAAGTGGAGAGTGGGGGCAGCCGGGGAGACCCACTTTGCCAGTATAGGCTTTCAGAAAGCTATCTCAGAGCCCAGCCCTTAATCAATCCACCCTCAAGTGCAAAGGCCAGATAGCCTCAAAATGCGAAGAAAGCAGAAGGTAGGGTAGGGACGGAGGCAAGGACTTCAGGCCCAGCTCTACTGCCTGTGGGTTGGGTCACTTCAGACCAATTGTTTCCCCTGAGTCTCTAATCTGTACAGTAACAGGAACTCTGAAGCCCCTCTTGGCTGCATATTAAGGGACTTCAATCCCTTCTAGTGAGAAGTTCATTGTATAAACGGATGCTGGATAAGTTAAAAAAACAAAAAAAAAGACTCTAATAGTGGAAGTTAGAATAGGCTCCGAGTTGTTTTGAGAAAGGGAAGTTCTTTCTTTCTGAAACCTTCTCGAGCCTCTGTGTGTGTCTCATCAGACCTTGTACAGTGCTCTGCACCTTGCAGGCACTTAGTACGTACTGTTTAATAACAAACAGCAGCCAGAGTGTCGTAGTTGGCTCTTCAGGGCAGGACACATGTGAAACTCCTCCTCTGTGTTTTATCCAGCCTATATTATCAGCAGGCATTTTGTGTAGTGACCCTCCTATTATCCAGACTTCTATTAATTAGGGTTCTTGATTATCTGGATGTTTTAAAATAGCCTCAGGTAATGATAACAATAAACCTGAGCTGGCTGTAACCTCTATGTGACTGGAGAGGGGAAAGGATTGGAGATTTTAAAGGTGGTGAAAACTTCCTCTTGGACTTACACAGCCTTTAATATATTCAGACTGTGTCTTGCCAAATGAAGTAATTACATGGGATATTTGAAAGTGTAATAGAAAGCAGCCTTTGGTTTGGGAAATGATGCTCCTCCCTGTCCCAGATCTAAAGACAGATAGGAAGTTCCTTCGTTTATCAGTTTGCACATTGGAAGAGCCTGTGAAGGATGTAGTGTGTCCAGAGCAGGGCAATAGGCATGTTACACTGCTGGTCAAGGTAAGGGCAAGACCAGTGTGGAAGCGTGAGTGGAAAGGTGTGTATTTAGAAGACGCTCCCCGCTGGAGGCAGAAGCCATTGGTGTCACGCCCACATTCCCATGCCACCCCCTCCAGTTGCCAGCACCGGCAGGGCTGTGTCTGAGGATTCTCTGGTGCCACTGCCGGTCGTGCGCATGGGCGCCGCAGGCAGGGGGAGTCAGAGAATCATTGCCATGCCACCCTCACCCCTGCGAAAAGACAGACTGATGAGACCAGGTGTATGCCTTAACTCCCTCGCCCCTTGGACAGAGTAACTGTCTTCTAGGTTTCCCTGGGGTGGGGCACGGCGGCACCTTGCATGATGACACGGCATTCCTCCCCATCTGCCCTCTCTAACTGGCGCTTCCGAGGACCATCTCCCAGACAAACCACCTGTTCTGGAATCCTGGTCTCAGGTGCTAGTTCTGGGGAACCCCAACTGAGCCATCAGGCCACTGGAAATGTGATCACTGCGGTCATTGATTTGTAGCCCTGGTGTTAACAAGAGACAGGGCCACCATGTGGCTTGCACAGCTATAGAGGAAGTAGCTGAAAAGTCTTGCATAAACAGAGGGAGCACAGGGGAAGTGAGTCTAGAGCAGGGTAGGGGGCGGGGAAAGAAGCTGGGAGAAAGCAACCTTGATTGGATGTCTCCTCTGGCCCCGCCCCTGGGTTTGGTGTGAGACACACATGATCTCTATCAATCTACAACACTAGAAACTAGGAAGACATCACCTCCATTCTACAGGTTAGGAAATGATGATGGAAGGAAGTGGTTTATAATCACATGACCATCAAGGGGCATAGAGAAGGGATTTAAACTCAGGCCTCTGTACTGCCAAAGTCTATGCTCTATTTCCCAGAGCTCACCTAATAGCCCACACAGAACGAATAACTATCAGTGACCAGTGTGGTCTTTACAGAGAAGAGTCCCCAGCTTCTGCGGCCGGGCCGGGCTTCCCAGTGGAAGGACCTTAGAGGGAAGCTGAGGTCAGTTGTCTGGTTTCCCACTCAGTGTGCACGTCTCTGAAATTCGTTCAGAAATGTTCCATGAGAGCCTGTGTGTGTGTGTGTGTGTGTGTGTGTGTGCGCCAGGCACCCGGGAAGGACCTAGGTATACAACAGTGAGCAGACTTGCCCCAGCTCTCATGGAACCTAGAGACCAGTAGGGAAAATGGATCTTTATCAAATAATCACACTCATAAATGTGTAATTAAAAATGAAGGTAATTGCTCTTAAGGAAAGAAACACGATTAATGAAAACTTAAAACAAAGAGACTTGTCCTAGATTAGGGGTCCTCAAGGGACACTTTCTCAGGAAGTGCCATCTGAACTGTGATCATCAGGCAGGCGGAGGGGGAGGTGAAGGAGGTTGTGAGGTTAACGTGGCTGTAGGCTGAGAGGGACAGACAGGAGCAAGGGTCAGGAGGAGGCAGCAGAGGCAGGCGGGGGCCAAGGGAAGGGTTCTGAGTTTCAGCCTAAGAGTGGAAGGGTCAGACTTGGCTGCTGAACCATGGTTCAGTTAGAGCACAGAGAACAGACTCTAGGTGAGGAGGGGGCATCACTGGTGCAGAGAGAGCAGTTAGGAGACTCTCCAGGCAACAACAGCAAGACACGCATGTGACTTGGCCACCATGGTGGCCATGGAGAAGAAAAGTGATTGATTGATTCTTTGTGGAGATTTGGAGGTAAAACCCATCAGGGCATGGTGAGAGTTTGAATATGAGGGCAAAGAACCAAAGATTTCAAGGACGAAACGATGCTTAATGGCTTATGTAAACTCCTATTAGCTGAACTGATGTTTACATTCAATTGCAGTGAAACACTGTTAAAAGGACAAAATGCCCGCTCTTGTGTATTTTAAGACAGGCCTGATGGGAACAGCTGCCTTGCATGTGAGAGGGCTGCACAACCTTGTGAACCTCAGACGTGACCGCGGTGGTGGCTTCCGGAAGAAGTTTACATACCCCAGTTCAAGCCCTTGGGTGGCCAGCATGCTTGCCGCTTTTCCCGTCAGAACCCCCCTAAGAGTCTCTGTTGTAGGGGGAAGGGCTGTCTCTAAATCAGAACCACCAGCCAGAGCCTGCTGACCTCAGAGTGAGAGGCTTACAATAAATCGGAGTGTTCTGGGAAGCCAACCCCAAGAATGCTGGCCCCCTTCCCCACTTGTGACTGTCTTTCGAACTTTAGGATTTGGCAGTCATTCAAACCAAATAACTCTCGGGTGCAAAAGACAATGGAGTCCAGAACAGTCTCTGCCTCATTGTTTCAGATTACATGGCTCAGAATCCTTGCCCTTTTCCCTTTTCAGCTGGAATTATCCTCTGGTATAACGAGAATTTGCATAAACAGTTTTTTCTCAATATGCTTTCCTCTAACAAGGCATTTGGTTTCTTCATTGGGAGAGAATTTCAAAGATTTCAAACTTGAGCGTCTGCTCCTGGTGGCACCACTTGCATGTCCCAATTAAAGTGTAAAGTAAAGCTCACTCGTTAAAGTGGGCAGGTACTTTCAGAGCAAACATTTTGTCAGGTTCTGCTGAGAGTCAGAGACCTATCCTCCCAGCTCAGCAGAGAGGCAGTGGGGGACAGGAGTGTGTCCCCTGGGATGAACACTGAAGGCTCCCAAACAGGGAGCATGGCCAATGGGCTCCAAATGGGGCCATTACTTTTGCTCAATTACACAACAGGAGAAGGGTAAGAAATGAGGAAAGCACATGAATACTTAATAACGTTGCATCCAGCACATGACCAAGGCCCTAAAATTTCGTAGTTGAAATCTATGCGCACCTGAGCCCTGACTCCCACCAAACCCCAACTTCATCATTAGCATCTCTGATTCTCAACCTGCACTTTGAATCATGGGGAGTAGGGTTGGGGCGGGGATGAGAGTGTTAAAAAACAAACTAATGCCTTTGGTAATGATTACGTTCATTACCACACGATATGGAAGTCACCCCAACTCACCCTATCTGGGGCGTCCATCTTACCTGATGGCCTACAAGGCAAGCTGTGGCCACTTCTGTCGTCTGTTCTGCCTGTCCAGTACACTCTTCCCCCCAAAACGCACACACCTGTGTTTCCTATTTGAGCCCTGGCCCTATATCCTGTCTTAGCACTGAGACCTTGTACTGTCTGAGAACATGAACACTCACTCGTCCCTCTGGTTCTCTCCTTCCTGGCCTCCTCTAATGCTGGCTTCTCGGAACCAGATCTTGGCTCTGACCTGCTTGGTCAGTGCCTACCCCTGCCCTTGGGGAACGTGCGGCAGAGACTTAAATTTGCATAAGCAATCTGTGAAGTAGGAACTAATATATTCCCTGTTTCACAGCTGCAGAAATTAACCGCAGCCAGAAAGGTTAAGTGATCCATATAATACCACCCAGCTCTGGACTTTACTGTTTTGAGTCTGTAATCCAAATAATCTATTACTCTAGACTCAGCTGCAAAACAGAAAAAAATTATTGCCCACTTACTTGGATGGTGAGGATTAAAAGATAGAGATGTAAAATTAGTGAGGCTACCGTACATAAGGCGCGGGTCATTGGAAGCCAACTGAATAAACTGTGGGTATGAAATGTTACCCCAAGTATTTCGTATTGGTCAGCTCTGGCTTCCATAACAGAATATCCTAGACTGGATGGCTTAAGCAATAGAAATTTGTTTTTTCACAGTTCTGGAGGTGGAAGCCTGAGATCAGTGTGCCCTCAAGGTCAGCTGTGCGAGAACTCTGCACACCCACCCGTTTTCTGGCTGAACGACTGGGAAAGTTTTCTTCGTACAACGTTATGTGATATCTTTGGCCTCTACTTGTTTACGTATTACATATATCTCTATTCTTTCTTCCTCTAGTTGTGACAATTCACATAGCATTATCTGGCCCCAATACCATCTAATGCCGTGCCCACGGAGACACTGAAATCATGTTATGGTATTCAGTGGCTGTCCAGGTGACCCAGAATCTGCAAACACTGATATTATTTTAAATAGGCACCAAATGACAGGATAAATTATGAAAGTCCTCATGGAGCATTCACAGAGCCTGAAGGGGAGTCTGCAGCTCCCAGCTTGAGAAGCCCCAGCCAGCTGGCTCAGTGGCCAGAGCCCTGTGTGGAATGAACCTCAGAGCTACTGGAAATGCTGCTGTTCTCTGCACCATTTATCTAGTTACTTAGTAGTTTCTTAAAAGCTGTGCCTAAATACCATCTTAAGAAGTGTTCTTATTTCTATGGCCTGGGACTCAGTTTGAAATGCTTTCCTCTCGGCTTCTTTGATCACCAATGCACCAAAGATCTACACCCAGGTCGCCCTTTGTTCTTCCTCCCAGAGTTCCCATCAGACATGTCATAAGGCTTATCTCTCTCACAGATGCCTCCTTGTGTGCGTACAGATGTCCTGAGGCATCTTCCTTCAACTGTTCCACACTCTGGCTTCCCCACCTTGCTATTAAGCTCTGCAGCAGGCCATGGTGCATGTTTCCCAGGTACACTAAACACAAAACATAACATTCCTTCCTTCCCTTAAAAAGTCAATCAACATTTCCTCCATAATCCCCGTACTGTAGAGTTGAATGCAGACACCCACGGGAGTCTGGTCATGTTCTCTTATGTCAAACAGTTCTCAAATATTTGGTTCCAGCTTTTCCACTGACTAGCTGTGTGAACTGGGCAAACCACTTACCTTTCTGAGCCTCAGTGTCCCCATCTAAAAAGTGGTCATAAAACCACATGGACAGCCTATTGTGTGGAGTTGTTGGGAAACTAAATTTGATCATTTCAAGGATATGAAAGTATTTTGAAAACTGTAAAGCGCTAGTCAAAGGCAAGTTGGTAGTAAGACATATTTAATAGCCACTTTATGATTCCTCCCATCGAGGCTGGACACATGTCATCTCAGCACAACTGATGCATTGAAGATTTGGGAACATGCGATTCTTAAATAGAGGATTTTTTTCCCTGCATAGTATCTGCTTCTTTTAATTTCAGTATATCATGTTTGAATGTTGTGGTGCTTGATGAAATTTTTTGGCAACCTGTTACTGATGGAAATGAGAAATCATTTCCCTCTCCAAATAGACTGTAACCGCCTCCTTGTTCCAAAAAGAGGTGCTCTGTAGAGTAGGTTCAAGTTAGAAATAGAATATCTGTACCCTGAAAGGCCAGGTTTCTTTTTATAATGTAACCATATTTAAGACAACTTGGAAATAAAGAAATAAAAATAACCCAGAATCCTACTGAGTACAACTTTGTGTACTTGCCCATTACTGCCCACTTATCATCCATAAGCACAGATAGCTTAAGATACTGTAATTATAACATACACAACATTCGATATTCTACCTTTCTCATTTAACATTGTAGCAAACATTTCTCCACATTTCTACATAGCCTCCATGTTTATCGTTATAATGGCAAAATAGTATTCCATGAACTTACTCCCCTTTGGGTCAGGATTTAGGTTGTTTCCAGGTCTCTCTTTTGCTACTAGTAACGATGCCGCAATGGATAGCTTCCTAAACATAGCTTTTTGCCTTAGTGAAAGATAAACTCTCAAGGGTAGAATTATTCTATTCAAAGGGTATGAAAAACCTTTAGGATTCTTGCAAATATATTTTTATTGCTTTCCAAAAGGATTTCCCAAGTTACAATGCCATTAGGTGTATTTGATTTCACAGCAAACATTCCACAATTGATCAATTTACTGTAAAATTTTACTAATTGAATAGGTGTAAAATGCTCTCTTTGAGTTGATTTGTTTTTATTTCCATAAAGGAAAAACAGTTTTCAAGGGAAACTTTTTAGAGGAGAAAGTTTGGGCACCAAGAAGAGAAATCCAGGTAGCAGACAGTATCTTCATTTAACATTTTGTCCACTGCAAGAAGACAGAGCGTGAGCTAGTTCCCAGTCTCTGTTTCAGAGGATGAGAACAGCCGGACCTGCCCTGGAACCCAAGTGGCACTCAGGCCTAGAGCATGCAGTAGAGAAACCGTCCTGCAGTAGTTTACACATACTTGCTGGAACTTACCAGTAGAGACATTCAGTTTTGCTGAACTTTGAAACCAGCAATGCAAGTTGCAAATATTCCAGGAGGGGATATTAGATTGGCAACATGAAAGTTGATCATTACCCAACTACTGGCATCTAGACCCAGTCAGAAGGAATTTTCAGGCAAACAGAATCTGGTGTGATGTTTATTGCTACTTAGAAGGAGCCAGTCCTCCTTGCTTTGCTAGTTGCACAGATTCTGAAGGGAACTTGGGTGGCAAAATCCCACTCTAGTTTTCTCAGTTTTATGTTGCCCATTTGCTAGATGCTTTGCCTGAAAGAAGTGCTATGAAATGTGTGAACTGGAATCTTGGAAATAACTCTGAGAGTTTCGGAAGCAATAATTTTAATTATGAAAGCTTGTTCCATTAAAGAAAAATCAGCCAACACTGAAGAAATACAAACAATTATAAGAACATATTATGAGCAACTATATGCTAACAAATTAGACAATCTGGAAGAAATGGATGTAGTCCTAGAGATGTATATACTACCAAAACTGAAACAGGAAGAAATAGAAAACTTGAACAGATCCATAACCAGCAAGGAAATTGAAGCAGTAATAAAAAAATCTCCCAACAAACAAGACTCCAGGGCTGCATGGATTCCCAGGGGAATTCTACGAAACATTTAAGGAAGAATTAATACCTGTTCTTCTGAAGTGGTTTCAAAAAATAGAAATGGAAGGGAAACTTCCAAACTCTTTCTCTGAGGCCAGCATTATCTTGATCCCTAAACCAGACAAAGTCCCCACTGAAAAGGAGAATTACAGACCAATATCCCTGATGAACATGGATGTAAAAATTCTCAGAAAGATACTAGCTAATAGGATCCAACAGTGCATTAAAAGGATTATTCACCACGACCAAGTGGGATTTATTCCTGGGCTGCAAGCGTGGTTCAACATCTGCGAATCAATCAATGTGATACACTACATTAATAAAAGAAAGGACAAGAACCATATGATCCTCTCAATAGATGCAGAAAATGCATCTGACAAGGTACAGCATCCTTTCTTGATTAAAACTCTTCACAGTGTAGGGATGGAGGGAACATACCTCAAAATCATAAAAGCCATATATGAAAAGCCCACAGTGAATATCATTCTCAACTAGGGAAAACTGAGAGCTTTTCCCTAAGATCAGGAACATGGCAGGGATGTCCACTATCACCACTGCTGCTCAACATAGTACTAGAAGTCCTAGCCTTAGCAATTAGAAAACAAAGAGAAATAAAAGGCATTCAAATTGGCGAAGAAGTGAAATTCTCAGTCTTTGCAGATGACATGATACTCTATGTGGAAAACCCAAAAGACTCCATCTTAAAATTGTTAGAACTCACACAGGAATTCAGCGAAGTGGCAGGATATAAAATCAATGCACAGAAATCAGTTGCGTTTCTATACACCAACAATGAGACAGAAGAAAGAGAAATTAAGGAGTCGATCCCATTTACAATTGCACCAAAAACCATAAAATACCTAGGAATAAACCTAACCAAAGAGGCAAAGGATCTGTACTCCGAAAACTAGACAACACTCATGAAAGAAATTGAGGAAGACATAAAGAAGTGGGAAAATGTTCCATGCTCATGCATTGGAAGAGCAAATATTGTGAAAATGTCTAGGCCACCTAGCACAATCTATACATTCAATGTAATCCCTATCAAAATACCATCAACTTTTTCACAGAGCTGGAACAAATAATCCTAGAATTTGTATGGAACAAAACCCCAAATAGCCAAAGTAATGTTGAAAAAGAAAACCAAAACTGGTGGCATCACAATTCTGAACTTCAAGCTCTATTACAAAGCTGTAATCATCAAGACAGCATGGTACTGGCACAAAAACAGACACATAGAACAATGGAACAGAATAGAGAATCCAGAAATGGACCCTCAGCTCTATGGTCCACTAATCTTTGAGAAAGCAGGAAAGAGCATCCAATGGAAAAAAGGCAGTCTTTTCAACACATGGTGTTGGTAAAACTGGACAGCCACACGCAGAAGAATGAAACTGGACCATTCCCTTACACCATACACAAAAATAGACTCAAAATGGATGAAAGACTTAAATGTGAGACAGGAATCCATCAAATCCTAGAGAAGAACACAGGCAGCAATCTCTGTGACCTTGGCCACAGCAACTTCTTGCTAGACATGTCTCCAAAGGCAAGGGAAACAAAGTAAAAAATGAACTATTGGGACTTCATCAAGATAAAAAGGGAAACAGTCGACAAAACCAAAAGACAACCGACAGAATAGGAGATGATATTTGCAAATATTGTATCAGATAAAGGGTTAGTAGTATCCAAATCTATAAAGAACTCATCAAACTCAATACCCAAGGAACAACTAATCCAATCAAGAAACGCACAAAGACATGAACAGACATTTCTTCAAAGTAGACATACAAATGGCCAACAGACACATGAAAAAGTGCTCAACATCACTTGGCATCAGGGGAATACAAATCAAAACCACAATGAGATACCACCTCACACCAAACAGAATGGCTAAAATTAACCACTCCGGAAATGACAGATGTTGGCGAGGATGCAGGGAAAGGGGAACCCTCTTATACTGTTGGTGGGAATGCAAGCTGGTACAGCCATTCTGGAAAACAGTATGGAGGTTCCTCAAAATTTGAAAATAGAGCTACCCTACGATGCAGGAATTGCACTACTAGGGATCTACCCCAAAGATACAAATGTAGTGACCCGAAGGGGCACCTGCACCCCAATGTTTTTAGCAGCAATGTCCACAATAGCCAAACTATGGAAAGAGCCAAGGCCCATCGACAAATGAATGGATAAAGAAGATGTGATACACACACACACACACACACAATGGAATATTACTCAGCCATCAAAAATTGAAATCTTGTCATTCGCAATGACATGGACGGAACTAGAGAGTATTATGCTAAGTGAAATGAATCAATCAGAGAAAGACAATTACATGATTTCACTCATATGTGGAATTGAAGAAACAAAACAGAGGAGCATAGGGGAAGGGAGGGAAAAATAAAACAAGATTAAATCAGAGAGAGACAAACTATAAGAAACTCTTAATTATAGGAAATAAACTGAGGGTTGCTGGAGGGGAGGGGGATTGGGGGAAAGGGTTAAGTGGGTGATGGACATTAAGGAGGGCACATGATGTAATGAGCACTGGGTGTTACATAAGATTGATGAGTCACTGAACTCTACCTCTGAAACTACTAATACACTATATGTTAATTAATTGAATTTAAATACAAAAATAAAGAAAAATCCGATACCCATTTCCACTATTTCATATTCTGGTTCAGATATTCTTTTTAATTTTTTATTTTTAGAGAGGGAGAGAGAAATGTGGGGGGGGAGCGGCAGAGGGAGAGGGAGAGAGAGAATCTTAAGCAGGCTCCAAGCCCAGCATGAAGCCCAAGGCGGGACTCAATCTCTCTGAGATCATGACCTGAGCTGAAATCAAGAGTCAGACACTTAACTGACTGAGCCACCCAGGAGCCCTAGTTCAGATATTCTTCTTCTTTTTTAGATTTTTAAAAAACTTTATTTTTTTATTTAAATTCAAGTTAGTTAACATATAGTGTATTATTAGTTATAAGGATAGAATTTAGTGATTCATCAGTTGCATAGAACACCTAGTGCCCATTACATCAAGTGCCCTCCTTAACGCCCATCACTCAGTTACCCCAACCCCCCACTCACCTCCCCTGGTTTTCAGATATATTTTTTTAAGATTTTATTTATTTATTTGACAGAGAAAGAGACATAGTGAGAGAGAGAGAATGAGCAGGGGCAGAAGAGAGGGAGAAGCACACAGGGCTCGATCCCAGGACCCAAGCAGAAGGCAGACACTTAACCAACTGAGCCACCCAGGTGCCCTGTTTTCACATATTCTTAATAAAACACACAGAAAATGACTTGAGCCTTAATTTTGATAAATTTAAAAGCAGCAGCAAAATATAAAGGGTAATGTTTTATTAGGTAAAATGTTTTTATTTTTTATTTTATTTTATTGTTTTTAAAGATTTTATTTATTTGAGAGAGAGAGAGAGAACAAGAGAGAGAGCACAAGCAGGGGGAGGGGCTGAGGCAGAGGAAGATGCAAACTCCCTCTGAGCAGGGAGCTGGACATGGGACTCCATCCCAGGACCCTGGGATCATGAGCTGAGCTGAAGGCAGACGCTTAACTGACTGAGCCACCCAGGCACCCCAGAAAAAATGTTTTTAAATTGTTAAAAATGTTAATGTAAAGGAGAACATGACTTCAGCCTTGTAGGGATGTTTACTTGTTCCCTATCCTGGCTGGTCCTTTACATATCCGACTTTCTTTCTGGTAAGAAGGTAGATTGTATGAGGGAAGAAAATGTTGTTTCATCTTAAATACAATTGTATGAAGCAGATATTACTGTGGTCTTCATTTTACAGATGAAGACACAGACTCAAAGAAGCCAAGGGCCTTGCCTCCAAGGTCACATGGCTCAGAGTGTATCTCTACTCTCCTACTCAAGCGCTTCTACTTCAGCTAAGGGTTTACTCTTCCTGCATTTGAAATTGATCAGAGGTTGATATTCTTTCTCAGGTCCTAGAAGGGGTCTGGGAAAGACAGTAGTGTTGATGCTGAGAAGCCCTCGGATGGAGAATGTGTGAACAGCAGGTGGCAGCAGTGTCCTTGGAGTCGTGGTTACCCCCGAGTCCTTGGAAAGCAAGGTCTATGCGCACCGCGGAAGGCATAGATCTAAAGCCTGACCTCTGCTCTCTGACCTGTCTCCCAGCCTCCATCCTCCTCCTCCTGAGCCAAGTGGACCATCTGACACTTTTAGGAGGGTGTTTCCCTTTCTCTGCCATGTGATCCCTGAGGAACCAGTGGGGACGACTGGGGAAAATGACCTGAAGTCCTTTACAACGGAAAGGCTCCATCTAGATAATTAATGTCACGGACAGTTGTGTGATCAGGCACGGGCATGTTGCCTTCGCTGTTCCTTGATATCCTGTTCTGTAAAATGGGGATCATATTGGCCACCTGCTTCCCAGGGTCATTGAGATGATTGAAGAAACACGATATATGCAAAGCCTTAGAATAGCATAGTGAACACAACACATGCTACTCATCAGTGCTCTTCTTTGTGGAGGGCTTTATCATTTGCAGTGGGCTTTCAAACCAGCATCTCATTCCACTCTCCCTCCATACTTTGAGATGCAGATATCATGTCCATTGCACAGAGAAGGACTCTTAGGTTGAGTCAGAGGAAGTAAAAATTAGCATGAACTTTGAAGTCAGACAGAGGAAGTCAGATTCCTCTGAGGTGTGGGAACACGTCCAAGTTAATTAGTGCTTCAGAGCCTCAGTTTCTTTGTCTGTAAAATGGTGAGAATATTACCTACCTTGTGTTGTTTGTTATGAGGATTAAATAAAACAACATATGAAGCTCTCCAATGTTGTTCTTCTTACATAAGGAACACTTAACATTATTAAAACTATGTCTTAAAAATCAAACATACAGAAAAGTTATACGGAAGGCAAATCACTCACTGTCCCACCACCCAGAAATAGCTGTTATTATTGCTGTGCTTTCTCCCTCGGCGTTTGTATGTAACACGGCTGAGGTCACATCATGTGTGTAGAAATAACCTGACCTAAGTGCAGCCCTTAAGAAAGGGGCAGAGGTGCCCCTGGGTGGCTCAGTCGTTAAGTGTCTGCCTTCGGCTCAGGGCGTGATCCCAGGGTCCTGGGATCAAGCCCCGCATCGGGCTCCCTGCTCTGCTGGGAGCCTGCTTCCTTTCCCACTCCCCCTGCTTGTGTTCCCTCTCTCACTGTGTATCTCTCTGTCAAATAAATAAAATCTTTAAAAAAAAATATTACTCTTCTGGCTGTTATAATTACAATGAGCAACTTTGGTAAAACCAGTAAACTAGTCATTTGACAAATGGATTAAATTGACAAATTGCATGAATTGATCATTCAGTGGCTTAGGTTTGGGGCGCACTCATTTCCGGCAAAGTGGCTTGCGTGTATCGTACATGGAGTAGTGTTTGATACATCAACTTGTTGGGTGAATGAGCACAAGAACGAATGAGTGCACTGGATCTTGCTATAAGCAACATGATCTTTCCTTCTAAAATTCAATGACTTTTCAATTTCATAACAGCATTTTTTGATAAAACTAGAACAAATAATACCAAAATTTGCATGGAACCACAGAAGAACCTGAACAGCCAAAGCACTCCTGAGAGAGAAGAGCAAAGCTGGAGGCATCACAATTCTGATTTCAAGATATGCTACAAGCTCTGGTCATCAGAACAGTGTGGTGCTGGCACAGAAAGAGACACAGATTGATCCAACAGAGAGACCCCGGAAATAAACCCATGATTATATGGCCAATTAATCTATGACAAAGGAGGCAAGAATATAAATGGAGGAAAAACAGTCTCTTCAATAAACGGTGCTGGGAAAACTGGACAGCTACACGCAAAAAAATGAAACTGGACCACTTTCTTACACCATATACAAAAATAAACTCAAGATGGATTAAAGATCTAAATGTGAGACCTGACACTATAAAAATCCTACAAGAGGACACAGGCAGTAATTTCTCTGACATTGGCTGTAGCAATTTTCCTAGCTATGTCTCCTAAGGCAAGGGAAACAAAAGCTAAAATAAACTATTGGGACTACATCAAAATAAAAAGCTTTTGCCTAGCAGAAGAAACCATGGAAAAACAAAGACAACCTACTGAATGGGAGAAGATATTTGCTAATGATATTTTTGTTAAGGAGTTAATATCCAAATTACATAAAGAACTTAGACAACTCAACACCAAAAAAGCAATCCTATTAAAAGACAGGCAGAGGATCTGAATAGACATTTTTCCAAAGAAGACATACACACGGCCAACAGACACATGAAAAGATGCTCAAAATCACTAATCATCAGGGAAATAATAGTTAAAACTACGATGAGATATCACCTTATATCAGTTAAAATGGCTAAAATAAAAAAGATAAGAAAGAACAAGTGTTGGTGAGGATGTGGAGAGAAAAGAAGCCTCGTACACTGTTGGGAAACAGGATGGAAATTCCTCAAAAAATGACAAATAGAACTACCATATGATCTGATAATTCCACTACTGGGTAGTTATCCAGGGAAACCAAAAACACTAACTCAAAAAGATGTATGCACCCCTGTGATTATTGTAGCATTATTTACAATAGCCAAGACATGGAAGCAGCCCAAGGGTCCATCAACAGATGAATGGGTAAAGAAAATGTGGTGTAGATATACAGTGGAATATTACACAGCCATCAAAAGGATGAGATCGTGTCATTTGAGACAACATGGATGCACCTAGTGGGTATCATGCTAAGTGAAAGACTGAGAAAGACAAATACCATATGATTCCACTTATGAGTGGAATCTAAATTTAGAAAAAGCCAAATAAACAAATGAAAGCAGAATCCGAGAACAAACTGAGGGTTCCCAGAGGGAGGTGTCAAGGGCTGGCAAAATGGGTGAAGGAGAATGGTAGGTACGGTTTTCCGGTTATGGAATGACTAAGGAATAAGTAGGCGCAGCATAAAGAATACAGTCAGTGATATCGTAATAGTGATGTAATGGGACAGCTGATCGCTAGACTTGTGGTGAGCACAGCATACTGTTAGAGTTGTTGAATCACTGTGTGGCACACCTGAAACTAATGTAACATTGTGTGTCCTCTAGACTCATATTAAAGATGGGGGAGACAGATCAGATTTGTGGTTACAAGAGGCAGAAGAAGGAGAGAAGGAAATAGGATGGTGGTCAGAAGGTACAAACTCCCAGTGATCAGATGAGGAAGTACTGGACATGTCCTGTCCAGCACGATGACCAGAACTGACACTGCTGTATGAGGAGCAGGGAAGCTGTTAACAGAATCAATCCTAGGAGTTCCTAAGGAGGAAATCTTTTTCCTTTTTTCTTTTCATCTTATTGTATCTATATGAGACAGTGGCGGTTAGCCAAACCTACTGTGGTCATGTCACAATATATGTGAATCAAACCATCACACTGTATGTCTTAAATGTATACAGTGATATATGGCATTGTTTCTCAATAAAACTGGAAAATAAAAAGTTTAAAATGAAATCACACACACACACACACACACACACACACACACACACTCAATGACTTTACATGATGTCAGCATTTTAAGAGCCTTGAGATTTTCCTGAGACAGAAATTCTGGTTCTAGAATTTGGGTATACCCCTACTCCAAATCCATGCTCCTGGCCTGGTTGGCTGCTTGGCATTGGCCGGTGCGTCCCAGGGGTCCAGGGTCAAAGCCCACACACTTTGAAGTCAGAAGAACCAAGTTCCAACCTCACTCAGCTCACCCACTCATCAGCCCCGGAACACTGGCCAGCCAGTTCACCCTTGAGCTGTTTCCTCATCGATCAAATGGGCATAGTTCTGATGCCTGCCGCCTCCCTTATTTCTGGCATCACTGTCAAAATCAGACAAAATACGTACATGTTCTCTGGGAGCAGGGGAGTGCTAGATGAATGTGAGCTCATTATTGTGAGGCCATTGGGCCTCAGGGTCCGAGGTACACCGGAGCGTGAGGAAGGGGTGGGATCTCCCTGGGGGGAAGGGCCTGGCCTCTGGAGGAGGTCCACTCCTCCGCTTTGCTCTTTGGCCTCGGCCGTCCTGGTCACTGACAGCAGTGGTGAGAGACACGCAGACCGTTAAACTGCCCCGTGCAGGCCCCTGTCAGTGAAGAGCAAACCAACAGCAGCAGCCTCCTAACCAGCGCCTCGTCCCAGGACACTTCGGGCTGGGGTTGTCTGTGCAGAGCCACTGAAGGAAGGGTGAGGAGAGCAGCCTGGCCTCTCCCACAGTCACTCCTGGGCTTGTGAGGCTCAGCTGCCGAGGCCCCCCGGTCTGGCCTCTCCCTCTCCACGACGCCCAGCTCTGAAGCCAGCCTGCCGGTGTTCGGAGCGAGTGAATACCGGCCCCCTTTGCTGCCTCGCAGAAAGCAAGCTACCGTCAAGGAAAGCTCGCTGGGGAGGGCCGGGGACAGGACAGAACTCAGCTGGGTGGGACAAGACAGCCTGGGACACCAAAGACAAAAAACTGGTGGGCGGGGAGGGAAAGGCTGGAGAGCCCGGTTTCTTTTCTCCTCCCTCTTCTCAAGTGTAAGAGTGAATGAGGGGAGAAGGGCATTCGTCAAAGGGAAAACAGCGACCAGGGTCCGCTGTCAGAGCTTACACGGGAGACGGGACGTTCCCACTGCCATCAGGAGACCTACCACCACTCAGTGATGCTGCAGGCCAGACACTCCCCGCAGTGCCTCGTCTCACACCCAGGCCGCCTGACCTGTGCCGGCCTCTTACCACTAGCCAAGGAGGAACATATCACCTACTCAGTCTGGTTTACTTTCTCTGTCGTGACTTAGATTCACCATGGCAGAGACTCAGCCTAGCAGTTCACTCTACCTGTAAGGTACTTCTTTCCAGAAAGCTTCACTCCCACCGTCTGAAATCTCACACCCTGGAATCGCCCGTCAGGGTTTGTGCACAGTTGGACTTGGCACGGAAATGTTTTGAGCTTATTCAATGCAGTTATTATCTGATACCCATCTTAGCCCTCAGAGATCTGGTTCAACTTGGCCCGAACCCCAATTCCAGGGCCTGTGACCAGGGCTGGTTTTAGACCATAACAGGCCCCAGGGCCTTTCAATCAATTATGGAATTCACATTCCACATCATATCAAACACATCAGAATACACTCATATTTCACATTAAACACAACATTTTTGCATAGCAGAAAAAATCAAAACGAATTCTGCTTTTGAAATTTCGTAGCTACTAGTCATCCATTTACTATATGACCGTGATTTCTAAGCTGTCATCACACACGCACAGGAAATTTTATGGAGAAAAGTCAAACCACAGCATTATTTCCAAATATGAAGGATTTAGAAACACAAAATTTAAAAATGCAGTTGACATAGTCATGTTTTATAGATGTTCAATTAAAATACTTTCCATTGTATGCTTTTCTTTTCTTTTTTTTAAGATTTTATTTACTTATTCGACAGAGATAGAGACAGCCAGAGAGAGAGGAAACACAAGCAGGGAGAGTGGGAGAGGAAGAAGCAGGCTCCCAGCGGAGGAGCCCAGAATGCTGGGATCACACCCTGAGCCAAAGGCAGACGCTTAACAACTGAGCCACCCAGGCGCCCCTCCATTTTATACTTTTCTCCTTGTTTTAGATCCGTTCATTGTTTTTCTCATCTCACATGTTTTCACAGGCCTTTGAAAACTGTTCCTCTGTTAGAGGCCCTGTGCCAGTGGGGCCCGCACACCAGATGACCCTGCTTGAGGTTGTGAAAAGCCCTTCCCGAGATTTTGGCCTGTCCCTCACCTCCTTACTAGCCTCTTTCTGCTCCCTTGCTCTTGCATATCTCATGCATATGTCTTGCTCATGCTTTGGTTTCAGTGGGTACCAAACTGGTCACAAGGCTCAGTTTCTTCCCTGTTTCTTATAAAAGACTACCAAGAGGTGACTCTTGGCGGAATCCGGGTCAGGGCTGGTCACCAGAAAGACCAAGGATAATCAGGAGCTTAGAGCTTTCAGCCTCAACCCCCTTTCTCTGGAGAGGACACGGGGGCTGGGAATGGTGTTAATAATCAACCATGCCTACATGAGGAAGCCTCCGTAACAATTCCAACAATACCGGGTTCGGGGAGCTTCTGTGTTGGTGAACACACCCACGTGCTGGGATGGTGGCCAAGTCCACCTCCACAGGCACAGAAGGTCCTGGGCTCAGGACTCTTCTGGATCTTGTCCTGTGTATCTCTTCATCTGGCTGTTCATTCATTACCTTTACTGCATCCTTTATAATAAACTGGTAAGACCTAACTGTTTCCCTGATTTCTGTGAGCCATTCTAGCGAATTATTGAACCCGAGGAGGGGTCATGGGAACTCTGACTTCTAGCCAGTTGGTGAGAAGGACAGGTGACAGCCTGGGACTTGTGATTGGTGCCTTAAGTGGGGCAGTCTCATGGGATTGAGCCTTGAACCTGTGGGATCTGATGCTAACTCCAGGTAAATAGTGTCAGGACCGAACTGAACTATAGGACACCTGGGCTAGCGTTGGGGAAAAGCCTCAAGTGTGGGAAAGCCACACATCTGATGTCAGAAGTGTTGCGAGTATGGTAGTACTTTGATTTTATGATTCTGGGCAAATTCAAAGGTTCTTCACATCAGGAAGAGATTGAGGATTCTTTGTTTAAAGGTATTTCATGACATCTAACACATTACGCTATGAAAACAGGGAGATGGAAAAATTCACCGGTGCAGGCAGAATGAAAGCCTGCTGTTTTCCATTAACTCCCTTCAGCTCACATCCTGAAGGTGGAGCTGACTTTTGAACCGCTCCCCAGCAATCCAGAGTGTGGCCTGAAGACTCCCACGCTGCTACCACTCTGCGAATTCTCCTACAGTACTCGGCTGAGGCACTCTAAGGTAAGAAGGGAAAATGGAGCTTCAAGGCTTATACTGGTAAGACCAACAGACCCCTCTGGCAAATCCAGGAAAACCTAGAATTCCAGAGAGCCAAGGGAAATCACAGCTTCCAGACTGGGATCAAACTTTATCAGCTCTCCTAACTGGGAGGTGATGTCTAGCTTGAAAATCCCTGTGCTGCCAACACAACCCAAGTTCACTTTCCTTGAAATTGAGTAGCTGCAAAACTAGAAGTTTGGGGAGAGAGTATCTGCGGGGATGTGGGGGCCCAAACAACAATCCCATCTTTACGGATAAGCTTGAGGGTGGGGTGGGGGACAATGGGAGAAATACCAATTCTGGAATTCCTATCCTTGTTTTGTTCCTGTCCTGTCCTCCCTACTTCCCCCTCCCTCTCCTGGCCTGCCAACACACACACGCGCACGCATACGCACACGCACGCACGTGCACACGCACATACACACACGCGCACACGCACACACACACGCACATACACACACGCACACACACACGCACATACACGCACACGCACATACACACACGTGCACACGCATACGCACACGCACATACACGCACACGCGCGCACACACGCACACACACACACGCACATACGCGCACACGCACACGCACACACACGCACACACACCCTTACAGTATGGAAATCATTTAGCTGCAGCCAGATGATTTCCCAGGCATACTGCTGGGAGTACCTGGAGTAAATCACTTCCTTCTCTACCCCTGGGAAGGTCGCTCTCTTGCTTGAATCATAATTCAAACAGTCTGCCTCCAGTGAGCTGAGACGGAGATGAAGCATGGGGTGCATTGGCACCGAGCAAAGAGAAAAGAGAAGATAAAGAGAAGGTGCCTCTGGGACAATGTGGTGCCTGCTTCAGACAAACCTGACTGCCAAAACTCAGAGAGAGGACGTTTTCATTTCTCTAAACCAAAATAATTATTTTAAGTAGAAATATAAGAAATATTCTGAAATATGATTTTAGGGGCGCCTGGGTGGCTCAGTCCGTTAAGCATCTGCCTTTGGCTCAGGTCATGATTCCAGGGTCCTGGGATCTAGTCCCACATAGGGCTCCCTGCTCAGCGGGGAGCCTGCTTCTCCCTCTTCCTCTGCCCCTCCCCCTGCTCATGCTCTCTCTCACAAATAAATAAAATCTTTAAAAAATTATTTTATCCATAAGATTTCTATTTACACAAAACTTCCTGGGGACCTATGTATCTCATAAAAGGAGTGTTACTTCCTCACTAGATTATATCTAGTGATTTCATCAAAACTATTGGAACAAGCTGATGCTGATGGGTTAAGTATAAGAGCCTCCCTCTGGAGTACACAGTTAGCAACTCTTTTCTGTAAAAAGCCAGACAGTAAATATTTTAGACGTTTGGACCATAAGTCTGTTATGACTACTCAGCTCCGTAGCTGTAGCAAAAAAGCAGCCCTAGACATCACATAAATGAACGGATGTGAGTGTTCCAATAAAACTTTATAAACAATGAAATGTCAATCTCATATACTTTTCACCTATCATGAACTATTACTCTTCTTCTGACTTTTTTTCAACCATTAAAAAATTTAAAAACTGCTCTTAGCTCTCGGGTTGTACAAAAACAGGTGGTGGGTTGAATTGGCCTGGCTTATAAAATTCCATAGGCCCCATAGATGATAATTTGCCTGGTTTATAAAATTCCCAGGACAAAGACACAATGAAGGTAAAGTTTTGTTTTCGCTTAATGTAATCCTTTCCTTGTGGTTCTGGTATTTTATTTCATTATTTATTTATAAAAGAGATTTATTTATTAGAAAGACAGAGAGAGAGCAAGCACACAAGTGGAGGGGAGGGGCAGAGGGAGAGAGAGAATCTCAAGTGGACTCCCTGCTGAGCGTGAAGCCTGACCTGGGGCTGCAGCTCACGACCAGATCACAACCCAAGCCTAAACCAAGATGCTTAACCAGTTGAGCCACCCAGACACCCCTGGTTCTGGCATTTTTTAGAATTTTATTTTAAAGATTTTATTTATTCATTTTAGAGAGACGGAGTGGGGGAGGGGCAGAGCAAGAGGGAGAAGGAGTCTCAAGCAGACTCTGTGCTGAGTGCAGAGCCTGACTCGGGGCTTGATCTCACGACCCTAAGATCACGACCGAGCCGAAACCAAGAGATCAGTCACACAACTGACAGAGCTACCCAGGCGCCCCCGCTGCAGTATTTTAACATAAGACAAGTGGGTAAAGGAAAACGAAAGTCAAAGGAACAAACTATTAGCACCGGAATTTCAAGAAGAATAAAGAAAAATATTTTGAAGGTCTCTCATCTGACACTTTGTAAAACAAGTACTGACTTTACCTTCAGACAGAATGGACTTCACCTCTGTCAAATTCAGCAGACTTCTCTTGATCTCTATTATATTCTAGGCGCACATTAAGTGCAAAGGCCGTGAAAACACAGCCCCTGCCCTCTGACAGGGGCAACTGCTCATCAAAGGTCCTTTCTATTTAGTAATAGTATCCAGTCACTCACTGAACACCTGCTCCACGCTAGGTCCTGGATTAGGCGCCAGATCTTCCAAGATAAATAAATTCTGAAGTTTATAGTGACTTTCTTCACTGCTTTCACTTAGTTCTTATCTTATTTTCTTGAAGGAAAACCAGAGGCACAGAGGGTCTAGCTGCTGTCCCAGATGGGATTTCAAAGTGGGAAACCAGAGCATGACCTGTACCTGCTTTCGCAGGGCTGGCACCAGGGGAAGGTGAGTGAAGCCTCCAGGGCACGGAGGTCAAGGAGGCCTCACACACAAGTACTGCATGACCTTGAGAGTAAGCACCTCCTCAAATCTTGCACCCAGTGCCTCACTTGCCTCACGCTAGTCCTGGCTGGTGCCCTAGCTTCCCCAAAGGCCAGCTGCGGTCCTGGGGGGGCTGGAATGGGCTTTGATGGGTCTGGGTGACCTCGTGTTCATATCCCCTTCCTGAGATGCCCCAACTTCCTGGTGAGGAAATCATTTCTCATGGCATAGACTTGTGGAACTCCCCGCTGGCCTCACCCCCAGAGCCTATGTTGGTGTGAGGCCCTGAGCATGGTGTGTGAACTGTCTGCACTGTGGCTTCTGAGCCAAATGAGTTGTTTTCTGTTTCTTCTCACCACCCACAGGACATCTATAGTCTCTCTGAGTAATGTTACAGTGTTACATTCCAAGTCGTACCTCAGAGCCAACCGTGGTTCACAGACCAGCGGCCTTGGCATCACCTGGAGCTGGTGAGAAATACAGACCCTCTGGCCTGCCTCAGACCACAGCCAGAATCTGCATTTGGACGAGGTTCCACGTGATTCCTGTGTTCATTTAAATGTGGGAAGTGCTAATGGACACTTTCCCCCATCCTCCTGCCACTGAGTCCCTTTAGGCTTCACAGTCACAAAGGCCAGGGAAAGGGCCTTCCTGGGAAACGCATAACTTGCTGAAACTCTGGAAGGCGCAGGGCTGGCCCTCCCCTTCCCAGATGGGCTCGCTCCCTGAGGAATCCTCAGCCCAGGGCTCCTTAGACACACTCATGCGGTCTCCAATTGATGGCTGATACTAAAATAAAAGAAAAAAATAGGCACTGACCTCAGAAAATGGTGATAGTGTCACCCTTTGAATAAGCCTCTCTCCAGGGAATCTCCTCCCTTTTAAAAGTTTGGGGTAGTGGGGGCAGGAGACTCAGGAAGCTACTTCGAAGAGTGATGTTTCCCTACAAAGTCCCTCAGGCTAACACGGGATGGTGGGGGTTGGCGGTGGTTCTCTCCGAGAAGGCACCTGTTCTACCTTTTAGGATGGGTCAGGAATGAAGAAAGGGCATTAACAGCCCTACTATTTACTGATAGCCTGTCCTGTGGCCTGGACACATTTTACCTTTTATTCTTTAACATAACCATAAAGGATAGGCTTTCACAGAAGAGGAAGAAACTGAAATTCAGAGAGGCCAAGCAACTTGCCTCAAGTTTCCCCGTTGTTAGCTGGGAAGGATCAGGGATAGAACCAGGTTTTGTCAGTGTTGCAGACTCACAAAAACCCATGAAACATAACATGTAAGATGTAACTGTGGTTGGCGTTTGTCCTGTGTGGGTAGTGGTGGTGGCAGTGACGATGGCTCTGGGTGTGGGCGTGTGTGAGCGTGTGCTGGGGGAAGGTGGGATGGAGTCCTTGGGAGAGTCAAGGACACAGTGAGAAGGTTGCAGAGGAACCCAGCTCCTCTTCGTGGGATATGCAGTCCGCTTATGACACCATTTACACATTTATAATTCGAAATAAAATATCACTGTAGACTAAGTGGAAATAGACCAAGGACGTTCAGATTTTTGTAATGAAGAATTCATCAGTGCTTTTTTGGGGGGAAATATAAAATATTAAATTCTATCTCCTTTTTCTTTTGGGTGTTCTTCTTTTGCTGATGCACTCAGGACCCATCCTTGTAGACCCATCTTAACACCAGCGCTGAGGCCAAGAGATGCTCGCCCAGCTATCTGGAGGTGGTGCTTCCTCGACTTGGAAGACCAGTTGCATGCCTCATTGTTAGGGAGGTGGGGAGGCTGCAAACCTAAGTGAGTCACTGCTCTAAGGATTTCTGGAGTGCTTGCTCTCCCCATTCCTAGGCTCTGAGTCAAGAATGTAACTGAGCCCCAGACAATAGGGTGTGAAAGGAAAGATGTTCCCTAGTGTCAGATAACCAGGCCAACCTGACCCAGAAGCACAGAGCAGGTGCTTGGCTTTAGTTCCTGGTGCTGGCTGGGTCCCTGCACCCTGCCCCACACCCCACACCTCTCTAGACAAAAGCCACAGCTAAGAAGCTTGGGCTCCTGCCTCCTCCCACATATCTAGGATCCACTCCTAACAAGAACAGCCTGCTTCCTCCTGCCAACCCTTCTTTCAAGGCTAAAGATACAGAAGGCAGGAACTGCATCCAAACAGAGGAAACCAGGAAGCAGGACCTCAGATGTGAAGGATTTCACCAGAGGATGAAGGTATTTTATCGTCTGAAGAAAACTTTCAAGTGCCCTAAGTAACCTTCTAGTGTCTGAGAGTAAGATCAACAACCAGGTGAGCTGGGTTTTCAGAGTGTTATTGAGAAGTCCCCAGGAAACCAGACCCCGGAGGCAAACCCCCCATCTTGCTCTGGTGGAAACGCAGGACCTGGGTGCTCTCTTCTGGATGCCACGGAAGACGTGACTCCAAGAGCTGGTGATGGTTGGTCGATCCCTTGGTCACTGAGGGTCTACTCAGGCCCCTCCCCTCCCCACTGGAGAGGGGCTGTTCTGTTTCCCAACACTGGATTTGAGTCCTGAAGGGCCACGAAGCCTTGCCTCCTTGTGACTTCAGGGGGAAGAACTCATTGAACTTTCTGGCCCTGAACCGTCCTGACGGGCATCAGAGGCAGCCTCACAGGTGAGTATGGAAGGGACAGGGGCAGCCTTTCCTTTGAAGCCTGGGGAGAGTGGCTACAGGGGCTAATTGCAAGGACACGAGACTCCGGTGTGTTTCAGGGACGATAATGCAACAAAAGAACTTGTCCCTCACGAAGTTTTTGTATCAGGCACTGTATCAGGCACAACTTGACACACATTATCTTCTTTAGTCATGACCTTAGTGCAGCTACTATTAACATCACCTCCATTTTGCAGACGGAAAAGTTAAGTAGCTTACTCAACGTCACACAACCAAAGGTGGCCTTCCAGTTCTGCTCTAACGTCCAAGCCTGGGAGTGTAACCACTGTCCTAGGCTGCGTCCTCTGTAATGCAGCTGGAGCTGCTACCCTCCGACACTGTCCGTTATCAATAAGGAAGGGCCTTCCTAAGCCTGAAGCAAGAATGGCCCCGGACGGCGCCTCTGAGTCCACACACCCGTTGTTCACTTTTATCCGTTCTGGGTCTCGACATGGGGTATAGGAAAGAGCAGGGTAACTCCTGTGAGAGCAGTGCTCAAAGTTCAAGTTTCCGTGTTTTTGTTGGCAGGAGGAGATTGGGGAGAAACTGAGATCACATGTGGCGCTAGATTTCTTAAAATTCTCTGTTTCAACCAGTTTGGGAAGTGTTTGTTTTGTTTCTTTTTTAAGAACTCAAAGCTTGGAACCCAAATGGGCTGTCTAGTCCTGGCTACAGCATTATAGTTAGGGTATGCCTGTGCTTAAAAAGAAACAGCTTTTTTTTTTTCTCCCTTGTAGGTGTATGTTTTCATGTCCCATCAGTCAAGAAATATCCAAAATTATAATGAATTTCTTATCAGTTCTAGTTAGGAAAGAAAAAAAAAATCAGAAACATTCCAAATGATCAAAAATAGAATAACCAATTATGGCACATTAACCAGATGGAATTGCACATAATAATACCACGAAGGCTAGGGTAGCACCATACGAAATAGATACCTATGCAAACATTTTTGGATAAAATATATGAAGTTTTGAATAAAAAGCCCTAAATATACACATAGGCAAAACATATGAAAAATAACTATTTTTAAAAGTGGTGGTGAGATTATGAATGACTTTTCCTTTACTAATTTTCTCATAATTTACTAATTTCTCATAACAATATGTGACAAATGAAACACTCAAAGTGTATACAATTCTATGGTGGGGTGTGCCTGGCTTATTTAGCTTGCAACCTTGTATCCAAATACGGCAGAGCTTTTCACTTGAACTTGCCAATTCCTGCATGAAATTTACATATTCCTTTAACTACATATTAACTACATCCATCGCTGTTATAGAAATTAGGATTAATTCTTTGGGTTAGAGTCACCCACATTTAATTCCGCCATATTAATCCCTAGCACTTATCTTTTTGCATAGGAACCCAAACTAGAAAAGCAAAAGCACTCCGGACCCCCAGCGGGTTCCTATAAATACACTAGCGAAACTCAATGTTCTCTCACACACCACCTCACTTTTCATCTTTCCATGAAAGCTGGAAAATGAATTATCTGCAGATGCCCAGAGCCCCTAACCTATTAGTAAGGTTAAAGTCTGAAGGTTCAAGACCAGTAGATCAGCCCACTGTGTTCTCTAAGGGCTACAAGAAAGAGTGCTGGGGAATCTTTCCACGGACGAAGGGAGTGTTCATGGCATCTCGTGTCCATTTGCTTTTCCAGGAATCCCTGCAAATTTCCCTACTGGCATAGAATGCTGTTTATAGTCTCTAAGAGTCTATGTATTTATTTATTTATACTCCACTGTTTGCTCTAAAGATTGAGAGATGCTCTAGGATAAAAGCAAAGGTATGGTAAGACCAACACCAAAGATTAATTTAAAATAGTTAAACAGCATAAAATGAAGACTGGGAAGGTGGGTAAGAAGGGAGAACTTTTCGGTTAAAGTCCGGTAGAAGAAAACTACGGTGAAGAACAAAATGCTTGGTGGCCTGAGTAAAGAGCAAAACCAAGGCATCTGTAAACGAATGCAAGTCTTGTTTCTAAGGTTTGAGAGGTCAGGTGAGTCGTGAACTGCCCGTGACGAGAGTCCTTCTAAGAAAACGATCCAGCAGGCCCAGGAGGGTCTCTTCGCTGGTTTTAGATGGTTAACAATCTTCTGGGAAGGAGGCATAATGCCTGTTTTCAACGTACTCCTATAACATTTACTCTCCATTTGCCCTGTAATCACATCCTGTTATTTTTAAACGTGTGTGCATTGCTTCTTCTATAGAGTATGACGGCAAGACGTCTATTTTCTGCTCTTTCTATATTGTCCTACAACCCCCAACCTACAGTTCCTAAAATGATGTGCAGGTTTAAGTGCAAGTGGATTTCTTAGTCCCATAGGCCAAATCATGTATAATCTTAATCCCATCTATTCTCTAGTTACTAGAAGACATTATGGAAGTCCTTTCTGTGTTTAAGAGAAAGTGAGCAGAACAAGAGTTTAGAGTAGTAAAAAATGGTCGCTGTCGAGGGGAGATCACAAGCCAGAAACAGACAGGAGCTTTCAATTATGGGATTAGTAACTGAAGAGATGTGACCGGGTTTGCCAGGATTTGAGTCTAGAAACACTTCACTGAGGCACATTTTCTTTATTAAATCCTATTCCTAGACAAGTTATTCTGACTTGTTCCTTTTCAAATTCTTGGGAAGGTCTGAGGCAGACAGTCCTGGAGTATTCTGGGAAGGAGTACTCTATGAGAACACAGGAGGAGGACAAATCATGGGAATGGCAGTCCTCAAGCTGAATAAATCAGTAATTCATCACTTCCTGTCTGGGTTCTGAGATGTAGTATGGAACAGCTCCTTAAGAGCAAAAATGAAAAACCCTGTTGCCTGGGGGCTGGCTCATACTAAATACACTCGCTGGGCTTTTAGCACCAGTACTAAAGCCTTTTGGGATAGTGACAGGGCTTGCTTCAGATAACGGTTCCTTGACCACAGCATGATTCAAATAGCTATCTGGCAAATTGTGTGAAAAATGGTCTTCATAGAGGAAGTGGCCTTGGGACAGAGTGGGGGGGGGAGTGTTGAGGCAGCATGTGGTCAGCCCATTAAAGCCTAGCTCATTGGAAGGCCATGGGGCTGGACCATCCCACCGTGTGTACCTGGGCATTTACTATCCACCTGTGAGTCTAAGGAACAAGAATTCCGGAGTTGAAAACAGATCGGAGCTCCCTATCATGAGGTGTGCTTCCCCATCCCCCCCCCCAGTACAGCATCCTCCCAGAGGAGCCTTGGCCCAGCCAGGCCCAGGAGGCCCCTTGGGAGACAACAATCCTGAGCCACACACACGAAGGGCTTGCTTTGCCATCACTAGCTTTCCTCTGGAGACGTGGATTCGGCAGTGGCCCTGCCCAGGTGCTGCTCAGGAATGAACCGGGGCTGCCTGCTTTCCTTCACATCTGCTTCAGGGCCTCTGTGCAGTATTCGTGTTTTCCTACTGTCCGCTTCACTCTCTAGCATGTCCAAATGCAGTTTGAGAACCCAGCAACAGAAACTTATTTTCAAAGGCCAGTGTTTTGCTTAGAAAAGGAATTTGAATCTATTAGAGACATTCATTACCTTCTGTGCACCGTTGGTAACGACTCCGGAATGGTTACTTGAGCCTTCGTGTCTGGGCCATTTGTCCCATCTACGACTATGCATATTCTGAATGGCTTTTACATGTGGCCCAGAGGACATGGACAGACGGCCTCCAGGGGCGTGGTCCTGGAGACTTTTCACTTCAAAAGAAACAGAGTTACTTTCAGTTTCCCTGAGGAGCCCCAAGGAAGAGAGTGGGGAAGGCTCAGGCTGAGGAGCAGAAAAGGGACTGGAGGTAGTGGGAGCATCAGCACACACCGCTTCCTTTAATTCCCGGGCTTGTGAGACGTGCAGAACATGTCAAGAGGCGAACCCTGTCCCTCAAGGCTGAAGAAACTGCTGCTCAAAATGGTACAATGAACCGAGGTCGCACAGTGAGTGGTGAGGCAGGTTTCAGAGCGTGCCCCTCTCCTTTCCGGGCCCTGCAGGAGAGCTGAACTCCACTAGCTGAATGACCTTGAGCAAGCAATCGAACCTCACTAGGCCTTGATTATAAGCCTCCTTGCAGCTGGGCTCTGAATCAGCATTTCGGTGAGGGCATCAGCCTTGGCAGGCCCTGATAAGGCCTTGACTCTTTGCTCTCCATGGCCTTGGAAACAGAAATAAAACTCTCAGAGGCAGCAGGAACCAGTCTTATCCTCTAGGTTGAGGCCCATTTGTCAAAAACTTGGCAAAAGTTGCATTCATATTAGTGATCCCTCAACATAGCTTCATTCATTCTTTGACACACAAAATTTATGACACCTGTTGGAGGAATGTAGCTCTGAACACCCTCAACGTCAGAAAGTATATATAATGGAAGGAACACTTCTTGCGCTGTCTGACATTTCTAATTTTTTCCCAAAGCCCTGTCTCCAATTCTGGAAATGATGGCTCCCTGAGCACCCCAGAGCTTCTTGTTTCGATTGGAGAATTCAGATTTTTTCCCCTTCTGTATGTACATTTGACTGCAGATTTTAAAACAAAATCACATCTACAAATAGTGTTGACAAGTTGAAAAAAATGGTTAACATACACTCAAATATTTGTTCACGTAAGAAGACAGGTTTCCCCCCAACCCCCGAGGAAAAAAAAACGAGCCAAAAGTATTAAATTCTGGAGGATACATACCAGCATACAAAAAAATTAGATTTTCTTTCTGCTAATGACCTCTCCACGAGCAATAAGGAGGGGAATTGTTCTCTTCAATGCCAATCTCAAGAAGTTAAGACTATGTCCAGAAAGTGCTTTTTTCCCCTCAGCAACAGGATTATGGAACTCTTTTCATAAATTTAAACATTTTGGGGAGATGCTGATTTCTTACTTGTACCCTTTCTCTGTGGAGAGCCACAGGGTTTTACCCTGAACATGGCAACTTCTCCAGCTGCTCATCCTGAAAGCTGGGCCTGCCCATGGAATTTAGGGTATGAATCTTGAACTATTTCTCTGTACTTCATGGTTTTCTGAATGGTGACCGTATCAGCTTCCAGCCTTGGTGCTCCCACTGGAAGAGCCCTTATCTTCCTCCTGACCTCACAGAGGCAGCATGTTCAGAGATTATCACATTGGAACAGACCCAAGGTGGGTGCCATGTGGAGACAGGGTGTTCCCCTCCTGTCTATCAGAAAGATCAGGGAAGAATTCTTGGTACTGGAGTGATGCTTCGTTAATTCGGGATTTCACCAGACCCCTGGAACCAAGGAAGTTAGGGGTAAACCACTCAGTAGTGGCCACGACAACCCGGAAGCAGACTCCGCCTACATCTGCCCTGTCTCCTCCCCAGACTGTTTGCGGCGTCATCTGTTTCTAGCTAAGTCCAGCAGTGGCTTTTCTCCTGCACGACATCTAAAACAAGTGACCCGCACAGGTCTTCAGAGTCGCACGGGCCCGAAACTGAAGCCCGACCCCACTCCCTGGGAGCCGTGGACTGTGAGCAGTTTCACACACTGAGCCTCGGTCTCTGTGTTAATACGACGGGAACCGACGGGAAGCTAAAGAACACCTGTGAGGCACTTATGACGGGTCCTGGCACATGGTGTCTGAGAACAGTAGTAATGACCATCGTCACGTGGGACGGGGTTCGTGCTGTCCCAGCTTTACCAAGTCAGGTACGAAATCCCCTCCGTGGGGGTCTCAGAGCACACGTGCCATGAGGACAGAAGCAGCTGAGGGTTATCAAGCATGTTCCAGGCGCTGTGCACTTTATGACACGGGTGATACGTTCCAGTCCCATGGCAGGACGCTGGGAGCTACGTGCTAATCTTGTTCCCGTTTCGTAGATGAAGAATCTCAGATTTAGGGACTTGACCGGCTAGGCAGCTAGTAAAGGTGAAGCCAGACCTGGCCCCCAAAGTGAAAGGGTGCTGGGTTCAGGAAAGGCCTCTGTGACTAGTGAGGCAGAGAGGCATTCGTGGTCTAGCTGAGGACGGGCAGCAGGGAGACTAGGGATGGTGAAGATGAGGGGAGACCCAGAGCGTTTCTTTGCCTTGAGCAAGGGGACAGTTTTTTAGAAGTGGGAACCCGAAGCCTGGCCTCCAGGCTTCTTTTTGGGTTCTTTGCCTTACACGTCCTTCCTCTCTGTGGAGAGAAAATACCTGATCAAAGGGCTTGAAGAATAGCTACAGATATATTGAATACTTTTCAATGAAAACATTATCTGTCACCCAAATGAGTTCTCATTTATTTCCATTCTACCACGTCCGCTTTTCAAAAGAACATCCTTTTCTGCCCTGCAGCACAAGTTTGGCCAACTACACTGTTGGTAATCTACTTTCATTTGCTTGAAGTCTTCAAGAGTGACGGGTGATATTTTCAGTTTCCAAGTCCGAGAAAAAGAAGATGTGCTGGAATTTAGAACTTGGCAGAAGTGAGAAAGCAGAAAATCACGAAGACCCTTCAGAGCAATACTTGTAAGCAGAGTCACCCAGCTGGGGGACGAGCGCTTGCGTGGTGCGTTCACCCACGATCTGCGTCACCACTGAAGACTCAGCTAAGACTTGAGGGAAAATCCCCCAAACAGCACAACCACTGCCAACGCTCTTAGGGGTGTGCAGATATATACCTGTAACACGGGGAAAGGCTCTTGGAAAAGGCATTTCCTGTGGGGCTATAACTGTAACAGACCAAAGGAATGCTGCCTGCAATGCTGGGGCGGGGGGGGGGGGGGGCACACACAAAACCGTCTCCCCCGGGATCTTTGGGATACCAAGAAACCATTCATGAGGGAAGGGTGGTCAGCCAGACCACCTCAAGGTCACAAAGTAAAAACACAAATGACAGGACCACCAAATGTAGAAAATGTCCTACAGTGTGCGTTTTATTCCATTATACAATGTTTACAGGTAGTTATAACTCTGGAGAAAATGGTTTTTTTACCAATTGTACATAGTGCCTAAATCTTTCGCTTTAACATGGAGAAATGGACAGTGGAAATCCACATCAAATGCTATCCTACAAGTTGTAATGAGCCGCAAGTGTGCCAATGAGAAGGAGATAGAAGTCTTAACAAGAGCAGCGTGCCTTACAAACCCTTGGCTTTAGTGAATTCAGGCATACAGGCCCCACAGTCTCATCTCGTAGAACTCAAGACAAAATAAATTAGTGTTGGACAGAATTCTAAATTGTACAATATTGACGAAAAGACCACAGTGGGACTTTTTGTTTAAAGTAGCACCAATCCATACCTGATTGCGTTTTCAACATGAATCTGCCTGTTGAACACATCGTTGGCACTTTGAGTGGAAATCTTTCTGCTTTAGTGAGGACTCCTGGACTGGCTGAGTACACTGTGTTGCAAAACTCTGTGAGGTGTGGCAACGTCAACCTGGGAAATGGCACATTTAAGTCATGACGGCCCTGCCACGGGCTCGCCTTTGTGTGTGTGTGTGTTTTCCCCAACCCCTGATCTAGCTGGTATTCTGTGGATGTTTTCTGTGACAGTGTAAAAGTAAATAAAAATGCGCTTAAGGGGTTTCATGGTAAGCATGGTGTTTCAAAACAAAACAAAACAAAACAACAAAACAACATGAAAGAATGTGGTCGCAGCTAAGGAGGTTTTCACATGTTGTTTAACTCCAGTAAAGTCTGATCCAGCATCTGATGCATACTAAGGTTTTCTTCTTTGGCATGAGCCACTTTCTCTGTGGTGGGATTAGAAAATGGAGTCATGAATAGCTGCACTTTGGACACAGTGGCGGTTTGTACATTTAGGCAGGCAAACATCAGTCACAAACAAAGAGGAGATGATTAGGACAAGGCATGCTGGTAAGGTATTACTCACTTCCAGACAAGGACCTACAAAGGGGAAGACGTCTTTGACCCAAAGAACTACAGGCACGGCAGGTTCTCACAGAGCGGTCACGTGGACCTTCACCAAGGTCCACGCAGAACAGAGCGCAGATGGGACTTGGCGAAGGTCCACGGCCGTACGCCGTGGGGACAGGGAGGGGTGCTTGCAGCACTGAAGTTAATACAGCAGACATTGCTGAGTTACAGGCAGTTAAGGGTCTGAGCTGTGCTGTAACACAATCTCACAGAAGACAAAGATGACGTAAGTAGGCTTTCTGACAACGTTTAAAATGATTTATTTCTGTTGCTCATTAAAAAAATGAATATCAACATATTTCATGCACACTTCAGTAGGACATTCTCTTACTACTCTTACAGTGTTCTATTTATTATTAGCATGACATTCTCACCAGATTCCACAACACCGTTAGACAGAATAAAAGCATACCTTTCAGACAATCAGGGACTTCTGACATGAGCTCCTGTTTTCAAAAGCTATTTTGCTCAAGCATAGGTACATTTAATCAAACACTATACCAGATACTAAGAAGTTAGGAATACCAATATGCAATAGCTGTGTGTATATATATATTATATATAGGATGCAATATATAATACATATATGTGTATAGTTACTCCTCTGCTTTGGCTTTCTAACTTAAAGCAGGACTCAGTTCTCTGCAGGAAATAGAAAACAACTTTTGGTCCTCATTAGGTATCAAACAAGAGGACCTGCGATTACTGAACTGTTATAAATATTTAATTCATATATATATATGTAATTTTACCATAAAAGTGGTTTTGGGGTTTAAAGAGAACTTAATTATTCCAGATATAGGAGGAAAATGCAGGTGAAGCAAGCTTTTTAGCTTATTCCTTCCACGTACAATTCTGCACAAAGCAAGTGTTGTCAGCCCTATTAGTTGAAGGTATGGCAGTCTTAGATTTCCTGCCCATGGGCTCCATTCCTAGAATTCAGCCCAAGCTCTTTCCCACTTAAGTTTAATCCTCATTCAGGGCCAGCTTTAGTTGGTTAGTTAGGCGGCGGTTTTGCTCAAGTTGCTGGTAGAGTTGATCTGTACAGGTCAGCGAGCAGGTTAGCAGAAGAGAGGAGGCAGAAGGAAGAGAGGTTAGCCAGACTTGGGAAAGGAGTTAACAGACAGCACAGAGATACCTCAGGTCACCTGCCAAGTAGCTCACCCTTCCCTGGTGGTCATCTGTCCCGTGCCCGGGAAGGGTGGGCGGTAAAGGCCTGGCAGACTTAGAAGGAGCCAGGATTTCTCTCAGTGGCCGGAGAGGGAAAGGGAGTGACGGGGCGAGGGGGAGAGAGAGGGGAGACATTTCTCTTGCACCTTACTAAAACGTGTGAACGGGCCACATGCGGTCTCTGGCAACAGCCCGAGAAACCGAGACAGAGCGTCATGGTGGAGACCTCAGTGAAACCGTAACCTGCCCATTTTGCCCACCTTTTCCCAGAACCCCTTTCACCTGCATTTCTGGGGCTGGCTTCCCTTTCAGGAAGTACCAAGAGGGGCCCCCAGTGGCTGCTGCATTCACAGTTTTTGAAATGCAGAACTAAGCTCCCTGTCCCTCCCCCGGTCACCACCATACAGGGTGCTACCCTACGCTAACAGCAAAACCAACAAGCACTCATCTCCACGCGAAACCGACTTAAAATTCACTTGCTTACTTCTTGAAGAGACTGGCATTCATGTGTGGTGCGAGATGGAGGCGTACAAAATGAACAGAATCTCCAACACCCACAGGGAGAGCAGTGCAACGTCAATTGTACAACAGGGCATATAATCTGCTCACGTGGCAGGGAGGCCAACCACAGGTGTGTCAGGCTGCATCTGATGGTCCAGGGGATGCCACCAAAATGACAAGAACCTGGCACTTACCATGAAATGCTGGAGGATATACAAGTGTTTTGAATGACAGTGACAACCTGGACCCAGAAATTCTACTTACTGATCCTGAAAAGCTGACAATCCTAGCCCTGGGGAGAATGCAACCATCCATCCTCTGGCCCCCAGGTGTGTCGGAAAATCAATCAGTTCTTACTTCAGCTTTCTCTCCTAAGTGGTAGGAGATGGGGGAAGATGCCACATGCACTAAGCTTTCTAGCCTCAAGTATCTGCTACCTTGTTTCTCTCTGCTCATCCATTCTCTGGATATTCAACACCCGAGTCAAATGTCACGGTCTCCATGTTGCTCCAAACGTACACCCTCTATGAGTTCAGACACGCTTCGCTCCTCGACCTTCCAGCAAGATGGCCCGCTCACCAGGAGCAAAGAACATTCCTGGCTCATCTCTTCACTTCTCCACTGCCTTCCAGTGTCTTGTGTAAGGGATGTGGCTCTGGGGTTGCAAATCTAAACCCCACCAGCACGCACACACTAGTGCAGGTGGGGTGACTGCTTGGGCAGGCAGGATGTCTCAGCTTTCATTCCAAATTGGAATGAAAGAACTTTAGAGAAACCCTAGAGAACCCAGACAGTCAATGTGAACTCAGCTTACATGACAGCTGTCCCTACCACACCCCTCTCTGGACCGGCTCCACTTTGGCTGCCCTGGAGCTGGTTTGCCTGGGTGGCCTGAGGGCAGGGATCAGAAACAGTTATACATTTGGAAGGGTTTTCCCCTCCTGTCCTACCTCCCAGATGTCTGGAACCTCTGGTGCTCAGACTCAGCAATGCTTTCTGTTTGGTCCTACCAGGTTCTTGCAGCACCAGCAGCTACGGTCTGGCCCTCTGAACTAGAAACCTGGGCCCCGACAAGTTCTGGACACAATCAAGTGCTACTTATCCCCCTGTGAACCCACACCTTCTTGGGCTATTCTAGATTTGCCTTTCCGAAAACGTACTTATGGAAAGTGTGAAAGTCTCTGGAAGGGTTTCCAAAAAAAAAAAAAAAAAAAAAAAAAAGGCCTACAGGACTAACTGCAGTCCTTTCAGACTCCTCATTTGGTCTACAGCAGGAAGCAGGGTCACTCCGAGAAGGGCCCACTTCTATCACTAGGAGTTTAAAAAAAAAAAAAAAAAAAAAGGCAGGGATCATAGTCAAAAGTAGACCCAACGACCCTTAGGGGAAAAAAAAATCCATGAAATTATAGAAGTCTACACTCTCAAGGGAGAGAGAGACTCCAGATACTAAATTTTATAACCTACTATGTCGCTATTAAAATACTTTATCGTCCTCTTAAAAAGAGTATTTTTTTTCTGCTCTGAAGTCTTTGTAGAGTGATTGACATTATTTTCAGTTTGTCTAAATTTATTTCAGTATAGTGGTATCTATCAACCCTTTCAGGCTAACAAAAACAGATGAAAATCACCCACATTTAAAACACAGGAGAAATACAGCCAGGCTGCTGAGGATGCAGAAATGTTGGGAATTAAGAAACAAAAGTCCACATCATTTTAAAGTTCTAATTTTGGGGCGCCTGGGTGGCACAGCGGTTAAGCGTCTGCCTTCAGCTCAGGGTGTGATCCCGGCGTGATGGGATCGAGCCCCACATCAGGCTCCTCTGCTATGAGCCTGCTTCTTCCTCTCCCAGTCCCCCTGCTTGTGTTCCCTCTCTCACTGGCTGTCTCTATCTCTGTCAAATAAATAAATAAAATCTTAAAAAAAAAAAAAATAAAGTTCTAATTTTGCAATGCGTTTCTCTTTGAAAATCACTTAGCTGTTTTTGAACTAGTAAATCCTAAATAAAATAAAACTGTATTCTGAACAATTTTTAACTATGCTTTTAGAAAAAGAGAATCAAGTCTAATGACTATACTTTAAAAATGTCTACAAATGAAGAAAAAAAAACCAGCTATTATCACAAAGATTATGTCCATACAAACCCTCCTAAAAATATGTGATGTCCTTAAGAGCACAAAAATGAACCCTGACTTATATGTTATCATATTTGGAAAACAAGGGGCGCCTGGGTGGCTTAGTCAGTTAAGCGTCTGCCTTCGGCTTGGGTCATAATCCCAGGGTCCTGGGATCGAGTCCTGAGTTGGGCTCCCTACTCATCAGGGAGCCTGCTTCTCCCTTCGCCCCTCACCCCGAGCTCGTGCTCTTGCTCTCTCTCAAATAAATAAATAAAATCTTAAAAAGAAGAAAAAAAAAGAAAATTAAGGTGTCATTTCATGATCAAAATGAAGGAGGCTGAGTAATGACCATAGTTTTAAAGCTCTAACTGTTCTTCAGGCTGTAAAAGGGTGATCGACAATAACCTCTACTACCACTGTTTGGGTACGAGTTCTTCTTCGCGATCCCGGTATGTGAATTCCTGGCAGTGCGGGCCGCTAGTTAGCCACGTCCCCGCAAGCAGGGCCACCTCAGCATCCTCACGGGGGGCTCACCACATCCCACACCAAACCTCTGGCAGAGGGAGACACTGCTCGAGGCTCATCTCCCTCCAGCAAGCAACGTCCCCTGCGCGGACGTTCCCAATGAGGACCACGTCTCAGAACCATCACCCCTCAAAAACACAAAACAAGCCCCCCGCCCCCCCAGGCCCAGGCCTCATTCTAACCTTTCATTCTAACCTTTCAAACTCTGAGACGGATCCATGCATGAGTACTTTTTTAAAAGTTCCATAAGGAACTACTGCTTTGGAAACATTCAATATTAATGTAGAGCCTGGGGGAAAAGAAAAGGTAGCAGCCAAAAACTAACCCCCATATCCGTGAAGTAGATTTGTAGTTTTATTCAGCGTTGAAATGAAAAATGTCAATAAATAAGAAGTAAAAAGAATAGCAAACAGAAACCGCTTGCACAGTGTTTATTTGACACTGAAATGAGGAGCTTCTGTACAATGGAAAGCAGTGTGCCTGGCCCTGAGGCAGGAGGCTAAAGGAAGGAGCCAGGCCAGCTGGAGAAGAGACAGACTGCAGAGCTCAGAGAGGTGGGACAGCCAGCTTGATGAAGGGGTCTCGGGAGAAGTGAAGCAAAGAAACTTATCTGCATGAGGAGAAAAGGTGGGAGAAAAAGAACACAAAGTGGCACAATGGAAAAAAGGAAAACCAAACTACGAGAGGAGAGCAGCACTGGACACACAGGCCAGAAGCACACATGCAAAACCCGCTGCCAGCCACCCCTGCACAGGGATGTCCATCCTCGCCCCCCGTGTTGGGACCCACGGCCAGCACACGGCCCTCGGGCTGAGGGTCCACTGCCAAGGAGACCCAGGAATAGCGTTGAAAAACAGACTTCACGCTAACCCACCTTTCAGGACAGTGAATCGTACGCGATGCTACGAGTTTTCCTATAGCATCACCACACGTTAGCATATTGGAAAAGACCTGACAAGTTCTGACTCACGCCCACATTTACAAACGAGGGAAGAGAGGATGGAATTCTCTCAACTTTCCATGGGGACATCAGTGTCTCTCATGGTCATGTGGAGTTTCTATAACCTGTGAGGCAGCAGGCACAAGTCACACCCTTCAGGCTACCATCTTCCTGCATGGGTGGATCTGGAAATTTCCAGCTTATATGGAATTCAGTGCCACATTATTAGAATGAAGGGAACGCTCGGTGGAAAGCTCCAGGTTAGACTTTAAAGAGGCAGGAGTGTGATGCTTAGGTTTGGTTAGCAATATGCGGATTAGTTGTGTTTGCTCAAAGTTCTCAAGAGAACAAGGGGTCTACTCCAACTCTCACTGCCTCACACGACTGAAGGTGGGCCATTAACTCCCGAACTCATACTGGGCCATCGGGGTTTTATATCCCAATTCTTTGACACCAGCTGTGGTGTTCATTGCGAATATTTCAAGTCCTTTAATCTAAAGGCTCTGGTATTGAGCAGATGAACCATTTCTCTCCAGAATTCTTAAAAGCGAGGAAGAGATGATCTCTCACAGCACCAGTCCTCAGGCTGTACCAGGTCAACTTCCTCTCAGAGCATCAATAACTGGACGCTGTAGGGGTCCTTAAATTTATATTTCCATTACAAAAATGATCGTATTGTATTTAACTGAATCTCAGGATACCAATTTTTTTTTTTTTTTTGATATCTCTGGGGAAGTTCCTGCACGACTGCACGGCCTTTGAATTTTACTTGAGGCTAGTTTAATTTCCTAAAACGGTAGCTCTCCAGTCCTTCACATTTCAGTTCACTGCCTGGTGGGAACAATCTAGCTCAGAGATTGTGAAAGAAACAGATTCTGAAAGGAAAATGATTTGTATAGATAGACTTAATCTGCTTGGCTTTTATATTAGTAGAATGTGAACAAAAACAAACTATTCTAGGTGATGCAAAGAGAGTAAAGAGAAGGTGTGAAGATGGAGTTTCTGGAAGTACAGGAGGAGCAGTGGTGAGTTTATCGTATTAGCGTGAGGGCACGGATGTGAGCAGGCAGGGTGCATGAACATTTACATGGAAGTCATATCGTTGAGAGCGTGGTCCAGCTCCTCGCTGATGGCTTTGTACTTCAGTTTCTGAGCGTACAGCTCGTCTATGACCGGGAAGTGGAAGGCAGAGGTGCAAGGGCATGGAGAGTGATCAAGAGATGAAGGGTGAGCGGGGGTGGCGCAGACGCCATCCCGACACAGCAGCAAGAAAGGGGCAGTGCATGAAGGAAGTGGGATCGCAGCAGGTGGCCAATGCAGGAGGCGTGCGTTTTGTTTTTAAACGAATCGAAACAAAAACAAAAAGAACAAAAGCCATTAGAAAATAAAACAAGGAAGACCCAATACGAAAATCATCACAAATATGGTTGGTATAGCAGTAAACCATGTTAAACCCTAAATGAAACCACGGAAGGCTGTCTGCTGGGTAGCTGATAGAACAGCTCTCCTCTCTACAGCTCTCTTTTCACGGTGCTGGAGCAGTCAGTCACCTCCACTATCAACAGTGGGGAAAATACCCAAGGGCACTGTTTTGGAAGAACGATTTGTGACTCTGGTCTGTCATCCCGATCTGGCTCCACCTTCCAACCACGGACTTCCCGACCAAGCCAGACTCCTGGGATATCGGTTTCTGAGCACCCTGTAAGCTGCTCCTGGAGCTCTTCTCACTAAGCTACCCTGCTCGCGGTCAGGGGGCTTGAGAAGCGAGGGGAGCCACACGTTTAGGGTGGTGCTGGGCGAAGTCTGCAATCTAGTCTCTGTAATGATGGAGGGTTCATTCTCTGCCGCACTTCGGCACATTGTTTTACAAGCATCTGCCACCCTCTCCTCCCTACAGCTTGGCCATCATCGGCACCAACGCCTGGCACCTCCGCCCCTTCTTTCTGCCTTTCTTGTCTGCTTTAAATATTTCCCTTTCTATCCTTCTTCATAGCTGACCCTTTACAGGCCTCAGAGTTCAACATTTAGGGTTTCTGTGAGACAAAGGTGGGTGTTACTAAAACAAAACCTACATACTTTAGGGGAGGAGAAAGGCTTCCGTGTAATCTCAAAAACCAATGTCCTCTTATCCCCACACCCCTTTCAGAATGTGGAGCATTTGCCAAGATATGAAGGACTTAAACCCAACCCTTACGTTGGATTCTTACTTGGAAGACGAGTTGTGTCTAAAAACAAATCCATGCCACTGACAATTAGGAGGTATCACTAAGCAGAAAATTCGCTAGTTGCTCTCACCGACAACCACCTCACCCTCAATGACAAATAAACCTGCCACACTTCTCCAGAGTGTGAAGTCAAGCTGGATGGCATCTGCCATTACACAGACGGGCCTCGTCGGGTGGCTAGCAGTCATCTGGTGAGCAGAGGACTCAGGTCCAAGAGTTGAAGAACCACAGAATGAAAACCCCAAAGGGCAGCCAGGAAGAATGTGCAAGAGCAAAGAAGTGTATCAAGGAGGATACACTTGGATTGGAAAACTGCTTTGCAAGGTCAGTGTTCAACCACAAGGACTAAATTAAAAACAAAACTTAAGATCTTACCTTCTAAGTCATCAATGCTTTTCTCCAATTTAGTTACTGACCTCTCCGCAAACTCAGCCCGAGTCTCGGCCTGTAATAATTCCATTTATTTTAGTCAAAATTGGGAAGTTTTACAATGCTAGTACCTACAAATACAGGGAAAACTAGATAATAAAAATCAAGCACAGCACCCGTAAAATGGGTCTGGAATGGCCTGTCAGTCAGTCACTAGCACAGCATGTGAACTCCAAGACCACCTTTGAATATTCCTGACGGGGCTCACCATACTTTTGAGACGAAGAAGCCCTGACCAGCTCCATAAAAATGGGATTCAGTTAAAATCCAGTTGGCTTTATCTAAAACACTCATAGTATTACCTCCTTCAGCTTGTCAGAAAGGACCTTGATCTCTTCCTCGTATTTGTCTTCCTTCTGCGAGTACTGTAATTAGAAAGAGCATTCCAGATGTCAAGCTACAGTTCACTCTACACTCAGGTCTTCCAATACAAAGCAAGTGCCAGCCCAGCCAACAGATGTTGAGGATCTCTTAGGAGGTAACAGAGCCTCTGATATCAAATGGCACGTTACCATACAGTCTCTGTTTTCTTGCCTATTGTTTTACATGGGATAAGAACAAGATAATTCAGCCATGTGGCGCTTGGTTTAAATTAAATTGTTATGGACGACTCACATACTCGATATAAAATATGTTCTCTATTAAAGAAAAAAAAAAGAATCTGTTATCCAATAACCACCAGGAAATCACCTCAAAATGATGCCATTTGCTAAATAAAATGCCTAAGGGACTACTGCTTTCATCGGCGGGGCCTCAGACGAGAAAGCGTGCGTGTCTTCCGAGCAGCTCTCACGAGACCCCTTTCCCCCACACCGTGCTCCTGGCCTACCTTCTCAGCCTGAGCCTCCAGTGACTTCAAGTTGTTCGTCACAGTTTTCAATTCTTCTTCAAGCTCGGCACATTTGCTAACGTTTTCGATCAGAGGCAGAAAGGGTGGGAGACAAGCCCAAGGAAGGAGGAGAGAAAAAGGAGAGGGATGGGAAAAAGTGAGAACTGAGTCCTAGAGAACAAAGGGCTGCCTTAAAGTAGCCAAATCGTCCGATATTAAAATGCGCCATTTTGCCAAGGACACTACCCCCAACCTTGCAACAGCACGAAGGCAGGGTGACAAAATCCAACAATTCTGAAGTGTGATAATTTGGCTTCTTTTTTGGCTGTGCCAAAGAGCATTTATGAAGGAAAAACAAAGGAGCATAAAGGACCCAAAGAAAGCATTTAAAGCAGAGAGAAGACAGCAGAGGGTGGTGTTATACCAAACGAACCAGTAGACACTGGAAGCTGAAGACGTCTGGGTTGCAGTTAAACCTAAAACCACACATGAGCCATCAGTACCTTATCCTCTGCAGCCATTAATGCTTTCAAGGTCTGATCCATTATTCTTAATTGTTCTTCCAGCTGTCGAACTTGGCTGTTAGTGGACACAGGAAATGCACAAGGCCATTCTCAAAATCAGTGTGCAGGTAAGGCATGCAGTGACACACGCATTCACACAGACACCCCACACAAGTCCTCCGTGTTCCATGCTGCCAGCTCGCCCACGGCAGACGGGCGCAGAAGGAGCCTGGCGCTGGAACAGGTAATGCGCAGCTGCCAGAAGGTCATGCTGTTTAGTCACTGCTCCGGAGCACCCCACACACAGCAGACCGGCACCAGGCCCGCTTACCTTTCTGAGAGCTCAGCCCGCTCCTCCGCGCGTTCCAGGTCACTCTCGATGATGACCAGCTTACGGGCCACCTGCAGCACAAAAAACATAACACACACACACACACACACCATGGGGCTGGCAAGCTTTGAATAAGGGGGCCGGGTATGGAGGTGGGTACTGGATCCACCAGCCCCTACACGTTCTCAGGGTCAAAATAAGATGACCCTCTTTCCCAAGGACTGGAGAGAAGCCACTCTCTATCAGGAAGGCCAAAGGAGGGTAGACAAGAGGCTTCTGGTCACAAAGACCCAGAATGGCTGGTTTTGAGTAGGCAGTCTCATTTTAAGTCTGACCCAGGTGAAGTCCATATAATTACATAGCAGCCAGCCAAAGTGTGGAAGGAGGGAGAGATGTAAAATTTACAATCCCAAAAATAGCAGCATGATGAGACATGATGCATTTGATGTTGTAAAGGTAGGGGCTGCCAAAAAACACGGAAAATAATCCTGAGAACTCTATCAATTTAGAGCTCTGTACCTCAACCTCCTCTTTGTGGAGGAGGTTAACAATGACAACAGAACAGCCACAGAAGCTAACATGAGATGAGCTGGTAAGATGACTAATGAAGTCAGCTCTGTAGTCAGTGGAGGAGAGAACCTGGGAGAAGAAGGGATCCTCTGAAGCATTTCAAGTAGGGTAACCGGGAAGTAATCATAATAATGGTGGTTGTAATAATAATAATAATGATGATGATGATGATGATGGAAAAAAGGAGTGTCAATACCATTTCAAGATAGCCACGATACATTAAGGGAAAACTAAAACAAGTCATATTAGCTTTGTTATCATAGGAGGTTGTTCTCATGGGGACATGACCAGAAGCTGATTCACCCGTGAACCTCTCTGGACAGTGGGATTCTACCATCTTGAAAAGAGAGGACAGAATGAAAAGGGCCTCTTGAATCTACATGGCCTTCAGTGCATGGACTGTGTCTCCATGTTGCCTGAACAGGATGGTGCTAGGTGAATCACACCAGGAACAGCAGCCTGCATGGTGACAATTACGAGAGGCTCTTTCCACAAGGGACAAAAGACCCAACTTTCCCTCTTCCTGGCCAAAGGTCTTTTGTCCTGTTCTGGAGGCTGCAAAGGTTGGGGGGGTCATGGGGGAAGCTTCAGTCCTTCTCAGAGATATGGACTGGCTTCATGATAAAGCCTGGGATCCCCTAGCAGGATCAAATCACAACTGTTTTCTGGAGACAAAGGAACTCTGCCTTCTCAAAACCACCCATTTCCACGAACGAAGCAGATCATTTCACTAAAGAACACAAGGCTGTAAGCACTGCTCCCTGGCCCCCACTGAGGCCGCTGCTGGGTAGTCCATGAGGCTTTGGGCCCCAAGATCTGACCTCTTCATACTTGCGGTCGGCATCTTCAGCAATATGCTTGGCCTCTTTCAGTTGGATCTCCTGAATTTCCATTTTCTCCTCATCCTTTTGGGCTCGACTCTCAATGACTTTCATGCCTCTGAAAAGGAAGACCAGCAGGAAGACCAAAGGTTTAGAGGAGACTTCCATAAACCCACACTGCAACGCACTGGTTTGAAAGGCCTGGTGTAACTGGCAGACCAAAATAGAGCACAGAGCTGCTTTTATTTTCCAAACCATGAAGCAAGAGTTTCCAGAGCTGAAGGCAGAAAAAGCCATACACTTCTTTGTTTACTGTGAATGAAACCTCATACTTTCGATACTGGTGGAACTGTCCAGGGATCTAATGTTAAATGAAAGGTACCATGTCAGGATCCTGTTTGAAACTGGGAGGCATGGAAACAGGAAAAGCCAACATACTTTACTTGCTATATAAATAATGGGTTTTATTCCTTTTCCTGGTGGGAAGCTTCAGCTTGAAAATGGACCAAAGTTATAACAAAAATAAATTTGTCTTCATGTACTTCTTCCTACAAAGAAGGTAGCTGTTCTTACTCCATTAGCTACAAATATAAATACCAGATTGAACCATATGAACTCACTGATACTTGACGATGTCAGACCTGTAAAAATGGCAATTTCATATGGGTCACCCAATACCCTAAATAAGAAACTATGAATTTTGCCTTTAATAGAGTTCTTTCATAATAGAGGTGTTGAGAAACAGAGTGATAACCAATGTCTATGCTGCTCCCTGGATCCCATGGTGTTAAGTTTTGGAAAATGTTCATTGTTCTGTGATATATTACAGTTTTATAGAATAAATCATGCTACAATGGGATTCATTTAGCAAAATCTATGCAGGCAGTGCAGATAAATAAACCACTATTTTTTGATGAAGTATTATGGTATATATTAGAAGACTGAGATTTGAGTCTTGGCTTGGCCATAAATTCACTGTGAGACTTTGGGCAGGCCGCATCACCTGCTGAGCCCTTGTTTTCTCATCTGTAAAATGAGGGGGCTGGGGTAAACGACCTCTAAATTCCTTTTTACTGCAAAGTCTAATGTTGCCAGATTGCCTTTTAGGTTCACTAACAAGTGTATTTCAGGAAGAATCAGCCACAAAACCACTGGTATGTGTGCACTGTGAGAGATGATGAGTCATCTTAAGGAATTCCAAAACTCTTGGTTAGGGAAGAATCAATAAGCAGCAGTGAATAATGAGCTGGACACTTCAACTTAAAAGCTTCTTGAATCTTCAAGACTGAAATCACTCTTTATCCCTGGTGGCAGGGAGCAGAAACTCACTTCTGCCTAAGAGGGAGAAATGGAAAGAATGACTGCCTGCGTTCACCTGCACAGGTCACGGCACAGATCCACACTCCCAGTGTTCTGAGCCACCACTACTCTCTCATTCCTCCAGCAGAACTCTCTCTAGTCTCGTGCAGCTGTTCTCGGAATGCTTCTGTACAATACAAACACATGAGCTTGAGCGGTTGAGCATAAGAGAAAATGCCTTCGAACACACATGGAGCTGTGCTGGTCTATCATGGTTCTCCTTTACTGCCACAAAGCTGAATCTTGGCCTAGGAAGTCAGGTACAGCCAGGTTACAGGGAGCGGGCTCAGAACGCACAAGTACCCGACTGTATCGACACATGAGTGTCTTATCAGTGTTACTAAGTCCAAAACAATTGGCTTTCGCAGGTCATATTTCTGTTCTGTGCTTCCTCTTCCATGTATTTGTTGGGTTATTGGACAACTGATAGCCCCGGGTTCGTTTATCTAGGCCCAGTCTCTCCCCGTATTTTAAAGTAAAGTTTATCTTTTAAAAAAACGCCTAACTGCTCCACGGTCGGCAGGATTGAAAGAACCAATAGGTATCTCTAGAATGTCTCATTTAAAGGTCCATCTCCCTCGTTGGGCAGTGAGCCTTATGAGGGCAGGAACAGGATCCTTCTCTTCTTTGTAACCTTGGGGTTTAAAACAGCGCTTGGCACACAGGTGCCCCACTAACGTTAAACGAACAAACCCAGTAGAGTCCTAGCTGGGATGGACTGAGGAAATGATCCCAGCAGGGGACTGTAACACTCGTAAGCCCCAAAGATCAGAGAAGCCCTCCCGTCGCCCGAGGAGAGGCCTGTGCGGAAAGGAAGGCTGGGAGAGGCGCGCTCACCTCTCGCTCTCGTCCGCTGCTTTCTCCGCCTCCTCCAGCTTCTGCAAAGCTGTTGCCAGTCGCTCTTGGGCACGATCCAACTCTTCCTCAACCAGCTGGATGCGTCTGTTCAGAGAAGCTACGTCGGCTTCAGCCTAGGCAGAGAGTGAAAGGCGCGTGAGAGCAGGAGAGCGAGCGAGGGCAGCGCCTTCAGGAAGGGGCGCGGCGGCAAGGCCGCTTCAGGCAGGAAGCCCGGCCCCGTGAGGAGCTACCTCCGAGCGCGCGGCGCGCCCTGGCCGCTCTGCAGTTCTCCCAGCGCGCCTGCAGTGTGTATGAGTCCACACACACCAATTCCAGCGGCCAGAGGGGCTGTGGGCGAGGGCTGTCTCGCTGGGTTCCTCTCCACAGAACAGCACGCTGGCCCGACCTGACCGCCCAAGGAGCGCGTCAGGACGGTCACCTCACTCTCTGGGGCCCATGGGCTGGACAGAGTGAGACTCGGCCGCACCAGACAAGAGCAGGACGGCCAGAAACCAGACTCAGAGGTCTGCATTCTCCTTGCCCCTTGCTGAGCCACTTGCTCAAAGGAGTCTTACAAAGGAACTAAAATATTTAAAAATTCAGGCGTTCTAAAATACACACCATACAGATGGAGCGAAATCCAGTAACTGCCCCTCGCTCACCCACTTTTCAGTAACCCCTGCAGAACTTGGTCACACTGGAACAGGGCCAAGACAAATTTCCCATGTGTTTTTGAGATAAGCTTACTGGCATTTCTTACAAGGTTCCTACAAGAGAAGTTTCAAACTTCTTAGAAGAAAAGCAGAAGAGAGACTATTTTTATTGGTATCTGTATCTGAATTAAGATGTTTCTTTTGGGGGGATGCAATGATTACCTACTATTACAAACCTACTATTACCTACTATGAGTCTCAGAACACTTTTAAGGCTGCGATGGTCCCTCATATACACTTGCATTGGGGTTTGTTTAAATACTATGCATGGAAGTCAAAGCCAGCACTTACTCATCAGGTACCATTTCCTTATCCGCATCCACTTTGAATATGTGCTTATCACGGGGTGATAAGGTTTTCAGGACACTTGAGAGTTTTCTAAAAATTACAAAACATTCTTAGGCACCCGTGCGTGCTCTATCTACACTCCTGTCTTCTTTACTCAACGGGAAGCTTCTTATATGTAGGGAGTCACAGTTCTCTGCACATAATATGGGCTCAGTAAATATCTACTGAATAAAGCAAGTAACACCAACCTCATTCAAACAAAAGCAACTCTCTTAGTTCACGGACCCATGACGTACAGTTTGAAAGGCACGCGTAGTTAGAGAGGCTGTGATTACAGCCTTGAATGAAATGAATATGAGAACATCCAGCTCTCTGCTCATCAGGACTTGTAAAATCTTAAATGCCAAGTTTTGTCTGGGAAAGAGGTGATTAGGGCATCTACAAGTGTGGTGAAGGACTCTCCATAAAAAACTCAAAATACACTTTTATCTCATCAAAAATTAACTATGTAGCAATAACTGCCTGATGGAGACAGGGAATGGGGGAAAAGGGAAACGGATCTGAGGAGGACAGTTTACAACCACATTGGCCTATAAGGTAAATCCTTACTGGTGCACAGCTACTAAGGGGTTCTGCTAAGTCTGACCAGCTGGTGAGTATGGTTTTTTCTACAGGGGGAGTGAGGGTAATAGGGACAATACATTTTTTAAGAACAAGGAACTGTCATTTTAGCTTTATTTTTTAAAAATTGGAAGGAAGTGTACATGAAGGGTATACTCTGGGTCAGTCTGCTTTGTTCACTTTTCTGTATTTTCCATTACTAGTAAAATTCTATTGTCTCTATGAACAGGGGTGGGGGCAGGGGGGAGATAAGCACGTCTCAAAGTCGAGAACAAAAATACCGCAGTAGAGCGTCTAGGTCATGTGCTCAAAAGTACTTTTCTCCCCTTCACTTCTTTCATTATTATTTCTTTTAATATGAAGTCAAATATCCTTGTTACAGGTGATGTGGCCAGAGAAACATCAACGAGATTTTCGGAGTATTTTCTGGTGGCCACCACATTCTAAGTTTCTGCTTTGTGTTTCTTCTGGGCCCCAACCTTGAGAGCTTCGTACTCACAGAACGAAGACTGTTTCTGCTCTAGGGAAAGGACCTTCTGGGTGACAAGGCGGTCTAGGTCCCCAGCTCCTCATGTGGCTATGGCACCAGGGAATAAAGAGACCGTACCCCATGCTTGTTCCTGCCTGTACACAAGATCCCCCTACCTGAGGGTTCCCCCCATCAATCTGTATCTTCCCTCTTATTGCTTCTCACTCTAACCATTCCCTCCTTTAGTTCTGGACCCTGTTTTACAAATATCACCAACTCTTTCCCTGGGGGCATGTTGTAGAAACTTATACTTCCTGACATTATGGGTTGAGTCCTACATGAACACCGGCCCATAGGGCCTCATACAGGGCACCCAAGCAACAACTGGGAATGGAGGTCCATTCTAGGAGCTTGGACTGTGTGCACACACAGAGCAGACCTGGGGGTGGGTCACAAAATGGGGTCTCAACTGTTTAGCTGGAAGAGTCCCTAGGCATCATGCAGCAGTCCACAACTGGCTGAGTGCCAGAATCCACTAGGAGGTATGCACGAATAATGCAAAGTTCCAGCTCCATCCCTAGAGATTCTGATTCAGGAGGTCAGAGGGGAGGGGAGGCACCTGCAATATAAATAAGCAATCTGTTCCATTCCTGCACCTCCCCCACCCCACCATCCACAGAAGCTGGCTAAGCCTGTGGGAACCACTCTTTGAGCGCTCTGTTCAAAAGAATGGAGAGGGATCTTTGATCCAGAGGGCTGACTATGCTCAGACCATCAGTGGGAGACAAGGCTAAAACCCCAGTTGCCTGGGTCCTCGTGTGTGGGCTGTCACCTCCCATGGCCTCCAGGGATCTCGCGGCAGCCCTGGAATTGGAGGGTCTCACCCCTGGCGCCTGCACTCTTCCTATGTCAGAGTGGGAGGCCCTCCACAGCCTCTCCCAACACAACTCCCCACGCAAAAGAAAGGCTTCCACGATCAAGGCCAGCCAGGACTAGACGAGTTACTGTATTGAATACCACCCACTGAACAAATCCTCGCAGTCCTTTCTGAAATAAGGTATGGTATTACATTGAAAACTGCATCACGCCGCACTCATGGGTGACAGCTCCCATACGGACACAGAGCATTTGCTCTCAAGCCAGGAAGCTGATGCCTGCTGCCCCTGAGGTTTCCCAGGACAGGCAAAGGTGCTTGTAAGCTACAGCTGGGACCTGAGAGCAGCGTCTGGGGTGCGTCTATCCCCAGGAAAGCTTTTGGGAAAAACCTGGACTCTCCCTGGTTTCTCAGGCCCCACCATACTGGTAAGGTCGCAATGTTGTTTGGGTCCCTGGAATTCAAATTAAGTTTAATTCCACAAATGAATTAAGGGCACTTCTTTCTCTCTTGTTTTTACTTGTGCGTGCGTGTGTGCACACGTGTATGTGTGTATTTGGGATTATGCCCCGTGTTCAAAAGGCCCCTATCCCTCACCTTCATAGCTTTTATTTCTGGTGTTTCCTAAGTTCTAAGGGTTATTTAGGCATTCCCTAAGGTTCCTTTCATTGCAGAACCTGGGCAGTCTACTTAAGATTTAACCTGCGATTACCTCTGTCAGTACAAGCCCACAGCCACAGGAGTATCTGTTATTTTAAAAGCACATATAAATAACAAGGCATTTGGGAAGAGTCAAGACCCCAGAGGCAGATTATTCCAGGCATGGAAATCACCCTTAGTGTGCTGGGTTAGCTTCTTCTAACAACGGCCCGTGTGTTGACACTGCGGGAGGAGTCTTTCAGTTTGGGATGCTGGTTTCTTTTATTTCAAAAGTGCTATTGTGTCCCAACATGTAATGAGCTCCTCAGAAAAGAGACTGCTATATTTTAGCAAAGGCGAGCAATTATCTTCCTGCAGATCTGCTGTTAACCACCAGGCACTTGTCAGTTACACCTGCCCTGTCTCCTCACCCAACCCAAAGGTACTACTAGCTACCTACACAGAAAACAAGGGCAGGCACACCACTCCCCCCACCCAACACGGCACCACACGAAAATCAAGGGTATGGCCACCGCAATACAGCAAAATAGTGCTCCAAATCAGATTTGAGAGAAAACACCTACGAGGCCTAGATTTTCATGAAATCCAGATGCTTTGGCCAATACAACTAAAAAAATAAAATAAAATAAAAATAGCAATGATTTTTACTTTAAAAAAGTGTTCTAGTTAAGACTATTAAGAAAAAAATAATTGTAGGAAAACAACACGATAGCCTAAAAAGTGACCCTCTGGAGTATGTTTTCAAAGTCCTGCCTGAACCACAGTGGAACATGGGAGGGTCAAAGGTCAGGCATTTTTATTTCACGCAAACTGTAGTTATACAGAGAAGGTTTCACCCAACTTGCTGTGTAAGACCAAGCGACTATGGCCAAGTTAAACTTCTGCCCTTATATGGTAAGGAAAGGGGGAAAAAACCACTGATGACATTAAGGGGCACTCCCATGGATAACAGATAAACACAACCTCCTCTATCTGTGCCAAAGCCTATAATTTATGAGGCATATTTGTATAATGAGGGAGAACGGACATGAACAGGGCATTGTAGTGCCCTTGCCTTGCCTACATATGAAAACAGAAATCATGAGTGTATATTCCAGTTACTGCCAGTAACGGGGGCGCCAACGTGAGCACAAAGCACACTCTCGGGCCTCCTGGTCTCAGAGATATTCACCAACTCAAAAGTGGGAGAGGGCAGATTTTTGTAAACTGGTTATTTCCCACGATTTAATAAAATTACCAGTTAATAACATATAAGCTACAACTTTAACTCTCCTTGTTTGCTGGATACTACCCAGAAAGGAGGAGAGACCGGCTCCTTCTTGGTACTTTTTCCTATGATAATGACAAAAAGCATACAAAACCCTAGTGGGTCACAAGACCCAGAGTCAATCATTATAACAAGCAAAGTATCCTCATTCCAACAGTCTGAAGGGCCCACACACCTTGGAAAAACAAACCAGTAGGAAATAAGTGATAGCCAATTTTTCCAAGGTAAGTGCTTGGCATAATAGGGCCAATTAACTATAGCATGTCGGAATTTTTGAGAATCAGAATTTTGAGCCAACGCTCCACTCAATTATTTTTTTGCAGTGGCTCATGATTCTGTCCTAAACCTGTATCTTTGCTGCCCAGAGAAACTGACTACATAGCTTAACTCACAGCTCTGACAACTCCTGAGAGGCCGCCTTCAATAAGCTACCTCTAAGTCCGGGCTGCATTAGTCAGGAACTACTCTCAGTCTGAAATGGTCTCTTCAATGGTCTGATTCAGTCCTCAAACTACTATCTTAAAAGGTTCTGTGTCCAGTCACCTGGATAGAGTGCTTTCCAAATCACTTTCAAAAACCTGAACCAATTAAACCACTTTAAATACAAAACTTTGAAAAGACTGAACTTGTCTCTAGCCGACAGGCACAGGAAGACTACTGTTACGAAAACGACGCACAAAAGAGGAGTCTAAGAGTAACAACGTGCCCTTCGTAAAATTAATCTTCTGCATCGAACGTCAATCACTAGGGCAGGAGTCAATTCAAGGCGCTCCTGGATAGGATCCCATACTTCCTTTCTTAGGAGGGTGAGGGGAGTTCTACTGACTTCCGCCACTAATACCACTTCAACCAAACGTCTTCTCCAGCCTGCGCATGTCCTCTCTCCAAGTTCCAAAAGAAAAAAACCATGATTGTTTAAAAGCAATTATATGGAGTGTTTTCAGATGTAGTGAAATGAGCAGCCATTTTAAGACCCTCTGATAAGTGGTAAGCTGAAGGCAAAGGGGCATGGAGCAAACGAAGTGTCCTGCAGCTTTACTACCCGCTGACACTCAGCACTGACTCTGTTGTGCAGACCCGACGTAACTTCTTTACACGTACTAATTCCCTTCGCCACCTCAACAGGGAGGTACTAGTATCACCCACATTTTAAAGTTAGGGATCTGAGAGACGGAGAAGTTAATTTGCCCAGTGTCTCACAGGGAGTAAGTAGCGGAAGCTAGAATTCAAATTCTGGCCGTCTGGGTCCAGAGTTCTCATTCTTATCCATCATGTTCTATTAGTTTTAATGGTTCAAGGACAGCGGTTAGCCAGTCAGAGAGGGAACTGGAATCAATTTATTGCCCTGTCAAACTCAGACACATCTATGTGGTCTCTGCTGACTTGTTCTCAAGAAAATTATCTTTTGCTTATTAATTTCCTGATTCCTGGCTGTATTTTATCTGAAATTTCCTCTAGTTAGGGCTTCTTCTTAAGAGAACCCATTTGCTTCTACGTGTTTTATGCAAAACAGGTCTTGAAGTTTCTGCAGCCAGCCATATTGCCATTACCATCACCTAACCAATAGGATTTACTCAACTCAGAATGGGTCCATATTAAGCACAGCTGGACACCATATTATGCTTCTCATGAAATTCCCAAGGTGTTTGAGTATCCTGATTTAAAACACACACTCAAAAACCAACAAATAGCAAATGCCTGAACTACCCCTGAAATCCTTTTCCTGTTTGTTGGATACATTTGCCTTAGGAGAAAGGAAGGAAGCCAGGTATTACATTCAAGATGGGGGAGGGGGAAGCCGGCAAGAGAATACACCCAGTAATCGTTGACATTTAGCCAACTTTTTTCAACACTCGGTAACAAAGGAATGTCTCTATAAGACCACTAGGGAGGAGAGATGGTTAGTATAAAGGGAAAGGTGACCGGGTCTCATACCGTTTAAGTCAGAACCCGGCGCTGTCAATATCTCAACCACCACAAAGAGACAGGCTTCCAGAAAACCAATGGTCAAGGCGATGGTGGAGTTTAGCATCCCCAGGCCCTAAAGTCTGGCAGTACCCCAGACTTGCCCTGTCAGCGCCCCTTTCCAACGGAACGGATTTCCAAAGGGATTTCCCTCTTCCCTCCCCACCCTTCGAGTAAATACGGCTAGCAGCGCAAAAGTGCACATCCCAGGGGACCCAAGATACCCGGGCCGAATGCAAATAACCCCCAAATAGAGCCCTTTCTGGGAAAGTGCTGCTTCCAGAACCTTCTCAACACCACTCCTGCTTCCACTCGGGGCTTTTACTTTAAACCAGCTACGAAGGAAAGGGAGGGCTGAAAAGAACAGGCCCCTCCCTAGAGCCAGCCGCCAGCCGCCCCAGGTGCACCAGGTGCGTCCCGGAGGCGTGGGGGCAGGGGTAGACGGGCTCTGGAGGGCCCTGCGCCTCGAAGTGGGCCCGCCTGCGGCGGAGGCGGCTCTGGATGGGGGTGGGTGGGCGATGGGTGGGTCCCTTACGGTCTCCCTCAGCTTCCTCTCGTAGTCCAGCTCGCGCTGCAGGCTGCCCGCGCGCTCCTCCGCGGCGTCCGCCTGCTCCTGCAGGCTCCGAATTTTCCTCCGCACCGCCTCCAGCGAGCTGCTCCCGGCCATTGCTCGGGGCGGCGGCGGGCTGGCGGGCGGGCTGCGGTGGGAGAGGCCGGCTGCCGCGCTCCGGCCGCTGCTGCCGCACTCCTGAGCGCCCGGCCGCCCCGCCCAGGCCGCGCCGCGCAACGGCGGCGCCCCCAGCGGCCCAGGACCAGCCCGGAAGTGGCGGTCTCCCGGGCGGCGCAGGCGAACCGCAGGCGGGTGCGCGAGCGCCGGGGGCGGGCACAGCGGGCGGGGCGGGGCGCGCGCCGCGGACCCCGGGAATTTGCAATCCGCGGGAGATACTGCGCATGCTCGCAGCAGCGGGGCTGGTGAAGACGGTGGGCGCGTTGAGGGACACCTGGAGAGCTGGGCACGGCCGGGTGGCAGGCCAGCGTGCCAGGGATTTTACTTGGATTCCCAGCGCGCCTCCCTGGCTCCACGGTGACCCGGGGTAACGGACCGGGCTGCTAAGGGCGACGGTGCCGCCTATTGGCGGCGGGAGCATTGCACTCGGGAGTTCTGGATTCCGAAGCCGGAGAGGGAGAGAAGCTGAGCGAGGGGTTTGGGGCCTTAATGTGTCCCGGGTGGGAGTGTTCCTCGTTGCAGAGAACCCCAGCACGCAAGATCCTAACCACACAGGCTTTTCCCCCTCCCCAAACTCGCGAAGGGAAAGCCACTAACATACTGCACTGCGATTAAACCTCCTCCTCAATGCAGCCTTCCTAGGTTAGAATCTGGCTCCTGCATCTCTCCTGGCTGTTCACTTTGGCCAAATAACTCGACTTTCCTGGGCTTCATCTATAAAAGTGGGGTTAATAGTAGCACTTTCCTCATAGGGCTGTGGCGAGGATTATGAAATCATACAAAGCACTTAGCACAATACATTGTACATAGTTAAATGATCGCTTTAGTGATGCAGGCACTGACTTAAGAGTCCGGCCGGGCGCGTAGCCAGTTGTGCTCTCAGGGCCCGGAGCCTCTTTGGGGCTCACTTTCCATAAAAACAATCATCTCGAGGGTCCCTTATACATACACACTTCTCTGGTTTTAGATCAGCCTCAGAGATCTTCTGGAATCTGATCAATTCTGGGCTGGACTGGGATGCCTTTCAAAGGCACAGCCGGGAAGGCTACAGAGCCCTATGAGAGCCTCTGGCTACAGCTGGATGAAAACCCACGCTCTGGGAACCGTCCTCCGCCAATTCTCCCACGGGGCTGCATTTTTAAATGCCTTCTAAGTCTCATGGCTTTCTTCCTCACCTTTCCCACAGGAGGCCCTTCAAGTCAATTTCTGATGTGTTTAACTGTGGCAATAATGAAGAAAATAAAGCCATACCTGACAACCCCCTTCCTCCGCCTGCAAAGCCCTAACATCGAACCTCCTCCTTGGCTTTCCGGACTCTTTTTTCTTTGGACGGTGTCAGTCCGGCTCAGACTCACAAACCTCAGCACGTGCCCTCACGTCCTGTAGGTGGAGCCTCTCGCTTTGTTTCCGCGCAGTTCATCTGGTCAGGCAGGGAGGTTCCAGCTCCTCCCCTCGAGGAGTATAGACAGTGCACCTCCAACTTTGGAGATGGAGGAAGGGGGAGTCAGGCTGCCTCCAGGAGGAGCCCGGGAAACTGCTGGACACTTGCAAGTGCTCTCGGCAGCCAACTAATGACTTAATGTCCTGCTTTTCAAACACCTGGGAAAGACAGTTTCAGGTGAGTTCATTTTCATGCTGATGTCATTATACAAGAGTTTAGGACAGTTCTCTCTCTTGGCTGCATATTTAAAAAATACTAATGCGTGCGGCGCCTGGGTGGCACAGCGGTTAAGCGTCTGCCTTCGGCTCAGGGCGTGATCCCGGCGTTGTGGGATCGAGCCCCACATCAGGCTCCTCCGCTATGAGCCTGCTTCTTCCTCTCCCACTCCCCCTGCCTTGTGTTCCCTCTCTCGCTGACTGTCTCTATCTCTGTCGAATAAATAAATAAAATCTTAAAAAAAAAATACTAATGCGTGGGTCCCACTCCCAGAGATTCTGATTTAATTGACCTGGGTGCAGCCTGGATCCAGGGTTTTAAAACCTCCTTAGGAGATTCTGTTTACATAAAGTTGAGAATTACTGATTTAGGAAGCAAGGCATAAAGACTCACATACTGCAAATATCAGAGACATCGCAATTATTGAGGAGGGGCTGAGAGAAAATGGAGACTTCAATCTCCTTCAACGTCGTTTAGGTGGAACACCAAAAATTTCACACCAAAACCACCAGGGTGCTGCTGCCTTGTGAATTACTTTTAAGTAATCCCCTCCTTCTGGAATAAGATTTGTAAAATATGATGGTAAATAGGTAGAAAAATGTTTTTAGTAGTAGGAAAAATGAAAATGTTTTGACACTGGTGAGTAATGACAGTGAAGTATCCTAATTCCAAATATGATTCTACCTCAGGAAGCTGACCTCCTACCTCCCTCTTTCTCTAATGATTCAGTCTCTTCCTCCTGAAGTCTTGACTATTTTTACTAGTTAGGAATCATTTTAAATACAGCATTTCTTCACAAATGTTCTTCAACATCCTTACAGATTCCAAACAACCTAAAATATCTTAAAAGGGAAAACGATCAATACTAAGAAAGAAAGAAAGAAAGAAAGAAAGAAAGAAAGAAAGAAAGAAAGAAGAAAAGTACCATATTAGGGACAGTTTTCCGGTAGGAAAAAAAAGAACCAAAACATAGTTTCAAAAATTTCCCTCCCCTGCTAACCACGCCCCCCCAAGGTGGCTTTAAATAGCCTCATTTCCACTTCTGCCCCACCTCATTCCAGCATTCCCTTAAACAAGACTTTTCCATTAAGACATGATAGCACCGCATAGTTACAATAATCATGATCTTTTTTCCCTTTAAGAATTGTGGTGGCTTTTTTCTCCTTCTCTTGCCTTCAGTCTTACTGGGCTATTTTCAAATTCTCTGCATTCTTTTCCTTATAAGGAATATCTCTCCTAGATCTATCAGCGGCTCTTTTGAAAAAGCTAAATAAACGTCCTGCTGGAGAATTTGGGGGAGACACGCATCCTCCGTTTAACCTTATACGGAGCAGACATCTGATCTACATTACACAAAGCAGGCGCAGTTATGTGTGTTTTTTGGCTCTTTTTCTAAAGCCAGGTAGTTTGTAACTTTAAAGTTTTAGCTAAGTCAGTGCTTCTGTGAACCCCCTTTCCAGTAATCTTGACAGTCATCGAAATATTTTTGTTGATTCTAAATGTCCTATGTCTGGGTTTCTCATTTACAAAGCATTCTTGGAGATTACGTGTTAAGCCTTTCATGCCACAAAAGGCCTTTACTGGTTGCAAGACCCAAGACCCTCCAGCAATTTGCATTTTACTCTCATAAGAGAAATTCTGCCATTGTGCTTGGTAGTTCAACTTCTGGGCACAGCTTTCCCCGGTGCTCATACATTCTTGGAATTGTTACTAACTTCCCAAGGAATTCTTTCCTAATTGGGCCTCTAGCCTTAATGAGCTTCTACAATGGAATCCAACAGTGTGAAAAGAAGTCGTTCCTTTGGAAATCTAATGCTTGGCTTGACTTACGGGGCAGGGCAGAAGAGGCAAGCTCTTCAGAGAAGAAGATTCCAAAGTGCAGTGGACAAAGTGCTAGTAGAGTTTTTGCAGTGTGTGCATCACCCCTGAAACTATGTGGTGGTTGTCAGAAGGCTGACAGGTGGGGGTGGGGCAAGCAGGAGGGGCAGGGGGCAGTTAGCTCACTATACCATATAAAGCACTGAGCTATATATAACTCCCAGGGTACTTTCAGGATCTAGTGCTGTCAGACTGCAGACCCAAGCAAGTATCATCTTCCCAGGAGGATCTTAAGGGCAGGATTAAGCCTTCTCTAGTGAGAAAAGAGGCCTCAAGGGTCTCTGCACCCCAACATCAAGCTCAGCCTTCTGAGTAAAAGTAGCACCATGCCATTCCTTCAATTTAGAGGCCAGGCCCTCTGTACCCTGACAAGACTCACCATGGAAAACCAGGCATTCCCACCTACCAGAGGCGGAAAAGGAAAGAAAGTAAAGAAAACTAGTCATTCTGTTTGCACAAACCTTGGTGATGACACCTCAGAGGTTTTCTGCCAGGGAGGCAAGGTTCACCTCCTGCATCCAATTTCAGCCACTCCACTCCCAGCTTCTTACCCACCCACCTCCACCCCCAGAAGGGGGGAAAGAAGGAGAAAAAGAGGAGTGGATGAAATATAAATGAATGTGTGCAATAGAAGTCTGAGGCAGCATCCAGTGCTCTGGGCCATGTCAGGGCTGTGTGCGGGTGTCCAGCAGGAGGAGGTGACCCTCCTCCATTGCTCCTTGGCCATTGTGGTGATCGCAGAGTGGCCAGGAGGTGAGGGAGGCAGTGTGTGCGTGCACTTACGTCCGTGGCCTTTTTCTCCGCCAGCTCCAACTTCTCCTGGGCATCTTTGAGAGCCTCGGAGTATTTATCCAGTTCATCCTCGGTGCCCTTGAGTTTCTTTTGCAGCGACACCAGCTCATCTTCCAGCTGGGAGTTGGCCGTGGGGGACGGGGAGGGGTGGGGGTGGGGTGCAGCAGGCAGCGTGATCCCGCAGGGGAGGGGTGTGGGTGCACAGAGCCAGAAGGACAGGGACAGCGGGAGAGAGACAGGGAAAGACAGGGAGGGAGAGAGAAAGAGAGAGAGACAGAGTTAGCCATTCGTGCGCCGCGCACGCCGCGCGCCCCGGGTACCTTGGCGGCGGCCTCATCCGCGGCCAGGAGGCTGTCCTCCGCCTTGTGCAGCTCCTCCAGCACCCGGTCCCGCTCGTCCTCCGACACCCGCAGCAGCTTCTCCTTCGCCGCGATGTCCTCCTCGAACTGGGGGGCAGCGGCGGGCGGGCGCGGGCGGCCGGCACGGACCGGGTGTGAGACATACACAACACACGAGCGCCTGGTTGGCTAGGGGCCCTCGACTTGGGGCGCCGCCGACTTGGGGTTCAAGGGTCTCTAGGTAACCTCTTCTCTCCCGTAGCTGGAACCGCACTGTGGCCTACCCTGCACCCCCACCTCCCGCGGGACGAGGCTCCTGCCCAGGTCTCAGCGGGCTCAAGTCCACAAATGGGGGTGCAAAAACGCCCCTGTCTCCCTGGCCTTCGGGCCGCACTCTCTGTTCTGTCCCATCTTTGTTCTTAGGGAAAAACTTCATGACTCCCTCCCCCCCGCCCCGCCCAGTCTCTATCCCAGTTGAAGCTTTTATTCTTTCCAGTCAAAAGTCCAGAAGAACGTCTAACACTTTCTGGACTCGATTCCCCTCAAACCATCCCCCGTCCCCGATCCGACATTGATCCCAGATCCTGAGAATCATGTGCCTCTAGGGCTTGAGTTGACTTTCGCGGGCTCTGGGAAGCAGAGGAGGGAAATAAACGTCCCCAGACGAGACCAAAAAGTTAGAATAAGCCCGAGTCTTGCTCTTCCCCTCCCCCTTCTCAGCTGCGCGTCCCTGGCCGCCCAGGAGTGGGGGGTGGCTCCCCCCGTCCCCGGGGTGAGAGGCCGGGCAGGGGTGCCAGGCGCCCAGGTCTCGGGGGCACCCGGGCGGGCGCAGGGCCGGGGAGGCGCAGACCTGCTTGCTCCTGTCCTCCGCCGCCTTCTTATCGGCTTCCGCCTGCTCGGCTCGATCCAAGGCGTTCTCCTTGTCGAGCTTCAGCATCTGCATCTTCTTCTTGATGGCGTCCATGGTGGCGGCGGCGAGGGGCCCTGGGGCTGCGGCGGGAGCGGCGAGGCGAGCGCGCGGTGGGGCGGCCGAGCCGGAGTGCGAGCGCGGAGCCGCCTGCTGCTCCCAGATATGTACTTTCCCAAGGGGGCGACCGCATTCCTCGAGACAGCCAATACTTTTTTGGAAAAGCTTTTTTCTCCTGCCCCCTTCCCCCCTCTTCTCCCTCCGCCCCCTGCCCCCTCCCCGCTCCTTCCCGCGGGGGCCGCGCGCCCATTCGCTGCCGCCTGCCGGCCTCCCAGTTGACGGTGGATATGACTATATATGGGGACCCGAGCCGCCGAGGCGGCGGCCGGGCGAGGCCGCCCTGTTTCCAAACCTGCGCGCCAGGGAGAGGGCGCCGAGGCCTCGCTGGGGCCGAACCGGGCCGAGGCACAGACCTCTGCCCTGTGCCCTCCGCGCCCCCTCCCCCCGGGGCCCGCGCCCCGCCGTCAGGGTCCCCAGCCGGGCCCTCCCGAGCCCCAGGAGGCCGGGGGAGCGGGGCAGGTAGTGGGTGTGGGTCGCCCGGGGGAGCGGCCAGACCCCGGCGCTCTCAGCGTTCGGCCCCGGGGGGCCCCCAGCAGCCGCCGCGCCCGGCCCCAGGCCTGCGCGTTCCCCGCACCCGCCCGGTGCTTTCCGCGCAGCTCTCAGCTTGCCGGGTGTCATCTGGGCGCTCCCTCTCCGGAGGAGGGAAGGGATTGTTGAGAGGAAGACCTGGGGGCCCCTCCTGAGACTTTCGCGCTGGTGCGGGTCGGGATGTATGGGAATCGGTCTTCTGTGTGCCCTTCTCCCTATGGGAGGGACAAATACTTTAGCGACACAGGACCCAGTTGGCTTACTTGTGCGTGTGCCTGTGTGTGATGGTATGGCAAAGGTAGGCTGTGTGTCAGTGTGTAGGTGGGTGGGTGGAAGTTTAAAGAGAAGGAACTGTGAGCTTCGACTCAGGCACCGTAGTCTTCAGTCTCTATCACCAGCAGCTGTGTGACCTTGACGAGTAACTTAGCTTCAGTATTTTTTTAAATCCAGGGGGTAGATGATCCCTGAGGTGCCTCCAGATCTAACTCTTCATCATTATTCTTGCACTGATTTCAGGGAGTCGGCCTCTTTCCATGTTCAGATGCTCAGATACCAGGTTGCCAAAACCCTGGCTGAGTGTTATCCCAGTTAAGTCATTGTATCCACAGCCATAGCTCCGAGGAGGGATCAAGTCCAGCTGTGTATAGTGAGCTCTGCTTGCAGGCAGGAGGATTTCCCCTCCATCTCTCACTCTTCCCAGCCCCCAAGGGGGAAAAGAGCTTTGGTGGAAGGGAAGAAAGGGGGCTGCCCTAGGGCCCTGTCTGACACTGGCGGAGGCAGAGTTGGTGAGGGTCTTGTTAACAGTCCCCACAGAGTAATTCACAACCTGTACTACATGGATACCGAATATTCTCCAGACGGTGTCTGAGCAGTTTAGGCAAGCCAAACAACTTGTAAGTCCTTCAGAGAATGATCAAGTTCCTCTCCAGGATTTTATCAGATTTCTTCCACTAACCCAACTGCCCAGGTAGGAAAAAATACCCTGACCTAGCGGTCAGAACATTAGACCTGTGTGCATAGGCGCTGCCTGGCACAGAAATTCACTAGGACCCTTTAATCACCATATGTCAACCCAGCCACTGGAGCACAGAAAAGGTTCAAGGCCTCTGGGCAATATACAGATGCATGGACCACAGGGAGCTGACTCCTTAGCTTGGACCTCAGCACAGGGGACAAGAGTAGGGACTCAGGAGTTAGACTGCAGATTCCAAACCTGGCCTGGCTACCTCCTTGCAATGTGGCCCTAGCCAGGTTACAACCTCTTTAAGCCCCTGTTTTCTCTTCTGTAAAAGTAGGTGTAGAAAGTCTTCCTTCTTAAGGTTGTCACAATCATGAAAATGAGATAAAGAGTGAAAAGCATTTGTCTAGCACATAGCAAAGTGCTTGGTCGATAGTGGCTGTTTGGGTAGCAGACAGCAAATCATTTCTCCTCTCTGGGATTCAATTTTCTCATCTATGAAACTAAGCAACTGAACTAGAGAAACTCCTGGAGAGATCATATATTACTGACTTACCTCCACTGTGTGTAATAGCGCAGAGGAACTCCTTAAAGCTTCCTTGAATGTCCAGTGCTACAGATAATTCATTAAACACACTGTTGGTGAGCACCTGCTATAGACTAGGCAGGCACCAAGCTCTGGGATTCCAAAATGAGTAAGACATGTTCACGTCCTCCACGTGTTCAGCATGAGCAGGGGCGGGGGGCGGGGGAGAATTCAGAGGAGGAAGACCTAAAAATGACCACAGGTCATAGCAGACAGAAAAAAACTTTTCTGAAAATGGTGGGTCTTAAACTGATTCTAGAGGGGTGTCTGGGTGCCTTAGCTGGTTAAGCATCTACCTTCGGCCGGGGTCATGATCTCAGGGTCCTGGGATCGAGGCCTGCGTTGGGCTCCCTGCTCAGAGGGGAGCCTGCTTCTCCTCGCTCGGCCATTCCCCCTGCTTGTGCTCTCTCACGCTTTCTCTCAAATAAATAAATAAAATCTTTAAAAAAATAAACTGATTTTAGAGGAAGGGTAGCAGTTAGAGAGAAGGGTATTGTATGAGCCAAGAGAAAAACAAGGAGTGTGTGACGGTGGTTGCACAGTAGGTGTATTTGGGGGTAAAATGGGGCATGAGACTGAACAGATAGATGGGGGCATATGGGACTTGAATTTCAGGGTTCACATGTTCAGGTCTTCTTGTGTGGGTTGAAGCCATCCACTTCTGTTCCCCTCCCTGCACCTCCCACCTAAGTCTATGTTCAGAGGAGGAAGACTGTGGTGTCCAAGTGTGGAAATAGAGCTGCATAGAGCCAATTTTTAAAAATCCAGTAGTACCACGTCATTGATCCCTAGACTGATGGGTTAACATAGCAGGTCCCTGGGCTCAGTAATTTCCATTTCACCACCATTGAGAGTTTGCTCCGTAAACAGCCTGACAGCCAGACCTCACCCAGCTTGATGGACTGCACATCCATGACCTCTCTGTCATCAAGAGCAAGGACAAGCAAACATCATGACTTAACTCAAACAATTTCTTCCTTACTGGACAGGTCTCTTGGTGGCTGGAGAGGATCAAGGGGGCTGGGCTAGACAGCCACGTGCTGCAGTATACATCCCTGTTCCCAGCAGACTGGCCATGACTCAAGGACAGATCCATTGGCTAACCAGGGACCTAGCTTGCAGCCTATAAGACAGAGGGACTGGGCTACTCAACTTCTCTCTGACTGCACTTTGAATGAAGGAACATGGAAAATATGAATCATTAGTTGTGGCTGCTGAAACAAAAGGGGTTTGCAGTCTTGGGCTGGAGATGTCTTGAATGAGGGCAATTAAGGCCATTCAGGCATATTTGAGCTTTCTCTCCAGTCTGGGTCTTGGTAGGATTGCACATCCCTACTCTGCCAAATTAGTGGTGGTCAATGATTTGTTTTGGCCAAGGAAATGTGAGCAGAAGTGACATATGGTGGACACTTTAAGAGCACATACGTCCTCGTGTTCCTTTTTCAAGACTGTTGCTGCTCTGTCATTCTGGGTTCCTAAGTAGCTATGATAAGAGGAATTCCCCTTCTCCCCCAACTAACCCTTGGTAGACAAGTAGCCTGAGTGAGATATAAACCTTTGCTATTCTAGGCCACTGAGATTGGGGGTTACTGAAGCATAACTAGCTTCTCTTGACTAATATATCACAATAGGCCATGCATCCTCTAAGTTATGAGGAAGCAGAGAAATTGGGTTATGGAGCAAGAATGGAACAGACTTATCAAGATAAACAGGAACACCATGGAGTGAAAGAGACTGGGAGAATCTGATCATATTTCAGTTCCAAGGGTCTTTATAATAACTTTCTTTCCTGGGGTAACACGAGAGAGTCTGTGTTGTTTGAAAGTAAAAAGCTGACCAAATCATGCTGGTGTAGAAGTCGCACAACACCCTTGGCCCCGAGCTCTGTGTGGACACTGAGAACATCCATGGAATTTCCAGATTTCTCCAGGGCTTGGTATCAATCATTTCTCAATAAATGTTTGCTGAATGACGGTTTATTGGCTATTAGTCATACGAGTAAGTAGGAGAAACAATACTGGGAAGGAAAGATAATAAAACTAGGTGCAAAAGATTCATTTCCATTGAAAATATGGACTCTATGGTTTATTTTCTGAAGAATAAATATAAGTATTGTGATAGGGTAGGACAAATGTGCCTCAAAAATTTATTGAACACCTTTGGTGTCCAAGGCATTTAACTAGAGTTTATGAGATCAGGGAAGGTGGATAAGAGACATAGATCTTTTCCTCTAGGAAAATATGTATGTTGCAGATAAAACCCTCTCTCTGAGGGTCATTTAATGTGTATTTCCAACAGTGTTATGGCCATTGTCCCAAATGCTGTCTGGGCCCCCTATAGCTATGAGGATCACATATCTCAGGTTTTCTAGGAGAGCTTTACTATTAAATATACTGCCCCTTTGCCCCCATAAGAGCAGCCCTACTTGCCACACTACATTTCCCAGTATTTGGTTTGAAAAGAGAGTTAACATAAGCAGAGCCTGCTACTGGGACACCTTTAACAGAACACTTACTTGAATATGTACATGAGGATTTGTTTGTCTAAAAACATAAAACAAAAACAAAAACCTCATTACCTGATAGTCACACCTTGTTTCATAGCCACAGCTCTGTGTACGGTGACTGCCCCAGAGTCAACAGTGCTGACTCAAGCAATTAAGGGAAAGTGAAGAATCTATAATTAAATCAAGAGACAATTGCTTCTTCTACTGGGTTTTGGAATGCAGCGTGTTATTATGCTCATGGCTCATTGTCTCACGGAACAAGATACAGCGTGTCCTCCTTACCCACAGGGGAGTTTTCTTTCTCATGGGCTTGGGATGCCAACACCAAGGACCCAAGGAAAATAGGCTCTGCTTCTGGGAAGGGTTCAGAGCTCTGAGAAAAGCCTTTAGGCCCCATGGATGCTTCCTTCGAGTGCGGGCGCTACCTGGATGGTTTGCACAGGCAGAATGGTTCTCCCACTACAAAAAAAAGGCCTATGGCTTTTCCTGCCTTATATCTTCTCTTCTTACAACAACACCAACTATGTATAGAATTGTTCAAGCCTGACTTGTGGAATTTAGCAGCCTCAAGAACAGCAATGTTCCCTATGTCTGTACAGTTTATTCGTGTTTATTATCTTCTCCTCACAGCTTATGACAGCATCAGGATAGGACTATTATTCCCACTCTACAGATTAGAATATCAAGGGCAGTGCCGGATCACCAAGCTGGGAGGTGGCAGTGCAGGGACAAGAACAGCAATGTCCTGGCTCCCAGCAAGGGTGCTCTTTCCATTAACCTTGCACCAGCCCGTGTTTATATTAATCTTCATATTTAAACACAACACATTACAAGGTGAAGAGCAGAGAACAGAGGGCCACCAGAGGTCATTTCTACATATGAACGTGGTTGACAGATGACAGTAGTGAGGCTGGGACTGAAAGGGTGTGTTATCTTGTATGGCCCCAGCTCTGTACCGCAGCCCCAACCCTCTGCTGTTGGGAGAACCTGGGTCGAGGAGACTTTCCCTCCTCTCACGTTGATGGCTCAAGATGGGACAGGAAGGACATCTTCATGAAGAGAGAAGGGCAGGTGTATTAATTTTGTTCCTAGTGGCTTCAAGGGAGAGTCGAGGTAACTGCTTGAAATCTACACCTGCTTCTCTCAAAACCAATGGGTTGGCAAAGGAACGAGCCACCAGTCAATCCAAGTAGTACATTTGGGGGGGAAACGAAGACATAATATGTGGTCAGGATAGCAGCTAGTGCTTCCTCAAGACTCAGGCTGTGCCGAAAGAAAGTGTCCACAGACTTTGCAGTCCAGAGACTCGAGCCAGCCTCGGGGGCCACATTGTAGCTTTGAACGGTTTTAATCATTACTTCCCACAAAGCCCGCATTCTTTTCGTATTGGTTGCCACCTGTTCATTTTTATATTTTTATACTTGGTTCTCAAGTTTCCACTGATGTCCTTAACAGGAACATATGTGAAAATGACCTTTGCAGCTTCCCAGGTGGCAGGAAGAACTCCACTCTTACTCTGTAGACCATGAAATCGGATGCAAAAGGGCCCGTGGAGGTGGGCAAGCCAGAGCCCCCCGCTCTAGCTGACATCTAGCTGTGCTCACCCAGGCTCTCGGAGGGCTGCTGTGGGAGGCGTGCTCCAACTTGGGATTTCCAACATTTTTGTCCCTGTGACTTTGCCATACCCACGGCCAACAGTTTAATTTGCAGTGGAGATTATTTGGCTTGGAGGCCTATGGGTAGGCCCAGGTGACTGAAAAGAAGCACAAGACCCTTTCTTGGCTGACTAGCAAAACCCTTCTCCCCAAGCACTTTCTGCTGGGACCTTGGCTTCTCTTTAAGAAAGCCCGTTTTCTTGATTTAATAGAAATTGCTATTTCTCAGTAGAAATGCTTCTTTGAGTGTATGTTCTCCAGAGGACCATTTCCACCTCAATAACTTCAGTGGAGGAAAGAGCCGGACCTTTCTAACTGCTCGAGATGGAGGAGACTGTTCTTTTTCTGAGGTGTTGTCGTTTGAGGAGGGAGCTCCTGCCTGCAGGCAGGGTTCCAGAAGGGGCTGGTTATTTTTAGCATGGCCTTCTTTCCTTCCCAGCACCTGCCGTGATCTGTAACCCAAGGGGCTACTTAAATGCTAGTGAGATGACTGAGGACAAGGGAGCCTGAGCTAATGTCCTAAAATACCACCCAAGGGAGGGTTTTCTTGCAAGAGCCAGTTCATTTCTAGCTCTGTTGCTTTTCTTGTTCCTCCCCCAAACTGTGGGGCTGTTACAGATCCTGGCCAAGCTGTGTGACTTCTGCCTTGGGAAGAGGTTGGAGAAAACCACTGGATCTGTTGACCTCAATGGCAGCCAGTTTAGTTATAATGATTCTACTCTTGGCTCCCATCTTCAGTTTTTTCCTCTACTGTTTATGCCAGACAGAGGCCACAAGAGGCTCTCAACACACATTTCCCTGAAGCAAAATCCTCCTTTGATATCCATGAAAATATGTGAAGATGAGAGACAAAGTCCAGCTAATGCTCTAGAGCGGATGATGATGATGGAGATGCAAATGTCTTTCTCACGGCAGATATAACTCATTGAATTCATTATCCCCTAAAGATGGTGCAAGCTGGAAATAGAAATATGTTCTCAAGGAGCCTGATACATTTGTGGAAGACAGATGCATCATGGGTCATGAAGGACAATGAGAAAGTCTTAGGAGGTCTCTAATCCTGGAGTTTGACGTCAGCCCATGTTATCCACCACATTCCTCAGGGCCTGTCACATGTGCAGGACTGTGCTGATAAATTCTAGGGCTAGCCCGTGGGGAAGTTCTTCTGTGCATCTGCTGACGTCTTGGGCTCCTCTAAATTCTCCCAAATGCCATGGAGGGCCTGGTTATGAAGTCAGGAGCTTATTTCCAAAGGAAGTGAACCAGAACTTAAATATTTAAATGTGTTTTGTCTCCTGTAAAGTGGTCAGTTTTAATTTACTTGGCTGAAAAATGTAAGCAGTGAATCATACATAGTGACATAATTTAGTAAAAAATGATAGGTATACTTTATGTAATATATATGTGTAATATATATGGGTACATACACAAACATAGAATAATTGGAAAGTTGCATATCAATCTGTTAACTGAATTCATTTCCTCTGAGGACGAGGGGGGGATAGGATTGACTATGGTAGTCAGAAGTATAGCCATGTATTTAAGGTTTCATTTTTATAAGTGGAATATTTTTATGAATTATATAATTAAAGTGTTAACAATCTCTTATTTTTTCTTTACCTTACTTTCAGTATATATATATATATTCTTGAGTATCATATATAAAATTCTGGAGGGTTATAATCGCCTGAGTCCCTTAGAGGAAGGAATGCTAGCCCAAGTCACACAGCAATTAAAAATCAGTTAAAAAATAGAGTGGTCGATCTCCTTCGGGTCACCCAACTGTTCTTAAGTGTCTGTGATTTGTCAGTCATAACACTTGGCACCAGAAATTAAAAATGAACAACCCAGCATTCTGACCTTCTTCGAGATCTTTTATTTCTAAGTCGCTGCTTGTGGCAAGCTCAGATTTCAAGCCATCCACTGGAACTCCTGTCAGTACTATTTTACAAGCACCCCCCCTCCCCATAAAATTAGTTTCATTACTCCATCATCTCGTGTTTGGACCCAAAGCAACGTGCCCTTGGCTTGATCACACCAAATTTGCTGCACCTGGTTCCTGATGACTTACGAATGTTTCCAAAATGCAACCTACCTTCAAAGGATCAAGATCTGTCTCACTCGGCAAAGTCAAAAGAATGTGCTACAGAGATGAAGGGAGTAGCACCAAATGTGGAGCTCAAAAATAATTCCAGAAAAGATTCAAATGAAAGAAAAAATGCACAATATTGACTATAGTTTCTTGGATGATGGGATTATGAGACATTTCTGAAATACTTTCTATACTTTCCAAAGTTTAAAAAATGAATTTGGGGGCACCTGGCTGGCTCAGTCAGTAGAACATGTAACTCTCGATGTCGGGGATGTGAAGTCGAGCCCCACGTTGGGGGTAGAGATTACTTAAAAAAAAAAAAAGTGAAAACAAATATGTTTTACTTTTATAATAATGATAAATCAATAAATGTTAAAAAGTTCCTTTAACGAACAGCAACAATGTTTTAGCCATAACTACGAGGCCTCCCCAAGGAGCAGTTTTGAAAGAGACAGTGCTTATAATTCTAAGTTGCCTATTAGGTTACTCGTTGTATTCTGCATGTTTCTTATTTCACAATCGTGGGCTATTTGTGTACTTGTCTTAATGCCTCTCCTAACAGGAATGCTCCTTGAGTACTATCTCTCTCCCCCCCAGCACCCAGCTTAGGACTTCCACTGAATAATAAGACGAGTAATTATAGCAGCAGACTCCCTAGACCAGGCCTGAACAAGGCTAGGACTTGAACCCAGGACAGGCACCAGAATTCCCTTCTTTGGCTGCTAGTTTGCCAGGAATAGGCCTGCAACGTATGTTTATCGAGTGAATGAATGATCCGTGTGTTAAGAAAGTGCAGCCCCAAGATCTTGCAGTTATACATCATTAACAGCAACAGGAAAGCCCACAGCCAGCATCTTCTCAGCTAAGAGAAGAGAGAAAGCAAAGCTCACCGTAGTTTGTTTTTACCCCTGCTCACTCTCTGTCAGCCTTGACATCTGAGCAAGGATGGTGAGCTCATGGCTGGGAATGATGTGCTTCTCCCAGGTGTGTGGTTAGTGTGGAAGCTGTTACCCATGTCCTTCTCTTCTCATCCACCAGATTCTTCCAAGGCATGAGTGCTGGTGGTGGCTCTCTGGGACCCTCCATTCCAGGGAACCCATGGTGGGTGTGTTCCTTGGTGTGAACATTTCTTCTTGGTGCTTGCTGAGCCAGTGGGCCTGGGTGCCCTGGTATTGCTAGAGACAAATAGAAGCCAAGAAGTAAGAGCCCAGTCACTGAGCACACCTGATCTAGTGCAGGGCCAGGCCACACACGAGCCCTCCTGTCCAACCCAACAGCCTAGAGGTCAACACAGGATGTAGACTGCCATGTTTGGGGGAAAAAATGCCTTCTTGGGCTTCGGAGTCACCAGGTAAGAGTCTGAATAGGGATGAAAGTCCTTAATGTCTCCCAGCCTCAGTTTCTCCTGCAAACCAGAGACAAAAAATACCTACTTCATAAAATTGTTAGGAAGAGTAAGTGTAAGAACAAAACCACCATGTCTGTTGCTTCCCTTCCAACTTTCACATATGGGAAAATAACCAGCAAACTAATGATTTCCTGTTTACCCCTTGAAACAAACAAGCTCACTGGTCTTGCTAGTAGATGTGCCTTCAGTATAAACCATTGATAAATGAAACTATTTCTTATCATATTTTACATGGAGGAGTCAAGCATACAAACCTCTGTTTATACCTTTTTAGGAGCTGGGAATTATTCTTTTAAAAATATAGGTTTTGGAATTAGACTGAGTGACCTGAATGACCTGTCACTAAAACCTCTCTGTGCCTCAGTCTCCTCATCTGAAAAATGAGGATAAATAACGATACACCATCGGATTGTGGTGATAACTGAGCTACTTCATGAACGTACACCACAAGTGCCTGCCACGTAGAAAGGTTCAGTAAATACTACTTTTATAATTATTTTGAATTTATCGAAAGGTCCAAGGCATGTAAACATACGCTCACACACATATGTGTGTTTGTTGGTCTGTGCATAAAACATTAGCCCAAACACATTGTTTTCACACCATTTGGGGTTGACTTCTTAGCAGTGAGCTCTTCTCCACCCCAAACTCTTGAACAAGGCTGCTCTTCTGTGACTTGGCCTTCTGATTCCTATGCTCTTCCAAACCACTTAAGGTTAGTCGTTTTAACCAGATATCACTTGTATGAAATGCTAGGGAGATGGATCCTTGAAGTCCTGCCAGAATTGTATCAGGTAGGCTCTGGGGACAAGTCAAGACCTGACCTTTATTTGTTTTATTTTTAAATTTTTTATTGACATGTACCATACATACTGGGATGTACATATATCATAAACATACAGCTCAATGAATTCTCACAAGCTCAACAGACCTGTGTAAACCAGCATCCAGATTGGGAATCAGAACGTTCCTGAAGCCCCTTGTGCTCCTTCCATATACTATCTCTCTAAGGGTAACCACGATCCTGATTAGTTGTTTCCTGGTTTTGAACTTCATATAAATCTGGCTCTTAAATTTTGAGCAGCTCAGTGCCTATTTGTTTCTCCCCAAAATCTACACTGTGATTAAGTTTTCACCTGTTTTTGATGATTAATGCAGGTGTCAGCAAGCTTTTATTCAGCGGCAACCTCATGCAAGACACTGTGTTAAGTAAAGCAATAAGACAAAAGGAGCTTGGTGTCTTTGGTGAGTGATTTTTGCAATTTTTCTCAGAGGGCCAACTCGCTGAGCTGTTTCTCTCTAGAATGACGTCCAAGTTTCCCATACTCTGCTCTCTTGCCTAGCTTCCTCCCTGGGTTCTATCCATGGAAGTAAGCCTTCCTTGGTAAAGGTCCCAACGGAAACCTACCAGTGTGTCTGATTTCCAACTCCAGAATTCCAGGACAAGTATCTGACTGGCGTGGCTTGGCCCACTCTTGGTCATATCAACTGTGGCTAGAGGGTTAGGGACACAGGGTGCTAAGGGCTGTGGACCCACCCCTGAGAAGAGGGAGCGCTGCTGAGGAAGGGGGAGGGCCTTGGCTTAGAGGTTCTCAGCAAGGATCAGGGTCCAAACTGGCTCCTTCCCGCTCTGGATAGTCTATGATTTCTTTTCCTTATATACAGATCCTTGACCCAAAGTCTAAACTGATTTATTCATTTTCTGTACCAAATTTGAACTGGAGCACTTCAGAGATAACAGTGCTCATGGAGGACTAAGGCCGATGCTCTCTGAACTCCCATTTGAGGGGGCCTTTCTGGCTCTGATGCAGCAACCAGCCACTCAGGATGGTGGCCCTTTCATCTCGCTCTGAGGATCAGCTGTGGTTTTATAGACACACGTGCTCTACAGTCTCTCCCTGGTTTGGGGCAGGGGTGGGGGTGGGGGGTTGTGTTCTATCACAGCCAGACTTGGCCCCTAAAAACTAATTTCCTAGACGCAGGGACCACCAACTGTTTATGATGGTGATGATTATTGCAGAGCATTGGAATTCCTGCCCAGATGCCAAAAGTCACCCATGTAGAGGAGTGTTTGCAAAGGCGTCCTAAATCCTGCATAAGCTCAGGGTCAGGGTGAAGAGCATAATGCTGGGTCTGTGGTTCCAGCTCTGCTAATGTCATGTGTGGAACAGAGATGGAGGCAGGGAACTGTGCTCAGTTTGCTTTACAGACGTGAGCCCATTACTACTCCTACTCCTTATTTTTATGAATGTGCAAGCTGGGGCAGAGAGTGGTTAAGCGTAAGACAAGGAAAGCCTAGTATCATTTACAAAAAGCTTTCCTCCTGATTATCTCATTTCATCCTCAAGAAACCCCATTTTATGGATGAACTTCTTTCAGCTCAGTTTCCCAATTTTGCATGGGTTATATGTGGCAGAGGTGGGACACAGATTCAGAGTTCTGACTTCAATCCCCTACGGCAAATCCACAAATGGCTGTGAGAAGCAGCCGATGGTGAAGCATGCCTTCAAATGACCCCGGTGACATTCTGGTGTTTCAGAGACTGGTGAGCTCATATACAGATGGAGGAGACTGAGGAAGGACTGAAGGAGAAGGTAATATCTCGACTGAGTTCTTGTCAGTGGGCAGTACTGGACAAGCATAATCTGAAGGAAGGGTACTCCAGGAGGGAAGGACATGAGCTCGAGCCTGGGCAGGAGGAGAAATAGTGGGAATATTCTGACAGGTGGGAGCAGCCGGGACAGTGTGTCATCAACCTACAGGCGGAGGTCTGTGATCTCAGAATCCCGACCATGTTTCTTCAGCTTCTCTGGGTGCCTGCAGTTAGGGACGGGGTGGGGGCAGGGGTGCAGCGCCATATTATTTCCAAGTGCTGGGGAGATCCAGCAACTTTCTAAAAGAAGGAACAATAAAACTTTTATAGACTGTTGCAGAGTCAGTTGCACCGTAAGGCAGAGGCAGACTCTGTGTGTATGTGTCGGGAAGTTTGCAGGTCCGGGTGAGCGGATGGGAAGCAGGCTGGTGGGGGGGGGGCTGGAACAGCTTCTCTGGTCCCACGTTAGTTCCCACCGCTAGAAGCGTGGTTTATAGGAGGACAGGATCCCCTTTCTGAGGCTCAGTTTCCTCATCTACAAAATGGGAGGTCATAACACCACTCAGGATTGCTGCAAGAAACCAATGAGATGTGTCAATTTGTCTTGTGGCCTTACTTTCATCGTTATTTTATACAGTTATTAAGCTTCATCTTTCTCACGGGTGCATATCTTCCCAATTAGAAAACCACAGTCTTTGGGGGGGTAGGAGCCATGTCATCTTCTTCTTTTAATCTTCCACAGTGCCTGACACACACACAACAAATTGTTTCAACGAACAAGTTGGACAAATTCTTAGTAAGGTATATTTACCCATGGCATGAGCCAGTCCCTGGGTGTAGCTTTTTGGAGCCTTACCTTAGTTCCTGAAACTGGAATGAGTCAGGTCCCAGTGAGCTGAAAAGAGCAAGGTGGATTTCACACCATCTTTCAGTACTCATCGGTAAAGCTACATCGAGGCCCCTGTTGTATACCTGGCCATGAGTGAGTCCTATTACTCTGGATTTTCTGCTCTAACGAAATAGATTATTTTAGAATCAAGAACATGAAATGTGTTTAGGTAATGATAAATTAACCATCAAGTTATTGAAAAATGAGTGTCTTATCCTTTCTGCTGCTACAGGCTCATCAGCAGAAGAGCAGAGTTAATCCCTGCCCCCCAACCCCTGACCCTCACTGTGTAGGGGACCAGCTTTCCTGTTCTTGAGTCCTGCACAACTTGCTCTGGGGTATGGGGTGGAGGGCTGAAAATGGGCAGTTTTTGTGTGTATGATTGAAAGATCAAGAGGATAAACATCAAGCATCAGGGCTTTTTTGGAAGGTTTAGGCCCAGCTAGGAGGAAGGCTTGATTGTCCTAGAGGAGAAGGGATCAGGCTTGGGGCTTGGGTGGGGAAGAGGATGTGAGACCTTCATTCCTGAGGGTGGCAGGAACCAGGATGGGCTGTTGGATGCTTAAGGACCATGGCCAAACACCATATCTGTGGCGCTTTAGCTTCTGTCCCATAGCTGACCTTGGTATGGTGGTCATGGATATGTTTGTGGAGCAGCCCTCCTTTGAATGGATCTTACAAGCTTGGGCCAGGGATCCTAACTGACCATGGTAGACCACAACTAGAGGACTTGCTCCTATTTTCTCATGGGTCATGAAAGCTCCTGGGAAGGGGCAAGGGAGCCACAAAATATGACCAACATGGGACTTCGTACTGAGGTTGGTTTAATTGGGAATTGGAGCCTGATTTGATTTAATTCAGAAACATTTCAGTAGTAACAATTCTTATAGCTCAAGCAAGGAACAAAAATTTACGTCCGTTAAGCTAACAATGGTGAATGTTATGTAGAGAAATTGCCATAGAAAACTCTCCTGGACCTGAACATTGTGCGTTGAAGGTGGGAGAGGGCAGAGGTTGACATGGAAGAGTTCAGCATCAATCTGCATGATCTTTGGGGGTAAAGTCTTTTTTTTTTTTTTTTGAGAGTTTACTTTTGGGATGAGTACCTGGAAACTTTGTGTTTTTGATATATTTGAAAAACTAGGAGGTGCTACAAAACCACAGGTAATCTCTGTAGTGTTAGGAGGGAATTTGGATTTGAGCTTGTCCTCTCACATTGTGTTACACTTTTGTGGTTAGAGGAGTATCCAGTTTTAGGAGAAAGCAAGGATATTTTGGGAAGCGAGGGCCTTACTTTGACTACTCTGTATTTTGTTTCCATTCATTTATCTCCAGAGCTCCTGCATTAAGTCCTTCTTTTGTCAGTGAAGTTTCCTGCCTTGGCTCTCCACCAGAGCCTCCCAATCTGGTGTCATCACTAGAGTTTTACTGTTTTGGGGACATTGTCTATTGCTCCAGAAGTCCAGGGTCTACGAAAGGGAAAACCGTGAAGGTATGGTTAAAGAGCGACAGCTTCCCCTTCGACTTTGATATGGAAGGACTGTATTACAGCCCCCTATTTCAAATCAAGGTGAATTCAGACTTAGGAGCCAGTTTTGATGGAAGATCAGAGGTTGAAATAAGCGAAGTGAATATGGTGGGAGCTCTACTAGTGGGAAGGCAAGAAGGTCTGGCTAAGAAGGTCCAAGTGCCAGGTGAAGGGGGAAGGATGTTCCTTAGGGCAGCAGCTCAAGGATGTTTTGTCAGGTTGAGGATGAAGAATCATAGTGGGAGAAAGTCAAAGCCAAAACCAAGGGTACCATAACAGGTGTTAAATCCAAAAGGTGGCTGAGGTGGAAGAGGAGAAGAAGAGGACAGGTGAGAGGAAGTTAGGGGAAGAAGCTGGGCTGAAGTCAGGACCAGATCTGTGAAGGGAGATGGTGTGCTAGGGTGCCCATGACACTCAGTATCTGCTGATCCTCAGGGTCCAGAAGCTGAACACTCATTCTAGTCCCTTGAGAATCTATGGAACTCACCTTCATGCCCATGTGCTTTTCTTAGCCAGCTTGCTGCCTACACTCTGCTCTTTAAATGTTTGAATCCATCTATCTACCTGACCCTCCATCCCCAAAGTGACCAGGGAGTAGGAAGCACGGAGAAAGCACAAGAGTCCACTTGGCCACCAACCAGTAACAATAATAATAATAATAATAATAATAATAATAATAATAATAATAATAAAACAGTTTTGATGGAGGACCAGAGGTTGAAAGATGGTTTGCTTTATGTCTCCTTGGCTGTCTCTACTCTGAAAAAAAAGATCTAGAAATACACACCAGCCAGAGTCCTCTCTCAAACAGAATCTGATGTTTGCCTTTCTTCTCTCTTCACTTCACCTTCCAGGAACCTCTTTAACTGTCTCCTCTGGACACTGTACTACGTTCTGGGCTCTGGGATCAAGACAGATCTTAGATAGGGAGAATGGCAGGCATCTGGAGCTGCAGTTCTGGGAAAAGTTACTGCATCAGCTTGGTAACTGTTCCTTCTGTAACCTTGCTGCACCCCTTAGCTCTACCTGGGCCTGAGTTCCAGGTGTGGGCTTCTGACTGGCTTACCATTTGTACCTCCATTCCCTAAGTGTCTGAGACTGAGTTCCTCTATCTAGCTCCCCATACCCCCCCCCCAAAGTCTTGTTCTGAAATCCTTTGCCCTTCCTTCAAATTATACTTGTCCAATACTTTCCTCCCTCAAACCAGACCCTCCAGTCTGGTTCTGCCTGAACGTTGCATTCTAACAAGCCACCAGGATGTCCACTGGTTACCCTCAAGCTACCCTTAGGCCAGCCCACCTCTCTGGACTTCCAGGATTACCTGTCACTGAGACCATCTTTGAACACCTTCCCTGCCTTGGTGGGTCTGTCTTGGCCAACCATCTCTTTTGTGTGACCCATCCCCTGCCCTATAAGCCATGGTTGTGCTCAGCAGTTCTAAAATCAATAATTCAGCAGCCAACAAATAATTCTTTATGGGGCACAGGCTCAGGCTACATGGTCAGTGCTTTGGGAGCAAGGTTCCTCAAATAAGTGACAATTGAGAGGCAATAAATATCACTTTGTAGTGATAGGAGATCAAATGTGGAATTATCCTCATTTAACCTTTTGGAAGAATTATTTGGTAAACATACTAGTTAGATATTGCTGCATAAAAATTACCTCAAAATATAATGGCTTTAAACAAGAATAAATACTTACCTGTCACAGTTTTGAAGGGTCTGGCCGGGCAACTGTGGCTTGGGGCTTCTCATCAGCTTGTAGTTAAGATGTCAGCTGGACTGCAGTTATCTGAAGGCTCTTCTGGTGCCAAGGGATTTACTTCCAAAGTAGGGCATGCCTGGTGATTTGGTGCTAGATTCTGAGAGAACACCGCATTTATTCCCACAAGCCTCTCCGTGACTTCACAAATGTCCCCTTGCCATGGTGGCTGGCTTACTCCAGAGCAAGTCGTCTAAGAGACCAGGAAGGAAGCAGTAATGCGTTTTATGACCTAACCTTGGAAGTCACGGACTGCCCCTTCTACCATATTGCATTGGTCACACAGGTCAGATTCAACACGGTAGGGACAACATCCCGTAACAGAGGCAAGGATCATCTGGGGCCATCTTGGACACTGATCATTGCATCAAAGAACCATTCAGCTTAAAGACCAGAAGGAGAATAAGTTTTACATATTAAAAACATAAGGATATTTGTTTAATGCTTTATCTCCAGTGCTGGAGTAGTACCTAGCATATAGGAGGTACTCAATAAGCATTTAGTGAACGCATGATCGCATGAACAATATACCTTGCTTTCAGGAAGTGCTTTGTAGTTTATAAAGTACTTTTCCTGATCTTATACAATTTTAGAGGTATGTAAGGCTAGCACTATTCATACTATTTTATAGAAATACTAATGGTATTATTAATACGCTTTTATTTCAGACATTTAAAGTATCATCCAATCGGATGGGACACGGTCCTGATTCTGCTGCTCTTCCCCCATGCTCCACTCATATACACAATCAGGATGTGACCCCTGTTTACCAGGCTTTGCCCATGCGCCTGGGCTGTGAGGCAGGTATCTTGAAGTAGAGGTGAAATGACCCTTGGGAGGCTTTTCTGGTTGACAGAGTGGATTTACTGTGAAGCTAGTGACACTTAGACTGGTCACTTGCGTGGGCCCTTTCAGGGCAATTCCGAACATTTTGGCAAGTGAAAACCGTCTCTCTGGGACACAAATTCTAGAAGATAGTCACCCTCTCTTAACAACATTTGCAGTCACCCCAACAATGCAGCTACGAGTGCGCTGTAGAAGCGTTAAGGACCCTCAGATTAGGTTCTAGGTCCAGCTGATTTCCTCCGTCTCACAGGAGAAAACTCTCTTCCATGATATATGAAGGTATTGATATTTTCAGTGTTTTCAACAGTTACATCTTTTTCTTTTCAGGTTCATCTCATAGATGGGATATTTAAAATATAGATACTAAAACTGGGATTTTTTTTCCTTAAAGAAACTAGTTTTTCTTTAGCTAAATAACTGAGAGAAAATCAGATAAAAAATTAATAGATTATGAAATCGATGAAATGGACATAAACTATTCTGATATCAAGAAATATCTTGTAACAACTGAAATTTCAGTGTCAACGGCAGTTTTTTTATTAAGAGGAAGTACATTTTGAAGATAAGTAACAAATAGGGTCTTAGACTGGTGACAATCCTACCTTTAGGGAGAGGCTCATCTGGGTGAACGGAGGCTTCCCCTGGAAGACAGTCTTCTTCTCAGCCAAGGTCTATGTGGTGTAGCTCCTAACAGTCTTGGCCAGGCAAGGGACCCCGGTGAGCCTGGGCTCCTGCAGGCTTATGACCACCCAGCTCCTCCTATGACCTTCATGACCCAGCATCTCTCTAATAAGCTAGTGAAGGGTTCTTGGGCATGAAAAAATAAAAAGAAACCCAGAGGAATCATTCTGTATGTAGTTAAAGTAAATATTTGCTCCCCTTCACTCCCCTATCCTTCTCCAGTTTCAGAAGAATCTTTGTCACTGGATTAGTTCAGCTGAAGTTATTTTTCTTGCCATCTGTAAGGAAGATTTTCCATTTTTTCCAACAAGAAAATAACTCTTGGGCCAAAGGAACTGTGAAAATGTTTAGTCTCCTGGCAGGCAGGCAGACTCTCAGGGTGGCAGAATACCTGCAACTCAACTTTGGAGACCGCCATTATGTCATTTATGAAATGACCCTTCCTGCTTTCCCTCTGTGCATTCACCATCGAATTCCTGGCTCCCACAATTCACAATAACTATCCTTTGGGATGTCATGGGGAGATTTATTGGGGTGGGGTGGGGTGCTGTTGGAATGCCACACACTTATACAAAAAGGTGGTATGGAACAAGAAAATGGATGCCAGGGTCAGAGATTGGAGAACTGTCTGTAGTCTCAGTTTCGTGCTGCATGATCATGGGCAAGTCATTTCCTGTCTTTGTGCCTCAATTTCCCCAAATATAAAAAGAGTGTGATGAACTGGCTGCTCTTTTTTCTAGGTTTAATGGTTTGTATGACTCACCCTGAAAGGGGGGCAAGGTGAGACAAGAATCAGGATAGTTTGTAAAATGATTTACATGAAATGAGTGGTGAAGAAGCCCATTCTCTGAATATTCTTGGGGGAAAAAAGAGGCCTTATCTTTAAAGCATGTATTTGTGTTAGTGAACTGCATCAGGCCAGGCCGGTGGATGTCAGGGGGGTACTTGTTGGGAAGGGAGCAGGGATTGTGATCACCAAAGCAGATTGATGAGGACCTGGCTTAGGAGGACAGTGGCTGAAGCTATCAGTAGAGGTAGACCAGGAAGCCAGGTGAATGATTAGGTACCAGGAGACAGTTAGAAGGTCAAAGCAAGACAATCTGAGAAACTGAGTAGTATATATAGCAGCAACTGAAGCCTCTCCTGCCTCAGCCAGGGAACCTTTTACATGCTTCCTGCTGAACCAGGGCTGATGATAAGACCACACTGGCCAACTCACTGTTGGCTGGCCCAGGAAGGGTCCCATGGGAAATAAGAGAGTGTGGCTGGAGTGGGCAGTGAAACCATCTAATGTTTTCAAGTGACTATATATTTACACAAATAAGTATGCAAAACCATCTATTGTAATTAAAAGACAAAGTATAAATGATAATAAATTCATTCCTTCAAAAAACTTTAAAAAATCAACATTTAGATAAAAATTGTTTTATAACCTTTTGAAAATGTAGTGAATCTTTAAAAATACTTTTGTAAAAATAGAACTATTTATAATTTCAGCTTTCAGTGTCTGCCTGTGGTTAACATGAAGAATTAGTATCATGCTTCCGGCATGTTATGCCTAGGCCTGCAAATAGACAAATTTAAAGTGTGATTTGTTCATTATCACAAAATATTCTCTACCTATCATGCATTAACTTTTGAATGTCTTCAGAACCACACATTAGAACATAGAAGAGATAAGCACTCAGCACTACTAGGAAAAGATACTTCACCGTGAATGAATCTGTTGTGTTCACATCAGAGAGGAAGAATATAATAATTAATTTGCCTTTACTCCTGTCTATGCATCCCCTGCTCAAATCTTGCCCACCCTCTGAAGGGAGGAGTCCATCTCCAATGCTGGCCTCGGCACAAGCCACAAACCCTGGCATTTGGGCTCATTTTCCTTTTGATTCATAGACCCAAGGCGAAAGACGTGGAGAAGTGTTTCCCCAGGCCTGAATGGTGTTACTCATGAGGGTGGGTGTTTAGGGTTACCCGCTGTGCTGTGGCCCTGCGGAGCTCAGGATCCTGAATGACAGAAGCACTCTTGTGTTCTTCCAGACATGACCGTATTCTGCGTTAGTGACATATGAGACCCAGTAAAGGAAGGGCTCAGAGAAGGGGCCCCTTTCGCCCAGGTCTTGCCCCGATGACAGATGGTGCAATTAAGGGTACCACTGTGGATGAATGCTGGCTAATGATGACACTTTCAAAGCAGAAAAGAAGCTGAACCACAGATAAAGTTCCATTTTTTGGAGTGTCCTTTGGTGAAGCTTTCCCTAATATCTCCTCTTCCCTTATAGACAGGATTAATTAATTACCAGCCTTTGAACCACTCCTATATGTATTTTTGTATTATTACAAATATCACATTGTAATAAAGAATTTAAAAATACGTTAACATTTGTGTCCCTGGCTCGGTTGAAAACGTGGGGATCAGGTTGGTATCTTGATCGTCCCTATGTTTCTTGAGTATAGCGCGGCCACCGATGTATCATAGGCGTGTGGGCGGAAGCGGACTGCGAGTGTCAAGGGCTTGTGCTTTGGTGCCAGACACTCCTGAATTTGAATCTTGGTCTTACCACTTCCCAGTTGGGTGGCTTCAGAAGTTTCTTGCTGCCCCTAAGCCTCAGTTTACTCATCTGAAAATGGGGATAAGTTGCCTTCCCACCTCATACGGTTGTTCTGAGCTTACTTATGGTATTTGTCAAATATTTAGTGCAATGTCAGCTGTTGCAACTATTCCCATTATTAATCGAAACCAAACCATCTCCTTGTCCCACCTCCCAGTGCTGACACGCAAACACACCAGGCAGTGCACACTGGGGCACACGCTTGCAGGGACATTGCAAGGAGGCATTATTGTCAGGTCAATTTCTAATCTTAAAAGGGATGTGGAGTGTGTGGAAAGTCTGCAGGTCTTTGAGCTGACTGGGAAGGAGGGAGGATAAAGGAGTCTATCTAAGCTAAAACAGTCCTGGAACAAATGAAATGTAGATCTTCAGTGGTCAGCCTCCTCCTGGACAGTGACGCTTTCTGGGAAATATTTCCTGCACTAATGGGGTGGTGGTGACGGCCCTGTCCTAAGGCAGCTCCCATCCAGAGCTGAGGAGCTGGAGAGGGGGTGTAACCTGAGACCTCACTCTGGCAGGCCTGAAATCACAGGCAGGCTAGCACCATCTTTCTGAGCAGCAGACTTGCTGGGGCTCAGCTCTGTTTCAGGGATGGTCATGTCCTGCTGGTCAGGCACAGGACATGTCCTGTCTCTGCCACCTGGAAAAACACACAGGCTGTGATGGGCTGGCGTGTTCCTATCTGTCAGCTGACTTGCCCTGAGAGATGCTTTGGCCTCCCACTGCTCCACTCACCACAGTATTTGCTCTTTTGGGCCGTGGGAGTCAAGGTCTGCAGCCTGTGCTCTACGCCTTCCGTGGGGCAGCCCCTGAAACATTTCTAAGCTCTGATTCATCTCCAGGCACTATGCCAGGTGTGCAGGGGACAGCAAGAGAGTAAGAAGGCTCTGTTCTTCTTGTTAGGGAAAGATAATGGGGTGTTAGTCAGCTGTTAATGTAATAAATGTATGTCCTAAGTGTGAAATTAATGCTTTGGAGGGCAAGGGAGGGGCCCCATAGAGTTGACAGGGACATTCTAGGAGGGAGTCTGAGAACAAGTGAGGTTTCTTGCCGTGTTAGGATGGTTCCCTGACCTTCCAGTTGCCCATTTATCCTTGGTGCCCACAGAGCCAGCAGAGGTGCCCCCCCCACTCAGTCGCCAGGACTTGGGTTTGGGGGCAGAGGAGAGGTGTCACACTCAGACTGGTATGAGATTGTAATTCCTAGAGCGGCCTGGGATGAGACTTGCAAATCACTTCTCATGAACACCCTCGGCTTGGGATAATCCTTGGGAAAGGTGACACACTACTTTACGGCTCCCCTTAGGTCAAAGAAGGGATGCGAAGAGAAAGCGCTGCTGCTGGAGCGGGGCGTCTCAGGGTGTGGCTTTCCACCTAGTATGCGTCTCCAGCAGCCACGAGGTTACACAGCAGGCCAGGGGCCCAGGCCAAAGTTCTGGTTGACCTGGGACCACACTGCAAGGACCACAATGGGGTGTGATGTAGTCCATCTTGGATGCTCTAGGATCTCAGGACAGCCCACGAAGAGTCCTATCTGCAAAGCACTGCAGATGGCGGCGGGGGGAGGTTGTCTCTCGATCATGCTCTGGATTAGTCTCTGGGTGAGTGGGGGGGAGGGTTAGCAAGTTCCTTGTGAGACGAGTCTATTCAACTTCACAAGCAGGGCTAGCTTTGCGAGTTCTAAAGAGCAATTATTAGCGAGAGACCAGGCCGTTCAAGGTAGCTTGAAATACCTGCCATCAGATGGGAGTAATTTTGCCTCTTCTCAAAACCCTGAAAAGGGGCCACATAAGGAGGGACCACCGCCCATGTCCACCATTGTTGTCATCATTACCATTGTCATTTGTCATATAAGGGCAGTCATTAAGCACCAAATATGCGTCAGGCATGGGGCTACGTGCCAATCCTCATAATCTTGCAAGCTAAAAGTACTTTCTTCATCTTACAGGAGAAGCAGCTCAAGTTCAGAGATGTTAACCAGTTTGTTGGAAATTAACTTACCGCGTGAAAGCAGCAGGGCTGGGGCTGGAACCAACAGCGCTCCCACTGCTGTAGCGGGTGTTCTACTTTGGCCGCTGTTTCCTCAACAACAGCAGAGACGTAGTGGCTTTGGCACCAAGTGAGCTTCCTCTGAGTGTCGCTGATTTAAACAGCGAAGGGGTTTATTGGAGAGTCACAGGGTAAATCAGGCACTGACAGAAAGGCCGAAGAACCAGGTAGGAACCCGCCCCTACGAAGACTTCCACATGGGACATTCCACGACGAAAGTATCTGGATGCTGGGAAGCCAAAACAGAAAGATAAACATTTACTGCAGACTCCTAGAAATGGCAGAGCATCGAGAATGTGGTATCGGCTCCCCAAGGAAAATGTATGGTCCAATGTAGCTAAAACCCACAACCATTGGTACCGGAGCCTTGGTGCCTCAAGACAGGAAAAATACAAGTCACTTATACATATTTGAACAGGTGATCGTGTCCCTTCTATTTGCCCCCCACTCACGCAACAACCAAACTTAACTGGGTGAGCTTTTGTAGTGACCACCCCCAGTGTGGCATTAACCTCACTCACTCTACCCAGCCTCCGAGATGGCCCCCAACGATCCTTGCGTCCTGATATTCTTACTCTTTTACAGTCCCTCCCACACTGAATCAGGGCTGACCAGTATGAACAATAGAATACAGTAGATATGACAACATGTGACTTCCAGAGCTCAGTCATAGAGGCACTGCAGCTTCCTCCTTGGTCTCTGGGACAGGTGGCTGTGGGGGAAGCCAGTTGCCATGTTGTGAGGACACTCAAGCAGCCTCATGCTAGCCACGTGAGTGAGCCACTGAGTTTTGGAGTAATTTCTATGCAACAATAACTAGAGGTGAGAAAGAAAAGAGGTAATATGTATGAAAGCAATAACCAATGAGGACACATAGTCTTTACTGGGGCTGAAAGGGACCTTCCAGCAGGTATGGGCACTTCCTCAGCAACAGCTGTGACAAGTTCCCAGATTCTCAGCAAACCAAGGGCTCCCTTATCTGTTTTTCATATGTAGCTGTGTTTGTAAGAGATGCCAAATATTTTGGCCTCCTGGGACAAGGGTAAGGTATTCGTGGGGCCCAAGGTAAGGCAGCTGAGGAATAGCCTTCCCTCTACGGGTAGTGAACTTCCAGCGCCGTAAGCCTGTCTGACCAAAGGCCTTCGTGTGCTGTGTTTCCCCTCTGTGTACACCAGGGATTGGCAGACTATGGCCCTTAGATCACTCACCAGTTTTTATCAATAAAGCTTTATTAGAAAATGCCTGATTGTGCATTGTCGAATGCTGTTTTTGCGCTACAACGGCAGAGTTGAGTAGTTGTAACAAATATCCTATGTGGCCTGCAAGGCCTAAAATACTTTCTCTCTGGCCTTTTAAGGAGCACTTTGCTGACTCCTCGTAGAGATGGTCAAAGCATTGTTGGCTAGCGCAGCTGAGAGCCAGAGACGCAGCCTTGGTTGTCTAGTCTCTGTCCCCAGCTCTGTAGAGGGCAAGGAGGCACCATGGCTTCTCCCTACCTCTCTCGTGATGAAAGACTTTCCAACAGGACAGAGAGTAGAACTACCAAGGAGAATCTCACCAAATCCTGAGATGTAAGCCAATAGAGGTCTGCCCTCCCGTGTTAGTTACCTGTTGCTGTTTAACAATTACCCCAAAATGTGATGCCTCAAAGCAGTAAACAATTATTATCTCACAGTTTCTGTAGGGCAGGAATCTAGGAATGGCTTAGCTTGGTGGTTCTGGCAGTCGGGGCAGTTTCACTGCAAGCCACAAGCATGTTCGCCTTATAACTCCTTGGTGGTCAGGCAACATTGCTGTAAAAGAAAAAAAAAACTGGTTGACAGTTTGTTTTGACAGTTTGTTGGTTTCGTCATCAGTGGACAGTTTGGTTTCATTTCCCCAGTGACGACAGTACTCCTGTTTTTATATTATGGAAATCTCAGCCCTCATCATGGTTTATACAGTGGCCCAGAATTTTGAACCTGCATTTCCCATGGAACTTTAAAATGTCTATCAATGGACATGTGACAGACGTGAACAGACAAGCTCACCAGAGTAGAAGGCTTTCACAAAGCAACTCAAAGCTCAGTTACAAATATACATCCTAGTATTGGAAACTAATACCTCTCTTAACGAAGACAGAAATTTTAGGAAAAAAAGAAAAGTGTGTGCTGAACAAGGAGATGAATCAACAAGGAAACAAAATGTAGTTTTGATATTATGAATGAAAGACAACAGAGACAAATGCTTAGATAAAATCTGCAATATAAACCCTTTTTTTGGTACAGAATTGCTGTGAATCTATACACATTTTAAATGTATTCAAATATTTTGCATTTAACACAGAAATATTAAAAATCTTGTTATTCACGTTTCATGTTTTATTATGTCTTTTTTAATGAGTGTCCCTCCTTTGTTTTTTGTGCTCTTATCTTTTACGTTAAAATTGCTTTATGGCTAATTAGTTATGTGGCAAACACGCTTGCAGCAAAGATGGTTATAAGGAAAATACCAGACATGGGTTCTGCCTTAGGTTCTTTCATGAGGTCAAAATGTTGGGGCTGCCATACCTGAAGGCTTGACAGGGGCTGGATGATGTGGTTTCAAAGATTTTTTTTTTTAATTTTTTTTTTTTATTTGATGGAGAGAGAGACAGCCAGTGAGAGAGAGAACACAAGCAGGGGGAGTGGGAGAGGAAGAAGCAGGCTCCCAGCAGAGGAGCCTGATGTGGGGCTCGATCCCAGAACACCAGGATCACGCCCTGAGCCGAAGGCAGACGCTTAAGGACTGAGCCACTCAGTGCGCCCCGCCCTTTTTTTTTTTTTTTTATTGGATGATGTGGTTCCAAGGTGGCTCACTCACAAGGCTACAAGTCAGTGCTTCACTTCTGTCCCTCTTGGGTCTTTCCATAGGTTGCTTGTGGGTCCCCACAACATGGCAGCTGGCTTCCCTGAGAGAAAACACACTGTCATTTCTATAGCATCCTATAGCTACCCAGTAGGCAGGGATGGACTACACACAGGGTGAATACCTAAAGGTGAGATTCATTGTGAACTCTCTCAGAGGCTGGATACACACATCTCACCTCACATAAGAGTACTTGGACATGGTGGAAATTGTCTTTGGAGAGGGAAGTAGATGGATACTCTAGTCTCTGCATGGTGTGATGGAGAGAACTGTGGAATGGCAGTCAGGAGACCTGAGCGTCAGTCCTGCTCTGCCCCTGACCTTCTGAGTGTCCTAGGATGGGCCACGTTCTGTGATGGAGCTGCAATTTTCTCATCCCTGGATAAGAAACTCTTCTGCAGTCAGGTCAATGTGGTGTGGGGGTTAAGTCCCCACCACTTAGCCAGTTCCTCATCTCTGTGGAACTCAATTTTTCTCATCCATAAGAGCAAGGGTGAGAATACCACACCCCTAAGCTGGTGTGAAGAATAAATGAGCCAGGCCATGTCATATGCCTAGCACACAGAAGGCGCCCAATAAGTACTAGTGGCCATTACTCGCAGCAGAAGTAGCAGTATCACCTCTAGCTTTAAGATCTCTGATCCACAGTCTGCTGTGAGCCCTGTGAATGAGAGGCTTCTGTATGCTCCCTCCTCTCCATCAGTCCAGACCCCTTCCGATTCCCTCCGGCGTGGGCTTCGGGTGGCTGTGCTCAGACCTCTGGGGAAGGCCGGGGTACCCACTTCCTTTCTCAGCATTTTGTGGCCAAGGCACTTGCATGCCTGTTATAGCTAGCTGAAATTAGAAACTGAGCAATGACAACAGCCTCAAGTTCAGAGTTGGGGCCCGTCCTTGGGACAACTGTGAAGCATGAGTCAGAGTGGCAGAGGTGGGCCGAACTTCAGAACCCATCTAGTCCCTGGTCGGGCCACCCCTGTGGGGCCATCATCCCTTCTCACAAGCCCCGCTGGAGCATTTGTCTGAAGATCCACCACCCACCACGCAAGGTCCATGGAAGTGCCCTTGGATAGTGCTGCTGGCTCGAGGCTATTCTGCCCAGACCCATGCTGTGGCCAAGCCACTGTGGGAAGCCCTCAGCTTCGGGTCCTCACCCCACTGTGACCATGGGGTTGACATCCATCCTATCCATCCCCATTCTCCTCAGCCTCAGCCAGGATCCCAGGCCTCTTCCTATACCCACTGGCTCCCAGACTCCATCCCCACACTACTCTATTCATCTTCTCACTGGCCTGGCCCCTGTCTTATTCTCCCTCATCTTCTCACTGCTCCATGATAATAAATCCTCTGTACCCTTTGCCTTTTCCTGGAACATTCCCTTCTCTCGGCCTGCTGTCCTCTCAGTTGGGGGCTGCTATTACCCTATACCTCCCTCAGAGTCGGGGATCAGTCTGAAAGCTTCCTGGTTCCCCAAGCCATTCCTATACTTCCCTTCATCTTGTGAAAGCCCCTGCTCCTTTAGGCTCATACCATTCGGCCCCCTCCCCTTCCCTGATGTTCTCCAGGCCTCCTGGTCAACCCACTCAATCATTAACCACCTTGGTTCCTGAGCTCCTAGATGCCCTTTGCACCCCAACTCCCTCATCATTCTTGGGACTTCATCATCCCTGAGGATTATTTTTCTAGGATCCCAATCTGAACCTCGTTGCCAAGAACACTTTCAGACCTCAGCTGCCCACTCCCTTCCCAAATCCCAAACCCAGCATCTCAATCTATGGCCAACATTTCCTGTCTTTTCAGCTTCCTCAAGCCTTGCTACAACAATTCTTTGTCCTCTTCATGAACACAGACCTACTGGGCCCAGTTCTTTCTCACTAACCATGAGTGTTCTTCTGGCTTCATTTCCCTTTCTTTCTGTCCTGGATTCCGTGGTCCTTCACTGGAATCACCCCCTTGCACACACCTGCAGCTCCCTCACTACTCCAGCCCTTCTTTGCACTTTACCCAACTTGCCATGATGCTTGGCCTTAGTACAAGGCTCTTCATAGTTTGTAGAGCTCTGGGAGCTACATGATTTCATTTGGGCATTTGGGTGGTCATATATGGTGTAGGGCAGGTATTCATATTTTTGTCATACAGATGAGGTACTAAGCCCAAAGAGGTGAAGTGGCTTTTCCAGAGATGCCCAAAGCTGAGCCTCAAACCTGTGCCTCCTGGCCCCAGGTCCACCTCGCCTCTTGAAGGCAGCCCATCTAGAATAGGTTGGGATTTGGATACCTGGTGATGGGAGTGAGAGTGGGGGCAGGCACCCCAGCAGAGGGGAGATTGTTCCTTCATGGTGATGGGGGCAGGAAAGGTGGTGGTCCAGAGCGGGACTGTGGTGCTCCTCCCAGGCCCCTTAGAGGCTGAGAAATCCTTCCTCACAGGCTGCCTTGCAGAGGTGCACTGGTTGCGAAATGCAAAACCAGATGCCATTGGTAAAGCACACTGTCTGACACAGCATTCCTCTGGCTTCCCAGCCTTCTGCAAATCCCATTTCTTTCCGTGTTGGGGCTCAGGGGGCTGAGGTCTCTGCAGCACTCTACACATCAAAGACACCACCAGGTTTCCCAGCAGAGCCCTCAGAGGCTTCTAACCAGCCTCTGACAATAAAATCACTTTTAAATAAAAACCAAGACTCGATATTTGGCAGAAAAGGGATTAACAGGATCAGTGGTGCGGGGGATGACATCATGATATTTTTGTTGGCACTTCCCCAGCTCAAGTGTGAGGAGTCTGGGCATGGAGGGAGGATATATACTTTTTTTCTTTTCAGTGGACTTGGCCGCTCTGAGTGTAGATCTGGAAAATCCAGGGAGCTGGAGGGAGGTGGCATGGTTGGGGGTGACCTTCCAGCAGGGGCAGGGCATCCACTGGCCTGCGGGGGTGAGCACACTGGGCCTGTCAGGGTAGAGCAGGGACTGGAGAGTCATTCTCTTGGGGCCTCAGTCAACAGGAGAGGAGAGGCCCTGTTTGGGGACAGGGCGCTGAACTTAGAGAAAGGTGCCAAAGTGGGCAAATGTCCTGGTCCAACCAGCAGGAGAGACAGGTTGACCTAGAGAAGCATATGGCCCGACCCTTCCCCATGCAGACCTCTGGGTGCTGTGGCCACTAGAGATGCCCACAATGACAGGGCCATGAGAGTCTTAGAGAGCACTGATCCAATGGGTGCTAAACTTATTCTGTTTTTTAGTTAAGGAACTCTTGTTTCAAATGAGCTACTGAGGACTGGAGGAGGAATTGCTGCAAGGCTTGGCACTTCCTGGCTGTGCCTGCCTGGCTCCTGAGGCTGCCTTGGAATCTACCAAGAAATACAATTGAAAAGCCCATCATTTATTAAATGAACACTTACTAAGTGCCTGCTCCATACCTGGCACTTCTCCAGGCATAGAGAGTGCCGTGGTGAGCCAAACCAGCCCCCTCACCCCCTGGGGCTGCGAAAGACACACATTAATTAAATAATGACACAAATAAATGTTAACTCCCTCCTCCTCCGAACTGTATGAAGGAACTGGTTTGGGAAGTGCCAGATTCTTAGTGGGGCACTCAAGGCTCTGGGCTACGAAGCCCAAGCTGGCTCTCCAGCATTGGTCCACCTTGCTCTCCTACTTAACCCGAGGCACCATCCAGACCTTTGGTGCATTGCCCCATGTATAACTTTCTTTTCCCACCCCCGGTTTCCCTTGGGCTGCCTCATTTCCCCTCTCCTCCTTTCTCCCCTCCAGCTATCTCTGCCACCCCTGGAGGGACCCATGATAATCCCACATGTTAACAAAGTCTCCTCAGTTCGAGGGGACCCTGCCAGTCCTCTTCAGCACTTCTGCCTGGTCCAGAGAGGAGGGGAGAGGCCAGCACTGGTAAAGGAGCTAGAAACCTGGGCAGAATCCTTGTCCTGTTCCTGAGATGTTAGGTGTCACCCAACCTCACAGAGATGCCCATGAACTCACCTTGGACTGGTTTGATCCCCTCAGGTGTACACAGTTCCTTTCCTCAAGAAACTCCCTGAAGGCCAGGATTGACTCTCCTTCTCTGTCTTCTCCCAGTACCAAGTTCAGGGCCTTGAGCTCCTTAGGGGCCTACCATGACATTTGTTCATTGACCAGCACATTTTGTTATGAGCTCCTGGGCTGGCGTCTCTCACGTGCTCATTGCTGCCTCACCACTGGTTCCAGTCCAGCAGCTCTGAGTTTTCTTTTCATGAGGAGACTGAAGGCACCTCCTTCTGGAATCACATTCATAGCCTCAAACATATATTGGGTACCTACTGCATACCAAGCCTGTGCTAGGAATGACATCTTCTCTTCCCTCCAAAGAGTGTAGGGTCTAAGAGAGGAAGCAGACAAGGAAAGCAACAATGGTGTATCATGTGCTGGGGAGAGTTGGGGAAGCTACGAAGACGTGGAGGCCCCTCCCATCCTCCTTCAGAAGGTAGCGTCCACCCATCTACAGGAGCGAGCGAAGGTTGGGTTATCTGTCTGTCCTCTCAGGGCCTCTCCTGGTATTGTGGGTCTGCCTCCGTGAACCCCAAGCCACCCACTGGACGCTTGAGAAGCTAATGGTCCCTCTTCTCTGAGGTCAGTGACTAGATGAGCATTCCTTTGCTACCCCATCTTTTTGGGCTTCCTAAAATAGCCACATCATGCTGAACAGGCATGAGCTGAATTCTCTACTGAAGGGTTCCAACTATTATGGGTTCTGAAGGGTTCTTCCCCTATTCTGACATAGGGGAAGAAAAACCCAATTTCTTGTTAATTTAAACTTTCCCGTGAATCTTAAAGGAAAGGCACTGAAATCTAAGTCTATCACAAGCAGGTGTCCCTGATGACATCCCTTTACACCTGACCTATTTTACCAAACCCTGAGTTTCTCCTATATTTTGGCAAGTCCAGGTCTTCAGATCTCTACGTAACTCCTTTGGGAATCCTCTCTTCCTCTCTATTTGAAGTTTCTAACTTCCATCCTCTGATACCCCTGCCCTGGGACATTCATTCTGGAGTATTTCCCATTCAGCCACCCTCTCATCTCCAATCCCTCTCAGGGCCCCTCAAATCCTAGAGACCAGCCAGGACCAAGGCGGGAGAAGCTCCAAGCCCTGCAGCCCATGGGCAGCAGAAGATAAGGGTCCTTCTCTTTGGATTCCTTTTTTTTTTTTAATGATTTTTTATTATATTATGTTAGTCACCATACAGTACATCCCCGGTTTCCAATGTAAAGTTCGATGATTCATTAGTTGCATATAACACCCAGTGCACCATGCAATACGTGCCCTCCTTACGACCCATCACCAGTCTATCCCATTCCTCCACGCCCCTCCCCTCTGAGGCCCTCAGTTTGTTTCTCATAGTCCATAGTCTCTTTGGATTTCTTTTCAACATTCCCACCAGTGTGAGCTGTAAACAAATGGGTTCCATGATCTAGTAAAGCTACTGAATATGAATATGCATTTCTCCCCAAGACAATCATTAATTTTGGGAGATAGCATTGTTTAAACCATGCAAGACAAATCCAGCCGTTTAGTGGAGTGCTGGAGGTAGCCCATCCTGGCTTACAAGAGCTGGTTGATACGTTTTTAGGAATTTTGCAAGCCGGTTGTTAAACATTATCATTCTGAAGTAGTAAATTATATAAATATAAGCAAATACATCATACTAGAAACAAATTAAATAAGTGCTAAAAATGCAGTACCTTCTAATGGTTTTACTCTACTATCATCTATGTTCTTGAAGTCATTTCCATCTCTTGCCTCGGTGTGGCGAGATACCGTGTGTGCGCTGCGGCCGGGTACCACTATCCAACTCCACCTTCAGTGACATCACACTGGTAGCTAGAAGTCAGCCATGGTGGGAATATTGACACCATGGAAATTGGCAAACGTCACCCATTGGAGTTCCCCTCCCCCTGCCCAGAGCTGGTTGATAAACTTTAGCAGCTCTTCACTGAGTAAGGCCACGTGTTCTCAACGGGCATGGCACTCCTCTGCCTTCCTCAGGATGCCACGTCATTTTGCAGGGCTGCACTTGGCCTCTTGCCTGCCCTGCCTGGCGCCTTTTAGAACTAACAGCTCCTAATGGCAGCTGCCTTAATTACTCAAGGAAGGACTGAGTCACTATCTTAGGAGATGGAAGAGTTGACAGTTGGTTCTGGAAATGAGAAGTGTGTGTTGAATGCTCGGTGAGCGGTGAGCACCGGCCCTAGATCAGCCTGGGGGAGGAGACTTGGGGCAGCTTTGCCTGGGGAAGTGGGGCTGGGGCTAAGGGGGACGTCATATTCCTGGAGGGTGTGGGGCTTGCGTGGCGGGCTGGGTAAAGTCAGAGAACAAGCCTGGTGCCTCTCTCGACAGCATCAGCTTACTCAGCGGTAAGTAACTAAAAACATTGTTCCTATCAATGAAACACACATGCAAATACTATGTAGAGAGTACAACATTGGGATGAATTTTTAAATGAAAACAGGAGACTGCAAAGACATTTTTCCTCCATGACAGGCTCCTCCAGGCCATGGCTCCAGACCCCAGAAGCACCTAGTCTTTCTCTGGCATGAAGTCTTCAGACAGAAAAAAATTGAGCACCATTGAACTACAGGTCTTTGAGATATCCATAGGAATGAACCGAACAGAGGCTGGGAGAAAGTGGCTAGGGCATTCTAGAAAGCAGAATTCAGTAGAAAAGAGCAAGGGCTTGGATCGGATTCCTTGGGCTGGAATTCCTGCTCTGCTCCTTATTAGCTGTGAAGTATTAGGTGGGTTACTTAACCGTTCTGTGCCTGCATTTCCCACAGCTGTCAACGGAGGCCAGTGAGAGTGCCTAACGAGGAGGTCGTTTCAGAGGTGAAATTAGAGGTGTGTACGGCACTTGGAGCAGCCTTAGCGCTTGTTCTTTCCAGTCGTTTCAAGCAGAGGGAACAGCATGAGCAAAGTCCAAAGCCTGGACAGGCTGCTCCACGTGGTGAGGGCGTGGTATGCGTATGGTGGAAGGTGAGGTTGAAGCGCTGTCTGGACTCATGGCTCTCAACTCACTTGACCTCTTGGGTCTTCCCTACACAGGGGAGGGGGGTGAGCTTGCTAACCACCGAGGTCCATTCTGGTGCCCACAGCCTATGTCTTATTGCATCCTTTATCTACCTCTTATTTCTGAATACCACATAGAACATTCAGGTCCCCCCTGCTTAGGGATTTAATATATTTTTATGTTGCTCACCAGTTACTTTATGAACTAGTCTTCCCATCCCCAAACAAAGGAAAGTATATATTTAATTTAAAATGCTAAGGTGAAGAGATAATCTAGATACAGTTATCTTTTTTAAAAAAAATTCATTTGGCTAAGTTCACAGCAAGGTATGGCACAACACATGAGAACAGAACTCTGTGGTCTGTGGAATTAAGAGAGATTTGGGTAAAAATCCTGGCCCACCAAAGTTGTTTCTTCTTCGACCTTTAGTTTCTTCCTGTCTGCAATGGGCTGCTGATAAAAGGACGGACCTCCCAGGGCTGCTGTGAGAAGTTAAATGACCTACGTCAGGTCCGACTCTGAGAGAGCAAGGTCAACTTCCCGTTGCTCCTCCAGACGCTGCTCAGGAAGGAGGAGGCTGAGGCTGGCTCTCTCCCTGCTGGGCATCATCACCATCAGTAGGCCGTGTCCCTCGACCCCTTGTCACGGCCTGGGGAGCTTCGTGCCATCCACCCCGGGGCACTGCATTCTCCTACGTGGGTCCCCCGTACTCCCCAGTCTCAGGATGATGAGCCAGTCAGAGCTCTTAGCTGCAAGCGAGCAGAAGTCATTCTTAGGAGGAGCGGGTTCCCCTCACTGAGTGCTCTCTGGGGAGAACAGGTGCCCAGTGGGGTAAGTGGCCCTGTCAGAAAGGGCCTTTCTCTGGTCCTGACCTAGATGTAAAGTCGCACGTCTGAGGCTTGGAGGATTCTCTAAAACAACGAAAGAGCCCTGGAGGGGGTCAGGGCACTGGCTGGGGCTCCTGTCTCACTGCTGTGTTTCTGTGGGTGGACAGTGATGACTCTTCTCAGGACTCGGTTTCCTCCTCTGTAAAGCCAGATGATTGGGGTATCATTTCCCAAGGCGGCAACACATTGCTGCAAACCAGGTGGCTAAGCACCACAGGAATTTATCCTCTCACAGTTTGGAGGTTGGAAGTCTGAAATCAAGGTGACCGCAGGTCACGCTCCCTCTGAAGCTTCTAGGGGAGAATCCTGCCTTGTCTTCCAGTTCCTGGGAGTTCCTGGTATTCCTTGGTGTGGTGGCATAGCTCCAATCTCTGCTTCCACCTCGACATGGCCTTTTTCCCTGTGTGTGTCTCAGTGTGTCCTCCCTTTTTCCTATAAGGACGCCGTCCCTGGACTTAGGGACCACCCCTCAACCAGATCCTTAACTAATTACATCTGCAAAGACCTCGTTTCTAAATAAGGTCACATTCTAAGATTCAGGTGGCTGTGAGTTTTGTGTGTGGGCGGACACTATTCAACCCAATACAGTTGGATTATAGGGTCTCGATAGTTCTTACCAGTCCCAGGCCTTTGGAAGTCAGTGGGTACGCAGAATTCCCTGGCCAGGCACCTCTCTTCTGCTGGGACTCCTTTGGTAGAGATTGGGTGAGGCAGGATATCTTCTGAGCTGTGCGAAGGGGAGTCATGAATTACCAGGGTGGTAATTGCCACCAGTGGGACTGCCACTACTCAGCACTGTATCATATCCCCCTCTTCTTCTCTCCCTCCTCTCACCACTGGACATGCCTCCACCTTCCTGCACCCCTCTTCCCCCAGCTCTTACTACTGACCTGTGTTGGATCCTGTCTGTGTTCTGGTCGCCGAGCTAGATACACCCATCACTTTCTTCCGCTGGCACTGTGAAATCAGTAAGATTACCACTGCCATTGAAAGTTACAAAACTAGGCATGGAATGGCAGAATCGGGATCTGAACGCAGGTCCGGCAGATCTGAAGCTCACGCGCTTGCCACGCACCTGGAAGATTCGGCAGCAGAAGCAGGCCCCAGCCTCTGGCTTTCATTTGGCATTACTTGTTTTCTAGGCAAGATTGTGAAACTGTCGAATTAGTTTACAAGATTTCCCTGTGAATTGCCTGATCTCTCTTCCTTCCTCTCCATGCCTTAAACCCCCATGGTGGAATCTGGTACCCTAAGGTGGGCTCCGGCCCCTTCAATTTCTTAGACCCCTCACTTCCACCAAGGTAACAGTGTCTGGTAACAACGTAAGATGCTGCCCTTGCTTCACTCTCAGCCTCCAAGGGTCTCTGTGTTGTTCTTAGCACATGGCCCTACGTGTGGAAAGCAATTTCCTCCACTCACTCTTCTTCCCTTTCCCCTGTCCTTCTAAAGGCACGGCTGGGCCCCGCTTGTTTGACCAGGGCACAGGTTCCTGCTCTGTTATGACAACTTCTATCATAAAAGTGTACAGTCTTGGGGCACCTGGGTGGCTCAGTTGGTTAAGCATCTGCCTTCGGCTCAGGTCATGGTCTCAGGGTCCTGGGATCAAGCCCCACATTGGGCTCCCTGCTCAGTGGAGAGCCTGTTTCTTCCTCTCCCTCTGCCTGCCACTTTCCCTGCTTGTGCTCTCTATCTCTCTGTCGAATAAAGAAATAAAATCGTTAAAAAAATAAAAGTATACAGTCTGAACTCTTAGTACATAGCAATTTTTCTTTGACCCAACACACTTAAAAAAACAAACAACAACTTAAACACACTCTTTAGCCAGGTCCTAAATAATAATATTGACAGAAACATGTTTTTTTTTTTTTATGTGTCACAGTTTTTCCAATACATTAAAAAAGTTTGTTCATTACAGCCTAATGTCACCTCCTGTACTCAGCGTATGGGAGTCACGTTGGTGGGGGAGCCAGTGTTCTGCTTAATTGAGGCATCCGCTAGAGATGCTGGGGGCTTTGGGGGAAACAGAAGTACATATTGATGTAACCCTTTGGGCAATCAGTGTGGTTATATGTGTCAGAAGCCTTACATTTCACTCTCTACTTACACTTCTAGAAAATAATTCTTGAAATTAGTCCCGAAGCAGATAAAACTTGATTTATTTCATAGTGCCACTAGCAAGTATTTACAGATTTACGAATTCCATAAGCAAATGTTCTGGCAGCCGGCTAGGGTTCCAGTGATGTGGCAAATGAATCATGATGTGTCCTTCTTTGTGGAATATTAGGTGACTATTAAAGTGAAACTCCGTAAAATTAAATGGAAGAATCAGGGCATATACCCATGGCTATTAAACACTTAGGATGATCATTACTATGCAGAATAAAATATGCATAAAAGAAAGACGTAAGAGATAGTGCTGAAAGCTAGAATGCAGAGCTACAGTTTTTCCCCTCTATTTTCTCCCTCTGTATTATTTCCACGTTTTAAAAGGTAAGCTAATGGGGATGTACTGTATGGTGACTAACATAATATAATAAAAAATCATTATAAAAAAATTAAAAAAAATAAAAGGTAAGCTAAAGGGTGGGGGATTAAACCATTGACAAAATTATTTATGTATCTTTTATGTCCACTCTCTGGACAGGGACACTGCCATTGCAGTGATGGTCCCCGGTCTTTCAGTTCGAGCCACAGTCTCTAAAAAGGTGAGGCATAATGGGGTATAGAGGCCTGTCACATGAGTGCCTACAGAGGAACACTACAGATCGACAGGGAGTCCCCAGGAAAGGGACAGTGCTCACTGCTGCCCAGCAGCACCTGAAAACACATTGTCCTTTAAGAGAAATGTCCAGCCTGACATCTCAAATTACTGCCCAGGGCCAGGGGAAGAGAGGATAGAGATTCCCCAGGGGTGGGGTGCCTCCCCCTGGATGTCTTCAGGACAGTTCCTTTGGCCGTGGAGGTTCTGTAAGGCCCTGGCCAGCAAGCACCATGCGAGCCCCGGGGCAGGCACTGAGCCACCATTGTGGGAGCTAGGAAACAAGATGACGTGAATTAAGGAGAACAGAATGGCCATCACAACAAAATAGCTACTCTTTACTGAGTGCCTAAATGCATGTGCATACGGGGATACGGGAAATTTATCCTGTTTAACACTCATAAACCACCCTACCAGGGGAAAGGGTTATAGCCCCCATTTTGTGGGTGAGCAAACAGACACAGAGAGGTTTAGCAACTTCTGCAAGGTCACACAGACAGGATTCACAGTCAGGTCTCGCTGATTCATCACTTTTTCAGGGATGCTCCCTGGCTGTCCATGGAAGGGGTCTAATACTATTCATGCCCTCCCTGCTTCACCAGCTGTGGTAAAGCACCAGGTAATTGGAGATGTGGCAATAAATCAAGCAATGGCTTCTCAGGGATACAAACCACAAGTGCGGCTTCCATGTGCTTAAGTAAGTTCATCTTAGCCTTCTTTGGGGTTGCCCCAGTGCTCGGCCATGGAGAATGCCAGGATGCGCGGGAGGTGCTGAGACGCTGACGCGTACGCGTGGCTCCACTGTGGCCTCACGGACCAGGTTATCTAATAAAGGTTTTATATTTATATTTTATTAGGCAGTCATGTTGGTTACCTTCATATTAATAAGGAAAAGTATGGTTAGGAGCCCTTCCTTCTTCATGGCTCCCTCTCACTCATCAGGTTTCAGCCTGGGGCACACATGTGTGCTTAAAGCATTAACCCCTTAAACAGGATAGTAACCCTAAACACACACACACACACACACACACACACACAGTCCTTCACACTATAGCAATTTGCTGAAAACGCTGACTAAATCATATTAACCTAATTGCTAGGTTGAAATAATGGTAATGATGATGATAGTAATAATAAAAGAATTGCTCTCAAATTATTCTGAGTGATGTTGCAACACCAGCTGCCATACTCATTCCCCAAGAAGGAATTTGCATTTTCAGACTCAGTTCATACCAGGCAAACGGCGCCCTGGGAAGATAAATGACAGTCCTTAATGAGGTGTTCTCTTGCCTAGAGTGAAATCTTTCTGCAAAAGCAGGTGAGCACCAGTTTCCAGATAGGATTCAGGCCAAATGTCCAAATTTACAGACTTCCAGGAGGCGAATTAGAATATGAAATCTGCTAAACATCTTGGGCTCTGATTTCAAGTGGTTTCCTTTGGGGTGGCCTTGCACGTTAGCTGTGAGGGCCATTCCCCGGTAGGAATGGGCTCTCTGGCTCTCTCTGGCATGGAAAGGGTGGGAGCTTTTATGGAACACCTCTGGAAACCAGCGTGGGGGTCTTCTCTCCCGCCGTGGCAGGCGGGCCTCAGTCTGAAATGCCCCAGCTAATTAAAGACATAGGGTAGAGACGAAGGTCCTAAGGGGCTCTCCAAAAAGACTTACTGAGCACCCACTGAGTGTGGTTCTGCCTTGGGGAGATGGTCAGGATACAGCCCTTGCTGTCTGGAGTTTATAGCGAGTAAAGGAGAAACATCTACACAGATAACTAGTGCTCTAAAAAAGAAATGCTTTGGGAGCCAAGGGTAAGCTGAGTCAGTGACAACTGACAATGATCATTGAACTGGGTCTTCAAGTCTGAAAATGAATTCACCAGATGAGGTTAGAGGTGGGGAGGCCAGTTGGAGGGTAAGCAGGGGAAGAAGAGCATTCCTGACAGAGACAAAAAGCATAAGCAAAAGCAGGAAGGAATAAAAAGTATTGAGAAGTAATCCTGTCCAGCATGACGGCACCTCTCCTTCTGTCCACCTGCCCTAGTTTCCAGGGCACCCATCTGCTGCCTTAAGCCCACTCTCTTAAAATGCCCCTGTGCTATGAAGAGGTCCTTGGGGCAGTAACCATGTTTATATTGCTCTGTGCTGTGTCACATTTTATCATCATTCAGTTATAAAATCTTTTATAATTCCATGAGTCTTCTTTCTTTGACCCATTAATTATTTAGAAGTATATTTAGAAATTTTAACACATGAGTTTTGTGTGGAAATGGTTCAATTATTGACTCACAGCTTTATCGCTCTGACATCAGAGAATGTGACCTGTATAATATCAGTTCTTTAGTGCCTTGGGATATTTCCTTTGTGGCTAGGGTATACGACTGATTCCTGTAAGTAGGTAGTTGAAAAGCTATGAGATGCAAGGGTCTATAATTAACGGCTCAAATCTTCTATATCCTTCACAATTTTTTTGTCTGTTTGAACACCTTCTGGGAGAAGTGATTGCAATCTACCACTATGATTGTGGCTGGTCCATATCTCTTTATGATGTTGTAGGTTTTCCTTTATGTATTTTGAGGCTATACTGTAATATGCATATGGGTTCAGGAGAGTTCTACTTCCTGGTGAACTGTTCCCTTTGTCAAGAATTTCTTTACTGTCAAGTTTCTGTCTTAAGGCCTATTTTGTTTCAAATTAATATTGCTAAGTTGGCTTTTAGTGAATACTTACCTGGTATATTTTATTCTAATTTTCTGCTTTCAACTTTTTTGTGTCTTTGGTTTTAGATGTGTCTTTTGTGAACAGCTTTTAGCTGGATTCCAAGGCCTAGTCCAGTGCCTAGAACATAGTAGGTACTCAGTAATTATTTCTTGAATGAGTTAATGGAAAAAATTAAATCCAATGTGAAAATTTGTCCTTTAGCAGATGTGTTTCATCTGTTTATATGTCATGATTACTGACATATTTGCCTTATACCCCTTTGTTTTCTAATTAAATGTATCTTTCTTTCTCTTTTTCTCTGCTTTATTGCCTTAGATTGGCCAAAGATGCTTTATTTCCTTCTCTTCGAGCCTGAAAGTGATTTCTTTTCTTTTCTTTGCTTCAATAATGGCATAATCACTTTCACCATGCTTTCAGATTTGCATAAAGTCTTGTCAATTCAATATGAATATCCCCATTTTACAGAGAGAACAATTGAGATGCAGAGTTAAGTAACTTAAGGCCCAACAGCCAGTGACTAGCAAGTCTGAGATAAGAACCTGTCCTGTGTGATCTGGAGATTACGCACTCCCCACTGCAGGCCACACTGCCGACAGAGGCCAACTGCAGATTGCTGAAGGACGGTTATCACGGTGTTTCTTAGTCCTCCAGCCGTACTCTGGTCAGCAGACTTTGTTATCTCTCTGTGTCCTAGTGATAATTCAGAAATGGAAATGAATGAACACAGGCCCGGGGCCAAGTTCTGAGCAAGAGAAAGTCAAAAGCTGAGAAGTAAACAGAGCTCTTAAAACTCTCCAAAATGAAATCCTCTCCAAGCTGGATGACTGTCAACTTTTTTTTTAATGATATCTCAGATCTGACTCCTTAATTATTTGGGGGGATGCCTTCTCTTTTCCCAGCAGATAGTCGTCCACAGCCAGAGCCCTTTATGGAGCAGTACCTGTAGTTCTTGCCACTGTCTCTACACACTGCTCTCCAAATGCTTGTTCTTCCTTCAGACAGGTCGCTCCACTTTGATGCCCCCTTCTGAGGATGGGGATAAGTGAGAGGCGGAGACATGTGGCCACACAGTGGCCTTTGTAGGAAGGGAAGGACAGAAGCTTCTGAGGCAGTACTAACCCGCATGAGGCTCTGAGGAGGTCACCCAGGGAGGGGGCAGGTGCTATGAGCAGCATTACCCACAATCCCTCTGGCTTCCAGAGTTCCTGCTGCAGTACACAATGCCGAGTGGAATGATAATCCTGGTGTTAAATGTCCCGCTGGTTTTGCAGGGGTGCAGGTGCATCTTTGTCTGAAAGAGTGGCATTCCTTTTCAGGATGAGAGTAGGAAAGAATGTGACCGAATTCCCGAGATACCACGAAGGGACCTCGGCCATGCCCAGGAACTGCACCAGCATGGGTGTTTCCCGGCAACTGCAGTCCCGGGCTGGCCACAGGGCCTTACCGGTCCTGCTCAGGTTTTCATCTTTACGTGGAGCCACATGAAGGAGACTGGCTCTTGAGAGGCATTTTTCAAAGTGCATGACCTGAATCAGAATCACCTGGTTGGGGGAGGGGCAGAGGTATGCTTCCTGAAGTGCTAATTTAGGGCTCTACCCTAGACTTATGGAATCAGAATCCTATTGGGGGGCGGTCCCAGGAATCCCCATTTTTAATAAGTGGACCCGATGATTTTGGTACTGTTCTGCAAGGGTGTCTGCAGGTGCCTGAAACTTCCTGCAGGGTAGCCGAGCCGGCGTGAGGAGGCACATGGGAAGCCACCAGGAGTCCTGAGACCCAGCTTTCCCTTTGGCTTTGCTGTGTGACCTTGAGTAAGGTCACCACCTGGGAAGCCACCAGGAGTCCTGAGACCCAGCTTTCCCTTTGGCTTTGCTGTGTGACCTTGAGTAAAGTCACCACCCTGGACTTCTTTTCCTCATCTGATGAATAAGCTTCCAGAGCTTCTTAATGGCAAAACTGGGCCAGCACCACGGACTCAGGTCTTCATTTTGACACCTGAGTTTGAAGTGAGAACAGGACTTCTGAAAGGAGATAGTAATTAGAGCAAATTTCATTGTGCACAGTGTGTGCCAGGCTCTGGCGTACAGATCAAGGTAGATGAGCTCGTCTTCTCTCCACCATAGCCCTATGAATTTGATACTTTCCTAGTCCTATTTTACAGATTAGGGAATGGAGGCAAAGAAAAGTTCAAAGAAAAGTTAAGGTCTCATAGGTAGTAAGAAGTGGAACTGGATTCCAAACTCCAACTCCAGAGCCCTTGTTCTTAACAACAAAGATACACTATCTCTCAGCCATAAATGTCCGGCTGGCAATCGGAAATAGCGGACACAGCTAAGAGGTTTGATCATCTGGCAAATGCGGCAGTTCCCTAAATAGAGGTGACAGGTGGAAAGCCAGAGGAGCGTGGAAGGAGCAGAGAGCTGGAGGCCGATAAACACCTGCCGACCTAACCAACCCAGGGTAACACAGTCCTACCCCCTTCTAGAGGATTGTTCATGGGTCGGAGTACTCCGCCCTGCCTGCCCAGATCCCTCTGGGGATAATGGCTCTAACCCTACCCTTTCCTTTGTAGAGATCTGAGGGCAGAAATAGGTCCCTGCTTTTTCCTAAGCTTTGAAGATCCCTTCAGGAAGTGAAACACTGACCACCATGAAACCAGACTCCCTTCACCAGAGGAGACTTGTCCGGCAGATGACACCAGCACCTAATTTGGCCTCACGCGGAGACTGGTCCAGAATTTGGTGGTGGAAGCAGCAGGCTTGCTCAGAAGGTGCGGTTAGAGTGAGCGCCATCTCCTGCTCCTAGATGAGTGAGGGGTTGGATTTCCCAGGGAAGGGAAGGACCTCTCTCTTCTTAGTGTGCTCTCCCTGGGAAGGGGGGCTGTATTCCCTTTGCTGCCCCAGTGTCAACTCTCACCTTCATGGTAAAGACTCTCCAATGTGTACATCTAGTCTGGGCCTTTCTGTGGAGCCCCAGACTGTTCGATCCAACAGCCTCCTGGACATCTCCCTGTAGAGGTCCTACTGATGACATACACTCCACATGTCTCCAACCAAATTCAGGCTCTTTGTCCTGACCCCTGCCCTCTTTTGCTCTTCTCTTGGTTAATGGAACCAGCTCACCAAGTTCTACAGTGTTTCCCATCACCTACAGGTGAAGCCCAGACTCCTGGCTCAGAAGCTGGGGAACTTTGGGAGGCAGACCCACTTACCTGCCCAGCCCCGGGCCCAGTCTTTGCATTCCAGACACACCTGTGCCCTTTAATACCTGTGTGTCTTTCCTCTGCCTAGTTTCCTCTGCCTTGTTTTTGTTAGAATGCCTTTTCTTGGTCTGGCAGTCTGATTGCACTTTCTTCCTTCAAGACCTGACTCAACTACTTTGAGAACTCTTCCAAGATTACAACAACTCCTCCCCAGGAGAGTTCCTTTCCTCCTTGGAGTCCCCACGGCCAGTGTTGTGCACCACTAGCACACGTTTGCCACTTTGCATTGTTAATATCTGTGCACACGTCCTGCCCTCTGGACACCAAGCGTCTGAGCTTCTCCATGGAGTGGGCTATCTGTCATAGACATACATACTCAACTGTGTTCTCCATGTTGGATGAGTGCTCAGATGTGGCTGAATAAATGAATACATGATTCAATAACTAGGTCAGAATTCCTGGGAAAATGGACCTGTAGAACCTCAAAATTTTAACCAAAGCGTAAAATGGTCGAAAGGACAGATGCCTAGAGGGACTGCCCGGGGGTCGTACAGCCCAAGACTCTCAACATGTGTGATTCTCAACGTTTGGCCATGTGTGTGACCTCTGGGCACCCTTGGCCCACCCTTCTGTGCCTACCTCCTCTCCTGCTGTGCCCGATCCTGCAACAGTTCGCCACCTTCTTGTCTGTGAGCCCAGGACACGCCCTTTGTTCTGGTCTCCCTGGAAACCATCCCTCCCCCGCTGCTTCTTCTAGGGAGCCTCTTCTGAGGAACTGGGATGGGGAACACAATGTGAGCTTTCCCAGAGCTCCAATTTCCAGCAACCTCCCCTTCCTGGCATTTCAGATTAACTGGCAGAGTGAGGACGGAGAAGCACAGGAGAGGCCAGGTGTTCCTCTTGGTGCCGCTGAGCAGCGGGTCCCTAAACTCATTAGGGTCACCTGGGCCACGTGTTAGCGGTACAGCTCCTGGGCTCTATCCAGGATGTGCTGAAGCAGAACCTCTAGACCCAGGCCCACAATCTCTGTTTTTAACATGTGCCTTTGGCTCGTTTAAAAAAAAAAATCATCAGACAAGTTAGGGAAACACTATGTTACAGTTTAGATGCCAAACAAATTAAATAAGCTTCTGTGAGGCTCATTTTGTGAGAGTGCCGTGTAATAATCATCTTCGCAGTGAAAATTTATTGGGCACTTACTATGTGCTTGGCACAACTTGAAGCCATTGATATATATTAACTCATTTGTTCTCTATTATAACCCCACAAGGTAGGTACTACTAGTAACTACTAACAGATGAGGCACGCAGAAGTGAAGGTACTTTACCCAAGGTCACCAGCTAGGAATTAGAGCACTAGGATTAAAATCCAATCGGTCTGGATCCTGAGTTTCTGCTCTTAGCCAACGACACACAGAAGATTAGCATTAGTAGAGTGGGCACACGCCGCTGTGTGCCGTAGACACTGAGTAAATTCCCACTGAGAGGAGGAACTGGGAACAGGCGTAATGAGAATGTTTGATTTACTGGCCCCTTTCACTTGCAGATGGCCAGTTCTCTGCCATCAGTCACCTATTCACTCCTACAGCACCCTGGGGGTGCAGCTCCAAGGTCAGCAGTGCTCTTTTGGTTCTGCGGTTGCAGAAATGAGGCCAAGAAGGGTCACAGTCAGGCTTCAGTGGGGACACCCACCTCCATCCGACTGATGGCTGGGGCAGTCTACACACAGGGTTTCCTTTTCACGCTACACCATGGATTTCAGGCTCCAGGGATCTAGTGCAGTAAATCATTTATGGGAATATGTAAATTGGGTAACAGTAGTGATAATCAACCTAGGATGACTATCTGGGATGACAGCCGAAAGCTGGCTTCTGCTGCCATAATATCTCCCTCTCAGGGGCTTAAGTGGATCGCACTGGATTAGCTGGACTGCACTGCTCTGGGACCTCAGGTCAGCGCGCTTGTCCATCTCATCTCATGTTCCCAGGTGAATCCAGATGGATTCCAGGATATGTTCTAGTTGCTGCTGGCTGGAGAGAATTGCCCACTCTCTAAGAAAGCATCAAGGACTTGGGGTAGGGGAAGCTGACCTCACAAAGGCCCCGAACACTATGGGGTAGAGTTTTGAGGGACTGCAGGCACTGGTGTTCCTTCTCTGGGCCACTGAGAGGTGAGGGGTGGGGAGGATGCTGGGGGTAGATCAGCTCTCCAGCTGTGTTGGCACCTGCTGGGCTCCAGACCCCAGCCTCCCTTGAGCTGTGCACCCGGGCCGCTCTAGCCATGGGCATGAAGAAGGATAGGAGTCTCTCATTCTCCTGAGAACTCTGAGGCAGTGAGGGGGAAGGCAGTCTCACCAGCAAGGGCCCCCCTACCTCTGTACACCCCACAATTCTACCCCATGGGTGCCTTCTTCTGTGGTGTGACTGAAAAGAATCCCTAGAAGCCCATCACACCTTGGCTCTGTGCTCCATTCACCGACCATTATGACCATAGAATCATCCCCTAAAAGGTCCCTTCTCAATACAACCTTGGGATCTGAGAGTAACCAGGCAAGCCCTTGGTGGGGATGGACCCAGGAGTATGTCTCAGTCCTCTGTTAGGTAGCTAGAAGGGAGCAGATGAGGGAGCTCAGAGAAGGAGACCAGGAGAGGGCAGTTTCAAGGACAGAGGAGGGGAGGCAAAGGAAAAACAAGTAACGAAACAATCAGAATTTCACAACGGTGTCCCCATACCGCCCCAATCTTTCTGTCAGTTTTACTATGTTGGCTGCATATTGGAATCAAGGGGGACACTTCCCAACGGACCCATGACTGTCCTCTTCCACCACTCTGACTTTAGTGGTCTGGGGCAGGCCTGGCACCAGGATTTCTTATGGCTTCCTGGGTGGTTCAGACACAAGCCAGGGTTGAGCCCCACCGCCTTGAGAGTGGCTGCAGGCCTCCCAGCCGGGGTTGCTGCCTCATTCACTTCTATGCTCGCAGCTTCAGTCTGTGGAAAAAGCAATTTCTTTAGCTCTTTCACTAATGGCTGAGCTAAAAAGAGCTCCACAGGGAGAACTGACATCCCTAAAGTTCTGTGAGGCTAACCTGTACGCTCACGAGGGCGGGGACCACAGCTGACTTGTTTTCCCGGGAACTCAGCACTTTGTAACCGTGACTGTTTGGCATCAGTGTTAAAACAGCTCCTCATTTTCCTGAAATCCTTTGAGCTGGGAAAGCTCATTGCTACAAGTGACCTTTCGCTTGCTCAACAGCACAATGGGTTTAACAGCAATGACGTTTACCTCAAGGTACTGGAAAGATGGGGGGGCTGGTGCCGGAAAGAGAGCTGGAAAGTCTGATTCAAACGCTAATGCAGCATGGCCCCCTCGCGCTGACGCACGGGCTCCTAGGCATCCTTTAAAACCTAGTTCAAACGTCATCCCTCTGTGAGTTCTTCACAAGGAGACTTCTGTGCTGTACGCATGACTCTACTTTGGTACCTTCCACTCTATGGTCAACACGTCAGTCGGCGGCTCCTAAGTCCTTCTTCCGCCAGGCACTGTGCCAAAGCTTTCCTGTGTCGATTAGACACCTACTCATCTGCCGCACGAGAATCTGAGGTCCTTGAGGGTGGAGGCTTAAAGATAAATCAGTATATTCCCTACAACGCCTAGAAGACTTCGCTTCTGGCAACTTCTTCCTGCAACTAAGAGGATGTCAGTGCTTGTGTTTCTAAGTCTTGAATAAGTATTGGGGATTTATAGAAAAATGGGATTTTGGAGTTGGGAGAATAAGAGTGAGCAAAAGGCACGGTGAGTGGGAGCAGATGGCTTTACAATGTCAAGGGATGGAAGGAAAGTCATCTGGCCCCACAAGGGACTTGGAGTTGGAGAGTCAGGCTGTCTGGGATGAGGCCATTGCAGGTGGATGGCCAGGGCCATATAGCCCCGTGAACTGGGGAGAAGACGGAAGAAGATCCACTCCAGCACGGCAGGATGGTTACATAAACACAACCCCAAACTGAATCCATCTGAAGATTCAGAGTTTTTCTGCATCCTTGAGATCCCAAAGGGACCCAGTGGAGTGAGACAGTATCTCAGAGCCACAAAACAGAAGGGCATAAACCTAGATTAGAAGGTGGTTAAGAAAACAGGGAGCATCTTATTGCACAGGGCAGCGGCAGTAGGGGTTAACCGATTACAAGCCTTTCATTAGAACTTCAGAGAAGGGAGCAGCTTTCCAGTGAAACCAGTGTGATTCTGATCCCTAAATTGACAAAGACAGTATTTCCAAGTGCATGCCTCATACACAAACTCTGCAAGATGTTAATAGGAATTATGTCAAATAGGGACGCCATGGCCGATCATTCTGGGAATGTGAGATTATACAAATTTAAGCACAGGTTTCTCTTTTTCTTTTTTTTTTTAACTCTAGTTTGTCTCAGAATCTCTAAAAGGGGAATGTACCTTGTGAACCTTCAAGGGGGATATGTATTTTCCAAAGCAATTTCAACACAGAACTTCCCTCACTCTTCCTCCCCTCTCCTTTTTTCTCCTTCTCTTCCTTTCCCTTTTCTGGTAGAACTTATAGCAAGGGTGCTCCATAGAACACACTTTGGATCATGTTGCTATAAACTCACCTTGCAGCTGTAAAAATCCTAACTAGAACATGAAAGAATCAACTTCAATACTACCTTTAAGAATTTCACCAAGAAAAGGTGGATTTGATTTTAGCAATGTAAAGACATTTTAATATTAGGAAATTATGAAGGTAATTCCTAACGGCAAAGAGGTAAAATAAAAAAAAATATGATAACCTCAACAGATAACGAAAATGTATCTGTATCCATTATGAATTCAATATCCATTCTTGACTTCAAAGTCTAAGAACTAAGATTAGGAAAATATCTCCTTTATGGGATTAAAAATTATCCTGAGTAAATGAAGACAAGATCACTGGTTTCACTGCTATTGTTTAACATGGTTCTTGAAGTTGTACAGTCATTCACAAAACAAAATTATACATATAAAGGAGAAGATAAAAGTATCATTATTTGCAGATGGTCTAATTATCTTCCTAGGAAAAAGAGGGAATCAACCGAAAACGTATTCAGATGATTGAGAGAGTAAGATAAGAGCTAGTTGCAGGATATATTTTCCAAATCAATAATTCAAAGTAGGAGCGTTTAGAGAAAAAAGATCCAATTCCCAATTTAAAAAAGAAAATGAAATAAAAACCTCAACCAGAAAGTACAGGACCCATTTGAAGGAAATCTTTTTACTTGATTGGAAGATATTAAAGAAGACCTGACTAAATAGGTAGCCATCCAATATTTCTGGGTGGACACTGGAACATTGCAAAGATGCCAATTTTACCCAATTAATTGTAATGAACGTGCAATCCTGCAAAGTGTTGGCTTTAGTTGTTTATCACAATGAATCTAAAATTCATCAGGAAACAGAAACAGTGGAAAATAATTTTTTAAATCCTCAGAAAAAGAGGAAGGATTTGACCCATCAGGGATTAACGGCTACTATAAAACCATGACAATGCAAGCACTATGGAATGGGGGACTGGCAGGCATAGCAACGAAACCACACAGCCTTCAAGGACCCCCTGAAATATGTATATATGATACCCACATATCTGTGACTACACATACCCACTAAGACAAAGAACTGGAAAAAAATACTTTAAAGAGTTAATGGAGCTTTCTCAGAGTGGCGGGATTATGGCTTTTTACCTCTTTGTATTCTCTGTACTTTTCAGATTTTCTGTGCTGGGCATGTGTTCATTATCTAATTACAGACACATGAATTGCTGTGTGTGTGCACACCAGCGCGTGTGTATGCAGGCACTTAAATGATGTGCTCACTGCAGGACGGCGCTCCCCGGGGCGAGAGCACCCGTTTGCTGCCATGCCCATCTCTGCCTTCTCTGCTGTGAGCTGCTGTGGGTAAAAGAGGGGGTGGTAATGAGGCCCAGGGGTGGAGGTGGAGGTGAGGATGAGGGGCCTCTGGGGGAGAAAAGGGTGCAGAGCAGAGAGGCATGGTGTGTGTACGAGCGTTGCCAGCTTCACAGTTTTGCCCTGAGCCGGGAATTATGAAGCCAGAACACAACAGAAAGTTGAGAGTTATTTTCCTTGGCAAAGGAGCTTTGCTCTGAGGTTGTAACATTGCCCTGAGGTTAAGCGATGGTGAGTGGAGAATGAGGGAGAGATTGCCAGCTTGGATCTGAAAAATGTGCACCCTGTGATTTCAATAAAACCCCAGATTGGCGAGAGTTAGGGGAATGTTTGTAGAAGCTGGCCCTGAGCCTGGGGTGGGAACAGGAGTTGCTGGTGACCCCCGTGGGCTGCTGAAGCTCCCTGTCTATGGAACTGCACAGGATGGGGAGGGAGAGACCCTATGGCCTGTTACCATGCCAACCGCTCAGAGGCCTCACCCCTCCATCTGCCAGGCAGTGGTCAACTATGCTGAGGGACAGGGCACTGTGGGAGCAAGTGGACCTGCATTCAGGTCCTGCCCTCTCCGTTTTGCAGAGTGACCTTGTGCAAGTCACTTAACTTTTGCCGCCTGCAATGTCTTCCTCTGTGGAACGGAAATAGCAACCCCTATTTCCCTTTAGCAACTTATCTTGCCCCCATGGGGACTTTCTGAAACAACAGTTAGGAATTCAAGTCTGGATCAGAGGAAAAGGAGGAAGAAAAAGGAAAAGCCTAAGTCGTATTTGAGCAATAGTTCCCTCAGTGAAACCCAAACAGCCTTTGTTTGGGTTTGTTTGCTAAATTCTATAATTTCTGGAATGGCAGCCCTGGAGGGGGTGGCCAGGCAGTCATCTGAGAGTGGGGGAGGGTAGAAAGGAAACCCTAGGGACCCTGCCACAGGATCAGAGGACACAGGGCTTCGCTGTCCTTTGGTTAGAGAATCACACGTTGAGAAGTCGAAGAGGTCTCAGTTTAGCAGGGAGAGACCAGAAGGTCAGTACCCGGCACCGATATCATGCAGTGACTTATCAGTAGATTCTCAAATAAGGGCCCAGCATAGGGAGAGTTCCCTGTCCCACCCTGTCTGACTTTGAATTGGTCTGGAAAAGTCAGAGGTGCTACCCTCCCAACGGGGCTTCCTACTTCCTTCTCTTGGTTGCTTGGGGGCTATTATCATAAGTGCTACAAAAAATGCAAGAGAACTGTGAATCTTCCTTGGTTTTCATTTTCGTTTAAAACACAATTTCAGGGAAACACCTAAGTCAAGATAGCTTTGAGGGAAGATCCTTTCAGGGATTATCTGTTCTCTGAATGTCAAATAAAGAAAGACTAGAAAGAAAAGAAAACCCAAAAGACACAGGAACACTTAGACGCAAGATGAAAGCCCCAGTGTACAATAAACAGTATAAGCCCCAAACCTGCAAGAGGGGCTGGATGAGACTGGGGCTGCATGGCTCTGGGTCTGAGAGCAGGCAGGGAACATGGGCCAGTTTGGCTCCTCGACATCATGGGGAGTTAAAGTGCCCCAAGTCGGGGAAGACACAGAGCCAGTGCTCTGTGTGGGACAGAGAGGGGCAGGGCTCCCCTACCCAGGCAAAGAGACGGAAGGAAGGTAGTGCCTGCTGCCCAGACCTCCACTCCCCTGGAGCTGCGTTCTGGGGGAGGCCAAGCACGCAGGCCAGGCTGTGGAGCCAGGTTCTGGGCAATGCCGGGCCCGACTCTGATCAGATCGGTCACCTCACTAGTCAGCCCCAACGTCAGACTTGGTTCTGAACTGGAGCTGCTGGTGTCAGAGTGGGAGGCAACCGGACAACTAGAGAGGGAGGGACAGATGACCCAGAGGGAGGAAAAAATGCACCATGACACACGGCAGGCTCCAGCCCTGGTTGCACCTGTCAACCAAAATTCCTTACCAGGAGGCAAAGGGATGCCAGGAAAGACGGTCCACAAAACTGACAGCCAGGAGAAGGCTTTCCAAGAGATACAAGGAGAAAAAACCTTGAAAACCCAAGGTATTTGTAAACAAAGAGCAGGCAGATAGGAGGTAGGACCAAATGAGTATGAAGAAAAGCCAGGTGCAGATCCTGTTAATGAAAATACGGCCAAGGATAAATCCAATGTCAGGATCGAGCTGGGCTGTGGACATGGAGGAGGAAAGAGTCAGTGCTGGGAGAGTACTGGGAATCTCACCCCTGAGTATGCACAGACGATTTTATGCAGCGGGGAGTGGGAATCAGAGGCTGGACCAAGAGACCCTACTGCGTATAATCGGAGAGGAGATCCAGAAGACGAGATGGAGGGAACGGAGGAGAATTATGTCTCGTTTAACGCTCACAGCTACCTTCTGGGGCAGATTCTTGTTTTCCAATGAGGAATCTGGGAGACCGGGCTGGGCGGGCTTGCCTGAGGTCTCATGGTCACGAGTGGTGGAGTGGAGTCTCCATCTCAGGCCGGAATCTCCAAGTCAGGGCAGGGTGACCAGCTCTCTCCTGTGCCCAGGACTTTGTAGCTTTTAGCAGAGAACATCCCGTGTGTTAGGGAAGCCTTCAGTCCCTGGCAAACTGGGACAGTCGGTCACCCTGGGTCCAGTGCATGGACTTTGAAATTTGACCAACTCAGTCTGAGCTCCATTTCTACCTTCCCTGTGTGTCCCTGGACAACTTATTTAACCATTCTAAACTTTTTTTTTTAATCTGCAAAATGGTAATAACAGAGCCAGTGTGCACACTAAATGGGGATTCATTTAAAGCTCTTAGTCTATACCTGACCCCTGGCATGTACCCAATAAATGTCACCTGTTGTCATTTATGTCCTTATTACCCAATGTGTGTGTTTCCCACTATGAGGCCCCACCTGTGTAGAGCAGGGCCAGCTCTCAGAGGCCTTGAGTGCCGGGATGAAGGGTATGGATGCCATGCTTCAGGCCAGTAGTTCCCAAACCTCACTGCCCATCAGAATCGGCAGGGAGCTTTGTTTAAAACCTACCTTCCCAGCACACATCCCTCTCAAATTCTGATTCAGCTTGTCTGGAGAAGGGTCTGCTAGTCTGCAACAGGAAGTCTCTGAAAATTGTTTATATACCTCAGAAACCTTAGAAAACATCATAATGAGCGTGTTGGGCAGTTTTGCTGCGTATGAATGTTTTGAGTTGTGGCCAGCCTTGGCTGCCGTCAGAAAGACAATGTTAGCTCAAGGTGAAGCCCTCTCCTAGCCGGGAGCCCATTGTTTGCCACTCCCCCACCCCCCAGGCTTGAGCGTGCAGGAGGGCGAAACCATGAAACCCCTCGTGGTGACCCCCAAAGATGGCTCCTGTGCCCAGGGCAAGGGCAGGACTCGTTTCCCCTGTCTGAGGGCCCGTGCTTCCCAGACCACACTCCTGGCGGCTGTCCCAGGCGCCCACCTCTGCGGAGGAAGGCATTCCTTCCCCGTGACCTCATCAGAAAGTGTCCCCTCCTCAGGCCAGAATTTTCCACCACAAATTCCTCATCAACAGCCGCCCTTCTGGCAAACTAAGGGTGGGCAAGTTAGGGCGACTGTTCTCTAAGTCACAGCAGGGACCCTGCTTGGGGGCACACATTATCTCCAGAAACAGTACGGCTCAGCGCAGGTTTCTTAAATGTTTGCAGATTGCAAAACAGCAAACAATAGATTTTTATCTGAAACACCTGTGAACATTTTCTGAAATTAGCTGAGAAAAAGCAAATGAAATTCCAGCCCTTCCCCTTCAAACTGACATATCCAACAAAAACAAAAAGGAACCCATTAACTCGGACCTTGCTGTACTGAAAAGATGGTGTCTTACCTTGTTTTCCTGAGGACAAATGAAGGACATATGTAACTTCGAGTTGTTTCTTTTCTCCTGGCACACTCGTGCATTGTTCAGGGAATAGCTTCTGCTAACTGGTAATTTAGGAACACTGCAAAAATGAGAAAAAATGGGATGTCAGTCTGGGTTTGTCACAGATGGGTCCAGTGACTTCTCTTTGGGTCCAGGTTCCTCCTCGGTATAGGTGGTGGGGTGGGGTGGGAGGTGATGAGGGTGGGTGTGGGTGGGATTAGTTTAGAACTCTGTAGTCCAACATGGTAGCCACTGCGGCATGTGGCTATTTTAATGTAAATTAATGAAACAGAACTAAAAATTAAAATTTTCAGTTGCACCAGCCACATTTCAAGGGTTCGAAAGCTGTGTGCGGCTAGTGGCCGCCATGTGGGACGGAGCGGATGAAACATTCCCATCAGTGCACAGAGCTGTATTTGCTGCACCCGGCTTAGACTGGAGAGCACAGGTATCTCCCCTTTTCCAAAGTTCGAGTTATGTCCCCTTGCTTTTACAAAAGACCTGTGCTGGCTCACTGAAAGACATCTGAAGAGGATTTCGTTTTTATGAAAGAAGGCATCTGGTGCCTGTTTTGCAGAGGAGCGAGAGTGGTGCTGGGGAGCTCCTTCCCCAGGATGACGCTGGGGATCTCAGCACCAAGCCACCACAGTTTTTAGCTGTGCCTGCGAGCATCTGGGCTTTATCTTGATTTATTTTGTGCTTCTGTCAACAAGATGTGCCCTAAGGTATCAGAAAAGCCTAGGAAGGTTATCTTTGGGTCTGGGAATGCTCAAAAAATTTTCCATATAAATTAATGGTAATTGCTTCTTTGTAGTTACCATCTCAGCTTGCAGAAGGTTTCATAGGAACGCTCTACTTCCAGATAGTGGGAGGAACCTGTGATGAATGACAATCTCCCACTCCTCTCCATTGCGTGCCCATGACAGACATTGCTAATCAATCACAGTATTCTTTCCTGTTGCCCCCTGATGGGTCTGCCCTATCCTTCTCGGAGATCCTGAAATATGTGTGTGAGACAAACCATGTACTTCCAGGGAACCGACATGAGTTCTTCACCTTTTTTTGTGCTGTGGCCACCCTTTGGCAGTCTGGTGAAACCTATAGATTCCCTTCCTAGAAAAATGTTTTTAAATGCATAAAGCAAAATAGTAAGGATTACAAAAGAAACCAATTACGTTGCCATAGCTTTCAATATAATTGCAAAAGCACAAATGTTTGATATAATAATAACATGCTTCATTACCAATGTACCAAATAGCAAGATCTGCTGGCACGTAATTTTTTACTTATAATGTTATAATTTTGCCATAATTTTACAATAATGTTGAAAGTAAAAGATATTTTGAGATTTTTATAATAACCATAATGAGGTATAAAAAGGAGTATGACTTCTTTGGTGAAGAAGTCACAGGTCCTGGTAAAGTAATTGTGGTGTGTTGCTTCACTCCTAATGGAAGGAAGGGCTAAATTATAGTAGTTAGTGAAACTAAAGATGCAATCTTTTTCCATCCAAATTCATGGACTCATTGATTTCTATAGACAGATCCCATAGAGTTGCATGGACCCTGGTGAGGAATCACCCTTTGTCAGGTGATCTGTGAAGTCCCAGATTTGTCTTTCTGTGACCACATAAAATAAATTCCTCCCGTTTGTTCATGCACTATGGAGCAAGAGTGTGCCAAGACTCTCCACAGACCTCCCCCTTCTTCAAGACAGCCCCATGTAGTTGAAAAGACATGGGGTGGGGTGATGGGGAGGTCTGCTAAGAATGCGGAGGGCAGAGGGAGTGGAGAATGAAGAAGGGGATCAGAAGAAGACAGGAAATCTCGGCCATGTCTGTGGTGACAAATGCAAAATGAATGTCACTTTCTGCAGTGAAGATGGGAGGGGAGGGGTTAATTGTCACTGTGGACCACGGCAGACCACAAAGTCATTCCCTCCACAACGAACTCAGAGTTAATTCCATGAACTCATGGTATAAAGTTAGAAAACCAAATGGTCAGCATCTGGAGATGACACTCCCTCCTTTTAGTGCCCTCCCCCGCCTCAATGGCCTTTTATGTCATGACCTTTCAGTGCTTTTTGGACAGTTTCATGTCTTTCTCAAAGCAAATGGAATGCCCATTAGTGAAAAAGAAATTTCTACAACACCAGTGGCAGTGTGGGAATAAATATTTATAGCCTGGGCTCTGAAACCAACATATTCTCATTATTTATAGAACTTTGAGCCAGGCCTATGCCATGTGAAAACTAATTTACGCAAGAATTTCTTTTCAGTTTATAAGAAACACTTGCCTGCCACTTTCTTCTGGGAATCCTGACAGATCACAAACTCAGTCAAACTTAGAAAAAATTAGCTGACTGCAGCAGAAATACCCAGATCAAACCTGATTTCCCATTAATCAACACTTCATGATCTTCGAGCCAAGCAGGAACTATTTCCTCCACAGTTCTCCCTCTGGCACAATGTCTCTCAGGCCAGCCAAGGAAAGGTCCTCTATTTCTCTGACAAGGCCACTCTGGTGTGTTCAGAATGCATTATTTTTTTCTTGCAGTTCTTTGTCATTCATTTACTCATTCATTCCTTCTGCAAATAATTGCTTTGTAGTCATTGTCTTTTCAGCTCAGGATTAGACGTTGAGGGGCTGGGAACTAGCACTGATTGCATACTTTCTATGTGCCAGGCCCAGTACAATGTCTTTTTCATCTGGTATCCCATTGCATTCCCACAACCATCCTGCAATGTTGGAATTACTGTCTCCAGTTCTATATATGAAGAGCTTAAGGCTCAGAGGTACAGTAATTAACTAGTTAACTATGCAGCTATTAACAAGTAATAACTACTTAACTAGTTTTCTAGAAAGGGAAACATGTATAATATGATTCTGGGGACTTGAAATCTAGATGGGGGACACTATTGAAATAGCTAAGGATAGCTATAGCTAGAACGTAGATAGGGAAATAATTAAATTGTAGCGCCAGAGAGGGTGATTATTTGAAATGAGAGAACAGGTAAGAAAGGTCTAGGGATCACCGTGGACTAGGATGGCCAGTAAAGGGGCTGCCATCAAAGGATGGAGAAAGGGAAGAAAGAGGACATTATGAGTGGCGGGGTGGTGGGGAGCAAAGGCCCAGAACCAGAAATCACCCGCAGTTTGAGAGGTGGAGCGGAGTATGTCATGAAGGTACAAACTGGTTGAAGTGAGGGTATTCCTTAGCATAATGGCTTCTCTGAACTCAGTACTAAATAAATACCCAATAAAGGAACAACCAGATGCCTAAGAGAGTGAAAGAGGGAGTGGACAGATACTGGTGTGTGGGTGGGAATTAAGCTGGCTGGATGTGGCTGGACTGGGTTAAGAAGGACTTTGTCAGGCTGAGGACTGGTGTGTCCACTCGTAGGAACACACTGTGATCCCCACTTCCCTCGAATTTATACCACATAGGACTTTGGAGATAGATTTGTTCTGTATAGAAGGGATCACATGATTATTCCTGATGTTTTATCTGAAAAGCATACCTTAGAGTCAAATACATTAACATCATGAAATCAAAATCCAACCTAACAAAGGACTTATGTAGCTACATTTTATAGAAAAGTAGTTGATATGTACAACGCCCGAGATAGCCCATGGTAGAAGAGTGAAGTAAATCGTGGGGCAAGACGGGAGACAGGGAGATGAGCGAAGAGCTTGGGGGTGGTGACAGTGAGAGGTACTGGAGAGCTGGCAGTGGGGATCGAGAAAAGCAGGTGCATTCTAGGGTTATCGTAGAGGTAGAATCCACAGGATGTGGTGACTGATGGATGAGAGACATGAAGGACACAAGGGGGTGTCAAGAATAATTCACTCCTGTGCTCCCAGAGTGGATAAAGGTGCCATTTGCAGAAATGGGAGAACATAGGAGGAGCTGATGCGTGTGGGGAAATGATAAATCTGGTTTTCAAAAGGGGAGTGTGAGATCTTAATAAAGCTATTCATTGCATAGTTGGTTATATGGGCCTGAAGCTCAGGAGAGATGTCTGAGCTAAAGGCATAGATTTTTAAAAAGCTCAAAGCTTTAGGAATGGACTGGGCTCCCTTGGCAGTGTGTGTAGAGTGAGAAGTGCATCTAGGACAGAAGTTCAGGGAACCCCAACACGTAAGGGCGGATAGAAGAATAGGAACGTGGGGGGTTAAGATAGCAGAGGAGTAGGGGACCCCTTTTTCAGCTGGTCCCCTGAGTTGAGTTGGATAGGTATCAGACCAGCCTGAACATCCACGGAATCAGCCTGAGACGCAGGAAGATGCATCTGGATCTCTACAAATGAACGTCTCCAGCGCTGAGTATTGAGGTACGAAGCGGGGAGCCGTGAAACCATGCACAGATATCGGACGATAACAGGAAGGGGGAGGGAGCAGCCACGTTCTGGCTCCGGGAAGCGGTAGCCACCTGCACGTGGGGAGCGGGTGGACTCGTGGACCGGCACCTGCGAGACAGCAGACTGAGACCGTGAGCCAGGGAACACGCGCCACGAGACTTCTCACGGAACTCCGGTGTTCTCACTGGAACCAGACTGAGACCGGGAGCTCCGGAGTGCACGGGGGTGGCTGGTGGCTGGTGGTGTTAGAAACACAAAGGACAGAGACGCGCGGGCCCTGGAAGTGAGGGCTGGGACGCCGGGAGTGGGGCGCACATCCTGGGACGCTGCAGAGATGAGCAGCACCAACAGAAACAGAGTTAAAGTGGCCAGAACATCAGTGGAGAACGGTCTGCGATCCCTCTGTTCTGAGACAGAGGCTGAGATTCGGCCACTGCTGCTCTGACTCTCAGAAGAGGCACAGCAAACTGCCAGGGAAAGCCGCCAGAGAGCAAAAGCCTGGAAACACAGGCTCACAGGGTGCCCATCCACATCCCCCCTCCCAGGAGACACGGAGACTCTACCCAAACAGGGTTGCCTGAGTATCGGCAAGGCAGGCCCCTCCCCCAGAAGGCAGGCTGAAAAATCAAGAAGCCCACATCCCTAAGATCCCTATAAAACAAGGGCGCACGGCCTGGGTCCTGGTCAATAATTTGGGCTCTGGACAACCCCTACAAACTCTCCTCATCAGAATGATGAGAAGGAGAAATCCCCCCCCCAGCAAAGAAAAGACAATGAGTCTGTGGCCTCTGCCACAGAACTAATGGATATGGATGTAACCAAATTATCAGAAATGGAATTCAGAGTAACAATGGTCAAGATGATGTGTAGACTTGAAAAAAAGTATTAATGAAAATGTTAATGAGAATATAGAATCTCTAAGGGAGGAAATGAGAGCGAATCTGGCAGAAATTAAAAATTCTATGAGCCAAATTCAGTCAAAACTAGAGGCTCTGACAGCCAGGGTCACTGAGGCAGAAGAACGTGTTAGCGAATTGGAGGATGGGTTAGTAGAAGAGAAAGCTAAAATAGAATCTGGACTTAAAAAAAGCCACGCCCACGAATGTAGGTTATGGGAGATTACTGATTCAATGAAACGATCCAATGTCAGGATCAACGACATCCCTGAGGGGGTGGAGAAAAACAGAGGTCTAGAAGAGATTTTGAACAAATTGAGGTTGAACGCTTCCCTAATCTAGCAAGGGAAACAAACTTTTGTGTCCAAGAGGCAGAGAGGACCCCTCCCAACCTCAACCATGACAAACCTACGCCACGTCACGTCATAGTACAATTTGCAAATATTAGATGCAAGGATACAGTATTGAAAGCAGCCAGGACAAAGAAATTTCTCACGTACTAAGGCAAAGGTATCAGAATTACGTCAGACCTGTCTACACTGACCTGGAATGAGAGAAAGTGTTCAGGGGGCATTTTTAAAGCTCTTTCAGAGAAAAACATACAGCCAAGGATCCTTTATCCAGTAAGGCTGTCATTCAGAATTGATGGAGAAATAAAGACCTTCCAGAATCGCCAGCCATTAACCAATTTCGTAACCACGAAACCAGCCCTACGGGAGATATTAAGGGGGCTTCTATAAAGGTACAAAGGCCCCAAGAGTGATACAGAACAGAAAGTCACAATCTATAGAAACAAAGACTTTACTGGCAACATGGCATCATTAAAATCATAACTCTCAGTATTCGGTCTCAATGTGAATGGCTTAAATGCTCCCCTAAAGCACCAGAGGGTTGCAGATTGGATAAAAAGAAATGACCCAACCATTTGCTGTCTACAAGAGACTCATTTGGAACCCAAAGGTACATTCAGACTGAAAGTAAAGGGATGGAGTACCATCTTTCACACCAATGGACCCCAAAAGAAAGCTGGGGTAGCAATTCTCATATCAGATAGATTGGATGTTAAACTAGAGACTATAGTTAGAGACACAGAAGGGCACTATATTATTCTTTAAGGATGTATCTAACAAGTGGATATGACAATTATAAATATATATGCCCCCAACGGGGAGCAGCAAGATACACAAGCCAACTCTTAATCAGAATAAAGAGACATATAGATAAAAATACATTAATAGTAGGGGACCTCAACACCCCACTATCAGAAATAGACAGAACACCCTGGAAAAAACTAAGCAAAGAATCAAAGGCTTTGAATGCCATACTCGACGAGTTGGACCTCATAGATATATATAGAACACTACACCCCAGAACCAAAGAATACTCATTCTATTCTAATGCCCATGGAACATTCTCAAGAATAGACCATGTTCTGGGTCACAAAACAGGTCTCAACCAATACCAAAAGACTGAAATTATTCCCTGCATATTCTCAGACCACAATGCTTTGAAATTGGAACTCAACCACAAGGAAAAATTTGGAAGAAACTCAAACACTTGGAGACTAAGAACCATCCTGCTCAGGAATGATTCGATAAACCAGGAAATCAAAAATCAAATTAAACAATTTATCGAGACCAATGAGAATGAAAACACAACAGTCCAAAACCTATGGGATAGTAAAAAGGCAGTCCTAAGGGGGAAATACATAGCCATCCAAGCCTCACTCAAAAGAATAGAAAAACCTAAAATGCAGTATTTATATTCTCACCTCAAGAAGCTGGAACAGCAACAGAGGGACAGGCCTAATCCACGCACAAGGAAGCACCTGACCAAAATTAGAGCAGAAATCAACAAATTAGAAACCAGGAGTACAGTAGAGCACATCAACAGGACTAGAAGCTGGGTGTTTGAGAGAATCAATGAAATTGACAGACCACTGGCAAGACTTATCCAAAAGAATAGAGAAAGGACCCAAATCAATAAAATTATGAATGAAAAGAGAGAGGTCACAACCAACACCAGTGAAATTGGAAGCATTATTAGAAACTTTTATCAACAGCTTTATGCAAATAAATTAAGCAATCTGGAAGAGATGGAGGCCTTCCTGGAAACCCATCAACTACCAAGACTGAAACAGGAAGAAATGTATTTCTTAAACAGGCCAATTAATTATGAAGAGATTGAGTCAGTGATAAACAACCTTCCAAAAAATAAAATGCCAGGCCCGGACAGTTTTCCTGGGGAATTCTACCAAGCATTCAAAGAAGAAATAATACCTATTCTCCTAAAGCTATTTCAAAAAATAGAAACAGAAGGAAAGCTACCAAACTCATTCTATGAGGCCAATATTACCTTGATCCCCAAACCAGGCAAAGACCCCCTCAAAAAGGAGAATTACAGACCGATTTCCCTAATGAATATGGACACCAAAATCCTCAAGAAGATCCTGGCAAATAGAATCCAACTGTACATTAAAAGGATTATCCATCATGACCAAGTGGGATTCATCCCTGGGATGCAGGGGTGGTACAACATTCGCAAATCTATCAGTGTCTTAGATTTTATTCAGAAACAAAAATTCAGAATTCATATGATCCTCTCAATAGATGCAGAAAAAGCATTTGACAAAATACAGCATCCTTTCCTGATTAAAACCCTTCAGAGCGTAGGAATAGAGAGTTCATTTCTCAATCTCATAAAAGCCATCTATGAAAAGCCTACAGCAAATATTATTCTCAACGGGGAAAAGCTGGAAGCCTTTCCCTTAATATCAGGAACACGACAAGGATGCCCACTCTCGCCGTTATTATTCAACATAGTACTAGAAGTCCTTGCAACAGCAATCAGACAACAAAAAGGGATCAAAGGTATCCAAATTGGCAAAGAAGAAGTCAAACTGTCTCTCTTCGCAGATGACATGATACTGTATGTGGAAAACCCAAAAGAATCCACTCCCAAACTATTAGAAGTTATAGAGCAATTCAGTAATGTGGCGGGATACAAAATCAATGCTCAGAAATCAGTTGCATTTCTATACACGAATAATGAGACTGAAGAAAGAGAAATTAAGGAATCCATCCCATTTATAATAACACCAAAAACTATACGTTCCCTTGGAATTAACCAGAGATGTAAAGGACCTATATTCTAGAAACTATAAATCACTCCTGAAAGACCTTGAGGAAGACACAAAAAGATGGAAAAATATTCCATGCTCATGGATCGGAAGAATTAACATAGTTAAAATGTCCATGTACCCAGAGCAATCTACACTTTCATTGCTATCCCGATCAAAATACTGATGACATTTTTCAAGGAACTGAACAAATAGTCCTTAAATTTGTATGGAACCAGAAAAGGCCCCGAATCTCCAAGGAACTGTTGAAAAGGAAAAACAAATCTGGGGGCATCACAATGCCGGATTTCTAGCTGTACTACAAAGCTGTGATCACAAAGACAGCATGGTACTGGCACAAAAACAGACACATAGACCAATGGAACAGAATAGAGAACCAAGAAATGGACCCTCAGCTCATTGGGCAACTAATCGTTGATAAAGCAGGAAAAAATATCCAGTGGAAAAAAGAGTCTCTTCAATAAATGGTGCTGGGAAAATTGGACAGCTACATGCAAAAGAATGAAACTTGACCACTCTCTCACACCATACACAAAGATAAACTCCAAATGGATGAAAGACTTCGATGTGAGACAGGAAATCATGAAAATCCTGGAGGACAACATAGGCAACAACCTCTACGACATTGGCCAAAGCAACCTTTTTCATGACACATCTCCAAAGGCAAGAGAAACAAAAGATAAAATGAACTTGTGGGACTTCATCAAGATAAAAAGCTTCTGCACAGCCAAGGAAACAATCAAAAAAATTAAGAGGCAGCCCACGAATGGGAGAATATATTGGCAAATGATGCTACAGATAAAAGACTGGTATCCAAGATCTACAAAGAACTTCTCAAACTCAATACACAAGAAACAAATAAACAAATCATAAAATGGGCAGAAGATATGAACAGACACTTTTCCAATGATGACATACAAATGGCTAACAGACACATGAAAAAATGTTCAAAATCATTAGCCATCAGGGAAATTCAAATCAAAACCACACTAAGATACCACCTTACGCCAGTTAGAATGGCAAAAATCAACAAGGCAGGAAACAGCATTTGCTGGAGAGGATGTGGAGAAAGGGGATCCCTCCTACATTGTTGGTGGGAATGCAGTTTGGTGCAGCCACTCTGGAAAACAGTGTGGAGGTCCCTTAACAAGTTAAAAACTGAGCTACCCTATGATCCCACAATTGCACTACTGGGTATTTGCCCCAAAGATATAGACATAGTGAAGAGAAGGGCCTTATGCACCCCAATGTTCATAGCAGCATTGTCCACAATAGCTAAATCGTGGAAGGAACCGAGATGCCCTTCAACAGATGACTGGATTAAGAAGCTGTGGTCCATATATACAATGGAATATTACTCAGCCATCAGAAAGAACGAGTTCTCAACATTTGCTGCAACATGGACGGCACTGAGGAGATAATGCTAAGTGAAATAAGTCAAGCAGAGAAAGACAACTATCATATGATTTCTCTCATCTATGGAACATAAGAACTAGGAAGATCGGTAGGGGAAGAAAGGGATAAAGAAAGGGGGGTAATCAGAAGGGGGAGTGAAGCATGGGAGACTATGGACTCTGAGAAACAAACTGAGGGCTTCAGAGGGGAGGGGGGTGGGGGAATGGGATAGACTGGTGATGGGTAGTAAGGAGGGCACATATTGCATGGTGCACTGGGTGTTATACGCAACTAATGAATCATCGAACCTTGCATCAGAAACCAGGGATGTACTGTATGGTGACTAACATAATGTAATAAAAAAACATTTAAAACTAACTAACTAAATAAATATCATACAGGAAGATTGGTAGGAGAAGGAAGGGAAGAATGAAGGGGGGGTAAACAGAAGGGGGAATGAACTATGAGAGACTGTGGACTCTGGGAAACAAACTGAGGGCTTCAGAGGGGAGGAGGATGGGGGATTGGGATAGGCTGGTGATGGGTAGTAAGGAGGGCACATATTGCATGGCACACTGGGTGTTATATGCAAATAATGAATTATGGAACACATAATATAACAAAATAAAAATTATTAAAAAAAAAGAAGAAGAATAGGAACGTGGAATAGAGACTGATAGGGGTGGTCAGAGAAGCAAGAGAAAAGCCAGGGAAGGGAGTTTGTGGCATGAGATGGTGCTAAGTTGTCAGGTAAGAAAAGGGCCTAATGGTATCCGTCCGCTTTAGCAACAAAAAGGTCACTGTTGACTTTGGCAGGGACAGTGTGCACGCAGTCGTGGATCCTGAAGCCAGATTAAGTGGTTCGAGGAGCAACTGGGGGGTGAGGAGTTTAGCCAAGTGTTGAAGAAGGTAGGCTGTGAAGGGGCTAAGATAGAACGTAACAGCTGAAGAGAACAGAGGAGAAGGAAATGTTTTGTTAAGATGGGACAGACGTAAACCTCTTTAAATGCTGTTAGGAGGGAAGCCAGTGGACAGGACATGGAAAAGACCTAGAAGGACATATGCCAAAATGTTAACAGTGGTTATCTGTGGGAAGTGGATTCAAGAGACCTCTGAATGTTCACAAACAGCCCCAATGATGTTCGACGGAGTTTTGGCATTGTCTACTTTTTATTGCTACAAAATTCTCTAAAGCGTGTCCATTGACACATAGCTTCAGTGATATATGCGGAGATGTGACAAATGGGAATGTCCTACCGCCTCTATTGGTCAGCAGGGGACTGAGTCTGAAGCATTTGTGATGATGTATCCTGGTGGTGGCCCTTCCCATGCTGAGTCAGGGCTGCATATTGTAGAAATGAAAATTAAGCCCAAAGAGAGGTCCTAAAAGGCACTGCTACTTTGGCCGTGGTCTCTTGTATTGCTCACTCTGGACAAAGCCAGCTGCTGTATCTTAAGGACACTCAAGATGCCCCTCGGAAAGGCCCACACGGAGAGGAACAGGCCCCTGGCCAATATCTGGTATCAACACACCAGTCATGGAGTGAGCTCCTTTGGAGATGGACCCTCCAGCCCCCCTCAAATTTTAGGTGCAGCCCCAGCTGACACTGGATGGAAATGTCATGAGAGACCATGAGCCAGAACCTCTAGCTGAGCTGTTCCCAAATGCCAGACCCACAAAATTCATGAGAAATATTAAGTGATTATTATTTTAAGCTGCTGCTGTGTGTTGGGGTGACTTGTCACGCAAAAATAGACAACTAATGTGGGCACCTTACACACTTCATGGGCCCACTGGTAGCTCCATCCACCAGACAATGGTCTGGATGCATGGCATTCCAAGATGGCGGGCGATTGTGCGTGACACTCAAATAATGGGCCACACGCTCAGACACCCTTCTGTGTGCAGCACACTCTCCTACCCCATCACACACACGTGACACTCAAATAATGGGCCACACGCTCAGACACCCTTCTGTGTGTGCAGCACACTCTCCTACCCCATCACACACACACACACACACACACACACACACACACACACATATTGATAACATTGTTTGTTTTATAGATGGTATTTAGGGTGTAAGTGCGAATGACTCAAATATGAGTCAATTATGTGTGGAGGCTTTCTGATGCCATAGTTTCAGGATGTAATTTTGTTGGAAGTGGACTTGAATAGTTTCAAACTGCATAATTAATCACATTCCATTTTCATGATAACTACCAGTTAATCACGCCTGTTGGTGTGAACTTTTAGCCTGTGGGAGTGTAGGCCTTCCGAGCTCACAAGGCAGAGCAAATTATGTTAGGCTTTCATTTTTTAATAAAATGGCTGGCAGTAGAAGGAAGGGGTGGGCTGGGGGGCTGATGCCCGGAAACCAGTGGACCACCTGAGAATTCAGCACCTGGGTGTATCCAACCCCCTACGGTCAGCACCCGGTGCTTTCACACCTGTTTTCCCACTGCTGGCATGGTGCTTGGCACATAATACTGGCTCATTGAACATTTGTTGAACAAACAGCAGTTGAATGCATAGTTCCATCTCTCTTCCCCCCTCCCTCACTGTACTCTTAGAGTTTAATAGAAACCCTGGAGAAGGGTTCAGCCCGTTTCACCTCTGCAGAGGGGAATGAAGGATAGTGTGCTTCACACAGGAGTTGAAGCATTTTTCCAAGGCCAGTGTGACAGTAACACCTTCCCTGTCCCATTCCCACCTCCTCACACATCAGGGAAGGGAAACTGGGATATGGAGTCGGTCTCCTCCCATAATTCCCTCCCCTGTCTGTGAACACAGTACCTGGCACACAGTGGGCCAGGTAAGCAGTCGATGCCTGATTGAATGAGTGGATAGATGGAGCACCCCTGGGAAAGTAGGTCAACCACAGCTGTGGTGGCAGAGCCTTGGGGGTGTCTGGAATATCTGAGGGAAGGTCTAGTGAAGAGATTCAAGATAGATCCATTCTCATCCAGCAGCCCTCCTGGTTTCAGTGTGTAGCCCACGGGTAGAATGTGGTTCCTGGGAGGCACTTTGATTTCCAGAACAAGTGTGGCCAAGTCTCCCTCTGTCCTTTGGAGGAAGGCAAATCTCCCTCAGGGCAGTTAAAGGATTTGTGCCCGGCTCTGGCCATTGTGGTCATTTCCAGAAGGAAACAAAAATATTTTCCCACCCCCACACCCTGGCCACTGCAGGGCAGGGAAGCCACTTGCCAAGTCAGACAAAGACATTCTTGGCTCTCTCTGGGGCATTCTTTGAGCTCATCACCTGGACCTGACGACAAGAGTTGGGAACTGCCATTGTAGGGCTCATGTGCCAGGGAGCTCTGATGGGTCAGAGCAAGGGTCCATAACACGCCGCACATACGCTGCTGTGGCTACGCGCCGTTCTTTGCCCTCCACGATGATTTGTAGATCCGCCTGGAGAGATGGACAGCTGGAGATTGGCAGGGACAATTGTCCCGGATTTAGGTAAACTAGGGACACCAGGCTGCCTCTTACTAGAATATTTGTAGCAAGAACAATTGTTTTTGAAATTAGATACCTCATAACAACCAGCTTTTGCCTCTCCATTTATAAACAATGGAGGCAGCTGGTCCTGAGGCAAGACAAACACTACGCAGGAATTAGAACAGCTGTGTGTCCAGACCAGTCCAAAGGTGATGGATAAGTGGAGCAGAGTATGTTTCTGCTGTTGTTAGGTGCCCCTGTGGGGCACATTTTGAGCGCAGGATTCCCCTGTGCTCACTCCTTCCTCTACTTTATCAAAATTTTCTTTCAATTAAGGATCTGCTATCAACCATATATACCATAGTGAGAATTAAAGCCATTAAGCCTTTTCTCTGAATGTGGCTCTAATGAGTTAAAGTCTCATCTGTGAGAGGTGGTCTACTTTGATGAATCAAAGGCCACAGTGCAAATCTTGCTTAATTTTTTTTTAAGATTTTGTTTATTTACCTGACAGAGATAGAGACAGCCAGCGAGAGAGGGAACACAAGCAGGGGGAGTGGGAGAGGAAGAAGCAAGCTCCCAGCGGAGGAGCCTGATGTGGGGCTCGATCCCAGAATGCCAGGATCACGCCCTGAGCCGAAGGCAGACGCTTAACCGCTGTGCCACCCAGGCGCCCCAAATCTTGCTTAATTTAAGGAAACTCTGGTCTCAGTACTTTAGAAAAAAACCAATTTAAACAGTTTCCACTCTTTCAAAGAACTTTTAAAATACATGAGGTAATTTTTAGCTTCTTGTAAATTTGGGAAGTAAGGTGGATGATTATTTTTAGCCTCGTGCTGCAGAGAAGAAACTGAGGCAGAGCGTTTACATGATGTGCACAAATTCCAGGGTGGATTTTCAAGGTGGCATTAGCATAGTGGGAGTCCTGACCCGGGACAGAGGTCTTTCCAGGGACCACACATTCCTGGGTAGGCCAAGGACAGCTGCACGCATCGGCCCTCTCGAGCAGGAGCCAAATGTTTCACGTCCGACTGTCCCTACACTCACACATCGGGCCCAGGGGGTGGGGTGTTGCCCCCATTTCACACATACAGGCATGTGGGCTCAGAGAATTGAACCAACTTGCCCAATTTTCACAGCCATAAAGTGGCAGTGCTGAGATTTCAATCCGGGCCTCTCTGACTCCTAACAGGTATTTTTTGCTTTTAGTGGGTCACTTAGACTCCCCAGGCCCCTCTCAGCATCTGAACAGAGGGGGTTGGGAATTAAACATGAGGCTATAACTCCCAGGCCTCTAGCTCCGGTGGGGACGGTTGATGGGGGGCTCATGGGCACCTTTCCAAGTCTCTCTGTAACTGCGGAGTTCCTATGGATATGAAGGTCTCCTGAGTTGGCTGGGGAAAAAATGTACCTCTGGCTTTTTGAAGCCACATTTATCATCCCGCAAAGGCAGAAGAGAGCAAAAACAAAATATGGGAACAAGTGGTTTCCTGTGGAGAGAAGGGACTAGCCCCGCTGTGTTGTTTGTTTATACAGGACGGCAGATGGAATGCCTCTCCTGAATGCCTTGGGTGAGGGTCTCCAATACTTTGAATTCCTGCTCTGTGCCAGCACGAGACAGGGAGTCTTGTAAAATCAAGAAAGGGCTTCAGTGTCTGCTGCTCCACAACCCTCTCCCCGCCCTCATGAGCTTGTTAATGAGAAAGGAAAGGTCATGGCCTCTCTAGCAAACCTCCCCAGCAATTCACTGAAATAGTCAGGGTTTCTCCCAGACCGTTTATATTCATTCATTCATTCATTCATTCATTCATTCATTCATTCACAAAACACGTAGTGTCCATTTGTATGGGGTGCAATGGCATTTACATGTATATTTATATGTACACATACATAAGATACACACATACGTGTACATATTACATACAGATAATAGCTACCTAATATTTGGCTGATACTGACTAGGTCCACAGGCACTGTTCCAAGAAATGTACATGTAACAACTCATCTCACTCTCATACTATCCCTGTGAGATATTTTATTACGCCCCACTTATGGATTAGGAAAATGAGGCAGAGTACGGTCAAATATCTTGGCCAAGGCTACATCTAGGTTTGAACCCGGCCCGCCTGAATGCGATGGAGTGCTCTTACCCATCACAGAACACCATCTGCGCAGAGACAAGAAAGCCCGACTAACAGGTGTGGACAAACACCTGGGGGGTATGGAGGAGGGCGGGACCCCGTGCCTGGGAGAGAAGCTCCCAGGAGCTTCTCTGGGAGAGAGGCCAGTGGGGAGGTGGTCTGTGAACTGCGAGCTTTCCTGCCTAGAGGACCAGCGGTTGCTTCTGGGTCTCTCGGTGAGAATGGAAAAACAACACGCACGGTGGTAGCGACAGTAGCAATGGTAGTAATAATTACGCCGCGGCGCGTAGTTTGTCCAGCACCGTCCCCGTAGAGCTGCAGCTGAAACCCAAGCTTTGAAGGGCAACGTCTGTGCTGGCTGCCGTAAATGTTATGTCACTTAAGCCACTCGACGATTTTGTGAGGCAGTTCTCACCATTCCTTTGTGGATATAGGGAGACTGGGGCTCAGAGGTGTTACCTGCACCCTTCAATGGCCTGGTTAGGATGGAGCTGGATTGGGATCCAGGTCTGCCTGACCTCCCCACGTCACCTTGCTACCATTTTAAAGTACAATCTTTCTTAACTATGCCTCAACTATACCTTCCTTAGTAATCATAGCACAGTGCGGTTTCACCTTTTCTTGTTGACTCAAAGCCATGCCTGTGAACACAAGCCATTGTCTGTGGTGTGTGCTCACACAGCAAGGAAGGACCTAGTAATTGGTTGAGCCATCACGGACTTGGCCTGCACAGCTCTGCTGCTCCCTACCTCCCCAGAGATACTTTAGGGATTATTTATTTATTTATTTTATTTGACACAGAGAGAGACAGCCAGCGAGAGAGGGAACACAAGCAGGGGGAGTGGGAGAGGAAGAAGCAGATTCCCAGTGGAGGAGCCTGATGTGGGACTCGATCCCAGAACGCCGGGATCACGCCCTGAGCCGAAGGCAGACGCCTAACGACTGCGCTACCCAGGCGCCCCACTTTAGGGATTATTAAGTTTTATGGGGTGACGGAGCTTTATAACCCTATAAATAGCTCAGTATCTTTTGTCCTTAGAGTTGTTTTTCAGAGTCCCACCCTGTGACCTTCTCTGTCCTCTGTCCTCTCTTCTTGAAGCCAGGTGCCTGTGCACCCATTTCCGTAACCTCCACACATCCAGACCTGCATTTCCCCATTCTCTTTGGGATTTAGGGTGGAACCCCATAAAGATTGCCCACGGAGACAAAGTAAAATGTGCTCTCTGCCCAAGGAAGAATCGAGTGCACTAGCTCTGAGACAATTCCTTGACTGGGCTTCCCAGAGAAATTTCTGGTTTATACCTCGCGACAACACTGTCCTCGGTGGAGACAGTGGCCTTTCCACTGACAGGTTTGAAACAGAAACTCAGGATGTTAAGTGACTTGCTTAAACTCATGAATTGGGGTTTGAAGTCAGGTCATTTTAATGACCAGCTTTTTGCCGTTCTCACTAGGTCAGTTTTCAGCATGTGACAATGATCAGGCACTCCTAGGCACGCACTTGTGGCTTCACTGGGACAGTGACCTAAGATAGGGTTCATTCACGGTTGGACTCCTGGCCAATAAATTTAATGAGCTCCAAAATAACTGCCTTGGCTCAAAAACATCTCTCATGGACCCTGAGGCCACTCTGTGAGACACTGAGGCTCTTAAAAAAAATTTTTTTTTAGGACACTAAGCCACTATAGTGCATTAACATGCTAGTCATAATTAATTTATCATTCATTCATTCATTCATTCATACACCAGGTATCAAGAATCCGGGCCTGTAAGATTAAATAAATACTTTCAACCTGATTCCGTGTGTGACGGGAACCTCTGCCCTTTCTCGCTTCTTTTCCCATGGAGTCTGATGAGGAGGGGAGCTTGAGTTTTTCCTTATCACCCTGGGCTGAATTGGTTCTGAGGACACACCCATTTCTCACACCATTCTCTCTGGCTTCACTCCAGTTGTGCAACACAGTTCCATTTCTTTGATTTCCCACAGAAATCAAGGTGTCTACAAGTGCAGTACATTTCACTGAAGACTCAGCATACAGTGAGAGATGGTTCCATCACACCCTGGAGACCACAGACTCAAACACCACACTCTCCTGCTCTTACAGAGTCCCTTGGCTATTTCTATTTACTCGGTTCCTGCCATGTTTATTGGCTCTCTCCCTTCCTCTTTTTTCTCCTCTGTTCCACTCCCCTCCCAATTCTAGTTTATTTCTTATGCTGAGCAAATGATTCTGTTTCCTCTAATCCCTATCTCCCCAGATCACATTTTCTCCTTCTGTTACACATTAATTCATTGATTGATTCAACAAGGATTAAGTAATATCTACTATGAGGCACCATGTCAGGCACTGCTGAGGATACAAAGATGAATTTGACAAGGATCCTGAGCCCACGGAGCTGATAATCTAGCACAGGAGATAAGCTATGTACGGAGTAATGAGAACATAAGGTAGAATGTGCTAAGAAACTGAAACACGGGGGAAGAGAGGCCATGTTAGAGGTGACCAGATGAACAGGGACCAGAAGGCTTAGATCCTTGCTGGAAGGGGAGAAAGGGTCCGAAGTCTGAGGCAGGGCAACCTGGGTGAAGTGCAATAGTTGGGCACCTAGAGGAGCTGAGGGGGTGGCAGCAAGGACCTGAGAACCTGGGTGCAGCACTCCAAGAAGGGATCAGGGCACGGGAAGTCCTTGGATTGATATTTCTCCCTCCCACCCCCCACCTCCAAATCCTGACTCTCCTAGCAGGCTGCGCGAGAGCAGGGTGAGAAGGCAAGTGGGCCCCGCCCCGGGCAGCATGTCTTGGACCACCCTGACTCTCTGATAATACCATGGTCAAGGCATCACCCACGACTTTTGGGTGTGTCACTGTTAGAGGAGGCACTGGGCCACACGGCAGATGCTCATGTCTATTTGCTAAAGGAAGGAATGGATGGTGAACTGGAACTCACAGTGACTGGTTTTGGTACAAGATCTCATTTTTCCCAGTGAAAGGATAGAAATACGTGGACTGGGCTGGGGGTTACGAAATCTGGGTTTCAGTTCAGAGTTTAGCTCTCTTTTACCTTCTAGCTTGGTTAGGAGATCATTCATTCATTCATTCATTCAGTGGTCCAATGAACACTGAAGATATCTACTCTGTGTCTAACTCGAGGCAATGAAAGCTGAATTGTGGGACAGACAGAAACATAGCCAAATGATGACAAAATTGCATACATTTTAGATAATATGATTTTATAAATATCAGACTGGGGAGGTGCTGTGAGCTTCCTCACAGAATGCTATGAGATCAGACAGGACAGAACAACGTCGCAACTTCCCTTTGTCTAGCCTGTCTAGGCAGTCTAATTTCAAACAATATCCTTGGAAGCCATGTAAATTACCATGTAATTACCCTATGACACTGGAAAGAGGGAACTCTACTTCATTTTCACAAGTATCATTGCACCAAAGAATAAGATGTAGGACACATGGGTCACATTTAATGAAAAAACATACACTAGGTTTTCTTTGATCCTACCCCTTAATAGCCCCCAGGTGAGTTTAGGAGGAGCTCCACCTCGAAGTGGGAGGAAGGCTCCGGTCTGAACGTCAGGGAGAGGAGTGTGATGCTGTGTGTGGGACCGAGGGTGCAAAAAGCATCTGAGCTCTGCTCCCGTGCACTGGGTTGAGATAATAGCATTCAGTCCTTACTCTAGAACTGTACTGGGACTCAGCTTGCATTTTTACTGTGTATATCTGTATGATGTACATTTGCATAGAAGCAAAGACTGAAAAGACATGTACCCAAATGTCATTAATAAGAGCTGCCCGTGGAGTTCATACCATGTATTAAGTGCTTTATAAATATTTCACTTAGTCCTTGTAACAAGTCTATGCATTCGATATTCTCCCTGTTTGACAGATGAGGAAAATACAGCCTTAAGAGGCAGAGCTGCTTGCCTGAGATTGCACAGGAGGTCATGGAGCTTGTGTTCACTCGGAGCCCGGGCTGCCGGGGACCCCCAGGAGTGCTGGGGTATGGAATGACTTTTCATCTCCGGGTGGTGGAATGTTGGGTGGTTTTAAATTTTTTCTTCTTGCATATCCCTATTTTCTCAATTGTGTTAAGTGAATAAATATTCCCATTTGAAATGAGGAGAGAGACAGGAGTTATGGAAAGGTTTCTTCTTCCCATGTCTTCAGGACTACTCTAGGGGATTGTCTCAGCTCGTCTTGCATCCTTCCCCCCAGTGTTCCTGGGGTGCCGGCACCACCTGGCCCTCTGCCAGGAACTGGGCACCAGAGTCCTCATCTGGAAGGAGCTCACAGTCTCATGCAGCCTCTTTGGTCACATTGGTGGTGTCACTTCCTCAGATCAAAGAGTCAGGACCCCGAAGGAACTGTGTCAATCACCGTGCGTCAAGATGGCAGAGTGGCCACATTACTTCAGTTATTAAAAATGTGTGCATAAGATTTAAAGTAGCCAGATCTCAGTGTTAAACATCATTCCTGTGTTGAAAAGCCCAATGAAAGTTAAAAAAAAATGTGACCAAGAGGCAAAAAAAAAAAGGGCGAGACAAAGTCAGAAGATCAGCCCTGAAGAAAAGCGGTGTAATCATGGATGTGGAAGGAATTAGAGTAACTGTAGGCAAATGCAGGTGTAAGTTTGCAGCACCAAATCCGAAAAGCTAGAAGAAATGGTGATGCAAAAATAAGCACAACAGGAGATGAGAAACTTGAATGGATCAATACCGTTAATTTATATACAAAACCTGATAAATCTGGTACAAAATCAAAAACTAAATAATCTAACTTGTGAATAGAGAATGGACACATCCTTACATATTTGGGGTAAACCCTTTAGGTCAAAGTGTATTATTCTTCTAATACAAGGCAAATGTATTATTTAGGTTTCTACTTCTGTATTCATCAGTAACAAGACCAGATCAGTGGAGGTTGACAAGGCGTTCAGTAAAATTCAGAGGTCTTCCCTAATAACAGTCCTAAGAAGAGAAGGAAATAGCTAAATACGATAACTGCTCTTTATCAAAACCCAACAGCAGACATAACAAATGGTGATACGTTAAAAACATTTCCATTTAAATCAGGAACAAGGCAGGAGTGTGCGCTATCCCTACTATTGTTCAACATTGTTTTGGGGGTTCTAATAGATGCAGTAAGATAAGAAAGGGACATTGTGGGGAGCACCGTGTAATGCAGAAGACTGTCAAATCAATACGTTGCACAACTGAAACTAACACTGTATGTTAATTATACTTAGACAAGAAAGTGAAATAACTTGTATATGATTTTGGAAAAAAGATAAACTTGCCCATTTTACTGATGCTATACTTTGGGGGGGAAAACGGAATTAATAAGGAAATTTGGCAATTGGTACTGAGATAAATATTTTATTTTGAGATATAGCCTTTTTTCTATACTAATAGTAGACTAGCCATACACAGAACTGGGAAGCAACTCATTCATAACAGCATCTAAGCTATAATAAATTTAGGAATATAATTTCAAAAGACGGTACAAGAATTACATGAAAAAAACATAAAATCTTATTTAAAGTCTTAAATAAGAACTGAACAAATGGGCTTTTTTTTTTTTCAGCCAGTCACCTGAGTCGAGTTGGATAGGTACCAGCCCATCCTGAACATCCATGGAATCAGCCTGAGACGCAGGAAGATGCACCTGGAAATCTAAAAATGAACATCTCCAGCGCTGAGTGTTGAGGTACGAAGCGGAGAGCCGTGAAACCGCACACAGATATCGGAAGATAAACGGAAGGGGGAGGGAGCCACCGCGTTTGGGCGCCGGGAAGCGGTAGCCACCTGCACGGGGGAGCAAGCGAACTCGTGGACCGGCACCTGTGAGACAGCAGACTGAGAACATGAGCCGGGAACGCTCGCGACCAGACAGAAACGGAGATCCGGTGTGCTCACTGGAACCAGACTGAGACCAGGGGCTCCGGAGCGCGCGGGGGCGGCTGGTGGCTGGCGGCTGGCGGTGTTAGAAACACAAAGGACAGAGACGCGCTGGCGCTGGAAGTGAGGGCTGGGATGCCGGGTGTGGGGCGCACATCCCGGGACGCTGCAGGGTTGAGCATCACCAACAGAAACAGAGTTAAAGTGGCCAGAACATCAGTGGAGAACGGTCCGCGATCCCTCTGTTCTGAGACAGAGGCTGAGATTCGGCCACTGCTGCTCTGACTCTCAGAAGAGGCACAGCAAACCGCCAGGGAAAACTGCCAGAGAACAAAAGCCTGGAAATACCGGCTCACAGCGTGCCCATCCCCATCCCCCCTCGCAGGGGACATGGAGACTCTACCCAAACAGGGTTGCCTGAGTATCGGCAAGTCAGGCCCCTCCCCCAGAAGGCAGGATGAAAAATCAAGAAGCCCACATCCCTAAGATCCCTATAAAACAAGTGTGCACTGCCTGGGTCCCGGTCAATAATTTGGGCTCTGGACAACCCCCACACCTCTCCTCATCAGAATGACGAGAAGGAGAAATCCCACCCAGCAAAGAAAAGACAATGAGTCTGTGGCCTCTGCCACAGAACTAATGGATATGGATATAACCAAATTATCAGAAATGGAATTCAGAGTAACAATGGTCAAGATGATGTGTAGACTTGAAAAAAGTATTAACAAAAATGTAAATGAGAATATAGAATCTCTAAGGGCGGAAATGAGAGCGAATCTGGCAGAAATTAAAAATTCTATGAGTCAAATGCAGTCAAAACTAGAGGCTCTGATGGCCAGGGTGAATGAGGCAGAAGGACGTATCAGCGAATTGAGGATGGATTAGTAGAAGAGAAAACTAAAATGGAATCTGGGCTCAAAAAAATCCATTCTCAAGAATGTAGGTTACGGGAGATAACTGACTCAATGAAACGTTCCAATGTCAGAATCATCAGCATCCCCAAGGGGGTGGAGAAAAACCGAGGTCTAGAAGAGATATTTGAAGAAATTGTAGCTGAACACTTCCCTAATCTAGCAAAGGAAACAAACATTCATGTCCAAGAGGCAACCCAAGCTCAACCACGACAAACCTACGCCATGTCACGTCATAGTGCATTTCGCAAATATTAGATCCAAGGATACAGTATTGAAAGCGGCCAGGGCAAAGAAATTTCTCACGTACCAAGGCAAAGGTATCAGAATTACGTCAGACCTGTCTACACAGACCTGGAATGAGAGAAAGGTTTGGGAGGGGCATTTTTAAAGGTCTTTCAGAGAAAAACATGCAGCCAAGGATCCTTTATCCAGCAAGGCTGTCATTCAGAATTGATGGAGAAATAAAGACCTTCCAGAATTGTCAGTCATTAACCAATTTCGTAACCACAAAACCAGCCCTACAGGAGATATTAAGGGGGGTTCTATAAAGGTAAAAAGGCCCCAAGAGTGATACAGAACAGAAAGTCACAATCTATAGAAACAAAGACTTTACTGGCAACACGGCATCATTAAAATCATATCTCTCAATAATCAGTCTCAATGCAAATGGCTTGAATGCTCCCCTAAAGCACCAGAGGGTTGCAGATTGGATAAAAAGACATGACCCATCCATTTGCTGTCTACAAGAGACTCATTTGGAACCCAAAGATACATTCAGACTGAGAGTAAGGGGATGGAATACCATCTTTCCCACAAATGGACCTCAAAAGAAAGCTGGGGTAGCAATTCTCATATCAGATAAATTGGATTTTAAACTAGAGACTATAGTTAGAGACGCAGAAGGGCACTATATTATTCTTAAGGGAAGTATTCAACAAGTGGATATGACAATTATAAATATATATGCCCCCAACAGGGGAGCAGCAAATTACACAAGCCAACTCTTAACCAGAATAAAGAGACATATAGATAAAAATACATTAATAGTAGGGGACCTCAACACCCCACTATCAGAAATAGAACACCCTGGCAAAGACTAAGCAAAGAATCAAAGGCTTTGAATGCCATACTCGATGAGTTGGACCTCATAGATATATATAGAACACTACACCCCAGAATCAAAGAATACTCATTCTATTCTAATGCCCATGGAACATTCTCAAGAATAGACCATGTTCTGGGACACAAAACAGGTCTCAACCGAAACCAAAAGATTGAAATTATCCCCTGCATATTCTCAGACCCAATGCTCTGAAAGTGGAACTCAACCACAAGGAAAAATTTGGAAGAAACTCAAACACTTGGAGACTAAGAGCCATCCTGCTCAGGAATGACTCAATAAACCAGGAAATCAAAAATCAATTTGAACAATTTATGGAGACCAACGAGAATGAAAACACAACAGTCCAAAACCTATGGGATACTGCAAAGGCAGTCCAAAGGGGGAAATACATAGCCATCCAAGCCTCACTCAAAAGAATAGAAAAATCTAAAATGCAATTTTTATATTCTCACCTCAAGAAGCTGGAACAGCAACAGAGGGACAGGCCTAATCCACGCACGAGGAAGCAGTTGACCAAAATTAGAGCAGAAATCAATCAAGCAGAAACCAGAAGTACAGTAGAGCAGATCAACAGGACTAGAAGCTGGTTCTTTGAGAGAATCAATAAAATAGACCACTGGCAACACTTATCCAAAAGAAAAGAGAAAGGACCCAGATTATTAAAATTATGAATGAAAAAGGAGAGGTCACAACGAACACAATTGAAATTGGAAGGATTATTAGAAATTTTTATCAACAGCTCTATGCCAATAAACTAAGCAATCTGGAAGAGATGGAATCCTTCCTGGAAACCTATAAACTACCAAGATTGAAACCGGAAGAAATTGATTCCTTAAACAGGCCAATTAATTATGAAGAAATTGAGTCAGTGATAAACAACCTTCCAAATAACAAAACTCCCGGCCCGGACGGTTTTCCTGGGGATTCTACCAAACATTCAAAGAAGAAATAATACCTATTCTCCTAAAGCTATTTCAAAAAAGAAACAGAAGGAAAGCTACCAAACTCATTCTATGAGACCAATATTACCTTGATCCCCAAACCAGGCAAAGACCCCCTCAAAAAGGAGAATTACAGACCGATTTCCCTAATGAATATGGACGCCAAAATCCTCAACAAGATACTTGCTAATAGAATCCAACAGTACGTTAAAAGGATTATCCATCACGATCAAGTGGGATTCATACCTGGGATGCAAGCGTGGTTCAATATTCGCAAATCAATCAGCGTGATACATCATATCAACAAGAAAAGATGCAGGAACCCTATGATCCTCTCAATTGATGCCGAAAAAGCATTTGACAAAATACAGCATCCTTTCCTGATTAAAACCCTTCAGAGTGTAGGAATAGAAGGTACATTTCTCAATCTCATAAAAGCCATCTATGAAAAGCCTACTGCAAATATTATTCTCAATGGGGAAAAGCGGGAAGCCTTTCCCTTAAGATGAGGAACTCGATAAGGATGCCCACTCTCGCCACTATTATTCAACATAGTACTAGAAGTCCTTGCAACAGCAATCAGACGACAAAAAGGGATCAAAGGTACTCAAATCGGCAAAGAAGAAGTCAAAATGTCTCTCTTCGCAGATGACATGATACTTTATATGGAAAACCCAAAACAAGCCACTCCCAAAATATTAGAAGTTATAGAGCAATTCAGTAACGTGGCAGGATACAAAATCAATGCTCAGAAATCAGTTGCATTTCTATACACGAATAACGAGACCGAAGAAAGAGAAATCAGGGAATCCATCCCATTTACAATAGCACCAAAAACCATACGTTCCCTTGGAATTAACTTAACCAGAGACGTAAAGGACCTATATTCTAGAAACTATAAATCACTCTTGAAAGACATTGAGGAAGACACAAAAAGACGGAAAGATATTCCATGCTCATGGATCGGAAGAATTAACATAGTTAAAATGTCCATGTACCCAGAGCAATCTACACTTTCAATGCTATCCCGATCAAAACACCGAGGACATTTTTCAAAGAACTGGAACAAATAGTCCTTAAATTTGTATGGAACCAGAAAAGGCCCCGAATCTCCAAGGAACTGTTGAAAAGGAAAAACAAAGCTGGGGCATCACAATGCCGGATTTCGAGCTGTACTACAAAGCTGTGATCACAAAGACAGCATGGTACTGGCACAAAAACAGACACATAGACCAATGGAACAGAATAGAGAGCCCAGAAATGGACCCTCGGCTCCTTGGGCAACTAATCTTTGATAAAGCAGGAAAAAACATCCGGTGGGAAAAAGACAGTCTCTTCAATAAATGGGGCTGGGAAAATTGGACAGCTACATGCAAAAGAATGAAACTTGACCACTCTCTCACACCATACACAAAAATAAACTCCAAATGGATGAAAGACCTCGATGTGAGACAGGAATCCATCAAAATTCTAGAGGAGAACATAGGCAGCAACCTCTACGACAACGGCCAAAGCAACCTTTTTCATGACACATCTCCAAAGGCAAGAGAAACAAAAGATAAGATGAACTTGCGGGACTTCATCAAGATAAAAAGCTTCTGCACAGCCAAGGAAACAGTCAAAAAAACTAAGAGGCAGCCCACGGAATGGGAGAATATATTGGCAAATGACACTACAGATAAAGGACTGGTATCCAAGATCTACAAAGAACTTCTCAAACTCAATACACGAGAAACAAATAAACAAATCATAAAATGGGCAGAAGATATGAACAGACACTTTTCCAATGAAGACATACAAATGGCTAACAGACACATGAAAAAATGTTCAAAATCATTAGCCATCAGGGAAATTCAAATCAAAACCACACTGAGATACCACCTTATGCCAGTTAGAATGGCAAAAATCAATAAGGCACGAAACATCAATTGCTGGAGAGGATGTGGAGAAAGGGGATCCCTCCTACATTGTTGGTGGGAATGCAAGTTGGTACAGCCACTCTGGAAAACAGTGTGGAGGTCCCTTAAAAAGTTAAAAATGGAGCTACCCTATGACCCAGCCATTGCAATACTGGGTATTTACCCCAAAGATACAGACATAGTGAAGAGAAGGGCCATATGCACCCCAATGTTCATAGCAGCATTGTCCACAATAGCTAAATCATGGAAGGAACCGAGATGCCCTTCAACAGATGACTGGATTAAGAAGTTGTGGTCCATATATACAATGGAATATTACTCAGCTATCAGAAAGAATGAATTCTCAACATTTGCTGCAACATGGACGGCACTGGAGGAGATAATGCTAAGTGAAATAAGTCAAGCAGAGAAAGACAATTATCATATGATTTCTCTCATCTATGGAACATAAGAACTAGGAAGATCGGTAGGGGAAGAAAGGGATAAAGAAAGGGGGGTAATCAGAAGGGGGAATGAAGCATGAGAGAGTATGGACTCTGAGAAACAAACTGAGGGCTTCAGAGGGGAGGGGGTGGGGGAATGGGATAGACCAGTGATGGGTAGTAAGGAGGGCACGTATTGCATGGTGCACTGGGTGTTATACGCAAGTAATGAATCATCGAACTTTACATTGGAAACCAGGGATGTACTGTATGGTGACTAACATAATATAATAAAAAAACATTAAAAAAAAAGAACTGAACAAATGGAATGACATCCTATATTCTTGGATCAAAACCGTAATATAATAAGTCTGTAATACAATTCCAATTAGAAAACAACGGCTCATCTGTCTTCTGGAAAATAAGACTGGAGGGCCTTACAAGATATTAAACCATAACACAGAGACTCTGTAATCAAAACCAACATAGTACTGGCATAGGAATAAGTGGATAGAACACTGGAGAAAAAAAAGAAAACACACCAGAAGGGTCACAGTTTAGTGACTGTAATATATAACAAGGGTGATATTTTATTTCAGTTAAAAATGAATGTTTCCTTAATAAAAGATGATGGCATCACTGGCCATCTATGTGAAAGAAAATCAAGTTGAATCCTTACCTTATGCTGCACTTAAAAAGCAATTCTAGATCGATTAAAGGGTTAAATATAAAAAACAAAGCACAAGACTTGAACCCTAGGAAAGCGTATGTATTATCTAGGGAATAAGAATACCTTGTAAAGTAAGACAACAAGTCTGAAAGCTACACATCAAAAGATATGAAGTACTACGTTGAATTTGAAATTAATGTATGATATTATAAACAAGATCAGAAAGCAAATGTTCTAGTTGGGGGGGTTGCATCACCAATGACAGATAAAGGATTAAAATCTCTAATAGAAAATTTTCACTAGTTCAACAAAGACAAACATCTCAACAGAAACAGAAGAACAAACCCAAGTTGATAAACGTATGAAAACACAGTCTGAGTACTAGTCTAGAAAATGCAAAATAAAGTAACAGTGAGATATCACTGATGACTAGAATTGAGGGATGGTGGGAGTTTTTGCTCATATACTGCCAAGGGAAATGTAGATTAATCTGGCAACACCGACTATAAGTAAAAACACACCTGTCTTCTAACCCAGCAATCTCACTGTTGGGTGTACCTCTCACAGGAATAAAAGTAGTAGTAGAATGTCAGACTAGCCGTGGGATGGTATTAATGCAGCCTGGGCCACAGGGCAGCACACTTATGTGAATGCTGCCCTTGGAGGTGCACACAACACGCCGGCATTGACTGAGACATGTGCCAAAAACTGGGCCACAGCTTCTTGGTGGACAAATGGCTGGGTTAGTGGGGTATATACATACCATGGAATATTGGGCAGTCATTAAGGAGAACGACTTGGATTTATACGAACTGACTCAGTGGGATTGCCAGGGTGTATCCTGAAAAAGGCAAGGTGCAGATATAGATATAGATGGAGAGAGAGAGAGAGAGAGAGAGAGCAAATCTCCAGTTTTTATGAAATGTGCCATGCTCCAAATGCCCTCACAAGTTTGAATGAGCGTGAAGCAAGGTAACAGAGAGAGGGCATATCAAGGAGGAAGAATGGGGAGGTAAGCCCAACCCCACCAAACTCAATCAGACCAGATCAAACCAGACTCAATCAGATAAGATCAAATCAAACCAGAACAGAACAGATCAGACCAGGTTAGATCAGACTAGACTAAATCAAACCAAACCAAACCAATCAGACCAGATCAGACCAGACCAGACCAAATAAGCCAAATTGAATCAAACTAAATCAGATCAGACTAAACCTAAACCTGTCCAGTCCAGACCAGACCAAACCACACTAAACCCACCCAAGCCAGTCAAGTGCAGACCAGACCACACTAAAACAGATCAGGCCAGACCAGACCAGACTAAACCAAACTTCAACAAAAATAGCCAAAGTGATTAAACAGCATGAGTGACATCCTGTGTATGTTGGGTGTGTGTTCACCTATATAATGGTGAATACAATGATGGGTGCCAAGTGCTGACAGCTCAGCGTGTGGGACCTCAGGCAATTTTTATTTTCCTTGTACTTTTTTTGTGTTGTCCAGAGAGTATATATTATTTACATAATTAGAAAAAAAATGAAGAAAACTTTTCCAAACTTTTTGAAAAAAGGAAAAAGCGGGGGGACAGGAACCTCTTTATTCTGCAAGTTAGCAGTGTGCTCTCCTCAGTGGTCCTTCCTGCTTGGGAAGGCACATCCATCCCAGAGCCCCCTCCGGAACGTAGCAGCAGGACCACTGACCGCTGAGACGCCGAGAAGCCCTGAGCCCACACTGTTTCTGTGCTCCAGCCACATCACAGTGTATCACCTGCCTCAACCTGGCTTCTGCTCTGGTCCCCATCCCAGGAATTTTGGAAGGGGGAGAGAGAGAGGAGCCTGCAGGAAGCTCCCAGTTCCCCTTCTAGGGCAGGAAAGCAAGTCCTGCTGTGGCTCGCACAGAAACAACAAGGAAAGTTTATCGTGGCACAGGGCTGAGTCATCCCGATGGATAAGAAGGATCTCCCGTTACGCTGGTGTGAGTCCCCAGGCTTCTCTCTCCAGCTCCCAACCTGATCTGGAGCATGTGGCTTTCCAGGGGTCGAGAAGAGAGTGGGCTTATCAATTGTCATTGCCTAATATGGAAAACACAAGCCAGACTCTCATCTGAATTTCCGTGGCCAGGCCTCTGGTGGAGTTTTCTATAATACCCCCAACCACTCTAACTAGAGGCCAACCACATCCCCAGCCCTCTTTCTCCCCACTATGGTTGATGAGGGAAGGGAAAGGGTCCCAAGGCCACAGCTCAACATTGCATCTCTTTTTTCATACAAAGTTTGGGTTTCTGTGAATTCTCTTTGTTCTTGCCTTTGCCACCTTCTTCTCTGTCCCCGATGCCAGGAGTTAGGTCTAATGGCCGAAATGTAAAAACATGGGAAAATAGCAGAGACAGACAAAAAACTAGGCCCAGGGAATGTTTTTTTAATCTTTTTCTTAAGTACCTTTCTCAGCTTTGGGGGACACTGACGAAGTCCCCTCTGGACCTTACACTAAATGGTCGCTCAGTGAACACATACTAAAGTAAGGCCTCGTGTCTTTCGCCATACTGTGTGTGAGACGCCACACACGAACCCACCTGTCTCAGTCACGCATCAGCACGGGCCTGCTTAGCAGATTAACTCACAGAACTGTCCGTCTGTTGGAAGAGGTCCCCTTGGAATCCTGGGGACACCTTCGGCTCTGATGGAATGAGTCAAGGGCAGGTATGCTTTGAGGCCTGGGGCAGTGGGCAGAGGGGAAGCCAGGAGGGCGTGGTAGGTCCAAAGATGCCCTGCTACAGAGAAAGGAGCAGGGGAATGAGTCAAGAAAGGGGAAGAAAGCCATTTGAGAAGACCTCAGGGACTTTAAAGAAAGGCAGTGATAACAGCAGCAATAATATCATAATTGCCATTGGGTAAATGCCTCCTAAGGACTTGGGAGGTAAACTATTTCCTCCTGCTCTGCAGAGAATGTTTGTGGGATTGCTTTTTATTTGACTTTTCAGTCCCCAGGCCCAGGAAGGGATCATTGGGCCAATGTCGCATGCCCTGAGCCCTGGTTCTGGGCTGTCATTCCCAGGGGGCTGTGTCTATCAGGAGGAGATCATGGTGCTGGGTGAAGCGCCACCTCCCTCCCTTCACACCCAACAAGGCAGCGGGGCAGGGGCAAGGCTTTAGGGGAGTCTTCAGGGAGGGCTGAAATGGCAGAGGAGTCAGGTATTAGAAAACTAGAAAAGGGGGCTGAGCCTAAGCCCCGAGCCCTGGGCCAAGCCCTTTCCACACAGCTCTGAGCCAGCCTGGGGAAATGAGTTCATTGCTGGCTCCTGTCCAGGTCCAATCAGGCTAGGATCAGGGTGGTTCAGGATACTGTCTGGTTTCCTGCTCTGGGCATTCCTGCCCACCCCTGCCCCCAAACTGCCTCTTAGCAGGGCTGACTGGCCCATAGGCCTGCGGAGGGTCAGGTCCACCTGCTGCACGAAACCTTCTGGGATCCCAAGGGAGAGGGCTCCCCCCAGTCTCCAATCTTCAGATCTCTGTACATCTTGTCTTTGTGACCAGGGTAAGCTGTTTCTGGCTAGGACCTGACGTCCATCGCCTTCCTGGTCTCCACAGCACTTGGCAGGGTGTCTCTTATGCAGGTGGGTTCTCAGGGAAGTTTTGAGAACAGCTTTGCTGTCAGATAGACTGGGGGGCAAATCCTGCCTCCTTCTCTAATCAGCTGTATGACTGTGGGCCAAAGCATTCTCTGAGCCTTGGTTTCCTCATCTGTAAATTGGTGATAAATATTTTTTGGGGGGCAGTTGTGAGGATTAAATTAAATAACACATGTGAAGCACTTGTAACTCCCTGCCAGGAAGGTGCAGGCTGGCCCGCATGCCTGGAAACAGGCTCTACCAGTTCGTCAAGTATTGTAATGCTGTATCAATAGAACATTTACCATGTTTTAGCCTGTGCTAGCAGACTGGCTGCCCACCCTGTCGAAAGTCCTCCATCCCCGGTCTATCCATCCACAGCGGTAACCAGTGGGTACACAAACGCTTGCCGCCTCCTGGCACCCAGCTCTGCCTTGGTTGTCTCCCCTCAAGGCCACCCCAGCCTGCCCATGCTTCTCCTTCTAGCAAGGGCTGCCTTCCAGATCTGGTCTTGATGACCAAGGAGAGTACTCAGAGACAAACTGAGCTATGAGACACTGCAGGAAAAGCCAGTTCAGGGCACCAGCTGTTTTGTGGGGATGGGCACTGTGTTCTGTTCATTAGAGACCAATGAAGCATCTGTTACCGACATGCTGCCTCGAGACCCAGGAATCAACACTGGTCCTAATTGCTGTCTGCCTGCCACATACAGAGGTTTTGAATGTTTAGGAGAATCAGGAGACTGGGCAGACTATCAGTGTCTGCTAGATCATTGATTCAACCACCCTACAAATGTTTATCGAGGACCTACTATGATTAGGATAATAAGCTATATGGGGTTACACAGACACAGAATCTAACAGATGGTCCCTGTCCTCTGGATGCTGAACGTCTGTTTGCAGGGACAGGAGAAGGTTCCCAGAAGAGTATAAGGTGAAGAAGTTTGCAGGAGGAAGGGGTCACCCAGACCTGGGGAATTTAGGGAAAGCTCGACTGGGGGGGTGCCCAGGTCTGATTTAATTCTTCATTCTCAGACGCAATGATTTGAGGGGATATTGGTGGTGGTGGGCATCAATAATCTGAAAATAAGCTCCTCATTTGGGGCCTCTAGAGCAGGGGCTGGCTAACTTCTATAAAGGGCGAGATAGTAAATATGGTCTTTCCTCTGCCTCCTCCTCCTTTTTACAATACTTGTAACATATAAAAACCATTCTTAGCTTCCAGGCCACACAGACACAGGCCAAGGGCTGGATTTGTAGTAGTTTGCCAGCCATGGTTCCAGAGAATTATCAGAAGCTTGATATTATTATGAGCAACAACAATAACTCAGCCCCTGGCTTAGTGTGCAAGCATTATTCTTGCCTAAATCGTCCTATGTCATTCACACAACCTCGTGAGCTAGGTACTATTATCACGGCTTTTGTAGGTGAGGAATTGAGGCTCAGAGTGGTAAAGTGATTTCTCAAGGGCACTCAGCTGGGGAGTGCAGAGGCTGGATTTGAATCCAGGGCTATGTAATTCAAGCAGCCACCCTCAGCCACAGTGCACACCCATCTAGGCCGGAGGGTAGGGCTGGGGTAGGGCTTTTCCCTCTCATGGCTCCAGGGAACAACCCTGTGACTAAGGACTGGAAAAAATGCAGGAAGAGTGGGCCAGGATGGAGAAGAGACGTCGATAAGCTGCACAGTCTGGCTTTCTGGGGGCTTCCCTGGACTCCCAGGGCCTTTCACATTTGGAAACCTTCATTTGACCAGCCCTGAAATGGATGTACAGTGGTGAGACCCGCTTCCCCGCCTCCCCACCCTCTCCTGCGCCACGAAGAGGGCTCTTTTCAGGCACTTTTAGTAGCTCCTGGGACATTATTTAAATGAGCGTCTGGATTTGTTCGTTCATTCAGTATACACATTAAGCCCATTCAGACAAAAATCTGATAGGTGAAAAAGGTAGCGGGTGATCACTCTTTCCTCAGAAAGAGTGAGGAAATAGCTACTAGCTCTGAGGGCACGCTGTACAAAATTTCTGTTTCATTATTTTCTTTGCTGTTGAGCAAATTCAGAGAGGAAATTAAAATGCAGACAAGAAAATAAATACGTTTGTTACTTCCTAGAATGAATTACTTTGTAATTTAAAAAAAACTACCTGGATAAATGAAAACACACACACTCACACCTTTCAGGCACAGCATGAAAGGAAGGGGTACTCTCTGGATTGTTTTCCCAGGGCAGGCCTCAGTAGGGACCGGCAGGCTCAGCCTGCTGCTGGTCAAGAGTAAACAGAGCGTGTGGGGTAATGTTGGCGACTTCTTAGCACAGAGTAAGGAACCTACAGATGTTGGTGATTGTTACTATGTCCATAAATCCACTCAGTTGGAATGAGCCAAAGTCGTGAACAGTTGCTGGGGTCTTCCTCCTCAGGCATGGTGCAAGCGGCTGTCTCGGGACCCCGAGTCCTGGGGCCAGAGGTGGAAACAGAGAACAGGGACAAGAGAAATGTCACCAAGCTCATATACTTGGGGGGGGAGAACAGATCAAGGAAGTTGTCACCCATCCACTGAGAGGCTGTTCCTGTCTCAGGTCAGACAAACCATCAGTTTGGTGGTTCCTTGGGGGAAGCCCAATTAGCCGTTCTCATAGAATATTTCACAGACCCTGGCGCAGTCCCTGAGACTCTCTGGGGTGATCTGAGAGGCCCAAACTATTTTCATAACAATACCGTGGCTGTGTTGTTATTTGCACTGCCCGTGCAAAGGCAAGGGTGGGCATGAAGTGGTTGCCCCCTAGCCTGTGGCACCAAGTGGAGACACAAGTCATTCTTTGCTGCTGGGCCCTCACTGGAAAAAAAAGAAAGAAAAAGCCAGCTACTGTAAGGAATGTCCTTGAGGAAGCAGTACAATTGTGAATTATATTACATCTCAGCCCTTGAGCAGACGTCTTTGTACCGTTCTGTGCGATGAAATGGGGGGGCACCCATAAAGCATGCCTGCTGCACCCCGAGGTGCCATGGGCCTCTCGAGGAAAAGCACTCAGGCACCTATTTGGCCACAGGTTAAACAAGCTGCTTTTTTGTGGAACACCATTTTTACTACACAGAATGGCCTACAAACTCTGGTTCTTTGCACTCGTATTTGGCAGACAATTTCCTGAAAATGGATGAAATGGATTTTCATTATTGGACAAAACAGAGCCACAGGAACTGAATTTATCCCCTTACCTAAAACAACTTAAAAAAAAAAAAAGCCAGACAAAATATAGGAAACAATAGTCTTCAGATTCCAGACAAGAGGCAGCTTAGGACAGTGACCCTTGGAGAAGGTCACAAATGAGGTGTTCCAGCTTGCTGTCTGGAGAGTTTCCAGGCCACAGTGTGGGGACGGCTCCCAGACGGAGCCAGCAGTCTCCCGGGGTGGAGAAAACAGAGTTGAAACTTCAGACCACGGGGCACAGGAGAGGAGAGGGCTGCCCAGGGAGAGCTCCAGAGAGCCGCTTAGCTTCTTCAGGTAAGCGCTGAGCTAGCCCGGAGACCCTGTGCGGATCCCCACCCTCATTAAAGGCATTTGAGGCAGGAGGGACTACAGGTAGAGGAGGTTTCAAGGGGCACTTGGGACTCCCTACAGGCACCCTGCACCTCTAACCTCTGAGGGCCCAAATTAACTGACAGGGCTGGGGCTCAGGAATGAGAGGGGAGAGGGTTTGCTGGGGATGGAGGCCTCTGCCTGCTCCTTACACCCCAAAGCTGTGTGTCCACGGAAGTGTTCTGGAAGTCACTCTGGGTCACCCTCACTTGGAGCCAGAGGGGCATGAATTGACCAGGAAGCTAACGGAGCTTCAGCTGTAGGGTCTGTCACAGGCAGGTTCCCAGAGGGCCTTGGCTGTGTGCGCCCATGTCACTTTTGTAAAGTTTATAGCACCATTAATTTATATTATTTTTCTTCAAAGGGACCCTAAATGATATAAGCTTCAGGGTTCACAAAGTCTAGATCCTCCGCTGCTAAGGATGTTTCCCACCTAGAATTCTGTCTAGGGACTCTGTGTAAACATACGTTTTCTGTAACACGAAACGTTCTATTGAAAAACCAGCTTGTTCTCTTTCATTCGTGTATTCAACAAATGGGCTCTGAGCGCCGGCCATGTGCCCGCCCTGGGCCCGCGCTCCGACGCCGGGCTGAGCAGGAGAGTCTGGTCCCTGTCTTTGTGGAGAAGGCAGGCTAACAGGGGAGAAGGGAGTGAAGTAATCACCCAAATAGGGATGGAAGTGAACAGATGTAAGTACAAGGCAGGAGTGGTGTGGGTGCCGTGAGCAGGGACATCAGGGCTTCTGGACTCTGCTGGAGGGTGATGTCAGGAGGGTTTCCCTGGAGAAGTGGTGTTTAAATGGAACTACAGACAAGAGCATGAGCTGGCCAGGTGAGGGGTGACTGCTGGGAGGAGGACCACCGTGTGGCACAGGCTGGGAGGGGTGAAGAGCCTCGTCCGTCTGAGGAGCCAAGGAGGGCTCGTGCAGATGCCGCCAGGACGTGGTGAGGGTGGAGGCTGAGGGGCCAAGCAGGGGTTGATCCTGCAGTCTGTTGCCAACTGGTATTAAGGATTTTGACTTCTCAAGTATTTCTTTTTAGAATAAACCCAGGGCCGGGACCAGACTGTGTGGGCAGGGTTTCAGCCCAAATCGTAGGCTCCTTTTACGACTCTTTGTAATTCTCCTCACATCAAAGTCAAAATTGCCTGCGTCTGGATGGCCTTTCTCTCCAGGCCAAATTACAGACACTGTTCTCGAAGGGACCAGTGGCAGCTCACTGCTTCCTCCCACAATATCAGTGTGTGGCCGAGGCCCAGCCTACAAGGGGAGTCGGAGGGAGCCAGGGATGGGGATGGGTGCGGGCTGACCAGCGGTGGCCACAGAGGTCATCTGAGTGACCGCTCCTCAGAGGAAGCTGCCGAGGGTCTGACCTTGCCGGGGGAATGCTGGCACTCAGAGTAAATTGCCCAGAAGCCTCACACTACGGTGTTGGCTGTGTGTGACTGTACCCCGCCACTCCCCCCCAGGTCACACCTGCCCTTAAGCCATTTCCTAGGTTCCCACAAAACCTCCATCAGCTTCCAGGGCCTGGATGGCTCACTCTCAGAGTCATCCCTTAGAGAAGTACATCTCGTGTGGTTCTGGGAGATCCGCCCGGGGAAGGACAGACGTGGGGGGTATAGTGAGATCCAGCACCTGGCAAGGGCCTGCCTTTGGTTCCAGGCACTGCGTTGCTGGGCATTCGTAGCCACGTCACCAGTTTAGTCCTTGCCTGCACCTGGTAGATGTCTGTGTCCCCCATAAACTGGGGACTCTCGGTCTGACTTCAGCTTTCATTCACCAGGTGTTGCATTCAGGAGTAACACGGGTCCTGTACCCAAATATAACCGAAGAGCAATTTAAATTGTTTCTGCCGTCTCTTGAAAAACATCTAAGAGGATCACAAAATGCATCACAATTTGTTGACAGCTGTGTGCCTACACTGTCTGCCCCCATCCTCTCGTCAGAGCAGGACGGCTGGGTCAACATCTCTTGTCACCCCTCCAAGTCCCCCCAGACTCTGGGGAACATTCCTCTCATCATCGCCTCTCCCCCTGCCCCCCTTTCAGGATAGTTCTTTGCTTCTCCTACCAACAGTCAGTGTAGCTCTTCCTGTCCATTCAATTCTGCAGGCACCGCTCCCACCTCCTTTCAAAGGTCTCTGAGCCCAAAGCCACCCAATTAAGTTTTGTGAAGTTTCTGCTGTTTGGGAGGAGGGAGGAGGAGGAAAAGGCCTGGGTCTGGTAATGCTAGAATCCTTACCTGGCTGGCAGATCCACATACCCCCTGGAGTCTGGCTCTGGTGTCGTTGTTGCACCTGCAGGTCTAGTGACCGCAGGCAGGGAGGGGGCCGGGTGGCAGCAGGTGCAACCTTCCTGTCATCAAAGCACGCAGCCTGGCTGCACTTTACCAGAGACAACCGGCCCCACCTCTGTGAGGCCTCTGCTGAGAGTCAAGGGAGGTCAGTCAAGATAAAGAAAGGACAGAAAAATCCGGGTCATTGGTTCTTTTCCACTGGAGATGAGAAGAAACAACCAAAGTCCTTCCACGGCTGACACACAAGAGGGGGGCAGCCACTGATCCACATAGCTCCAATCCTGCTCTGATCGCCTGGTTTCCTCCCCATCTGATAACCCCTCGGCGTCAGTGGTTTATTGGGGCCATGGTTCAATTTCTTTCCTTCACCCTGCCCTGCTTAAAAATCCTGTTCGATCTCATCATCAATGTCTGCACATTAGGCTCATCGGGGAAACTTTCACATAAAGTGTCCCCCAATTACCAGACCAATTAAATAAAAATCTCTGGGGTATGGCTGGGGCATCAACACTTTTTAACAGCTCTGCCAAGGGGTTCTAAGAGAGATCCAGAGTGAGATCCCAGAAGTGGTTAGGATTGGGAGGCTCCTTATCACCCATCAGGCGTTCAGGCCCCCGGGCAACCTAGGAGCTGGGGACCCAGCCTCTGGGCAAGGGGGGGTGGGTGTGCCTTGCTCAGAGGGGGACTGGCTGTGGCACTGGTAGGAGCTATAGGGCCTCGCCACCCAGAAAGCAGCGTTGAAAGCCAGGAGAGTCTGGAAGCTTTCTCTCCCCCAGGCCTTTCTGCCCCTAGGCATCCCACTGCCTCCAGAAGGCCTGAGCAGTGAGAAGGAAACAAAGAGGCCTGACATCCAAACTGGCAAGGAAGAAGTAAAACTTCCACTATTTGCAGACGACAGGATACTGTACACAGAAAACCTGAAGGACTCCACGAAAAAAATATTAGAACTGATAAATGAATTCAGTAAGGTTGCAGGATACAAAATCAATCTACAGAAATCTGTTGCATCTCGATACACCAATAATGAGGTAGCAGAAAGAGAAATTAAGAAAACAAGCCCATTTAAAAGTGCACCAAAAATAATACAGTAGCTAGGAATAAACTTAACCAAGGAGGTGAAAGACTATAAATTGAAAACTATAAAGCACTGATGAAAGAAATTGAAGATGACATGAACACATGGAAAGACATTCCATGCTCATGGACTGGGAGAACAAATGTTGTTAAAATGTCCATACTACCCGGGGTGCCTGGGTGGCTCAGTTGTTAAGCGTCTGCCTTCGGCTCAGGGCGTGATCCCAGAGTCCTGGGATCGAGCCCCATATCAGGCTCCTCTGCTGGGAGCCTGCTTCTTCCTCTCGCACTCCCCCTGCTTGTGTTCCCTCTCTCGCTGGCTGTCTCTCTCTCTGTCAAATAAATAAATAAAATCTAAAAAAAAAAAAGAAATGCCCGTACTACCCAAAGCAATCTACAGATTTAATGCAATCACCATCAAAATACCAATAGCATTTTTCATAACACTAGAACAAATAATCCTAAAATTTATATGGACCCACAAAAGAGCCTGAATAGCCAAAGCAATCTTGAAAAAGAAGAACTGGAGGTATCACAATCCCAAATTTCAAGATATACTACAAAACTCTAGTAATCAAGACAGTACGGTACTCTCACAAAAATAGACACATAGGTCAGTGGAACAGAATACAGAGCCCAGAAATAAACCCACAATTATATGGTCAATTAATCTCTGACAAAGGAGGCAAGGATATGCAGTGGGAAAAAGCTTCAACAAATGGTGTTGGGAAAATTGGACAGCCACATGCAGAAGAATGAAACTGGACCACCTCCTTACACCATACACAAAAAATCAACTCAAAATGGATTGAAGACCTAAATGAGAGACCTGAAACCATAAAAATCCTAGAAGAGAGCACGGGCAGTAATTTCTCTGACTATAGCCATAGCAACATTTTCCCAGATATTCCCTAAGGCAAGGGAAACAAAAGCAGAAATAAACTATTGGGACTACACCAAAGTTAAAAGCTTTTGTGCAGCAAAAGAAACAATCAACAAAACTAAAAGGCAACCTACTGAATGGGAGAAGATATTTGCAAATGATATATCTGATAAGGGGTTAGTATCCAAAATGTATAAAGAACTTACACAACTCAATACCAAAAACCCAAGTAACCCAATTTAAAAATGAACAGAAAGACATAAACAGACATTTCTCTAAAAAGACATCCAGACGGCCAACAGACACATGAAAAGATGCTCAACATCACTCATCATCAGGGAAATACAAATCAAAACCACAATGAGATATCACCTCACACGTCAGAATGGCTAAATTCAAGACAAGAAATAATAAGTGTTGACGAGGACGTGAAGGAGGAACCCTTGTGCACTGTTGGTGGGAACGCAAACTGGTACAGCCACTGTGGAAAAGATAATGGAAGTTCTTCAAAAAATTAAAAATAGAAATACCATACGATGTAGTAATTTCAGTACTGAGTATTTACGCAAGAATATGAAAGTGCTAATTAGAAAAGATACCTGCACCCCTATGTTGTAACATCGTTTACAACAGCCAAATTATGGAAGCAGCCAAGTGTCCATCCATAGACGAATGGATAAAGATGTGGTGTACACACACACACACACACACACACACACACACACACACACTGGGATATTACTGAGAAAGAAGAATGAAAGCTTGCCATTTGCAACAACATAGATGGATCTAGAGGGTATAATGCTAAGTGAAATAAGTCCATCAGAGAAAGACAAATACCACATGATTTCACTCATATGTTGAATTTGAGAAACAAAACCAATGAACAAAGAAAAAAGAGATAAACAAAACAGACTCTGAAATATAGAGAACAAACTGGTGGGGTGGTGGGTAGGGGGATGGGTGAAATGGGTGAAGCGGATTAAGAGTACACTTATCAGGACGAGCACTGAGTAACCTATAGAGTTGTTGAATCACTGTATTGTACACCTGAAACTAATACAACACTGTATGTTAATTGTACCAGAATTAAAAAAAAACAAACAAAACCCAGAGAGCCTGAGGCTTAGCGTCACTCTATCTCCAACTTTCCCAGGGAGCATTTCTGCAGCTCTGAGCTGGGTTCCCAAACCCAAGGGAATTTTGGCAACTTATTAACCCCTATTAAATAGCCAGTCATTAATCTCAATTAACTTGATTGCTTAATTAAGCAGTGCAAAAAAAGAAAAAGAGGAAGCCCTCAAAATGAAAATTGCTCATGGCACGCAGACAGGCTGTGTGGTCTTCAGGAACCAGCATTAGTTGGGAGGTCTGAGTTCTGTTTGTCCATTTGCCAAGACCCAGAGACCCATGTCAGGCACAGGCGTTCGCATTGCTAAACCAGGAGTTGATGAATGGGCTGTTCCCATTACCAGGGCATTTGTTATGTATATGGACAATTTTCAGAGAACTGGACAAAAATAAAATACAAGTAAATAAATTCCAACTTAAAATCATACCAAAGAGTCTATCATTTCTCTTTGCTATGAATTGCATTTCAGACTGCCCTGTCATTAGTATTGCTTATGGACATTGATCAGAACCATCCAGCCGTACGATCATAACAGACACTCAATAGTTATTAAATAAACAAAAATGTTTCTAAGACCCTGAGCTGGGGTATCAGTGGTTTCCTTTGATTGTTGCTTGATAGTAATGCATGTTCACTGGGGCAGGTTTGAAAGATCCAGAAAAATTCAGGGAAGTCAACGTGAGGTCATCATTATGAACAGTTTAGTATATATATTTCTAGTTTTCTTTTTCTATGTACATATACACACTTTCAAGATAAAATCTCTGACATGGGGCAGTTGGCCAGGAAGACTCTGAGACCTCTGCGGTAGACTGTAGGTGGCCTGCCCAGATCCCCTAGACCACGGAAGGATGAAACCTCCAGCTGCTGTCAGTGTTGGATGCCGATGGCCCACAGTTGTATACTTCTGTGGACACTTGCCCTTGACCAAATGGGAGCCACCAACCCTGAAAATGCCTGGCTATACAGGGAGGTTCTGCCCTTCTCACTGTGGCAGCCTATTGCCAATGATTAACTGTTGCTGGAGCCCAACCCCCGCTCCCAGGCCCTGGGGTGGAATACCTTTGTGGTGTCTCCCACGTTCCAGAGCTGCTCTGAGGAGCAGGCTGAGGTTAGAGTTCATCTGAACCACCTCTGTGCTTAGATTCTTAGGTCTCATCCTACACTGTCTTACAGGTTTCTTTAGAGAACATTTCTACAGGAATTACTGGCACAGGCTGTTTCTAGAGAACCTGACCTCTGACAGTCCCTTTCAGCTCCAGCTCTCTAGGGCCAAAGCATGAGCCTAGAGCCTCACTACTCAAATTGTGGTCCGTGGACCTGCCCTTAGCATTATCTGGGATCTTGTTAGCACTGCTGCGTCTTGGGCTTCATGCGAGACCTGGTGAATCTGCATGTGTAATTTAACAAGCTCCCAGGGAGCTGTGTGCACACATTACAGTCCGAGAAGGCTGTCCTAGATTATTAGCACCGCGGAAGAGAAAGAGAGCTCTGAGGGGAGCACAGTGGGAAGGGTGATTCCTCTGTGCCTAACTTCCACTGGAGCTTGGGTGCTTGGATGAAGAGGGAAGACTGCGCTGGGAGTTATAAGTCTTTGAGCTGCATCCCTGCACACAGGGTGAAGGGTATCTTTTGGAGGAGACCAGAGACAGTGGAAACAGGTGAGAGTCTGACAAAAACTAAAGCTTTACCCTACCAGGGAGGGTGAGTGGTTCCTGCCTGGGGAGGGCCTGGGTGTGTCCTGTACAGTTTCTCATCTCTCCACTCCCACCAATTTACAGGAAGGCCTAGGGTGAGTCTTGCTTTCTGAGCTTTCTTCATAACATACAGAACATAAGACATCTGGACATGTTGATTTCTAAGACGTTCCACAGATTGCACCCTATATGGGTCTAAGACGAAAACAAAACTGGCCACTATAACTACAATTGCAAGCCCGAGGCAATGATGACAGAGACATTAATTGAGAGAGGCCATCATTAGGATAATGGGACCTACAGAGCAAAATTTAGGGCCTGTGAATAAATCCCATTTCACTGCATCAAAAGTTTTTTACAAAAGGAAGGAAGGAAGGAAGGAAGGAAGGAAGGAAGGAAGGAAGGAAGGAAGGAAGGAAGGGAGGGAGGAAGGGGAAGGGGGGAGGAAGGGAGGGAAGGGAGACGGGAGGGAGGGAGGGGGAAGAAGTGGGGAGGTGGGAAGGGAGGAGAATTCACAGAGTGGGTACTCTCTGGGAAGAACATGCAGGGATCAAGGGAAATAGTGGAGTGGGCAGCGATTCTCCCAGCTTGTGGGATCTAATGGCACAGACAGAATGGGCCTGATACCAAAGAAGCTTCCATGTCAAGTCACATTGCCTCCTGCACAGCAGTGTGCCTCCCAGAGCTTGCATGGAGTTTAGAGATCAGTGGCATACCCTGGAGCCACATCTATCTGGTCAAATTCCAGATGCTGAACAAATAGGGCTGTTTCTGCACAAACTTAGAGCTGGTGAGGCTGTCTTCATACACAGCCACACGCCTTCCTCTGGAATTTCCCTTCCTGGCCTCAGATGCCCAGGGCTGCTTATGCCACAATGGGGTGCCTGGTCAAGGCTAACCCCCTCTAGACATGGCCTGTGTTCCATAATCTTCCCAACTTTTAGGTTAGTTTCCTCTCTGTGACATCCAATCTGGGAGCCACTACTCGCAGGTGGCTATTTACATTTTAAATTTCGATGAATCAAAATTGAATAAAATAGGGTTCCGCAGTTACACTAGCCACATTCCCAGTGCTCAATAGACACGTGTGGCTAACGGACACCATATTGGACAGTGCAGATAAAGAACATTTCCATCATCACAAGAAAGTTCTCTTGGGTAAGACTGCTCTAAACTACTCCTGAGCGCACATACTTGGCAGTCGATCTGGCCAGTATGTGAGCATGTAGGAATGGGAAGTACTCAGAATGCTTTCCCTCTTCTCTCTCCACATGTCTCCTCCTTTGGCAAGTCTGCATCTCACTCTGCCTTCAGACACCATCTGCTGTTCTCTGAACATTCAGTCTCTGGGAATCTCTGCACCCCTCCCCTCCCAGCCCTTCACCACCACAGATAATCGAGGTGTCTACCATCTACCACTGCTGAAATCGCCAGCATGGTCTCAGATGGCTTTCAGAGTAGCTGAAAAATAATGCCTGTCTTGGTCTGTTTGGGTTGCGAAAACAAAGTACCACACACAACGTAGCTTATGAACAGCAGAAATTTCTCACAGTTCTGGAGGCTGGAAGTCCAGTGTCAAAGTGCCAGCACGGTCTGGTCCTTGTGAGGCCCTTCTTCCAGGTTGCTGACTTTTGGTTGTGTCTTCACATGGTGGCAGGAAGGCAAGTGAGCTCTATGGGGCCCCTTTTATAAGGGCACCAATCCTATTCATGAGGGCTCCATCCTCATCACCTAATTACCTCCCAAAGGCCCCACCTCCAAATGCCATCACACTGGGGGTTAGGATTTCAACATATGAATTATGGGGGGACACAGACATTGTCCATTGTGATGGTTACTTCTAGTATTAACCGTAATAGTGTGATTCTTCAAAACGGCGAAGGTTTACACAATGTGGTGTCACCTCACGCCGGTCAGAATGGCCAAAATAAAAAACACAAGAAGTAACAAGTGTTGGTGAAACGTGGAGGAAAATGGAACCTTCATGCATTGCTGGTGAGAATGCAAACTGGTGCAGCCACCGTGGGAAGTAGTGTGGAAGTTCCTCAAAAAAATAAAAATAGAATTACCATATGATCCAGTAATTCCTATACTGGGTAGCTAGCATCAAAGAAAATGAAAATGCTACTTTGAAAAGATATATGTAAGGGCACCTGGGTGGCTCAGTCGGTGAGGCATCCGACTTGATTCTGGCTCAGGTCACCATCTCAGGGTTGTGAGATGGAGCCCTGTGTCGGACTCCATGCTGGATGTGGGGCCTCCTTAAGAGTCTCTCCCTCTCCCTCTGTCTCTCTGCCACCCCGTCTCTAAAAAGAAGAAAGAAGAAAGAAGAAGAAGAAGAAGAAAAGATATATACACCCCTATGATTATTGCAGTACTATTTACAATAGCCAAGATATTGAAGCAACTCAAGTGTCCAACCATAGATGAACAGATAAATAAAACGTGGCGTATATATAGAATAGAGTACCACTCAACCATACAACAAAGTAAGATCTTACCATTTGCAACAGCACAGATGGACCTAGAGGGTATAATGCTAAGTGAAATAAATCAGTCAGAGAAAGACAAATACCACATGATTTCACTCATATGTGGAATTTAAGAAACAAAACGAACAAAGAAAAAAAGAGATGAACAGAAAACCAGACTCTTAACTAAAGAAAACAAATGGATAGTTACCAGAGGGGAGGGGGATGGGGGATTGAGGAATAGAGAGGATGAGGACTTATCATCATGAGCACCAAGTAATGCATGGAATTGTTGAATCATTGCTATACACATGAAACTGATAAAACACTATATTAATTATACTTAAAAAATAAGAACAAAGTTTAAAACAGCTCCGGGCACAAGGTCCCACAAACCTTTTCCTGCTTTGTGCATCCAAACCTTGGTAGGAGGCCTCCAAGCCTCGGCGTGCTAGGACCACAGGGCAAGTTTTCAGTTCCCTGTGATTCACCTGCCAATGGTGTGTGTCTTTTAGGCCATGTCCAATCCCCCCAGGGGCAATTGTTGTGGTAGGAGTGTTCAATGACCCCAGCTCTTGTACTTGAGGGAAATAAGTGTATTCAACATAATGTGAGCTTAGGCTCAATGACTGCTCCCTCCTGGATGGACGCCTCATGAGACACTCCATGAAATATAGATTATTCATACTATTTTTTTATTCAGAGGTACTTGCCCTCGAGTTTCTTGTTCTGGTTTTGTTTTAATGCATTAAGATCCTTTCATGGTTCTCCCTTGCTTGAGATGTGCTGGGGAGAACCTGGTACAGGAGTTCCACAGAACTAGACAGCCTCACCTGAATCACTGCTTTGCCAATGCCACCCATGAGCTGTAGACACGCTCTGTCACCTCTCTGAACTTACTATTTCACCTGACAAATGAGTGCAGAAACACCTGCCCCAACACAGTGGTACAAATGCAGGGAGGTAATGCTCGGGATATTGACACAGGGAGGTCATGCTCGGGATATTGACACAGGGAGGTAATGCACGGGCAACCCGCATGGCCTCTGATCCAGGGCAGGAACTCTGCAAATGCAAGCCTCCCTCCTCTTACTCCCCTCCTGTCCAGCTCCAGGCAACAGCCCTTTGCACTTCAACCAAAATTCACAATTTTGAGTTATTTTCTTCTTCCAAAGGCTTTGAATGTAGGAGCTTGCCATTTCTTCATTACTCACTGATACTTGGAAAGTCGAGGCGCTTCTCATCTGTGGGTCTCTTTCCCAACTCTGCCAACTCCTCTGCAAACTAGCAACCCTTTAGTTTGCAGGGAAGTTTTGTAATTCACAAGTCGGGGTGGGTACTTCCCACCCTGGGAATCGGCTGAGGGATGCTCTTCTCTGGGGGGGTTATCAAAATTGCTGAATCGTGATTCTTTTTGCCAAAGCCCCTTCTATAGGATGTGGAGCAGATGGCAGGGTGGCAGACGCTGTCCTAGCTGGAGACATGTGCCCATAAAACAGGGGCTCTGATGACTATAACAGTATGATGTGCCCAAGTCTCAAAAGAAGGGACACTCCATGCAGACTGACAAGCTGGTTACGAGCACCCCCACCCCCGGTGGTGCCTGTGGCAGCTCCACATAATGGAACCCTTGTTCATCAATCAAGGTGTCAATCCAGATAGCCAGTGACGAAGGGATGGGGCCACAGGTGGACGGGAGGGTAATGGAGCTCCAGCAGCCTTCTCCCATGCGTGGTTAACGCATGAGGCGAGATTCAATCACCTCCCGACACAGCAGTGAGAAGCAGGAGAGTAGCTAACGATGCACCAAATTTCCATCCTGAAGACCACCAGAGTCAGGCTGTGGCTGAACCGTGACCCTGGACTGGCTCCCAAGCATCCAGCTGCAGCCAGAGAGGATTTCCTGGGCACTCGCTTAAGCAAGCCCACGCTCTTCTCTCAAGCAGAAAGAGATGGCTGCAGGCTTCTGCCTTGTGCCCCTGAGTGAGGGCATTGGGGTATCATTTTCCTTCCCACCCAACTTTGGAAAAGACAGGCATGGGGAGGGAAGTCAGTACAAGGGACCAGGCCAGGACAAGAACAGGACTGACAGGGGCACTGTTGAAGGCCAAAGTTGGGGACTGGAATCGAGAGAGGGAGCAGCCATGTCAGAGAGAGCCGTGTTTCACCTAGAAATAACTGTGTTACCCAGAGCAGGCTGAAGTGGCTGCCTTCGAACAGGGGGGTTGCCTTGGCCCTGCCTGGTGGTTGTCCATCCATAGCTCCTGGTCCACATGGGGCCCCGCTAGCAAGTCCCCTCCAGCCCTGGAGACCTCGACACCCACCTGAGGGTTCGGTTTGCAGTTCTGTGCCCACAGGGCAGGTGGGAGTCTGAGAGTGACACAGAAAGAAAGGCCCATATGCTTAGGGTTCTCTGATTTGTTCTGTGAGATCAGAGCTAGGAGTGCTTGGCAGAGCTGGAGGGAACCCCTGTTCATGGGCAGGAAACGGTGTGCGCAAAATCTCAGTGGCGAGGAAAAGCATCACATATGTGGGAGTTGAGTGCAGTTTAGCAAGGCCGGGGTGTGTTGAATAGGCGTGTCAAAGTTCACGTGTCTCAGACGAAGTCCTTGTCACTACCTTCCCCACATCTGTTCCAGTGCTCAGTCCTCCACTCGCGGATGAATAAAGGGACCCCATCCTTCCAGTAACTCAAGCCAAACCCTTTAACGTCATCTCCACACCTCTCAAATCCACGTGCAAGCTCTCAGCAAGCCTTGTTTCTCCTCCTTCAAGCACTTAGCCATCGATGTTTTGTTTTGTTTTTTTAGAGTTTATTTATTTATTTAACAGAGATAGAGATAGCCAGCGAGAGAGGGAACACAAGCAGGGGGAGTGGGAGAGGAAGAAGCAGGCTCATAGCAGAGGAGCCTGATGTGGGGCTCGATCCCATAACGCCGGGATCACGCCCTGAGCTGAAGGCAGACGCTTAACGACTGCGCCACCCAGGCGCCCCGCCATCGATGTTTAAATCACCACGCACTGCCCTCGGGTTGGGCTACTTGCTTCCCATGGGATGCATTCCAACCCGTCCCCCGAACTGCATCCCAAATATCTTGCAGAACATCACTCCCCTTTTAAAATCCCCCCCCCCCAGAAGTTCTCCACACCCCACAGGACAAAGTAAAACCTCCTTTTTATGGCTTATAATGCCTTTTGTGATAGCACCTCTTCTTACTTTCCAGGCTCCCCCTTCACAATGCTGCCCCCACCTCTGGCCCCCATATGCACATACCATCCAGCCCATTCATTTATTCGTTTTATCAGTAACTCATTTATCAAATACGTATTGAGTGTTTACTATGGGCCGGACCCTGTTCCAGGTACTGTCAATACAGCAATGAACAAAATAAATTAACTGCCCCCACAAAGCTCACGTGCTACAGTGGGGGGGGTAGGGCGCAGGAGACAAATACGTTAACAGGCGAGTACACAGCATGTCGAAGATGGATGATGACAAGGGCCCTGGAGAAAGGCGGGAGACGGTTGCTCGAGGTTTCCAGCGTTCACCTATACCCAACTGCCCGCTCCTCCCGGGTCAGGCACAACACAGCAGGGTCCCCCTCCACCCCCTCCTCCCATCAAGTGAGATGCGGCCATATGACTAGTTCTGACCAATGGCATGCGAGCCTTAGTCACGTGTCCCGTTTGGGGCACAAGCATTGGTCGGTGCCAGGGCCACCCGGACCCCGTTCCCTGCAGCAACAAGGAAGGATGCTCCGTATTCCAGTAGCTCTAAGACGGCGGAGCTGCACTTGGAGGGTGGGTGTGCTGGCGAGGTAAGCAGAACCGTAAGACAACTGGGGACAGAGACGGTCAGGGTGTGACCCAAGGCAGTGGCAGTGCGGCTGGAAGGGGGCCCGCATCAGAGCCCATCTAGGAAGGAGACTTCCCGCGTGCAGCCTGCATTTAGGAGCCAAGCGTGAGAGAGGAGTCTGGGAGGAGTCCCCAGAGGGGTGCCCGCAGACCCTAGGGAACACAGGAGGTGTGCTGCGGGCTGAGGGACAGAAGTCGGGGGCGGGGGGTGTCCGGGAAAGGTGGTATTTGAGGCTGTGGGAGTGGCTGAGATCCCTCAGGGAGGGGGGAGGCAGAGAAGAGGGGGGTGGAGGATCCCCAGCATTCAGAGGGGCAGCTGAGAGCAAACGTGAGGAGACTGAGCAAGGGTGGGCAGGGAGCGACAGCAGGAGCAGGGAGGAATGGTGTAGGTCGGGCTTCTCAGACTTCAAAGCCCACACAAACCCCCTGAGGGTTGTGTAAAAATGCAGACCTGGCTCAGTACATCTGGGCAGGAGCCCAAGATGCTGCAGGCCCATAAGGCTCCCAGGTGATGCTGATGCTGTTGGTCTGCAGAACGTACTTGGAGAAGCAAGGATGGAAGAGAAACCAGGGAAGAGAGGCCTTTAAGAAGGAGAGAGTGGTTGGCAGTGAGATTTTGCCCCGCAGTGCTCGTCCGTCTCAGCAGGAGCAGAGAATGGGGAGGGTGGAGGCATCCTGCGTGGCTTGGAGTACCCAGGTGTACCAGGACTGGGTGATGCCGGGGACTTTAGGGTCTATCCTATGGATTTTGAAAGGCAGGCTTTCTCTAGGTGGCCTTCTGGTGGAATGTGCGACATCCTTCGGGCCCTCAAGTAGAGCAGGAGTGTCTCCTCTACCAACAAGAACGAGACCAGGGCTGTCTGAGATGACCTCTGATTGATGCAGCTGGGTGGGCATTCTCCAGACTCTCCGTGTCCTGCTGATGAGTCCTCATGAACGTCTCATGTCACCCTCTGCGTGACGCACTCATGTCGACACCTGGCTCAGGGACACCCTCGGCGGCAATAAAGGGCATCTGGGCCTCCCTTTGGAAGGCCACAGCATGAATTCCTCTTACAAGACAACCCTGCTTCTGAGAAAGGCCCAGGATAGAGGGATGGAGGGGGAACTCTCATTCCCCACATTTCTCCAGCCCCATCCAAGCACACGTTCCTCAGGAGTCACTCAAAGCTCTCTACAATTTGATCCTTATTTCCATCTTCCATCACATCTTCCCGTTGTCCTTTGCCATTTCCCAGTGCTCGTCTCCTCCAGCTATAACAGTCGACTCCCCTTTCCCAGAAGACACCCTGAAATCTTGTGCCTCCTTTCTCCACTCCCCTATGTGGCAACATTTCAAGGCCTGGCTCAAATTCCATCTTCTCTGGAAGCCTTCTCAGATTTCCCTGACGGAGTCTGTAGGAACAGACTCTCCCGTCTGTAGGACCCCCACCACCACCCTTTGCACTTTTGTTTTAGCATTTCCCAGAGGCTGCTTTTGTTAGTTGGCTGGTTATGTATGTGTGTCTGCCAACCAGTTTATGAGCTTCTGGGGGTGGAAGACTCTGCCAGCTTCGTCTCTGTATCTGGGGCTGCTGTGTATGCTTGTGCAAGTTGGGCACTGCACAAGAGCACCCAGCTTGGAGGTGGGAGGTAATGGGATCTGATACAGTCTGCCTGTTGCTCACCAAGCTGTGCTCCCTGGCAAGGGTCTGCATTGGCCCGGAGGAAAAGGTGTTTTTTTCTGTTTCACACAAGGATGCTGTCCAGGCAAGAAAGGGCCGAGTTTGTACCCTTCTCAACACCTGAGCATTTGCTCTGCGGGTGACAGGACCTCCATGAATGTTTGTGGGGTCGAAGCAGTCCTGTTCTTTGATGTAAGTGCTGCTTAGTGATTCAAGGTTACTGCACAGACACTGGTCATGCCCTCGTGCCGTTTTCCAGCTACGTTTCTGTGAAGTCCTTGAGTGATTTACTTTGTTATTTTGAGGAGGCTGCCTACTTCTCTGAAAGCATTTAAGAAATCTGTCTGACATCATGATCCCTTTCTGGAAAGATCTCAGCCCCTTCCTCCTGGACAGCAAGCTGCCTCTGTCTGGCTTCAGGTGAGGTCTTCGAGCGGGACCACACCTCTGGGTGGCTGGTGGAAGACTCTGTTACCAGAATCACGTGAGGATTTGATCTAGCTGAAGAAATGATTATACATTTCTTTCCTTCAGAGTGAAAACTCTCCATTTTCCTTTTTCCACCGATCCGGCCCTTGGTGTTGCTACAACTACCTACTCTTTGCCCAGCCCAGAGGGAGGAAATTTGTTAACAGGAAATTCTCTTCAGGGTGTCCTTCAGAGGCCACCTGGACCTCCATGGAGGAAGGCCACTAAAGGGAGCAAGGGACAGCTTGGCTCTGTGGGGGGGTAGGAGGGAATGAAGGGTGAGCTGGCCTGTCACGGCCCAAAGCCTGGCTGGCTCTGAGGTTTTGCGTCTCTCAGAAATGCTGTTCCTGAAAATATCTGCGACTGGCCAGGTGGGCCTTAACCTTCCAGCCGCCTGCCCTCTGCCTCTATCTTTGCTGCCTCCTCACTTTCCAGGACCCCTATCTCTGGGTGTCTTGACTGGTCACCTGTCTTCTAGTAGTCTCCGCTTCCCTGGCTTGCACACCATGGCACATCCCCGGGCTCTCTGTGTCACTTCCCTCTGGCTCCTTTGTGCTCTCCTCTCCCTCTACACACCCTCTCGAATGCTGGTGGACCCCTAGTTCCCCACTGTGGGCTTCCCTGGCTGGCCGACAGTGGTGCATAGCCTTGTAGCTGTTCCATGCATCAACATACGTGTGCACACACGGAAGTTATTTATTTTTAATAAAAATGGCATCCTACCAGGTGTACGGATTGTGTTCCTGATTTCAAATGATAGCACCATCACCCCCTAGTACCTGAGGCAGAAGTCTAGAATCATCCTTGACTCTTCCTATTTCTCATGCTTTCCAATTTAACCTTCTAAATAGTTCTGGAATTGTCCTTCTCTATTTTGACTGTCTCTGTCCACTCATCACCTCTTACCTGGATTACTGTAATCATTTTCTAATTGGTCTTCCTAGCACCTTCCTTCCTTCCTGGCCTCTTTCAAATTAATCCTCCATATCAAAATATTTTTTTGAGATAAGATTCACGTAACATAAAATCCATCATCTTAACTATTTTAAAGCGTACAGTTCAGTCATTTTTAGTATATCTACAATGTTACACACCCACCCTCATTGTCTAATTCCAGCAGTGGTTTTGGAACTATAGGCCTTGATCTAGTGGTGGGTTGTGAAACCAGTTTAGTAGTTTGCAAACATTATGTATTAAAAAATGAAGTAGCTGCAGTATAGACAGAGTAGAATAGATCGTAGAGTGTTGTAAAAGATGAAAAGGGGAACTGTTACTGCACGGAACTTTTGTTTCTGTTAGACTTTTTTGGTATATTTGTGTGTTGATGGTGTGTTTCTTACTGTGGGCCATATTGGAAAAAGTTGGGGGGAGCGTGCAAAAAGTTGCCGTGAGTCTGTACCGTGTAGGCAGCCTACATCACTCCCCTTACCTAATGTCTGTCCATGGCTCTCCAGCTGAGTCACTTGCTAATTAAGAAATACTCTTTCAGAGTCCACTATTTGCTAGTCACTGTTCTAGGTGCTGGGGATATAGCAATAAAGAAGGCAGACAAAAACACCTGCCCTGGTCCAGTTTATATTCTAGCTGGGGAGACATAATAAGTAAGGAAATGAGGGCACCTGGCTGGCTCAGTCAGTAGAACATGCAACTCTCGACCTTGGGGTCGTGAGTTCGAGCCCCCCATTGGGTGTAGAGATTACTAAAAAAATACATAAACTTAAAAAAAATAAGAAAATTATACAGAATGTTAAAAGGTGATAAGTGCTCTGAAAAAAATCAGAGTCAGAGGCTTCGGAGTGTGGAATGAGGGAAAGAGGGTGTTGCAGTCTTGAAAAGGAGGACCAGGCCAGGCTTCCCCAAGAAGCCACATGTCAGCGAGACTGAAAGGAGGCGAGGGAGTGAGCCGTGCCTGTATCTGGGAGAATAGACGGTACAAAGGTCCTGGCGCAGGAGATGCCTGGCTTCTTTGAGGCCTAGGAAGGAGGCTGTCACAGGGTGCCGTGGGGAGCAACAGAAAGAGATGAGGTCAGAGAGGCAGCTGGAAGCCAGGCACGTTGGGCCTGTGAGCCATTGTAAGGACTTTGGCTCTTACTGTGGGGAACATGAAAGCTTTGCAGAGCTTTGAGCAAAGGAATGACAGGCTCTGGGTCACATTTTAAAAACATCACCTCTAGGATTCATGCTCCTTCGGCTGAGGTTCGAGGTCCTTTATATTTTGTTCCTGTTGATCTATAGCCATTTCTTGCCTCTTCCATCAGCAACACCAAAAATGCTCTCATTGTCTCTATGTACCATGATGTCTCCCCACTCTGGGAGTGTCTCCGCTGTCCCTCTACCTGGATGGCCACTCCTGTTGGGCCCGGCTCACCTCTCCTCATCCTTTAGCACTCAGCACAGATGCTACCTCCTGTTATGTCCCTCTCCCCTTAGGCTGCATGACGTGTCCCCTCATTCATCCCTCTAGAACCTTCCATGTATCTCTGTCAGTAGTTTACTTCATTGGACTGTAACTCACATGTCAGCTTTCCTCTACATCTCTGATTCCCAGGAGGCATGGGATCTTGCCTTTTGCATCTTTTGACCCCATGACCCATACATAGAACAGTGGTACATGTGGGTCAAGGACGCAATACATGAATTGTGGTTAAATCAACTGTTGCTGACGAGGATCCAGCGAGGTTTCAACCAATGGCTCAAGACCATGAAGCTCAATACTCCCTGTTCCTTGCTTGGTACACCTACTAAACCAAGATAATCCTTTCCTGGGGTTCTCTGAGGCTTTCCTGTGGTGGTGTCAGGGGGAGGGATGTGATGCCCCATCGTCCCGGGAGGAATTTACTAGAGGAGACAAACTGCGTAGTTGGAGGGTGCAGGTGGGAAAGATGGTCAGAGAGGAGGCAGCATACCTAAGGTTACACGGCGCTCATTGAACCCTTGCAGCGTCTGGCTCTCCATTGAGATAAGTGCACACTGATACTTCTGCTGTATCTCTTCTCGATGGCAGATTCCCTTTCACCCAGTGTGCTTCCTCAACATTAGAACCAGAGAAGGGGGGCCAGTCCAGTGTTCCTGGGGCCTACAGCACAGGCTGCGCTTTGGCATAATTTGAGAGCAAACTTGTGGACCCCCCCTCAGACATGTGAGGGAATCCTGCCCCAGGTTACCCTACCAAAGCTTGGAGGTCAGGAAGGGAGGGAATCAGACTCCCCCACTAAGGTTCACTCTCCTGTCATGCAAAAGACTCCCAGACATCCACGAGGACAGGACCTGTCTAAAACGAAATAAAATTTCACACACCATTTTCCTCCTGATGGAACTGGCAGCTTTCCTTTCTTTCTCTCCTAGCTTCCTACAGGCAACCAAGAATCAACATTTCTAGACATACATAAAGCCCTTCTTCCAATAATTCTCGCAGCCTAGACTTACTGTTCTTCCTTTGCAGCTCTGTTTCCTTATAAATATTCCAAGGTGAGGCTGCCAGCAGGTGATTTATTTACAAGGGGGTATCATTTCCTGCCTCTGTGTGTGGCATCCAAGCAAACGGCTGACTACAGTTCTCACCAAGCTCGGCCTCCTTATCTATTTTAGATGAGACCAGGGTATTTCACTCCATATCTCGTTTTGACTCCAGGCAATCCAATAGGATTTCTGTTTTAAAAATGTTCAGAATGTGAAAAAAAGGGGGGGGGAACTAGAGAGATGACAAGGCTAACAAGTGGCTATTCTGAGAGCTACCATCATTCATCACATCCGAATGCTGTCACAGAAGGGCACACACACAGGGACATGCCACAATGCTAGAGCTCCCGCAAAGCTTCCCCACCCAAAAGCGAACGTTACAAAAGGGACAAGGAGAAACCACGTGCACACTGCCTGGCCAGTCTGGCTAATGGGCTGCTTGGTTCAGCCTTTCCAGACCTCCTTATGCCCTCCCCAGAGTTCTAAGCCTTTGGAGAATCAGGGATGTCTTTGAGATTTCCCAGGAGAGTATGCCTATGCCCACGTGCAGACCATTTCCACTTATGATCGCAGGAGGTGCAGGAGAGCACAGGACAGCAGATAAAAGGCAGCAAGTATGGAAGGAGGTCAGAGGGGCAACAACCCTGGGGGACTGGGAGAGTCAGGCCAGGTGGACTGGGGTCTGGCCTGGGGGTTGGACTTGGTTACACAGAGGAAATGAGAAGGCCTTCTAGACAGGAGAGATTCTCGAAGGTGAAGGAGCCGAGGTTCAGATGGCTTGCTTGTTGTGGAGGAACAAGAAGGGGAGGAAAGCTAATGTGAGTTGAACATCCACTGTGTTCTAGTCACTGTGATAGGTGTTAGAGGGACAGAAGCAAAGACAGGGTCTAGTGGGGCAGGCGGCCGAGTCCCAGAGTACCCTTCACAATCATAAAATCAGGAGCATCAGGGAGCAACATAAAAGCTAGGTCCCAACATAAAAGCCAGGAGGCTGTAGATGGGTTGCGATGGATGAGCCTTGAGAATCCTTATCCCCAGGACAGGGGGTTGGCTGCCCCTTTCCAGTTAGGGGTGGGGTCACAGGGCAGGGACTGGACACTTGACACCAATGGGTGATGACTCAGTTAGGGCTTTCAGAGATCCTGTGGCCCCAGCTGGTTCCAGCCCCTCCAACCAGACACAGGTGGGGTCATATCTTATTTTCTGGTGTGGTGACTCAGCTGACCAAAATAACTCATGCTGGTAGAGGCTCTTTCTGTATTCTGTGGGCTGGGAAGGGGTATACTGGGAAGAGCCAGAACTGCCACCCAGTGAAATGTGAGGACTCCTCCATCTGACTCAGCCACTAAGAGAGAGACAGAGAGACACACAGAGAGAGACACAGAGAGAGAGAGAGAGAATGAGAGAGACGCTGTGGTCTGAGTAGGGCTTTTTCTAGCACTGAAGCTGGGGAGTTCCTCAGTTCTTGGCCCGGCAGCTGGGGAAGTCACAGGACGTTGACCACCAGGGGAAATAGCTTATAAGTCCCGGGACTCACAGTGCCCTCCAAGGTACTGCGGAGCACACCTGCAAGGTATCATGATCCCCTGCAAATGGACTCCTCCAGTGCCTGGTGGGTGGCAGGTCCCCTCTCGCAGTCTCCTGAAGCCACCCCTTCTGTCAGCTCCAGTCCTGTATGTTCTGTTGCCGGGATCCTCTTTCTGAACATGCACCTAAGAGTCACCTACCAGGTGCCCCTCTCCAAAGACTGCCTCATTCTGTGAATTGGAATTTGCCAGTGAGGTGGGATGCCACCCGTCTTTCCTGTTTATTCACATGCAATCTACCCACTGAGGCTCATTTCATTTCCACTCCTCCATGTAGCATTAGCAAAGGTGGGTTTGACAGTATCTGGGGTGCTTAGCAACATCACTTCCTCATCTAGACAATAATCCCAAGACGCAGAGATTGTTTAGCAGATGAGAAAGTTGAGCTCAAGAGCATAGATGATTTGCCCAAGGCCACACTGTTGGTGGCAGTGGAGCTGGAATTTGGACCCAATGGCTTCTGTTATGTCCAGTGTGACATTCACATGCCTCCCTTTCAGAGGCTGATCGTGGTGCTGGGAGCCTGGACAACTCCTCTGAAAATGAGGATTACTTTATATTAATAGAAAATGGAAGCCTTCTATCCTATGTGATTGGGACAAGTGGTTGGTTGATTAATCAAAAAATTTGTGCTGGGAAATCATAAAACAATACACAAAAGTCTTATTTTGATCCAAGGCTTCTCTTTTTAAAAAGAGTCCTCTGATGCAATTTTCCCTGTTTTATATAAGCTCATGATGTCCAGTTTCTGTTTTTATAAAGAGAAGGGAGAACTTAAGTTACTTGCAAAATAATGTGAGTGCAGAATTCTCCTAGATTTATACAAAGCTCCTCCCCTTTTTTACAGTTATCTTGTCCACTTCATTCCACAAGAATTTTTAGTGATTCACCTTCATCAAGTTTTCCCAAAGCAATGTGTTTATCATAAAACAGCAAAGAGTTTCTTTTGTTCTACACTCCTCTCTTTTAGTTAAATTGCATTATTAAAATGTCAAGTATAAGTGGCATAAATAGATTTGGAACAAAAATAACTGATTCTTGGTAAACATTTGGTGGGAGCAGATGTGTATCACAGATAAACTCCTAGCTGGTAGCATCAGTTGGTGTATTTACAACAGAAAGACGGGGCTGGTTAACCTGACCAGTTGGTTAAGGGGAGTTTGGTTAAGAGGCTCTGCATAGGACTGGACAGAGGGTTGAGGTGAGGATCAAGTGTAGACCCAAGGTGTGAGGGCTTTAGTGAAGTGGCATTCATATATGAGCCATCTTCATGATTACTAAGAATTCCCTGATGCTGCACCCCATATGGAACCTCTCCTCCCCATCACGAACCTTCTTTCTTTGGGAACATTAGAGAGCCACTGACCAGTGGTCAAGAGACCTAGATCTACTCCCAGCTTTGCCACTAACTGCTTCTGTGGGTTTGGGCAAAACGGCTGAATCTCTTCACCTAGATTTTTTACTTTATAAACTCAAGGGGTTGGGTGACATGGTCTTGAGAGGCTCTTCTGGCCTTGTTATTCTGAGCATCCCAGGCTGCTTGCTCAGTCTTTTCCTTGGATGTCTCAGTCATCCCCGGGGTCACAGCATGTCTCCCCAAAGCTTATCAACAGCCTCGCCTGTGTCCTGCCTTGAGCACCAGGCCCACATTTCCTACTATTTACCTGGGTGCCCTACAAGCAGGATGGACAGGTGAGATTTCTCAGACCTCCTAAATACAAAAGCATATTTCCAAACAAAAATTATTAAGATCATGTGGTTCTGAAGCAAAATGGACCCTCTTAAAAGACGATAGTATATAATAAAGTCTTTTTTATCATATATTATGATATATCATAATATATACAGTGGGGAAAAGAAGTAATATTCAGCATTGGAAAACAAAGCAGTGGGGAAAGAATGTTCAGCATTGGAAAATTTGGGTAACACTTTGAGAAAAAGTCTTTTAGACTCACATCTCAAACTATACTGTAAAATATATGGTGTATACCTCAAGAAAATAAAGGCCATATATGACAAACCCATAGCTAACATCATATTTAATGATGAAAAGCTCAAAGCTCTTCCTCTAACATCAGCAATCAGACAAAGATGCCCTCTCTCACCACTTTCACATTGCGAGGATTGGAAATCCTAGCCATAGCATTTAGGCAAGAAAAAGAAATAAAAGGCAACCAAATTGGAAAGGAAGAATTAAAACTATCACTATTTGCAGATGATATGATACTATACATAGAAAACCCTAAAGACTCTGTTAAAAAACTGTTAGAATAAATGAATTCAGTAAAGTTGCAGGATATAAAATCAACATACAGAAATCAATATACAGAAATGTCTAAACATTAGAAACAAACTGTCAGAAAGACAAATTAGGTAAACAATCCAATTTACAACTGCATCAAAAAAGAATAAAATGTGTAGGAATAAATTTAACCAAGGAGGTAAAAGACTTGTACACTGAAAATTATAAGACACTGATGAAAGAAATTGAAGATGACACAAATAAATGAATATTGCATGCTCATGGATTAGAAATAATTAATATTGTTAAAATGCCCATACTACCCAAAGCAGTCTACAGATTCAGTGAAATCCCGACCAAAGTTTCAATGGCATTTTTCACAGAAATAGAACAAATAATCCTAAAATTTGTAGAGAATCACAAAAGACCCCGAAGAGCCAAGGCAATCTTGAGAAAGAACAACAGAGCTGGAGGCATGATGCTTCCTGATTTCAAACTATATTACAAAGCTATAGTAATCAGAAGAGTAGGGCATTGACGTAAAGACAAACACATAGATGAATGAATAGAAAGCCCCAAAATAAATCCATGCATATATGGTCAATTAATTTATGACAAAGGCACCAAGAATGTACAATAGGTAAAGTACAATGTCTTCATTACATGATGTTGGGAATACTGGATATCTACATACGGAAGAGTGAAACTGGGCCACTGCCTTGCAGTACACAAGAATTAACTCAAAATGGATTAAAGACTTGAACATAAGACCTGAAACCATAAAAATCTTAGAAGAAAACACAAATTATAAGCTCCCTGACATCAGTCTTAGTGATGATTTTCTTGGATTTGACACCAAAAGCAAAAGCAACAAAAGCAAAAATAAACATCAAACTAAAAAGCTTCTGCACAGCAAAGGAAACTGTCAACAAAATGAAAAGGCAACCTACTGAATGGGGGAAAATATTTACAAACATATATCTGATAAAGGATTAATACTGAAAACATCTAAGGCTACAACTCATATAGCTAAGTAGCCAAAAAAAAAAAAAAATCTAATTAAAAATGAGCAGAGGATCTGAATAGACATTTTTCCAAAGAAGACATACAGATGACCAACAGGTACATGAAATGATGTTTAACATCACTCATCATCAGGGAAATGCAAATCAAAACTACAATGAGGTATCACCACCTTATACTAGTCAGAATGGCTAGTATCAAAAAGACAAGAAATAACAAGTGTTGGCAAGGATGTGGAGAAGAAGGAACACTCATACACTGTTGGTGGGAATGTAAATTGGTGCAGCCACCATGGAAAAGTGTATGGCGGTTCTTCAAAAAATTACAAATGGAACTACCATATGATCCAGCAATTCCACTTCTGGGTATTTATCCAAAGAAAATGAAAATACTAACTCAAAAAGATCTATCACCTCTATGCTCATTGCAGCATTATCTACAATAGCCAAGCTATGGAAACAACCTAAGTTTCTGATGGATGAATGGACAAATAAAATGTGGTGTCTCTGTGTGTGTGTGTGTGTCCGTGTGTGTGTGTGTGTGTGTGTGTGTGTATATATATATATATAATATAAAATTATATGCAATATAATATATAATGAAATATTATTCAGTCATAAAAAACAGTGAAATCTCACCATTTGCAATACCAAAGATGGACCTTGTGGGCATTATGCTAAGTGAAGTAAGTCAGACCAAGAGAAAGACAAATATCGTGTGATCTCACTGACATGTGCCATCTAAACAACAACCACCACCACAAGCTCATAGATACAGAGGACAGATTGGTGGTTGCCAGGAGCAGGGGGAGAAGGGTGGGTGAAATGGGTGAAGGGAATCAAAAGCCATAAACTTCTAGGTATAAAATCTATAAGTCATGGGAATGTAATGTACAACATGGTGACTACAGTTAATAATATTGTATTATATATTTGAAAGTTGCTAAAAGAATAGATATTAAAAGTTCTCATTATAAGAAAAAAAATCTAGTTGTGGTGATGAATGTTAATTAGACATATTGCAGTGATCATTTTCACAAAAATATGATCCATGTCTTGGAAACGTTCCAAGACTCCCAGTGGATGCCTGTAACCACAGGTAGTACCAAACCTTATATATGTTATATAACATATATATGTCTTTTCTATACATGCATACTTATGATAGTTTAATTTACAAATTAGGCACAATAAAAGATTAACAGCAATAAATAGTAATAATAGAACAATTATGAGAATAATGCTGCAACAAAAGTTAGGTGACTGTAGTTTTTCTCTCTTCCTCAAAATACTTTATACTGTACTCACCCTTCTTGTGATGATGTGAGATGATAAAGTGCCTAAACGAGATATAGTGAGGTGAACAACATAGGCACCGTGACGTAGCATTACCATTGACCTTCTAATGATACATCAGAAGGCAGATCATCTGTTCTGGACCATGGTTGACCATGGGTAACTGAAACCATGAAAAGCAAAACCACGGATAATGGGGGGTATAGTATATATACTATATGTATACAAATATTGAATCATTATGTTGTACACCTGAAACTAATACATACAACTAATGTTGTATGTCAATTATACCTCAATTTAAAAAATAAATGTGGATTATTCTTAAATTTAAAACAAATTGCACTATAGAAGAGTTAGGAGAAAATATGACTGAATGTTATCAGAGCCTTGCACAGAGGTGTCTCTGCAAGTCTAGAAGCTACAGAAAAATTCACAAAGGAAAAGAACAATCATTCCCACTATGTAAAAATAGGCAATATCAGTTTGTAAAGTAAAGAGGCAAATAGGGGAAACATTATCAGCTAAGATTAAACATGAAGGGTTAATATATTTATAGAGAACTCATACCCATTGGTAAGACAATCAGTAAGATTCCAATAAATAAATGGGCATAAATCATAGATAAGTTGTAAAAGAAAACTGAGCTGATACAGTAAAAAGTCCAACCTCTCTAGTAGTGAAGTGAATGAAAATTAAGGACAAGATCCACTGAATTAAGTAGGACATTAAAAACCTGGCATAGCTAGTGCTGGTGAGGATAGAACAAAATTGCTGGGTAGGAATATTAATCCTAACCCTTTGGAAACTGATTTTGCTTCAACAAATTTTAAAATTCTTTTGTTCCCTTGGCCCAACTTCTTGAAAAGAATCCTGAGAAGATAATGCTTAATATAGATAAAGCTTTTTCTAATGAAAAGTTCATCACATTTTTTATGGGACACTATACATATAACACAAGAGGGAAGAGTTAAGGATTATGTGGCATATGGACCCAATAAACTGTTTCTGCAGGCATTAAAAGAATCAAGGCTGCAAAGTATAACGTGGAGAATATAGTTAATAACATTGTAACAGCTCTGTATGGTGACAGATGGTAACTAGATTTATTGTGGTGATCACCCTGTAACATATAAATGTTGAATAAACATTGGACACCTGAAACTCATAAAATATTGTATGCCAACTATACGTCAATAAAATAAAATAATAACTATGAAACACTAGGAAAAAAAAGACTGGAGCAAGGTAGAAACTTAAGTTTACATAGCAAGTCAGGGAATCTCTTTGAGCTTCAAATTTCATTTCATTTTATTTTATTTTCATTGAAGTATAGTTGACATACAATGTCATATCAGCTTTAGGTACGTAACACAGTGATTCGACAATTCTATACGTTATGCAATTGAGCTCCGGGTTTCCTACTAACAAAATGTGATAATCATTGTACCTTTCTCAGGAGATGTTGTGAGGACTGAATGAGATGATGTGTACTCTGCTTAATCCAGCACCTCGACTGTGGGAAGCAGGCAGTAACTGTGAGCTCACGTGTTTTCATCATTGTCAAACGCAAATAATAAATACCTAGAACGGAATATGAAGAAATGATAATAGTTGCATTAGGGCGGTGGGATTATAGGTGATTTTTTCCCCTCTCTTTTCCTAACTTTGTATATTGTTGATATATTTTGTTTAATAATCTTATCAGCTTTATCGAGGTATAATTTATAAAATTTGCCCATTTTAAGTATACAATCCAATGATTTTTAAGACACATACAGAATTGTGCAACTATCACCACAACCCAGCACCCTGGAAAGATCCCACAGCAGCATCTATAGTCACAGCTCACCCACACCCCAGCCCCGGGCAGCAACTAGTCTGCTTTTCTGCACCTACAGATTTACCTTTTCCAGGCATCTTATACAAATGCAATTGTACAATACATGGTCTTTTGAATCTGGCTTATTAAAATTGATAATTCTTAGGGGTTCAAAAAACAGTTTGCTACTGCCGTTGTAAAGCAAAAACAAAGTATGTACTGTCCCTACAAAAAAGAAATGACAATTATGTGACATGCTAGAGGCGTTAGCCAAAGCCACCGCGCAAATCAGGCTGCGGTACGTAAACGGATCGGATCGCATCAATACCTCGTGTGCCTCAAGCGTATACAATGTTACATGTAAATTCCATCTCAGGGAAACCAAACCAAACAAAACATACGGCAACATTGCACCCGACCTGCTAGTATCAGCCAGGGTTCTGGCAGGAAATAAATGACCCCTCATAAAGGTCAACTGAGGAGAGTTTAAGGAAGGGGTGGTAAAATTCAGGGGACCAATAGTGCAGCATCCAAGGCTTCATCAGAGATGAAGATACTCCCACCTCTAGGGCTAAAAGAAAGAGCAGTGTTTCTGGAACGTGGACAGAACTGGAGCCACAGCAGAGGAGCCGCTGGCAGGGGGCCTGGTAGAGAATGCAGCCGCAGCCAGCACTGAGGCCTGCAGGGAGGGCGCTGGGGGCGGCAGGAATCCATATGCCAACTTCACTCTCCGTCCTCCATCTGATGTTCTACCGGGGCCTCCTATTGGTGGAACCCAGCTGGCAGGAGCAGTCCCTACAGGTCAGCCCCCAGGGTGAGAGCAGAGCAAAGAAAGGCCAAGAACGGTCTACAGAGGCCAGACACAAGCCAGCATACCGTTCCCCAAATGTGTCTCCTTCCTTCTCTACCCTGCTCCAGCACAATACTTGATCCAACGGAAGGACTCTAAATCCTTTCCCCAGGCCATGGAAGCTCTTTCCGTATTCCAGCCCTCAACCTGAGCTTAGAGATCTCCAGGGGGGAGAGGGGGAGAGAGGGGAGAGGGGTGGTTCCCCAATTGGCATGTCATTCTTCTGGTAGAGCGTTAGCGTATTTCCCTCTGATCATTCCTTGGCCTGGCTAACTCTGACAGGCGACCACGTTCCCCTGGAGGGGAATGGCTGTTTTATTCATGATGCCTGGAAAGGAAGTGGCCACATGGGAGGGGCCACATAAATATTTGCTGAACTGAGGAGTGTCTTCAAATTCTTTTGTGCTTCCCCCACCCACCCAACAGCACCTACTCCCCTGCTGTCTGCTGTCTCAGAGGCTGGATTCTAGTACTCTGGCGAGAGATGAATAAGAGTTTCTCGCTGGGATAAATCCAGTTCATTATGGCCTCAGATTTTAGGAATATGCTAATAACCTAATGAAGGTGGGGGGGGAGACATGAATGTCTGTTTTATACAGATACAAAGTGATTTCCTGGGTTTTGAGCAGCTACAATTGCTTCATTTTGTCTATGGCGTCTACCCCCCGTGAAAGCAGCCTCTCCAACCGTTTTTCCTGGCACTGAATGGAGCTTGTCATCTCTGGTTAGAGAGACATCAACCACCCGTGAAACAGACCTGACGGGGTGTCCGTTAAGTCAAAAGAGTGGAGCGGAGGGAACTCCAAGCAGACATATACAGCTAGAAGGAACTCTGCCAACAGGAGGAACCTGCTTTGGAAATTATCAGACATTTCTCCCCTCAGCTGGTTCTCAAACATCTGCAAAAATCTTCAAGGGAAAAAAAAAAAAGAAACAATAATTTTCTAATATAGTCACCCTCTCAGCCAAAATAGATGCTTCTATGCACAGCCTGTAGGCCAGTGGCATTTCCTGACTGACCCTTGCAGTGAACATTCCAACAGGGGCACCATCTTCCAAGTATTGTCCCTAGCAGGGAGGCCCCAAGCTGACTCCCAGCCTTCCGGCCCCCCGGCCAAAATTGGGATGAGGGCCCCAAAGCAGGGTAGGAAAATTCCCAAAGCTGGGCCACAGGGCAAAGTTAGTTCTGTGGAAAGTGGAGAAGGGATGAAGTTTGGGAAGATAATTACTAGCTCTCTGGAAAAATAAATAGTAAATCCAATGCCACCCAGACTACCCTGTACACCCCCTTCCAGGAATAGTCCAGAGGGCAGAGTGGCGTAGTAAGAAGATGATCCTTTCAGAAGTTCCATGTCCATGCCCTGGCCTCTGGCTCTGCCACTTCCTGACTGGGGGACCTGAAGGTTCTTAGGAGTCTTTAATATTTTTAATAAATAGTTCCTATTGGCTCCTTCCTAGGAAGGCAGCATAACATAGTGGAAAGGGCATTGGCTTTGGAATCATACAGATCTGAGTTTGAATGTGAGTCTGTTATTTACTGGACTGTGTGATACCACTTTAGCGTAGGATTTTTAGCTGGGCACATAGCCACCAAGGTGAATGCTACTTTCCCCAGCCTTCCTTATGGCTATATATGACCATGCGACTAAAAGTTCTGGGATTATGAGTGGGAGTGAGTGTGTAGCTTCCTCATCTGCCCTGAAAGTGAAGAAATGTGTCTTGCCCATCTCCCTTTTCCTATTGTCTGGAAAGCAAACTTGGTGGGGGAGTCATCTTGGATCAAGCAAGTGCCCCGGGTGACTGAGAGAAGCAAAAGTAATTCATTTCTGGAATAATGCAATGTCTATCCAGGCCTCACTGAATTCCGCAGATAAAGTTCCAAGGCACGTATACTCACAAGAAAAGGCAAGACACAGACTGAGAAAAAATATGTACAAATCACATATCTGACAAAGGACTTGGTCTTAGTTGGGACTACTGTAACAAAGTACCATCATTTGGGTAGCTTATAAACAACTGAAATTTATTCTCAAAGTTCTGGAAACTGGAAGTCTGAGATAGGAGAAACAGCATGGTTAGGTTCTTGTGACAGCTGCTTTCTTATATCCTCACATGGTGGAGAGAGGGCTAGAAAGCAATCTGGGGTCTCTTTTACATAGGGGCACTAATCCCGTTCATGAGGACTCTACCCTCATGGTCTTACTTCCCAAAGGTCCAGCTTCCTAGTATCATCGCTTTGGGGATTAGGATTTCAACATATGAATTTTCAGGGGACACAAACATTCAATCCCTAACAGACTTGTATCTGGAATATACAAAGAACTCTTTCAAGTCAATGATAAGATAAACAACCCAATTAAAGAGGGGGCAAAAGATTTGAATAGACACTTTACCAAAGAAGATAACCAAACAGCAAATGAATACATGAAAAGACGCTCAAAATCATCAGGGAAATGCAAATCAAAACCACAATGAACTACTATTTCACACCTACCACAATGGCTACCACCAAAGACAATAATAACAAATGCTGGCAAGGGTGTAGGGAAATCGAAATCCTCAAATATTACTACTGGTGGGAAGCTACTTTGGAAAACAACCTGGCAGATTCTTCAAAACTTAAATTTACCATATGACCCAGCATTTCTACTCTCAAGAGAAATGAGAACATACGTCCACACAAAGACTTGAATAATGTTCATGGCATCATTAATCATAAGAGCCCAAAGTGGAAACAACCAGTTAGTGAATGGATAAATCAAATGAACTATAGTCATAGAATGGAATACCAAGTGGGATGCTAAGTGAAAGACACCAGGCGAAAAGACCACATATTATATAATTTCACTTTTGTAAAATGTCCAGAAAAGGCAAGTTGTTGGAGACAGAAAGTAGACTAGTGGTTGCCTGGGCCTGAGAGTGGGATAAATGGGTATAAAATGTCTTACTAGGATAATATAAAAGTTCTAACACTCAATATGGTAATGTATGTATACACAACTGGTATACCAATATATATACCACTGTACCGGTTGCGCATACCACAACTCGGTGAACTCACTGAAAACCACTGAACTGCATGCGTAACGTGGGTGAATTTTATGTATATGAAATTGAGATATATCTCAATAAAATTAACAGACATAGGCTCACATCCACTGCCGTGCCTCCCTCACTCATTAATGCCAGCACCGCCTCTACCTCACCAAGCTCCAGCCAAATGAGAAGGTGGGGTAAATAAGGAGGTCTCTGTTCCATGGCTGGTGCAAAGCAGACTGCCCACAAATCCACCGTTGGTAAAGCCACCGGATACAAAAGCCACTCGCAAGAGTGCACCCTCTACTGGAGGGGTAAAGAAACCTCATCATTACAGGCCTGGTGCTGCGGCACCCGGTGAAATTAGACAGTATCAGAAGTCCACTGAACATCTGAGCCACAAACTTCCCTTCCAGCAGCTGGTGTGAGAAACTGCTCAGGTCTTCAAAACAGGTCTGTGCTTCAGAGGGCAGCTATTGGTGCTTTGCAGGAGGCAAGTGAGGCCTATCTGGCGGACCTTTCTGAAGTCACCAACCTGCGTGCTGTCCATGACAAACATGTCACAATTATGCCAAAAGACATCCAGCTAGCACGCCACATACATGGAGGATGTGCTTAAGAATCCACTATGACGGAAAACATTTCATTCTACACACAAAAAAATTCTCTTCTTCCTGTTATTGGTCGTTTGGAACGTTAGATTTTTTTTCCCAGGGGGTCAAAAGGTACCTAAGTATATGATTGCAAGTGGGAAACTGGGGGGCAGAAATCAGGTATTGGCAGCTTTTCCATTTTCATTTGTGTGTGAATTTTTAATATAAATGTGGGGACATAAAGCATTCATGCAGGTCAAAAAGTTTCAGTGAATACGTTTCAGCAGTTCGGGTCTATAGTAATTATAAATAAACTTGCTACATTTTCCTGAACAATGCCAGCATTTGGATTTTTTTAAAACAAGTGAATTTCTTACTGACGACGGCTACATGGGTGTTTGTAGCATTTTTATCCTACATAGATTCCATCCATTCACTACACTTTCTGACTTGTCCTACACGCAAGCACATGTTTCTAATGTTGTTTGTCACTTTGCTATTAAAATACATTACACTATAAAAATAAAAGTTAAAAGACATGGACTTTTATGCCCTGGCCTTTCTTTTAAGAAGGAGAGCAAAAGTAAAACTAAAAATGTTTTCAGATAAACCAAAGTCAAGACAGGTTATCAGCAAGATTTTTTTTTTCATTAAAGGAGTTTTTGGAGGACATACAAAAGCAAGAAGAAAAAATATGTGAGAAAGAAGGTTGGGGAAGCTAAAAGAAATGGTGAGCAAATAAACGAGGAAGGGAAAGAAATGTATTAACCTGATCCAAGGCAATTGCGAAAGCTTATGACAAACAGTATATTTGATGGTGAAATGTCAGATGTGTTCTCTTTACAAACAAATTCGAGCAAAGAGGTGTACCATCACTATTTCTCTTTAATTTTGTTTGGGCCAATTGTAAAATTTAACAAGAAGAAATAAAAGGAAGGAGGATTGGAAATAAAACCATCCTTATTTGCAGACTGCACAATTATCTTCTCAGAAAACCCAAAAGAATCTATAAATAAATTATCAGAATAGATTTTAGGAACATTGATAAAAAAAATCAATACAGAAAAAATTCAGTTATATATCAACCTGCCACCAACAATCAGTCTGAAAATATAACTGAAATGATAGGATTTATAAGAGAAACAAAAGATGCAAAGTACATTTACTTAGGAATAAATCTAACCAAATATGTGCAGGCTTTTAATGGAGAAAACTGCAATAATTTCCTAAAAGACATTAAAGAAAACTTAGATAAATTAAGAGCTAAATCATGTTCTTGGGTAGGGAGATTCACTATTGTAAAGATGTCAGTTCTCCACAATGCAGCTCAGTGCTGTTCCAATAAAAATCCTAACAAGATCATCCGTAAAACTTGAAAGACTCTTCCAAATTTATACTGAAGAGGAAAAGGTCGAGAGTAGCTAACACACTCCTGAAGAAGAACAAAGTCTTGGGAATTATACTGCCATATAGCAAGATATTAATTTAGAGTAATTAAGACAGTGTGGAGGAGCAGGAATAAATAGACCAATGGAGTAGAAGAGAGAGAGAAGAAACAAACCTAAACATACATGGAAACCTGATTTAGTACTAAGCAGCCACGCCTACCAGTGGGGGAAAGGATGGACTATTTAATAAAGGATGCTAGAGCAGCTGGTTATCCATGGGGAGGAGGGACAGGCAGAATCCCTACCTCACACTATATACAAAACAATTCCATTTTGGATTCTATGTGGATTAAGCACTAAACAATGAAAGACAAATCTATACATGGAATTAAATTGAATAAAAATCACACACACACACACACACAAGTGTGTGCATATAAAATCTGGGGAAGATAAAACAAGGTCTGTAGTGTAGTTAACAGTATTTACCAGTGTCAGTTTCTAGGTTTTTATACCATGCTCTAGTTAGATAAGATATCACCACTGGGAAAGGCTGAGGAAAGAGTTCACAGAACTCTATGCACTATTTTTGCAACTTCCTGAGTCTACAATTATTTCAAAATTAAAAGTAAAAAAAAAAAAGTGAAAGGAAAATTTATAAAATGTTTAGAAAACAATATGAAATGTTTATGACCTCAATGTGGGAAAGAGTTTCTTTAGCCAAGATTGAAGATGTAGAAACCATAAATATGTTAGTAAACACAGTTACACTGTAGAGTTAGGAATGTCTTCATGAAACCACACCGAATATAAAAATTGAGGGAAGACATGTGCCCCATATGTAATCACTATTAAACAATTAGTATCCAGAATACAAAAATAACTATGAATCATCAAGAAAAAGAAAAACTTGATAGAAAAATGGGCAAATATATTATAGACATTATTGGAGAAGAAATACAAACAGTCCAAAAGTATATGAAAAAAGAATCTCTTGGTCTCTGTAGTAATCAGGGATGTGTTACATAAAATCCCAATGAAATATCATTTTATAATGAAAAATACAACAAAAACTAAAAAATGAGACAGTATCAAGTGCAGGTGAGGATGGAGAGCAACAAAACTCCCAAATACTGAGGGTGGAAGCATGTGCAACGGGGTTCTGCTGTGGAGCAGTGTTTGGCGATAGCCACTAAAGCTGAACACAAGCATATCACATGACCCCACAGTGTGCAGATAAGAGTTGGAAACAATACAGACGCTCATCAGTGTTGACAAGATACACTGCTGTATATTAGCAGGATAGAATATGATACAGTCATTAAGGTGAAAAGACCTATAACCCTGCAAACCCAATGAATGAATCTCACAAAGAATATTTCGAATGAAAGAAGCCAGACGCTAAGGAATGTGTAGAGGAGAACTCCATCCCCAGAACGCACAAATGAAGCTACGCTCTTCAGGGATGCACACATATGGGGTAGAAGAACAAAAAGAAAAGCAAGAAGGTGATGACTTCAAAAGGCAGGAGAGTCGTTCCCGTGGGAGGGGGTGGGGCTGGGGTGTGATTTGCTTTTGATCAGGTCGAAGCAGACAGAGGGCATCTGGGGTATTAGCAAATGCTCTCAACCTAGACCTGGGCCATGGTTTTATCAGTGTCCACTTTGTTATTATTTGTTAGTGTGCACGGCAGATGGACTTTTCTATATGAATATTGCCCGAAGAGGAAGAAAGGTAGAACATGTATCATTTTATATTTCTGCCATCACAGCGCTACCACCAGGTTACATTAAACACAAGTTACATGAGCGCAGACGCCATGTCTAATGTGCCCTTACAGCCTTGCAGCACTTAGTAGTGCTCGACAATTGCTCAATGAGTGAATAGTAACCTACTACTACTTAAAATGAAGCCTGGGCTTATGAACTAGCATCTGCTTTTACAGCCTAGCTTAACCTTGTCCCCAGGAGGGACAGAACAAGACTCAACCAGCAGCCTCACCTCCACGGGGACTTCGTGACGAGCGGAGAGCAGGAGGCCAAGCAGAAGCCATGGACACATCAGCTGACTCCGCGAGGCCTCGTCTTAACACCGACATGGTATTAGGCAGCTCAGAGTCGAAAAGGACAGCTCGGCTGCATGGCCGCCTCACGACTGAGCAACTCCACGCTGTAGAGCCTTCGACACACTGATCTTCAGTGGGACGGTCTTTGGCAGGAGGTGTCAGGGAAATGTTCCTGTATGGAGCCCGCCCCCATCTCGAGAGGCCCCTCTAGAAACTTTAAACGATGACAACAGCCACGGGCTTTGTGCGCGATCTATGGTTCCCTGCTTATGACCCAATATCAAGCTGCTGAGCCCAGCTGCCTGGTAGATGACTGCAGCTTGTCTCTCCCACGTAGGCTCCAGGAGACAGAGGGATAAAAAGAAGAGAGGTCAGAAGTTCATAAGGTCTTTTTTGCACAGGCAAACTGTGGCCTAGCAGTTCAGGCAGAAAGTCTGCATTTCTGCCTTGCTGTCTCCATAGACTTGGAAATCTGGTCAATGATTAATCTGGAGACATATTAACTCAGCCATGGTTGAGTCATGAAGAAATAACCAAGGAAGCTGGGTTTCATACATGAAATGGTCTGCGCCAAGTCACAGATGTGTTCACTTGTCCACTCACTCAACAAGCTTGCATTGAGCGCCAACTGTGGAGGGGCACGCCACGGCGGGGCAGCGGGGGGGGTGGCACGGGTCCATGTCCAGCAGGGGAAATTCATGTTACCATCCTAGACTACGCTGATGGAGGTATTGGTCAAGAAGAAGCAGATATGGTAGAATTGATTTACTGTCTCAAGAGATCAGTTCTAGAGGATTCTCTTTGAGTTTGGAAAGATGTAGTTTTAGGACCAAAGAGGAAGCACCTGACCGTATCACTGGATTTCTCATGGCAAGTACTAGAAAAGGTGGGGGAATGTAAATGCTTACAGCATAAATTCTTGGATGACTGGACTAGAAAGGGAGACACCGATATTTGGGGAAAGACCCTGAACTTTTGACATTATGTCAGGAAGAGCAATTATTCTTTTTGAAGAGCTGTGTCTTGGTTCTGTGTTAGAGACAGCATGCTTGGCTGTAAAAATATCAGCACTGTCCCTCCCCATGGCCCCACAGCATTTACGGAGCACCCCTTAATGCCCAGACGGTACTTGGGTGACAGTTGACAGGCTGAGTCACTCATCACTGAAACACAAGGGGCTCCATGCTGTGATAGGACTACATGAAACACCGGGTCTTTTTCTTGAGTTCATCTGGGCACATTTTTTACCTTGATCATTCCTGCCAAAGAATACAAAACATCCAGTGATCACGCAGGAAGCATGTCTGTTAATTCATAAATGTTGATGCTGGGACGTGACAGGCAAGTACAGAGCTGTTTATAAGAAGCGTATCCATTTCTGATCATTTAGGTAGTTAACCTCCTTGAATTTAAACCGAGAATTCCCATAATCCGTGTAATGTTTTTTTAATAGTACATGAAAGCGTTTGTGTGAAATGCAGGTATTTGTGACTATATATTTACTTAATCAAAGAATTTTATGCCTTTGGAACTCTTGTTTAATTATGGATTTGAACGTTTCAAGAAGTACAAAAATAAACTTATGGCAGGAGCTTCGAGAAATTGTGGAAGAAATATTAATTAAACATTAAAGGAGAGAGCAGTTAGACAGATTTGAAACTCTACAATGAAGAACCTTCTTTATTTATTTTGAAGAAAGAGAATAACCATTAGAACTGAGAAGACAGAAATCCTCTGGGAATGACCAAAAACAGAAATACCAGATGCAGAATGTTGAACAAGTGGTAACCAGTGTGGAACACTTTAACACAGGATATTCATACTATGAGAATGAGCCCTACACTGGGCAGTATGTGCTGAATGCCTGCTGAAGATCTTGCATGTGAGCCACAGCAGATTGGGAAGCCAGGCGGGAACTGTGAGACCTGGCATTTTATAAGTAATCATGGCACCACTGTGATGTCTGGTGCAGAGAAGAGCAGGACTGGAGTCAGGGACACCAGGCTGGAGAAGACTACAATTATCTGGGAAGATGGGATGGGTCTGTGCCAAGGCGGGGATGGTCAGATGAAGGGAACAGCCAGTCGAAGAACTTAGCATGTTAGGGATAGGGTTGATAGACCTTGGTGTCATTTGGGTGATGGAGAAGGAGAGCCAGTTAGGATGAGGATTCTGGTGAGGGTGAGCCCAGAACACAGAGGTTGCAGGCTGAGAGGCCCGAGATAGTTTGGCATTGGGCATGTTAGGGTCCTTGTGGAACTGTCAAAGGGATCACCCAGGGAAAAGCTCAGAGTAGGAAGGAGCATTTGAGAGGACAGAGGAAGAGGAAGACAGTGGAAGAGATGGAGAGATTAGTTAGCCTAGAAAGGTGGTTCTTTCTTATAACCTTAGCAATTAAAGCCATCCCCCTTATTGAGGGCCTCCATGATCCCCGGTCCGTAGCCTACATGACCTCTTTTCTCACAACCTCTGCATTACTGACCTTTCTATGTCCCTTCCACATTGTCCTGGCGTGGGTTGTGCACTCCAGGTTCTGGTGGGGAGATTAGCTCTGGGGCTCCTTCCCTTGCTGCACACATAGGCCAGGCCAGCAGTGAGTCTTGGCTTACAGGATGGACAGAATGGAATGACCCCTGCGCTGCACCCAGCTTCTTTTAACAACTGAGCTCTAAAGAAATAGTCCCCATCATGGGAATCTGTAGTTTCCAATGCCTCAAAGTAGTCAATTTGGGTGTTTTTTTCCCCCCATAAAAGCCCTCCCCTGAAATGGGGTCTTGTGACTCTCTTATTCAAACCAAAATGCACGGCAAAAGACATTTTGGCAAAGAAAGGGGGGGGGCGGTAATCAGAAGGGAATGAAGCATGAGAGACTATGGACCCTGAGAAACAAACTGAGGGCCTCAAAGAGGAGGGGGTGGGGGAATGGGATAGACTGGTGATGGGTAGTAAGGAGGGCACGTATTGCATGGTGCACTGGGTGTTATACACAACTAATGAATCATCGAACTTTACATCGGAAACCGGGGATGTACTGTATGGTGAGTAAAATAATATAATAAAAAATATTATTTAAAAAAAAGACATTTTGGCATTGTACCTGCTGTGTAGCATCAGAATTCATGACCAAATTCCTCACGGGAACAGCCAGGCTCGTGTTCAGGAACCAGTTCACAGAGAACCGTCTTTCCTGGAAGAGCACATTCTTGAGGGCTCTGCCTATGGCTGGGTGCACTGTGCTCACTGTGAGAAGCCGGACAAATGTTTGCAAGTGCCTGCTCTGTGTCCAGTGCCGTGTACGCCCCAAGGGATGGGAAGTGGCCTGGCTGCCATTTTCTTTCTGTCTGCCCCAAGCAGAGGTACGGCAGAGACTTGGAGTCTGTCTGGGCAAGGGGAGCCTGTGTCAGGTACGTCCTGGGTAGACAGTGAGGGAGGCAAACCCATGACAGAGAAACAAAACGGGAAAAAGAAGACCACAGGAAAGAAATTGGGTTGTCAGCCTTCCCTAAAGCCCTCAATTTCCATACCTTAAAAATAGAAGTGTCTCCAGGAAGATTATTTTTATACTAATAAAAGGTAAATCGGAGTCTTCATTTCTATTTGGGCTTGAGTAACAACCTATGTTAAATATTGCAATTAGGAGAAAAGTCAAAGGTTAGCATGAATCTTACCACACTGAACTAAAAGTTTTCTTTCTTTTAATTTGCTATAAATTGTGGGTGCAAGCCTCACTTAAGATTGTGTATTTTGATATAATAGAGTCAAAATTTATTTTTAATGGTTCATTCTCCTCTATTCTGACTTTTAAAAATGATCTTTCTATAAAAACATAACTAAGGAGAATCTTTGGATTATTTATCCAGGCCTAAGGGAAATGTATCTGTGAGATTTCAAGATTAGCTATAGACATCAATACTATTGGCAGAGCTCATCTGAAAGACAGGTATAAGAAAATAATTTGGGCTGCCTGGGTGACTCAGTCAGTTAAGCATCTGCCTTTGGCTCAGGTCATGGTCCCAGGATCCTGGGATCAAGCCCCACATTGGGCTCCCTGCTCGGCAGGGAGTCTGCTTCTCCCTCTTCCTCTGCACCCTGCCCCTACTCATGTTCTCTCTCTCCTGTCTCTCTCTCAAACAAAGTCTTTAAAAAAGAAGAAAATAATTGGACAACTATGAATCCATATATGCGTAAAAATGATTATTATCACAATATTGTTTATATTAGTAAGAAAATGATCGTACATGCTAAATGTACAATGAGAGAGAATTACACAAATTATCATGAGTATAACTATAAAAAGTAGTGCTGTATTGCCATTAAAAATGATGATGTAAAGTATATTTCTGGGGGTCTGGATGTGAGGTTCGGTATACAAATCTTACCATTTGCCCCTCATTCCTGAGGATACTGGCCAATGGAAAATCAGTAGGCAAAGAGGAATTGAAATACTAGCTTTATTACTGACCGGGCAAGCACCAGTGACCCCCATTGCAGGGCGTCTTCATCTGGCTGGGAGAGCAAGACCCGCAGCTGAAGTCAAGGTAGAGTGTCCATCTTCCCCTGGATAGAGACCTAAGGACTAGACTATGGGGAGAGCTGGCAGTTCCCCAGCCGGCTTCCTGGGCTATTGGTCTGTCTCATGTGCCTGATTACTGTGGAAGGGAGAGGACAAGAGAAGCAGGTGCTGGGCCTTGCCCTGGGGGAGTTCACCACAGGTGACAGGAAGCTAAGGAGAGGTCAAGTGAGCCCACCTCATAAGAGCTGAATTTTTAACACTTTAAACCCTGTGCACCTGCAAAAATGTGGCCCAATGCTGGGTCTCATCACAAGAGCTGTTTCTGGGGGCACCTGGGTGACTCAGTAGGTTAAGCCTCTCACTCTTGGTTTGACTCAGGTCATGATCTCAGGGTCCTGAGATCGAGCCCTGCTTGGAGCCCTGCATCTGGAGGCATTCAGCAGAAAGTCTGCTTGTCCCTTTCCCTCCCCCTCTGCCCCTCCCCCACTCTCACCCGTGCATGCGTGCGCTCTCTCTCCCAAATAAATAGATCTTAAGAAAGAAAGAAAGAAAGAAAGAAAGAAAGAAAGAGCTGTTTCTGCCCAGCAATTAGGTGAGTGTAGAGAAAAAAAGACAGAGGGCTGTGGTCCCTCCAACACTCTCCAAGGGAGAGGAGATGCTCCGTCTTCTATCTGCTGTGGTAGGAATGTGAAAAGAAGGAGTACAGTGCCCCCTCTTCTCCAATATATATTAACATGAAGAGAAAATTCATAATGTGATTTTATACTATTTATATTTGCAAAGATAAACTATAACCTTTAAAACATATCTGTTCTTTATATTTTCATTTTTTTACCATTAGCATTAGTGATTTGTGCACTAAAAAAAGTACAAATAAAAAATACTAACATGAGGGGGAGCTGGGGAAGGGTGTACCAGAATTCTCTACTATATTTGCAACTCTTCTGTAACTTTTAAATACTTTTACAATAAAAGTTTAAAACATACTAGCCTTGCAAACACTATCAGATTATGAGGAAAACATTAGAAGTCATAAATGTCTTCAGGTAAGTTGGCTTTACAGATGCTTTCTGTCCTAGCCAAGATGGAGTAGCAGGGACTGAATGTACCCACCAACTTGAAATAACTAAAAAACTGGATAAAATATATGGAATAATGGTTCTTAAGGCATTGGACAATAGACAATGAAGGTCAATGGTCTCTGAGAGTTGGGAAGCCATTGTAGAGGTGAGCTCTATAATTACTCCAGCTTGCTGTATGGAGTTTCCAGGGGTGCAGGGAGAGGGGACCCAGGTAGAGCCCTGGTAGTCTGAATTGAAAAGATGGAGCTGGGAGTTCAGGGAGGCCAGGGTGACTAGATTGTCCAGGGCAGAGTACCAGACAGGGGAAAGCTACACAGAGAAAAAATCCGGAGATCAATAAAGCAGCCATCTAAGTACATCCATATGAACAGCGCATTCATATGAACAAACTACTCAAGGCTAGAAAAAGAACCACCCTATAGGATCAGGAGGAACAATCCTCAGAGGTCACACAGAGCTGAAAATAGTGCTTGTTCCCACAAGCCTGACTGAAAACCTCATAATTCACAGGGTACTGGGCAGAATACACAGGAAAGTTCTGCCTCAGTAGTGGGGAATTACTAATTCTAGGTGGCGTACTGCTCCAGATTCACCTAACAAATCATAAAAGCAGGACCTAAAAGCATCAAGCTGTTTCCAGATAATTCAACCGTGTCCCAGAACCAAGCTCAAGAATACTTAAAGGAATACAGAAATATTCAGGGCCCAAAAACGTCTGGCATCAAATAAAAAATTGTCAGGCATGCAAAGAAGTAAGGAAAATAAGACCCACACAGAGGAGATCAATCAATCGAGACTGACTCAGAAGTGACACGATGTTTGGGTCAGCAGGGAGGGATATTAACACAGGTATGATAACTGTTTTCCATATGCTCAGGAAGCTAAAGGCATATGCCAAGTGGTGGTGTGGAATATATAAACAAGACTCAAACTTCAGAGATGAAAACACCCATGTCTGAGGTTGGATGAATGGGGGACTAGACATTGCAGAAGAGGGACTAGTGAACTGGAAGGCAGCAATAGGAACTATCCAATCTAATAGAAACTAGACAGAGAGAAAAAAGACTGGGAGGAAATGGACAGAGCCTCAGTGACCGTGACACAATTTAAAACAGGCTGATACATGTGTAATAAAAGTCTCTGAAGGAGAATGGGAGGAAGGTGGGAAACAGAAAAGATTGCTCGAAGAAATAATGGCCAAGAATGTGCCAAATTTGGTAAAAACTGTAAACCCACATATCCGAGAAGCTCAACAAAGCATGAGCTTGAGAAACATGAAGAAAGTTATGCCAAGGCACGCCATAATCTCTTTGCTCAAAACCAGTGATAGAGAGAAACTCTTAAAAGCAACCAGAGAAAGAAGACCAGTTATGGACAGAGGAACGAAGATAAAAGTGACAGCAGTTATGTTCCTCTGGAAACAAGGAGAGAAGAAAAGTGGAACAACATCTTTTAAAGGTTGAAATTAAAACAAAACAAAACAAAAACCTGTCAACCTACAATTCTGTACCTATTTTCCAAAAATGAAGGTGAAAAAACAAAAACCTTTTTAGACATACCAACGCTGAAAGACCCCATCACCAGCAGAACCGCAGTATAAAAACGTCCAAGGAAGTTCTTTGGACAGAAGGAAAATGACCCACGATGGCGATATGGAGCTAAACAAAGGAACAAACAGTTACAGAAATGTTAACTTCATGGCTATACAGTAAGATTTTTATTTAACTCTTTTTCAAAGACACTGGACTGAGCAAAAGTAATCACAATGAAGCATGGGGTTGACAAAATATGCAGACGTGTGTGTGTGACCGTAGCACAAAAATGGGGAGTGGAGAAATGGAGCCATTTTGGTGTAAAGTTCTCACAGTGTGAGGTGCTGTATCTCCACCCGGAGGCAGACGTGGGAGGTGGGGCGGCACCACGCGGTTTCTGTTGGGACTGTTAGAGAAGAACAGATGGGATGCGGAAGACAGAGGTCAGGAGCACCCATGAGGAGAGCTCCTGGGAAGGGACCTGGGTGGGAGGTGGGCACCACCCCTTGGTCAGGCAGCACTGTCGGGCCAGGGGACATGGAAAGAGGCCAAAGCCAGCCTTGAACAAGCCACAGCTCTAAGACTCAGAACTGAACTGAAGAGCAGCAAAAGCGTTCTTTGAAAATTCCCTGTCAAAGCCTCCATCTTTAGCGTTCATGTGCATTATCCCAGAATATAACCAAACAAGCTTCCAGCTTCCCAGCAGATGCCATATTGCATTTGATATTTTTGAGGCCAAATACCATAATATCATTAGGTGAGACATTCAGATGGAGGAACTATTCTGTGAGACTGAGGAGCTGGAGAGAATAAACACAGTGAAAGGAAGACATAATTCAAAGACCAAGTCAGAGTCTACGTTGAAAAGGCTAGACTGCACAAAAGGAATTTAAATCAAGTTAAATGAGGCTTCTAAATATACAGTGAAATAATGCAAAGAAGCCCACACCTGCCTCTTGGTATGCTAGGTTTCTCCACAAATAATAAATCATCTAGCTGGGAACATAGGAAGAAAGCCTTCTCTCCCTTTCACTGATGAAAAATTCTAGACACACAGAGAATGATTTGCTCAAGGATATGAGCAAATAATAATAATCAGAATCGGGTCTAAGACTCAGGCTTCTTGACTTGAAATTCAGGAGTTCTAGCGAATTTTTTTTAAAAATATTTATTTATTTGAGAGCAAAAGAGAGACAGAGGGGTGGAGGGAGGGGTAGAAGGAGAGGGAGAGAGAGAATCCACAAGCAGACTTTCCACTGAGTGCAGAGCCCAATGCAGGGCTCGATCCCAGGACCCTGAGATCATGACTTGAGCCGAAACCAAGAGTTGGACACTTAACTGACTGAGCCACCTGGGTGCCCCGAGTTCTACCTATTTTTAAGTTGGAGGATGTTTAAAACTTTTAAATGAAGTGTAATATATAGGCAGAAAAATAAACAAACAAAGGATCAGAAACTGAGCACGCCAACATAACTAGTGCCCAGATCAAGAAAGAGAATATTTCCAGCCCTGGAAATCCACTCCTGTCCTCTTCCCATCACTATCCCCCCAAAGTAACCACTATCCTGACTTCCAAAAGCATAGACTACTTTTGCCTGTTTTTGTACTTCTTAGAAATGGAAAAATAATTTTTTTTTGCTTCTAGTTGTTGTAGCTAAACATTATTTTTGTGAGGTTCACCCATACCATCGCATATTCAGGTAGACTGTTCATCGCCATTGCTGTATAGTACCCCATTATTTGATTATACAACCACCTACTTATTCCTTCTACCAGATGCCAATGGCACTTGAGTAGTTTCTAGTACAGAGCCTTTATAAAGAACGCTGTCATGAAAATTCTTATAGGTGTCTTTTAATGGACATATGTTCACAGCTTTGCTGAATATTATTTAAGACTGGATTGCCGAGTCTTAGACTATGTATATGTGAAGCATTAGTAGATACTCCAATTGTCAAATTTAAATTTTGGCTAACGAAATTTAAAAATAACCTGATTATAAAAATTTCTATTTGTTTATATCTGGGCATTTGCCTTATATTGCTGTATAATTGTCTTTGCAGCTACATCATTGAGGAGCGGCGCATGACCTGGTTTGCCCTTGATCTCTATGGTGCTGGTGGCTCGGGGCTGGGTGCAGAGTACCTGTTATGTGAATACTTTCTTATTCAAATGTACAAGGAACTGCATAGACATGGTTCTGCTTCCAGGAAAGAATCACTGCCTTCAGACACACGTGGGAAAGACAAAATATCTCAAGAGAAAGAGTAACTAAGCCAAGATTGGTTTTAAAAGTTGAGAGCAGAAGAGATCATGGCTCATAAATCTTTGTATCACTCACATTACGTAACACGGTGCTTTCCCCAGAGGAGCTGCCCCATAAGTATTTGCCAAATGAATGGAATCAAGATAGAAATGATCATGAATGGGTTATATCATGTCCAACTCAGAGGAGAGTACATGTTGAGATGGGAAAACAAGACGAATATAGACTGGGTAAAAGTTGGAGGGAAATATGCATTAATCCAACTCATGGAAAACATTTCACATATGGAAAGCAACATAAGTATTTTATTAATTTTGTGGCCATTTCTATCCAAACAGAGAAATCCTGGATCTCTCACCCTAATCTTCAACAATGTAAGATTGAAGAATGGGCAAAGTTTGAGCGACTGGAGGTGAAACCATTCCTCAATACCCAGATGCGTAATCTCATTAATCCCAAATTTTTTAATTAAAAAATTAATACCAAACACAAGGGTATCTCCCTAAGAGACCCGACCTCAAGAACTCCAGGTAAGATGTGAGCTGCTGGTGGGGACACGAGACAGTGGTGGGCTTTACCTCCAGCTCAGGCTCTGGTTTTTAGGATTTAAGGCTGAACTTCTTTGCCTATGCAGCAACAAAATTCATAAGGGCTGGCTTAAGTCACAGGGAAAAAAGACGAGATGTCAAGGGTTTTCCTGAAAGGGATTTTTGGAGAAAAGGAGGGCTTCAAAAGAAATCTGAACTTGACAGCGTCTTGAATCCCTCAACAGACCCTCAGGCCTAAGCCGACCAAGAGCAAGTTACACAGACGTGTGCATTTCTGCTGAGGGCAACACAAAGGAAGTGTCTCTCATCCATTTCAAAACCAGATAGAATGAAATATAAACCTCTGCAAGTTATGCTCAGCGGCAAGTTTTGACATCTCACAGGAAATCAAGTTTCTGCCAAGGAAAAGCCAAGAGTTCTTGGTCAAGACCCAAAGGACTTTTTCAAGTTTCTCATTAGCAAGCCAGAGAGTAATATGAGGTTTCTAACCCACTCTATAAACCGCAGTATCTCCCCTTACTTAACATCAGGAAAACCCAAGAATACTTTTTAAATGAACAAAGAACTCAAAGTGTCACAGCTTTCCTGCAGGAAAGGGGGAGAATGACCCCTTCCCAGGGCCACTGTAGTCAGGTGTGCCAAGCCCAATCCCACTGGGGCTTTACGAAGAAAGGAAAGGGGGGCGACAATGGGGGTGCAAGAAGGGGAAGTGGGAGAGAGAAAGGAAGAGGAAATTGAATATCTACTCTGTGCTATGTTTTTTTAATTTAAATTTTTTTAATTTAAATTCAATTAACATATAATGTATTATTGGTTTCAGGGGTACAGGTCTGTGATTCATCAGTCTTATATAATACCCAGTGCTCGTTATAACACATACCCTCCCCAATGTCCATCAACCAGTCCTCCCCTCAACCCCCTCCCCTCCAGCAACCCTCAGTTTTGTTTCCTATGATTAAGAGTCTCTTATGGTTTGTCTCCTTCTCTGGTTTCATCTTGTTTTATTTTTCCCTCTCTTCTCCTATGATCCTCTGCCTTGTTTCTTAAATTCCACATATCAGCGAGATATGATAATTGTCTTTCTCTGACTGACTTATTTCACTTAGCATAATACCCTCTAGTTCCATCCATGTTGTTGCAAATGGCAAGATTTCATTTTTTGATGGGCTGCATAATATTCCATTGTGTGTGTGTGTGTGTGTGTGTGTGTGTGTGTGTGTATATATATATATATATATAAAATCTTCTTTATCCATTCATTTGTCGATGGACATCTGAGCTCTTTCCATAATTTGGCTATTGTGGACATCGCTGCTATAAACACTGGGGTGCAGGTGCCCCTTCTGATCACTACATTCATATCTTGGGGGTAAATACCCAGTAGTGCAATTGCTGGGTTATAGGGTAGCTCTATTTTCAACTTTCTGAGGAACTTCCATACCATTTTCCAGAGTGGCTGCACCAGCCTGCATTCCCACCAACAGTTTAAGAGGGCTCCCCTTTCTCTGCATCCTCGCCAACATCCATTGTTTCCTGACTTGTTAATTTTAGCCATTCTGACTGGTATTAGGTGGTATCTCATTGTGGTTTTGATTTGTATTTCCCTGATGCCGAGTGATGTTGAGCACTTTTTCATGAGTCTATTGGCCATTTGGATGTCTACTTTGGAGAAATGTCTGTTCATATCTTCTGCCCATTTCTTGACTGAATTATTTGTTCTTTGGGTGTTGAGTTTGATAAATTCTTTATAGATTTTGGATACAAGTCCTTTATCTGATATGTCATTTGCAAATACCTTCTCCCATTCTGACGGTTGTCTTTTGGTTTTGTCAACTGTTTCCTTTGCTGTGCAAAAGCTTTTACCTTGATGAAGTTCAAACAGTTCATTTTTGCCTTTGTTTCCCTTGCCTTTGGAGAAGTGTCTAGCAAGAAGTTGCTGCAGTCTAGGTCACAGAGATTGCTGCCTGTGTTCTCCTTGAGGATTTGATGGATTCCTGTCTCACACTGAGGTCTTTCATCCATTTTGAGTCTATTTTTATGTATGGTGTAAGGAAATGGTCCAGTTTCATTCTTCTGCCTGTGGCTGTCCAATTTTCCCAACACTATTTGTTGAAGAGACTTTTTTCCATTGGATGTTCTTTCCTGCTTTGTCAAAGATTAGTGGACCATAGAGTTGAGGGTCCATTTCTGGATTCTCTATTCTGTTCCATTGTTCTATGTGTCTGTTTTTGTGTCAGTACCATACTGTCTTGATGATTACAGCTTTGTAATAGAGCTTGAAGTTGAGTTGTGATGCCACCAGTTTTAGTTTTCTTTTTCAACATTACTTTGGCTATTTGGGGTCTTTTCTTGTTCCATACAAATTCTAGGATTATTTGTTCCAGCTCTGTGAAAAAAGTTGATGGTATTTTGATAGGGATTGCACTGAATGTGTACATTGCTCTAGGTGGCCTAGACATTTTCACAATATTTGCTCTTCCAATGCATGAGCATGGAACATTTTCCCACTTCTTTATGTCTTCCTCAATTTCTTTCATGAGTGTTGTCTAGTTTTCGGAGTACGGATCCTTTGCCTCTTTGGTTAAGTTTATTCCTAAGCATCTTATGGTTTTTGGTGCAATTGTAAATGGGATCAACTCCTTGATTTCTCTTTCTTCTGTTTCATTGTTGGTGTATATAAATGCAACTGATTTCTGTGCATTGATTTTATATCCTGCCACTTTGCTAAACTCCTGTATGAGTTCTAGCAATTTCGGGGTGGAGTCCTTTGGGTTTTCCACATAGAATATCATGTCATCTGCAAAGAGTGAGAGTTTGACTTTGCCAATTTGGATGCCTTCTATTTCTTTTTGTTGTCTGATGGCTGAAGCTAGGACTTCTAGTACTATGTTGAACAGCAGTGGTGATAGTGGATATCCCTGCCATGTTCCTGACCTTAGGGGAAAAGCTCTCAGTTTTTCTCATTGAGAATGATATTTGATGTGGGTTTTCTATAGATGACTTTTATGATTTTGAGATAGGTACACTTTATCTGTACACTGTGAAAAGTTTTAATCAAGAAAGGATGCTGTACTTTGTCAAATGCTTTTTCTGCATCTATTGAGAGGATCATATGGTTCTTGTCCTTTCTTTTATTTATGTAGTGTATCACATCGATTGATTCACAGATGTTGAACCACACTTGCAGCCCAGAAATAAATCCCACTTGGTCATGGTGAATAATCCTTTTAATATACTTTTGGATCAAATTGGCTACTATTTTGGTTAGAATTTTTGCATCCATGTTCATCAGGGATGTTGGTCTGTAATTCTCCTTTTTGGTGGGGTCTTTGTCTGGTTTTGGGATCAAGGTAATGCTGGCCTCATAGAAAGAGTTTGGAAGTTTTCCTTCCATTTCAATTTTTTGAAACAGCTTCATAAGAAGAGGTATTAATTCTTCTTTAAATGTTTGGTAGAATTCCTCTGGGAAGCCATGTAGCCCTGGGCTCTTGCTTATTGAGAGATTTTTTATTACTGCTTCAATTTCCTTTGGTCTGTTCGGGTTTTCTATTTCATCTTGGTTCAGTTTTAGTAGTTTATATGTCTCCAGAAATGCATCTGTTTCTTACAGATTGCCTAGTTTACTGGCATATAGTTGCTCATAATAACTCTTTGGTGTTGGTTGTGATCTCTCCTCTTTCATTCATGATTTTATTTATTTGGGTCCTTTCTCTTTTCTTTTCGAGAAGTCTGGCCAAGGGTTTATCAATCTTATTAATTCTTTCAAAGAACCAGTTCCTACTTTTGTTGATCTGTTCTACTGTTCTTTTGGTTTTTATTTCATTGATTTCTCCTCTAATCTTTATTATTTCTCTTCTCCTGCTGGGTTTAGGCTTTATTTGCTGTTCTTTCTCCAGCTCCTTTAGGTGTAGGGTTAGGCTGTGTATTTGAGAACTTTCTTGTTCCTTGAGAAAGGCTTGTACTGCTATATACTTCCCTCTTATGACTGCCTTTGCTGCATCCCAAAGATTTTGAACAGTTGTGTTTTCATTTTCATTTGTTTCTATGAATTTTTAATTCTTCTTTAATTTCTTGGTTGACCCATCATTCTTTAGTAGGATGCTCTTTAGACTCCATGTATTTGAGTCCTTTCCAACTTTCCTCTTGTGATTGAGTTCCAGTTCAAAGCATTATGGTCCAAAAATAATCAGGGAATGATTCCAATCTTTTGGTGCTGATTGAGACCTAATTTGTGACCCAGGATGTGATCTATTCAGGAGAATATTCTATGTGCACTTGAGAAGAGTGTGTATTCTGTTGCTTTGGAGTGGAATGTTCTGAATGTATCTGTAAAGTCCATCTGGTCCAGTGTGTCATTCAAAGCCCTTATTTCCTTGTTGATCTTCCGCTTAGATGATCTGTCCATTGCAGTGAGGGAGGGGTGTTAAAGTTCCCTATTATTGTATTATTATCAATGTGTTTCTTTGATTTTGTTATTAATTGGCTTATATAATTGGCTGCTCCCATGTTAGGGCCATAAATATTTACAATTGTTAGATCTTTTTCTTGGGTAGACCCTTTAATTATGATATAGTATCCTTCCTCATCTCTTATTACAGTCTTTTGTTTAAAATCTAATTTGTCTGATATAGGGATTGCCACCCCAGCTTTCTTTTGATGTCCATTAGCATGATAAATGGTTTTGCATCCCCTCACTTTTAATCCAGAGGTGTCTTTGGGTCTAAAATGAGTCTTTTGAAGACAGCATATCCATGGGTCTTGCTTTTTTATCCAATCTGATACCCTGTGTCTTTTGATTGGAGCATTTAGCCCATTTACATTCAGAGTAACTACTGAAAGATATTAATTTAGTGCCATTGTATTGCCTGTAAAATGACTGTTAGTGTATATTATCTCTGTTCCCTTCAGGTCTATGTTACTTTTGGGCTCTTTGTTTAGAAAACCCCTTTTAATATTTCTTGTAGAGCTGGTTTGGTGATCACAAATTCTTTTAGTTTCTGTTTGTCCTGGAAGCTTTTAATCATTCCTTCTATTTTGAATGACATCCTAGCTGGACAAAGTGTTCTTGGCTGCATATTTTTCTACTTTAGCACCCTGTATATATCATGCCAGTCTTTTCTGGCCTGCCAGGTCTCTGTGGATAGGTCTGCTGCCAGTCTAATGTTTCTACCCTTTTAGGTTACAGACCTCTTGTCTCAAGCTGCTTTCAGGATTTTCTCTTTGTCTCTGAGATTTGTACATTTCACTATTATATGTCAGGGTGTTGATCTATTTTTATTGCTTTTGAGGGAGGGTTTCTCTGTGCCTCCTTGATTTTGATACCTTCCTCAGATTAGGGAAGTTCTCTGCTATAATTTGCTCCAATATACCTTCTGCCCCTCTCTCTCTCTTTCCTCTTCTTCTGGGATCCCAATTATTGTAATATTGTTCCACTTTATGGTATCACTTATCTCTAGATTGCTCCCCTCATGATCCAATAGTTGTTTCTCTCTCTTTTTCTCAGCTTCTTTATTCTCCATTGTTTGGTATTCTACATCACTAATTCTCTCTTCTGCCTCATTTATCCTAGCAGTTAGGGCCTCCATTTTTTATTGCATGTCATTAATAGCCTTTTTAATTTTGACTTGTTTAGATTTTAGTTCTTCTATTTCTCTGGAAAGGGATTCTCTAGTGTCATCTATACTTGTTTCAAGCCCAGCTAGTATCTTTATAATCGTTATTCTGAACTCTAGTTCTGACATCTTACTAATGTCCATATTGATTAGGTCCCTGCCAGTCAGGATGGCCTCTTGTTCTCTTTTTTGAGGTGAGTTTTTCCATCTTGTCATTCTTACAGAAAGTGGTTGCTTTTCTATTCATAGAGTTACAGCTATTCTTTTCTTCACTCTCCGGTTGAGTTTGCAGGTGTTCAGAATGATTTCATAGCTATCTAGCTGAATTCCTAGGACCAGACGAAATTAAGGTCTCCTACTCCTCCACCATCTTGGACTCTCTCATGTGCTATGTTTTTTATATAAAGTATTTGATTTGATCCTCAAAGCCACTCTGCAAGGTGGGTATTCTTATTCCTATTTTTATGGACAAAGCAATTAATGCTTGCCTAAAATCACATGGCCAATTCTGCTTCCCCTGGGCAAGTGGGGTCTCTGCTGTGGGCCTCATTCTCTAGAGGACTTTGCTTTGGCCTTCCTCTATATGAGGAAGAGTGATGGCCACATCACTCTATATGAAGTAAAGAGTTCCAAGGGTAAGGGATGTGACTACCCACTCGATGATACTCCACGTACCTGGAACCCTGGTATTCTCTGTCCAAATGACCTCAAGCCTTCTTTCAAGCCCACAGAAGTCTCTTTCCTGGGTTCATACTCATGAGTGGGTGCTGGGATGTTGATGTGTATCCCCAGACCTCAGGGTGACCAAGGGGGTGATGCTGGCAGGGGTATGTGGGCTAGCTTTCTAGCTAGCATACATGCAGGCTTCTCGTGATGCAAGACTGAGTGGGGAGAGGGTGGAAAGAGAAGGGAGGGTTAGGTACAGACATGGGAGGAGCTGGAGGCTGGGTCCTCTCATTTTATCACATCAGAGCAGAACTCCAAGTAGTCTGGGAATTCTCAAAGCTGGCCTACCAGGTCATTATGAAGGTGTATTTGTCGATGGTGGAGCATATAATTCATATATTTAACAGTTTGTTACCTGTATATGCATATTTTATAACTCTTCAGTATTGAGGCATATGGCATGGGGCTTTCATTTGTGTCCTTACCTGGGTCCTGCAAATGTTGGTGGTGAGCCTGTCTATAGTCAATAAAGAGGTGAAGCCCAAACCCAGCTCTGTCCCTTGCCGAGGGTGAATGGTTTGCACTGCCCTATGATGCCTGACCCCACAGAGAAGTCAGTGGCAGGAGTAGTGCTAACTATTTTATGAAAATAATTTCAGAGAAATTATTTCTGACGATTTCCCATCACAGGTCCTGAGTGGCTATGAACATGCTGTGGGGGCCTTGGAAAGCCACCCAGCCCTCTGGGTTCAGTTCCCTCCTCTGGGAAATGACTTCTAAGCTGTCATTCAGTTTGAAGACACTAGGAATCTAAAGAATAATTAAACCTATTTCCTAGCTGTATTTGAGGGTCTCAGCAATAGGTCTTTTAAGATCATGAAGTGCTTTAAAGAGTAATGGCAGTAAATGATAATATAAAGACCATGATGGTAGGGGAATAAAAAGAATAGATCACCTCAGACACTGTGCACCTGGTAGAGGACCTTGGCAATCAATGTCTTGAAAGGCCAGGGGGCCAGGGATGGCAGTAGAGAAAGAGGGTGGGACATTGGACATCCCTGAGTGATGAATAACAGAGGCACAAGTAAGCTTTTGTTGTGGACAACATGGCCTGGCCTGGGAGGCAGCAAGTCTGTCATGGCTCCCACCTGTTCCCTGTGTCTCTTGGAGGAAAAGGAGCATGAGGCATGGTAGAGACCCAGGACAGGGTGAGGGGATGGAGGGGGCCAGATCCAGGGTAGGATGGGACTCTGACTGCCTTACTGGGGGCCTCCAAAGTATGGGTCCTGCTGTGCTGGGCCCGGGAACAGTGTTCTTGCCTCTTGACCTCCGTTACTCTGTTCTATTTCTCTCCATGGAGAATCCTGCCTTCTTCACCCTGTCCAATTGGCTCTTACCTATCCATTAGCCTGAAGAGGCAGATTGGTGCTGAGATTCTCACCAGGGAGGAACATGGTCTCTCATTCCTTACTCTGAACCCTTGATAATCAAGCCCAAGTGAGACACGACCCATGTCACCACAGACGCAGTGCTGAAGGAGTCTGTGGCCCTCTACAGGTCTGTGTCTTGCTCCATGGGTGTGCAAGGGAAGGGTATAACCTGACAATCATAGAATGGAAGGGGCCTGGGCTCTAAAGCCCAAGGATCTGGAGAGCTTTCTTGCTTCCTCACAGACTGGCTCTGTGTCCTGAGGCAAGTTCCTAAATCATTCTGAGCTCCCAGTTTTCTCATCCATAAAATGGGAATAATAATTTTCTATTCTATAGGGTTGTCACAAGAACAAAATAAGGAAATAGATTCAGGGGCACCTGGATGGAGCAGTTGGTTGAGCATCCTATTTGGTTTCAGCTCAGGTAATGATCTCAGGGTTGTGAGACTGAGCCCTGCATCAGGCTCCGTGCTCAGCATGGAGTCAGCTTGGGATTCCCTCTCCCTCTCCCTCTGTCCCTCCCACTCATGCTTTCCCTAAAATAAATAAATCTTATATTAAAAAAAAAAAAGAGGAGTACCTGAGTGGCTCAGTCGGTTAAGTGTCTGCCTTCAGCTCAGGTCAAGGTCCTGGGATTGGGCCCCATGTCCAGCTCCCTGATCAGTGGGGAACCTACTTCTCCCTCTCCCTCTACCCAACCCCTCCCCTGCTCATGCTCTCTTTCGAATAAATAAATAAAATAATATATATTTAAAAAAAAAAAGAAAATATATTCAAAGAGTTTAGTCTAGGGACTTGCCCAAAATGGGGACTGCTTAAATATTGCCCATTTCAAGCACAAACTACAAAAAAAAGTCCATCTCAAATCCATCTGGAGCAAAACTCCATGGCTGCTAGATGTATGTTCTTGATCCTCCAGACGGTTCTTACATCTCACCATCCATCCATCTCCACTGAGCTTAAGCATCTAAGCATTATTCATGGAGAAAGGCCAAATGGACAGTGTAGGAAGAAGAAAATCAGGATTTGTGGGTTGGGGAGAAACACTTCTGGCTCAATCAAGCAGGACCCAGCCTTCTGCTGCAACCTTTGCTATGGCATCAGAGTCAGACCTGGTGACAGAGCAATCTGGATTATTAGAACAAAGCCTGGAGGACATGCAGGCAAAAACCTTGGTTATAGTAGAGATAAAGACAGACTTGGGGAAGATCTATACATAAGCACTATTTGACATGCTATTAAATGAATAAGATGTATTGTTATAGTACCTGTGCTCAGTGATACAGTTTTGGGTAAACAGGGGTACAGGAGGTTGGGGTCTGGGTAGGATAACAGTTGCTAATACAATGAGATAAGACTAAGGTCACTAGATGTGGCTGTATAGGCTGTCCACTCCATAGCTCCAAGTTCCAGTCACCCAGACACTGGACCTGTAAATGGTGGATACAGGCATACCTTAGAGATACTGTGGGTTTGGTTCCAGACCACTACGATGAAGCAAATATAACAATAAAGCGAGTCAAATGAATTTTTTGGTTTTCCAGTGCATATAAAAGTTATGTTCACACTGTACTATAGTATTAACTGTTCAATGGCATTATGTCTAAGGAAAAGTACATACCTTAATTGTAAGATACTTTATTGCTAAAGAATACTAACCATCACCTGAGCTTTCAGCAAATCATAATCACTTATCACAGATCACCATAACAAATATAATGATGAAAAGGTTTGAGATACTGTGAGAAGTAACAAACTGACAGAGACATGAAGTGGGAAAATATGTTGGAAAATCATAAATACAGAGAACAAACTGGTAGTTGCCAGCAGGGAGGGGTGGGGGATGAGCAAGCTAGGTGAAGGGGATTAAGAGGCAGAAATAAGTCATGGTGATGAAAAGTACAGCATAGGCAATATAGTCAATGATATTTTAATAATATTGTATGGTGTTGGATTGTAACTAAACTTATTATGGTGTGCATTGTGTAATGTACAGAATTGTTGAATCCCTATGTTGTATACCTGAAACTAATATAACATTATATGTCTACATATTTCTATTAAAAGAAAAGAAAATGGTGCTAATAGAGCCGCTTGACACAAGACTGCCATAAAGTCTTCAATCTGTAGAGTTCCAGTTCAAGATGGTAATGTAGGAAGACTCTGAACTCACCTTCTCCATGGAACACACCAAAATACACCTTTTAATAGAACAATTCCTCCTTAAAAAGAACTGAGGGCTGACTGAACAGCTACTGAACAACTAAAGATAGAGAGAATGGTGAGAGAACAGAAAGAGACACAGAAATGTGCCGTAGTTTAATAGAATAACGAGTATACACAGCCACAGCTCCAGCCAGCCAGCAGAAGTCACCAAGTACATGCAGTCACACAGGGGACACCATACACAAGACTGCTCCTTCAACTTTAGGAGAAGCAGCCATTTTACCTAATCCATAGAAATGAACACAGAAAGTCAAGCAAAACGAGGAGACAGAGGAATATACTCCAAAAGAAAGAACAAGAAAAAAACCCTCAGAAAAAGAATTAAATGAAACAGAGATTAGCAATATGCCTGAAAAAGAGTTTAAAGTAATGATCATAAAGATACTTGCTGGGAGGGAGCAAAGAGTGGAAGAACTCAGTAAGACCTTCGATAAAGAAATAGAAAATATTACTAAGAACCAACCAGAGTTGAAGAATATAATAACTGAAATAAAAAATGCACTAGAGGGAGTCAACAGTACATTAGAGGATGCAGAAGAATATATCAGTGATCTTGAAGACGGGGTAATGGAAAGCACACAAGCTGAGCAGCAGAAAGAGAAAAGAATTTTTAAAAATGAGAATAGATTAAGAGACCACTTGGACAAGATTAAGAGAACAAACATTCACATTATAGCGGTCCCAGAAGAAGAAGAAGAAGAAGAAGAAGGGGGAGGGAGAGGAGGAGGAGGGGGAGGAGGGGAAGGAGGGGGAGGAGGAGGTGGTGGTGGTGGTGGTGGTGGTGGTGGTGGTGGTATGGTGTAGAAAACTTACTTGAAGAAATAATAACTGAAAACTTCCCTAACCTAGGGAAGGATCTAGACATCCAAGTCAAGAAACACAGAGAGTTCCCAACATGTTCATAATTAAAATAACTAAAGATAAAGAGAGATTCCTAAAAGCAGCACAAGAGAAACAAAAAGTTACACACAAGGGAAACCCTGTAAGGCCATCAGCTGATTTTTCGGGAGAAACTTTGCAAGCCAGAAGAGAGTGGCATGATATACTCATGTTGAAAGCACTGAAAGGAGAAACTATAACCAAGAATACTCTACGTAGCCTGGTTATTCAGATTTGAAGAAGTGATAAAGAGTTTCCCAAATAAAAGAGAAAGGAGTTTATTACCACTAAACCAGCCTTACACAAAATCTTAAAGGGACTTCTTTAAGTGGAAAAAAATGGCCATAAATAGACATAAGAAAAATATGAATAAAAAGATGTAAAATATGACACGATATACATAAAATGTGGAGAAGGGAGTAAAAAGGGAAAAAAAGAGAAAGAAAAGGAAAGATTTTTTTCCCTTTCTAGAATGTATTGGAACTTAAATGACCATCAAATTAATATGGAACGCTGGGGCGCCTGGGTGGCTCAGTCGTTAAGTGTCTGCCTTCGGCTCAGGGCGTGATCTCAGGGTCCTGGGGTCGAGCCCCACATCAGGCTCCTCTGCTGGGAGCCTGCTTCTTCCTCTCCCACTCCCCCTGCCTGTGCTCCCTCTCTTGCTGGCTGGCTCTCTCTCTGTCAAATAAATAAATAAAATCTTTTAAAAAATTAATATGGAATGCTATTTACTTAGGATGTTATATGTAAACCTCATGGTAACCACAAAATAAAACCTATGATAGATACACAGAAAATAAAGAGAAAGAAAGCCAAACAAAACACTATAGATATTCACTGATCACAAAGAAAGTGGGCAAGAGAATTAGAAAGGAAAAAAGAACTACAAAACAACTAGAAAACATTTTTTTTTAAATGGCAATAAGCACATGCCTATCAATGGCAATACTTACTTTGAATGTAAATGGTCTACAGGCTCCAATCAAAAGACATAGTTGTAGGAAGAGGAGTTAAGATGGTGGAGAAGTAGGGGACCCCTTTTTCAGCCGGTCCCCTGAGTCGAGCTGGATAGGTACCAGACCAGCCTGAACATCCACGGAATCAGCCTGAGATGCAGGAAGATACATCTGGATCTCTACAAATGAACATCTCCAGCGCTGAGTATTGAGGTACGAAGCGGGGAGCCGTGAAACTGCGCACAGATATCGGAAGATAAACGGAAGGGGGAGGGAGCTGCCGCGTTCGGGCGCTGGGAAGCGGTAGCCACCTGCACGGGGGAAAGGGCAGACTCGAGGACCAGCACCGTGAGAGAGCAGACTGAGACCGTGAATCGGGGAACGCGTGCCACAAGACTGAAACAGAGCTCCAGTGCGCTCACTGGAACCAGACTGAGACCGGGAGCTCCGGAGTGCTCGGGGGCGGCTGGCAGTATTAGAAACACAAAGGACAGAGATGCGCTGGCCCTGGAATTGAGGGCTGGGATGCCAGGTGTGGGGCGCAAATCCCGGGACACTTTAGGGTTGAGCAGCACCAACAGAAACAGAGTTAAAGTGGCCAGAACATCAGTGGAGAACGGTCCGCGATCCCTCTGTTCTGACACAGAGGCTGAGATTCGGCCACTGCTGCTCTGACTCTCAGAAGAGGCACAGCAAACCACCAGGGAAAGCCGCCAGAGAACAAAAGCCTGGAAAGACCGGCTCACAGTGTGCCCACTCCCATCCCCCCTCGCAGGGGACACGGAGACTCTACCCAAACAGGGTTACCTGAGTATCAGCGCGGCAGGCCCCTCCCCCAGAAGGCAGGCCGAAAAATCAAGAAGCCCACATCCCTAAGATCCCTATAAAACAAGGGCGCACGGCCTGGGTCCCGGTCAATAATTTGGGCTCTGGACAACCCCGCAACCTCTCCTCATCAGAATGACAAAAAGGAGAAGTCCCCCTCAGCAAAGAAAAGACAACGAGTCTGTGGCCTCTGCCACAGAACTAATGGATATGGATATAACCAAATTATCAGAAATGGAATTCTGAGTAACAATGGTCAAGATGATGTGTAAACTTGAAAAAAGTATTAACGAAAATGTTAATGAGAATATAGAATCTCTAAGGGTGGAAATGAGAGCGAATCTGGCAGAAATTAAAAATTCTATGAGCCAAATGCAGTCAAAACTAAGGCTCTGACAGCCAGGGTAAATGAGGCAGATCGTATCATTGAATTGGAGGATCGGTTAGTAGAAGAGGAAACTAAAATAGAATCTGGACTTAAAAAAATCCACGCTCATGAATGTAGGTTACGGGAAATTACTGACTCAATGAAACTTTCCAATGTCAGAATCATCGGCATCCCAGAGGGGGTGGAGATAAACAGAGGTCTAGAAGAGATATTTGAAGAAATTGTAGCTGAACACTTCCCTAATCTAGCAAGGGAAACAAACATCCGTGTCCAAGAGGCAGAGAGGACACCTCCCAAGCTCAACCACGACAAACCTACACCATGTCACGTCATAGTGCATTTCGCAAATATTAGATCCAAGGATACAGTATTGAGAGTGGCCAGGGCAAAGAAATTTCTCACATACCAAGGCAAAGGTATCAGAATTACGTCAGACCTGTCTACACAGACCTGGAATGAGAGAAAGGGTTGGGGGGGGCATTTTTAAAGGTCTTTCAGAGAAAAACATGCAGCCAAGGATCCTTTATCCAGCAAGGCTGTCATTCAGAATTGATGGAGAGATAAAGACCTTCCAGAATCCCCAGTCACTGACCAATTTCATAACCACGAAACCAGCCCTACAGGAGATATTAAGGGGGGTTCTATAAAAGTAAAAAGGCTCCAAGAGTGATACAGAACAGAAAGTCACAATCGATAGAAATAAAGACTGTACTGGCAACATGGCATCATTAAAATCATATCTCTCAATATTCAGTCTCAATGTAAATGGCCTAAATGCTCCCATAACGCCACAGGGTTGTAGACTGTATAAAAAGACATGACCCATCCATCTGCTGTCTGCAAGAGACTCATTTTGAACCTAAAGATACATTCAGACTGAAAGTAAAGGGATGGAATACTATCTTTCATGCCAATGGACCTTAAAAGAAAGCTGGGATAGCAATTCTCATATCAGACAGATTGGATTTTAAACTAGAGACTATAGTTAGAGACACAGAAGGGCACTATATTATTCTTAAAGGATGTATCCAACAAGTGGATATGACAATTATAAATATATATGCCCCCAACGGAGGGCAGCAAGATACACGAACCAACTCTTAACCAGAATAAAGAGACAAATAGATAAAAATACATTAATAGTGGGGACCTCAACACTCCACTATCAGAAATAGACTGAACACCCATGCAAAAAATCAACAAAGAAACAATAGCTTTGAATGCCATACTCGATGAGTTGGACCTCATAGATATATATAGAACACTACACCCCAGAACCAAAGAATACTCATTCTATTCTAATGTCCATGGGACATTCTCAAGAATAGACCATGTTCTGGGTCACAAAACAGGTCTCAACCGATACCAAAAGACTGAAATTATTCCCTGCATATTCTCAGACAACAACGCTTTCAATTGGAACTCAACTACAAGGAAAAATTTGGAAGAAACTCAAACACTTGGAGACTAAGAACCATCCTGCTCAGGAATGACTCAATAAACCAGGAAATCAAATATCAATTTAAACAATTTATGGAGACCAACGAGAATGAAAACACAATAGCCCAAAACCTGTGGGATACTGCAAAGGCAGTCCTAAGGGGGAAATACATAGCCATCCAAGCCTCACTCAAAAGAATAGAAAAATCTAAAATGCAGTTTTTATATTCTCACCTCAAGAAGCTGGAACAGCAACAGAGGGACAGACCTAATCCACGCACGAGGAAGCAGTTGACCAAGATTAGAGCAGAAATCAATGAATTAGAAACCAGGAGTACAGTAGAGCAGATCAACAGGACTAGAAGCTGGTTCTTTGAGAGAATCTATAAAATTGACAGACCACTGGCAAGACTTATCCAAAAGAATAGAGAAAGGACCCAAATTAATAAAATTATGAATGAAAAAGGAGAGGTCACTACCAACACCAATGAAACTGGAAGGATTATTAGAAACTTTTATCAACAGCTCTATGCCAATAAATTAAGCAATCTGGAAGAGATGGAGACCTTCCTGGAAACCTATAAATTACCAAGACTGAAACAGGAAGAAATGTATTTCTTAAACAGGCCAATTAATTATGAAGAGATTGAGTCAGTGATAAACAACCTTCCAAATAACAGAACTCCAGGCCCGGACAGTTTTCCTGGGGAATTCTACCAAACATTCAAAGAAGAAATAATAGGGGAATTCTACCAAACATTCAAAGAAGAAATAATACCTATTCTCCTAAAGCTATTTCAAAAAATAGAAACAGAAGGAAAACTACCAAACTCATTCTATGAGGCCAATATTACCTTGATCCCCAAACCAGGCAAAGACCCCATCAAAAAGGAGAGTTACAGACCAATTTCCCTAATGAACATGGACGCCAAAATCCTCAACAAGATCGTGGTTAATAGAATCCAACAGTACAGTAAAAGGATTATCCATCATGACCAAGTGGGATTCATCCCTGGGATGCAAGGGTGGTTCAACATTCGCAAGTCAATCGGGGTCTTAGATTTTATCCAGAAAGAAAAATTCAGAAATCATATGATTCTCTCAATAGATGCAGAAAAAGCATTTGACAAAATACAGCATCCTTTCCTGATTAAAACACTTCAGCGTGTAGGGATAGTGGGTACATTCCTCAATCTCATAAAAACCATCTATGAAAAGCCTATAGCAAATATCATTTTCAATGGGGAAAAGCTGGAAGCCTTTCCGTTGAGATCAGGAACACGACAAGGATGCCCACTCTCGCCTCCTTGGAGGAGGAACACAAGTACTAGACGTCCTTGCAACAGCAATCAGACAACAAAAAGGGATCAAAGGTATCCAAATCAGCAAAGAAGAAGTCAAAATGTCTCTCTTCGCAGATGACATGATACTCTATATGGAAAACCCAAAAGAATCCACTCCCAAACTATTAGCAGTTATAGAGCAATTCAGTAATGTGGCGGGATACAAAATCAATACTCAGAAATCAGTTGCATTTCTATACACAAATAATAAGACTGAAGAAAGAGAAATTAAGGAATCCATCCCATTTACAATAGCACCAAAAACCATACGTTACCTTGGAATTAACTTAACCAGAGACGTAAAGGACCTATATTCTAGAAACTATAAATCACTCTTGAAAGACATTGAGGAAGACACAAAAAGATGGAAAAATATTCCATGCTCATGGATTGGAAGAATTAACATAGTTAAAATGTCCATGCTACCCAGAGCAATCTACACTTTCAGTGCTATCCCGATCAAAATACCGAGGACGTTTTTCAAAGAACTGGAACCAATAGTCCTTAAATTTGTGTGGAACCAGAAAAGGCCCCGAATTTCCAAGGAACTATTGAAAAGGAAAAACAAAGCTGGGGGCTTCACAATGCTGGATTTCGAGCTGTACTACAAAGCTGTGATCACAAAGACAGCATGGTACTGGCACAAAAACAGACACATAGACCAATGGAACAGAAGAGAGAACCCAGAAATGGACCCTCGGCTCTTTGGGCAACTAATCTTTGATAAAGCAGGAAAAAACATCCGGTGGAAAAATACAGTCTCTTCAATAAATGGTGCTGGGAAAATTGGACAGCTACGTGCAAAAGAATGAAACTTGACCACTATCTCACACCATACACAAAGATAAACTCCAAATGGATGAAAGACCTCGATGTGAGACAGGAATCCATCAAAATTCTAGAGAAGAACATAGGCAGCACTCTCTTCGACATCAGCCAAAGCAACCTTTTTCATGACACATCTCCAAAGGCAAGAGAAACAAAAGATAAAATGAACTTGTGGGACTTCGTCAAGATAAAAAGCTTCTGCACAGCCAAGGAAATAGTCAAAAAAACTAAGAGAAAGCCCACGGAACTGTAGAATATATTTGCAAATGATGCTACAGATAAAAGACTAGTATCCAAGATCTACAAAGAACTTCTCAAACTCAATATGCAAGAAACAATAAACAAATCATAAAATGGGCAGAAGATATGAACAGACACTTTTCCAACAATGACATACAAATGGCTAACAGACACATGAAAAAATGTTCAAAATCATTAGCTATCAGGGAAATTCAAATCAAAACCACACTAAGATACCACCTTACGCCAGTTAGAATGGCAACAATTGACAAGGCAAGAAACAACAATTGCTGGAGAGGATGTGGAGAAAGAGGATCCCTCCTACATTGTTGGTGGGAATGCAAGTTGGTACAGCCACTCTGGAAAACAGTGTGGAGGTCCCTTAACAAGTTATAAATTGAGCTACCCTATGACCCAGCCATTGCAATACTGGGTATTTACCCCAAAGATACAGACGTAGTGCAGAGAAGGGCCATATGCACCCCAATGTTCATAGCAGGTTTGTCCACAACAGCCAAATCGTGGAAGGAGCCGAGATGCCCTTCAACAGATGACTGGATTAAGAAGTTGTGGTCCATATATACAATGGGATATTACTCAGCTATCAGAAAGAACGAGTTCTCAACATTTGCTGCAACATGGACGGCACTGGAGGAGATAATGCTAAGTGAAATAAGTCAAGCAGAGAAAGACAATTATCATATGATTTCTCTCATCTATGGAACATAAGAACTGGGAAGATCGGTAGGGGAAGAAAGGGATAAAGAAAGGGGGGGTAATCAGATGGTGGAATGAAACATGAGAGACTATGGACTCTGAGAAACAAACTGAGGGCTTCAGAGGGGAGGGGGTGGGGGAATGGGATAGGCTGGTGATGGGTAGTAAGGAGGGCACATATTGCATGGTACACTGGGTGTTATACGTAACTAATGAATCATCAAACTTTACATCAGAAACTAGGGATGTACTGTATGGTGACTAACATAATATAATAAAAAAATTAAAAATAAATAAATAAGAGAATACTATGAAAAATTATATGCCGACAAACTGGACAACCTAGAAGAAATGGATAATTTCCTAGAAATATATAATATTCTAAAACTGAACAGGAGTAAATAGAAAATCCGAACAGACTGATTAGAAGAGAAGTAACAAACCGGAATTGGTAATTCAAAAAATAAAAGTCCAGGACCAGATTTATTCACAGGTGAATTCTACCAGACATTTAAAGAAAAGTTAATACCTATTCTCCACAAACTAGCACAAAAAGTAGAAGAGGAAGAAAAGCTTCCAAATATGTTTTACAAGGCCAGCACTACACTAATACCAAAAACAGACAAAGACACCACAAAAAAAGAAAACTACAGGCCAATATCTCTGATGAACACAGATGCGAAAATATTCAACAAAATATTAGCAAACCACGTCCAACAATACAAAAAGATCATTCACCATAGTTGGGTGGGATTTATTCCTTGGATGCAAGGATGGTTCAATATTCACAAATCAATCAGTATCATATGCCATATCAACAAAATAAAGGATAAAAATCAGATAATCATCACAATAAATGCAGAAAAATCATTTGCCAAGACTCAACATCCATTCTTGATGAAAACTCTCAGCAAAATGGGGTTAGAGAGAACATACATCAATAAAGGCCATATAGGACAAACCCACAGCTAACATCATACTGAATGGTGAAAAACTGAGAGCTTTCCCTTTAAGGTCAGAACAAGAGAAAGATGTCTACTCTCATCACTTTTATTCAATATAGTACTAGAAGTCCTAGTCACAGCAACCAGACAAGAAAAAGAAATAAGAAGCATCCATATTGGTAAAGAAGAGGTTAAATTGTCACTATTTGCAGATAACATAATATTATTCGTAGAAAATTCTGAAGACTCTGCCAAAAAACTACTAGAAGTAATAAAAGAATTCAGTAAAGGGGCAGAATACAAAATTAATAACCAGAAATTGGTAGAATTTCTGTACACTAACAAGGAAGTTGCAGAAAGAGAATTTTAAAAAGACACCACTTAAAATTGTACCAAACAGAATAAAATACCTAGGAATTAACTTAACCAGAAGGGTGAAAGACCTGTACTCTGAAAACTATAAAACACCAATGAAATAAATTAAAGATGACACAAACAAGTGCTCATGGATTGGAAGAATTAATATTATCAAAATGTCCATAGTACCCAAAGCAAGCTACAAATTCAATGCAATCCCTATTAAAATACCAACAGTACTCTTCACAAAACTAGAACAAATAATACTAAAATCTTCATGGAACCACAGAAGACCCTGAATAGCCAAAGCAATCCTGACAAAGAAGAACAAAGCGGAAGCATCACAATTTCAGATTTCAAGATATACTACAAAACTACAGTAATCAAAACAGTATAATAGTTACACAAAACAGACATATAGGTTAACAGAACAGAATAGAGATTCCAGAATTAAGCCCACATTTATATGGTTAATTATGTCCTCTATGACAAAGGAGGCAAGAATATACAATGGGAAAAAGACAATCTTTTCAATAAATGGTGCTGGGAAAACTGGACAGCTACATGCAAAAGAATGAAACTAAACTACTTTCTAACATCAGAAACAAAAATAAACTCAAAGTGGATTAAAGACCTAAATATGAGACCTGAAATCATAAAAATCCTAAGAGAGCACAGGCAGGAATTTCTCTGACATCAATCATAGCAACATTTTTCTAGGTATGTCTCTTAGGGCAAGGGAAACAAAAGAAAATAAAAACCTTTTGCACAGCAAAGAAAACCATTAACAAAAAAGACAGTCTATTGAAGATTTTTGCAAATGACATATCTGATAAACGCTTGGTATCCAAAATATGTAACTTATACAACTCAACACCAAAATACAAATAATCCAATTAAAAAATAGACAGAGGGCCTGAATAACTTTCCAAAGAAGATATAGAGATGGCCCTCAGATACATGAAAAGGTGCTCCATCACCCACCATCAGGCAAATGCAAACCAGAACCACAACAGGATATCATCTCACACCTGTCAGAATGGCTACAATCAAGAAGACAAGAAACAAGTGTTGGCGAGGACGTGGAGGAGGAGGAACCCTGTGCACTGCTGGTGGGAACGCAAACTGGTGCAGCCACTGTGGAAGACAGTATGGAGGTTCCTCAAAAAATTAAAGATAGAACTACCCTATGATCCAATAATTCCACTACTGGGTATTCAGTGAAACAGGGAAAACAAAAACACTAACTCAAAAAGATGTATGCACCCCTATGTTTATTGCAGCTTAATTATTTACAATAGCCAAGACATGGAAGCAACAACTAATTATCCATCGATAGACAAGTGGTAAGGAAAATGTGGTGTGCGTGTTTATAAATAAGAAAAATGGAATATTACACAGCCATAAAAAAGGATGAGCTCATACCATTTGAGACAGCATGGTGGACTTAGAGGGTATTATGCTAAGTGAAATAAGTCCCACTGAGAAAGACAAAGATCATATGATTCCACTCATAAGTGGAAACTAAAAAAAAAAAAAAAAGACCAAATGAATAAACAAAAAGTAGATTCAGGACTGATGGCTGCCAGAGGGGAAGAGGGGCAAAGTGGGTGAAGGGGAGTAGTAGATACAGGACTCCAGTATTGGAATGAGTAAGTGCTGGCGATCAAAGGCACAGCATAAGGACTGCAGTCAATGATACTGTAATAGCACTGTGAGGGGACAGGCAGTAGCTATACTTGCACTGAACATAGAATGTACATATTTGTCAAATCATGACGTTGTACACCTGAAACTAACCTAACATTGTGTGTCAACTATGCTAAACAAAAACAAAAACCCTTTAACGTGTAAAAACCTCAGTACCTGCAAAGCATACCAAAGCAAAGTGCCGTAAGACAAGGTGTGCCTGGACTGAAGCTGGGCCCTGCAGTAGTTCTGGTGTCGGGAATGTGCACAAAGAGCTCTAGATACAAAAGGGAGGGGGCAGTTGTTTCTGGCTCTGTGTGTGGCATGGGAAAGATAAATGCCAATACTTATTCCATCGAGACTTCCTCTAAATCTTCATTCTGTGCCTCCCTCCTCTTTTTCTTTGGCAAAAGTCCCTGCTTTTTGACAGAGCATCATAATTGCTGGAATGATTCTTGGCCTCACAATTCTTTGACATGCATTAGACTTGGAGGACTCATAGGAAAATGAGGTCATTTTTGCAAAATCCTTGTAATGATTGAAATGTGTGCTTTCTAAGGGGGGCAGCAGGCGGGAGTGGGCGAGGGGAATCACCTGAGAGGTAAGCACATAGGACCGGAGCATCCAGGCTAGGAACCTCTCCCCCTTCGGGCAGGTGTGATGGACAGAGGTCTTTGATGCCTGTGGATGGGTTTCAGGCCACTGATAGGAAGACTTTGCTCCTCCATGCTGGGAGAATGTCTGGGCCAGCCTGCTCTTCCCAGCTGCTTTGCCCATAGAATCTGAGCCAGTTTATTTCAGAAAGGCATTTAATGCTGAAGGACTGCTCTCCTGGGGCTCACACATACCTGGGAGCGAACCAGGCCAGTCCACCCCCAGCGAGGGGGGCCTTGGTTAGAGCAGTCAGAGTTGTCCCCAGTAACATGAGCCGTCTGGGGAATAAGCTGGAGAGAGCCTTTCGCATCCTGCCCTCTGGACTCGCCAACTCACATTCTCGAAGGGCAGCAGACTAACGGCTGTAGCTTCTCTCCCTACCCCCTGAGATCTTTGGGCCTTCTTTTGCCAGCAACGCCTTTGAGAAGTAGGTTTCTGCGGCACTACAGAATTGTCTGTCCTTATACAACACACTGCTTCCTGATTAAAAAGAAAGAAAAGTTTCTCCAGGTTCGAATTCTTCTCTATCTGAAGCCTTTCTTTCTGCTGCTCTTTTTAGAAGGAGCCCCCATGGGTCTCCACGGGGGTGTGCCGGGAGTTCAGGGGTGGTGTTTGCTGTGAGAAAGCAAAAGGGAGACCTCTTTTTGGTCTGTTCAAAGCTTATCTGTTGCAGAGGCACAGAGGTCTGTCTGACCAGGTGAAAACAGAGACAAGAGGGCGTGGGGCAAAGTGTGGAGTGGGAAGGATGGACAACCAGTGTCTGATTTCAATTCTTCCTCTCGGGTGTAACAGCTCCGGGTCCTTGGCCAGATCATGTCATTTCTCTGCTTTAGCTTATCTGTTAACATGGGGTTGATGTCTCCCTATCCCTTGAGGTTAAGGTGAGTTAAAGTACCCCGGGCACTTTGAAAGCTCAAATTGTAGTACGACTATTGTTATTTTGCTGAATAGTCAATGTTGGATAATTCTCGTGAATCCTTATGCTGTTCAACATGGTACGTGTGAAAAGCCCAATAACTGCATCCTACTAACGTGTATTAAAAACCTATGATGTGCAGGACGTATGTTGGCCATTATAATGGCTCAAATATAAAGATGAAGATTGCATGATTTCTATTTTCAAGGTCAGTGCATTTGAAGGGCTGTGTACATAGAAGCTGACAGACTGATGGACATTTCACTTCCATCTACCTCGGGAACCCAGACTTGACATATAAAACCACACATGCGCGTGCACACACACATCCTCACTCCTTTCCTAGTTGTGACTTGTGTTCGTTGCTCTTCTGTCTGCAGCTAAGACATCCTGGGGTAAGGCACAGAGACCCCCTCGGGTTGCCGTTAGCATGACATGTGGCGGGCTGCCTCGCAGATAAAAGAGGCTTCGGTGCTGTCAACATGGGAGCCTGGAAGGGCCTTCGAGGCTTATTGTTGTGGCTTGGAGGGGAGCAGGAAGCCTGGAATCAGTTGGGCCTGTGTTACTGATGACCAGCCCTTCCAGTTACTGATTTATTATGTTTTTATCATTTATTTATTATTTATTACCTTTAGCAAGACTGAGCTTCCGATACTCTGCCTATGAAGTCTCCCCCACCTCACAGTTCTATCCTGAGAATTAAAGGAGACTCTGATGGCGTAGTGCCCCCTCCCCGGGGATCTTACCAATCTTGCTTAGAAACAGTGGAAGTCAATCATTCATTCATTCCACAAGCATTCACGGAGCACCTTCTATAGGCCAGGTACTATTCTAGCTGGAACAGAACAATGGCCAAACCAGCAAATCCCTGCTCTCCAGAAACTCGTCTTCCAGCCTTGGTGTCTCTTTAGCACGGGACTCTTCCCAAGGACACAAGGGACCTTGAAGTCACACACAGCGTACTGACTTGGACCTGTTCTTCTGACATGGCATTGTTGGCTGGGCTTTATTGTATAACCTCCGCCTTATTTTAATTGCTAGCTGACATCTGGGAAAGAATGAGGTTGTTTACATCTTAATCTACTCCCAGCGTTTGCTCGCCACAGGACACGGACGGTTGCTCTAAAGCCGCCCCCAACAGAATGCCTGTACGCGCCCCACACACAGAAGGGGCGTGTGACCTGCCAAGCGTTTCGCCAGCAGCTGCCGGCACAGGGGACTTAAGCGCTTTGCCCTCAGGTTCTTAAGGAGCTGCGCAGGGAGGCGCCTGGCCACATGCTTCACTGGGAGCCCCATGGCAGCGCTGCACCCCGAGGTGGCCCCTGGACAGGCAGCGAAGAGCTGGGTTTCCATTTGCTCCTGCAGCAGCTTTGCCTGGTGACCTTGGATCACCCTGGTTCTCTGCACTTCAGGGGCCCCATCTCCCAGTGAGACTTATCATGGGCTTTACTGACCATGGGATTTTTATGAGGACCAAAGAAAGTGACAAGAATGTTCCTTGAACACACACACACACACACACACACACACACACGCAAATGCAACATTTAACAGTAACAAAATGATATCATTTCAGGAATCTCATTGTCTATATGTTAACATCGTATTTTACTGTCTGCTCATTTTTCCCTGAACCATTATTTTTCCCTGGTAGAGAAAATGGAAACTACCTCGAGCTGCAAAGCTGTGTCTGGACAAGAATTCAGTTTTATGCATTTACGACCATAAAAACAAGGAGAGTGGAGGGTAATGAAGGATATATGGGGGGGGGAGGAGGCAGATGTACAGGTTTGCTCCGTGTAATAGACAAACCATCAGATGTCTGCCTATAAGAGACGTGAGGCCAGCCAGGCCAGAAGTCAGTCACACCTGGCCAGGATGTGTCCCCGTATTTAAAGCATCCAACCAGGAAGCCTTAGAGGATGGGGACTGTGCCTTTCATCACCCATGGCAGCCTCGGGACTAGTTCTCCTTAGCCACACAGGGCCTGCCCTCCCACTGGAGCCCAAAGGGCCACAAAGCCAGCCTGCGGTGGGCTAGGGTGGGGGCTCTGACTTCCTCTGGGGCTCCTGGTGCCCTAAAGAGAGGGCTCAGCCTAGAACATTCAACCTCAAGACAGTCCAGGCAAGGCCTCCTCTGCTGGAGGCTGGGTCAGCTTCCCACACGGGGTGCAGGTCTGGAACCTCCTGTCCCATTCCCTTCCTTCCTCTCTGTGAGGACCCGCAGAGCGAGGATCTGTGACCTGAGGGCACTGGAGAGGCAACGTGCCTGGAGCGGCAGCCAGTGTGTCACAGATGGGTAGAAAGGAGCTCATAGTACCCAGTGCATTGCACTGGGCACCTCATATTAGGGACAGAAGAAGGTAAGAGTCATGCATCCTAACATTATTGGGTTCAAATGCTGGCTCTGTGACTCACTGGCTGTGGGGCATTGAGCAAATTACTTTACCTCTCTGGGCCTGGTTTCCTCATCTAAAAACTAAGGAGGAGCAAGCATTTGAGGGTTTGGGGTTGTTGGCATCAGAAACATCTGGCATCTGGTTCACTAAAACAAAGGAGGACTTGGGGGGCTGGATGTAGGTAGGTCACAGAATGAGGGGAAGGCGTACAGAAACTCGGGCTCAGCGACCTCAGGCCCCTGAGTTACTCAGATATCCCAGAAGCTAGAACCGACCAAGGTCGCATCCAGGTTGGGGGTGGATTAGGCCCCCTCAAGAGCACAGATCTGGGAGACAGAACTGACTGAGCTTTTGGGGTCACGCAGCTGCCCTGTGGCTAAAAAAGAATACAAAACCGTCTCACCAAACTACACAAGACCAAGATTGGCCCCAGAACAGAAGAGAGTGTGAATGACTGCTGGGGCCCAAACACCACAGAAGTCCAGTGTCGAGGACGATACACCCACTGACAGGGTTGTTCTGAGGAAGACAGGAGATCAAGCAGGGAAGCACTGAGCCCAGCGCCCTGTCTGGTCCAAGGGCCAACAAGGTGTGGCTGTCCTAACACTCACCGTAACCCTCCACAACTCTGAAAGTACTTCCCCCCCTTCCCAGAAGGGAAACTAGAACTGGAGTCGTTGAAGAGCTGCCCACAGTTGCCTAAGCAACCAAGCAAGATTTTCACCCCAGCTTTGCCTCCAGAGCCAGCTACATAAACTGCAACACCTCATGCAAAATGAAAACAAGGGACCCCCCACTCAAAAAGCAGGAAAAAGTACCATTAAGGGAACTAAAATATGAAGACCTTCCTTTCTCCCAGTGTCTACCTCTTGATGGTCTTGAGGGTTTTTGTTTGGGGTATGGTTTTTTTGCTATTTAATGTCATTTTAAGTTAAGAAAGATTAAAAATCTAAATTATTTGTATTAATTTTACCGGTCTCAATGTAGTGCAATGCTAGTTTCACATGCAGATGAGAGTACTTAATTTGTATGTGGAATTGCCAAATCATCCTCAGCATGAGTCGTTGGCTCAAACAGGGAAGTACACGGGTGAGAAAGGGAAGGAACGACTTCCTTGGGCATTCCTGCTTCTTAGAACATCACTGCCTTCTTTCTGCATCTGAAGCCAAGTTCTGATTCGATTGGAAAGCATGGCCTCTTGGGGTTTTCAGTGTCCCAGACATAAGACGCTTACCTTGCACTCACACTGAGTCCTGCTGGCTTCCCATGCGTTGTCCCCCAGAATCCTGTGTCCACGGGGCAGCTGGAATGTTCTGGGCATGTGGAGTAGCAAGGAACAGCCACATGCACACTGCTAGGCTCTCCTGGGCTCACATCTCCTCTGCTCACAGGCATTCCCCATTGTCCTTCAGGCTTCACTTGCAAAACACAAATTGAAAGATATAATTATTAAGAATACCAGGACACGGGTCCCTGGGTGGTTCAGTCCATTAAGGGTCCAGCTCTTAGTTTTGGCTCAGGTCATGATTTCAGGGTCCTGAGATGGAGCCCCACGTCAGGCTCTACGCCGAGTCTGCATGTCCCTCTCCCCCTGCAACCCACCCCCACACCTGCTCGCAAGTGCTCTCTCAAATAATCTTACAGAAAAAATAAAAAAAAGAACGCCAGGGCAGAGGCAGCAGAGCATTTAACCAAACAAACGGGCCCTGCTTTCCTCTGACCTTAGCTTTCTAGAACACATGTACTTCCTGACCCCAAGAGTCAACAAGCCTCTTCCTCAGTTGTGTTTGCTTTTTGTGCTAAGAGCGAAACCTTGAGTTCTGTCACTAAGGCTCTAAGAGCTAAGGGAAGCCTGGGCTGAGGGGGAACCGAGCAGGTGGACGACTGAACCTCTCCGTGCAGCGCAGTAACCTCTTCACAGAGAGTGAGGCCTCAGGGACTGGGGTACAAGACCAGCGTATGTGTTCCCTCATGGGCCCCAGTGTCCGTACCGAGGAGAGTCTGGCCAAGCACAGAGGACTGGCACTGAATGCTCGTTCTGTGAGTGGAAAACTCAGGTCTATTCGCCCAACTTCAGATTCAAAGACTGAGGGGTGGAAAGGAAGGCATCCCCCAGCTGCTCATGCCCTAGTCCTCGGGGCTGCAGGCCCCCCCAGTCAGCTCTCCGGGGATTATGAAGCACCCGCAGGGCACGGTCTCGGGCCCAGAGCAGAGCTGGATGCCTTGCCAGTCGGTCCCTCCACCCCAGGAGCGACCGCGGTTCTGTGGACTGAGCGGCCGGGTCTCAGAGCACCAGACCCACGGCTCTGTGGGCTCAGAGGGGCGCCGCCGAGATCCCTCCCGGTGGCCCGAAGGCCCGTTCCAGGCACTCCGCCGTCCCCTGGCCGCAGCCTCCCAACCTCCTGGGGATTTCCAGTGGTGAGAAGCCTTTCCCGCCCCCACATTCTCCATCTTGCTGGGGTGCTTCCCGGGAATGTTACTAGCACCCCAGCCCCAGCCAGTGGGTCCCTGACGGCGGTGGGAGGGCGAATGGCCATCTGTCCCGTGACCTGAAAGAAAAGGGAGTGAAGAGGTCGGCCCGGTTTCTGTTGCGAAGAAGCCAGGAAGGGCGCTGGCTTCGTGACTCGGTTTCTCATCTGCAAACGAGGAACCGGCGGGTTACTCTTCCGGAGCCGCGAAGGGAGCGGGGCCCGTGGGGGACGAACCCGCGACGGCCGAGCGCTTCCCCAGCCCGGGGCTGCCAGCGGTGCCCCCGCCCTAGTGGGAGCCCGGCCGGGGCGCAGTCCGCAGGCTCGGGGCAGCTCGGGCTCCCCCGCGGCAGGAGGGGCCGCAGCGACCCCCCCCCAGGCAGGGACTGCGTTGCGCTAGTGACTCTCCGAAAGGCAGGTGCGCCGCCCCGAGCAGACAGAATGGACGACAATAACCTGCGTCTTCGCCAGCCTCACTATTTCCACTGGAGGGAAAGAGCCACTGTACGTAGAACGGAAAATAACATTTGACCCGCAAATCCTTCATTTTACCAACTCTGCCTCACGGAAATTGCTTGCTCAACACCCTTCTCCTTTAAAATCCTGGGGGAGGAGCGCCCGGGGGCTGCGCGGGCTGGGCCTCCGGCTCAGTCAGGACTTCAGGGTGGTGGGATCGAGTCCCACCTGGAGCCTGGGGCCTGCTTAAGGTTCTCTCTCTCCCTCTGCCCCTCCCCCACCCTTGGGCCCGCATGCTTAAATAAATAAATAATCGATCTTGTGGGGGCCCTGAGACCTTCCCCCTCCATCCCCAGAGAACCTTTGTCCGCCCAGCAGAAACAGGCCCTCTCCAGACTTGCTTATAAGAGGTTGGTGGTCAGGGAGCCGTGGGAGGTGGGTTCCCCCCGTGTAGGTCGGAGTGGCTGAGAAGGCACCATCTTTTAGAATGGGGGGGGGGCTCCCTCACCTCTGTGCACACAGAAATACCACATACCTTGCAATGAAAGCCATGCTCCAACGCTCCTGTCCTTTTGTTCTAGGATGTGTGCCTGGGGTTTAGACTAGTCTGTGTTCTGCATGGGTCGGAACTGTCTGACTCCAGGGGCAGGTCTGCGCAGTCCAATAGCTGCAGTAGCAGAATCAGTATTTTGAGAGCTCCAGTTTGGAACCCCCTGCAGTGAAATTGCCTCTTTGGCCTGGGTCAGAAAGAGAAGAATAACCCACGCTCGGGAGCACACGTCTACCTTTCTCACTCAGGCCCCGGGAGCAGGTGTGGCCCCTGTGGGCTGCTGGGCTGGGCCAGATGCATGGTATTGTCCGGCTAATAAAGTATTTAAGCGCGGCGTGCCCGACCCTGGTCCTTGGGGCCCAGCAGCACACAGAGCAATCTTACTGTGCAGCTGTAGAGGAATGGGGCAGGGCGTGGTGGGGGCAGCGGGTGGGGGGGGGGGCGCACGTGTTGAATGCAGGTGCTGCCAGCATTGCTGGCCACTCCAGTGAGTTCTGCTCATTATCCCTAAATGAGAAGCAAGAGAAGGAGGCCCCTCCGGAGCCCACCCACAACACATTTGCTACTTTTGGTAGGTTCTGGGCTTTAGAGGAAAGCGCTAGCAACAGTGAGCTGGAGTCAGGAATGAGTCAAGGGTAGCAACCACTGCAGAGGGCAAACTGATCTGGCACCTCTGTGTGATAGTACCCGGCTCACATTCCAGCTCCTCCAGGAAGACCTCCTAGACTTCTCTAGACAAGGAGATTGCTCCTTCTTAGAGGATCACACAGCATGGATAGCCTGGACCATAAATGTACCCATGCTTAGGATCATAGTCTGTCTGGTCTCAAATTCCAACCCTACCATTAACTAGGTGCGTGACTTTGGGCAAGTTGTTTTATTTCTCTCTACCTCATTCCTTTACTTATGCTATGAAAATAGTGAAAAATGCCTATACACAGAGTTGTGGGGAAGGACAGGATTTAATATACAGAAGGTGCTCAGAGCAGGGTCGGCAGAGAATGAGCTGTTGACTGATGAGAGGCTGTTATTATATCATTTTTTTGTGATAAAGTATACATAGCCTAAAATTTACCATTTTAACCATTTTTAAAGGTACAGCTCAGTGACGTTAAGCACATTCACACTGTTGTGTGACCATTCCCGGCATCCATCTCCAGAACATTTTCGTCATCCCAAACTGAACCTCTGTCCCACTGAAAAATAACCCTCCCTTCCTCACACTCCTAGCCCCTAGTAACCTCTATTCTTCTGTCTCCAAGCACAGCTTTTGATTATGTCTTATTTTCTTTACTCAACAAATATGTATTGAACACGTACTTGGCACCTGGAACTGAAGGAGAATCTGGGGACCCAGTGGTCACCCAGTGGTCACCCAGTGGTCACCCAGGTTGACACAGTTCATGCCTTCCTGGGGCTTTTATGCTAATAGGTTGTGACTGGGAATAAGTAAATAATACACAAGACAGCCATGCTATTGCTGAGAAAATTATCCAGAACTTAGAAATAGGCAAAAGAGAGCACAGTACGTCCTTTCAAAGCCATATACGTGGGCTTTGTTAAACAGCACCACACAATAATTATTTAATGCTCCAGAGGACTCCCCTGTGTTTGACTTACCTATTTGCTATTTGATTAGGACTCAGACACTGAAGGTACACGCTAACTTGTAGATTTCTAGCCCGTAGGAAAGATTATGCCAAAGGTTATGGCTGTACTATGCAGGTTCATCTTACCCCATTATCCCAAGCTTCTCCAAGCCTGAAGTCAGGTGTTTCTTCCACCAGACCTTTGTCTCAGCCTTGGCTGAGAGACTTTGGGGATGGGGATAGAGGTGCCCTTAGGGCAGGCATGGAGAGGGAGGGGACATCGCTGGTTGGTCAGGAACCAAGTGGGGAGTCCAGTGCCTCCCAGCAAGTTCCCCCAGGACCCAGCAAGTTGGCTGTGGTCATCAGTGCGCTGGACTCAGGGGACTTGGCTCTGCTCAAGGGTCTCTCTGGTAACATGCAAGTGATTCCCTCCATCTCTAAAACCTCCAGGATTCCCTAAACAACATCAACACCGCCCTTCAAATATCCCTTGTTGCATGGGAGAGCCTCTTCAAGGCATCTCTACTGAACAGCGCCGTCTAGTGGAACTTTGTGTTCCTGCCATAACCCCTCTGGAGAAAGGGATCACTGGGGCCACCAGGAATGGGGGGCTTTTATGCAGAGACTGGGCCCACTCTAGTCCTTAGAACTTCGCTGTGTGCCAGGCACTGTCAGGCTGAAAGGCACGAGCAGCAATGGGAGATCAGGGACCAAGCTTGTCTCGTTCACCACGGTGCTTCCAGGCACCGTATCGCCAGGTATGTACTAGATATTCCGTAAGTGCTTATTTAATGAAGGAAGGAAGAAACAAAGATAAATCAGATGCAGCGTCTGGACTTTACTGAAGCCAGTATGGGGACTGTTCTGTGTTACTTCAGGGCGCTCCCACGAGCAGGCGTTAATTTATGTCCTTTTAATTAAACTTGACCCAACACACAGCTGTGTATAATGTAAAACAAGGGTTCTGGGTTCAATTCCTGGCTCTGTCACTCACCAACTCTGTGACCTCGGGCAAGTTACTTCGTCTCTCTGTGCCTTAGTTCCCTTATCTGTAAAAGCGGTTACCTCGTAGTGTTGTCATGAGGGTCAAAATCGTTGAAATTTGTAAAGCGCTTAAGGAGTGCTTTGAACATTGTACTATGTTGTATCCGTTAAAGAAATAAGGGAAAACTTGCTCAAAATCAGAGTGACGTCGACAGTGAACTGGCTACCTAATGAGGTGGTGAGCTGCCCGTAACCAAAGGTATGCATTAGCTCTCTAAGACAGTAATTATTACTATCTACTGAACACTTAATGTTGTCGAGCACTATGCTAAGCATTTTACATTTATTATTCTATTTTGTCTTTACCTTGTGAGGCAGGTGTGATTATCACCATTTGACCCAGGAAACAGAGGCTTTGTGACAAGCTGAGGCCTCTCACTGTAGAGTGACAGAGCTGTCCGTTCTGAGTCATGCTCAGAATTCCAGGAACACCTGGGTGCCTGAGGTCATGCAGGGCATGGGAACTGTGGGGAAAAGGCAGGTGAGCCGTCTGTGGGCTGGAGGGAAGAGACTCCAGGGCTGGCCAGAGGCCAGGGCTTGATGATAAGGAACCCTTTGTGCTGGGGCTCCAAGGCAGAGTCAGGGCGGGAGGGGCGGGAAGGTGGAGGTGGCTCTGGCAGCAATCAATCCATCAACCAAGCAAGCAAGCAAGCAAGTAGCCAACCAAGCCAGGGACATGCTGTATTTGGCAATGAGGGGAAGGGAGGTGTTGGTAGGTGGCTCTGAAGGCCCCAGGTGCAAGGCGGCAGCCTGTCACAGGAGCTCTCTGAAGCAGGGTGGTGTCTCTAGAGAGAAAGAGCTGGAAAATCCTGGAGGAGGGAACAGCAGGTTTATGGGACGGAAGATGCAGAAACGTCCTTGAAACAGAGGGGAAAACTTTCCACCACAGTAGCAGATGGAGAAGGTGGATGTAGGAACAGAGGAGAAAAGAGGAAAGCCCGGGCAGGCAGGGGCAGGGGGGAGCGGGTGGTGTCCTGGCTTGGTCTTTATAATAAAAAAGGAGCTGAGGGCATCATATTAAAGGCATGAGGAAGTGAGTTTCGGGGCTTGAGAAAGGAAAGCAAGAGAGGCAAAGAAGTGTTCTGAAGTTGCAGGCAGCCCTGCTGGGGAAGGAGGGGGGGAAGCCAGGCTGGGCCAGGGATGCCCAGAATACAGTTGCTAGGGTGCAGGCCGGGAGACTGCTGGGCCACACATGCTGCTACTCAGCCCCCCGCTTTCCCCATGAGAACCCCCAAGTCCTGGGGCTATGGGAGTTGTCCTATCCACCTAAGAGTTCTTCTTCCTCCCCATCCAGCCTTCCAGAAACTCTCAGGGGCCAGGAGAGCCACCTCCCGAGAGTACACGGAGCCCTCCCACTCATCCCGAGGGGTTCCTTTGGCTTCATCACTTGGAGCCCTTTCTCGCCATCTCGTACATCCCATTCCTTCTCCACACTGATTCTCCAGAAAGCATCAGCGACTAAAGACGGACATGGCTGCGAGGTCCTGACTGCTTCCTTAACCCATGGCATGCCTCAGGGTTCTCCTAGGGCTCTCAGCGGGCACTGGATGAGCACCGTGACTTCATTTCTCTGGTGGGAAAGGTGACTCTCTCAGGTTCCACACCATTAGGCTGTCTGAGCGATGGTCTTGATACTTGGTATCAAGGGAGGGAGTGTCTGGCTGTGATCTGCACCCCCCGGCTCCCCTCCCCCACGGGGCCACTGCCATCATGACCTTCACTGTGCGGTTCCAGGTGGGGACCTGGCAGGGATGGCCAACGCTTGAAACACATGTCTCCTCTTGCCCTAATCTGGTGCCGATGGCAGCCCTCAACTATCCATCACGCCCTGTTTCTCAATAGGGCACTTCCGGCAGCATCAGGACACAATTGCACTTGGAACTCCAGGTGAACCCTTTCTGTCACCACAAACACAGGATGGGTTGCTCCAGCACCATCCCTCCCCCACTGTCTGGGAAGCAGGATGGGCACAGGTGAAACTGTGAGGCAGTGAGGTGTGTCCTTGGCCTCGAAGCCGCCATCCTCCAGATCTCCAGAGTTGGGCTCTCCTCCAGCGTGGCTCCTGCCTCCACCCTCCTCAGGGTCCTGAGAGCCAAGGAGCCCCCGGGGTCCCCGGCTGGCGATAATGGGGGAGCAATGGCTCTAATCACGGCTGCCTCCACCTCTTGGGGCCTCTCCCCGCGGCAGGGAGATGGGCTCTACTCACCTGGGGGTCCTCAGCCGTGGCAACAAGGATCAGAATGGAGGGAGGTCCAGTGTTCATAAGATTTTACAATCACAATAATCTTGCCCAACCTCAGGTGGCCTTACCTTCAGTCCCTAGCACTGACCCTCCCAGAAGTTCTAACAGGGGACTTTGGTAAGCTCCCTTTTTCATCAGAAAGGAACAATTCTAATGGTGGGATTAAACTGCTGGACACGTGTGGGGGCAGCCGGGCTTGGGCCCTCTTCACATTCTCCTCAGGCCACCGCAGAACTTACATTTAAATGGTGCCTAATAGTCCGTGAAGGGCCTGTCATTTTCTCTGAAGATAGCTCCATTGCCGTTTTAGTGGCATCCGTGTCGCTGTTCTGCTGAGATTGTTTTGTGACCTGGTGGACACTGCTTTCTTCCCGTGTTCATCGAGTGCTCATGACGGGGGTGTGGCTAACTGGCCAGGGGAATGGGGGGAGGGGGGTCAACGCCATCCTGGCTGAAAATGTCCAGACTGGGAGCATAGCCCATCTCTGCCCCCAGGCCAGGGAGAATGCAGCCAAGCCCGAGGGTTATTTTTAATCCCAAAGATGCAGCGTTTGAGAATAAACAGCCCCGGCTCTGGGAGGACCTGCCAAATGTGCGTGGGCCTGGAAGCCTCCGAGGGCGAGGGCAAGGGCAGCTGCTTCCCATGGCAGCCGGCCCCTCCAGAAACCTTAGCGGAGCTGCACCGCATATTTTACACAAGCTGACTTGCCATGCCCTCTGGGTGTCCCCTGGGTCCTATTGAGGACGTGTGCACCCATGCACCATGACCTTTAAAGCCAGTCTAGGCCTAACCTGAGCCTGCGGTCCCCTGGGGCTGCCCATCTCATGTTGTCCGATGCTCCCAGTTGCTGCACCTGCTGCCCTGCTGCCCTCCTGCCCTCCTGCCCTCCTGCCCCAGCCCCAGCCCGCTGAGGGCGGCTTTGGAGTACTATTTTCTCTCCCTTTCTTTTTTTCCTCTTCCCCTTCTTTCCTTCCTTCACTCCCTGTAACACAAAGAATTCATTGTAGAGAGATTAGGAAATAGAGATTAACAAAAAGAAAAGCCCCTAGCGCCCCCCTGACCCTTCCTCTGTGGGTGGGTGAGGATAAGCACTTGTTGATATTTGGTGGATATTTTTCCAGACTTTTCTCTATGCAGATTTACACACAAGGTTTTGTTTTGTTTTCTAAATACAGAATCGCACCCAAGGCCTGGCACTGAGGAAACCAGGAGGCCTCCTCATTCAGGAAGAAGGCTAATGTCATCTCCTAATGAGGACTACAGGCTCTGTGGCAGGGGTTTGTGAGACATTATAGGGGAATAGTTAACCCAGTGCCTGGTCCCACAGCAGCATTCAGTCCAAGCAACTTGCTCGCCATCCTCATCTTTCCCAGCAGGAATCATTTTGCCCACGTCGGGCTTTGTTTCAGGGGTCACCTGATTAAGAAAACAGAGTCTGGACTCCACAATGCTTGGGTCTAAGTTCTTGCTCTGATCGGGATGTGTGGAGTTGGGCAAGTGGCTGAACTTCTTTGTGTCCAGTTTCTCATTGGTAAAACAGGGATGAAGATAGGATCCATGTTACAGGCCTGGTGTGGGAATTCGGGGAGCGAGCACATAGTAAGTGCTCAATAAACATGAACTCTTCTTCTGGTATTATTATTACTTCAGCGCTTATGGAACACCTATGTTTCAGGCACTGGTTGAGTTTTCTGTATGATTTGGGGTAAATTAACTTATCATTTTCTTACTTCTTTCAGATAGATGCTCAAGACAGTTGGGGAAGGAGATGGGGAGTAATTTCCAGTGCTTGGATATCAGGAGACAGAACACATTTGCGTTATGGAACGCTGGGGCTCATTAGCATTCCGGAGAGCTGTCAAAGCCACGCTGCTTTAACTGGGACTCTCACGCACTATTGTGGTTGCCGACGGCAGGTCATGGGTACATGGGACTCGCCATGCTATTCCTACGACTTTGTGTGCGTTTGAAAAATTCTGTAATAAAAAGTTTATATGTGTGTATCTCTATCTCCATATCACTGTTTTACTTTCATACTTTCTCTACCCTGTTTTAATATACCTTTTTCAATGTTCATGAATCTTTTTTGTTACTCGAGACAATAAAACCACTACAAATGCACCCCCTGGAGACCCAGTGGTGTTGACTGTTGCCACTGCTGGTCTATGGTAGGGTCTTCGCTCTGGGCTGGTCACCCCCCATCGCACCGATGACGTGCAGAATTCCCAGCTGACAGGTGTTGGGACACAGAACAGACACACTCTGGCACCTGGTGCCCGTCGCTTTCCCTCCTAGTATTGGCTTCCAGCCCTTATTGTGGGTCACACTTGTCCTATCCACGCCAACGCCCAGCCCTTGGCATGCCCCAGTAACACTCCCAAGAGCAGAAGAGGTGAAAATTAGAACATGCATCCAGATCCATGCCAGAACTTTCCACCTCGAGGTTAGAGGTCCCTGACATCTGTGCGTTCCCTCTTCCAGGACAGTCAGCAGGCTGCTCACCTCCTCCTTCTCTCTGGTTTTATCAACAACACAGCTGTCCCTTCCTTGTTCCTGCATAGAACCGAAGTCACCTTGTTTTTTGTGATCATCCAGATACGTGGGTTGGTTATGTTGCCGCTGCCATGATTATTAGAAATAATTACAGCTCCCAGTTATTAAGTGATTATTGGCTGCCAATTGCGGTACGTGCATACGTGTTGCCTCATTTAATCCACACAACAGCCGACGAGGTAACTACTATTATCCCATTTTTCAGACGAAGAAAACTGGAGCGTAGAGAAGTTGACTGACTCATCCAGGGTCACAGAGCTCCTAAATGGCGATTCAAGTTCCACGCTGTCTGATTCCAAAGTTCATGTTCTTAAACCTACACTAATTAGAATCTCCCCCCCGCCCATACCCAGAAGGAAGAGAGGGGTGTAAAAGCATGGCTTACTTTCACGAGTTCTAATGTTGTGTTGTTGTGCTGGTGTGTGTGTGTGTGTGTGTGTGTGTGTGTGTGTGTATCATAAACAGAGACTACCGTCATGTGGAAACCCTGGTGATCTGGGCTGTCACCCTCCGTAAAGGGCCCAACACGCATGTGTGCGAGAGGGAGTGTGTATCCACACGCAGAGAGAGGACAACCCAGAGGCAGAGGGCTGTTGGGTGACAGAGTGACTCCAGCCTTTAGCATACACGGGTTCACCTCAGCTCTGACACCCATCAGCCGGTGACCTTGAGCAACCCACCTACCCCTCAGAGCCTCAGTTCTTGTCTTTAAGATGGGGACCACAAGGCACCAGTCACAGTGAGCCAGCACATGGAGATGGCAACAGAAAGTGCCCAGCCCAGTGCCTAACCAAAGCAGTTCCTGGAAAATAAATGTGTTCTTCCTGTATTCCCGACGGCAGGACAGGGAAGCAGGGGACAGTGTGACCGTGGGGGGAAGAATCCTGGCTCCTCTTCTGGAAGCTGTGTGTATTTTGAGAGCTGTTTGGCCTGCCTGTGGCTCCTGGGCTTGCCCAGCCCCTTGCCAAGGGTGTGCTCCTCTCACTCCTCACCCTCCTTCCTGCTCCTTCTTCCTCCTCCCTCTCAGCCACGCAGACGTTCCAGGCTAGGGTGCCTGGGTGGCTCAGTCGGTGAAGCGTCTGCCTTCAGCTCAGGTCATGATCCTGGCGTCCTGGGATCAAGCCCCACATCGGGCTCCCTGCTCAGTGGGAAGCCTGCTTCTCTCTCTCCCAGGTCCCCCTGCTTGTGCTCTCTCTCTCTGTGTCATATAAATAAATAAAATCTTAAAAAAAAAAAAAAGAAGAAGAAGTTCCAGTCTACTCCTCCCTGCCTTCCTTGCCCACAGCCTCTCGCTGGGCTGTAGGTGGTCTGCACCTCCTGGAGGTGGCTTCCCGAAGGAGAAATCAGGCCACCGGTCCTGTGAACCACCTTGCTTAGAAAACTAAGACTTGATTCAATGCATTCCTGGCCCCCATGGACACACGCATGCAGAGACACACACACACTGTCATAGAGACACACAGAGACAGACACACATCCAGCCTGACACTCTCCAGACACAGAGGTGCACAGACACACAGACACAGGTACACCGATGCTCGCACTGGCTGCCCCCCAACCCTTGGGCCCAGCCTCCTGCCCAGTGGCCCCCACTCCCGTGTCCTGCCTCTTCGGTCTGATGAGGGTAGGTGAGAAAGGGTTGTGAGATTCCGGAGGTATTCCCCAGGGCCTCCTCCTACACGCTGCCATGAACGTTGAGCTCTGGGCAAGCCTCCAGGGCCGGCGGCCCCGCTGAGTCATGTAGAGGAGGGTTCTTGGGGCCCCAAGTCTCAATTCTAGCACAGTCCACATCCCGGCCTTTCAAAGACTCACAGGCCGTCCCCGGAGTCAGCAAAGGTTCCCACAGAAACTCCACTGGGTGTGGATTTAATTCCAGGGTGTTTTTAAAGCCTCATCTGGAGGTAATTTGGAGTTTAAATTACCAGAATAGAGGGCATTTTTACCAGAAGAAGGGCTTGGAATAGTTATATCCTGTCAAGTATTGATCAACCATTTCCAAAGGATTAAAAAAAGTAAGACCTGTTTTCCCAACTATGTTAGAAAAATTCCCCTCAGGATTTGGTCATTATTAGCGTAACTGATATAAATTGTTCCACAACACTTGGGAATGTGTTCTGTGACACATTTCGTGAATTTTCTAAATTAAATTAAGTCATACTAAGACCCACCTGCAAGGACCTCAGAAAATTCAATCCCAGCCACTTTTCAGGCCTTCACTCTGCTGCCATGCAGAACTCTGAGGCCTTCAGGATTCCAGACCCCTGGGGATTTCAAGAACCTTGGCAGAACCTTGATCAGGTCCATTCTGGTCGGTGCTAAGTTGCTCATTGTCCAAGCCCTGGTGGGCCAGTTAAATCCTGCTGCTACTCACAGCATCCTCCCCAATTCAAAGGCCCTAGGGGGTGTCCAGTCCCTAGCCATCTCCCTCCCCCAACTTAGCCACTCCCCAAAGGCCCTGCCACCTCCAGGGTGCTGGTGGAGGCCCAGCAGGCAGGCGTCCCGCCAGCCCTCAATGACCTCTGAGCCCCAGTTCCCTCCCCAGGCCTCTCCATCTCTAAGAATTAGCATGAAGTCTCCAGACCCTTAGAAAAACCCAAGCAAGGCCTCTAACTTACCCCTGGGGCACGAGAAGCCCAGCCGTCCGAAACGCAAGGGCCTCTGGAGAGGAAGAGGGAAAAATACCTCACATTCTTTTCCAGTGAGCTTGCAGAAGAAAGACAGACATGGTTCATTTCTCAATCACAGTAGTCCCTGCCTTAGTCAATAATTACCTGCTTTACTTAGAAATCCATACTCTTTGGGGAGTAGGTAGAGCTGTGGGCCAAAAACAAACAAAAAACAAAAATAAAAGTCCTTCTTTGAGTAAAGGTTACGAAATCTCTTGACTTCCGTAATTCTCAGTCTCTCTAGAGTACTGCCGTGTGGACAGAGACGGGTTCGAACTCACACAGAGACCATTTAGTACTTGGTTGCATTGTTGTTCCTCTTTGTGGAAAAGTTGCACGATGAGATTGAGAGACACGACACTGAAACTCAGGTAAATGAGGGCTAGCCTCAGCGCACACCCAGGACCACGTAAGGTGGCAGAGATCAAGATTAAGAGAAATGGCTGTGGAGTCAAATAGACCAAAGTTTGCCTTCTGGCTCCACTGTTTAGCCGCATGACTTCAGGCCAGGGATGTCACCTCTCTGAGCCTCAACGTGTTCCTTTCTAGAACAGAGAAGATCAAGTGCCTCATGGGGTTGTGTGAAAGTTGAATGACAGACAGCCAAGGCGGTGGCGCTATGGTGAGGCACACCCCCGCTCCAGACACATGCCAGCACGTATGATAGACAGGAAATGAAAATGACACAGATGCCTTCAAAAAACAGCATTAACATGTCTGCGGGCGAGCCTGCCATGGATTCTACATACCTCCTCCCGGGGTCCCCAGCGGGATGGCAGTTAGCTTTCTCTTCATCCTGTTTCCTTCTTCCCAGCCGCCTCCTCTGCTCCTATTCCTTGAATCATTTCCTAAAATAAACAAGCGGCAGACAAGCCCTTATCTGAGACTCTGATTCTGGGGGGAAGTCTGGGTTAAGACAACTGGAAGGAGACAGAAAAAAAAAAAAAAAGAAGCAAAAAAAAGGGGGGGGGTTGATAAACAGAAAACAAAATATGGCAGAAATTTGTTAAAATATATTAGTTACTGTAATAAATGTGAGCAGATTACCTAGATTACCTATCAAAAGACTATTTGATTAGGTTAAACAAATGAACACATTTATGAGGTACACCTAAAGCAAAACCACAAAAAAGATTGAAAATAGATGCCAGTGGGTGCCTGGGTGGCTCAGTCGGTTGAGCGTCTGTCTTCGGCGGCTCAGGTCATGATCCCAGGGTCCTGGGATCGAGTCCCGCACTGGGCTCCCTGCTTCATGGAGAGCCTGCTTCTTCCTCTCCCTCTCCCTCTGCTGCTCTCCTGGCTTGTGCGCGCTCTCTCTCTCTCTCTCTCACTGTCAAATACATAAAACCTTAAAAAAAAAAAAAAGGAAGGGAGGGAAGGAAGGAAGGAAGGAAGGAAGGAAGGAAGGAAATAGATGTCAGAAACAGACATACCCATCCAGTGCAAACCAAAAATATTGTTACAGGTTGAATTGTGACCCCCAAATAATATGTTTAAGTCCTAACTGCTGGTACCTCAGAATGTGACCTTATTTGGAGATAGTCATTGCAGATGTAATTAGTTAAGATGAGGTCAGACTGGAGTAGGGTGGGCCCTTCGACCAATGTGACCGGTGCCCGTATAACAAGGGGAGAGACACAGACACAGAGGAAGACAGCCACGTGGCAATGGAGGCAAGAGGCTGGTGTTATAGCACCACAACCACGGAATGCTGGAGGCTACCAGGAGCTGAAGAGGCAAGGAAGGGTCCTCTCCTACAGGATTTGGAGGGAGCACTGCCCTCTTAACACCTTGATTCTGACATTTAGTCTTCAGAGCTGTGAGAGAATAAATTTTCATTGGTTTAAGCCACCCAATTTGTGGTAATTTGTTACACAGCTCTAGGAAACGAATATACATGTCTCACAATATTTATATGAGACCAAATAAAATTTAAGACCAAAACATTATTAGGAATAAGCGAAGATAATAATTATAAAAGCAACATCCCATTGAGAATATATAATAATTATGAATTTGCATTCATTTAACAGAGTAAATTTATAATTTGCTTTATAGGAGTTGATTAATTCATATTTATAGTAAAATACTTTTAATATACTTTTATCAGGAGTTGATGGATCAAGCAGCCAAAAAAGAGGAAAGAAATGTAAGATATGAAGAGCTAATTTAGCAAACCTGACCCAGTACAAATGTGTGCAAGCCTGCATTTGAATGGAGGTACATATCCTTTTCAAGCAAGTTGACAATTTTAGCAAAGGAAGTCTCTACAAATTTGAAATAATTTATAGTATATATTGAGGGGACAGAGGGGAAGGGGTAGAGGAAGAGGGAGAGAATCTTAAGCAAGCTCCATGCCTAGTACAGAGCCCAACGCAGGGCTCAATCTCATGACCTGAGCTGAAATCAAGAGTCGGACGCTTAACCAACTGAGTCACCCAGGTGCCCCACAAATTATATTTTCTCTCCATAATGCTATTAAATTAGAAATGAACATACCCCTAAATATGTTGTAGACTAAATAGAAAGTCTTAACAAAAATTATAAAATATTTAGACTTGAGCAACCATGGAAGGTCTACATAAAACTCGTGAGATGCAGATGGAGCAGTATATAGAGGTAAATGTATAGCCTTAAACTACCTTACTGGAAAAACAAGAATGAAAATAAATGAATTAACATTTCAATACAAGATGCTAGAAAAAGAAAACAAGCAAGATACTGCATTTAAGGTTCTTTGCATATTGCTTGCCATACTGTGAGTACTCAATAGAAGAAGGTACTTAATAAACAGACATTGTACTTGTTATTATTCTACCCATAATCTTCTGATTAAGAGAGTTTTCCCAGGATTATGTAAAAATTTCATAAATAACTTGTGTTTTTGTGATTTATGATAAGAAATATCTATTTGGTCTTCATCCCTGTTTCTACACAGAGTTCCTAAAACCCTTGGGATTTCTTGCACTGAGAGCCAGAAAGGTGTCTCCTGTTATGTTAAAGAGGTGACTTTTGGAAAGTCTCTAGGTATCCTAAGGATGGGGGATGGTTGCCTGGGTAGCCAAGCGTGTGATTGGAGGCTTTGAACTTTTAATCCCACCCCTGACATCAGGAGGGAGGAGAGGCTGGAGATTGGGTTCAATCACCAACGATTTAATCAATCATGCCTATGCAATGAAGCCTCCATAAAATCCTGAAAGGAGTTCAGAGAGTTTCAGGGTTGGTGAACCTGTGGATATTTAGGGATGGTGGCGTGCTCAGAGAGCATGGAAGCTGCTCTCCCTTCCCCATACCTTGCCCTCTCCTTCTTTCATCTGGCTGTTTCTGAATTTTATTCTTTTATAATAAACTGGTAATCTAGTAAGTGAAATGTCCCTCTGAGTTCTATGAGCTGCTCTAATAAATTAAATGAACCCAAAGAAGGGGTCATGGGAACCTCTGATCTATAGGCAGTCAGTCAGAGACACAGGTAATAATCTGGATTTGCGATTGGTGTCTGAAGTCGAGGGGAGGCCAGTCCTATGGAACTGAACCTCTATGGGGCATCTGATGCAAACTCCCAGTAGACAGAGTCAGAGTTGAGGTGAACTGTGGGACACCCAGCTGGTGTCAGAGAATTGGTTGGTGGGGGGATAAGTACCCATATCGCAGTTGGTGTCAGAACCTCACAACGATGACGCCAAGCAGAGATACCCCTGTGCCCGGACGGAACTTCAGAAATCACATCGTATACAGTCTGGCATAGGCTAATAATATTCCAGAAAGATACATTGTCCAGCTCACGTTGGTCTCCTCTGCCTCTGTTAAACATAAGCACGTTCCTGAGCCACTGGGTGGGCTAGAGACTGGGCTCAGCTCAGCAGTGGCAGACTATGGCTCAGTCAAGCAGCGAGGTCCCCTGACGGAAGCTGCCGTCTGAAAGACCCTACTGGCATCTAGGGAGTTCTAGCATCAATCTTCTTGGAAGGCAACAAGGACTTAAGTAATTAGACAGTAACACTTTTTCCAAAGGTCCTGTGGATGTACCACTTCCCTAAAATTATCTTTCAGAAAAGAGGGAGTGGCCCGAGATAAGCTCTTAGTTACAGGGTGTTCTCTCAATGATTGTATTTTTGAATAACAAAATACTATTTGGAGAATATACAAAGTCCCCAAAGGAATTCTGTAAATGTTATTTTTAGATTGGTAAGGAGATCACTTGACAGAATTCGTTAAAGAGGAAGCAAAGAAATGAATAGAAACGTACGAATTTCTCCTGGGACAAGGCCTTCACAGATTTGAGTACCAGAAACTTTTTATTTTATTTTTATATTTTAAAGATGTACTGATTTATTTGAGGGGGGAAGGGAGGAAGGGAGAGAGAGAATCCCAAGCAGACTCCCCGCTGAGCACAGAGCCCAACACGGGGCTTGATCCCATGACCCTGAGATCATGACCTGAGCCAAAATCAAGAGTCAGACGCTTTACCAACTGAGCCACCCAGATACCCCACAGTGCAAACTTTTAAGGATCGTTGATCACAATGGTACTGTGGTTGGTTATGTCATAGAAGTCATATATATGCTCATACAGGAAACTTAGAAAGTTTGTCTTATGATGGGTTGTGCAAGGGGGTACTTGTGGCTCAGAATAAATTTCCAGTGACAATAACAAACATGAATTCAAAAAAGTGCTTGATCTCCAAAAACGTAGTAATTAGAGGTGACGGACTCTGGGGGACTGTGGGGAGAACTCAGAGTAGCTCTCCTGATGAAGACAGTGATGCTGAAGATAAGCCTGAGGGCTTTGAACCAAACTGTTTCATGAGATGCAAGAGAGGAAACAAGCAATCTTTCTCTGTTATTTTATAGGACATGTGGTTTTAAAATTTGGTGTACATAATAAGTTAACTATCATGACTAATATTTGACTTTTCCATCTTTATTCCTAAAAGTCTGTATATTCAAGTTGGCCCCAAATTTTCTTGTTGAATATTTCATTTAGAAAAAGAAAAAAAAATCAAGCCCAGTATTCAGAGTTGAGTCCTCTTTTACTCAGGCATGGGTATTAATCTGTAAAAGGTAAGAGGGTAAGGAGGGTCCTTGACCTTACTGGCCAAGCAAGCCCGCACAGCTGGGCAGAACGTAGCAAACTACACTTAGACTTGCTTTCCTTGTGCCTCTTTGGAGCCTGAGCCCATGGGGGCCATGAGGCCCCTCAGGACGTACTGCCTTCTCTGACCAGTGAGCAGTCAATATCCTGGCTCTTTCCAAGAAGGGTTTCTAAGCTCTTAGGACTGAATGTGTCTCCTCCCCCACCCCCATTCATACATTGAAGCCCTCAGCCCCAGTGTGATGGTATTTGGAGGTGGGGTCTTTGGGAGGTAATTAGATTTCGGTGAGGTCGGGAGGGTGAGATTAGTGCCCTTGATGAGATTACTGCCCTTAGAAGAAGAGGAAGAAACCAGCGTGCTCCTCTCGTTCTGCGTGTGAGGATACAGTGAGAAGGTGGCTCTCGCCCTCACAGGGCAGCACACCGCCAGCACCTGGATCTTGGATTTCTCAGCCTTCAGAATGGAGAAATCAGTGTCTGTTGGTTAAGGCATTTTGTCACAGCAGCCCAACCGAAGTCCTTGAGGATGCTAGGCAGCTCCCCCGGACTTCTTGGGGGAGGTTGGTCTGTCATCAGATATCCCCTCTTAATCATTTATCTCCCTGTGCCTTTTGGGGGTAGGCAGGGAATGCTCTGCTGAGCCCTTTAGATGAGCAAGGAAACAATACAGCCCCCAAATAGGGCAGGAAACAGGATTTTGCTCGCTGATGAGGGAGGGGATGTGTGGTTCTCAGGACCCTCACTGCCCCCTTCTCCCGTACCCCCTCTCTCACCAAACCTGCTTCTCTGTGGCCTAACCGAACGTGACCCAGCACGGACCATACCTGACACTTATTTTGTATGTTTCTTCTTTGTGTATTTCATTTTCAAGAACTTCTGTTTCCCCTTAGGAACCTAGCACAGGCAGCACTGAGCACAAGCCAAGGGCTGGGCACATCCTCTGATGGCTTGAGTGGCAGTGGAGAGACCATCAGACAAATAGGAGTCCCAGATGCTGGTTCGAGCTCTGCCACTATTCAGACCAGTCCTTCCGCCCTCTCTGGCCTCTTTGCCCATATGACCTGGCTGATGTGTGCTATGACCACCCTTTGACTCTGGCCAGCTAGGTGCGAGAGCTCTCCCAGGCCACAGGAGTGGCAGGCAAGGCCAGGAAGAGCCAGCCCATTACTCCAACTGAGTATGCCCTCAGGTATCCGCCCAGGAAGCAGCAAAGGTCCCCCAGAACGCAAGAGCATGGGAGCTAGAAATGACCCGTGGGACATGAACTAACTTCTATAGGCACTCCGGTCTATTTATCTCTGATGCTCCCGAGTCTGGAGAGAGGCAGAAATCTTGCACAATTCAGTCTTCCAGCCTCTCTAACCTTTCTGGACCTCTCTCAATGTTTAGCCAAGGATTTCTCACAGTCTTGTCGAGAATCTCCAGCAATTTCCCTGGGAAATCCCTTCCTGGCTAGCTCACCAAGGAAGTTAGGACGCTGGTCTGGGTTCAGCCTTCACCACTGTGTTGGGCAACTTTTTATTCATTTGTTCATTTATCTGACAAACATTTTGTGTGTAGGTGGGTGGGGGGTGGGAGGTGGGGGGAGTGTCATGTCCCAGGCACTGTGCTGAGTGGAGTGTTACTCATTCACAGTGATCACCAAGACTGGACACAGTTTCTGTCCACAGGGGCTTATGGTCTTGCCAGAGAGGAAGACATGAAGCAAATAATTATATCAAACTATAATTCAAATTTGTGATAAGTGCCGTAAAGAAAAAGTGCACAGGGTGCTAACAGGGAGAACTAACTTAATGTGAGGGCGAGGCTCAATCAGGGAGGGCTTCCCAGAGGAAGTGGCATTTAAGATCTGAGACATTCGGTTAAGGGGACGAGGTGGGGGCTGGGGAGAGGCTGCTCCAAGCAGGGATAACTTGTAGTCTATCTATAATACGCTATGGTGGGTAGGGATCAGATTCTTAGCCCCAGCTCTGGCTCCCACTGGCTGTGAAACTTTGTAGGAGTCACCCACCCTCTCTGGGCCTCAGGGTTTTGTTTTTGTTTGTTTTGCTTTTCCTCCATCTGTAAAATGGAGATCTGCTACTTCATGCAAATGGCGTGATGTTCAGGTGAAAGCAATGGCTAAGATAATCACCCTGAAAACTGTAATTCCACACAAATAAATATAAGGTATCCTTATTATTGGCCCTTCCCCTTGGAATTCACTGCATCTGTGGAAGTGGGATTGTCTGCAGGAGAACTTCAATTGACATTTAGAAAAATGAGAGTGAACTGGGTTCTCCTTATTTGGATTCTCCACTTCAGACGCAATATACCCAGATTACGTACCTGCACATGAAGGGGGTTGCAGAGGGACTGGAAACCTGGTCCCAGGTGACCTTGAGAGGTTGAAGCCAACAGACGTGCGATGGGGGAAACGGGCTTATCCAACAAACCTCACCGACAGTCCTTCTCCCTTCTTTTCCAGATGTGGCTCAAAGTGCTTTGCCAAGAATTCTAACGAGAAACAGACTCTCCCACTCCGTCCTTCACCTGCAGATTCTGTAGCTGAGATATTGCTGCCACTTCGGCTGAAAGTCCAAGCGTGCTTTGTTTTTAATTCTCCCCTGTAGGAATCAAGGCTTTTTGAGAGTTAGAGAAAGCATTTCAGATTTTTCCTTCCTTTATTCTTCAGCCAAAAAAGCAGAGGGTCATAATACGAAAGGGAGAAAACCCAGGACATTTGGTGGAGGGCTGGGGCTAATCGCCCACCGGAAGCCAAATCCTTCAGTTGAAAGAAAACAGAGGGATCCCAGTTTGCAGGGAGAGCTGTTTACTCTGTCGTGTGAACGTCCCTGTTTGCCGTCCTCACGCACCCACAGACACCAGTGTGGGTCAATGAATCTATTGTGAAATGAAAAAGGCAAGACTTGGGCCAGAAACATGTGAAGGTGGGTTTTGTCCTTTTCACCTGAAGCAGAGGTTATAAAAGAGGTTTGCCGACTCTTACCATCTGGAATTGGGAATTTTCATAACTGCTTAGGGTTTTAAAGCAAACATGGTCTTTGCTCCCGTCTCCGTGGCCAGAAATCCAGTCCTGCCTCTTCTCCATGGCCTGCCCTTGTCTCCCTGGGGCCTGTCTCTATCTGTCCTGTTTGTTTGCTCGGCTTCCCACAGCCTTGCCCTGCTCCAGCCTGCAGAGCGAGCTGGGGGCTCTCCCAGGCCCTGCCTCCAAGCAGCCCGCACAGACCCTTGGCTCCCCCTTTCTGGGTTTGTGTATAACTGTAGAACGATCATTCTTTTTTTATTTCCCATGTGATCCTGGCTCTTCAAAATATAAAATCCTTATTTTCAAAAGCTTCCATTCTCGTGGGCAATCAGGAGAGTGGTTTGGTGAAAAAAAGGTTTGCCAAGACAAATCTTCACCTGGAAGGAATTTCTCTCAAAGCCGTTCTAATAGCGTGCCAACCACCAAATGAATGCTCCAAGGCTAAAAACTACCTGGAAAGGTGTTCCTTTCTTCTTTTCTTTTAAAGATTTTATTTGAGAGAGACAGAGAGAGAGAGCGCGGTTGAGAGAACGAAAGGGTGGGGGAGGGGAAGAGGGAGAAGCCAACTCCTGCAGGGCAGGGAGCCTGATGTGGGACTCGATCCCAAGACCCTGGGATCATGACCTGAGCCAAGGGCAGACACTCAACTGACTGAGCCACCCAGGCGCCCTGGAAAACTGTTTCTATGATAAAGTTACATGGAGAAAAAAAAGGGACAAGCAAAACTGAATTTTTCATGTGTTTGAAAGTAGGGGCCCACACATCACATCGAAATGAAAAATGCTTGCTTAAGAAAAGAAAGGCTAGGGGAAAATATTCCAGAACGTGCTGTTGATGAGGGAACGGAAGGCAAGCTGAGGACAAAGCAGAAGCTGATACCCTGCAACCCCCCCCCCCCCCAATGGGATGTATGTGACATTCCTCAGGCACCCCTGGCTGCCCTAAAGGACAAAGAAACAGTCCTTACTACCTGCAGCCCATTGACAAGTCCTTGAAACAGGCAGGGTGACATTCCCCTAGGAACTCAGCTGCCTCCATGTTAATACTTTGCTGGGGGCAAAAGGCAGTCCTAGCCTGACCCCCTCCCTTCCACCAAGATTCTGTAAGTCTACTTTAACATATGAAAATTCCTTTGGAAACTTCCTTTATCTCTAACCCCCCAAGATGCGTGTTGGCAATCATCCCCCAAGCATATGGCCCACTGATATACATCTGAAGGGTCTCATGACTCAGGTTTTATTAGACAGTGATAAATGACCTTTTCCCAACAACAGCTAGCCCCCTCAAGGTCCTGGAAACCTTGCTTCCAAAATTCCTTAGAGACTTACGCTATCCCTAACCCCCTCCCAACTTGAGGGTATATAATGGGCCATTCCTCACAACCCCGGTGCAGCAGCTCTTTCTGCCCACGGGTCCTGTCCCCGTGCTTTAATAAACCACCAAAGACGCCTCAAGAATTCTTTCTTGGTCGTCGGCTCCGGACTCCACCCCACTGAACCTCACGTATATTCCCCAACCTCATCACTATGGCTTTAAAGGTGAGGAGGAGCTTTCAGGTGAGGCCACTTGCCTCCATGTGAGAGCCCTGAGCAACCTACTGAGTATGCATGAACCTCGGGGTTCTCATCTGAAGACAGGAATAAGGCTCGTCCCCTCCAAGGGTTCCCGTGAGGATTAGAGGGGATGATGTTTCTGAAAGTTCTAGTGCGGTATTAGTCTTGCACGATTTTCCTCAGCCTTATGCTGGTGACTGTTGTGCATTTTCTAAATTTTCCATGATGTGCATTTTACCCTTAGCATGGGAAAAAATAAGTTTAAAATAATAACAACAAAAATATGATCCATGTTATAAGGACATTTCAAACAAGGCCCTGTTACCCAGATTAGATGCCATATCGGGGGTGGAAAAACTTCTAAAGGCATCCTAAAGCTTTAGTAATAGCTGGCCCCCAAATCATTTTATCCTGCCATTAACTCAGCCCCAGCCTCCATCCGCCTCGTCAGAGAGAAGCTTCCATTTCTTAACTGTGGCTACTCCAGGCAGTACGTTTTAGGGGTGCTCCCACAGCGGGGCAAGGAACTTGGCTTTTTGTTTTGAAAGATGACCCAGCAGGCCAAGTCTCTCTAAGAGGGTCCCCCCCACCATGTCCTCTGAAATGGCAACATTCCTCTCATCTAACTGTTTCATTAGCATCCTTTTGTAACCCGTTAAGTCCTTAACAGCAGCTTTGAGGAGTCCCACCTGTTTTCCATCAAGCCTTGAAGTGTGAGCCAGCACAAACATGTGTGATAAGTTGATGCTAAAATGCCATGACACACTCCCTGGATTTACTAGCATTTAAGAAATGAAGGAGAAAGCTTTGCCTTTTATAGCCCTGAGCCTCCCAGGCCCAAAGCAGACACAGCAGTTACCTCCTGCTAAGCATTCATTACCCACTGCTTCCAGATCCAGAGACCAAGCACCTCAGGTCACTGTGCTGTAAGGACAGGAGGACCTCTCTCTTTAGGGGTGACAGGCCCAGTGTTCTCAGCCCCAGAGACTCGGCTTGAGTTGGGCTGGGGGGGACCCAGGTAGCCATAATGTTTACAGCTCCCCAAAGGCCTGTCATGTGTAGACAAGACAGATCAGATCTGTTCAAAATGATTTGGACCATAAGCAGTGTGGCGTAGTGCAAAGAACACAGACTTTGGAGACAGGGAGTAATAGATTTGAATTCGCCATTTGAATAGGAGAAATTGTTATCTGAGGCAAGTTTCTTAAGTTCTGTGAGCGTCCGTTTCTTCACTTTTAAAGAGGGGTTAGTAATATCTGTCTCGTATGGCTGATGTCAGGATCAAGTAAAATAATACATGCAAACTGGGGAGTACTGGGTCTTGGAGCGGGTGACCAAGAGGTGTTAGATATTATTAATGAACTAAACGTCAACAGCTATTTCCTTAGAATCAGGTTTCCTTAGGAGAATGTAGCAATTCCACCATCATCTTGTGGAGCTAACAAAGCCTTTCCTGCCTCTCCTGGAGAGGCCAGTTTAACATTGTATTAGAATGTAGCTGCTGTAATAGAGCAAGAAGAAGAAATAAAATGTAGCTTTTGCAAAAGAAAATATACAACAGTCTCGATTTGCAGATGTCATAAATGTCTACCCAAAAAATCCCAAGCAATCTTAGAGAATGCAATTAGAATTAGTAAGTTTAGCAAGGTTGGAGGACACAAGGTCAATAGACAAAAAGCAGCTGTGTTTCTATAGGCTACCAGTGAACAACTGAAAATCTAAATTTAAAAAAACAGTACCACGTATAGCACCAAAGCAACAAAGATCATGAAATGCTTAGTATAAATTTTGCAAAATATATGCAAGACCTGTATGCTGAAAACTACGAACCACTAATAAAAGAAATCAAAGAAAACCTAGATGAGGGAAGTAATGTGCAGATGGGAGGACTAAATATTGTAAAGATATCAGTTCTCCCCAAACTGACAGGTAGACTTAATGTAATCCTGATTAAAATCCCAGCAGACTTTTTGTAGAAATCAACAAGCTGATTCTAAAATTTATATGGAAAGCCAAGGACCTAGAATAGTCAAAACAACTGAAAAAGAAAAAAAATAAAGTTGGAGGATTCATAATATCCTATTTCTGTACTTACTATGGAACTAGAGTAATCAAGATCAAGTGGTATTAGCAAATGGAAACAAGAAGGGAGTTTAGAAATAGACCCACATGTCCATGGTCAATTGATTTTTGATAAAGTTACAAAAACAATTCATGGAGAAAGAATGGTTTTCTCAACACATTGTGTTGAAACAATTGGACATTCATTTGGAAAAAAGAAAAGAAACTTGACCCTTGATCGATATTCCATACTTTATACAAAAATTAACTCAAAATGCATCATAGACTTAACTGTAAAACCTAAAACTATAAAATCTGTAGCAGAAAATATACAGAAAGGCTTTGTAATATTGAGTTAGACAAACATTTCTTAGCTATGGCACCAAAAGCACAATCCATAAAAGAAAATGGGTAAATCAGACTTTATCAAAATAAAAAACTTCTGCTCTGCAAAACAAAAAACAAAACAAAACCCAACCAACAAAACAAAAAACAAAAAACAAAACACTGCTAAGAAAATAAAGAGACAAGCCACAGTCTAGGAGAATGTTATTGCAAAACGCTTATCTGACAAAGGACTTGTTATATTCAGAATATATAAAGGACTCTCAAAACTCAGTAAGAAAACAAACAACCCATTTAAAAATACACAAAAGGTTTGAATAGGCAGCTTACCAAAGAACAGATATAGATGGCAAACAAGCATATGTAAATATGCTCAGCATTATTAGTTATTAGGAAAATTCAACTTAAAACCGCACACCTGTTAGAACGACTACATTTTTTTGGAAAATTGATGATATCAGGTCCTGATAAGGCTGAGGAGCAACTGTGATTCCCAGACATGACTGGTGGGGATGCGAAGTGGCGCAACCGCTTTGGAAAACAATTGGGTAGCTTCTTATAAAGTTAAACAACCACTTATCCTAGAACCCAGCAAGCCTGCTTCCAGGCGTTTATCCAAGAGAAATGGAAACTTACTTTCACATGAAAACCGTACTGAGTAAAATCTCAAGTTCTTTTGCTTTTGGCTGCGACTGTCTTTTTCTGCTGATCATACCTAATTCATAGAGAGTTTTAAAAGACAACATGTAGCTTGGTGGACAAAAGTCCTTCGGAAGAAGAGGCCCATGGGGGAGAAATTATAAACTCCGTTTTTGGCGATGAAAAGTTTGTGAATGTCCAGACTAAGCCATAAGTTCGAGGGAGATAAAGAACATGATCCTTTGGGAAGTTCTGAAAACCCAAATGAGCTTTTACTTGCCCAAAATAGCCTAGGGTCCTTCTGTCTAAAGGCAGGGAACAGCCCATCCCCCCTCCACCCCAGAAGTCCTCAGACCTGTGGGAGCCCCAAACCAGCCCTGTGTGTAAGCCCCCAGCCTAGAGCACCTTCTCCTTTGGCATGGGACATGCCTACGGAAAAGAAGTACATTTCCAGGGCCAGATCGGAGCCTCTTTGCTGACAACTAACTCATCATAACAAAAAAGGTTAGGGTTGTGCAGTAACCAACGAGAAACAGTGACACAGAGCCCTGGCTGAGGTGGGAAAATGCAGAAGACTGTAGTAGCAACGTTAGACCCACCTGTACGATGGCCAACGAACAAGCCCTCCCCTGCTCAGCCTGCACACAGCTCCAAGGAGCTTAACAGCATTAGGAGTAAATACCTTGTTGTTATTATTTTTTTTTAAGATTTTATTTATTTATTCGACAGAGATAGAGACAGCCAGCGAGAGAGGGAACACAAGCAGGGGGAGTGGGAGAGGAAGAGGCAGGCTCCCAGCGGAGGAGCCCGACGTGGGACTCGATCCTAGAACGCCAGGATCACGCCCTGAGCCGAAGGCAGACGCTTAACCGCTGTGCCACCCAGGTGCCCCACCTTGTTGTTATTTTTAACATAGCTCAACTCTCTAGTTAATCTCTCTATTGTCCCTGCCAGTAACCTTCATAAAGGGAGGGGTCCACCCTTAGAGACGTAACAGCCAACACTGGCCAGTGATTTGTCTGAGATCTTACCCCAGTGGCCCATGGAGGTCGGTACCTAAAAAAGGCTCAACATTTGTGCCTTTTATGGTGTGGTAGAAAGTTTATGGGCTCCGAAGCCAGGGAGAGCTGGATTTGAATACTGATTCTGCTCCTTAAGAGTCTTGGTCAAGTTATTTTGTCCCTTGGAATCTCAGTTTTCTTTAAAATGAGGATAATGTTACCTACCTCACAGAATTACCATAAAGATTAGAGATAATGAATGGAGAGTTTCTGATAATAGAATTTACCACTTAGTAGGCGCTCAGTAAAGTTTAGCCATACACCTACACACACACACAGATCCACATCTATGTATCATTTAGTTAGTAAATAATTAAGAAAGATAAGATGTGTGCTTTTGCTTTTGAATGCTTCTAGGCTTGGCTTGTGTCTTTTAATGGATGTCAGTCAAAATTTGCTGGCAGCAACCAGAGGAGTGAGTTGTGACATGGTTGTCATTGCGGGGCTGTGCAAACTTCAGCCAGTCTCTCTGAGCAGATCACGGAATGGAGAGCTGTGACAGGCTGCTGTGGCTAATTTGTGCCTTGTGGAAGATTGTCGCTAGAAATTACACAACCATCTGTCAAAAGTGTCTGACTTTCAAATTTCCAGTGATACATAATTCAGTTACAGAGAAAATGAAACTGTGAGTTTAACCAAATAGGAAATGCAAACAAAACCTGTCGTATTGGGACACCTGGGTGGCTCAGCCAGTCAAGCATCCGACTCTTGGTTTCGGCTCTGGTCATGATCTTAGGGTCGTGGGGTTAAGCCTGCATCGGGCTCCAGGCTCAGCACAGAGTCTGCTTGAAATTCTCTGACTTTCCCTCTCTCTCTGCCCCTCCCCATATTAGCATGCACAAGTGCTCTCTCTCTCAAATAAATAAATAAATAAAATCTTCAACAACAACAACAACAAAAACCTGGCATAGTAACCATATTAAGTATGTTCAGGAAGCCCATTCACGCGAACAGGCTCCCTACATCTATACTTCTTTTATAGCGTTTGCCTCGACTGGTGGAATCTTTAGACCCTGAATTTGAAGATTGATTAGAGATGGTGCCATGAGAAAAGAAAATGGTGTGTGATCACCCTAATAAATAATGTACACTATTATTAGTTTTTAAAAAAGGTATAATTTGGTTTGACATTTCTTTTTCTGTAGAAATCTATATTAAATTGATGATGCCTCTTATAATTGATGGCATCTTATATATTAAACATGGTAATACTAAGTCACCTCACCACGCCTAGCTGGGGCCACACACGCTCACATTTTCTGTGACATTGGCTGACAAGGCTGTTTCAAAATTAACAGTGGGAGGCAAAATACGTGGCCAATGAACACATCCAGCCTCATTAACAACTAGGAAAACATAAACTGAGATCACAACAAGATACCATTTTATCGCCATTGGTTTGGGCAAAAAAGTTATAAATGTCAGACCATAATAAGCCTTGGAATGTGAATTCACAAGATCTCACACACATTCCTTATGCTCGGGAACGTTTGGTATTTTCTCATCAGGTTGAACGTGTGCATATGCTATGACCCAGCGATTTCTAGTGCAAGAGTGTCTTGCATACAATAACCAAGAATCACACACAAGGAAGGGGCTAGTTTAGCTTGCAACTCAGTCATAACATCACTGTACTTTGCAGAAGTGCTTTATGGGTGCTTCCTATTTTGTCACACAGAGTATTAGAGACATATAGTCAGGGATTAAGGTTTCATAGAATTCATGATCTCTACTGTTTCATCAAGATACAATCTTAAGAGAAACTGCCCCATTTTTTTCTGTGAATGCATGATAGTGAATGACACGGTGGCTGACTAGCACAGCTGAGGGTCACTGCCTTGATGTCTGCTAAGTCACCTGCGGTTTTACCCACCTCTGCTTTTGCACCATCAGCCCAAACGTCCAAAAAGTGGAAAAGGCAAATAATGTCTTAGGATTATTATGTAAATCGTTTTGACCTTGCGGATTTCCTGAAAGGCTCTCAGGCACCTACGGGGGCAGCCCGCCCCCTGAGAATGCTGCTTAGTGGTGTTCCGCTCTGTGAATACACTGCAATGTATTGTCACCTTGGTGGATGTTGGGGTAGTTTCCAGTTTAAGGCCATTACAATTAACATGTAGCAGGCTTTTTAAATAAGTTTTTCTCCCTGCTACATTAACAAATGTACTTAATCCAGAGCCTGACGTACAGATGACATTTAATAAACTATGATCATTGCAGGGATTTTACAGAGATGTCCTCCCTCCTTTTTGCTTAGGATTCCCCTACCCTCTTCCATGTCAGTCACAGTGGGCTCTCTATGCCTACAGACGATCACAACATTTTTTGCAAAAGGCCATGGAAAGAAACTGATTAGTCACATTAGAGAAGGCAGAAACCAGAAAATTAACCTCTCCCTTCCCTGCATCCCGGTCCCCCAGGACGTTGCTGAACTTTTCCATAGCAGGGATAAAACACCGGAAGCAGCTCTCCAGCCAAGAAAAGGACACTGGGAGAGCAGCTGATGTCTGTCCCTTGAGACCTCTGAGCCTGCCTTCCCCAGACTCCAGGAGCCAGAGGGTCCTGTTCTTTGTTCCCTGGCAGTCAGGATGCAGAGAAAGGATCTGAGTCTCTACCATTTGGGACCTAGACCTCTGAAGGAAAGACACCGAGGCACAGGGACAGTTGGGAGATCATTCCTGGCAGTGGTGTTTCTGTGATGTGCCCTTCGTCTGTGGGCTCCTGCCCTGCCTCTCTTGGTTCCTGTCTGTTTGCCAAGCCTGGTTTCTCCAGATTTCCCACTGATTCTGTGAGCACCCAAGTGGTTTCCCTATAGATTTTTTTCTTCGCTCAGGTTGGCCCATGAGTTTCTGTTACTTGCACCCCATGACCCCGCCTCATTCCACACCTTCAGTGGAAGCCTATTCCAAAAATCCTCTCTCAGGAGCAGGTAGAAGCCAGGCCTGCCACCCAGGGGCCATCTTGGGGGCCACCAGCATGTGGGGGTTAGCTCTTTCATCCTCACGTTCAGCCCCAACCTTCCCACTAACTGCCCCAGGCCTCACCGGGGCACACAGACAGCCTCCTCGTTGGGCCGCTCCCCACTGCAGACTAACGTGGCATTATGTCCGCCAAGCCTCTTTTGCTCCCAAAGGCATTAGTCATGACCACCTCCACTCTCTGAGCGCTTGTCCTCGCCTCCAATAGCAGGCAAATCACATTCTCATGCTGCTGTTTATCTACTCGCTGTCCCACCTCCCTCTGCTCTCCTCAGGGCTTTGGGCCACCAGTGACCCATTCATGGGTGGTGACCCAGGAAGTACTTTACACTGTAGCCGACCCCAGCCCAAAATGCCTAAGACTGGAGGACAAATGTGGCCTTCTCACACTTCCGCGGGAGCCAAGGGCTGAAGAACACAGTTCTACAAAGAGGAGGCACTTAGAAGGGGAGGTTGGCTTTCCTGGAATAAACGTTAGGGTTGGTTTGGTAGTGCGTCTTTCCGTAGATTCTCAGATTTTTTCCCAGGAGGGCGGCTAGGAGGTTGGAATCATCCACCAGTCTGTATCCAGCACAAGAGAATGACCCCAGGACTCCCTTACTGGAAACTCAGGACCCAGCAAGCATCTGGGTGGAGTGAAACATTTTTTCCCAGAGGCGAAAAGCCCATGTGAGTGCATCTCCATGCCTCAGTCTACCCCAGAATCCTGTAACTGCTGGAGAAAGCTGGCAAGCCCAGTGAGGATGACATGAGGGGATGATTTCTCTCTGCTGCTCCTTGACACTCACCATCAGGTCTCTTCTGACAACCCACACTCAGCATGGAGACCAGAGTCCTCAGCCAGGCTGCAGGGAGCTTGCTTTACCTGCATGCGACCCCTGTGAGTAAAGCATCTGAGACAACAACATTGGCATCACACGTGGGCCCCCGCCTCCTGAGGCTTCTGTGGTCCCTGGAGTTGCCTGGCTTGCCCTGGGCCTCATTCGCCTGTGAACAGCCGAAGGGCCCCTTAGGGCAAAGCTTCAGGAGAGTCCTGGGCTGGCCTCCCACGGATACACCATTAGAGGGGCCCCCCCAGAGGTCAGCCAGGTCTCCAGCTGGTAGGGCTCCCCAGAGTTCTCCCATCCCTGGTCTGGGCAGACAGCTGTTTCCCAGAGGTGGCTTTGCCAGGGCAAGAGTTCCCTTTGGGCCCCCCCCATAGTGAGGTTAACTCCTTTTCTTGACGTGACCTGCCCCCGGGAAGGCAGCTGCAGGGGCTCTCACACCATGCTGAAAGGTCGGAGGGTCTCCTTCCCACAGGGCATGTTATTAAATAACCTGCTGAGTGGCCATGATCACATCACAGGAAGGATAGCAAAGGCTAGCCTTGCAAACCGAAGCTCCTGGGATTAGCTAGGGCAGGCTCCTCCCTCCCAGAATCCAGAGAGCAGAAGGTCTGGGAGAATCTCTTAAGCAGGGGTTGGGGGGGAGTGCTCTTTAGGAGAGAGAACTCAAGGCAAACAGACTGCCCAGCTGCTTGACACTTGGAACTGGGACCTTTCTAACCTCAAAAAAGGGTTCTTCCAGGACTCAAGGCAGATGGGCCAGTGGAGATCAAAGGTGAGGAGGGGGCTCCAATGCCCTGTGCCTCTCCTGCTCCCTACCCCGTCCCCAAATGCCACACTGTGCAGCCCAGAGAACCCCGGGCCGAGAGGAGAGAACTGGGGCCTAGGGCCACTCTCCCTGGGGTGACCTTACACGCTCATTCACTTCACCAAGACTTAGCTTCCTCTTCCCTAGAGGATGCAACTGTGTAACCTGAAACCCGGGCAGACAGGTGTGTGGTCAGCTGTGAAGCGTAAAGCGCAGCACAATGTGAGCTATTGTTAGTGTTCTTTTTTGCTAAGTGTGGCCATGCCTGCCTGGGAGGTGGCAGGCAGATGACGTCAGGCTGGCAGGGAATGTGGGCCATGGGCACCTGGCTGGGCCTGTGATCCCAGAAAGTGTGTCCAGGAGCTAAGTGTCTGAGTAACAGAACGTGGGCAAGCCTGAAGGTGTGGACAGCCCTCTGTGGAAGTGTCTGAATGGGTAGCCAAGGGCACCCCCAATTTCAAGACTAGATGTTCCCCGAGCCCACCTGGGAGCTGGAAAGCAGAATGGGGGGCCCAGACTCGAAGGTCTGGGCTAGGGTGGGGCTGCCGTGGACAGGGTGGAGCCTTGAGCATGGTCTGGGAGGGTGTTGGCCACGGCCCTGCCCCCTCCGTCCTGCTGCCTTGCTGCGTAACACTGAGCTCCTGTGCCTTTAAAACTGTTTGACATCCCTGAGATTGGAAACAGAGCTCCCCAGCGGAAGGCCAGCAGTAGCTCTGGAATGCTGTTCTAATATAAAACTCTCGCTCTCGGTGGATTTCAGTGATACTCCCAATGTCAGGCTTTGGAACGAAATCACCTATTATGGTCCTGGAAAAGGCCCCAGATTCTCTGGGCTGATCCTTCACCCGTGTGGGTTAGCCAGAACAGAGCTGTTTTCCTCTCAGGCTGTGCAGACCATCGTCCGCCCTCTGTTGACTATGACCCTGAGATTCCCGCCTGGATCCAGGACAAGCACTCAGGCCTGGGGAGGGAGTCAGTCCCAGTGGTGATTGACCCTAAGGCCTCACCCAGCTCAGCCCCTCCGGGATGCACCTCGCCACGCCCCCCGCCATCCGATGGCAAAGCCTGGCCTGGCAGCCAGGTCTCTGCTGGCCCATTCCTTTCACACCTCTAGGTCCCTCCCTCCCCAAACCAGACGGTCAGAAGTTTGTGCCCACGTTGCAGGCACATGGAGTGGGGTTCAGTCTGGACACTCCAGGTGCTCTTCATGGCCAGTGAGATCCCTGGTGGGAAGGTCTGTATTTCCCACCATGTGGTCCCTCATGAATGTGAAGACTGTCCAGCTGCTCCCCTCCTGGGCCTGGCCTTACCACTGGTCAAGTCCAATTCAAATGTGGGCTCCAGGATCAGAGCAGGGCTGAAGCCTGGTCTGCTGTTTGATAGCTGTCGTCACCTAGGGCAAGTTACTAGACCTTTCAAGTGCTCAGTTTTCTCATGTGGAAAATGGGAATAGTAATCCTATATATTTCAGGGTAAGAGATTTATATGAGCTAATCTAAAGTGAGCAGCTTAGCTCAGGAGCTCTCGAAGTGTGATCCAGGGGCCTTAGAGAATCCCCCACGCTCTTGGAGGGCCGCAAGGTCCAAACTATTATCTTGAAAATTCTAAGATATCAGGGTGCCTGGCTGGCTCAGTTGGTAGAGCGTGCGACTCTTGATCTCAGGGTAGTGAGTTTGAGCCCCATGTTGGACAGAGAGTTTACTTTAGAAAAAAAAAAAGAAAGAAAATTCTAAGATGTCTTTTACCTTTTTCACTATCACAAGGGTACAGTAGAATTTTCCAAAGGCTTCTGGCCCTGACTGCTAGTACAATGTATGCTGGGTTTTCTTGTTAAGATTTTTCTCAGTTTTGATTTATAAAGTGGTGAAGTTCAGTAGATAGAACCGACCCATACAAAGCTCTAGGGGTCATCAATAATTTTAAGAGTGTAAAGGGGTCCCGAGACTACAGAGTCGGAGAACCACTGGCCTAGTGTGACACCAGGTACATGGAAGGTTTTCTATTTACTGCCCTTGGGTTATCTTCCTCCCCTGTGTCCCCATTCCCTGATTCAGTGGGTTCCATCTTTTGCACCATCAAGGCTGCATTCCATCACTCATTTCTTCCCAGCCCCAACATGAGCCTTTGCTGTTAAATATTCTAACTGCTCAGCCCGATGCCTCGGTAATGGTTACTTTTCTCTTGTTGCGAGAGCTGCATATATCAACACATGAACCAACAGGCCAGGCCATTTTTCTGTCATTCCTAAGTGGATGGCCCGAGTCTCACATGCTCAGCAAGGACAGAGGCATTAACACGGCCTCAGTGATAAAGTCTGTCTTTTTATTAACTGACCTTCATAGATTTCGTTTTCTCTTTGGTTGTCTCTGCTGAGGCTCTGCGCTGATTGCTTCCTGGAAGGCATCTAAAAGGACTTCAGACTTGCCTAGCCGCATTCCAGTGATGGGCCCCATGAAGGCAGCACTGGAGTCTCACGTGCAGCCAACCAACACGGGACAGTTCTTCACGTGGGCAACCAAGAGGCTCGACAGAGGGAGCTTCCATCCCCATTGCTCCTAGACAACGCCACCAACTTCACTTACCTCTCCTCTCGCCAGCTGAACAGGGAGACGTACTTGGAGACTGGAGGTTAAGTGGCCTCATCTTTCTGACTTAGTTCAGTGATGTTCTGGTGCCTTCATAGGTTGGCAACCTGGACAGCTGCTCTGGTACTTAATTTGGTTCTGTTAGGGGCGCCTGGTTGGCTCAGTCGTTAAGCGTCTGCCTTCGGCTCCTCCACTGGGCGCCTGCTTCTTCCTCTCCTACTCCCCCTGCTTGTGTTCCCTCTCTCGCTGGCTGTCTCTCTCTGTCAAATAAATAAATAAAATCTTTAAAAAATAATAATAATTTGGTTCTCTTAAGAATAAAAGCTACGAGTTCTGTTGGGCTTTTCTGAAATGCTGACAATGGCTTGTGGATACTCCTTCTCCTCCACTACTCCCCAGCTGGGAACAGCTCCCTACCTGCTTCTCCATAATCCTGACTTTCTTTCAGGGAAGTCGAGGCCTCGGTAGGGGTCAGAGGTGGACCACATTGAGATACTCCCTAGCAATTTCTGGAAGGCTTTCTGGTCCCATCACCCAGAGAAATTTCACCCATGGTAGAAATTAGAGACAACTGGGATCCGTTAGAAAAATCGCAGGGGCCCTGCACTATGTTGGATCCAATGGAGTAGAAACCAGGTGTAGGGGAAGGAAGGGGGGGGTTGGCGAAAAGCTACGAGAAAGTAAGCAGAGATCAATAACGTACTGAAGGGTGCTTGTGTCAGCTTTCTAGGGCTGCTGTGACAAAATGCACAGATTGGGTGACTTAACAAAGACATGTATTTTCTCACAGTTCTGGAGACCAGAAGCCCGAGGTCAAAGTGTCGGCAGGGTTGGTTTCCTCCGAGGGCTGTGAGGGAAGGGTTTGTGCCGGGGCTCTCTCCTTGGCTTCCTCACATCGTCTTCCCTCTATGCGTAGCTCTGTGTCCACAGTTCCCTTGTAATAATAACACAGGTGATCCTGGATTAGGGCCCCCCCAAATGACTTCACTTCAACCCGATTACCGCTGTAAGGATCCTATTTCTAAATAAGATCATATTCTGAGGTGTTGGGGGTTAAAACTTTACCATATAAATGGGGGGGGGCACAGTTCAACCCAGAACAGTGCTTATGATAAAGAAAAAATGCATCTACAACATAATCTCACTCTGCAAGTACTAGGCCCATGCATAAACACAGCCCCAGCACATGCAGAAAAAGATGGTTGACCAAATGTTCATCTCTGGGTGGTAGAGGTAAGTTGATTTTTATGAGTGTGCTTTCTTGTAGTTTCACATGTTTTTCCTTGGTTATATATTGCCTGCATCATCCAGTAAATATTCTGATAAGTAAGTATTTATCAGAAGAAAGACTAAAGGTGGTAGACTCAGACTGCCAGTCCTAACTCTGCCATGTCGTAGCTCTGTGCCTCTGGGGAATGTACTGAACCTCTCTGTGCCCGGTCTCCTCACGTGGAAATTGGGAATGGTAAGTCGTATCTCACGGGGTTGTATGAGGACTGTGTAAGTTAATATATGTAAAGTACTTGCCGCAGACAGGACGAAAACATTAGCTGTTCCTCTGTTGCAGTGCTCTTTCTGAGCCCCCAAACAGGCTGCTGTAGACAGACAAGTGCACATTATGTGATAGTATAATGGTGGTTAGTTAGCCCGCAGCAAGCCCTTCCTATGGGCCAGCGACTATGCCAGGCCTTTTAGGTGGACTTCTGCATTTAAATCTCACCAACACCCCCTGACATAGGTACTAGTTTGATTCCTCTCTTGCAAGTGGGGAAACTGAGGCACAAAGACTAATACGGGGCAGAGGAGGGTTTGAACAGGCAGTCTCGTTCTTAACCATTTGGCTACCACCCCCGAATACAAGCAGAAAGGACCGTAGCGGGGCTGGGATGCTGGGCGTTTGCCAGGGGCGTTACCATCACGGCACCCCTATGTAGGAAGAAAAGATAGCATACTTAGAAAGCACCTCAGGCTGGGGTACCCCTGCTTGAGCAGGTGGTGTTTCTTGGCAGGGCCCAGAAGTGCAGATCCATAGCCTGGAATCAGTTGGCTTCAAATGCATTCTTCCACTTTGATTTTCCTTTTACAATGACATTGACATTTGTGTGTCCACTCTCGTGTCTCCCATCTATTACACTTTCCAAAGGAGCTCATGACTCAAGAGAATGAGACTCAGGCGGTTTTAAAAGCCTACCCAAATCACAGAGAGGAAGGGACAGAGCCAAGACCAGAATGGAAGTCCAGACACCTGACTCCTGGCCAACAGCTACTCTTTCACGGGGTCCTACCCCCGCCCGAGGGACATGCCCTCTGCTCAGGCAGGTGTGGGCCTGGAGGGATTCCCTGGGAGGGAAGAGCCCCCACACGTCCAGGGAGCCTCTCCCCTGGTCTCCCTCTCTGCCTGTGTGTGCTCAGAGCACACGGTCCCCACCTGGGCACTTGCTTGGCAGACAATACAGTGCCTGGCACACATTTCCCCAGGTGGACAGGCTGCAGGGACCTGAAGACGGCTCGGATTTTAAGCCTTCCTAGAGCAGCAGAGCACGTTCCCCAACGGACATACACGTGGAGCCCCAGTACAAATGGCAGATGCAAGCAGCTCTTCTGTGCCTGCCGTGGAGGGAAACCCTGGACTCCAAGAAAATTCAGTGTGAGAACCGCCCATCGAGTCCAAATCGCCCATCTTGTAGCTGGGGAGGCGGAATCTCAGAGAGGGTGTCAGAGCCAGGGTCAGGAAGACTGGTCCTCTGACTCGGAGTCCCTGCTCTTGTCAGTGCGATACTTGTTTGCTCTTTTCAGTATTTGTTAGATGACTACATAAACCTTCCTGGAAAGTCTTCCATGATTTTCCCCGTTCCGACCAAACTTCCTGCCCCTTGAGAGGCTTACTGATTCCTGGGTCAGTTCCAAGCACATGGCAGGCACCCTGTCAACAGTAGTCACTTCTGTCTCTCCTGTCCCCAGGGCCTGTGCGTGTATCAGCCCCACCGGTACCCCACAGGAGCTAAACCTGACGGCAAGACTGGAAGGCTGCTACAAACTTGCGTCGTGGGGCACCAGAGCGGCAGGCACTCGGGAAACAGGCGAAGACAGTACCAACCACCACACACAGGGACAGCTCTGGCAGACTTGCCATTTGCAAGGCAAGGCTCTGTGTAAGTACTTCATTGCTCAGGACTTACTTGGTGGCAAGCAACAGAAACTCACCTGAGACGGACTGAAGTGCTCAGGTCAGCATCTGGATCAGAAATTTCATTTGAGGGGCGTCTGGGTGGCACAGCGGTTAAGCGTCTGCCTTCGGCTCAGGGCGTGGTCCTGGTGTTATGGGATGGAGCCCCACATCAGGCTCCTCTGCTGGGAGCCTGCTTCTTCCTCTCCCACTCCCCCTGCTGTGTTCCCTCTCTCGCTGGCTGTCTCTATCTCTGTCGAATAAATAAATAAAATCTTTAAAAAAAAAAAAAAGAAATTTCATTGGAAAAATGTCCTTCCAGGTTCACAGGGAACGCATGGGGTGGAGGCGGAAGCGGCCTTGGGAGAGCATCCGCTGCTCAGGAAATCATGATTACGAGGGGTCCCTTCAAGGCAAGGACAGCTGCATCCCTCCTGGTCTCTGTACGAAGCAGGCATGAGACTCAGCCGGCGAGTGCAGTGCCGGGGCTCAGGGGAAGTTTGGACACGTCTAAACCACACACACTCCTTTTCGTAGACTCCCTGGGCTTCGGTGAAGATCTGACGGACCCAGACCAGTGAGGCCTCCGGTTGCTCGGGGCATGCTGGCCACGCGGGTGTTCTCTGTGTGTTCAGCCCAGCTCCTTCTCTCGAAGTACAGAAGGAACACAGGGTTAGTGTAAACTGTTCTCACGTCAACCCAGAATCCGCATTGACTAAGGTATTTGGGGCGAGGGGATGCAGGGGTGGAGGATGGAGTTCTTCTGTCTTGGTTTTTCAAAGATAGAAAAATCTCCTGCTTTTGGATCAAGAGCGCTTGCCCTGGAGTCAGGCAAAGCTGGGCCATGTCTACCCCTTTGCTTTCACCTCAGTCTCTTTATCTACAAAATGGGGACAGCACCACCCATGTCGTAGAATTTTCTAGAGTAGCAAACGGGATAGCCTATGTGATGTGGTCGAATGGTGGCTGGCACAGTGGTGATGAGGAGAGATTTTCTGCTTTCATCTTATGTACTAAAGAGTCCATTTTCACACAGTACAAACTCCATCTGTGGGAGTTCAGGACCTGTCACTAAAGAAACAGTAGCCGAAGTTACAGACATAATCAAGAAAACCAAATATGCCAAAATCCAAATTTGCAAACCACATTATTTTCTTTGCAGAAGAATTCTCCTGTTTACAAAAAAAACCCCAAACCAACCAAACAAAAAACCTTACCCCCCACACACAGAAATTCCCTTTAAATGATGTTAAATCATGTAATGATTTTTTTTTTTAAATCCAGTCTTTTCAGGAACAACCTGGGGATAAAGCAGAGAATTAGTGACAACCTGGGTGAGTCCAGCTCAGAACTGCTCCAGGGTGTAATCCCCATGATGGGAGCAGGAATTTGTTTCTTAATAAGAGTTAATCATCAGCCTTAGAGATTAAAAACAAAAAACCCCTTGGAGATTTTACCATAAATGTTGCAGCATTCTGATCCTCCGGCCACAGGAAAACGCCATAAAGGGAAGTGTTGGTAGGATGACAGGAGGGTAATGGCAGGAGAAACCAGCCTCACTGCAGACCACTGCCTTTCTCTCTCTCTTGATCAAAACTGTGGATTAAGCGTGTGGCTCGAGGCGGCCGGGGGACCTCCTGGGCCTCAGTGTCTGTGTGTCTGTCAACGGGGCCAGCGAGAATGCACGTGGCAGACAACAGGCCTGCAGCAGGCCTTGCTCGGGGCTGCCAGCTTCCTTTCCCGGGGTAGTCACAGTAGATCTGATCACCTCCCCGCTTACCTTCCCCGTTCTCTCAGAGAACCATGGGTTACTGATTTGGACGTAAACAGTCTTCCAAGCTGACGGCCCGGGCTCGAGTCTCACCCTTAGCTGACTGGGGAAGTGGCTTTGCTTTGAAGGTCCCCAGGCTCGGTGGGCACCGGGGTGGGGGGTGCCGAGGCCACCAGAGGCACAATGGGCAGCAGTTTTCAGACCACGAGGAGTGGGATGCGGCTCTGGCGGCTACCAGCCTTGGCTGCAGGTCAGACTCAGAGAGGACGCCTTGAACAAATATAGGACCCACCGTGGACACACTGAATACACGTCCTTGGGGTGTTGTCACGCCGCCCTGCCCAAGGCCAGGCCATCGTTGTGGAACTTTTGTGGACATGGAACACGAATGGCTTTCGTGGCCCCTGCCCAGGGCAGCCCCAGCTACCGTCGGTTTCCAGCAAGAGCAGACCAGCCGTAAGCCACATGCGTTTCATGTACCAGGGCCTTTATTTTATTTAGCCTCACAAACACTCCTGGGTGCTCGGCAAGGCAGAACGTGAGCCGCAGGTATTTCGTGAAAGAAAGTCGTCACCGAGGACACGGAGGCTCAGAGGGGTGAGGACGCTGGCCTGAGCTCACACAGCTGGAAGGTGGAGAGTGCAGGATGCGGGGGCAGTTCTCTCCACTCCCAGGCCGCGACATCTGGGTCGGCAATCTCTGGCCCTCGGGCCAAACTCAGGCTGCTGCTTATTCTAATACAGCCAGGAAGCCAAGAATAACTTTTACCCCTTAAAAAATTTGAAGAGGAAGAAAAAAAAGGTTCTAAACAACGAAAATAAAAATGAAAACAAAGAATATACAACCACAGAGGCTGTACGTGGCCTGCCCAGGATACAGTGTCTGCCGTCTGGGGGAGAAGTTCGCCAAACCCTGGTGAAGACTGTGACAGAGGTCTCCTTCTGGGCTCGCGCCAGGGTGGTTGGTGAAGTGACTCAGGGTCACTGCATCTCTCTGCAAAGCTTCATTGTCAAAAGCACCCTCACAACAGTTCTGACTCCTTCACATGACTCAGGGCTCCAGAGTCTTTGCCAGACTTGTTTTGCTGGCTCGGTCTGCGGGTGGCACATACTCACTGGAGGCACCTGTGCATCGGAGAGAGCTCAGCACTGAGCGACGTATCCCGCCATATTAGAAGTTTGCCATCAGGGACTTCTGGTGATAGTGGCCGGTTCCCCTTGAATCAGAAGCCAGAAGAATAACACACCCAGTCCTGCTGTATTCACTCTTATGAGTTCGTGCCCAAATTCTGTGAGGTTGAAGAGAGAATACTGTTATCCTAATTAAAAAAAAAAAAATCCTTACAGATGATGAAACTATGGCTCAGGGTATAGAGATTTGCACAGGCGTGCAAAATGGCGGGGCCACAATTTGAACCCGGTGGTCTCCCAATCCCAAACACCATGCTTTACAACATGATGTTACAACAGCCTTGGGGGCTCATCAGCTCACTGCCCCGTGTTTAGACACAGTATCCAAAACTTGGAGTTAGGCAAACGAATGACTACCTGGGGTATGTTCTAACAGAGCCTTTGGAGGATCATCTTGTTCTCTAGGGATACATTCCTTTATTTTGACCTTCTATTTACTAGCAATTGGGACACTGTCTTATGTGAAATTGGAGGAGACCAACAGTCATGCACACGACTCTTATCTCATAGAAGTGCCATGGTTTTGTCAGGTAGAATAGGTCACAACCCAAAGGCTATACTTCTGTTGCCTTATAGGTAATCAATCTTGTAAGCAATTTGGCACTCTTATCCCAGCATTCTTTCAGTGATGCTTAAGGGTTTCCTGTATTTTTTGAATGAACCTTGCCATTCTATTGGTTCCTTCATTAATAAGTTAAATAAATCTGTGACACATGTTCGCCACATATTTATAGGAGTCCTGTTTTTTGACTTTGTTGCAAATTATATTTAGACACCCCCATCATGCTTACAAACGGGACTTCCAAGATCGGACCCACCCAGCTGCAGTGGTTTCCCTGGGAGTCTGAAGAGTCTTCTGTCCGTGGATGTCTATTGAGAGGTAGTCCACAGTGGTGGAAAAGCTTTGAACGACACATCTAGGTTTGGCTCTTGGTTCTTCCATGTGAAGAAGACTGTGGAGAACGGCATGACTTCTCTCACTCTCAGTTTCATTATCCATAAAATGGAGATAATACTCCCATTTTTTTAAAAATGAAAAATGAGTAATGAATAACAATAGACCACAGTGTTTGAGGGTACGTTTCTGAGCCAGGCAACCTGGATTCACTTCTTGAAGCTGCTCTTCTTCAGCTGTGTGAACTTGGAGGAAGTATTTGGCTTTATTGTGCCTCAACTTTCCCATCTCTAAAATGGGGTTAGTATCTACCCTGTAGGTTTGTAGTGAGGACAACATGAGGCAATATAAATAAAGTTCTTAGAACTGTGACTGGCATACTGCCAGCACTTAATGAGTGTTAGCTCTGATGAAGAAAATGTACTTATAAAGTACGTAGAAGAGCTCCTCGTATATAATTAATATTCAAAATTGGTAGCTGTCAAACATCAGGGATGTCCGCCATCCAGACCCGGTTGGAGTCACGGCGGAAGATGGACGGCCCATTCCCTCATGAAAATAAAGACATTCCCTGAAGTCAAGAAATGTGCCCAGATCACCCAGCCAGAACTCGAACCAGGTCTCATGACTCCCAGCCCGGATTTGGTCCCCTGCACAAAGCTAAGGAGCTAGACACTAAAGGCGAAGTACACTGATCTGTGCCCTGCAATGGCTCGGCCTCCTCCCTGCCCTGGCCTCCCCTGTAGCGGCTCGTTACTCTCCTCCCCAGGGAAATGTCTTCCCCTGCTGCTACCCCTACTTCTGTTTCATTTTGCCTTCTATTGGGGCGCCTGGGGGGTGGGGTAGGGGTTGGGGGAAGCAGGTGAAGGATTGTGCCATGCAGTCCTAGGAGCTGAAGAAGAGGGAGCACTGTCCTTCTCTTCCCCCCTACCTCCCGCTCCCTCGCTCCATGCTAATGCCTCCAGACAAAATAGTGAAGGATTTCCTTGCCAAGTGATGAACAGAAAAAAACAAGCCTACACCACACTGCATACCCTGCATACCAGACATTTCTCAGATGGTTTGCTTTGTAGGTGATTGGCCAGACTCCTGAGCTTACCAATGGCAGATGTCTATCTGAGAGAGCAGGGATGGAGACTGGGGGTGGAGGAAGTGGGGGAGGGGGCAGGGGGTGGGGGTGGCGGGGGAGACTTGTGTTCCAGTTGTTCCTCCCACAGTCTAGAAACAGGACTCAGACCTCTGCAACAAATTTGTCTGTTATCTTTTCCGCCCCCATGAAGCAAGCCATAAACCAAAATCCGGGCATTACCCACATCATACTCTAGAAGTGTGTCATGGGTTATGAGTCATTCAAATATTTACTGAAGACCTACTATGAGTCTGGCACCATGTTAGGCTCACAGAAGAGCACTCGAGTTAATTCTTGAAAGGGGAAGAAATGGGGTTTTCTTTGGCCACATTTCAAGATTGCTTTTATGTTAGTGTGACGGAAAAGGGAAGCAAAATTTTGCTGAGCACCTATTATATGGCCAAACGCTTGTGGGCCTTTTCTGCCGTGACTGCTGTCTGGGGTCAGCTACTGGGTGTGGGCAGATGGTCTAACTCAGCTGTTTAGACATGGCAGGAATGGATTGGTTAGGGATGGGGAATTGTGGAAGAATTACAGTTAGACACGCCAACAGACAGTGTCACCAAAGACATAGCTTCTTCGTCTTCACTCTGTCCATCCTGGGGCTGGGCTCCACCCTGGGCCTGGCTCTGCTGTGGTCAGCAGCAGCCTCTTTTTTCACAACTCATGTGGGAGGGACAGGCTCATGCCTTCAGCAGACATTTCCTTCCAGCTTCTTGGCCAGATCCGGTGTGAGCTCATGCAGAACCCATCACCAACCGGGGGAATGGTGTCCTTGGACCAGTCAGGCCCAACCTTGACTAGGGTCAACTGCCCCCAAATGCTGCTGCAGCTCCATAAGGGGAAAGCAGATGTCGGGGAGCGAAGTACAATGTCCTGTGTACACCCCCATAGGCTTGGAAGCGAAATGACTTGCTCAAAACCAAGTCTCTCTGAAGTCCAGAACACCCATGTTTGTTCTTTTCACTTCACTGTGCTGGTTTCTGAGGCGAAACAAGGGAAGGAAGGATTGGTGAGTGGAATTTCAGGTGCCCTTTTGAGGCAATGGAGCTGCAGGAGGAAACTCTGAGTTTATTTAAGAACCTCCCCCCACCCCCTTCCCCAGCCTTTCCCTTTTCTTCCAGATGGTCTTCACATTCCACTGGGATTTGGGCCATGGGCACCATTCTATAGGTATCAGCTCAGAGCGTCTGAGGTCCTTTCGGTACTTCATTAACAACCCCCTTCTGGCTGGAGCCCATATTCTGGATTTTGCCAAACTGTGGCGAGTGTTACCAGGTTTCAGGATATCTAGGGTCAGCTTGTTTCTTTTCTTTCTTTTTTTTTTTATTACATTATGTTAGTCACCATACAGTACATCCCTGGTTTTTGATGTAAAGTTCGATGATTCATTAGTTGCGTATAACACCCAGTGCACCATGCAATACGTGCCCTCCTTACTACCCATCACCAGCCTATCCCATTCCCCCACCCCCTCCCCTCTGAAGCCCTCAGTTTGTTTCCCAGAGTCCATAGTCTCTCACGGTTCATTCTGCGCAGTCTGTTAGGAGGGGAATCCTAGGAAAGCAATTTGCAGAGATGCTGAGTGAGCAATCGTGTTGTCCTGGGGGGGTGGGGGGCGTGGGAAATGGCGGGGAAAGAAGGGGGCAGCTGTGGGGTGTAGGAACTGTTTGGGAACAAACCTACCTTCCTTTCTTTTCTCTTTTCTTTTTCTTTACTGTTTTCCTTTCTCTCTTTTTCTTTCTTTCTTTTCTTTCTTTCTTTCTTTCTCTTTTTCTTTCTATTCTTTCTTCTTTCTTTCTCTCTTTCTTTCTTTCTTTCTCTCTCTTTTCTCTTTTCTTTTCTTGGTCCCGTTTGAGTTCAAATCAGCCAGAGTCCAAAACAGCTGATCTCCAGGTCATAAACCCTAGTGCAAACTACATGGTCTAAGGTTTATCACCCAGGCCATCAGTCCTTATGAAATATCTCATGCGTCCACAGCTCCGTTTTAGGAGCTGGGGCAGCTCCACGTGACACGATGTGATCCCTGCCTGTGACCTAGATAAGGTTGCTGCACAGACGAACCTTCCCTGGTAACGTTACACAGGGTGCGCTACGTGTGTGAAGGGGGCAGGGGAGACGGTCGTTGCAACAGGACTTTAGAGCAGGGCTTCCCCAGCGACGCTGCCTGGAGCATTTGTCTCTCACAGTGTCCTAGGGGAAAAAAGGGCTTAAGCTAAGGCCAGAAAACTTGCGGGAACATCATCTGGCATATGCTCCTTCAGAGATGTCATTGTACGCGAGGGTCTGACTGGCCCAGAGACACCTCACAGAGACTTCTTAAGGGACCCACTCGCTGAATACTGGGTTTCTTAAATGTATTTGCCTGAGAAATGCCCCTCCTGCCTCAGGGAGAACAAGACCGCTCGGTTAGTGTCCCATGGAACCACACTGCCCTCTTTGGTCAAAACCGGCCAGGACACATAACCAATCAAGGCCCTATGGTGCAAAGGGCCTTCCTCCCTGTAACCTGGGAACAGCCTATGAGGGTGAGGGGCAGAAGTGTGCCACTGAGGCCTCTGCCTCTACCTACCCTCCAATGTCAGCCCTCTGCATGGTCCCCTCTCTCCAGCTCTCTCCCTCGCCTGCCTGCTTAGGCCCCTTAATGTTCGGCCTGCTACTCCCTTGGGCCCCAGAGTAACAGTTTCCCATCCCCCTCCCAGAGCCCAGCCCCAGTGGCTGCACCTTTCCCGAGGCCCTGCGCCCTCCCAGCCTTCCGCCCAAGGGCCAGCACCTCCCTGAGAAGGTCTGACCCCTGGGGACGGAAGGACTGTGGCTTTTCTTCTCTTCCCACCTTCCCTCGGGCCCAGAGCCCATCTGCCTCTCCCTTCCTGCTCCCCCTGCATGCCCTGCACTATCAGGGTGCTGAGAACACAGTCGGAACCGCTTCTCACTCTGGGTGCCCCGAGACCCAGGCTGCTCACCCTCTGGTGAGCACAGAAAACCTGTCTTCAACATTCGGTTCTGGGCTTAACAGAATCAAACTTCTCTTTCTAAAAATAAGACCTAGAGCAGAGAGAGGCCCAAGCAGGCAGGAAGCTCTTCATGTGGCTGCAAGTGCTGGGGGGGGGGGGGGCGCGTTCCTGCCCCTTTCAGGTGCCAGCCCCACAGGGCATTTCTGCCCCCACCTCCAGGCCAGCCAGCATGGGGGTGGGGGTGCTGGGGCGGGTGCTCTTCCTCTGGCAGGGGGTTCAATTAGCAAAGCTGCTACAATCACACCCTGTCCAGGGCCGAGAAGGTTTAATGAAAACCCACAGTTGCTTTGCTCTGTAGCATGAGTTGCTCTTGAGCCCTGGGGTTTTAGATTCAGGAGAGAGCTGTGGTTTGAGAGAAAAAGACCCCAGACCAGGATTTTGGAGATGCCAGGTAGAAATGAAGCCAAGGCTGGCTCTTGGTAACCTGCATATTACAGAACGAGTCCTTGGTCAGGCGCTCATCCAGTGACCCCTGGGATGCCCCCCACCCCCACACCCTTGAGGACTCGCCGTCCTCTCCTGCAGTACCCACCACCCTCATCCTCCTTGTCCCTGTTGCCCAGCAGCCCCTCTAGCACTTCCCAGGCTCTGCCATGTGCCCCTGCACTTCCCTCTGCTCTCCAGGTCCTTCTCCCTACCTCTGCCTGCCTAACTCTAGCCAACTTGCCAGGCTCAGATATGGGTCTCCGATAGACCCATATACTGTGGGTTAAAAACATGGGCTCCGGAAACAACCTGGAGCTTGAGTCTCCGCTCTGCCACTCACTAGCTGCGTGATCTTAACACAGTGGATGGGAGATCCCAGTTGTGGCTAGCTGTGTGGCCTTGGCTAAGTTACCTAACCTCTCTGTGCCTCAGCTTAGTCATCTCTAAAATAATAGAAGAGTGCCTATGTGTCGCGCTTTTCGTGGATGTGGCAGGGATTCCACGGGGGTAACAAAGGTCAGCTCCTGGCACGTGGTAAGTGTACCAGAAACAGTAGCTCTCCAGAGAGGACACATCCGCTCCCCGGTAAACAAGGGCTGCCCTGACGCCCTGCGGCAGTCCCTCCTGCAGTGGTGTCTCCCACTCAGAGGCTCGGCTCACTTCCTCTTCCCTTGCTCTGAACTTTTGGCACAGTCGCCTGGGCCCTGATCCGCTCGGAGTTGCTGACTTCCGTCAGCTCATCTCCACACGTTGATCGCGAGTCCTCAGGGGTCAGAATCTCTCTTCTGATCTTCCTGCAGAGCGACTCATCTGCTCACAACTCCGAGGTGGCCTGACACAGGGCCCTCGTGCTGTGCTCCTGGCCACCCTCCTCTCTGTGCCGTACACCCCACACCCTGGCCGCACTGACTTCCTCCCTGTTCCCCTAAGCAATCCACCCTGCATGCACCAGGCCTCTGCGCAGGGTGGCCGCTAAAGCCCGAAATGCCCGCTCTTGCCTCTTCTCTGTCGGGAAAACTCTTCTCCTGTTCCTTAGCAGTTAGGCCAAATCCCCTTTTCAGGAAGGTCTGTCCCAACCCCAGGGCTTTACCCTCTTTGCCCAGGGCCCTGGCTCAAGTATTTGCGACCTTCTCCAAGGTCCCCAGTGTCCTGCATGAGGTGGGTGACGGGTACTCAGGCCTTTGACTGTGGGTCTGTCTGATTGAGCTGTACAGAGGACAGGAATTCCTGCAGACAGCTTCCAACCCCTCACCTGCCGCTCCCATGCCTTGCTGTATCTGTGTGCTCAGCCCCAGCACACCTGGGAGGCGGTAGCTACGCTCGCTCCCCACCCTCCCTCCTGGACCGCACCTCAGGCTTCTCACCTTCGCGCTGGCCATCATCAGTTCCATCCCACCTTTGTCAAGTCAAAGAGAGAAAAAAAATCACCCATTTGCTTAGAGATCCTACATCCCCATTTTAAGAGGGAAAATAATCCTTAGTTGTGACACATCCCAGGGACACTCTCCGTTGCCATGGTGATTCTTTGACATCACCCTCTTGCAGATTAGAAATGCCTGGCACTTTTCTGAGTCTGGCTTCCCCCAAACAAGGACCCCGGACCTCCTTCCAGGAAGGAGAAAGTGCAATCCCCGCAGGTGTCATCCCTGCCTCGGCTGTCAGAGGTGAAGCTGGTCTGCTGGGTCCGGGTCCCCGTCAGGGCTGGAGAGCAGCATGTATACCTACCCTGTACTTAGCTGAACAACTTCCAGCGAGGGAACACCCGTCGTCAGCGAGCCCCAGGCGGTTCATCCTTTCCGAGGAAAATGATGCATCTTCCTACTTCCGGCCTCTTTCTCCAAATTTTCTCCGGAGTCAGCAAAGCTATATGGAGCACAAGGTCCCTGCAGCTCTGCCTCTGTCACACACACACAGACACTTCCTCTAACACACGTCAGTAAGTGTGGGGTTGTACTCAAGGTGGCAGGTCTCTCCCACGACAAGAACACATTCTGCTCCCCCTCCCCCACCTCCCTCCCCTTTCCCATGAGACTCTCACACGGGTTCGTTCCTTTAGAAGTTTATTTCAGTGAATTAAAAAAAAAATAATTTATGCGACCAGATCAATAAAGACATTATGACATGGGGCAGAGCTTAACTTTCCTGTTTGCTTCTAGATTTTGCAGCCAGGCGAGAAGGTGGCTGAGGGAAACCCAGCCTCATGCTCCGTGGAACCAGGAGATGCCGACGCTGATGGGGTGACTGAGACGTGGTGGCTGATGGGAAGGCTGGGAGGGGGGCTCGGAAGAAGGCCAAATCCCAACTTCTTTTACAGAAATGTCTCTTCTTCGTGTTTTTTTGAATGAGTCAACAGAAGCTCCGTCACATGCCTGTTCCTAATGACCATAAACGTAGCAAGCAGATGCTCAGGAAGATGAGGCAGTAGTCTCAGGGCCTTAGGGGCCTAGTGGGGGAAGACACCTTCCCCCTGAGGCCACCTACTGAGGCCAGCACCCAGGAGAGACCTTGGAGAGTTGGAACCCGAGCCCCAGCACAGCAGTCAGGCTCTCTGGGTTTCTGAATGCTACTGCCTCTTAGCCTGACATTTGCCCCCAACTCCCGAGTTTCCCTAAGAGTCTCAGAGGTGGCTGCTCCCTTGGTCGGCAGAGGGGATGCTTCCTCCAGGAGTCTGAGAACTGAACGTGCTCATAGTCTGTGCTGGGGTCTCAAGGCCAGAACCCCCAGAGCCTGGGGAGATGTGGGGGTTCACTGCTGAGCAGGCGGCGGCAGCAGCCACGGTGGCTCACCTGCGGGAGGCCCTCCAGTCCCCACGGGAGTGGAGACCACAGCTGGCTCACCACCATTGCCCTGCAGCGTGGTTCCCGTGTGAGGTTTTGGCCCGGGGATCACTTTGGTGGCGGGGTTTACTCTCTTAGGGGGTGGTGCAATTTGGTATTAATACATGGATAAATTAGGAATGGGCTTGGGTTACTAGAAACTCACGGACTGATGAAACACCCAGAAAGCACACAGGGAAAGCCTCTGAGAAGCCCCGAGTTTCTCGTGATAAAGTGTGTGCTGTGGTTCAGGCGGCTCCTCTGCAGGTGGCCGGAGGGCCCATGACACGGGACTGCACAGCTGCCCAGGCCTCACGGTACTGCTCACCCTGACTGCCCTCGCCACACCTGCGGAGCTCGAGCCAGGGCCGGTCCTGAACTGAACGTGGCTTCAAGCATCCTTACCCAAAGCCTTCTGAAAGGCAGCACCAAGCAAAATCCAAACTCCCACATCACTGAGCAGTTCTGAGGTCAGTTCACGTTCCTTTTTTGACCTTCCGAGAGAGAAACTTCTGGACACGAAGCTCAGCTGCAGACTTCGAAGACCAGGGCCAGTTCCCCTCACGGGGCGTGCACCTGCTCTCCCTTCACATGCAGAAAAGCATTGCTATGTTCCAGACCTGGGACCACTGTACTTTGAAACCATCTTCTCGTTAGATGCTCCTCAATGAAGGCTCGCACCCCACATGCACCTCAGATCAGCATTATCTCCCTTTGAAGAAGGGCCGGAGCCCCCTCTGTGCCATTCGGGGTCACTTGCCTATGAACTCTCCAAGCACAGGCTTTCAAGCATTTTATGAAATGGGAAAAGACCAAGGCAGCCGCGAGGCCGTCCACATACACATACGCCGTGTGGACGAGGAAAACCCAGCAGTGCGCCCGGCGACACTGGGACCCGGCTTCCCCAAGCTCCTAGCAGCAGAACCCTCAAGGAGCTCATGCATACAGGTCCTACAGAAATAAACTTCGACCCATGCCTGTTCTCTCAAGTTGTCAAGGACAGGCCTTTCCACTGGCCTGTCCCTGCAGGTTCCTCTGTATCAAATGCAGGTATTCAATGACTCTGGGGCAGGGAGAGAGAACTCCTTGCCTGCCCCTGCCCGGCTCCTGGGATGCCGGGATGTGACAGGGGACACAGGCAAGGGGAGAAACACATATGGTGAGGGGCTCCCCAGGTCCTGCTACATGAGGCCATTAACACTGTACCTTGACTCTGAGCCCTCTGGTCTGATAACAGTCTCCGAAAGCACCCTGTGTGCGTTCATGGAATGTCTCTCGGGGAAGACCCCCACCCCTCGTCCATGGGGCCCTCGGTTTTCACTCTGAGGTCTGTGGGGCTGCAGCCCAGGGCAGGGATGAAGGGCTGCACTAGCTACACTCAGGAGGAGCCAAGAGTGTGCTGGAATTTCCCTGAGAGGCCAGGGCTCTGCTGCTCCCTCCCTTTCACAGTTGGTGCCTCCATTCTCCCCCCGCCCCCCCGCAGTTCCCTACATACTCTCTCCACTTGCTTTTTATTTGCACCGTATCTCCTCTAACTTCCTACTTGCCTGGAAAAAAAAAATTTATGCGTAGCACTCATACGCGCCTCATAAATATGGGACATTGTCATAAGTTTAAATTTTAAAACTCTGACATGGGCTAGAGTCTACTAAAGCAGGACCGTGGGGCGAGGCCTAAAGACGTGATGCCTTTGGAGGACCAAAGCATCCACTTTTTCCCTGGGTGGAATCCTGAAGCCACACTGTGGGTGAGAGAGGAGATGGGACACGACGTTCCTACAGGGCAGTGGAGGATGGCGGTCTTCAAAACCCATGCACCTCCACTGCCACTGTCTTCCCCTCATGAATTCTCTCAAAAACACTTGCTACCTGGCATTAGGGTCTATTCCATGAGCCCTTTGTCCCTCATGTACCATCCTGATTAAAGGCTCAGATTAAAGGTGAATTCAAGGTCTTACAATGCCCTTTTAAAGGAAAGGGCTCTGAAAGGAGGAGAAGAGAGAAGGGGGAAAAATGAAATCCTGAAGTGTGGCATCCAGAAGATGGACTCTGGATATACCACATGCCTTTACTCTTGTAAGACACACTAGTCAGCACAACTATTTTGTTAAAGGTTCACACTGATTGTAGGATGCATCTAGATTTTAAGAATACACAGAAAAAAATGTCCACCTTGGGATGCAGGACAGGTGACGGATTTTGAAAGAGATGTCTCGCAATCCTGAAATCTAACCATTTTGAGAGCAGAGGAGCCCATGTAGGACCTGGAAGGTGGAGACACCACGGAATTACTTTATTCTAGCTGAATCCCCGCCTCGAATGCTTTGGAGGGGGATGTTGTGCGGACCGTCACCTGGAGGGTTTGTGTTGGTGAACTCGCACGAACTCAAACAGCTCTGCAGAGGAAGGAGCCCACACATTTTATTACAGCCCCTGCTCACCAAGCCCTGGCAGTCCCCCATACTTCTGCCATTTGGATTTTGGAGGAAAAAAATAATCGTTCGGTTTTCTGGGCCACAGAATACAAGATGGGTCTAGATTGTGAAAGGAGCTTACACACTGAGGCAAGAAAGCGTGCAAATGGGAGCAGGAGTTCTTTACCCTCGGGGTGAACCAGTGCTTGAGACACAGAAGGACCTGAGTTGTCCTGCTGGAGTCCACACTGGCTTACGTTTCTGGCTTTTATTAACTGTGTCCAACTCCAACTTTCATCCTCTCCTGAGAGGGAGAATAATACCTAGGACATCAGTGATTTCCCCCAAGCCATTATTTTTTTCCTCTTAAGATTTCACAGAAGGCCCAGGAGTGGGGCCTAGAGAACGACCAACAAAAGCAAAAGTGTCTGAGAACGACATAATACTGACTTCTCTTTTTTGGTAATAGTTCACGAAACATGCGCCCCTCTCTCCTGAGATACGGTGAGGCATGAGGGGAGGTGGCGAAGGAGCTGTGGGTGGGACACTGTACCGTGTGACATCACGATCATGCAGCCGGTGTCCTACAGGACAGAGACGTGAGAATGAGCACTCAGGGCTCTGGGTTGGCCCCAGGGGGAGGGAGGCAGTGTCCAGGTAAGTGCCCAGCCTCTCAGGAACACTGTCTGTCCAGTTCTTGCAGATCCGTCCCCTGGGGCATGCCATCTTGGCTCTGGCCTTATCCTTCATCCTCCCTCAGCTCGGTGGGTAGGAATTTATACTGTTGTTGGCGGATCTGGGCCAGTTTTTTCCTTGCTTCTTCCAGTTCTCGTTCCTTTTTCAACATTTCCTCCTGGGCGGCAATGATCTAGAAGGAAAGCAACAAGCTGGATGGATCTAAACCTTCCAGGAAACCGCCCTCCCCAACTCCATGCCTGTCTCATGAGCTCCCACAGCCTCTGCTATAGGATGACACAGCAAGACAGCGGGACTAAGTATTTTAGCTCTAGAAACCAGTCTCTGGGCCATACCATGGGTTTTGAGACCAATGACCCGGTTGACCCAAGAAAATAAGCTGACTTCTGGCCACTGATTTAATAGCAAACATCTACCGCGTCCCTACTATGCACCAGATGCTGGTGTAAGCACGTCACGTGGAGCGATCCCCCGTCTTCGTGGCAACACGATGAAGTCATCCCTATCGAGTGTCCCATTTTTCCAGTGAGAAACCTGAAGCTGAGAGATGTGGGTCTACTTCCCTGAACGCCCAGCTAGCGGAGCAGGACCTGGCCAAGTGTTCTTGAAGCGAAAGCTGGAGTCCTTAACCATGTGACAGCTTTCACGTATTTGTTTCGTGCTTCTCAGATATGATCTGAGGAATATTGGTTAGTAGATACCAGGCAAAAAAAGGTCAAGTTTGTGTTCAGGAAAGCCAAACAGCTTTCTCTCAGAGCCTTTCCGAGGCTAATGATCACTGTGATAGTCTGAGGCGGAGGTAGGAGGGCAGGGTTTCCCGCACTTATGTGATCAGTGCCCTTCTTCCTGGAACTTCTCATGGAACTAGTGCATCAAGAAACAGATTCTGGTAGAAATGTATCCAGTGTATTTCCAAACACAGGGAATGGTTCAGGAAGAGCTAAGGAAGGCACAGGGATGAGTAACTTTCCGGCACCGATAAGAAAACCAATCTTGGGCGCCTGGGTGTCTCAGTCGCTGAAGCATCTGCCTTCAGCTCAGGTCATGACCCCAGGGTCCTGGGATTGAGTCCCTCACTGGGCTCCCTGGAGTCGGCTTCTCCCTCTGCCCTTCCCCCGAGCTGCTGCTCGCTCACTCTCCCTCTCATAACAATAAATAAATAAAATCTTAAAGAAAAAAAAAAAACATTCTTGTATAATGGATTTCTATCAACACATACCCCAAACTGCAGGCCCGATTTCCTGAAGTTTGCTGCTCACTACCATATGCTCAAGAACGTAATCCTGCATAGGCCAGAAGCCTGTTTGCTCTTAGAGAAGTTCTGTTAGGGGTTACCATTCATTCTCTCTGTAGGGTCCAATACCTGGAGCAGGGCAACGGCTCCAAATCCATCGTTTTATTTAAATGATAATACTATTGTCTTCCAACTTCTCTTCTTTCCATTTTCTATAACAGAATCCCTGATTTTGGCTGGGCACAGAGCTCCTCAGGAAGAATACTATATTTTCCAGCATCTTTGGCAGCTGGATTGGTTGGCCACGTGACTTAAGGCCTGACCAATGGCACGTGAGAGGAAGCGAGGGTGGTTACTGACCCATCTTGGACCCAACCTGACCCAATGTCTCAGGGATGGTGGGGTAATAAGGCGGATGGAGCCTGGGGCTCAGAAACAAAGGAACCAGGCAACCGTCCACAGAATGCTGGCCGACTGTTTCACAAATGAGAAATACCCCTCCATCCTGTTTAAGTCGCTGTTACTTTGTATCTCTGTTATAACACAAGCCCATCTCCGGAGTAAACAGGTCTGGATTTAATCACAAACCTGAGCAATGCCCCCTACAAACTTTGTTTTCACTACAACATCATCATCATCAGCTTTGCCAAATGCTGCCTTCTGGGCTGCACGAACAAGATTATCTGAGGCTCTTTTCACAGCATTTCCTGCTGCCTGGAGAGGGAGAAAAAAACATACATTATGTCATTAGAAATGGCCAATTTGGAGACAGCAAGAATAGACATGAAAATACAGTTCATGGAACTCTGAATTGATTTATCCTCCTATCATCCAATGATAACACAGGATTTCTCTTTCGATAGTATCCATCTGTCTGTCCAGCCATCCGTCAACTCTACCAATACTGGCGCCTACCTAACCTTAGGTCATTCACAGAGAAATGAGGTACAGCTCCTGGCTCCCAAGGAACACAAACTTCTGAGGGGGGATTATACTTATGTAAAGAGATGACTGGAGCAATGTGAAATGTGTTAACAGAAGGACGCCTGGGGCTTGTCGCTCTGGTCTAGAACACTACCTCCCCGCCCCATCCAATTTAGACAAACTCAAAGACTTGGCTTGGATAGCATTTTTTCTGTCTGCCATGGCCTTACTCACACCTGCCCCACAGCACTCCTGGAGCTGTGTGTGCCGGGCTCTGTGTGGCCCCTCCCACACTTGTGGTTGCCCCTCTCCCTCCTGGATAGTGAGTAACTTGGGGGCAGGGGCTGTGACTTTTGTCTTTGCGTCCCTAGCACCTGGCAAGTGGGTGCCCAGGGCGGGCGCTCATTGAATGCTTCCTGAGGGAAAAAAGGGTAGGAAAGCACAGCCTAACCCTGCATGGGGACACTGGGAGCCCCACAGTAAGTAGGGCTCCACAGGTGTGTTTTTGGAGTCACAGCTGGGCTTTATGCCAAATACTTAAGAACGGGACCATTGCTAGAGACAGGTAAAACAAAGCTTTTCAACGTGAAGATCTTCAGTAAGGGCTACAGCCCACACTGGCTTCCTCTTAATGCTCATGAAGCATGATCCCTGCAGACTTGTCCTCTGCCCCTGAGGTTTGGAATTTTCTTCTAACGGTGGTCCAGGCTTTACTAAGCCTCCCAAATTCCTTGCTCAAGCCCCCTCAGAGTCAAGGACTTGTATGCGGGGATAAGCCATCAGAAAGTTGAGTTCTCAAAGTGACTAGCTTACCTGGTGGGTGATCTAAAGTGACCCACGGGGACGGGGACTATGCAGGCTTGCACAGGAAGGGAAGGGAATGCCGCTGAATATATGACAAGTTCATTCTCAAAGTAGCTTTATGGGGTCAGAGGTCACCACTGCAGTTCCCTGATGCAGAAACTGGGTTGAGTAACTTCTCTGAGACCCTGCAGCTAGTATGCTACAGTGGGGGGGTTCGAACGCAGATTGGGCTAGCCCCAGAGAACCTCTGGGTCATTGCAAGGGACTCAGATGTGACACTACAGCACCCACTTACATCGGTAACGATGACAAGGAGCGCGATGCTGTGCTATGCCTGTCTAAGTCCTTGGGGCTCACACAAGCAGGTGCACATCTCTTGACCTTCGTAAGAGCCAGAGCAGGCATCGCTATCCTGATTGCACAGCTGAGGCAAATGAAGGCCTGGAGCGTTGTGAGTGATCTGTGCTAAGATCTTACTACATGGCAGAGGCAGGACTTGAACCCAGGTCTCTCTTAACTCAGGATATTTTTCCCAGAAGTGTCCCCCAAACCCACAAACCACACATTCACCAACATGTGGCTCCCCACTTTTCCCCTGGGTTTATCCCAGGAGATGAATGAAGGTAAGGGAGGTGGGTGAGAGAGACTCTTCAGAATTTTCAAAATCAAATGAAAGTTCCAAGTGTCGGTGAAGCTGTTCAAATATTTCTGCCATTTATGATTTTATTCATTATATATAAACGTTTTTTTCAGCTACATAAACAGTCTGCATTCTAACACTTCTAATATCTAGGAAATCTAGAAAATTGGAAACAAAATGTCCAAAGTATAAGGAAATTCTGGCATAATCAGGTGATATAATATCATGCAATCATTAAGAACGAGACTCATGAAGAATGGACCAGTTAGCTTTGCACAGAGAAATTATGAGGTCTTTTCTTCAAATCAAAAGCTATGTATGATAAAATGTTAAATGGGGAAAAAGGCAGAATGTCTCTTGCTATGATGACAAGCGGACACAGTTATTTCATATAGACATAAAAACAGGAAGAGAAAAAAATGGTAACATTTGACATGTGAAGAGGTTGAGGCTATGTGATTTTTCCATTCAACATTTCCTTCACTGTGTTTAAAACAGTTCTATAATTAAAACAATCAGGAAACCTTATATGGCCTGGGAGGGATTCTATTATAACCTTCATCACGGGCACGTTCTTTGGGCTCTGGGAAACCTCAGCCACAGTCTTTCAGAAATTCCTCAGTCATTTCTCTTTCCTTCACAAACAGAGCACGAGGGCCCTACTGGGACAGGCACCATCTCAGGTGTGAGAGATATTCAGAGAAAGATGTGGTGCCTGCATCTAAGAAGTTCACGGCCTTGTCAACGACCGATCTAAAAATAAATGTGGTGGTCCCCGGCGACAGGAATCGTAAGAGTGGTCTGGCCAGGGGCTCCGGCAGGATGGAGGAGGAGTCAGGGAGGGCTTCCCAGAAGAGGTGACTCTGGAGATGAGTCACAAAGAACGAGGAGGAGATCAGCAGGCGGGGCGGCCAGGACATTCTGGGTGAGCGAGGGCCCCACGGCATGAGACCAGAAGGCACACATGGAGGATGCGGGTTTGCTGGGGGCAGCAGTAGGATGCATGGCTGTACTGGGCAGAAAATGAGAAATGCGGGACAGAGCTGGCTGATGGAAGGCCTGGTGGGTCATGCCAAGGAAGTGAGACTGTCCCCTTCGGCGACACTTACCCGCTCCAACAGGAGTATTTTCCCACCAGCATCAGTGACCATTACCTGTAGCCGCCTCATGGCCTCTGAATCCTGGTCGGCCTTCACCTTGCAGGCCACAAGCAGCTGAGCCGTGGAAGCAGCGACCTGCTTGGCGGATGAGATGAGCTTCTCCTCACTGGCATGTCCCTGAACGGAGGCGTTGGCCGCCTCACAGAGACTGCTGGTTGCAGCTGCCACCATCCGGGCCTGGGGACAGTCAACAGAGAAGTGACCCAAGGCCCAAACCTCCCTCGGGGGATCCAAAAAGCAAATGGGAAGGAAGGAGAAGGTGACTCACGGCAGAAATCAGCCCCTGTGACCACTGTCCGTCATCAGCAGCATTGGCAGGGATGGAGCCCACCTAAAGAGTGGAGGGTAGAAATCTGTAATGAGTGCGGGAAGGCCCGGGGGGAACTGCAGCCCCTCTACCTCGCTCTGGAACTAGAGAGAAGAACATCTTATCAGGCACACAGCACCACCAGCGTGAGAACGGGACACCCTTTCTGCCGCTCTGAGACTGTGCGCACACGTACTGGCTGGGGTCCGTCTGGGCCCCGAGCACTTGATCTGAAACGTTCGGAATGGCCGCCATTTTGTTGCCAGGTAGAGCGTTTCTGGACAAAGTGCTCAGGAATGACAGATTGGGGCTGTCCTCCCATACCTCTTTCCTCTGCTGACCTTTCTCCATTTCAAACACAGGAGCCACTGAGGCCTCTTCTTTTAAGGGCCAAGGGAAACTTACACCTCTCCTGATTGCTGACCCTAAAGCCCCGCTGTGACTTTCTGGCTGGTGATGGGGGAACAAAAGCAGCTGACAGCAGACCCTTGTCTTAAGGAAATACAGACTACTTTGTTGGGTCGGGAGAGAAGTCAGAGGCTGGACGTCAACATGATCTCCGTTTCTATTTAGAAATCACAGCGACAAGTGAAACATTTTCTGTCCAGATGCAGAGGGAATGGCTTTGGGAGGAAGAACCTTTACATGGTGTGAGGTGCCTGGAGAGGTCAGACAGGAGTACCTCAATTTGAATATGAAATTAAGGATCTGTCAGCAATTATTAGGCACCATACCAAGGCTCAGTGAACATCCGATAAAACCCCAAGGTCCTGTCTATAAGCCTATAGTTCATCCAAGTCCCATGGAGCCTCCTTTACTAACTTCCTAAATGCTTGAGGATAGTCAACAAATGCTTGAACAAGTTAGATTCTCTTATACCTAGCAATTTGGCACACAGTTGGCCCTTTACTGAGAGACTGGAAGTTTTAGGTAGGATATTCTTCTCAATGATCCATTTTCAGTCTTTATATATTGATTGGTCAGCAAGTGCTGAAGTGAGGTCAGCACTCTGCTGCACTATAGGGCGTAAGTGGGAAGCATGAAGGGACAGACTGCATGCCAGTGGGCAGACAGACATACATATGTTAATAATGAACAATACAACACGCGATGGTTTAGAAAGAGGAGCCAAGGTATGTGGGTTGGATTAAGACAAGGTCTAGCTAACAAGAGACTCTGTGGAGGAAGATGGATGGCCGCTGGTTGAGCATAACTTCCTGTCCGTATTACAAGTTCTGAGGTCAAGGCACAATCACATTTACCTACTTGCACACTGACAGCAAAGGCCTTTTAATATCAAACAGAAGTAATTGACAATTATGGTGACCAAACGCCCCAAACCCACAACCTGATAGGATTTCTGTAGTGCCTCCAGATTGGAGAGGCTCTCTGCACGACGCAATTTGGATGGAATCATTGCACGACGTAAGGGCACAACACGTGGAATATTTTAAGTTGGGAGACCCTCCCATGTCCAGCATTAGTCTAATATGCTATTAATCCTTTGGGTCACTGAAACAGAACTATGCTTTCATGGTAATGCAGATGGAATGGGTGACTGGGGATGAGGCAGATCAAAGAAATCTCAGATTTAAAACCAGACTGGCCTTTTGATCAATGGGCTCAGGAAAATGCTAACTGCAGAGTTGGACAGCATTTCGCTACACAGTCCTGAAGAACGGATGGAGCCACTGGAGCTGGAAAACTGTATTACAAAGCCCCTGACTGCGGTGCTCCCATGGCCATCCAGTAGGAAGATATGACAGTTTACATCTTTAAATAGCTTCGTATACAGTGGGAATATCAATGTCTTGTTCAGGACCCGATCGCTGCCCGGAACGGATGCTTTCCTTAACAAGAAGCAGATGATTGGTCCAGAAGCCAAACCCTTCACTCTGGATGTCAGGTTTAAGCCAACAGAGTTTTCAGTCAGATGGGGTAGATGGGCAATTCAGTGAGGGAAGGCCCAGCACTGGTGGCCTCGGGTCAGGCCACAGGCTTTCCCATCTTCTCCTCAGCCTTCAGAGGCTCTCACCGTGCGTATGTTCCAGCACTTGGCTGGCGAGGTTCACCCACCTTTCCTTGGGCCACCAGCTCCCTCTGGGCTGCCGAGGCCGATTTGACCAGGGCACTCGTGGCAGCAGCAATGGATTTAGCAGCTTCCAAAATCTGTTCTTCAAAGTCCAGGGTCTCGTCTGCTTGCTAGAACAGAAGAAAATGACATCACATGCCATTCGCATCCACAAAGGGCGCTTTTTGCCAAACTACTTACTGCTTGGTCACCTGGCTCTTCATCCGTTTATCACTTTTTTGCTGACAAACCACACCCAGGTAGAAAGGCCTAAGCTGGCAAAATGCCTCTCCATTGGCTGCCTCCCGCTAGCTCCATTCTAAAAGGTACAAGCTGCTGGTGGGGGCATTCTACGTAAATTTCAAATCAAGAGATTCTAAGACAGACTATTTTTCTAGGCCAGAAGCTTCAAACGGACATAAATTCACTGTGAATAAAATATGCTCAAATGGTCCCACTGGCATCAATAACCAATATTTAAATAATCAATCATCAAAACCCAAAGAGTGGGCGGTGGTACACTCTTCCAGAGCTTAAGGCTCAAACATGGGTTGAAGAAAGGAAAGGTGGCTATTAGTTGTGAAAAGCCTTATTTTTCTTGTATTTGTAAAAAACGAAAGCAAACAAGCATGTACCCTTTCTGTGGCCGGGCAGGGAGAGTTACGTACCAACCACAGATCCCCAGAGGTGGGAAAGACACTCAGGCGACATGACACGGAGGTGGAGCTGCTCAGCCGCCTGGAGACCTGCGGCCCGGCGCCGCCTGGGGAAGGGCCCTGGCCAACCCCATGCAGGTGTTGTCAGGCCGTGAGGGCTCTGCTCCAAGTTCACCAGCCCCGTGCCCCATGCTGCCAGACACGCCGGGAAGCTGAAGAGAAGCGCTGCTAAGTGTGGCAAGTGTAAGGACCTTGGTCCCGGGCTGCCTGGGACGCAGCATCACTGTCTGGGGTGGTCAGACCCGATGCCCTCCAGGTCCCCTCAGCACTCAGCTTCTGCGAACCTACGTAGGGTTAAGCTCCCCTTTGGTTAAAGAGGGTTGAACACGGGGCTGGTATCTTTCAGGCATTGCAATGATGGTCAGGTGTATCAATCCTTTTCTCTATGTGTTAAGATATATATAAAATTTACCCTTTGAACCAATTTTAAGTGTATAATTCAGTGGCATTAAGTACACCCACAATGTTGTGCAAGAGCAGCTGCTATGTGCCAAGTGTCTTGTTAGGCATTTCCATGTATGTTACTTGTTTAATTCTCACCAAGCAAGAGAAAAACAAATCTTATACTGTATCGTCATTCTTATATTCACAGTGAGAAAACTGAGGCTCAAGGAGGTCGAGTGTTAGGACAAGGTCATGCGGCAGCATGAATTCAGACTCCAAACCAGATCTAAACCTCAATCTCTCTGACTCCATAATGATATGTTTTTACTAACCTGATCACCCCTGGGGCATCAGTGAGGATTAACTTTGTGTCAGAGTCTCAGAGTTGGCCACTAACGGTCCCATACAAAACATCGGGAAGGATGGATACATAGATACATTTTTTTTCTAGTTCCTATTCATTATGGCTGCATCTTGAACTATGAGAGATGCCAAGCTCATTTTTACTTTTATAACTCTACTGTTATCAAAATAACATTTCAGTGCACATCTAGTAATCTGACAAATGATGCCAGCATTTTAGAAGTTCTTGGACAGAAGCCATATATTCTTTCTTATCTGACAAAGTCTTGCTCTGGGAGCATTCAGGACAGAAATGGATTCAGCTGCAGTGGATTCATTTAGGAGTAGTGGAGTTTATAGTACTGGGCTCTGATATCTATGATATATTCGGTGACCTTGAATTAAGAGCCTTTTTGGAAATTCATTCTACAAAAGAAACTCAAGTGTGTAACAGATTAAGGCACCAGGGAAATCATGTAACTTTTGAACCCAAAGGGAGTCCCTTCTACTGGGGCAGAGGAAAGAGAAGCCCATGGTGGCTTCTTAATGTGCCAGATCCTTGTCTCAAGGGGCCGCCAAGGGGGGGTGGAGTACACCATCAGATTTCTGATTTCTCAAATTTTAGGATCCACAAAAATGGAATTTCCTTAAAATTAAGTGCTCATTCTAAACATGGACAGATCTGATAGAATCATCTTGTTCCAACCAATTTTACAGGCCTCGCCCACGTCTTCTGCTGCCCTGAAGTTTTTTTGTTTTTTTTCTAGAACACATACTTGAAATAGATATTCAGTTTGGAAATATTTTTGACACCCACAGATTTTTCTTGCAATGGCAACTGGTATAAACGCCCGCTGATGAATTTTTGTTTTTCTTTCCGTAACATCTCTACACTTTAAAATGGACATGGCAGAAAGCCTCATCTCTGGGGGACATTTGCTCTGACTAAAAAGTACTACAGAGTTTCCCAAGAAAGGGTGCATAAAGCTGAATGGGTTGACTACAGGGGCGGAGGGCTAATGTGTAGACACTGCAGGCCAGGTTTATCACTAAGACTTAATGCCCACCTCTCTCCTCCGCTGGAAGCAAACATCAGCACCGGGTGTCTCCTCCTGCCATACACAACTTCTAGCCTACAAGACGAGATTCTCCCCGAGCCAAGGGGACTCGGAAATGTCGAAGTGTCCCCATCAGGGCTGCCTGTCAGCTTGGCTCCCACCAGCACACGCCATGGCATCTGGAGGAGGATGGTAAGAGCTACAAAGAGGAGAAGGGTGCATACTCCACCACATTGCAGAGGAGGAGAGAAACGCAATGGGCTTGGTCTTCAAAGGACCTTCCTACAGAAAAAGACTGAAACAAAACTGCAGGATTTGTCAGCAGAATAAACCCCGCTGCAGCTGGGAGGTGGACAACAACGAGGACAGGAGTGTGGAGCTGCCGCAAGGAGACCCTGAAGAATCCGGAGACCCAGGGCACCGTGAACTGAAGGAAATGCTTTTGTTAAGTGGGCGATAAACCAACAGGCCTGGCTCAGAATCACCTGAGGATCTGATTAAAGCAGCACATTGTGTTTCAGCAGGTCTGCAGTGGGGCCTGGGAATCTTCATTTCTAATGGAGCCGGGACACTCCATGGGAAATGCTGGGCTGGGCGAAGGAAAACAGCCCCCAGTTCACTGAGGCCTCCGAGCCTGTCCTCTCTTCCAGGGCACGGACTGTGTTTTGTTCAACTGGTGCGGTCTCTCGAGCACACACTCAGGCTGTGTAGACTACATGATAAATGTTGGCTGAATGAATGTATCCATTCAAAAGGAGTCTCCCAAGTTCTAGAGTTCAGCCAGGGGACAATTTACATGGTCGGAGAAGGAGAAACGCATTGAGTAAGCATCCACATCAGGACTATCCATTCTGTGCTCCCTGGGGAGGAAGGCACACATGTCTGTGCACTGGCTCCTGCCCTGCTGAAGGCCATGGGCTGTTACTTGTACGCTCTGCCTGCACCCCTCGACCTGCGTTCACAGCCTGTTGTGACGTTCACTCGTGTATACAGAGGTAAACGGTATTTCCAGCATTTTGCAAGGGGCTCTCTTAGCAAAACAGTGCCGGGGGAAAGCGTGCCAGATGTGCAAACAGAATCTGCTCTGCTTCCTCAATGTGTTAGCTACAGCCTCCGAGTGCTCAGTCTGTCTTCTCCTCCTCTGTTCGGTGCCCCTTTCCCTGTTCCCCTCCGCTGTAAGAAGGCCACTGGCCAGCTCACCACCAGCTCTCTGCAGCTGTCTTTCCTGGGCTGCCCACTAAGCTCCAGTGGAGGGCAGACTTAGCCTCACCTTGGTTTTCTGGTAGCTGTGAGAAAGGTCCAGGCACCCTTTTGCTGGTATTTTTCCTCTTGGGTGATCTCCTGCAGAGGTCCTCTTTCTTTTTTTAAAGTTAGAGGTCTGCTGAGGTCCCTCTGGGGGAAAAGGCCACATTTTGGGATGGCTCCCTCGTTGCCGGTTTCCTGTGCCCTAGAGAGCATTTGAGGCCCCTGTCTTGCTCTGATCGGTCTAATGTCTCAGGAGCTTGAGTTCCGCTGGGGTCGGAGGAAGGACAGAGGGAAGGGAAAGGGAAGGTCTCTCCTTATTTTTATTTTGCCTTTTGGCCTTTCAGGGATTCTGAAGATAAAATCTTTGCAGTATTCACTCATTTTCTGAGACTGTCTTCTTTCCTACCGCTCTGATAGGGGTGCTAAAGGTGAATTATAAATATACGTAGAGCAATACTGACCCATAGTAAATGCCCAATAATTCCTCGCAATTAATTTCCTTATTACTTCTCTTGCTACATGTATTTCTGGTGGTTTTAAAAATTGTTTTTTAGACTTTGGGCAAACTTGTCTGTTTTCTCTCTCTGGACCATTTTCCATTCATAATTTGGAGAAAGGTTCTAACTGCCATTTCTGATGACAGCCTAAAATAATTATAAATAAAAACCATAAACCAAAGATGAATGAAGTGTCAAGTAACACACGCTGCAGACCGATACTGCTTCCAGCTTCTCCCTCAACACCCAGACAGCAGATGGGCTCCCTGGGCTCTAAGTCAGTGCCCCGCACCATGTGACTTTGAGCATTCGCTGCCTTCACCAGGTATCAATCGGGTTTGTGTTAGTAGCTTAAGGAGGAACCTCAACTCTCCTGGTCCTTTAGCTTAGACATGTTACAATTCCAAATTAAACCTTTCTTCATTAAGAAGGTGCTGGCTAAAATAAGCAAGCAGTACTTTCTCTCTTCCTCCTCTCGGTCTCCTCCGTGGAGAAGCCCTGCCTCCCTCCTGACGCGTCTTTGCCAAGCTCCTCCCTAACAGGTCCTGGGGCATATGCTGCACAGAGGAAGAATGCTTCTGTCCGTAGTCCTTTTACTTGGCCTTTTCTTTGTGAATTACCCCCTGCAGCCTCTTCCCCCAATGAACCTGAAGGTGAGGGAGCCAAGAGTACCCAGAGGAGATGGCCCAAAGGTCACTGCCCTGGTGTCTGCCTCCTTCCCTGAACACCTCCTTTAAGGGGCTGCCCTGCTAAGAGCTGACAAACACAACGGTCACTTTTCTCACAACTGGCGACCAAACCACATCACGACGCACAGTGCCACTTTGCCAGTTAGGGATTGTGCTTTGTTCTGTGTTCCTGAAAGTCCTGCAGAATGCTCGCTACTCAAAAAGGCTGTATCACATCAGTCACTTAAAAAAACCCTTTGGATGTATTGTTTAAAAGTGTGGACATTCTGCATGCAATTTAAATGTCCTTGAGGGAAACAAGAAGGCCAACACCAAGAACTCCCACCACACCAGGGAAGCATTTTCTGGCCAGTTGGAAGCCTGAGTGGAATAGGCAGACATGCTTCTCCTTTTTTTGTAGTGAGTTTGGCTGCTCCCAGTCTGCTTCTGGTATTGAACTGAGAGGTGCCTTGGGGGGAGACCTCAGCCTGTACCCAAAGACTGTAAGTGTGTAAGGGCCAAGTCAGCTTTTCTTTGAGAGGCCTCACGGGTAGGCTGTCTTTATGACCACCATCCTTACTATAAGGAGAATTTATAAATGGGAAAATTCTTAGAATAACTAGACCTGCCAAGAGCCCAAACCTGGACAGCTGGCCTTATCCCCCCTGAAAACTACAGGAAAACAGTGAACCACGTGGATGACAGAACACAGTGCCAAATGGTTCTGCCTGCAACATGGGGAGAGACCACCCTTCGTATCCAGATAAAGAATGATACATGTTCATGCAGCATCCATTGGAAAAGGTCCGAGCTTGCACAATTAGTATCTTGGGAGTGGTTTTCCCATAGTAGCTACTGTTTTATTAGGGTTTTTTGTTTGTTTGGATGAAAAGTAATACCATTGAAATGGTGTTTTAATTGCTACTTCTGTTTGGCAGAAAAATTCTTCAAGATTATGCTTTCAAAAAAGTCACGTGCATGTTTACTTAGGAAGCACGGGCAAAAAAGATAACGGAATGCTTCCAAATACCTGATCAGGTACGTTCACTGCTTCGTAAGCTCCTTTGATATGAATCCTCTACGTGTCTGAGGAGGTCTGACAAGACCTCCTGTTCTACAGTGGCGGGGGTCAGTGGGGAACACGAGCTGGCTGAGCGCCCCACACGCCTTTGCTTTTCACACTCTTTACATCTCCTGGCCTGGAAGCAACTGGTGGCAGACGAGCTGAAAGCCACCCCCACCCCCACCCCCCCGCCGCCTTTAGCCATACAGAAAATGCTGTATCGATTCTGCTCCTGCCTGGACATCTGGTTGCCTTTTCTCATCCCCTCAGCTAAGCAGGACGGCATATTGGCCAACAGCAAGGTTACTGGAAAGAAACCAGAGAATCACATCCGTTTTAACGAATGGGTTTCACCTAAGGCCCTTTTAAACTGTGTTTTTCTTTACTCATGACAACTGGCTGTCTCTTTTCCGTTACAATTTGCCATTTTGGTCACACAACTTGAACTGGCCTCAAAACCCCAGGCGCTGTTCTTTAGCTGCGGGAAGGTGGCATTGGTTTTGGCAGCACCTTGCAAGCCGTCTGAAAGAGCTCCTGCTGACACACACTTACTGATCTGTTCTCAGTGGAGACGGGTCCCAGGGACAGGCTCCACTTTATCGCTCTGGAAGCTGGGACTCCAACCTTCTATTTCCCTCCCCGGTGTCATCACTTTGCCGCCGCTGCTGCTGTGACCTGTCACTATGTATTCACTGAAAGCAACTTGGAGACGGCTTTTAGACCTAACCAGGGCAGCTCTCCTGACCCATCTGTTTAAACCACTGGCTCACCAGCTGTGTGAGGCATTGCTTACATGCATATACATAGAAGTGCTCTTAAAAAGTGCTTCTTCTCTGCTCCAAAGGACTGAGCTACTGGCACAACAGTTCTCTTTCCAGAAAGCAGAGCTCACAGTCTTTTGTTGAGAAAGATCAGAATGAACTCACACATACTTTGCAGGCTCTTCTATGAGGAGGAGGTCAAAGCCAACCAAAGAAGGCTGCTGTGTGCCAGAAAAAATGTTTCATAATCCCAAACTTCCTGTTGCACCCAATTAGGCTATTGTCAGCTTACTCCAAATATTATCAACCTCTACTGACCAGTTAACCTATTACAGGAAATTCAACAGACAGAGTACAGTCTGCATTACATTATCTTTATTGGATACATGTAGTCTTAAGCCAAGTTTATATAGAGCCCAGTGACTCACCATCCCTACAGTTGGTATGGCTGATTCAGTTTGTATGCTGTGATGCTAAGGGTGGAAGGGAAAGTGACGGAGAGTTGATTTGTGCTTGAATTTTTGCAGAAAACTTGACTATGAAAACTGCTAATTTCTAAGTTGAGAATCAGGACAAAAGTGAACTAAGAGGCCATGTCTGGGTGTGTTTAGGGGTTTTAATCCTGACGTTTATCCCTTGTCACAAACACGGGCTAGAACCTTCCATTTCCTCTACTGAGCATATCCCTTAAGGATTCATTACTGCGCAAAGGTAAGCTGCACATTCTATCTCAAGCTCTTAGGAAGACATCCATGACTGATTTGTTTCTACAACAAACAGAAGAATCTAGCAATACGGACACACGCTACAAGGAAAAATGGAATATAACATCACGAAATGGAGCGAGCTCCCGGTTCTTCTAAATCTGCTTGTGATTTTAACATGTTCTTTCCTGTTGCCTTACAAGCTGTATTAGGAACCCCGGAGACAGGGCAAGACACTGTAGGAATATGTTTGATATATAGTTGGATTAAATAACAACCTAATATATCAAACATATCACACAGAGGCCTGCAGAAAAGGCATCCAGGTTTGACTGGGCTCGAGACTAGGCACGTGCGTGCTGCAGGAAGTCCACTACCCGTCTGCGGCACACAGGCTGGCTGGACGTGTGGGAACGCGCCACTAGCAACATCGTAGGCACATGCACCAGAGCTCACCGACCTTCCCCTTTTGCCTTCCTGCCATCTTCCCAAGCAAACAGTGGTGCCAACAGTGCAAACTTGTTATTCACATCTGGGAGATTCCAGGCAAAAAGAGGTGCTTAAAATTTAAGGGCCTACGCTGGGAATATACCAGGAATCATCTTCATAAACCAGGGAGCACTCTACTTTTAAAACAGGCGACCTGACAACATGGTGAGCAAAATAATTTAAACAAAAAACCCCAAACCCCTTGCCCGTCCCCGGTACTATTCTTCAAAGCAGTGCACATGCTCGGTGGTTCCAAAGGCGAGTGTTACCCACTCTCTGCTGAGGGCTTGTGTGGTCATGGGTAGTTCAGGGATGTGACAGCAAATGCTCACTCATGGTATCCTGAGGGTTACTTCCTTAGTTCAGTTGTGGGAGGGCATGGAGAGAACCAGTTAACCACAAAAGACTGGTTGATTTTGGGGGCAGATTGGACTTGTTTTTTTTTTTTAACTGGGAAAATAATTTCCTTTATAAAGGCAAGGAAGATATTTTATTTCATGCAGTTATTACCACAAAGCAGCTGGTACTCTGAGATAGGCACAAAAACCATCTTTTGGGTTGATGGTTTCTTTAAAATGGTTTTGGAGATAATATGACCCATGTGGCAGGAGCCTCTGGCCATTGGGTGGAGTAAGGCTTCAGATCACCTTCAGGCGCTCAAGAAGCACCAAGCACGCTTTGTTACATGAAGAGGGGAGCGCCCTAAAGTAGGCATCCCCGAGGAAGGGACTCGAATCAACAGTTAACGTCCACTTCAACCTTAACCGAAGGATTCCTCGGCTTTGTGTGATGACCCACACTGTAAATACAAAGGCTGGATGATCCCAGGGCAGGGCAGGGAGCGCCCCCGGCCCACCTCAGCAGCCACCACTCATTTTTTAAGTGCTGTTATTTTTAAAACATTGTTTTATAATATTTGAAAACACAGGCTTTCCCTAATTCCACGGTCACCCTTGTACATCCCCACCTGTCTCCTTCCTATGCAAGTATTGTTCACAGAGTTGTAATCATAACGAGCACGTAATTCCGCAACCTGTGTGGTTTTCTTTCTTTTCTTTCTTTTTTTTACTTTACATTTACGCCATGAGCGTCTTCTTCATACTACACGGTCCTATTAACCATTCTTTTCAATAGCCGTGTACTTTTTCTTCAAGGAGACACTCAGGTCGTATCTTTTTCTTACTACAAACGTGGCTACAAGGAATAGCCTTCCCTGATACACAGAGCTTTCTTTCTCCCTGGATTTCCTCCTCAGCACAGATTCCCAGAAGCGGCATTAATAGCTCAAGGGGTACAGGTAAACCCAAAACCTCCCCTGGGGGGCTGCACCAGCCTCTGACACTGGCTAGACTCAAAGGGCTGGGATGAAGGGGCTGTGCCACCCAGAGCGCACATCCACTGCTCCCAGCTCCGTCAGGCTGGTGTTGTGCAAGGTATTGTGCCCTGGATGTTGCATGGATGGAGCAGGGATGGGAACGCGGGCTGCCTTGTGGACCTGTGGCAAGGGCCAGGTGAGTTCATCCCTGCAAAGCACCTGGAAGGGCTGCCTGGCCCCTGCTTGGTACTCAATCAACGCAAGCCTTTTGTTTTGTTTTCTTTTTGCTACGGCCATCAGCTCGTGGACCTACGGAATAATTTTTACTGCAGGCATTATCCCAGGACATAGTAGACAAAAGTCTCTGAAACATGGTTTTAGCAACAGTGATTACAGTTACTGCTTAAGTCAGGCACTGTGTTCTTGAATTATCTCATTTAATTGCTGTAACAGCAATCCTTGGGGGGTAGGGCCTCTAATTACTTTTATTTTCAGCTCAAGAACTCTAAGGGGAATAAATGGCTAGACAGAGGGCAACTAGGATTCAGAGACAGAGCTCCAAGGGATCCTGCAAAGGGACAAAGGGAGAGGGACTGAAACAGGAGCTCTCAGGACCTGGTGAAGTGCTCATGTTACAGGAGTACTGGGCTAATTCTCCAGAAGGGTGCCAACTGGCATGACCTCAGCATTTGCAGAGGCGAGCTTTCCAGGAGAGGCTGTTGTGCGAAATCAGATGAGGAAGAGGAAAAACCAATTACGCACAAAGCCTCGAAATCTTAGTCAATGGTGGCTTGCTTCTTAGCTGAAAGTAATTTTCCATGTGCAATTAACTTGATTTATAAAGCAGAAATAAAGACATAGACAGAAAATGGGAGTTGCCCCTATACACCCCCTCCGCTCTTCAGCTTGCTGAGAACAACTTGGACAATCTCAGACCACTGAAGACCCTCACCTTAGAGGCTAGTAGGAAAAAGCCCGGTAAACCCCCAAATCAGAAGCCATAACTCTTAAATGACATCTTGATGAGAAATTTAAAGAATGGCTTCACCAAGTCTAGAGCAACCATTCGAGACTGGCTCGAAGAATTTCAGGGTTTTAAGAAGGTTCCCAAGCGTCATACACGTACTCCCTGCTCACGTCTAGTTTCCATACAGCATGAACCCAGGCTCTGATTTTGAGGGGTGTGGTGTATTCTAGAGCTCAGACTCCATCCTTTGGTCTTATAAAAAATGTAGAATTTTAGGTATAGCAAATCTGAGGGATCCAACATTTTGAGGGCAGAAACCCGATTTTCCTTCCTCATATACTTGGGTCGCTGGGAGGGAGGTGAGGTTACAGGTACCTGTAGTGACTTGCTTGAATAAAAAGAGAAAGAGACCTCGTCTAGGCCCACCACCTCCTGACTGAAGATCACATGGTGGTGGGTAGAACGACAGGTAAGAGCTTAACAGGGTTGAGCTTTGCCCCTGGGCAGCACTGGTTCATCATCCTTCTATGTAATAACTGTCCTCTTTACTGCCCAATCTTCAAATATTTCTTTAAATGGCTGTTTCTCTTAGTATCTACTTAGGATCTTAAGTTTGAAACATTTACCTAGATGACAAACAGATGGAGAAAACATACCAGCCCACAACAGCCTCCAGCATATACTGAGAAGGTCTTGTCACTGGATCCACTTTTGAGGTCCCCATTGTCCTCTCTATTGATTTTAAGTAAAGGAGAGACCCAGCATTGCTGTTTGCATTACACTATGGACACCAGACAATTGGAGGGTGACGATATCACATTCGGTGACAGGGATTTTCCATAATAAGCCTCCACCACCTGCTTTATATGGAATGGAACTCAACTCAGGTCGTAAATGCCCGGGTTCTTCCTCTGGGTACCCAAAGGTATTTTTCTGGGTGGTTAACCTGAAGGACCCACCCATGGGTTTTTTTCCATATCCTGTGAAAAGGTGCTGGGCTGGTGGAGCAGGTTTGCAGCCTGCGAGTCTAACCACAGGGAGGGAGACAAGCCACCTGTGGCACCCTGAGCTCTATTTCACAGCCATCCACAGGAAGACCCAGCGACATCAGACAAGCAGCCACACATGGACACTCACTTTTGGTTTTGCTCTTGGCTTCAGTTGCTCTAACTTCTTGGCAGCAGCCTCAATGGATGCTGCAGCCCCCAGTAATTCTGTTTCTGCAATGACGGTGGGGTCTTCTGGATCCACCCACTCTGTTCCTAAAATCAGTCCAAAGAGGGTCATTCTTGGTAGCTGTGATGGCAGGGCACTGGCTTCATTACAAACTATCTGGATTGACATGCAGAGAAGCTCCGAAAGCCTCCAAGCTGCATGGTGCTGCGGGCTCTTTTCTCCAGCTTGCGTGCAGGGGAGCTCCTGTCTGCCCCTGCTTCTCTAAGTCAGTGATGGGCACAGCCCTACTGCAGGAGCGGCCATCAACGGTAGTTTCAAAAGTCAGGACCTCATGGTCCAAGGCCAGCTTGAGCCTCACTCTAACTTCTAACTTAAAGCTCACGAAAGCAAGTAACCATTTTCAAGAGACCTGAGACTCCGCTGACCACACAGACTTGCCATTCTCTTCCCTTGGGACTCATGGAGAACAGCCATTCACCTCAACTCAAATGAAGGGAAACTGAGTTTCTCTGGTGAGGTGACTCCTTCTAATGTTCCCGTGAAGGGGTGTGCAAACAATGAACCCAGACAGCATCGTTCCCTACACATGAAGTGTGTTATCTGAATGAGGAGAAATATTCTGATGAATGAAAATGCAGATAAAAATAGATAGCGACACCCTTCAGAGAAATGAGCAGTTCCAGATGGACCATATCATTTAAGTATTACTGCAAAGACTGGAAAAAAGCCTTCCTTTGGCAGGATATTACTTTGAAAATATAACTCTATTCCCATTTGCTTAAAAAAAAAAGTACTTCACTGTATTCCTTCTGATTGCATTTGCCAAGAAAGGGCCTGGGTTGGCTGCGCCGTGTCTCTGCTCAGTTCCCTGTACTAGTGTTGCCTCGACACGAGAGAATGCGGCCTACCTTTCATGGCTTCCGCAGCCTGGATGAGCTCGGTCACGGCTCCCGCAACGCGCTTGGAGAAAGCAGCCAGCTGGTGCTTGAGTTCTGGGCTTGGTTTCTGAAGAATCTATTGCATGAAGACAAACGCATAAGAAAGATGGCAGCCATTGCAACAGAAAGCACACTCTTACTGGTGGACACAGAGTTGCACATCCTGGTTTTAAGTTGCAACTCTGTCATCAAGTGACTTCGGATCTTGGGGGAAAACACTGAAGGCTCACTGGGGTTCAGTCTCCTCATGTGAGGAAAGAAAAGCTGGGAACCAGAAGTTTCTTTATGGTCCCTTCTGACACATTTCCCTATGATCATAAGTGAGAGGAAGTCCTTATTCATCCTTTGTTTGCACTTTCATTTGTACATAAAACATATGTACACAAAAATTACCTGCAGTGTAAGAATAATCTGAGTGAACATGAACGCCTGAGGTTACAAGTCAGCTGGTACTTGCGACAAAACAAATGTGGGGCCAGAAGAAATAGGTGACTCTGGTGGAGGCTTAGAGACAAAGTCCCCATGAGAGCAAAAACCAACTGATGGGAGGACTGTTCCTGAAGGAACACGCCATCTCCAGGTTTTTGACTGCAAGCTCTCCTGGGAGAGGTCCTGAGGATTTTCCTTCTTTCAAACTAGTTTAAAGTTTTTTTAAGCTTCTTCTTTGCCTTTTTTTTTTTTTTAACGGTGTTAAAAAAGATATTGGATATCCAACTCCCACACCAATTTATAGGATATCCTGGGAGGATTTCTTCTCGAATCACTCAAGAATGGAACTAAGAATTGGGATGAGACCTCCACCCCAAATTTATATTCTGACTGAAACCATCTTGCTCCTTCCTGATTTTGAAATTCTTCTTCCAACATTCTTTTTCGTATCTCTTTGCCAGGCTTCATAGTGGTAATCTTCAGATTTAGAAACGCCAAAACATTGAGGAGGAAAGCACAACTGCTGTCTCTCTCTGGACAATTTTGAAGCCTCTGTGCCAGGGACAAAGCCTGGGCGACAAACCTGTGACCACACCTAGCTTCACTTGCTGCTGGTTTATGACATCAGGCAGGTTACGAAACCCCTCAGAACCTGTTTTCTCATCTGTAAAACTGAGATGATGCCTATCCCTCAGGACTGACCTACAGATCAAATGGAAGGACACATGAGAAGCATCCTGCACGATGCCGGGAACACAACAGGCATTCACTACACGTTAATTCCCTTCTTGGTGTCCCATACCCTTTTTCACTAGGCCAGTTAGCATACTCTTTCTTAGGAGTCTGGAAAAGATGTCTTTTGGACCCCAGAGATAAAAGAGAATTCAAAGAAAAGATTGGTTAAAAAAAAGAAGAAAAAAAAAGATCTGGGGTTGGGGTAGTTAATGGGATTATACTTGGAGCAGCCCCAGGCACACCAGTGCATGGACGACATTATGTTAAATGTTTGAGCTGATTCGTCAAAGATTTTTGAGCATCACTGTACACGCATCTATCCCCACCCTCCTTCCTCTTGCAATCTTTCACATTTATATTGGCTACTGTTCTATGAATTCAGCTGCTCTGCTCTTATTTTCTTACCCTTGAACTTGTACATATCGCTATGCAGATATTAAGAACTCGGCGTAGGGGTGCCTGGCTGTCTCGGTTGGTGGAGCATGCAACTCTTGATCTCAGGGTTGTGGGTTCAAAGCCCCACATTGGGTGTAGAGATTACTTAAAGGTCACATCTTTAGGACAAAAAAAAGCACTCAGTACAAACCTGTGAATGAGTGAACAAATGAATGTGTGAGTAAAAACAGAACAACATACTATTGGGACAACTCCTAATATGATGGCTTCATGGATCAGTTCCAAAACAACACTAGAACCATGGAGAGGTGCAGGGAAGGGGTTAGGTATCCTTTATTTTCTAATACAGCCTGGAGAGAGGGGTTTAGTTAAGTGCAGGTTCTAGGGTCAAACTATGAAATCCTGGGCTAGCTACTTACCTTCTCTCTAAGCCTCAGTTGAAGTAAATTGTCTATTAAACAGGCATAGTAACAGTCCTTTTGTTACAGAGTAGTGGAAAGACTGTATAAGTTAACATGTAATTTAATGATCTATAATCACATCAGGGCTGCTGATGGAACTGGACTGATGCAGAGCCTGGGCATCAGGAGTTTTGAAAGTCCCCCATGTGATTCTCATATACAGGTGTGAACCTGTATGAGTTGTGAACCACGGCTCTAGACTCAAATGGTGGCACGTGGCACCATTTAATTGTAAAACACTTGTACTATTTTTTTTCTGAAACAATGCATGCTGTAAGGCCACCAAGCGAATAATGGTTACGGCTCAGGGTTTGAAAACCTAAGTGGTCCATAGGCCTTGTTCACTTTTTCAACAAATGGTGATGGAACAATTGGGATAGCCATGTGTAAGAATATGAACTTTGTATCCATTCGGTTCACAAGTGAATAAATTTGTTTTTCTCTTGCTAATCAGTCTTACTACACAGGCAAGAACTCAGAAGGGTTGGGAGAAAATTATTTTTCCTCCCCTTATACTAGGATATAACCCTAAAAATAATTTGATAACCTGTGCAAACAGAAAACATTCAATTCATGTTCTATGTTTAGTTATTTGAGATACAAGATACATTTTGGTTTTCCTTTTTTATTTTTCCAAGTCCTATCTGCTCTTTTTTTTCCTCAACCCTCTGCAGCACTGTTCTCTAGTAACACACATTTGCCTCCCTCCCCAGACATTGTTATGAAAATGACACGGCAAAGGACACCCTAAGAGAAACTATTTAAAAAAAAAAGAACCCAAAACCTAGGGGTGCCTGGGTGGCGCAGTCAGTTAAGTGTCTGACTGTTGATTTCAGCTCAGGTCATGATCTCAGGGTCCTGGGATCAAGCCCCGTGTCAGGCTCCATACTGAGCGTGTAGCCTGCTTGAGATTCTCTCTCTCGCCCACTCCCCCACCCAGCTTGCACGCCCTCTTTCTCTCAAACAAAACAATTTGTATCTAGAAAATATAAAAAATTCTAAAAGTTCTATAATCAAACAAACTCAATAAAAAATAGGCAAAAGATCTGCACAGATACCTCATCAAAAAAGACATACAGAAGGCAAAAAAGTGATAAAAAAAGATACTCAACACTGTAAATTAAAACCAGAGTGAGATACCATACACACCCACTGGAATGGCTAAAATTAAACAGAAGGACCATTTCAAGTGTTGACAAGGGTGTGGAGCATTTGGGACTATAATATACTGCCGGAGGAAATGTAAAATAGTATAAGGACTTTAAAAAGTTTCTTAAAAACATAAAAAAATGCATACTCTATTTTATAAATATTCCACATCTAGGTATTTATTCAAGAGAAATGAACACATACAGGCTCAAAGACTCATACAGAGAATGATCTAGGCAGCTTTATTTGCAATAATCAAAATCTGGAAACAACCTAAATGTCCACCACTAGGTGAAGAGATAAGTATGGCATATTCATCTGATGGAATATTACTTAGCAATAAAATGGGACAAATTACCGATACATCTAACAACAGGGATGGAACTGAAAATGTTGATGCTGAGGGACAGAAGCCAGACAAAAAGTGTACTATATATTCCATTTATATAAAAGTCTAGAAAACACAAATCTATAGTAGCAAAAAGAAATTCTGAGGAGTAATGCACACATTCGTAATTTTCGTGGTGGTGGTGCTTTCACAGATGTATTCAGATATCAAAATTCAAACTGCACACTTTAAAGACCTGCTTATTGTATGTTAGTTATGCTTCATAAAAGCTGGAAAAAAGTTAGGGGTGTGGTGGGTAAATTTCAGTTACAGCACCAAAGACTTCTGTCTCTAAGAGAAGAGCTGGAGGGGGGGGACAGAGAGAACCACTTGTGCATATACTCGGGCTCTGAGGAAAGGACGAGCCCTGGGGTAAAGTATCCGATTCCGATAAGGCAGGAGGAAAGGAGTTCTATTTTTATTCTGCCATTAAGTCAACATGATTCCTAATAGCAGACAAGAGACAGAACCAGATTAGAGCTCTGCTAGTGCAAACGAGGGTAATTTCAAGCCTGTCAAAGATCTCACATTGTGGTGTGGCAGGAAGATTGAACTGTGATTGCTGCAGAGGCAATGTGGCTGCCTCCTGCCCTGCAAAATCCTCTAGGACAGACCAGCAAATGCAAACGCAGGAGGCTAACACTGCTCAAATGCGCATGTCTAAAGCTTCAGAAAGCAGCGCCCCGGGCAGCAGGGACAGGGCTCTGCCTAGATTGGATCCCATTATTTGCTGATGGCCAGCTGGATTCTCCAAAGGAAAGAATTACCCAAGCAGGGGTTCTTGATTTGGTCTCTCAATTCCCAAAGGATCCAGCTGGGTATTGGGGTCTGGGGACCCTGTTAACAGTTGAAGGAACATTTTGTGTGCATGTGCTGCTGTTTCTTTGATGATGGAAGTGGGAGGCAGGAAATGGACTTTCAGCTCCAAGGGGTCTAAGGATGCTAAAATGATGACAGTTATTTGTGCCTAGATAGAGAAAAGAGGAGGATGGGATTGATAAATGATACAAAATGATTGATGTATCTATTTTTTTTTAAATTAAGGATCTGAAACAAATAGGACAAAATGTTAACAAAGTTAGTTAATTACAGATGGTGGGCACATGGATATTGATATGGTTTTCTATATTTTTAAGCCGTTTCTAAATTAAAACTGATATATACAAATCAGCTAAAAAAAAGTTAAGAATCTTTGGTTCTAAGATATTTAAAATGAACAAAGTGAAAGCATCAAAATTTCCCCCCCATTTTTATGTGTCTAAATTTATGAAAAGCAGCTCACTAAAGAAGATCCCTGAACCTCCTTGTACCACCTGAAAGTGACCTCAATTTATTTCTGTAAAATTGCTGGACACCGTCTCTAATCCTTAATTTCTACCTTGTCTCTTTCTCCTTTTGTAAGAAGTGGACAACATCGAGCCTTTCTTTAGCACCCAGGAATCTTACTAGCTCTCTGATCAACTAAAACAAGAGGTCACCTTTACAAGAGATTCCAAGAGGACTATCCTAAGACACCCCATCACAGTTTTGATTTAGGTTGACTTTCTTTGCAGAACAGAGATGCTGTAGCTGTCCTATTAGTCATGGTCCTCCCATGAAGATGAGAGAATGAAGATGCAAACAGGAGGGGGTGTGTGGGTGTGTGTGTGTCCATGTGAAAATCATTAGTTTTTTTTTTAACTGCTTCTTTATTCATCACCCTTAAATAGTTCATCTTAGTATCTGAAGTGAACACGAGTTTCCCTGTTTGTGTGTCTCAGTTTTCCCTATTTCTTGCTGGGTTCTCCACCAGCGCTGGCCCCTGCAGTCTGGTAGCTCCTGGGCCTCTCACTGGTGTACAGTCTTCCTTACTCTTGGCTTCGTGTGAGCCCAGATTTCTTCCCAGTCTGCCTGGGAGGAAGATTAAGGGCTAACAACGTAAGACATGAATTTATTCTGAGCTGCAGGCCCAAGAAAACCACAAATGTCCACCGTGTGGGTGAAAGAATGCCATCACAGGGCTCCTGCAATTTTCAGTTATGAACTTGTATTTTTCCTATGGTTATGATAATCCCCGGGAAAAACTTGCTTTCTTGCTATATTTTTATCAGAAATGACCTCCAAAGAGTACGACGAGCTTTTTGAAGAGATAAAAATAAATATATGAACAAATAAATGTACGATGCTAATTCATTCGTATTTCCCTGGAAGTCAGAACCATTAGCACATGTCAAGAGGTAAACACATCCTTGCAAAAGATGAGACAAATCCTGCATGCTCTGTGAAATTTTCAATGCCATTCAGCTTTTCGTTCTATTCATGATTTCACTTTAGCACTAGCTACCTTCACACCACGTGCCTGAAAACAGCTATGGGGAAACAGGACATTTCTCTTTCTACCAGGATTACGGGTCACAAGGAGGATGATTGTATAGAGAGATGAAAAGAAACTCAGATGGCAGGCTTTTAACAGACACATACACCATCCACATTTGCAATACCTAAGGCTTAAAAGTCCTGGTGTCTCTCCTAAATACAAGGAAGAATTCACAGCAGAAAACCAATCAGCTAACAGCAGCAACCACAAGGGAAGCACATCTGCTATAAGGCGCACCTGGCTCAGAAAAAGAAGGGAGTGGTTGCTCCCCACCTTGTCAACCTCTGGCCCCCCCAGTTAAACCTCCCCAATCACACATGATGTGGGGATTCCATGCAGTGAGTGTCCTTCTTTCTGTTTGAGAAAAACCTGATGATGATCCTTGGGGTGGATGCCTGACATAGTAATTAAGTGGCCATAAAGCTGGGGTCTCTGAATGTATGGACTGGGAATGGCTCCTACATCTTCCCTGATGTTCACGGAGGCGCTGGGTCCCTTGGCCTCTTCTTGGGCAAAGAGGCCAACCATCCATCCATCCTTCCTCTTCTCCCGGAGGCCCTGTCGTCTCCTGCCCACCCAAACAAGGTGGGCATGGAGAGGAGAGGTCAGGGGGAGAGGAAGCGCTTTGGTGGGTGTGGCTCCTGGTTCCCAGAGAGCGGCAAAGGGTCTCAAGTCGGCTTGAGGTCGGGGAGAGGACCCTGTGAGGGTTCTGCTTCTCTTTCCTGCTGGGGGAAACTTCTCGGGCACTGGCCCCTGACCCTCCTCATGGGGGCAGAACTCCTCTCCCAGATATAAGTCGTCTTGTTGCTGGAGACGGCTCAACGAGAGCCAAGGTGGAGAGTGTCAGCCTGAGGACTGTGTGTGCAGGGCCTCGACCGATAGGCGCTGGGTAAGTTAGCAAGACTGCACAGATCCAGGCGCAGGGGGCTGGAAGAAACACGGTGCACCCAAGAAACGGAGCTGGGCAAAAGGCGGAAAATGAGGACCCTTCACCTGAATGAAGAAGAAAATCCTAGTACCACTTCCCTTCCAACAAGCGAGTAAGGAGAAAGTGGGAGAGACTGAAAGCAAGACGGGAAATGGGCACCTTGTGGAGGGATTTCAGTGAAGTGCGTGCAGCAAATGTGAGCGCAGCCACAGAGCCCGGGGCTCCCGACATTGATTTCTTACACTGTTTAAGACCTGAGGAAACTCAAGTCTGGATCAGACAGTGGTCACATGCCTAGTTATGTGGAACGTGGGATGTGGACACAAACCTTCTAAACCTAAGCTTATCACTCTTGCTGCTGTAATTTCTAATTTTCAGATAGAACAAGGTGCCTGTGTGACTAAAACTACTTTCCCACCAAGAAAGAAAAAACAACAACGTTTGGAGGCCCTGCTGGCTTCGTTTTCCTGCTAAGCACGCTCACAGACTGAACACTTTTATCTGTGTTGTAACACAGAAAGCGGGGTTGGCTGGAGAGGCTCGTGCGTGAACGCTGACCGGACAAGATGTTCTTTTCCTGGCCCTCACGCAATACACTGCTTTCTGTTCGCAAGAGTTCAGGCTTGGGAACTCAATGTTAATAACCCCACTCTGCCTCCTGTCACAGAAGATACACTTTCACATGGTCCACACTTAACCTGGGTGAAGAACAAAAGTACTGCTCCCTTAAGAGACCTAAAATGCTTAACACCGGAAGGTAATTTAATTTTTTTAAAAATTTATTTAAATTCAACTTAGTTAACATATAGTATATTATTAGTTTCGGGGTAGAATTCAGTGATTCATCAGTTGCATATAACACTCAGGGCTCATTACATCAAAGTGCCCTCCTTAATGCCCATCACCCAGTTAGCCCATCTCCCACCCACCTCCCCTCCAGCGACCCTCAGTTTGTTCCCTATAGTTAAGAGTCTCCTACGATTTGCCTCCCTCTCTGTTTTTGTCTTATTTTATTTTTCCTTCCCTTCAAAGGTAATTTAATTTTAAGGGGGCAGTGAAATGCTAGAATGAACACAGGGCTGGAGATAGTAAGAACTGGGATTTTGTCCCAGGTCTGTCCTAGTAGCTGGGTGACCTCACCAAGGGGCCAAACTTCTCTGGATCCTTCCTTTGCCCTGCTAGCCTCAGGTGGTAGTACCATGATAAAATGAAAGATTTCAGTGCCCCGCACATGAAAGGCTTACGGCTCTCTGTGGCCTGCCGAATTTTTTTTTTAAATAGGTTTGGGAAGGCGCAAACAGTGATGGAATGTGGGACATCATCAATTCTCTTCTGGGGTTGTCTCTGACTCCTAGACAAATTCTCTTGGGGCCAGCCCCAGACCTCCCATGGCTCTAAATGTAGTTCCTGGATAGTCCCCCTAGCCATGACCACTGCACGCCCCACTGGCATCTTCCTCATCGGCCTTCTTTCTCAGCTGCATGTGGACATTTCCAGTCATCAGAGGAAGGGAAGCATTCTCAGTGTGGTCTAAGGTATTCATTTGAGGACTGGAAGAAGTCACAAGCGGCTGGTAGGTCACCTGCAGCACTGGTGATGTTTTTCCGTAACTTGCCATGGAGCCTGGTGTGGCTCCTCCTGGAGCCTTCCCTATCCTCGAAGAATGGACTGGGTTCTTCCTAACAGGACTTCCCAACATTGTTTCAGTGGTGGCTTTGACTGTCCCACCCTCTTGCATGCTATTCTTGCCTCTTTGGTGCAAAGAGAGAGCTTGGCTCTCCTGGATGCTAACTACAACTTCTTTTAGACCTTTCTTTTATCTCAGTGTGCTGGAGTAGAGCGATGCTGGGCCCTTTCCAGCTCAGTCCAGTCCCCGACTCACAAGTGGAGCCTGCACAGTGCCCTACAAGGTATTTTCCTGAGGAAAGGATGGTCTGAATGTGACTCAGCTCTCCCCCAGCCCTGGCCTGGCCAACGCCCCTCCTCACCACCAAGACGTGCTCGAGAAGGTCCAGGTAGCCGAGGGTGCACTCCGTCCCGTACCGCAAGGCTCTGGTGCGCACCTCCTCGCTGACATCAGGGTGGAAGGATGCTTGCTGGAGACAGAAAGGAATGTTGACATCTTAAGACAGGAAGAGCCAGCTGGTGAACTGGCCAAGGGGTGAGAGGGGGTCACCTGCCCAGTAGCACTGCCAGCTCTGCACCCACAGGTAGGAGACCTCAATTCTGGAATTCCCTCTGCCTCCCCCTCAGTGACCTCCCTGAGAAACCTTCCCTGACCCCTGGATAGAGAAGGTGGCCATCCTCCATGTTCTCCTCCACAGTAAGTCCTCGGACAGTGTTTTGTGTCTTCCCCTTTTTAGTGCCCTGGAGCTGGACAAAAGCACATGAATCAGGTCCCTCTTTCCTTCCTTTCTCCCTGCCCCCTTTCACTGCAATGTAAGAAATTCCACATGCACTAAAAAGTCCAGGAAAGATTCATGATTAAGGCTCACAGCAGGAGATTACTGTTTCAGGGTCTGCCTGCCTTTCTCCAGCACCATGAGGGGTCCTGAAGCCCCTCTCCATTCACAGCTGATTACACCCAGGACCTCACTCTGTGGCCTGACCACGCTGCACTCACACCGTCTCCCACCCAGGGCCCTCTGGCTCCTGGGAAACTTCCGACAGTAAGCTCCCCACTGCCCTCAGAGGGGCCATAAGTAACTCATCTCACATTATACACAGCGAGGTAAGTAAACAAGAACATATGGTTAATAGAGCATCTTGTGCTTTTTTTTTTTTGCACTTGTGACCTGTTGGTTTCATTCATTCTTGATGTATCAGATGGCACACCCATTCACAGGGTTACCAGATTAATTACAGTTAACCCAGTTATATCTGAATTTTGAATAACCAATACAAAATTTTTAATGTAGATTTGAGAAACCCTATTTTTTATTTGCTAAATCTGGCAACCGTACCCAGCCTTTCTTCGGAAAGAACTTGGGGCTTACAAGAACACATAAAAGAGAAAACTGCAAATTAATCACAAATCAGGACACATAGGAATCACACATTAGGATAAAAAGTCAAAGTGGAGGGGAATAGTGACTAGCCTTCCTGTTTGTTCCACTCAAGAGGATTGGGGAGCCTGGTGGGAACACCTGTGGGCTCTCCCCTCACCTGCTCCCCCATCATACCCCAGAAGGAGTGGGGATAATCTGAGTGGCCAGCATCTATCCTTTCTGAGCTCAATGTTGCCCATCTGAGGACTGACGGGCCAGGCCTCTAATCACTACTGTGCTTCACTTGTCCTGCTCCCCTGTGTCTCCAAGTGTGAGGACGGAGCCCATGTCTGGGGAAGACACAGTCTATGATGCTACCAAATGTCACCTCTAGCGGGCAGCGTGGAAAACCCCCATTTAGACTTGTGTGGGGACTGAGGGTAGGTGCTCTTGTCCACTGCTGGTGGCTTTAACTTCGCAGAACTCCTTGGGAGAGCCATCTGGCAAGAATCAAAATGTCATACCATCTGACTAATTCTACTCCTGGGAGTCCTGCCCAAGGAAATTATCCAAAGCACAGAAAAAACAGGTATGCCCAAAGATGTTCACAGCAGTAGAGTTTAAAGTACAGGTAAAAAATGCAGACAATCTAAATATCTGATCATCACAGAGTATTTGTGGTCATTAAGGAGTCCGTTACAATGACTCATGGCAACACAGGAACAGCCATATGGCATTAGTTGTAACAGCTGATGGTACTGTATCTGATGCAGGCATACATCCCCACATGAAAGTCAGACAAGAAACAACTCAGCGTGCAGGGAAGCCCCTGTCCCCACCGGAGGAATCAGTGTAATCCACTCTTCCTGAGAAAATGAGCCGGTAGGTAACTTACTGCACGTTCATTTTTGGCCTAGCCACCCTGCTCAGCCCCCAATATGGCAGCTTGGCCCTCTGCCTGGATGTAAGGGTTTCTTTTCGATCCACCACTCGGTATCCCTGGTTTTCCCTATATTCCTTATTGCACATCCTTTCTGGCAAGCTGCTTCATTTCCTTTCTGCAAGAGGAAGGGGCCCAAAGCAAATACAAAGGTCAATAAGTCTGCTGAATAAGTCGGATCCTGACAGGAGTCTCAGGGCTCAGCACTGACTCTTGTCATCCAAGTCTGGCTTTGCGGTATGAAGCTCTGGCTCTTATTCTGTCCTGCAAAGTCAGGAGAGCCTGTTCTGGGGGCAGGACGACAGAGAGGGGCAGGGGTTGGGCAAATGGCGCCTGTACTTGGACCCTTGCCCTCCTCCCCTGAGAACGGGGTGTAGGTATTACGAACAGACTTGAAAATGTCAGCTGCCTTCCATTTCCACCTTAATCCATTTAATTTCCCCTTTCATTTCATGTCCGTAACATGGAGACAAAGCACCGGCCACTCATCAGCCTCAGTGCCCTTAAGCATTAATGGCTGGGAGGCCACGGGCAGCAGAAACAGACGGGCCATGAAATCAGAGGGCCCGGTCTCCATTCTAGTTCTGAGAGTAAAGAGCTGCATGACCATGGTCATGCCACTTAATCTCACCAAGCCTGTTTCATCATCCATCAAATTGGGATCATTCCCCTGGCCCCTCTCAAACAGGATCAAAAGACAGAGTCTGCAGGAGAGCCTTGCACGACTGTGAGGCGCCCTGCATGCACACTGTGGTGGCACTCAGGCCTACCTTGCTAGGTAAGTACTAGTCTCTGATGGAGGCTGTAGCCCTCTGGGTGCTGTCACTTCTGTCAGGACAGATTCCATGAAGTACATCCTAATTGCAAATACCTGTGGCCTCAGGAGGGTCTAAACTGCCTGGCTCAGCACACATGGCCCCCCATGAGAGCATCCCTCCTACCTTGCCACCCTCTTCCCTCCCCCCCTCCCCACGCTCTGCCCTCACACGCCCATCCCTTCAGGCCGGCTGCCTCAGCCTCCCATTACCCAGTCACCTCTAACCCATCCTACTTGCCCTGAGGAAACCCTGAGAGGCCATCAGCTGGACCTTGCAACAGCCTCCCACACAAATGACTTCACCACAAAGAACGGCCCTGTCTCCTCAGACCCCAAGCCGCAATAGCCGCTTTTTTGACTTCTGTGACTCGTCTCCACCTGCTCACCACAGTTGGGGGTTATCACTCACTCTCTGAGCGGAAGCCAGAGTCCCTGGGACACGGCTGTCCCTAGAAGGGTGAAGGTCTGGGGTGGGGTCATTTCCTTAAGAGATAAATAAAGTAAAGCTTGTAAAACTCAGGTCCCACCAGCTCCCTCCCCAAGGATGGGCTCAGGGCAGCCACCCTGCTTGTCTAGCCAAGGCTCAGAGGAGTTTCTGCAAAACGTCTGGGCACAGATAGGAAAAAGGCAGTTTCCCAAGGTTCTGTTTTGTTCCTCCGACTCACTTCCTCACCCAGTTACGGCAGCACCCCTCCTGGCACAGAATGCTGACCTACGGAGGCAGGAAAGGGGGCAGGCAGAAGTGGGATGCAATTTGCCTTCAGAGGGCTGGGAACAAAATGCCACAGGCCCTCTTTGCCTCTGTCAGAGTGGCCTCCCCTATACCCTCCATAAGAAGGCATCCTGCCTACTCAGGAAGAGGAAACATGGGAGGGGTTAGTCAGCAGACCAACGCCATCCCCTCTCAAACATAGAGCTACCCTCGAGGGTCATTTCCCCCGGGCTGATGTGTGCACACCTCCAGCATGCGTCTCCTTACGGAGCGAAAGGTACTAAGCTGCCCCCTTCTCCACATGGCCGGCCTTTCCCTTTCTCCAGACTAAACCAAACACTCAGTCACGACAGAGCATTCTCGATCCGTCCAAAACCACGCCAAGGCCTTTACCTTACAAGCCGTCAGCATATCGGACACGGCTTTCCGGCTCAGGTTGGCTGTGGCGATCACGTCCTCCTGTCTGCACGAGTTCCCGGCGGCTACAGCTTTGGCTGTCGCCATGGTGATGCCTTTCGTCATCCTTATCGATTCTTCAGGTGATGAGGTCTTTTCAGGTACCTCTTTGGACTGGAACACCTGGAAATTAGAAATACAACAGGTGAAAAAAACCAGAAAAATACCAAAAAAGCGAGGACAAAAATAATTTATTCTTCTCTGACCGGGCTGCTGCTCACTGTCTGAGAACGGAGCCAGCCACAGGAAGAAACCGTCAAATGGCAGGAAATTAGAAATTTAATTTGAGTAATATTATTCTTGCTTTCAAGATTCTAGCACGGATAAGCCTGCACACCTGTACTCAAGCATTCGTGGTCACAAGACGGTGAGGGTGAGGGAGACACGTCTACGGCATTAACCCGTTCGTCTGCACAGACACCGGGTATTTGTAAAGCGTCCTGGGGTAGATGGTGGTGCGGCTTCCCCGGTCCTGCCCCCTCCCCGCTGGTGCGTCAGCAGCTCCCAGAAACTCTGCAGTTCTGATGCTGGTCCCTGCATAGGACAGACCCTGGATGCATCCCTGTGGACTCACCTCTCGCTCTGTAAGAGGGTGTGGGGCTGGGGGAAACAGAGCGCTCAGTTTCTTCTATTCTTAGCCTCCCTTACAAATATAACTGCATAATTGTGCGGAGGCGTTCGTGTCGAGTGCGCCACAGTGACACTGTGAATTATTTAAAACCACACACACACACACCCCTTTAGAGAAGCTGAAATAAATTAACCATGGTAAGTGAATATCCCACTTTAACATTCCACCTGTCAGTCAAGGCAGCCATTTCTGCGTCAAGCCCATCTGTCTTGTCTCTCTAACGTGAGTGACTGGTGCCAGGGCCGGATGTTCAATGTGCAGTTGCCCCCTGCAAGGAGGATTCCTAGACCAGTTGGGGCCACTCTGTCTTCAGCCCTAGGCAACCACCTTTCAGTCAGGCAAAGGGGGAAACCCAGCCAGCATCCCTGCCATGGGTCAAGCAGCATCAAACATCCCCAGAAACAGGCAGCTACAATTAAGCTGAATCTAAACTGGAATGGATGCCATGTGTACAGAGCCCTTCGCACTCATGTGGCCCACGTGGCACATGCTCTTTTGGAAACTTCCTTCGTCCACAGAAACACAGCACCTGTATCAATGCCAGACACCACAGTGGTATCCGGAGGCTGACCACGTGTAACTTCCCAGGAGAGCTCCGGATTTCCAACCTCCACCCCTGCCGCCACTAGCCGCACCCACACCTCCCAGAATGTGGGCCCAGACTTTCGATGGGAAACATCGAGAGCCAGTGGAGGCGGGGAAGTGTCAGGCAGCAGGGTCTGAGGACACCACCTACAATTCTCAGTTTCTTCTTCGTGTGGGAACCAAGAGTAACGCCGACCAAGACTGGTTTCATTAAAACCAGGACAAGAGAACCCAAGGCTCCATCCCCAAAACCCAACCGAATTGCTGGTGTCTGTTGCTGATCCAGAGGGGCTTTCAGCCTTCCTAGGGGACCCACTACAGACACAGACTAATTGGCAGCAAAGGCAGGACTTCCACTCCCTGCCCTGAAAGAGACGTTGAATCTGTGGTCAGACCTCCTATTAGAAAGAAATCTCCATTTGAAACTACTCATTTTCAGCATATTTCTATTTCTAGGGAATAGGATGAGTCAATCCATAACCATCATGGGATCAAAAGAACAGGGACAGTATCCAGATCACAGGAACACCAGGACACCCTCAGTCTATGACGCTGGAACAAGGCAGGAAAGAGCACACGGTCAGTCTCTCTGAGATCCACAAGGACCGCCAACGGAAGGACGCTGCGTTTTACAGGCATCGGGTTTCTCTAATAGGGAAGCTCAAACTCCGGAATCCATATGTACGCAGCAACGTGAGCTACTGCTGACGACAAAGGGAATCAAGAGGCACTGTGTGTGGCTCCGTGTTGTACCCACACCATGTCAGCTCAGGGTGAGAGCTGTACTGAGTTTTCCCTTTGCCAGGAATCTTCTGTAATGCTTTTGTTTCATGCTCTGATTTTAGTGAAATTAAACCTGACTAGTCCTAAGTGACACATTTAATTAATTTCTTAATTACAAATCGATCGTAGCCAAACTCTGATGTGGCCAGTTATGCACAGGGCCTCAATTACACAGAGCTACTCGCAGGTAGGTGAGTGGGCCTCCCTCGCTCAGGAGCTCCAGGTAAAACCTCTTTCGGCTACAGATCTCAGCAAAGTCTGTTTTGGGGTCAGCTCTTGCACAGGGGTGGCCGAGGGAGGTGACTCCTGCTCCTTACCGTGAGCTCCTGTTTCATGTACTCGATTGTGGCCTCAAGCGCCCGTGTGCCCCGGGTGGCCTCGTCTTCCACAGCCTTTACAGTCTTGAGGAGGGAGGTGACATTGGTCACCATCACCTGCATAGGAAGGAGAGGCCAAGAGAAAATGAGGAGCACACTGCAGTCCACTCCCCACCCCTTTTAGTTCCACATCTGATGTCATGAGCAAAACCACTGCTACATGAGGAGGGAGCTCGGATGCATATGCTCCCATTACTCTTTTGTGAGCTTCTCTCACTACGCACTCCCCCTCCACGCCTGCCCCCGATGTGGAGCCCACTCTACCTTGGCGGCCCCCTTGAGCTGGTACATGGAGGGGTCATCAGCAGGCTTGCTGGCAGCTCCCTTGGTAGCGCCAATCAGATCCGAAAGGGCCTTGGCCACGTCTTTGATGGCATTGATCAACACCACCTGAAAGAAAGCGGAGAGCCCAGGTGAGTAGCCCCAGTGGTCATCTGCTGGTCTCACCAAGAACACACAGCCTGAGGGCCAGGTGGGGGCATCTGGGGGGCAGCTCTCAAGCCCTCGGCAGGCAGATTCTCCAGGAGCCACCCCTGAAGATACTGCTGCAGGAGTCTCCCCAACAGAGGCTGACTCTGAGCCAGAATATACACCCCATGCATGCTCCGCATGTCCAATACCTCCTGGCTGGCGGCTTGATGACAAGTCACCTGGGAAAGGATGCAGGCAGTGGAGCAGACTCCTGGGAGCCAACACCACTCACGGGCACCTGAACTGGTAACCAAATCCATGGGGAACCAAGTGCTAGCCTCACACCCTGGCCCGTAAGGCCTCCGCGGCAGCCCGCCGGCATCTCCAGCTTTGGTTCGTAGGATTCTGCGACCTACTTAACATGTGACAGGCAGATGGGTCTGTCTTTCTTCCCCAAGGCAAATCGCACTCATTCCTACTTTAGGGCCCCTGCTCTTGTTCCTCTCTGTGCCTGGAACCCGGCTCTTCTCATCATTCAGGTCTCAGCTCACACATCAGGCCCTCAGAGACCTTTCCTGACCACCCCCAACCTGAAATCCGTCAGTGTGTCCTGTTTTCTTTATAGCACTTATTACGTGGAATTACTGTCTTTTCCCCCGACGTGGAGGCAAGCTCAAGGAGAGCCAGCCTGGACTTCTGTCTGTTGTGTTCTGCACTCAGAAGTGGGTCTGGCACGTGGCGGGCACTCAGGAAATACTCACGGAATGACTGAATGGACAGGTGCACAACTTGCCGACACTGGAAAGAATACGGTATCTCCACTCGTCATTGAGCAGAGACCACAGGCCATCTTTACAGCGTGCTGGACCTGGGATCTGAAGCCCCAGCCACAAGTCGGAATGACGTGACACGCCTTATATGTGAATCTCCCTAACTCCGACTTCTGTAACAGCGACAGTTTCCCTTACTGAGGGCGATGCTCCAGGTGCTGAGGCAGGCATGCCACCCGTGACCTTCCTTCGTCCTCACCACTGCCATCCAAGTGGGAACTACGACGCTCCCGTCCACACTCCCAGGGCCTCAGCGTGATCCCAAGGGCTATGGTCTTAACGTTCACACTCGCTTACGCGCTAGGGCTCTGGCTCGTCATGGACGAACGGCATTAGCAGCACCAGCCCTATCTCACTGCACTGCTGCGACGGTGACCGCATAACGTACCTGAAAACACATCAGAACCTCCTGTGTCCCCGAGGCCTGAGAGCACAGTGACACTGCACCTCTGCCCCCCCACCCTCGCCAGCTCCGTCCTGTGCCTTCTTACCCTAGGGCGCACGGAACCTCTGGCAACCTCTGAAACCACAGGGCAGGTCAGGGCCTGATGGGTATGGACTTCACGCTGCCCGATTCCGGCCATCACAGCTGCAGAGAGGGGCAGCGGGTGGAGAGCAAGGGACAGCAAGCAAAGATTGCTGCCAACACCCAGCACGCACGGTCCCATCCGCGGTCACTGGGCACTGACTGGCGAATAGGCACATTTTTGTGGGGCGATCTTTTCCACTAGAGGTCTCATTAGAAGTTGGGGTTCAAGGACATCTAGACCATTTGGGTGTCGGGGCTCTAAACAATTTGACACACTTCTCTGTGTTCAAAGATTTAAATCCTCCCCGGCCTGTTCACTTTTCCTCAAGTGGAGCCAGGCTCCAAGAGTGTGGATTCCAACCCCACCGAGCATTTTCAAGCTTTGCCTTCCTCCATGGGGGTGAGAACAATACCACAGGCAGGGATTTGTGTGAATGCTTCGAATTCCAGAGGGCAGCCAATCCGGGCTTGGATGTTATCAGAGAGAAATGTGGCAAGAGGAGTAAAATGGCCACGTGTGGAACGTTTCCTCCCGGAGCTCTGCTCCAGTGGAGGATGTCGGGCAGGGTAGGGTCATGGCCACACGGGAGCAAAGCTGGTGGCCTTGTGTAAACCACAACAGTAGCTGCCCGGGCACCGGACGGTAGGCGGTTTCCTATTCAGTTCTGTCCACATGGGCCAAATAGACGAGTTAACGGAGTGTAATTTAAGCAGTGAAAATGGAGGTGTGTGCCCTCTGAAGGTGCTGCTGACGGAGCAGACGGGTTTCAGGTTCTGCCCTCGGAATGGGGACAGTCTGTTACTGGTGGCCCTGGCTGGCTTGTAGGTTTGCTAACAGCTGAGTACATATTTCTGGAACACCCACTGTGCTGCACTGGGTGCTTAGCCTTCAAAGGCTGTCCCTGAGGAGCTGCGGGTCCAGGCGGAGGAGGAAGGAGCAGGCAGGTAACATCAGTGACACTGCTGAATCCAAAGCAGTTAGAGGAGCACAGAGCCCGGCCCAAGCCCCAGCTCCTCTCTCCCCTCCCCTTCAGAGCCAGACTTCTCAAGTGCTGTCTAGACACGCCGGCTTCCCCTCTTTACCCTCAGCTGCCCACTCCCCACAAAGAGCCGTTGCTGGTGTGGCCACTGGCCTCCACGCCACGAGGGCCCGTGGCCAGCTCTCGGACCTTCGTTTTCCTGACAAGTCAGCTGTGTCTCTGGTGAGTTGAAACAGTCCCCTCTCTTACCATCAGGAGCCCTGGCTTTCCCCCTACCAGTAGCTGCTGCTTTTCCATCTCCCCAGGGATCTCTTTCTCCTTACTATGGTCTCAAACGGTGGCTTCCTCACTCTGCCTTGAACCCCCCTTCTTCTCTCACCCCATGTTCTTCCTCTCCTGTGGTTGCAGTCATTGGAAGGCAACAGGCCCTGAATCCATACCCTCATACCCGTGCAGGCTAATGTCCCCTCTCTAGTTCTACCTGTGGTCTCTCTGGCACCAGCCCACACTGAACTCACCTTCCCCTCCCCGCCTAAGCCTGCTCTCCCTCCAGGGAGCCATCATCCGCCGGCCAATCTCGTGTGTGACGTAGCGTCCTCCTGGCCCTCCCTCCCCCTTCTATGCAAACACTCACAGTGCTCAACCCTTCACCAGTCATCTCTACCCTCATGGCCACCACCACTGTCTGGGCCACTGTCCTGCCCAGATCACTCTCCTACCAGACCCCAAAATGCGGACGCACCCACACCCCTACTGTTTGCTCCAGCAGTTCCTGGTTGGTCTTTGGTCTCTTCTGAGGCCTGCGGCACAGTGTTTACGGGAATGTGAGGGGGACCCATGGCCCTCGGCCCACCGGTACCTGTGTCTCGGGGTCATCAGAGCCCAGGCTGGCGGCCCCCAGCTTGACCACCTCAGCGAGCTGGGTGATGGTGGCCGCTGATGACTGGGCCGCCTGGGCCAGCTTGTCCGGCGTGGACGCAGCCCCCGAGACCAGCAGCTTCGTGTCTTCCACCAAGGCCTTTGCTGTCTTCAGAATGTTCTCCCTGAGAAAGCGGGGAGGGGGATAGAGGGCAGAGCTTGGCTACTGGTAGTTAGGAAGCAAAGAAACCCTTCCTAAGGGATTTTTTGTTAAAGGGCTTTGAAGAACCGAGAGGATGGATTTCCCCTTTCTTATTGGGGTGCTGTCTATGCAGGAAAACGGGAAGAGGTGAGTCAGTCTGGTATCCACAGAATCGATTAATAGTCAACATCAGTGAAAGACTCAGGCCCACCAGTTTGACCCTCTTTCCCCCCACCCTGTGGCTCAGTGAGAGGTCAGCTTCTTTCCTGTGGTTCCCCCTAAATACTTCACAGCTATGGGGAGCTGCAAGAACCTATGGGTCATCAGAACCCAAAGGGCTGCATCCTGGAATGGGTGACAGCATTGGTCATCTCCTCCCTAGCCCAGTTCTGGGACTGAAGAGAGAGGAAGAAAGGTAAAGGACATGCGGTAAGGCTATGGGGGAGGGCTCTGCAGCGGTAGATGGAGACCCCAGCACCAGCCTCTAGAAGCAGGGCCTGAGGAGCCAGCCTGGGACAGGCAGCAGGCTCAGAGCCCCACTCTCCATTTATGCCAGAGCTAAATGGCCCTGCCCTGGCCACTCCCACTCCCCCAGGGCTGGCAGCAAATCAGACGCACATCTCTCTAGCTTGGAAAGCAGAAGGTCAAAAAGCTGTCCTCTGCCAGGGCAGGCTGGACTCAGGCTGCCAGAGGCACAAAGCTGGAACAGGACTCTGTGTTTACAGTTGGCAAAGGGGCTTGTTTTGATTATGTGGTTCACTTTCTCCCCTAGAGCATCTTACTGAAATCAAAATGGTTAACCGCATTTCTGGCTCCTGGGCAGAGTCTCCAAAGTCCATCAGGCCAGCCTGAACCTCTCCCCATCCAGGAGCCCCCAGGATGGCCTCCATCCACCCCCATACCTGTGGTCTGCAAAAGTCTCGTTGTTCTCTGCATTCAGGGTCCCTGCGGTGGCAAACATGATGGTGGTGTCCAGGTCGGCTATAATCCCGGACACAGCAGTGGCAGCTGTGATGCATGCCTGGGTCCCCTTGTTTCCAGCCTGCAGAGCTGACAGTACCAAGGACACCTGTAGGCAGAGAGGGGATGTCAGGGTGAATGGGGAAATGGAGAAAATGTAACCCAAAGATTTTCAGACTCAAATATCATTGAAAAAAAAAAAACACTCAAAAAATAGAAAAGGATGGAATTCTTCCAAACTCATTTATAAAGCCAAAATTACCCTGATACCAAAACCAGACAAGGGTGCCACAAGAAAAGAAAATTACAGACCAGCATGCCTGATGAACATAGTACAAAAATCCTCAACAAAATATTAGGGAACTGAATTCAACAATACATTGAAAGGATCATACACCATGACCAAGGGGAATTTACTCCCCATGCAAGGGTGATTCAGCATCCACAAATCAGTCAACGTGATACCCAATAAAGGGTAAAAATCTTATGATCAACTCAATAGATACGGAAAAATCATTTGACGAAATTCAATACCCACTGATAATAAAAACTTTCAACAAAGTAGGTACAGAAGGAACATATTTCAAAATAATAAAGGCCACATACGACAAATCCACAGCTAACATCAAACTCAATGGTGAAAGGCTCAAAGCTTTTCCTCTAAGATCAGGATCAAGACAAAGATCCACCCCCTTCTCACTTTTATTCAACAGAGTATTGGAAGCCCTAGCCAAAGCAATCACGCAATTAAAAGAAATATGAGGCATTCAAATTGGAAAGGAAGAAATAAAACCATCACTATTTGCAGATGACATATTGTATAGAGAAAACCCTAAAGACTCCATCAAAAACTGTCAGGAACTAATCAATGAATTCAGTAGAGTTGAGGGATAGAAAATCAATACACAAAAATCCGCAGTGTTCCTATAAGCTAATACTGAACTATCAGAAAAAGAAATTAAGAAAATAATCCCATTTATACAACTGTTTCAAAAAGAATAAAATACCTAGGAATACATTCAACCAAGGGGGTGAGAGACTTGTATATGGAAAATTCCAAGATGTTAAAGAAGTAAGCTGATGAGGCACAAATTAATGGAAAGACACTCCATGCTAACAGACTGCAAGAATCAATATTGTTAAAATGTCCATACTACTGAAAGCTATCTACAGATTCAACACAATCCCTATCAAAATTCCAATGGCATTTTTCACAGAAATACAACAAACAATCCTAAAATTTCTAACCCCAAAAGGTGCTGAGTAACCAAAGCAATCCTGAGAAAGAAGAACAAAGTTGGAGATTTCACGATTTAAAATAATCTTACAAAGCTATACTAATCAAAACAGTATGGCACTGGCATAAAAACAGACACACGGATCAATGGAATAGAGAGCCTAGAAATAAACCCAAGCATATACAGCCAATCCATTGTATGATGAAGGAGCCACAAGGAGGAAGGAGCTACATGGAGGAAGGACGGTCTCTTGAAGAAATGGTGTTGGGAAAATTAGACAGCTACATGCAAAAAAAAAAAAAAAAGAAAGAAAGAAAAAGAAACTGGACCACTGCCTTACAGCATACACAAAAATTAGCTTAAAATGGATTAAAGACTTGAACGTAAGATGTGAAACCATAAAACTCCTAGAAGAAAACATAGGCAGTAACCTCCTTGACTTGGATCTCGGTGATAATTTTTAGAATCTGACACTGAAAACAAAAGCAACAAAAGCAAGAATGAACAAGTGAGACTATGTGAAATTAAAATGTTTCTGCACAGCAAAGGAAACCATCAGCAAAATGAAAAAAAGCAACTTACTGAATAAAGAAAGTATTTGCAAATCATATATCTCACAAGGGCTTAATGTCCAAAATATGTAAAGCATACATACAACTCAATAGCAAAAAAACAATACTATTAGAAATGGGCAGAAGATCTGAATAGACATTTTTCCAAAGAAGACATACAGGTGGCCAAGAAGTACATGAAATGATAATCAATATCATTAAATACCGAGAAAATGCCAATCAAATCCACAGTGAGATACCATTTCACACCTGCTGGCATGGCTATTGTCCAAAAGACAAGCAATTACAGGTGCTGCCACAGATGCAGCGAAAAGGGAACCCTGGTGCGCTGTCGGTGGGGATGCAAACTGGCACAGCCACTGTGGAAAATACGGGGGTTCCTCAAAAAATTACCAACAGAACTACCATAGGATCCAGCGATTGCAGTGCTGGGTATTTATCTGAAAAAAACAATTTTTTTTTTGGAAAAAAACAAATTCTAACTCAAAAAGCTATGTATCTCTATGTTCACTGCAGCATTATTTACAGCAGCCAATCTATGGAAGCAACCGAAATGTCCACGGACGGATGAATGGATAAAGAAAGTACGGTGTATGCTATCCAACAGGCTATCATTCAGCCATAAGAATGAAATTTTGCCATTGCGACAACATGGACAGACCTCAAGGGCATTATGCTAAGTGAAGTCGGTCAAGAGAAAGAAATGCCATATGATCTCTCTTATACGTGGAACCTAGAACGAAACAAAAAAACCCAAGCTCACGGATACAGAGAACAGACTGGTAGTTGCCAGAGGCAGGGGATGGGAGTTAGGAGAACTGGCTGAACTTTTTTCTTTGTTTGAATGCATCGAATAAAAATTAAAAACAAAACAAAACCCAACCAACCAACTCAAAGGAAAACGGATCAGTTTTCTGGTGGGAGGGAGGGTGTCGATCGAACAGAGGTGGCTAAAGGCACAAACTTCCAGTTACAAAAAAAGTAAGTACTAGGGATATAGTGTACAACATGGTGACTACAATTATCTTTCATATGTATCGCACAGCAGTGTTAAGAGTAAATCTTAGGAGTTCTCATCACCAGGAACAAATCCATATATTTTGTATCTACGTGACATGATGGCTGCTCATCAAGCTTATTGTGGTAATCACTTCATATATAACACATGACAGACACACCATCACGCTGTACACCCTAAACTTCTGTAGTACCGTGTATCAATTATACCTCAAACCAGGGGAAAAAGTAAACAAGAACAGTGAATCTTCTCTCTGGGACTCAATGCAGCTGATGGGTTAACAAAGGTTTTGGTGTCAACATCTCAGGCTGAATACCAGCATTATCATTTGCTGGCTAAACAACTTTGGGCAACTGCTTGACCTTAGTTTCCTCATCTGGAAACTGGAGAAATTATTTCTTGCCTATCAGGGTTGTTGGGAGGAATAAGGGGGGATGTGTATGTATTGTGTGGTTTGCACATAGTAAGTGATCAGTAGGAAACAGATAATTTTAATAGGGTTACATTTCTGGGACCAGAGAGAAATTCAGGTTCCTGTGAAATGTGTGGCCATTTCTGTCCCCTCTGATCAAGTTTTCTGTAGAACAGCCTTCTGCTAACACTCGTCATTCCTGCCCTTGGCTGCCTCTGGATTGGAAATTCTTCAGGGTGGACCCCATAGTGGCTAGAGCCCAGCACGTACCTGCATGTCACCTCTCTACTCCAACACTCCCTTGAGCTATCATCTGCCACTAAATAATTCCAGTGACCCAAGAGTCCAGCAAGTTGGCTCTGTTCACTCTGGTGACTTCCAAGCCAGAAACCCTTCGCTGCCACCTGCCACCCTCACCTCCTCTAGAACACCTCCACTGTTCCTAGAGACACTTTCCTAGGACACAAAGCGAACTCCACCACACCCTGGAGTACAATTCTCCCCTGCTGTCAACGGAAGATGAGCTCCTTGCACAACCAGTTCAACTTCTCTGGCCTCCCCCCACATTCTTGCCACATCAGTCAGCCCTTCACTTCCCCAAACATCCCTTGCCTCTTCCACGCTGGGTCTGCTCCCTGCCTGCAATGCCCCCTCCCTGTTCTTCAGCCACCAACCTGCTCATCCTGCAAAAGCCAGCTCAAAGTCCCCACTGTCCTCATCCCGAGACACAGCTGTGCCTCCTGAGGATTCCACAGCATGCTCTCCCTGCCCTCAGGACAGCCCATTTAGCACAGGTTAAAACGGCACACATCTGGTTAGTGACTGCAGGCTCTGAGTCTGGGGACCGTCGGGAGCTGTCCTATTAACCTCTGTGCACACACCCACCACCTTGACTATGGCTGACCCAAAGAAGAGTCTGAAAGTATTCTGTGAATGCACTGTTTAAAAACACACTGACCAGGATCCAGGATTGAGGACTTACAGCATCAACGAGGGGCAGAGTTTATATGCTCTCTTCCATGCTGCTCAGATCCTAGCAGAGGTGGTGGACACAGCCTAGCAGGCAGGGCACGGGGCCCTCTTCCTGAGCACCCGCCCTGTCCCAAGACTAGCCCACAAGGACTGGTTTCTCTTCCTCATTTGCCTGACCCTCCTTCCTGAAGTTAAATGCTACTATGTCTCACCAGCAAAAGTCAGAATGGCACAGAGCTGGCCTGGGAATGAAGTATCCAGTTTCTGGAAAGAACTCCTGGAGGACAGGTGACAAAGGCCAAAACAAGGAATCACAAGTCTGGCAGGGATGTTCTCAGCCAGACTGAAAAAAAGAAGAGTCCCAGAAACAGTGTCCCGCCTACTACAAAAGGCACGCACGTCAGCAGTTTACTGAGCGGCAACAAGTCCCTAGGGGATGAGGACACAAAGGTGAGCAAGTCAAGGGGCTCAGGGCTGGTGGGAAGTTACAGACACAACCAAGCCGCGTAAGAAAGACACACCAGGTAGAGAGGGCAGGGCAGGAACATGGAGCAAGAAAACACCGAAAAGGCTCGTTTAGTCTGAACAGCCGATTCCCTGCCTTCGAGCCTCCTCCAGGTGTCCTAAGTCAGGGACCCTGTGCTGGGAGAAGCAGGAAGACGGAGAACAGCTCAGAGAGATCAAGTTGCTTGGCCCCACCAGCCACCATCATGCAGCTTGGACCCCCACCTCCCTTCCTTCGGGTACCAGTTCCCAGGTCTCCGCTGGGAGACCTTGGCTACAGTAACTTCAACAAGGACGGGCTTTGAAAGGAGGGCAAACGCCTTCCTTCAGCTGAGAGACTGGTTTCCTCATCCTGTGGCATCCAAGAAGGCCTGGGCAGGCCTGTGGGCTGCAGGAGGCGGCCAGACGTGGCTCAGCCTCGGCCAGGTACAGTGCAGCCTCCACAGCGGCAGCTCCAGGTGAGGGGTCCCCCAACTGCCCAAGTCCTGTTGCCCGCTTCTGAACAGGACAGACCTCTCTGTCCTGGGGACCCGAGGGAGGGGAGGGAAAAGCCAGCCAAGCATTGATGCTTCAGCCCGCACTGTGCATGGCCTGCAAGACAGCTATCCTGAAAAGGGACTCGGAGAAATAAATAAGGCCGGAGATGAGTATACTGTGGGGGGTGTGAGGGAGCCCTGGGAATGAAGGGACGAGGGAACGGGCTTTGTCCAGCAGGGAACCCTGTGGGAGAAGAGTGCAGGCGACGGTTTACAGAGAGCAGCAGCCAGGAGGTAGGACACGGTGAACCGTGTGTCTGGCCCTGTGCCAAGCACTTTTACACACACCACCGCATCTCATTTTCACAACCCTAAGGCCCAGTGTTGTATTTCCCTGTGCTCATTCTACAGATGAGGGCATTGAGGCTGAGAAGGGGGGAGTCACTCTGCTGAGACCCCAGAGCCCCACGAACTTTGCTCCGTAAGGGACTCTCTCCACTAACAGCCACTGTTAGAGATGGAGCACCCCCAGAGGGCTCCTGGGCTCGCAATCACAGCGTCGGGCCACTTCTGGCGGGGTGCTCAGCGCTTCCCCACTTCATGGTCTCTTCCGGGAGGAAAGAGGTTACACGAAGAGAGCTTTGCGCCCTTCCCAGTCCCCAGCACCTGGGAGCCTTCCTGAGAAGGAAGCCCAGGGGACCAGTGTCTAAAGGGGTTGCAGGGTGGGGCTCCGGGTGCTCATGTGACTTTGATAGTTTGTCTGGTCTGTCTGCAGAAAAGCCCATCTACGGTGTACCACAGGGGCTCTGACTTTCAAGGGACAGCCCCTCTCAATTTCTCAGGGCTACGAATCACCCCAGACCCGATACGCCCCATCCCTGGGGAATCCCTGCGTGAGGGAGAAGACGACCAGACCTGACTGGATGGTCTCTGGCTTAGCCTCTCACGTACGTCTCTGGTCACGGTGGGCCACTGAGGGCCCGTGCGGGGTACTGTGGCTGTGTCTGGCCCCAGGGCTGCTCCTTACCTTCTCTGTGACTGCACGGGCACACTCGATGAGCTCCCTCTTGGTGTAGCTGTCAGTGGGGCACACCTGGAGGGCCCCCGCCTTCTGCACCAGGAAGATGCAGCCGTGGCCCAGGTCCTGCACACGAGTGCGAATCTGGAAGCCGATCTGTGGAGGCAAGCCCGGGGTGGGGAAGGAGAGGCATGATGGATTCTGCCATTGAGTGCTCCCCTATGTGGAAAATTTCTTCTACGTCCTATGGGAGCCTGGCTAGGAAAATTCCACTGCTGTTAGGAGTCTGTGTTTGGTGGAGTATGGAATTTGGTTGATTTTACTTCCCTTTTTAGAGCCTGTAAAATGCCCACAGTCCCCAGGAAGCAAGCCTGTGTCTCATCATCCTAGCCTAATGCCTTTCTGATACTTGTTACCTTTTCTGGTGTATTGTTTACTTGCATTCCGAGCCACCTAACAAAAAGGTTACTTAGAACAACTCTGGGGGGGGGGGTAATTATTATTCATTCAAGCATTTATTGAGCTCCTACTGTGTGTCAGGGCCTCTCCTGAGCAGGGATTGCATTTACTTTCATTTATTCTGCACGGCAGCCCTAGAGAGTAATTAGAAGTTCAAAATATATAGCTTTGGTAAGAAGCATAAAGCATTCAGGTTCTTGCAAAATTGCTATGTTTACAAGCAGAACACCCCCTTCCTCAGCTGTGTCCCATGGTGAGAGCCACCATGCTGGGCCCGGGCTTCCTTTCTATCAGGCCAGGCTGTGGTTTCCTTAAAAAGGTACATTTTTAGAGCTAACGGCTCAGCAGGCACGCATTCTTTTAATGACCCCTGAGTAGTGTGATTATAAAAAGGTGTTTTGCCTAAAAGAACCCAAACGAGCTCCATGATAGAGAGGCTGCTAGCTGTCTCTTTAAGGCGTAATAAATTCCACCTCCCAAAGTTTGCATTCCTCTGGCTGTTTCACATCAATTTTCATTTTGGTCTGATCAATACAGCCGCCATAAATAATCTGCCCTCCAGCCCAGGTAGGCAACTAAAAGCAAAACACCTTAAGCTTTAATTAATAAGTGTTATTTCCAAGACTCCACAACAGCAAGAAGTTGTGGTTTCTCCTAGCATTGACCAAGAACAGCTACTAAGATCTCGGGTATCAAGTAAAAGATGGGAGATCTGGACCACTGGGGTGCTATCTTCCAGCATCGTCCTATTCAAGGCAGGGGGGATTGGGGTAGTGAAGGGGGCTGTAAATGTTAACGCTATTACTGAAACACACGCTTTTAGGGAAAAAGGTAATTCCCTTATCCCCTTAAGGCCCAAAGGATATTTAAAATTCATTTAATAGGGGCGCCTGGGTGGCTCAGTCGGTTAAGCGTCTGCCTTTGGCTCAGGTCATGATCTCAGAGTCCTGGGATTGAGCCCTGTGTCAGGTTCCCTGCTCCGCAGGGAAGCCTGCTTCTCCCTCTCCCTCTGCCTGCTGCTCCCCCTACTTGTGCTGTCAAATAAATAAAATCTTAAAAAAAAAAAAATCTATTTAATAGAACATTCTCCTGATCCAGAAAGTGGAGCTTTGGCTCTTTTGCGGTGCTGCCAGTTTCACAATCAGGGAGGGCTGCTTGTGGACCATCTCCAGATGGAAGACAACATCAGGGTCATACAAGCTGGCAGCTCCCAGACAGGTCCGCCACTGAGGAGGGGAGAGGCGCTCCAGTTCAGCCACCCAGCGGAAACCCCCGAATTGTAGCTGTTTGCTGGGACGTCTGCTGGTTTACATACAAGGCCCGGATGAAGCGGGGGGGTGCTCCAGGAAAGCTGAGAACTCAGCCTGGCTCTTGAGGCTTTTCTGATCTGTGTACTTTAACCCGACACGCTCGAGGGTCAGAGCTAATCCACAGGCCAGAGCTCTGTGACCACAGGTCTCTCAAAGACAGGCACGGCTGAGAGAGCCAGGCAGGGGGCAAATGCGGGAAGCAGCAGAATTTCAAAATTAAACTGACCTTACTAGCTCAACCTCCTCGTTGACAGATGAAGAGACTGTGCAGGCTCAGAGAAGTGATGTGATTGTCCCAAGATCCCACAGCCAGTATCTGGCAAAGCCAGAGGAGAACCCAAGTCGCTCATCCCAGCACAGCACTCTACCCATCAGATCAGTGCTTACTAACTTCGTTTTTCCCCACTCTGCATCGGTACCGCACCCTGCCCCAGTGCCGAATCTCTCCTGGAAACTCAACATGTAGAACTGATACAATGTGTTATTAGTATACCCTTCCTTTAGGAGTTAAAATTCATGTCCTTGACTCAATAAGAAGTCAACAATGAGACGAAGTTAATCAAAGTTTAAAAGTCGGATTCGAAGACTGACCCGTTTCTGTATTTTGCTTGGGCTGCAGTGTTACGTGTGTACAGGTTTTCCTGCAGCCCCCAAACCCTAGCAGGGAGAAGCTGCATCAGCCTGAGGTCTGCAGAAAACCACCCAGCAGCCCACAGTAGGTGCCGGGGCCTCCAATGGGTCACTATGTGGCCCGGACCGGAGTTTACTCAAAAACACACACGGTTTTTCCTAAGAGTTTAGAAAACAGTTCAATTATGTTTAAAAAGTGAGCCTTGACTCAATCGTGCAGAACTTCCAAAGCGCCTCCCTGGGTCAGGGCTCTGAAGAGTAAGGTGGGAAACCCCTGTGCTAGGAAGGACCAGGCTCGGAAAGAACCTTCTCTATGTCCCACTTCTGCTCCCTGCTCGGAACCATGCCTGAGCTTCCTGTCCACACAATGCAGGGCACTGGGGTGAGCACAGGCCTCTTAAATCTCTCCCAAATGGCCCTGGAGGTGTAAGGGAGAAGGGACCTGCTCCCACACTGTCTCAAGCCTGAAACCATGACACAGCCTCAGCGACACTCAGCCCCTCAGCCCCCTCCAGAGAGGCCTTGCTATGAAAAACACCCCCACGTCCTGATGCTCGGCCCCCTCCTTGGAGGGGACACCATGCATGCAGCAAAGGATCCTGTAATCGCACTGTGGAGCCGGGACGGGTCATTAGGGAGGAGATTCTAGGTAGGAAGCACCGACAGACTAGCACCAGAAAGCAAAGGGATAAGCCTGAGATTAGGCAACAGTTGTACAAAGCCCTTCGGGTTCTCGGCCATCCCAGGGCTTGGTCCTGGCGACAGGTCTGTGCCAGGTCACACGATTACCTTCTTGGTGCCCAGAGGCCTCCTTGAGGTTTGGCCACGCAATCCTCCTATATGCTTGGCTGCGCAGTCCTATTTGGACAGCAGGCAGGAGGATAAGTATCATGAAGGACATGTTGAAATAGGCTTCACTTATTTTCACAGGCTAAGCGGGCTGAAAGCAACAAGAACGGGAGGGATCTCAGCATGCCAGCCCCATGCCTGCCCTCAGTCCTTCACCCACGTGGGCAGCACAGGTAGCAGAAAGGCCCACGGGGTCTGCTTCTGGCCCAGCCTTCCTGGCCACCAAACTCCCCGGGTGAGCCCGCTAACGTCCCGGGCTTTTGTTCCCTCACCTGTGAAACGGGACAGAACCTGCCATACTACCCAGGGCTGGTGGACCAAATGAAAAAGGTATGTGTGAACACATCTCAGAGTAGAAAGTGGCACGTGAATGCTGTGACAAGAGGTAGCTTGGTGAGGGGGAAACAGCAAAGGCTGTGATGCCCTGGGTTTGAATCCTGACTTTGCCATGTTTACTTATTTACTTACTTGAAACTTCACTTCTTCCAAAAAGTTATTTCCAGTGGCTTCCGCACTGACTCTTGTAGCTGTGTGCTCTTGGGCAATCTAACTAAGCTCCCTGAGTTTGCTAACCTGTGAAATGGGGAAGAACCAAGGGTTGTGCAGTTGTGAAGGTACCCGGGACAGCCCCCAACATGGATCTGATCCATGGTGTGGACTTGCTGAACAGCTCGCATGTTATTCTTTTCCATAGGTCCGTGCGGCAGCTAGGCCAGGCACTTAAAGGGGACAACAAAAGCAACAGACTCTACTGCCAATTTCCAGAACATTCTGTACTGCTGGAGGAACATCGGAAGAGGGAATGCATTTTTAAGATTGTATTGAAAAAGATAAGGGCTTTAAAAATGCTAACTTCTCAAAGTAACACTAAATTTCTCAGCAAATCTGACCAGCCCCCAGGGTGATCTGAGTTACCACCAACCAGTGTATATTATAAAGGAATGTTGCTCAGACATTCAACTTGGGGTTTTAAATTGGCAACTGCAGTAAAGCATGACTCGAACGTCAAGAAAAACCCTCAATTCCCTTCTTGCCCAAATGGGCATCGTCTCCTGGTTTTATGTCCTGGGGGAAACTGGAAGTCTGGCCTTTATGAAGTTTTGGATCAAATTTCAGTTGGAGGCGGTCTCAGAAACACTGATCATCTTCTTTACTGCCTTAAACTAAACAAAACATACACATTTTTCTCAGGCTTTTAAAACAATTACATCTGAAACCAGGTCAAATATCATTTGCCTGGGAGAGCTTGTGAACACTGAACAGGCAAGAGCGGATGTTAGCTGACAGGCTTTACAGTTTCTCCTTAAAAAGAAAAAAAAAAAAAAACATAGAAGGGAAAGAATCATGAGTGCAGAACAGAAACAGGACATCACTTTCCACCTACAGAAAGTGTGTCTCGGAGCGGAAAGTTTTAGAGAATTCTAGTGTGGACACCGTCTCATGTTTGGGAAGAGGCTGTGGGTTCTTGCCGCAGGCTTGCGACCAATGTTCCTGCCAGCTTTGAAGACACGCAGTATTACAAGTGGTCATGGCAGAGTTCCCTCCGAGACAAAGCTGTACTCACTAGATCTCCCCCACCAAGCATTTATATTTAGCACTGGTGGCTCACAGGATCTATAATTTCCTTCTTTTTAAAAGAGAACAGTGATCTTTGTGAAGTTGCCTGAGGGTTTTGACTTTGCCGAAGCAAGTTTTCACAGTGGCGTTAAGAGGAGTTTGAGTTTTCCACGGAAAAAGCAGCAGATAAAGCTCCTGCTTAGTGTTCAGAGGGCAGAGCTAGGGCTTCTCCTGTGATTGTCACATTCTGCAAAAGACCAAAACGCTGACTCGGCACGGCAGCCTGCGGGACGATAGCGAGCGAGCGGCTTCCTCCTCGCCCTGGATAGACATACTTGCACATGCTGTGATGTGGGGCCCTCTTGGAGAGAAAACTAATTCCACAGTCTTGAAATTAAAAAAAACCAAAAAACCAAAAAAACAACCTACATTGCTTTAGGGATCTCCCCAACCTTCTCAGTTTTCCCCTAAATATCTGTCTGGCAAATGCACACAAAGAATTTTCCTTAGCAAGGCACTGGTAATTGTATATTCTCCCTGCCCCTTTTTGCTCCAGGTCACACTGCTCTTGTGTCTGGAATGTAAAATACAACTTAAGACGCAATGGCGTAAAGGGAGAACCTTAATGAAAACGTCAGCTGCTACAAACGCAGGGCCAGGGACTCAAGTAATTTCGCGTGGGGTTTTCAGCCATACCTTTCCTTTCCTGGCTGCTCTGGCATTATTTTGTATTTTGCTTCACAGTCTGGGTTGTGGGAAGAAAATCTGCCTGTTTCACATGTGGGCTGGGGAGCTCCGAAGAACTCAGATGTGGGAAGGTCTCCCCAGATCATGGGTTCTCCACTCAGTAACTCAGGCCAGTCAACATCTGAACCAACCACATGGATTTAGATTCCATTTGTAAAGATTTCTGGACACAGAGATCCAAACCCTCTCCACAGCCTCTTTGTTTTTTAGTCCCGCAAAGCCTAACACTTCTTCCTGTTGTCCAGATTGCTCCTTCCTGTAACATAAGTTCCCTTAGGCTTGTTCAGGAAATTCAACATTTACACAGAATCCTGATTGGGGCCTGGGGGGGGCGGTTCCTTATGATTTTGCTTCCTGGGTAGTGACTTCACAGAGTCATTACAAACAGAACTATTCATGCTGCAGCCTAAATATTCAACCGTCCTAAAATCTCAAAGTGCAGGCACTGTTAGAGACCCACGTCATCCCATGCTAGATATATATGTATGCAAGTGCATACATATGAGACTCCTGTTTACATGCATTGTTATATGTTAGCAAGGGATTCTGTTTTGGGTCATTTCTGCATCATCTCCGGGAGTCTTTGTGAAGACATGCTTGGAATGGACTCCTGGCAGACAGCACGAAGTGGCCTGGGGACACGGACTGTCACTGCAAGGAGAAGGGAAGATCAGTCACAGCCACCCACCCCGACGCCCCGCTTCATTTAGGAATATCGTAAACAGGATTTGTGCTCAATACACGGCCTGCTGAATGTCACAGAAGGTAGTTACCTTCATCTTCCCAGCGTCCCTGCAATCTATTTCACTAGTCTTTATTCCAGATGGAGCTCTGTGTCTCTAAGGAGCCACGCGGTAGCTGGGCACGGGGCACCTTCCATGTGCTAACGATCGGGCATGGGCCGCTCCAGCCGGCCCACTTGCTTCCCAGGGGACCACTTCATTACTCAGGCCTATCAGACTGGGCTCTTAGAAAGTGGCCTCTGGGACCAAACTTTTGCCAAATTTGCCAATTTTTACCCCTACAAATATGGGTACAGGCCTTCTAAAGCAAAGTCTGTGTTTGGCGACAAAGGGAAGTGAGTTTAGGGAAGGCAGGCAGGTAATGAAGAGGAGCCCACAGGAGATGGGGGGGGCAGTTCCACCATAGTTGGGCAGGACTTTGTGTCACAGAAGTAGGCTACCCAGCCCTTTCTCAGACGGGGCCAAATAAATCCCATACTTGGCTCTTCCAATACTGCTGTGAGCCTTTGGAAAACAGGAAAATCACTGAGGAGGATGTGCTAAGCAAGAGGAAGATGCCAGGGTGTGTTCTGCTCTGGGAGTCAGGCGACCTGGCCGGACACTCTCAACAGAGGGCGTGTGCCTGAAAGCCCACCTCCCAGGGGGGACCCAGCTCTCCGCCTGCTGGCCTCAGAAAGGACAGTGAGCTCTGAGCACAGCCTGGGGCTACCGGATCTGAACTGGGGGGCTGGCAGGAGAGCAGTGGGAACTTATCAGGCCGGAATCTTCTAGGGGAGAGCTAAGCTATCAAGAACTCCCCGGGAGTGGGTACCAGTGTGCATGTGCTTCTTAAGACAGGGGCTTATGGTGGCAGACCTCCTCTGGCTCCGCCGTGGCTGCTGCCATCTGGCCCTGGAGAGCCAGGTGCCCATAGTCACTGGTCATTTGTGAAGCCAGTCCTCCCAACTCCTCCGGGTTAGTAACCGACTTAGTCATCTGGAAAAAGAAAACAAGCAAGACACAAACACACACACACATACACACACACACACACACACACACAGAAAAAAGCATGAGAACCATGTGTTAATACCACTGGAAGCCAAAGGGTTTCATTCACTTTTAAGCTCTGGACTTGCATTTGGGGTTGGAGAGGGCAATTCAAGCAAAGCCCATGCTGCGACGTGCACAACAGGCCAGCAGGTCCTGGCGGGGCCAGCGGGCGCCATGCGAGGCTCAGCAGGGCAGGCCCTCACGATCCACTCTGGGAGGTGAGCGCGGCAGTCCCAGCCCACCTGGCCCCACGGGTCACCATGAGACTTCCCCTGGGAATGCAGGGGACACGAGCCCCAAGCAGTGCCCATCCCTGGTCACATGCTGCTGCAGAGAGCTGAGCTGGTCCCTGGGAACATAGAAGCAGGTCCCACCCTGACAAGAGGGCATGAGGATAGGGCTGTTAGGGAAGTCATGACTGAGAAGTGATGGGTGAGCCCAATGTCTGGGGCGAAGATATTCAAAGAGAATACAGCTTTAAAATCAATTTGTGCCAAAGGATGACAAGGGTTCAGCTACAAATTTGGTTAGGAGTCCACTGTAGCCTAAACGGTCGAGCTCTGCCTTTTCTTTATCAGGGTATCTTCCACCTGCTTCATAGAAAAACTTACCTAAATTTATCCTACCTAGCTAACACACTAGTTTCTAGATTTTCTTTTTCCTCCAACAAAATGCCTCTTAGTGCTCCAAACAGCAGTTTTAACTGCTGCCCAGAAAGGTGTCCTTGTCCCTCCTGAATAAGAGGCTTCCCTCCTGCTGCACCTCTTCTCTCTCTCGGTGGCATTAGAAGACCCTGGCTTTAAAGGGCTTAAAAAAGATGCTTTAAATGGCTCCATATCCACAGAGGCTGGACAGGAATGTGTAGTCACCTAAGGCATGTTTACCAGGAAATGTCAGGCTTTCAGGTGTAGGCGTGGGTTCCCAAGGAACACATACTGAACCCCGAGAGAGAGGGAGGCTGGACCTAGAGCTGTTTCATTTGAGCCCTGCCACGTGGAACACAGCAATTCTGGGGCAACCTGACGTGGTGAAGTGGGACCCTTGCTAACTTAGGGCCCAGGCCAGCTAACCTAGGAGCAACCGTGCAGCCCCCGGCCAGGCCCCTGAAGACCATGGGCATCAAGGCTTAAGATGGGCCTGCTGAGAACTAGCCCAGGAGATGTCCCAGAAACACGAGGAGGCCACTCCAAATACTTTCATCTCCTGCTGCACTGTGCTCCCTGCTCAGAGGACTTGGCAGTGCAGGGCTGCCTGATCTGACCTCTGACCTGCCGGAGACCCCCGAGCAGAACCAGCTCTGGCCTGACTCCAGCTCTTTTACTCCGACGTGGGCACAGCTCCTATTCTCCTTCCCGGCCCGAATCCTTTTAAGCAACAATGAATCTGGCACAATTGTGGAGTTTCTAAGAAGGAGTAGTAGCAACCAGGGAAGCCTTTGTGGTCCAAGCCCAACCTCTAGTGGACAGAGGACTACATGACAGCATCATGCACCGGCCGGTGGGGTAGGAACCACGCCTCGGCTCAGTCTGGTCCCTCCAGCTGGGAGGCCACTGCGTCTCCCTACTCAGCCTCACGTGGCAGCAGCAGAGGCATCCTCCCAAATTTTATTCCGTGACATCTGAGCCTTCGAAGGTTAAGAGGAACTTTCTTACTATGTACTCCTATCTATTCTTTGAGGACACCATTTGTCATCTTTTGTACAATTTTTTAACCTATCAGGATAGCATTCTCTGTCTCTCGATGCCATTTTTATCTAAAGATGCATATAATACACTTCCGATGGCAATACATTTTAGGGGGAAAAAAAAAGAAGAAAGAAAAAAAGTTGAAAACTACCCCCAAAGGTTACATGCCTTTTGTTGTCAAGGAAACTGTCTTTATATAACCATGCTGTTTCATTTTGCCTCAAAGACTGGCATATCTTACTTAGTCCAAGGACTGTAACTTGATTCCATTGGACAATCTCTATTCCACTCCACATGTCTTCTCTTGTACTGTAACTTTATAAAAACACCTCAAGTCCTTTGTGAGGTGAATAGGTTTTTTTTTTCCCCTTCCTCTTACCTCCAACTTCCTTCTCATTTTCTCTCCCTCCTTTGCTCCCCTGTCCTCATGCCCAAGTCTCAATGATCTGTAATTACCTCTTGCAGTTTTTCCATGAAATGAGAGCTCCAGCAGACGGGGGTGTCTAGACCACAGGCCACCAGAGAGACCACAGATAAAGGACGGAGCTGGGGCCCAGAAGGAACCAGAAACACGGGATAGTCTCTGTCCGACACAGACCCCGATGTGAAGACTCAGTGGTGGTAGTGGTGGACACCAGCCCAACTGACAGTGGGTGGGGCAGCTCTTTTCCTCTTACCATTTCCTGAGCTGTCACCGCAATGGCTTTGGAATATTTAACCACAGTCGTCTGATAGTCGACAAATGTTCCCTTTGGTTCTGGAGGAGTGCCTTCATCCAGCTACAGCAGAGAGAAAAAGAACCCACATGTCAGGAGAGGACAGTTGAAGTGTGGGCTGTATTGATTAGAATCGGGAACTTTGAAAAATGGAGATGCCCACAGAATTTCTTTGGTTGAGAGTCAACAGCATCCCCCAGCTTTGGTGATAAGGACTTTAACAGAGATGCAAAGACGGCAGTCGGGGTACACAGGCCTCGTCTGAGAGGAGAGGGAGGGCATGCCAGAGGTACGACATTTCTGCCAAGTCTTATCAGGGACATCCGCGACATACAAAAAGGGAGGGAAGGGGTTCCAACAAGTGCATTAGAGTTCAAGCACATGGCGGTGGGCATGAGCCAGACACTTCTAGGGAAGCCCAGAATGGCAGAAGACGAGCTGGGAGAGGAGGCAGAATGTAAATCGTGAAGGCCTTCCCCAGGAATGGTTTATACCCTGGAACCCTTGCTTCTGATCCAAGTTGGGGACAACAAGTGAGTGGAAGCAGTAGGAATAGTTTGTTGCTCATCAGACCCTGAGAGCAATAGGAATTGAGAGATGGGAGAGATCACTGTGGAGGGCAGAGCTGGAGCAAGTGGGACAGTGGCTCCGTCCCTCGAAGGGTTGGGGGCATATTGGTTCAGAAGACTTGTATTTGAGATCTGGTTCCATGGTTTACGAATGGGTCTCAAGCTGGTTGCTTAAATTCTGAGTCTCAGGTCCTTGACTGGAAACTTCCTAGCATCAGAAGATTGTAGTACACATCAACTGAGATCATACCTGGCCAAGAGCTATGTGAAGGAAGAGGAGATGACGACCAGGATGATGAAGATGATGATAATGTCAATGATGACTGTGATGAAGAAAAAAGCAATCCATCTTCTTCATCATCATCATCATCATTACTGTTACCATTGATTGCTCAATGGTATTCCACGTGAAGAGACAAAATAAGGAGAAATGAATACAGGAAGAGTGAGGATAGTGAAGAGAAGAGGGGGCTGCTGAGAGCAGTGGGAATGAAGCTGAGCTGTCTGATGAAGAACCTTGATATCATGAGTATGGTGGGATCTGGAGTACACAATGACATATTTGAGAAGAGCTTCCTGGCAGTTCTCTGCCAGACAGTTTGCAGTCGGGGCAGAGACTAGGGGCCAAGAGGGCACTTAGGTGATGTTAGATGGAGTCTTCAATAAGAGCTCCATGTCGCAAGCAGGCGCTAACTACAATATGAGCCCAAGGAACGTCTCACTGCAGCCTCTGCGTGATGTGGCCGCACAGTTCAGGAATGTAATGTCCACCAACGCCTTGACACAGACTCCAGGCTAGATTTTTCTAGGTTTCTTCATCAGGGATATAGCTGCTGCCAATTATCTCCAACACACTACGGGGGTCCTGCTGGTCAAATGCGGACTGAATTGTAGGCTCATTAACTCAGTGCAAACTGACTGGGCTTCTTCTAAGTGTCCAGCAATGTGCAGGGAGACTTCACATGAGCCGTGGCCTAACTGCAAACACACCAGGAACTGGAGCTGAAGGGCAGCTTAGAACACAACCTGCCAGTCTGAAGACAATGAGAAAGGGAAGAACAAACTGGTCAATTTTTTTGGATTTCAAATTTATTTAGTTCAAAGAACTTTCCTTTGTTCTGAGATTATAGCTTTCCTACTTTTTTTGAGGGGGATGTTAACATGACCTTTCTTAGATGAAATAGTAGTGATGCAGACAGCAGGGTTTTTGTTTCTTTAACCTCCTCCCCTGGTCAGAAAGAAGAAAAAACCATCATAACCACCAACACCAAACAGTCCAAACAAAAAAGCAAACAAAGAAAAGGTAGTGGGTCACAAAATCCCCAAGACTGAGAACCACTAACCCCAGTGAATAGGGAAACCAAGGTTCAGAGAACTGGAGTGATATGTCCAAGGTCACCCAGAAACCTGATTACTTCATATTAAACCATCAATTCCCAAACCTTCTGGTGCTTAGAGAATTCCAGGAAGAACCTTCACAGCAGAAGCACCGGAAGTGGCACAAATTCCATCCAAGTTAGACTCAGCTTTGGGTACGCTCCTTTTTTCTGCCAGTCACTCCATGCCTTTGAGAATTTCAGACAACGATGCTAACAGTATATCAATGTAACCAAATAACCGAAACTCAGGAAATGCCCTATTTCTAACACTTTACCACTTAGGGTCTCAAAGGCCCTGGGATATCATTTAATACAAAGTGCACAGCAATGGTAGGCTGGGGTAGGCTGAACAGAGGGAGAATGGGAAAGAGGCCCTGGGTAGAACCTTGGGTGTCAGGTCTGGGTGGACAGGAGTTTAGGGTTACCAACAAAGCCCCCACTGTGTACTCTGCAGAATGGAGGGAAGAATCCCTTTGTTCCTGGCCTCTGTGGCTCTTGTCATTAGCAATTCCTAATTTTTGCTACCAGGTAATGCCAGACTTCTTTCCCAGCCCTTCCAAAAGAGTCAAGAGCATCCTGGGCTGAGTGAGAGAGCAGCTGTCACACCACTGACATCAGACAGTACAAGAGCTGCTTTCTTTACTGAAAATCCGTCTTGCAATACAAGGCTCAGCGGCTATCAAACAAAGACTTCAAGAGCCTGACTTCCACATTCCGGAGATTTATGGAACTGTTCCCTATCGCTAGAGTCATTTGGAAAAATACCTTCTCCTAGGAAGAAAACGGTTATCGCTTGATTTTCTAATTTGTATTGAGAAACCTTGAGCTCCATTATTTAATATCCTTGGTAGAAACATGGCTTACTTTCGAAGCTCTGGTACTCTGATGTCCAGAAAAACCAAACACACCCATTGAGACTTCCCCAAAGGCTTTAGAAAGAGGGGGAATTTCACTCATTTTCTGCCAAACTGTCCATATTTGAGGCACGAGGAGCCCACGGCAGAAATTACCGGAGTGACCCAACAAGGCACGTCTGGGGTGTCTAAAGGAGTCCCGGCACCCCCGCCCGGCTTGTGACTCTCTCAATCTGATAATGACTGCGTAATGAATGTTTAAGGGGAATCATCCTAATTATAGTTTCAGGCTGTCACCTCTTTATGGAGATACGAACCAACCAATCTTCTCTAAATTAGCAATTAAAGACCACTTATTATCCTGAAAAACCATAATAATGTATTCACAATCTGACAATGGATATTTCAAAACACGGACGAAATCTAAAATTCTTGGCTGTGCTATCACAGAATGAAAATCAGATGTTGATGAACAATTGTTAATTTAATGACAGTCAAACTGACACAACTAGCGAAGGGTTCCTTGAGGACAGAGCAGGAGATAGTCTCCAGTCACACTTCTCTACTGATCCAACCCAACCAAGGGTCACTAGAGGAGAAACGACTGTCCTGTTATCTTCTACGCCCGTTGCCTGCAAGAGTTCACTATGGGCTTTCACACATACCACGTAGGTGGTTTCTGCATCTGGCTACCAAAACCACGGGGGAGATTTAAAAAATCCAGATTCCTGGGGAGCCTGGGAAGCTCAGTCAGTTAAGCGTCTGCTTTCAGCTCAGCGGTGAGTCTGCGTCTCCCTCTCCCTCTGCCTGCTGCCCCCCCCACCGCCGCTTGTGCTCTGTCAAATAAATAAATAAAATCTTAAAAAAAAAATCCAGATATTCCTTGGCCTAATTCCACAGAGATTTCAGTTGATCGGGACTGGGGTAGGGCCTAGGAATGTGCTCCCCAAGATTCCAAAGGAGCCATTCCGAAGACCAGCCCTTGGGAATCCCTTCATTATTTCACTTTGGAGTTTGTTCCCCACAATAACTCGAGGAGGGAAACAGGGAGGTAAATACCTACTTCCATTTGATAAGTGAAGGAACCAATGATACCTTCTCCATCTCCATTACTTCTCCCGTGTGTAAAACTGGAAGACAGGGTGAGAGTGGCTTCCAAAAGTAATGAATGAATAATCAAGAATGAGTAACAAGTTGAACAGAGGACAGATGTATGTACATTGATCAAAACCCTCAGAAAAAGAGTCACTGGCCACTGGTCACTGGTCCACTGGTATTCACTTTGTCTGACTGCTCCTTAGAGAAAAGCACCTGGGGACCATGTCTGAGGGAAACTGAGAAGGAACTGGGGTCAAGGGGTTAAGGTGAGCATCTGGGCGCCCAGGCCTACCTTGCTCATGGCCTCTGCAATGGCGTCGACCATGCCTCCCACCAGCCCCACTTCACTGGCGGCTTCATTCAGTGTCACCATGATGTCATCAACAGCCTCCTTCATGAGCTGGGCGGCCTCCGTGATAGCATCGTGGGTGTGCTGGGCCTGAGAGGGGAAAGCGGAAAGGGGACTGTGAGGGGTTTCCATAAGCACAGGAAAATGGTGCTCGGTCTCCTCGGAAAATCACTTCACTTCTTTTAGGTATAACTTTAAAAAAGCACAACACAAAACTATATCCCCATTATGGAGCACAACAGTGATTCTGAATTTTTCCTTTTCTTCTGTTGGTACGTTTGTTTGCAAAATCACCACAAATCAGAAAGAGAAGTAGAAAAAGATGTCTTTTTACAATCAAAAGGAAAAATAAAATTGCAATATCAATTGCAATTGGGAGAAAGAGAATGTCATTGATTCCCAAAGACACAAGCTTACAGGTTTAGTTAAAAAAAAAAAAACGAAACAAACCTAATATAAAGGGAAAAACATGTTCATGACAACAGCACTTCTCCTCAAAGCTGTCGAACACTCTAGAATTCCCTTCCTGCAAATAAGGTTGGATTATGGAAACGTAGGGACATAGAGGAGAAATACATCCGCAGAAAGAGGAACAGCCTTTGCAATTATGTCACAGATTACACTGCCATGAGGGTGGAGGGACGAGTGAGCAAAGTTCTTCAGGGACAGACGTTCTGCAGGCAAAGTCTCGAGCGCTCACAAGCTTCCTTTGACTGTAACTCGGAGGCGCTCCAACACCTGCTGGAGTCTCACGTGCATGTCAAGCACAGAGGAGGTGCCGGGTAAATGAATGAGTGACCAGGTGAAACAATGGTAGGGCCAGGCTCCCCGAAAAACACCTCCAGTGGTAGCAAGATGCAGGAGGAGGAGCCAAAGTCCTGCCATCAGAAAAACAGGGTTCTAGCTCTGGTTCTACCTCTTATTAGCTAAGTGGGGTCCTGGGTGTGGCTTCCTCAGCACAGTGGGAATGACTGTAACAATGCTATAGAGTAGAATTCTAACGAGATGATATGGATGCATGCGTCATATATTTATAATAAGGGCAGTCTAGGCGCACCTGACTGGTTCAGTCGGTTAAGTGTCTGTCTGCCTTCAGCTCAGGTCATGATCCCAGGGTCCTGGGATTGAGCCCCACATCCAGCTCCCTGCGCAGCAGGGAGTCTGCTTCTCCCTCTGCCCCTCCCCCTGTTCATGCGCTCTCTCTCTTTCAAATAAATGAAATCTTAAAGAAAATAAAGAATAGGCTAGTCGTAGATGCCTGAGCCTAGGGAAGCTTGGCCTAGGGTCAGGTAGTCAGCATCAGATCGTGCTTCTCCGGGCACCAGGGGCCCCCCATGCAGTGGCCACAGCTGCCCTGATGCGCCTCAGGGGAGACGACCCTTCCCAAGGCCCAAGAAATTGCACCTTCCCTCCGGTGGATGAGACGGTAAGGAGGCCAGCGAGGGTAGGTCAATGTAACTTTTATGACTGGCTAACGGGAAGAGAAGAATTAGAAGAGGAGGCTGTGGGAGCTGCAGGAACTGTCTGTGTGTGTGGAACCGAAAGCCGCGGCACACAAGAGGAGGTCTTCCAAAATGACACATGACGAGAAGTGAAGTATGCGGATCATGGCTGGTGACCTCGAGGCAACTGTGTCGGGATGCAAACGCTGATTGATCATTACGACTAAAATGAACTCACAAGTTAACAGTGACAAATAGCCTTGAGGAAGGAAGATCCTTGACTCTTTTTGCACCTTGGACGGGGAGTCGCTTTCTGGACTTCTTCCCTCCACCCCCTTCCCTGGCAGCCTCCTCAGGGCTCCACCTTCTCCCCCTCGGCCTGCAGCAGCTGGTTCTATCATGTTCTCCTCCTCCTTCACCCTTTGTCCCATGCAAATCCTAGCCCTCTTTCAAGGCCCAGCCTAAATACCATCTCCTCCAGCAGCCCTCCTTGGATGGCTCTGTCCTCATGCTCTCATTGGCTTTCCTTTGGATTCCTGCAGACCTGAGGAGCGACTCTGGAGTCAGAGAGTCATTGAGAGGTGAAGGCCTCAGAGAAAAGGATCTGGGGAAAGTGAGGCTCAATACTGGAACACGATACGGCTTCTGCCCGGCTTGCTCTCAGGACATGTGCCTGTGAAGTCCTCGGCCTCTGTGTAAGGAGGTTGGCTGTCTTGAGGCTGTGCGCTGGGCAGACTGCATGGTGAGACCACACAGAGGTACAAAGGGCTCTCCAAGGAGCCCCAGGCCCTGAACAGGTCAGTGATTTCAGCTCAAGCACCAGATCCGGGAGTGACCGCACCTCAGGTCACTCAAGCCCCGGTCACCACCTCGCTGAGGTCAGTGGATCTGCAGATCGACCAGAGATCATTCTCAGATGGTGCTTTTTAAGTCACTAAGTTTTAGGACGGCTTGTTTGCAGCAACAGCTCACTGCGACAGCCCTCAAGAAGGGCTCCGAAGCCAGCCTTGGGGTCAGAGAGGACTTCTCAGAGGAGGTGTCCGGGTTGAAGTTGAGACCAGCCTCCAGCAGAGTTGATGGGCTGAGGAGGGGAGAAAAGGGAGAGTGTGCCGGGCAGAGGACACAGGCTGTACAAAGGTCTGGAGGCAGGAAGGCTGTGGACTGTGAAGATTAGCTGACAAGTGCGCTGTATGGGAAGTGTCTAGCACGGTGCCTGCCACACAGCTCCTGCCCCCTTCCATTACCTCTCCATCAATCCGGCCCCTCCCCAACTAGGCTGCATGCTCCTTGCCAACAGTTGGCTTTGCTTCCCTCTAGAAGCACAGCATTCGCAGGAAATGAAGGGTTTGATCAAGTCACCGGGGTGGGGGGGGGGCGCTAATGTAAAGGGTGAGACATTCATTCTTACTTTCACAAGTGTTTCTCTTTTCTTTTTACAAGGATAACCTTCACAGGCTGTTGGTGCAATTTCTCCCCTGGAGAGGCTTGTTTAGAAGTAAATGGAACCGTCTGTTTCTGTGCTGCCAACCAGGCGTGGACGGCAGAGCTGAGGGCAGAGACAGGGCTCATGGGGAGTCAGAACAGGCCCTGGCCCTCCCTCCCTGCCCTTGAGTCATTGGCTGGGCTCGCGCATGCTGCACTGACCTGCTCCAGCTCTCCTGACTGGACCAGGAAAACCCAGTGGCATTCAGGTGGACGCAGGCAAGGTGCCAAGGGCCAGTGTATACTCCAGAGTGCAAGAGCCAGCCTACGGGCCCAATGTGATTCTCAAACCAGCTGCAAAATCTCTGTTCTTGTGTCTTGGGTCAGGTATTTTAGCGTCTGACAGACAATGCTTCATCCTAGGTGACAGGCAGGGAACCTGGCACGACAACAGATATCAAAGCCCAGAAGAGTAGGAAGAGTGGCCAGCTGCTGCCACTCCCGAGGGCTCCTCTGTGCCAGGCGCTGTGCTCAGCACTGCCCTGCGCATCCCACTCCTCCTCACAGCCCACCGGAGGGCGAGAGCCGGACAACGTGCCTGCCAGGGACCCCCCTGACAGTCGCCGTCTGAAAATGGGAGCTGAAGCATGAAATCTTATGGATCTGGTGGCTGACCAAGGCCCCCGACTGGCCGGCCATCTGCTAAACTGATGCCACTGGTCAAAAGGAAATGGAGCAGATGGCCAGATCAGGTCAAATTTCTCAGTGCCACTGAAAAAACAAACCTTAATCTAGGGACTATGCCACCTATCAAGGGAAGTTTCAGCCTCTCCCCTCCAACAGGGTGCTTTTAAACAAGGTGACGGCACCCAAGTACCATGTGGCAAAGGCAAGGGGCCTCAGGACTTGCTACCACTCCCAAAGTTGGCTGCCCCCCCCGCCCCCCGCATTCAGTGCTTGCTGCCAGATGAGCCCAACCCTAGGAGCTCACCCAGTGTGAAATGGTCAAACATTTGGCTGATTTTTGTTCTAGGTTCTTAGGAGGGAGCCTTTAAGTGCTTAGCATTTCCCAAGTGATCAAGGAGTGCCTCTGTGCTTCATGGTGGGCCCCCTGGACCACACATTAGTTTAGGTTAAGAAGGGGACTCACGGCCTGTAGGCAGTTTCAGGATGGGAGCTGGCCATGCTGGAGAGACCAACCATGTGATAAGAGGGTTGTGGCTTTGAGCCACCTAGTACCAGCCTGACCTCAGGGCACATGAGGGGCTACAGACAGGATCACTGATCATATGACTAGATGCAATCCATCCACCTACATAATGAAATTCCAGTAAAACTCTGGGCAGCAAAGCCGGAGTGAGCTTCCTCGGCTGGTGATGCACAGCCCTAAGCTGAGAGGGTGACACATTTGGGACATGTTTAGGAGGCCGGCAGACCTCACCTTCTGCCTCTCTTCTTTCGGCTGGTTTGTAGCCTTTATAATACAAAGGTAATAGTAAGTAGAGCAATTTCCCGAGGCATTCTAGAAAACTACTGAACCTGAGGGGGTAGAGGGAACCCACTGACTTTGGAGCCACCTGGTCAGAGTGAGGATGACCTGGGAACCCTGGAGCTTATGGTTGGTGCCGGAACTGAGGGTAATGCCCTTAACCTGGGAAATCTGACCTGACGCCAGGTAGCCAGCGTCAGAATTACGCTGCTCCAGGCGCTGGGGGCCTCCCGCCACGCAGTGGCCACAGCTGCCCTGACGCATCTCAGGGGGTGACGACCCTTCCCAAGGCCCAAGCAATTGCACCTTCCCTTTGGCGGATGAGACGGTAAGGATGCCAGCGAGGGAAGGTCAATGGTAACTCTTTGACTGGCTAACTAGAAGAGAAGAATTCGAAGCGGCAGCTGTGGGAGCCCCAGGAATGGCTCGGTCTGTGGAACTGAAAGCCACGGGAATCCAGAAGAGCTCTTCCACACGACCTCTGATGAGCTGTGCATTGGTCAGACCACGGGTGGCTGTTGTGAGGATGTCAGCATGCACAGCCCTCTCTCTTAGGGATGTGATGGAAGAAACTGGTAATTTAGGTTGATGGCTGATTTCATGGTACAGAGAAGGTAAAACACCAAATGTGCAGATTGCTTGCTTTTGATGATGGAAGTCTGAAAGGTGACATTTCCTGCACATTGCCCTCTCAAGAGAGCACCTCATACAAATATTGATGAAAACGGTAAAATTGGAAGGTGTGTGTTTCTCTAAATCTCACTTCAAATAAGATGATCACCAGTGGCACAAAAATGTCAGCAATTCTGCATGCTCCTATTCAAGCCGAGTGCACGTTTCTGGGCAGAAGTGAGTGCTGCTGGCCAGGCGTCTGCTATCCCATATTGGCGGAGGAAGGTACAAGAGGCAGGTTGTGGGGGCGGCAGCAGTAAATCACAAGACTGCTCTCCGAACTCCCTGGAAAATGTAAAGGACGCTTTCTCCACACTGGGGCATCCAAACCTACAAAAACACATCCTTGCTCTTGGCTGTCCCAGAAACGATTACCTTCCCATCTGCTCGTGCGAGGAGTTCTCTAGGCCTGCTCCCCTTCGCTCTGCATACTTAAGTCACAGACCCTTAATGGGTCAGCTGAGAGTCTGTGAAGCCTCCTCCAATTACCCCGAGCCTCTCCCAGGGCCGCGTCCTCCAACTCCAATGGCAAACCTCATCTCTGTCACACGGCCGCATCCAAATCGCACTCGCCGGCCACCTGAGCACACGAGTTTAGACACCCAAGACACAGTAGGCGCTCAGTTAAGGCATGCTTAAAAGCCCACCAGCAATCTGGGAAGTGGGAGTCAGAAGGCTCAACAATGAGGTCGTTCTTTTAGATTCTGGAGGGGCTCCTTGTTACTGCCCCTCACAGCACAACACGGGAGAAATATCAGACTCCGTTCTTTTTTGGAAACATGTCTGAAGTCTACTTCCAAGGGAGCCTCATTTCTGTATTATACTGCTTCAACTACAAAGCCCAGTAAAGCAGGCATAGACATCACAGGAATCTGGAAAATGGGAGAAGGCCATGGGGCGGGGGGGACACAAGTCAATGTTAGCAGAAGGGTAAAAACCAACTAATAATTAGAACTGCCCAGCAGTGCACAGGGCTGGGTATCTCCTGCAGGAGAAGCAGGAGGGGCCCTTCAAGGAGGACATAGGAGGGAGCTGGGTGGGGCAGAGGTGAGTGTGGAAGGGGGCTCAGTGGGGCAAGGGTGAGGGGAGCCAGCAAACGCCTCGTGATCACAGGACTCATTAACACCAGGCTCTGGGGCTGTCACGTTCTTCCTTTTTTTTTAAATACCTAGTGTGTCAGGCACATTATCTCAATCAATCTCTGTAACGACCCCTGAGAGGTATTCATTATTAACCCCACTGTTTACATGAGGAAGCAAAGAAATGAAGTAATTTGCTAGCAAGAGGCAGAACTGGGATTTGAACCCAATTATGCTGGACTCCAAAGCTTATCCTCTTTTCCACCACGTCAGAGCCACTGATGATCATTTAACTGCATGTCCTCTGCAGACACAGACACACGACATCTAAGACCGAGCAAGTAACACCTAGGAAATATTGGCCCAAAGAACAGCACCCAAGGTGATTACGTCTGTGCACAAAGCCTCTTATGAAAGGACCTAACACCCAGCTTGTAGCGTCCTAAGCATTCTTTGTGATGAGGCTGTCGGGGTCTGCACAGAGCACAGGCTGAACGCAGGATGCCAGGGAGGGGAGAGACACATATACCCGTCCTGCCTCCGCCAATGCTTGAGGCCAGTCACTGGAAACTGTCCCACTCTCGTGTCCAGCCACCATTCCCAAGCACAGGATGTCGTGTAAAGCTTCCAGTGCTGACTATACACGCTCCCGACTCTGAGTTTCTTGGTACAAAACAATTCCACAAGGAGCTCTGAACTTGCAGTCCAAAGAGATGTGCTATTATCTTAAAAACCCAGAAAACTCCTAATTGGAATTATTCTGCTGGGAGTGAAATCTTCTCAGGTTGGGTTGGAGCCATGTGGCTCTCAGCCCTGAAGAAAAGACAACCCAGAGCTGGATCTGGAAGGCGAGTCCTGGCCCCGCCCCCCCTCCCTGAACTGTGGCAGGTGCAAAGGGGGCTGGGCCAACTCACGGCCCCTATCACTCAGCTATTAGTCAGAAGGGCATTCTTATTCTTCTTGTTCAACCTCACCATTTCAGCAACAAGCCTTTTTTCTTTCCAGAAGACTGAGAACAACCTGAGGGTGCTGGCTGGCTCTCAATATTTTTAGCAGCTTAAGAATTAGGCTGTTAATAGTTGCCAGATACATGGCTGGAAAAACTGAACACAGAAAATGCAAGCCTAAGACATTATTCACGCTGCTACCAGAGCAGTGTTTCTCAACTCTGGATGGGTTGTAAGTCCCTACTACTTACAATAAAGCCCAAACGCCTTGAAGTGTAGGAGAGGAGAGCTGTCACAACACAGCCCAGTCTATCTTCCCCCTGGTCGTTCCCACTCTCTGTGCATTCCACGCGCATCAGACTGCACGCTATTCTCCAAAGATACCACAATCCTTCTATAACCCTACGCACATCTTTGCATATCCTGCTCCTTCTTGCTAGCATGCGAGTCACCCTTGTGTGACAAATAATTTCTTTTTTTGAGACCGACCAGCTACATGTGGCCTCTTGCTTGCAACTCTGCTTGACCTCACTCCAGCCCTTGCTTCGGGCCGTTGGCCTATGTCTCCATACGGTGCAGGCTCAGTCCTGACTCCACACCCACCTCTCCTGTGATGTGGAACAACTTACTTAAGCAGTCTCAGTTCCCACATCTGTACAACGGGAACCTTCTTACACCACAGGATTTTTATGAAAATTAAGTATCAAGAGGGTATAAGGTATAAGAGGGGACACAGAACCAGCACTCAGTAGCTGTGAGCTCTAAGAGTATTATTTTGTGACTCTGACTCTTACTCTAGAGTCTTCTCTGCTGTACCAAGTTATTGATGTGAAGACCTTGGAGCTGCAACAAAGCACACTAAAAAGAACACGTACGTAATAGGGATTCCTATAGCTCGTAGGCAAGTATCCCACACAAACCGTTCCAGCCCGTGTTCCCACGGCACAGGCTGCTTAGGTGAGGACCCAGGAAGTTCAGATGGACTACGTGGAGGCACCTGTTAGAAGGTACCTCTCTCAAGGCACCAGAGCCCGGGGGGAACTTAAGGCACAAGATGGTTTCACAAGCAAAACAATCACCCGGACACCAGTATCATTCCCGAGAGAAGGTGTCACTGTCTTTGGCCACTTCAAGGGGCTGGGTGACAAGCACATCAGGCTGAGGAAATGCTCCACCTGCAAACCAGTAAGGGAGATTTTCATAGGAAACTGCTGATTGAAGACACAGAAACACATGCCATGGGTGACCTTGACCCACGTTTTGCTTTGAACTTGAGGACCAGGAATGGAAGTGATATTCACTGGAAAGCAACCGAGCTCTGCTTTGCACAAGCTGGGTGTCAACACTGAGCAGGTGCCTGGCAGGTATTGATTTTTATTCCTGCACTAACCACACAATGCTTTTCTTTCCCAAGGATGCTTGCCTACATATTCTGTCATGGAAAAAATAACAAAAAGGCTTAATTATGTATATTTCTTCATGTTCCCCTTAAAGATCCCTAGGAAGGCCGATCGAAGATTATTTCCCACCTTTGAGCAGAAAGTCACATACTATCAACCAAGAGCTGGAGGAATTTTCCTTGGAGGGACTCAATATTGAGGAATATCTGATGGCTTCCCAGTGGCCCTAGCTGAGTCCCTGGGATCCTGAACGGTACCTTGGGGTTTCCTCCACCTTCTTTGGCCGCATACAACATCTGCAGGGCAGATTCCGCGAGCGTCTTGGTCTGGTCCAGCACTGTCATCTGCTGCTGATGGTCCAGAATCTTGGAGGCGACACCAACTGCAGCTAAGATCAGGGGCTCAAAGTAGCTTGCTAGCTGTGTCACCTTTCAAGACAAAAAAGCCACAGGTGCAGCATGTAAATCATGGAAATCCACGTATCTCCTTTAGGGGCCCCACTAGCGGGGAGGGGACTGGGACAGGGATGGAATGACACCCAGGAAGAGGCAGACTTGCTGAACTTCACTTTGCTTTTGTCACAGGTTTAAATTTACTTTTGGTTTTTTTCTATGATTAACTCCACCATCCTAAGTTATAGTCATCATGTTAGACATGAGACCCTCAGACCTTCCTCATCACTCAATTTTACTTTTAAAACTACTTGCTTGTTAATGAACCCTCGCTTGGATTTTACTTCCTCTGGGGAGCTCTTTGTCTTGTCTCTCATCATGGCAGAAGCACTGAGAAATTTGTTCTGTGATCCAGGGTTGGGTGTGAGAATTCTACAAATTTTAACTTCATCAACAGCAAAGCTTTCGAAAGAACCAAAGATGAGCATCTTATGAACACAGAAGGAACGGGGACGGGGAGGGGCAGGGGAACAGGGCCACTGAGAGATGCAGCCTGAGAGCAAAGGCTTTCCAGGAAGCCAATCCGACTGCCCTCTGCGCCAAGCATGTCGACCTAATGTGCATTTGCAGTAAAAGCAAATATAGGATTTCACATCGGTGTAGATGTTCTATTCGTGGTCAGTCCAGCCTGGGAGAAGAGAAAAGCCCCTCCAGATGGCTAACCACCGTTCTCGCTTAGGGCTCCCCAGCAGGTGATGCCACGGTGCCTCTGTGCTCAGGGGAGCACACTGGCTGGGCGGGGTCACATGTCACAGACATTTCTTGGGCACATCCCACACGCCAGGCTTTCTGCTACAGGCTGACCATGCTTCGTCTAATCCCCACAACAATTCCATGAGCTACACACAAACGAAGAAACCGAGGCTTCGGTGGGGGAAGTAATTTTTCAACCCCAAGCAGCCACGATGTGGAGCTCTGACAGGAAGCAGGTATCCTAGTCCACAGCCCAGGCTCGCACCTTTCACTGCACCACCCATGACTTCTCAATTTCAGTCCAGCTCCACTATGGTTTTAATATTGATTTTAGCAGTTTATTGTCTGGTATTTGTTTGCTGCTCTGTGAAGTATTTAGAATAAAGTCCACGCATAATACAGTCAGACCCATCTACCCAGCATCCAGAACGTCAGCTCTTAATATTGGCTGTACTCGCTGCAGAGACCACCAGCCATGCCCGCTCAGATACAGCCCAATGACCCTGATCACGCGCTTACGTTCCACCCCCCATTGTGCGTGACGATTCCTAATTGCTGAGTTATTTCCAGCAAGTGTAGTTAAGTTCAAACCTTTAGCCAGCAATTTCCCTTAATACTTCTTCCCATGATGTGGAGGAAGAATGACCATAATGGGGCTGTGGGCAGGAAGGCCACTTCACAGAAGCGGTGCTGTCACTGGGTCAGAAGCGAAGCAGAGGGCAGGGGTTTGTAGGGCTGGTGGTGGCTGGGACAAGGAGGGAGTCCGAAATATGAAAGTTCATTAGAGCTAACAATGAGACACACCATCAGCCAGCAATCAGCGTACGTTTCCTCTTTTACCCTCGATTACGGTTCTTTACAGATGGTTTCAAAGCACCTGAGCAGGGCTATTGCTGGCCTTTATGGTGCTCTGTATAAATTTTAAAGGGGCTCCCTATCCTTGGGGCAGACATGATTGATGCCAAAGCACATGACTTGGCTGGATGTTGGCCCCAGTCTCTGCTTTGGCCAAACGCCTTTGTGTAAGACCCAGCCTGAACAACTCGGGGTATCAGCCTACACATGCACCTTGGATTTCATCCTCTTCCCCTGGAAAGTGCCCTCGTGTTGCCACCAAAGGGAACCACAGTGCACTGATGGGTCATCAGGGGCCAGGGCTCAGGATGGGTCCTGTATGTATTAAAGGCGTTTAAGACATTTAATGCATTAGAATCTTACATGTTTTCTAGATTCATTTCCCCCCCATTTAATTATTTAGAAAGAGAGTGCACACAAGTGGAGGGGAAGGGGGAGAGAGAGAGAATTTCAAGCAGACTCTGCGCTAAGCATGGTGCCCAACGTGGGGCTTGATCTCACGACCCTGAGATCATGACCTGAGCTGAAATCAAGAGTCAGATGCTTAACTGACTGAGCCAGCAGGCGCCCCTCTAGATTAATTTTTTTAATTTTAAAAGTACATTTCATCAATGCAACTGTAAAATGTCAAGGGCTGCTGTGTGCTGAGGATAATTAAACACAACTAAGCTGGTGCCCTCATGGAGGCATTACGGCTGGGTGATGGAGAGAGAAAGCTCCAGTGTCAGAGCCACTGGATGTGAATCCCGTGTGTCAATTCCTTAATGAGAACTCTCAGGCAACCTGCTTCCTGTTACCCAACTTCCGTTTCCTTCTCCATAAAATGGGGATTAATATTAGCGCTAAGCTCCACAAGACTGTTAGAAGGATTACATGAGCATACATAAAAGTACTTAGCACAATGCCTACCATGTAGCAGGCACTCAATAAATGCTAGGTGTCATTATTACTCATGTATTGTAGGCAAAAGTTTTTGAAAGGATGTTCCTTTTCCTGTATTTAGGGAGCTCAGCAAAGACGATAACTTCCGTTTTTGAGACATGACAGAATAGGAAATATCCTTACCTGGATTAGCAGAGAAGTTAAAATAATATGGAATTTTGAGTCTTTAGTGTATGATGTTGTCTCCCTGGGCCTAGGGGGGCACAAAGGATTGAGTGGTGGCCCCAAAAAAGATACGTCTGTGTCCAAATTCCTGGAACCTGTGAATCTGATCTTACTGGGAAAGAAAGGTCTTTGCAGATGTATTTAAGATCTCCAAATGATCATCTTGGATTACTTGGATGGGTCCTCAATCTATTAAGAAGTATTCTAATAAGAGACAGGGGAAGGGAAGACAAAGAGAAGAGCAGGAGACAACCTGACCACAGAGGCAGACACTGGCATGATATAGCGAAAGAACACCAAGGAGCCACCAGAAGCCAGAAGAGCAAAGAGCAGATTCTCCCACAGAACCTCCAGAAAGAGTCCGGCCCTGCCGACACCTTGATTTTAGACTCTGTGAAAGATTACGTCTCTGTCGGTTTAAGCCACCCAGTTTGCAGTAATTTGTTATAGTGGCTCTAGCACACTAATACACGTGGTCTGAGAATTTGCACGTATCACTCCTAAGTGATCTGAAGCTCATCTGGGGCCCCACCTGAGTGTCCTAATGAGGAACCAGGTAGGCATCAACTCTCAATCCGGGACCCTTCCAGATAGAGGGCCGGAGGCTTCCTTCGTCCAGAACTCTCTCTTAGAAAGTGAGACTGGTTTACCCAAAGGTCCAAGAGTAAATTTGTAACTCAAGTGACACAAATATATTATTTTTCTTTGATGCCACCCACTGACATAGGAACTAATCTTCCATACTAACACCATATGGGCAGGGACAAGGATTGTGGCCCTAGAAATCTGGATATGTTTTCTTACAAAATTCCTACTGGAATCAAAAGTAACTGCTGAGATGAAGTCTGGCTACTCTGCCAGACTTAGTTCCCTGAAGCAGGCACGTGGGCAGCGCTCCAGCCCACCGGCCGGCAGAGCTCTGGCCCCAAGGCCAGGCCCCCCACCCTCTAAACCTCTTCACACAGGTGGACAAGCCCTCTTCTCACTATAAAGGAACTCAGCTGAGAAATGAAATTTGCCACACATGGAAGCATACAGAGACACTGGTCATTTTAAATCTCAAAAACCTCTCAGAACCAGCAGGAAGCTTAGTAGGCCCTTCAGCTGTTCCACCATGTGAAAAAGCAAGAATGCTGATTTTCTAAAATCAATACCTGCTGAAAAGATTTTGGCCGCTGCGTTTTCTGGATATGCACATCGATACTGACATCAGCACTGATAAATGTTAGGAAACCCCAAAGGCTGTTAAAAATCCAATTTTTGCCCTCTCTCTGCTGAGACACAGGCTGCTGGACAAGGCAACTACCCTTGGAGGATTTGCAAAATGAACCTCAAACAGGCAAAACATTAGTCAGTACTTACAAAATGCGGATATGAGCTCTCAGTTGAAGGGCTCCTCTGGAATGGGCCAGGGAGGCCTGGTTGTCCAGAGGGAAGTTTGCAAGTCTGCTCTGTTCGCTCGTGTGAGAACAGGCAGAAGCCATGGAAGAACATGTACCCCTAAACACGTGAGAATGAGGCCAGCCAGCGTGGGATAGAAGATGGCAGAGAGCAGACTAGCAATGTCAACGACCGTCTCTGGCTCATCCAGGGAAGGTCAAGAGCAACAGATGACTAAATGTCTTGCTGGCTGGAAAGTCCCGCCATAGCCAGAAAGATGTCACTCCAGTTTCTGTTTGAACTCTAGGTGGAAACAGACCCTGAAGTGGTCAGCGATCAATCCCGTGCCCCCACCCCCGCCCCCATCACTCACGCACGCCCTCAGCAGGATCCCTTTGGGGCGTGTTACCTTATGTCCTAGCTGAGCTGCTTCTCCCCGCGCCGCCGTGGCAATGGGATCGATAAGGTGCCCAATTTCCTGGACCACTGAAGTTAGCTGCTCCTGCAGGGCCTGATAAGGAGAGAGAGCTGTCAAATCCACCCGAGGGCAATTCACCATGTAGCCACATTGATTTAAAAATAAAAAGGCCCACGTGAAAGACAAGGGAGGTCACGAGAAATGGGTATCAAAATATCCACTGTATCTATAATGGATAATCCCTCTCTTGGGTGAGCTGCGTAGCTACCACTCCACCCTGCCCTCCCCAGGGACCCTCCGCTCCCTTGGGCTAGAGCCCCCACACTTCCAGCCCTGAGTGACACGAGGCAGGAAGGATAGTTTTTCTACGGGCTCCTCACTCACACCAACCACAGTGTTAAGTGATGTTGCTGGTACCCTTACTCTGAGTTATTCAGCATAACTACTGGAAGTAAGGAACATTTCCCTTCCAAAAAGGGAAGACAACTTTGTTCGAATGGGGGGAACTAATGTGGGGTCTGGGGGAACATCCAGGTGTCTGTGTCCTCAGAACTAAGAACCCCTTAAGGGAGGAGAGGAGGGAGAGGAGGGAGAGGAGACATGAGATCAGCTCTCTGAAAGCAGGACCATTTCCCAGACAGCACATTGTGAAAAGGCCAGGTGAGCAACCCACTGAGCTCAGCTCAGGCTCTAAGTACTTGCATTGTATTTGGTGATGTGGATGCAAACAGTAAAAATACCCCAAGGTATTTCTTCTCAGGTTTGAGAGAAGAACTGAACTCATGCTGTGAGGACATGAGGCCAAGGATCTGGATGATGCTGGAGTTTGAGGGAGATGGGGAATTCCAAGGTGAACATTAACTACAGCAGGACAGATCAGAGCCTTTGTAGGACTCGTCCTAGGAAGTCTGCTTGATGGATTCAGGATTAAGGGACCACAACACTGGACGGTTTAGGTCTTCACATGCTAGCATGGAACGTGGTAATTTCTGACAAAGTGTCAATGTTCTGCTTCTCAGAAATGAGACTCTGGCCCATGCTGCTTTCCCTTTGAACAATCCTGCACACAGGCTGGGGCTCCAGGCAGAGGTTAGTTAATGAGAAGAGCAATCTAACATGACAAATGGAAAACAAAATCCTGGGGATACAAAGGAAAAAAGAGAGACAGAGATAGAAAGATGGAGGAAGGTGGAGAGAAACACCCAGACTTCCAAGGATCTTATTCAGTTTACTATCATCTTTCTGCTCATTATGTGATTATAGTCAAGAATGCCAAGAATAGGGGTGCCTGGGTGGCTCAGTCTGTTAAGCGTCTGCCTTTGCCTCAGGTCATGATCCCAGAGCTCTGGGATCGAGTCCTGCATCGGGCTCCCTGCTCAGCGGGGAGTCTGCTTCTCCCTCTCGTGCCCCCTTGGTCTCAAATAAGTAAAAATCAAAACAAAATGCAAGAATATCTCAGCAATGCTATCTTATTACAGACAGCTTATTAAAATAAATGTGGTATAAGCAAGGAGCACACACAGTTCGAAGGGAGGGATTTTGTTCCTAGGGAGGAAGGGAAGACAGAGGATACGCTCTGAGAGGGGTGGTGAAAGGTGGGGGCCTGTGGGGGCAGTTCCGAGGTGCTGGTCATTTTTGTTTCTTGATCTGGGCACGAACTAAAGGCTGTGCTCAGTTGGTGATAATTCATCAAGCTGTGCACTTACGACACACACACCGTTCTGTATGCAGGTCCCTCCTTTAATAAAAGGTTGACAATAATTGTAACATTCTGCATAGGATGAGAATATTTCTTCTTTCTTTTCTTGACAGTGGGGGAGGGGAGCAGAGCTGGAGTAAAATCGACAGCTCTATTAATAAAAATGAGCAAGACCACCTCCGGGCCCACTGCTTAGAGACAGCAGGCAAAGTTCACTGTTGATGAATTCAGGGGCGGTAAGGGACATGTCAGTAAACAGACCATCCATATTTATTAAGCACCTGCTGAGTGTCAGGCACTTTCGACAGAGAGAAGGAAGTGGGAATCAAGGGCTTTTGGACAGGTTAACAGAAAAAACCGGCAAAAAAAAGGGCCGTGGCTCTGAGTTAAAAATATAATGCAAACGGTTCCCAACACTGGATATTGGGTAATTTAGGACATAATCCTTTATCTCTGACTGGACCAAATGTGTAGAGTTTAATGCTAAATATGCCCATTGGTCAAAACATACATTGATAAAATAGGACAAAAAAACACTCAACATTTCCATGACTTGGCTGGCTCTACTGTTGTGTGAAACTGAATATGGTACCCTCACCTTACGGGCATGCTTTCATCTGCCATTTTTCCCCCAAATTTCAGCCATATTGGTCATTTTCACTCTAGCAGCACATGTGTTCTTCCGCCAAACCCTCATTCTCTACTCAGCATTTGCCTCCCTCCAAAAAGTTCTCTGGTGGGTTCCAGGAGAAGGTGGTTCAGTGACAAAATGCCAGCATCAAAAATGTGTTTGGTCCCCTTCCCCACCCCCTGAAGCCTGATGCTGAGTCTTTAGCACTTCCAGAGACCTCTGATCCGGTCACAGAGCCCCGGCCTACCTCCACAGAGATGTCATCCCTTGTGGCCAAGCTCTGGCTGACGGCTGCGAGCGAGGCCTGCTCGATGTCCCGGATGCATCGGTTGATGCCATCGATGGAGTAGTCACACTCCCTCTGTCCAGGGGCCTTGTCCCTGGAAGGAACAGGGCAGGTCAAATAGATTCCTCAGGGTTCAACTCCCACAACTTGCTGCAGCCCTGGTGGGCTGGGAGCCCCTGCCTACTTTCTACCACATTTGACTGCTGTGTTTCAGGAGTGGAATCTCTGACCCTTGCTTAGGAATGGCTCTCTGCAGAGCCCATGCATTTCTTCACGTAACTGTTGTGTTAACTCTGTTTCTGGTGGGAAGGATATGATGCTGTTTCTCATTTCAGGCTGATGATAGGCACCTGCTAATCAAACTATTTGGACGTCAGTGGCTTAAGCATAGGACTCTTACTCTTCCTTAGAAGGTCAGTGCTATTGCCAGTGCAAACATACTGTACTCTATACATTGCATACTATTCACAAGGTCCTACGGTAGGAGTTAAAATGTTTAGTGGATTTTCCTTTGTAAGGCATTGGATAAGAGAACAGTGGAGCTGAGTCTCCAAAGCAATCAAAGAGCAAAGCCTAGCTAAGGGAAAGGGTGCATTCCATGCCATGGGTATTAACTGCAGTCAACTTCAGAGATGTTACACCAGCTCTGGGGATTTTTCAGGTTCATACCATTGCCAAGGAGCTCAGAGATGCCCAGAGTTACTGCGGGACCTAGAATATTCTTTTTGCCTTATTAGCAAAATCAGGGAACCTCAAATCCTACTAAAAAACAGTGGTATTCTCTGCCTCAGCTCCTAGGTATAGACAATGTACTGCAATGGTAGGACTGGGACTAGAACCATCAGATCAGGGATGACCATGAGAACACTCCCTAAGTCCTTTCTGCCTGACTTCTCTCATCGGTAAAATGGCGACAATGGCAGTGTTGACTTCACAAGGTTATTGTGATGAAGAAATACGGTAACACAGGTCAAACGTTTGGAACAGTTTCGGACATACGGTGTTTAAGTTAGCTACTGTCGTGCCCAGCACTACCACTGGTCCCGAAGAGCCAAACAAAAAGGTGATGATAACGATCAGCTACATTGCTGCTAAACCGAAGTCCTGTTGGGCTCATCCTCCTTCTGCCCTGTTCAGATGCAGGCCCCTAGCAATTTCTGGAGGACAAACTAACCTGATAGATGTGATGAGACTCTTGATAGAGTCAGACACGGTGTGGGAGTGTCCAGCTAGCACAGACCAGGTGGGCGGGTCTTTGGGGTTGATGGCCAGTGAGCGTGCAGTGCGAATGAGGTATGACGAACTCTCCAGCATGGTCTTGGCTGAGACCAGAATGGGTTCCTGTGCCTGGGAGCCCTGGGAGCAAACAGAAGAGGGGCAAGGGCAGGGTGCACAGATTAAGTGAATGAGTTGGGCTCTGGAAGGTCCTGTTCTTGACCAAGTCACTACCTGTGTTCTTCGGAAAGAGACACAGAGGTGAGGAAACTATGGCGGCTGGTTCACACGGAGCCTGGATAGCAGCCACTTGGGTCCACGCTCACTCTTAAATACCATTTTCGAATACAGCACATACCAAGAAAGAATCAGCCCCAAACTTAGGCACAGAGCTTATTCTCAACACATAAAGCTAAGGCATTACCACTTAAGAGATGTGTATACCTTGAGTGTCATGAACTCTGTGCAGGTATCATCATGGACAACAACGACGCCCTACAAGACAGAGCTTTTGGAGTTCTTAACTGTTCATGATCGTTCGGTGCCACACAGACTAGCCAAAGACCCCAGAGTTACCTTTGCTGCAAAGACTCCCTACCTCAGAGCTGATCTGGGCAGGAATGCTGACAAACTCAGGGTTGGATGCGAACGCTGTCAGGTTCTCCACAGCCTCGATCAAGGGTGCGGTGGCAATGCGACACTTATTGCGGTTGTCTTCGGAGAAATCCCCATCTAGGGCCTGATGGGAGAAACACGGAGACATTATCCCATTGAGATGCACAAACCACTCCCGGCCACCGCAATCATCCCCTAGTGGAAGAACGTGATTTAATGGGAATACCAAAAATGTTTGGTGAATTCATAAAAAAAAAAAAAATAAGGACTAATTGGAGAGATCAAGCCATCTGCCAGAGTGACTCAGTTAGCGATCATAAGAAATAAAGTTTAATATGTGGCTCCCAGGGCAGCTGACCTCAAAGTCCATCGACTTCCCGCTCATACGACCTTGCAGCTGAACCATTTTCTTCCCCACTTTTCACACTATAACCTTTGGGCTCTTCCCTTCTATTTTCACTTTAAGTTTATTCCCTCCCAAGTTATAAAAATACCTCACATTGCATAGTATTTTCAACTTTTTCTAACTTTTACTGGATATCCCTGAATGAATAACGGAGACAGGGCTTCCATATCTACCATTCTGAAATGAGCAAAGTGGAATCCAACAGGAAGGAATGGACTAGAACTACCCCCAACAATATAGACAAATCTCATAAACATAGTATTTACAGAGGCCAGACACAAAAATGTACCTACTGCAGGATTCCATTTATACCAAGTACAAAAAGAGGTGAAACTAATTTAAGGTATTAGCAGTCAGGTCACCCTTCAGAGCAGGTACGACTAAGGGGCCCAAAGAGGGCTTCGCTGGTCATGTTCTATTTCCTGATCTGGCTACAGTTACCTAGGTGTATGTTCACTGAGCTCTACACATACGATGTGTGTTTTTATCCATGTTATGCTTCAATAGCTTTTTTAAAAAAATAGTAGCAGGTAACACAGTGGCACTGAGTGATCAGCTACACTGACTAATGGCCTAGATGAGGAGAATCTAGGAACCAGCCTGTGATTCATGAGAGGCTGCCTAACAGAGGGTTAACCCTGGGACTTGAGGTTCCCCAACCCAGACCCCACCTGCTGAAGAACAAGACTATCAGAGCCCACAGCCTGTGACCTGGCGACGGCATCCCTTCCTCCCGGCAAAGCACTACATTTGAGAAGGCAGTTGTATTTGTAGAAGAAAATAAATTTCTCCGTTAAATGACCAATTAAACTTTTAATTCAACTGTTATGAGCAATATGTAAAAGCCAATTTAGACAATTAGTGAACAAAAAACCAGAGGCCCCAGCATTCTGAAACAAACCAGATCTGAGAATGTTTCTATTTTTCAGGAAGGCAAGCGTAGGCAGGCACGTATGCTTTAAAGGCTATTTCTGAAAAACAACTACATTCCAATCAAGTTTTGGCAGCTCGGGACAATAATTACACATCCGCCATGCTAATATCTTCAGAGGCATTCCCACGAGCCTGGCTAATTTACCATCTTCCCTAATACCATGCATGGCGTGCCTCGGCTCATCCGTAGGCACTGACCTCTCTTCTAACCTCACCAATTCTGTCATTCTTTCAGACCCAATGGCAACCCCACATGCTATTTCTTGCTCACACATGTGGCCTCCGTTCTGTCACTCATGTGCTCCATAAATGTGGAGTTAGCACCTGTGACCTGCACTGTGTCCTGTTCCTCTAATCTTGTTGCACCATCAATACCATAGACTCCTTGAGGTCAGGCCCCACCAGGCTTCAGAGCAATCTGGGAATACACTGGGAGGCAGGGTGGTGCTACCCAGCAGAAGCCTGACAGGGGTCGCCCCAGCACAGGCAAACCAGTGTAGCAGGCAGAGGGCAGGAATGGACTTTGGTGTCAAAGGAACTGAAATCCTAGGTGCACCAGGGGCCAATCACACCCCCTTCGGCTGGGATGATGTGGCTTCTAGCTCAATGGAAGCTGACGAGCCTCCCCTTTGTACAGCTCATTCCTCCTGTTCTTACCTCCCCAGACTCTTCCCATCCCCTTTTCTACTTTCCACCAACCCTCTCAGCCTCTTAGGAAGGCAGGCATCTGATCGAGCCACCAACCTTTACTTGAACTTATTCAAAATGAAAAGATGATTAGCTGAGGTAAATCCCAAGGAACAGTTTTCTAATTGTGTAGTTTCATGAACTGTGCCAGTAGATGAAGAAAGGATATATATTTTTTGAGCCTGGGCACTAAAATCATGTATCTGCAGCCCGTTGTTATTCATGAGACAGGATCCTGAATAATGTGGAACAGAAGACCAAGCTACAGCAACCACTTTTTTTCATTTTCAAAAAAGGAAAAGCTATTTCTGCTGGAGGTAGCACCGAGCATCAGAAAGGATGGTATACACAGATACTAGGTCATTTCTGAATGCTGCTTCCACTCTGGGCACCCTGAGCCACCCGAGTCCACCGAATATGCTACTTTTCCCCCTGGTGAAATTTTAGGTAGTCACGACAGTTTTCACGTAGACATTCCATGTAACAGAATGTCTAGCACAACAGCAATGAAGGGGTAAATTCACTTAGCCAACTGCTTGGGGCCCATTAGGACAAGATCCTCTTGACCCCTGGGCCAGCTCCTTGGAACGTTCTCATAGCAAAATCTCACAGGAGTCTAGGAGAAACAATTTCCACATGGGTACCAGAATCAAAGATCCACAGACTTTGGGGGGGTTGGAAGAACCTTAAGACCTTAAAAGATTCGGGACCTTAGTTCCAAATCCCCAACGTTCTAGATGATAAAACCAACACCTAGAAAGTGGCATGCTATCCAAGCTCCCATCTCAAACCACAACCCAAGAGCACTGGCTCCCTTCTCTCCTGACCTGAGACAAAGGCAGGAAGAACAGGAATAAGAGAAGCCCAAGAAGTGTTCCCCTTTCTTTTTCTTCTGAAAAAAACCTCCTCTACCAATCCAAACCTGAGGATGACCAAGCAGACATACTTACAGTCAAGTCAGAATCAGTTAATGAGCACTGGAGCTGGTATCTGGTACACACTGGGTAAGCTCAGTCCCCAAATCTGAGCTTCACCTCTGCCGCGAGAGGCAAGGCCATGCTTCAGCTTCTCAGAGAAATAAGAGCTGTTGTACAGCTTCTATGGGGCACCCAACCCTGAGCGAGCGCACGTGGGAAAGAGCATTCCATTCCACCCATGTGATTCCAGACTAGGTAATGGGCCGACGGAAGAAAGAAAAGCAGGCGACCCTGCGCGGGATGACGGGCAGAAAGACAGCAGCTGTGGGTGGGGGTCTGTGTGCTTCCAACGGGGCTGGCCTTGAGAGCAATCTGACAGGGAGGAGGGTGTGGATATTTACTCCTGCTGAGCCAAACCTTGGGATTTTAAAGAACACCATCAGTAGAGGTTTAAGATTCTTGAGGGCATGTATTCTAATAGCGCTGATAACCCGCTGTGTAGGTCTGTCTACTGATCTTCCATGGTCCTCTGGCTGGGGTCCCTGCTGCTTTTGTGCCTAGAAAGGCGTGGCAACTGGGATTTAGGCTTGGACACGTCCTCATGGTTAAAAGAAAAAAATAAAAAGTACTAAGAAGCCTAAAACTTAGAGCAAAATGCAGCTCTGAGGGCAGCTGTCTTAAACACCGAAGGAATTACATATTCATTCATTCTGCTCTAGGATAGGATTCTTAACCATTCCTCAAAGCAGGAAATCTCTTCAGTATATAGGACGGTGAGCTACAGGGAAAGGACCATTACCATTTTCCTATTAGTGAATTAAAAACAAGGCTCGTTGTCCCTGGAGAAACCTGCCACCCGGTGCAAATTGAAAAACCAAGCGCCTTTCAGCCAGTCGAGGGGCAATGGGTTCATTTCTGTTCCTCGGGCATTGCCGCGGGTTCCCAGGGAGCTCACAGAGACAAGGCCTTCATCTTCCCCACCTAACAATCACCCTGCACCCCTCCTCTGATGTTCCCGCACGGCCTATCTTTCAGGCCATCACAACAGCTCGTTTGCCGCCGGGAATTGCAAAGAGGGTTTGACACCGTGAGGAGAATCTGAAAAGAAGAGGAGATCTTAGCAGAGATGCTTTATACAGAGACAGGTCAGGACTTAGAGCAGGAGGAGGCACAAAAGAAAGGTTCCCAGGAATTTCTATAGAACAGTTTCCTTCTTTTTTTCCCCCTCCCTTGGTCCATCTAAATAAATATAGTCCGTTTCCTAACGATCAGAAAATGGCCAAATTTGACTGAAGTCATTTAATGATAGAGCGGCCACCAATGACGTCACTGCTTCCCACCGCGGCTTTCAGCCCTGCCTTCCCCAATTCTCACACAAGCAGTGTAAACAGACCAAGGTGTTTCTTCCTAGGTTAGTGTGGATTTGAATAGCACACTGGGGTGAGAGTAGGGCTGAGATTACAAAGAGCAGGGGCTCTGGGATCTGCCACTTAGTTCCTGGCTAGGTCGCCTTGGGAAAGTTACTTAACCTGCCAGCACCTAGTGTCCTAAGTGTACAATGGGGGTGACAAGCACAGGGTGGTTGTGCGAACTGGATGAGTAACATACACCAGACACTTGGAATAGGTTTTGTACAAGCCAAACAGTTAAAAACGTAAGCTTTATTCATTTCGAATACTATGAACTATGACGGTAATTAAGGTGAGCTGCCACCAGGATCCCAGGGGCACCTGCTCACTGGCTTTAATTTATTTCCAACCTATCTGATTATTGTCTTCAAATAGGCAGGCTTTACATTTTTAAGGCTCTGTTGAAACGGTAAGAAACTGCTGACAGGGCTAACTGGACTGTGCTCTCACCCCCCAGCTTCCAACTGCTGCTGGGCTGCGAGTTCCGCCCTTTGCTTCTGCCTGGCCCAGCCTGTGGACTGATTCTCCACATGATTAAAGTGGTTCTGCAGAGTGCGAGGAGAACGATGTGTGTAGCACCCTGTCCTCTGGAGAGGACAGAAGAAGTCCCATTACTCCAGGGCTGACCTGGCAACAAAGCAGGTCGCCCTACCTCAATGAATGTGATAATCCTTAAATAAGGGTGAACCCTTCTCCTCTCTGGGTTTCCACAGAGCTGGTGGCCTGCCTTCCAAGACAGACTCTTTTGGAGGCTTGGAACGGGGTTCTGGGCTCCTTGCCTGTGGCCTGCTATCCCAGCTGCCAGCTGCTGCTTGGTCCCCACTTGGGGGCAGACTGGATTTGTGGCTTCATCACCCACCCACAAATACTCCAGGTCTGCTGCTGCAGCTCCTTCCTCATAAGGGTACCCTGCCTCCACCCCTCCCTCAACCAGTCCATGGCCTATAACACAAAGATGAACTTGGTATAAACATAGAATGTTCTATTTTAAATTCCTGATGCTCCATTTCAAACATTCAAACAGCTATAAACAGAACAGAGGTCATAGGACAGATGAAATTGATTTTTTAAGGTGATTACCCTCAATTTCCCATTCCCTTCTCCCCTCCACCTCCTCTCTAGATCCAGGTACATCTAGCAACAATGGCGGACCCCCTACCAGCAATTCCCTGTAGCAAATGAGCTCCAAGTCCCCCCACAGCAGCAGACCGTTTGAGTCAATGCAAGTCTGAGTCAACACAACACGTTATGTTGAGTCAACACAACATGAGTCTGCTACCCAAACACTGCACCAAGAGACGCCTCACAGCCAGCCTCTTCCACACTTCTGCCCCTAAGCTTCTCACGTACAGAATTTGGTGACCGCCTCCCATCCCCCCGCCCCAGCTGAGAAGGTCAGTGGAGACCAAGGCTGTTGGTTTTTCATGATAATTATCTCCATTAGAAAAGGACTCCTCCTCGCTGACTTCACTCAAGCGGCTTCAGGAGACTCAAGTCTTAGAGCAGAGCTTAAATCCTGCACACTTCCTTGCCCTCTGCAATAGGTGATGCAGGGATCACTAAGACCTCAGTTCCATAACCCACCTTGATGGTCTTCACCAGGTTGGCGGTGCTGTTGGCGACTTCCTTGGCTGACTGGACAAAGTGCCTCTTGGCCACTGGGTTGGCTGTCTTGGACGAGGCGATGCGGCAGGCGTTGCACAGGGCCGAGGTGTGCTTGGCGACAATTGTGGCCGCCGACAGGACCTACAAAGCATGGAGCTGGGTTGGGGCATGGCATGCTCAGTGCAGCGGGGTCCAGGTCAGAGGAGCCCACCCTGGTCCCGAGCCCTGGATTCCTCTTCAGCTCACCTATCTAGGGCCTGTGTAATTACACCACGCATGTCTAGCTCTGCCACCCCAAAGCCACACCAGGAAAGCAGGGGGCAAGAACGGCTAAGCAAGAGAGAATAAACAAAAGGAAAGGAGGTGTTCCTGAAGTAGTGGGGCAGGGCTGGGCTCCAGAGAGTCTGAAAGGAGAGGCAGTGAGCTCTGCTTCAGGACCCCGTGCCAGGAGGCATTCAGTCCAGGGTCTCGGCCAGAGTACAGTGTGAACGACACAGGAAATTTTAAATTTGCTCGTAGCCACATTAAAGTAGAGAAACAAGATAAGTTAATTTCAATAACTTATTTTATTTAACTTGATATATCCAAAATATTTCATTGCACCAGGTAACATCACCTGGAGTCCAGGTCTAGATGAGGAAAAGAAACCTCAAGGTGCAACAGCTCCTTCCTTATCCATAGGCAGTCTGTGGGCTCCTGAGTAAGGGGTCTGGGTCAGGCATCTCCCGGGCCCCACCCCTAATCGCTCTCTTGAATCCCCCCCAATCCACTTTGCTGGTAACATCCCCTTGTCCTTAACTGGACAGGTTGGAACATCAGGTGCCCTGATGTCTTCCACATCAGCTCTCATCTTGTAGGTAGGTCAGATGGTCCCTGTATTGCCTCCTTAACTTGGGTCCTCCTCCTGCCGGAAGAATGTCGGGCTTGGGGTGCACGGTGGACGTGGCACTCACAGGCTGCCTCTGGTAGCCCTATGGGCTGGTTCCTGTCCCTTTTAGCACACGCTGCTTGAGTAAGTCACTGGGACCTCATGCCACGTGGATACGGAGCGTCACACATACTGTCTAGTCCTGAAATGCCTCTGTGGGTCCTTTCGGCACTTCGGATTCTGACCAGACTCTGAGGCCTGGCTCAGTGCCACCATCTCTGGGAAGTGAAGCTTGACAGCTCTGCACAGAGCTCATCACCTGTTCCTCTGACCATTCCGGGTGCTGTCGTCATACCCCGTCCACCCCACCTTCCAAGCTCTATCCAACAGAGGAAGAGCCAGGGCATAGAGGGGATCAGGTCCAACCTGTGTTGACCCTTAGTGCTGAGCACAGCACAAGCCCTCCACCTACGTCCTCTGACCTGAATGACATCATGAGACTCCTGATGAATCTCCCGGTGGTGACTTCACCCTACTGCCTACCAGCACCTCGTTTCAAAGCACTGACATGTTGCCATGCTCACCACATTTTGCATCATCCCCCCAAGTTGTTATCCACAGGGCTGTACTTAGCCGGCTTTGCAAGCTTGGAAAGAAGTTTTCTTCCCCAATTCCTCGCAGTCTCCCACAACCCACCGACAAGAGTTTAAGGACTCACAGACCTCACGCCCTCGCCCCGTGGTTACCTGTGACGGGCTGCTGCCGGGGTCCACCAGGTTCTGGCAGGCCATCTGGATAGCCTGGTTCGCCCGGGCAAACTGGATGGGGTCCACGAGGCCCTGGTGGCCCGCCTGGCTATTTGGATCAGAGATACCCACCAGGTATGCAGCCTGGAAAGGGAGGAAGAAAGCGCCGCTCAGACTCCCTGTGCTCCCAGATGAGCCTGTCGGGGATGATGGCCTGGCAGTGCGCAGGCCGCATTCTCAGGGGCTCCCTGGTGCACGTTGGTCAGGGTAATCTTGCCAGGAAGGGTTTAAGGACTGATGGGCTGGCGGCAGAGTCTCCTGCAGGCTTCTAGGAACAAAGGGTCCCTGTTCTGAAGAGGTTTTCCTATGGGGCCTGAACAAGGATGAATGCAGGCCTGTGTGCTCTGGCAGCCATCTTAGGACCATGAGGGTACCCAGTCTCAGTGTGAGGCTGATTCTTTGGCTGGCAGACGGGAGAGGCAGAAAAAAAGCGCGTGGAGACCAATGGCATGGAGCCACTGGGTTGGTCAACCCTGAAGCCTGCCGAGCATGGAAGTTTCTCATCTCATAGCCAACTACGTCCTTATTGTGCAGGCCAGGATATCCAGGAGTAAGGAGAACGAGTAAGAGGGCTCGGGGGTGGCGGGGGAAGGCACTGTCTGGTTTCTAAGAGGACAAGAGGCTCTAAGGGAAGGTCTTCTCTTTAAACCCTTTGGATAGACAAATCGCAGGGAGAAAATGAAACTGTGAATGGGAATTTTAATCTTCAGTCATTTCCCATGAGATGTGAGGGGCAGGATAAGGACAATTGCATCCCCCAAACTAGGGATGTTTTCCTTTGGTTCAGTAAAATTTTCCAGCCTCAAGGTAACTGCCAAATGATAAATCCTTCAAGGTAAAATGCTGATAATTTTTGAAGCTTCAGTCACACGAGCCCCAAAATTATTACAGATGCACAGGACAGTCGAACCAAATCAAGGAACATGCCCGATCATGTCCCTGCAGGATGGTATCTAATTTCTTCTCCCTCTGATCCTAAAAAGAGCATGACTAAGATTTTTGCAATTTTAAAGCCTCAGAAAGAATGTGCATTATGTAATACTCATTTTTCGCCCTCAAAACAGCTCCTCTTTAAAATTGGTCTTAAAAGGAAAAAAAGCCCAAATCTGGCCTCTGAATGCTTATGCTGGGTCTGCAGTGTTCAGAGCCTCACTGTCCTCACCAGGCTGCTGTGCTTCTGGGGGGTAACTGGCTGGTGCTCTGTCGAAATGCCCCAGCCAGCACAGGAACCTCCACCTTTCCCATGGTTTCTGTGATGGTGGTTGGGGAAGGAGCTGCCGTTGGAGCTTCCCCATGCCTCCCACAGGGATGTGGTACTCCTGGTGTCCTCACTTGAGCATAGGACAGAGGCACAGGACACAGGCCTTAAGGCTGGAAGGCCTGCATCAGGGGGCCTGGGGGCCAGTCCCTTACCTGGGCTGCCGCCTCTGTCAGCCCGCAGAGGGCCTTGGATGCAATCCCCACACACTCCCCAAAGGCAGGGAGGTCCCCGGTCTTGGCGTTCTGTGAAATCCCTGCCATCGACTCGCCCAGAACCTGCGAACCAACCAACCAGTGACATTCACGAACCAGCATTTCTTCCAACCATGGGGAAAAGGGTGCTACGCTTCCAACTGTAACATTCAAGGCCACTTAATTTATACTATTTGCCATTATTTTTCTTTATTTGCATTAAGAGGAGATTTAAGAGAATTACATCCTTTCTGTTCCATAGAGAGAAATGAATAATGAAACTATGAACCTTTCATCTGAAAGTTACCTATATTTTGAGGCGCCTGGTGGCTCAGTCAGCTAAGTGTCCGACTCCTGATTTCAGCTCAGGTCATGATCTCAGGGTCGTGAGATTGAGCCCCATGTCAGGTGACTCTGAGCTTAGCATGGAGTCTGCTTGGGATTCCCCCCCCCCACCTCGTCCCCTTTAGCCCCTCTCCCCCGCCCCGCCCTGCTTGCTCTCTCTCTCTCTCTTCAGAAAAGAAAAAAGTTATCTAGATCTCAAAGGGGTACAGTTAATATATACAGACCGATAAAGTAAAATCGACACAGGGCATCCCACAGGTGAATGGTCTCAAGCGAGACCTGTCATTTCCCAGAAAAATCAGACGCATACACTGAACTGCAGGTGGCCACACCCCAGAAAGCAGAAGACATACCCTCGCTGATATTATTTATTTACTTATTGATTGTAAAATTTAAATATGTCTTTGTTAAAAAGTGTGTGTATATATATAGATAGGCGATCTGAACACCAAGACTATTTCCTAAATTTTTAAGTATTTCCCTTTATTTTGAGAATCACTGATGTCTTTTTTCTCCAGAGGTCTTAAAATAACAGCTAAAAAGGATTTTAATATTTAGAATCCAACCCAGAGAGGTCGAGCACCCCAGGTAAGGTCACACAGAAGGTCACATGGGCAGAGGCAGGACACCTGCCTCATAGCTGGTGTTTTGTCTTCTATGGGCCTCATGATGCCCCGAGAGGGCAGGTCCTACTCCTACTTCGCGGGGTCACAGATGGTGGAATGGAAGATGTTGAACACAACCCTTTAGAAAGGCGATGGCGTTGCCACTGCAGAACTCTTCATTAATAAGCCATCTTGGAAAGGGGAAAAATTCCCTAGAATTGCTTAGATATATAACATAGTCCAGTGTACATGAAGACTTGCAAAGCAGAGAAGCTAGATGGTGTTTGTATGCACAGTATTATCCTTTCTATCACCTTGCGTCCCTCTTTAGGAAGGAAGAGTTTCTTTGGATCTAAGTGTGTAAGACACATGCACCCTTCCCTTAGGCAATCCAGAATTCCATAAAGGGTGCTGGACAGAGCAAAGTCTAGTGTTAGCCCAATGCAAGGCACCCCCCCCACCCCGGCATCACCAACACAGCTGTGTCCCCAAAGCTAACGTCAGAGTGATGTAGACAAACACGCGCTTATGCTCCAAGGACAAACTCGGTATTGGCGACTGCTGCATACCGCTCTTCTCACTTATATTTCACGTTAACCCGGTTTTGAAGCATTCTCAACAACTTTGGTATTGTCATCATTGGTTAGTGCTTCCGACTTCTTAAAAAATAATTATTGCTCCACTAAGAAATCTTTTAGCCTCCCCACCCCCAATTGCTACCCACATCAAAGTAATAAGAAGAAATAAGATTCTGTTGAGTTAGGGTAAGATATGGCAGGGGGTGGGGACAGAAACCATTGCAATATTTAGATATTCTTACTCCTCCCACCTCCCAAAAGAACGTCCAGTTTTTCAATTCGCTTGAGAATGATGCCATTAATGGATGGCCAGAAGAACACACAAGGGGGTCTCATAAAAGCCAAGGTCACTGACGGGCTTTCCCGGGCAATTCAGCCCCAAGTGAAAGAAATCCATGATTTGATTCACAGTAAGACCCATCTACAATATGGTATATGCACCGTATCTCTCAGTGTTACTTCTGAACGGCATCGGCAGGAACCAAGGGACCTGTCAGAAACGCACCATCCCAGCCCCACCTCAGAACTACTGCATCAGAAACTCAGGGATAAGTCCAGCAATCTGTGTCTGACAAGACCCCTAAGTGATTCTGACGCACAGTCAAGTTGGAGGAGCACCTGCGCAAAGGGCTCCACAGTCAGGCTTTGTAATACCTGCAGCCACACAGAGTGGCCACAGGCAGATGCACCCAGAGCACGTCTGGATTTTTCCCCATAATGAGGAGGAATGTTAACAGCACAGACAGGCTTACCTTGGAGTTCTCCATCACACTCTCAATGCAGTCAAAGTAAGAGAGGTCACTCACAGGTTCATTAGGGTTGTCCAACATGCCCTTGACAGTCTACAGGAAGAAAACGCCACTTAAAAAGCAAGCAAGTGTTAGAGAGCAAGAGAAATTTCAACGTAAAATACCAGCTATCGACTTCGCCTCTGCATATAGATTCTGGTCACGATCACTCATTTATCCACATTCTTGGGAGGAACTGAGACGGTTTTATCCGTGACTTCAGATTTCCTGCTAGCAACACAACACTGATGGCAGGCAGGAAGAGGTCTTAGGTGAGCTTTGACGGAGAGGAGAGTCTCCTGTTTACAAATGTGAAGGAGAAGCATGGTATCCACAAAAGGGAGAGATTTTTTTCCTTAAGAAAATCTGAAAGCTAATTTAGGGCAGTGGCCAATTAGCACAATTTCTTGGTACCCAAGGAGTTTACATTTCAAGGGCACAGTAACTCATTTCTCCTTGAGGAGGAGAACCTTCAGTTTTCAATTCTGGAACCTTTTAATGCATAGGCATGAAAGAAGATAAATCCCCCAAACTGCTCCCTGGTACAGTTCATTTGTTTTTATTTCAAAAAGTATAGAAAATATTCACTCCTGTTTAGATAGCCATCAGGGTGCAGGGCATGGGGCTTGCTCCTTTGTCTCCAATCCACTGAAAATCATCACTACCTCACATGTTGTCATAATCTCTGACAGTCATGAATGAGGCAATTTTCCAGGGGACGCAAGTCTGGGATAGAACCATCCAATCTTCTCCCCAGTGAGTGAGAGTATACATTAGGACCCAGCAGCCTTTGGGGGCACAGCCAACAAAAAAGACACAGTCATTTGAGTTACCAAGGATTGGGGGAGGTCATGGTGGAAACTGCTGAGCTACTAAGATCTCAGAAAAGAGGGCAGCGTAAAGGAGTTCATTTCACTGAAGAACCTTCTCCCACTCGTCACACAATCGAAACTGTTTTAGTAACAGCAGTCCTGAAAGAGTCATAATTTTGGCAACCAAGGATACCATTAAAGGATAGAGTGTTTGTATCTGGGCTTACAGATCTGATTTAGACCAAAAGCCCACATATATTGTCTTTGCAAATGTGAACAGAGCGGGATAGGACAGTAATTAACCCAACATAGGAAACAAGTTCCACTGTTTTCAGAATGCTTTAGTCCTCGGGTAACAAGCCTCTTCTCACCTCCAGCTGTGCTCACTGGCCAACTGCCACCAGCAGACTGGGCCTCAATCAAACCCTTCAGAAGCTGCAATCAGACCCCCTCTGGCATGGTGGGTATTTCCGTGCTAATCACCCAGAAAACTACATTGGGTACAACCACCCATACCTACTGAGATACCTATTTGGCTGTTTCAATATAACCTGCACTCGTTAGGACTGCTTTACATACAAGTGGGCACACTGATTTTCTGTTTACCCGTGTCCATCCTAAGGGCACAGATGAATTTTCCATTATAAGTAAGCCCTAAGTATGAATATAAGTTGTGAAGCACCCACACAGTGTTCTGGGCCACTAGGGGTCTCACAGTCACCTTGACTGGGTAGTAAATGCTATTCCTGGGTTTCCACTCATGTGCCCCCTACAGTGACTAAAATAAAATGTATGGGAAAATCATTTTTACTCAAAAAGAACATCTACCCCGGCTTCTCCCAACTGTGCCAGCATAATGGCACATGATGGCACCCCAAAATTTTTTAGGTAGTAATTGCTCACCTTCAGTCTACACCCAGGCCTCTTCCTATTTGAAATAGGGTCCTTTAACAAATCACTCTCATCCTAGTGAGAAAGGGGAAGCGCAGAGGATGATCCCACCAAATTTAATTATTCCTTCCCACTTGGATGGAAACTTTGGCCTCAGTAGTCTTCCAGGAAGGACGTAAGGCAAGAACAGAGGAGAAGAAACCGACCCCTTCTGGAAAGGACAGAGAGTCACACCCTCTTAAATCCCCAGCGGCCTTTCTAGGGTTGTACCTCGAGCTCCCGCAGGGCATTATCACATTCTTTCTGGCCTGGAGCTTGCTGGGTACACAGAGTGATGAGCTGATTGATGCTCTCGGTCACAGCTCTGTAACAGAAATGGATAAAGGGTTTTTGTTTTATTTTGTAAAGATCAACAGTTATTTTATGTTCACCAGAAACACAAGGAATTCACTATAAAGGCTGCGGTCCCCGTGAGAGCTCTTTGCCAAGGCTCTGAACAACCAAAAATAAACCAGGACCAGGAAAGAAAGAATGAGTGTCCCCACTCTGCCTGTGATTACTCATTTGATTTCCCTTTAAAGGGTACTAATGGTTCTTTTAGGAAAGTAGGACTTTTAATACATTCATAGGAAAGAATTCACAACAAAGTTGCAAATAGCAAAGAGATCATATTAACAGTGTTTTTAAATATCCTTCATTAGCAGCCCATAAGGAATAAGAGGATCTGAGGTTATTTTGGATAGCCTTTGTATAGTTTGGAGTGTTTTATATATTTTAAAACATAGCAGGCATACATATAGTAAACTGTGTTCAGGATTTAAAAATCTCATCTTTCCATGAAATCCTACATGATTCGCTAGTTCCTAGAAGCTATCCCCAAATTATTCTTTAAAACAGCTCTTTTCTTTAACATTAATAGGAATTAGGGAGTCATGATTTTACAGGTGTTCCTATTCTTCTTAGAACTTGAGAAGGGGCGCCTGGGTGGCTCAGACGTTAAGCGTCTGCCTTCAGCTCAGGGCGTGATCCCAGGGTCCTGAGACAGAGCCCCACATCAGGCTCCCTGCTCTGCTGGGAGCCTGCTTCTTCCTCTCCCACTCCCCCTGCTTGTGTTCCCTCTCTCGCTGGCTGTCTCTCTCTCTCTGTCAAATAAATAAATGAAATCAAAAAAAAAAAAAAGAAAAAAGAAAAAAAAAGAACTCGAGAAGCAGCTCAGAGTTTTTCCTATATTGGCAAGGATTCCGCTTCTCCCAAACAGCCTCTGCTTAACTCCTGCTTAGGTGAGACCATGGTGCATTTAGAAAGTCATGGTCCATTTTGAGTTAATTTTTTTGTAAGGTGTGAAATATGGGTCCAGGTTCTTTTTCTGCGGCGGGTGGGGGGTGGCTTACGTAAGTGTAATGATTCCAGCACCCTCCATTTAAAGGCTATTCTTTGGACACTGCATTGCTTCTGTAACTTTGTTGACAATCCCTGGGCCATACTGACGTGGGTCTACTTCTGGACCCTGTTCCATGACCTATGTATCTAATCCTTTGCCAATACCACACTTTTTATATTAAGTCTTAAAACTGAATACCCTTGTGTTTTAGAAGTGGGAAAAAACAAAAACAAAAACAGATCCACAGCCATTTTTCTGTACGGTCATGACTGCTCTACACTCTGGCAGGGCCCTAAATTCTATTCATACTTACCAACCACTGCAGCTAACCCGCAACTTAAAATAAAACAAACAAAAACAAGATAGAGCACACTTGCTGTTAATCATTAGCGCTGCCTAATATAAAGGATGTCTCATTTTATTAAATTGGCTTTGCAGCTTCCCACAGAATATCAAATTAGATGGAAAATGATCTTGCCAATGTACAAAGGCAATCAGCTTAATTATCTGACGAGGAGATACTGCTCTGAATTTTAAATTTAGCTAGGGCGGATGGGAAGAAGAAAACACATTCCTGAACTCACGGAAGAATCCCAAAATAGTTTTTGTAAGATTGACTCTAGTGATTCATTTATTTGGGGCAAAGTGCTTGCTGAACGTGTCACACAGAAGCACTGGGTTCTCTGTGGTGGAAAGCAGGGCAGTAAAACCGAGAGAGCAGGACAATCTCTCACTCTGCGATCCTGGACGGTGTGGTCCATGATGTAATCTCCAAACGGGTCCCTCAGAGAGTCCAGAGCCATGTTCCGTGCGGTAGGCTTCAAGACACACTTCTGAGTGGACAGGCTGGCATGTGTGAACGTAACAAACGGTGCAGAATGCCCTCAACAGTGATGACATGATCACGTGGAGGGTATTTCCACGTATCACAGAAGCGTTCCATTTAGCTTCTTTCAATGTTTCCTGTTTATCTGCATTTATTTTAAACCTTCTGTTTACATAAAGATTTTTCCATTAAAAACCTGTTTACAATTGGGGAATCCAAAGACTATATAGCTGCTTACTGTCCTCGTCTTTTATCGATTTTTTAGATGTGAAAATTTTTCAAATAAAATCTTGGGGTAAAAAAAGCCCCAAGAGACCAGTGGTCTGTGGTTGGATAATCCCTAAAAGTGCCAGCACAGCACGGCTGTCTGAATGCGTCACTTGGGTAATACCGATCCATGATTAGGGAGCATGATTTAGGTATAATTTATCCTCATAACTCATTTTAGAATGAATCTGGAGTAGATAGCCCAATAATAAAATAAGTGGCCCAGAGGCAAAGGGTTATGTAGATTTGACAATGAAAAATAGTATTTTTATGCTTCAAACTATAGCAGTTAGTTGTAAGATCAAAGGATTAGAAAGCAACCCAAATATGCAATAACAGAGGATAGACTAAATAAATGTATAGTGTACGATGGAATTCTGGGTGCCCACTGAAAGTCATAATGCATAGCATATTCCTAACATATAAGAATATTCATGATTCACAATTAACAAAATTTACAAAACAGTATAAACTGTTTTGTAGGAGCCCACAGCTATAAAATTCAACATACACATACTCAGAAAAAACGACAGAATGACATACCAAAAAGGTGGATTTATAATACTTTTAAAGTAATTTTATTATTTTTAAATAAAAAAATTTCAGTAAATCCAATAAAAAATTATGATTTAGCCAACTTACAGTCATAAAGAGAGGGCCAACAATAGCAGCATCCTCCCTCTGTTCTATATGAATCCAAATAGGTCTGAGCTGCAGTTTTAAAATATTTTCCCACTATTTTAAAAAAATGATTAAAGCTGCACAAGTTTATTTTTTTAAAAATACAAAAAAGTTAAACCATAATTCCCTCAACTAGAAGTAGTGTTTTCTTGTGTCTCATTCTTCATCTAGGCATATCCAGCCACTTTCAGTTTAAAAAAAAATTGGAATCTATAACCTTAGATCTTAAAAAAAAAAAAAAAAAAAAGGCTTTCTAAGCTACACATTGTTTAGTGTTCAGAGATACTGACTGAATTGATTTGACTAGTTTGGGAGCTCCGGAGGGAAATTCTCAATAGATATGGAGATGCACCAGGGGTGAGAGAAGAAAATCAACCAATTTGTGCTTCTGATGATCTGTTAAGCCCAAATCATCTGATAAGGAGCTTGGCGGGGAAAACACCAACATCAGACATTTCCCTTCCTCAAGGGAGAGTGCCCTTCGGCAGGCAAAAACTACCCCAAATTCCACCTGTGCGTATTCCCTGGGTCCTGCTCTGTACAAGGTATGGCAATTCAAAAATAATATAGTTTGTCTCTCTAGGAAAGCAAGGTGACTGCAATCCGGTTGGAGCAGCAGGATAATGAACAGGTAAGACACACAGAAGGTAAAGCCAAAGGCAGCGGTGAGGGCAGGAGCACGTCAGACAGAACCTCCGAGAGGCCAGACACGCTCTAGGCTCGCGGGGAGCGCAGACACAGGGCACGGGTTCTGCATGGAAGGGAGAGCTCGATGAGGACTGCAACAGTCAGAGAAGTCAGTGAGATCCTGATTTGGATAAAGGGAAGAGAACATTCTAGAGGAGACCAACAGACAGCCTGGTTTATATTTTTCTATGCCACAGTGTGGAAGATCTGCTTGCTGGCTTATCCTTTTTCACCGTCTCTGGAGACAGGAGGAAGCCTGCCTGGCAGGAACCTCGCAACAAAGGGCAGCCCAGGAAGAGAAATCGCCTGCTAAGTTCTAGGGAAGCCTCAGGGGACAGGAAAGCAGCAGAAAAACCAGCTGGGTCCCAACGCTGGCAGCGACAGGCGTGGGTGTGAAGTCTTCTCAGCCAGGGAGTCCTTCTGGCCAGCATGACTGTGGTGTGAGCGGTGGCACAGGGCAGGTGCCCAGAGGTAGGATGCTCCCTCCTTTTTGCAACTGCAACCTGGTTTTCCATTTCTTTGACTAAGTTCAGGGAGCATCAGACCAGCCCCTGGCCAGGGAAAAAGCTGATGAACGGTTGACAAAGGGTCTTCAGCTCCACCCAACTCCTCCGAAGAGAGTCAGAGCTCACCACTTACACAGGAAGAAGACAAACAAGCTGGGTGCTAAAGAGCAAATGACTTCGTCCCCACTAAGCATCAGAAACCAAAGGACGTGGTTTGTGGACACTGATGCAGAATGAAGAGCAGAGGGAAAGGGCAAAGCCAGCTGCTTTTCCAGAGATCAATCTTTTTTTCCCAAAGCAGAAAGAATCAAGGAGACCATCAAGAACAAAGGATTCAAGCCTGTGGACACAGGAGCAGGGGAGGGCTGTCCTGGTCCAGGTCTAGATCCCCACAGTGGCATCCTTGGGGCCTTTGAGGACAACCACATGAAACACAGGCAGGGCTGGGCTGTCTCAGGAACAGGGAGGGCGGTGGGACTGAAGATGAGGACAGCGGTAGTCAGATTCCAGCTGCTCAACTCCAAGGGCACTCGTGCAGGGCTGCGGCAATGTCCAGACTGAATGAGGCGAGCACGCTGTGTGTGTGCACGCCCCTTGCCCTAACTCCCCTGTGGCCATTCCTGTCTTATCACAGTGTGCGCCTGCCCAGCACCCAGGACTGGGTCCAGCCCGTTTCAGGCACGTGGTAATAATCTGTTGAATAAATGAATGCACCCCAGCTGTGCAAAGCTTCACCTCCCAAGAACAGCTTGCCTGACTCATCTGACCCGGCCAGAGCTTCCACTTGGAAACCACCTCGAGGAGCAGAGCATCCCAACATGTGCCAAGAAGCCAAGGAGAATGTGCCGGCATCTTCTGGCAACAGTTCCAACCTGAGACAATCATTTCCTCTGATGATTTTTAAGCATGTATTTGGCTATGAAACCATGAGGCTGGAACTCCCTGTCAACTGCCGAAAGCCAGGACATAGGCAAAGAGAGCCTCATCATCTCGTTTCCAGGCCCCTTCCTCAATGTCACCACCAGGGGGCCTTCAGACACCCACAGAGCCAGGACACCAGCCATAATCCTTCAGGGCCTGCGTTTCCTTCCTTACCTGGCTTGCAAAAGGCCAATTTACGCTCTCCCCTTCTTCCATGATTTAAGAGAGTGAACACTGCGTTCTAAGCTGGAAACTGTAATTTTGAAATGATGCAAAAAATTGAAGATAATGAAAAACATCTGAGTACAGATACCTGGAAACATCAGTTGCCCTATCCAAAGGCCCTTTGTAGGAAAAAGAAGAATCAAGAGAGGGTTTTATATGAGAAACAGCTGCTCAACAGAGAAGACATCACGCCTCCCTCCTCAGCCCCCACCCCTTGGAGGGCACTCACTCACTGGCACAGTCACAAAGCAGGAGATGGAGGCAGGGAGATGGGAGGGTATTTTTCCAATCTTCTAGTGGCTCTCACTATCGTTTGAAGCTGAAGCATATACACCTAGGAATAACTACAGAAACTCAAGGGTTTTCGAAGGACCTGCTCTAAAATGATCTAATTCTACCTCCCACCCCCTGCAAGCAATAAATAAACAAATAAATAACTAAAGCACTACAGACCAAGAGGGAACCAGAGACCAGTTTTAACCATAAGCACCAAGATATCTTATATACTGAGAGCTAACAAGAACTTAGAACTTAAGGATGATGTAGTACCCACCCCCATTTTGCAGATGGGAAAGTTGGGACAGGTTGAACAATCCAACCGCCGTAACCAAGTGTATCAAACATTAAAGCCTGGACTAGAATTCAGGTCTGCTGACTCTGAACTCAAAAAGACAGCCACTGAGCACCCAGAAGAGAGAAAGACATGAAAAAACAAATACACGCAAGCAAACAAGCAAAATCAAGTTAAAAAAAAAAATCGAAAAGAATTCATGGTATGCTTTTTAAAAATCACTAATTTGCATGTTTTGAAAAGGTTTCCAATTACACTCTATATCCTAATTGCCTGCACGTACTGCTGTTAGCTTTCCTATATACAAAGTGTTATCAAGCAATGGCAGGAAAACTTGCCCACAGCACTAGAGAAACACCAGACACCCTATGGCCTCTCGGTTTGGGAAAGTGAATGATTTTGCTAATACAAAATCGTCCCGGGCTGTCACTGCCGTTTCTCCTGGGACCAGCATTCCTTCCAGCTATTGAACTCAACTGGCACAGTGGCTCTGGAGCAGACGGTGTGTCACCGCTTCCTCGGGTGAAAACAGTGGGAAAGGGCGCTGGCACCACCCCAAACTCAGATTCCTGTTTTAATATATTTCCCCAGTTTACTCCCACCACTACCCCATTCACCCTTAACTGGAGCCCTCCGCATGTGACAAATGGAGTACGTTTAAGTTCATCTCATTAGCCTTGATGCCAGGCACACAGTAAGTGCTCAAGAAATGCTGAACGGCTCTTTGGGTGTTGTGGGGCTTTTTTTTTTTTCTTTTTAATACTTTTTAGTATTTTCTGATTTTTTTCAACGAGCACATACTACTTTCATCGTCAGAAAGATATAACACTCCTTTAAAAACATCCATTTAAGCCATCATCTTTATAAATCAATAGGGGCCTTAAGTCTAAGCAAGCTGAAAGGCTGGAAGAGAAGACAGAAAACATCTTCAGTGGGGAAAGCACGTGAGGATGAGCCAGTTTAATCAAATGCCAGAGTCCCGACTCTGCCTCTGACAACATAGAAACAGCACCACATCTTTGCTGAGCCAGAGCAGCAGGACATCAGGCCTGTCTCTCAAACGCTGGCATTATTTAACCACACATGAAAGCATGTTTTGTTCTCCTCTTACCTTGCAGCAGCTGCCAGGAGATTTTTTGCATTGGGGGCTCCTGGATCCACCGAGAGAGACTTGGCAGCTAACAACAGCTTGCTGGATGCCATAGAGATATTCTTGAGGTTTCCTATTACTTGGATCTGGTCTTCTTTCGTCTGCAAAGTCGAAAGGAGGCAGAGTAATTAGGGACTGTCCATTTCTTCCGGGCAGCATTCAGAGAGCTGGGAGAAGCATCTTGAAATAGAGGCAAGTTATCTACAGAAACTGCATTAAGCCCCATTAGTGGGCAGATCCCTAACTGGTAGAGACACTGCCCCGTGCCCAAACAGACAGACCCACACCAAGATGCCCGCAACAGGACAGCGATCCACCCCCAAGTGGGTCAGCCAAGAGCTGTGCTGTCTCACCAGAGCAAGCATTAAAAGTGGGGGAGGGAAGGAGAGGGAGGGCGAGAGAGCACCAGCTCATCAGTGCATGGACCAGGCCAGGATTCCAGCATCTTGCTCAACAATGCTGGAGTTGTCAAGGAGCTCATACATCTCAGCCTGGCACAAACGCCCAGCACTGTCTAGATATTCGGAGCTGACTGCACCCCAGAAGTTCCTGACTTGGGGAAAGACACATTTCTCACCTGGCTGACTTCCTATCAGAGACACAACCATCTGTAGGTCACACAGCAAGAGACACCCAGAGACACCCTGGGTTTCTCCTTCAGGGAGCTCACAGGAGCTCAAGAAAAAACAGCTCTGTGGTTCACACCAGACCAGTCATGTTCCCTTGTTCTGAACAAGGGCTTTATCTGTTCATCTCAAGGAGGTAATTTTTTTTAATGATTTTATTTATTTATTTGAGAGAGCACAATCAGGGGGAGTGGGAGAGGGAGAAGCGGGCTTCCCGCTGAGCAAGGAGTCCGATGCAGGGTGTGATCCCAGGACCCCGGGATCATGACCTGACCCGAAGGCAGACACTTAACCGATTGAGCCACCCAGGTGCCCCTCAAAGAGGTAATTTTTAATCATTTGACACTTGGTATTAGACACAGCCCCCTCCAATGGGCCCAATGAACCTCAAACACATGGTTTTTTACTATATTATACCATATATGAAATACAGGACACAGAGCTGCCCTCCCTCCAGAAGCTTAAGCAAACCACGAATCCTGCTGCATGATCGTGGGAAAAGTTATCCCTTATCTCTAAGAAGCATTTCACACGTAAGGTAATAGCGTCTTTAGGAATGCCAGGCCTGTGAGGTCACAGTACTTTCCAAGCAGCAAAGAGAACGCAATGGTGTGACCTGCTGACGGGTTCCCTGTGTCTGTTTGCCCAGCAGGCCTCCGGGGCAGGGAGTCTACCAGAGTCGACAGGCAAGGGTCCGCTCGAGGTAGCCGCCACCACACTCACCTGCGCTTGGCCTGCCATCTCAATGCCAGCATCGAGGAATTCATCGAAATCCTCACTGAACTTGCCAGAGGCTGCGGCCAGCTCTCCGCTCTGGCCCCGGGTGGCATGGACCACTTCTCCCGCAGACTGGTTCAGATCAGCTGCGGCTTGGTTCAGCTCACTCTGGGCTTCCTGGAAAGGCTTCGTGCTGGGAGGTAACTGCAGTGCAGAAAAAAGGCACAGACCCCATAAGAAGTTTTACTTCGTGTGGGGGAAATGAAGGAAGGCTCCGTGGAAGGACTCTCCAGAGCTGCATTTCTGAGGCATCTAGACCGAAAGGCTCTGTGTGGTCTGAGCCCACCTATGTTAAGTTGGACCTTTAACATACAGACATTATCTCACTCACTGAAACGTACTAAACACCTATTCAGTGCTAGACACAGTGGATCTAAAAGTGGCCTATCCTCAGGGGCTACAGCCCCCTCAGTAGCAGAGCCAGGGTTCACACCTGGGCAGTCTGACTCCAAGATCCACGTTCTGAAGCACCACTCCACTCTGCATGGAACCTCTCAAAGGTTTAGCTTTCTAGAACTAAAAGGCAGATGCTATTAAACTTCGAATCCTATTCTTCCAAACTAATGCCAAGGTTCTTAGTAACCTTTGCTCACATAGCTTTTGTGTGGATCAGAATTATCACTGGTGGAACTACTACTATTTGTTCCAGAGAGTTATGCCAGGTTCTTTTAGTCACACCATGTACGGTATATCCAGTATGTGCCAGACGCCAGGCAGAGAAATGTATGAGCCCAAGCCCCGACCCCAGAAAGGGGCGCACGAACAGGGAACAGGCTCTAAGAGGAAGCAGATTCCTTAGACTACTCGCTCTCTCTAAAGAAAACTTTCCTGTTTTCACTGGGCTGACCGGAGAGCACACAGCAACATGGACTCAAAGAAAGAGTGAACTTTTAAAGCTCTACCTGGGAACTTTGCTGATGGCAAAGCAAAACAAAGAAAGGCAAACTGGAGGCAAAATGGGACTCCTCAGACAGAGGTTAGCTGCTCAGACATCCCACGGAGGGGAGAAGACTCCCCTCACACCTAAGGTGAGCCCAGCCCCCCCGGGGCCCCTTCTCAATGCAAAGCCTCTCACCGAGTCCACCAGCAGCTTCTTGCTGGACTCGCCAATGCTCTTCAAGGCCACGTCCACATCCTTCTGCCCCGGGAGACAATTCACGCAGTTATTCAAGGAGTGTGAGACGGCTTTGGCCACCTGCATACACAGAGGGAGAAAAGCTCCATGAGAGAGCACTTTCCCTGCAAACACTGCTGCAGATGTGTGGGGAGCCAGCAGGGACAGTATGCAGAGCTGAAAAGCATCGGGGAATTATCTGCCAGCATCCAGCTGACGCTGTTTACCATTAAATCAGCTCACGGAGGCCTCTCACTGGGGTTAACATCCTGTCTTGGCACAGGGGCTGACAGTGATAACAGTCCGCCTTACGTGCACCCGGGACCAGACTAAGTCACAATTCTGTGACTCAAACACAGAAGTCTCCAACATTATGTCATATTCTACGACAAAGAGAGCCACCACCAAGAGAAACAGAAAGAGCACCCTTCTTGAGAGCCCCGCAGAGGCCACTGAAGTGGAAGGAGGCCTTGCGTTCTTTGGGCCCCAGTTAGGTGTCACCTTCTGGTGCCATCACGCCCGGACCGCACCCTGCCCAAGGGCAGGTGGGACGGTCTGAGCGCTTTCAGACCAACTTGGGGTTGCCCACATGCTGCCCCTTTAGGATGGGTGAGGGCCTGCTGTTTGCACTCAGGTAAAGGGTAAGGTCTTTGGAAGTGGGCTGTGTCGTTCCTTTTAAGTAGCCCATCTGCTTCCCAGCTTCCTGCCTAGAACTTTGCCTGGATGGTCTCCAGCCCACTAGTTTATTAGGTTGGCAAAGACTCATCCAGATAGGCAGTAGAGCGAGTATAAAACTTTGAGTGGCCAAACTGTTTCTACCTCACCTCCCAGCACCTCCCAGACAAGGTAGAGGGACATACTTAAGCATACACAAGTCGCCAACAAATATGCTGTGTGCTGGTTCCCGAAATTCCAACGACAGATTTCAACACCACCTCCCTCCCACCCCCCATCCTCTCCATTGACTCAATTAAGCAGATCTCCTATCGCGGGGGGTACTAGGCAAGACTTACAAAAGTGGATATCATGTATGACCAGCACTGGCATAGCACTTCGGAAGGTTCTGGAAACACCCACTGATTGAAAAACGTTCACACCAGGAAAAGAGTGCCCAGAAGACAGCCTGCCAACACGACCACCTTAGTGATGACCAAAACTGCCAATTCTGGGCCTCACCTGGGCTAGTCTCTGCTGACTCTCAGCATCCCCAGGTGCAATCAGGGCCTGCTTGGCTTCTTGGATGAGCATGGCGGAGCCTTCCATGACGTCTCGAGCAGAATCTAACATGGCATGCGCAGCTGCGGGGTCACTCGTGGATGCGGCCACTCCACGGGCAGCCTGGGCCAGCGTTTTCAGAGCTTGGGCTGTCTCTCTGGCAGCCACCCCTGGAGATGAGAGCCCACCACACTTTCTATTAGATTCCACCTAAAAGTCATACTTGACTTGCAAATCAGCCTCTAGAGCACAGCTTCACGGAAAGGAGAGCACCCTCTGACAGTGTGTGGTCCAGGTGCGGTCCAAATGACTTCTCATAAAATGTGAATTGCTATGCTTCTCCAAGTAGCAGTCCGTACCACTGGCTCTGGGCCAATCTAAGAGACGTGTAATAGCACGAGCCATGCTACAATGCTCTGGCTCCCCTCGCACACTCTGTCCTGCATGGCCACAGGCCTAAAACACCAAGTGCAGGGATAAGGACACAGATGAATCATTCAGATGCACTTCCCTTCCCAACTGTTGTTAGTGGGGCATGACTTCTATACAAGAAAGTCAGCAGTCCACAGGGGCAGCTCAGCGCCTTTCTACACGTTTACAAGCACGTAACCACCAACCAGATGGCAACAGAGCAGTTCCATCGCCCACGTCCTTCCTCCGTCAAGAACCTCTCATGCCAGAAGTAATCACTAGTGTAGCTTCAATCACCGCAGACTAGTTTTACCAGTTCTTCAACTCCTTGTTGATGGAACCCCAAGTATGTATTCTGTGTCTGGTTTCTTTTGCTATCAGAACGCTAGGAGATTCACCCATGTGGGTACATTCATTCCTCTTTCTTGCTATGTTGTGTTTCATGATACAAATTCGCCATCTCTTTATCCATTCCTCTGCTGATGGACATTTGGACTGTTTTGTGTTTGGGGCTATTAGGAATAAAGCTACCAAGAGTTCTTTACATGCATTTAGGTGACCAGATGGAATCATTTCTCTTGGACATAAACCTAGGAGCTGAACTGCTGTGTCACAGAGTAAGTTTATCTTTAGCATTAGAGGACACTACAAAACCTTCTCAGAATGGTTTTGCCACTGTACACTCCACCAGCAACGTCTGAGCGTCCTGGCTGCTCTACATCCTAGCCCAAACTAGCTAACGTCAGGTTTCTCATGGCAGCCATTCTGATGGGTGTGCCATTGTAGCTCACTGAGATTTAGCTTTTATGTCCCTAAGGAATAATGATGTTGAGTACTTTCTCGTACACTTCGTGGCCATCTGGACAGCTTCCTTTGTGGCGTGGCTGTTCATCCTTCACCTCACTTCTAAGGATGATGGGATGTGGTGACAGACTCTGAATAGAAACTAGTTCTTAGACACTACAGCACCACCTCCCACAGAATGAACACGCACCTCATACACGGCACCTAGTGCTTGGCACACCCAAGAAGAGGAAGACGACCAGAAACGCCAGAGTGCGTAACAAGAGTATCTGAACACCCTGCGAAATGCCGAGGAGCCCACCCTCGAGCGCATCTCACCGGACTGCTTCATAGATGAGGTTCAGCACTGACAGGTGTCTTGCCCATGACACACTTTCAGAGGCAGTGCCAGAGCTAGAGCTGAGGATTCTGAACTTCTGGGTCAGACTCTCTGCACAGTGCTCTTTGGGGTAGACAACTATGAGGGATTCTCATATACCATATAGAACATATACCATCCGCAAGAAAATGACACATCAACGTGTCTCTCATTCAGCTCTGAGTTGACTCTTGTCTAAAGGCTTCAGCTGGATGGTCTCTGGGTACCCGAGGCCACCTCCGACCAGCTGTTGCTTCTGCCGCATCAGCACAGACGCAGCAGGTGGTCCTTGCCTTACTGAGGACGAGGCGCCATAATACAATAAAGTGAAAGGCCCCACATCCATAACACAAGACAACTTTGCAGCGTTGTAGACTTCTAATCTGTAAATATTTAGTAAGTCGCACAGCTGGGACATAACTCTACAATCTAATCAGGGCAAACTACAAAGCTGCCAATCTACCATTCATCACATGCACATCTGAACGGAGCACACGGTACAGAAGAATTTTACATAAAGTGATTTTTTATGGCCAAGGGGAAGCCCAGAAGAGAAAACACAAAGATAAATAAAGTGAAGGTGAAGGAGAGAAACAAGCTGAGGAGAGCAGTCAATTCCCTTTTATGTTTAAGCTTCTGGCACAGGCTTGAAAGATGCCCTTGCTCAGAAAGGCACCAGATGTGGTCAAGACCTCATCTAGCTCTGGCTCTGCTGAGTAGCTGCCTTCTCCCTCCGGGCCTCCAGTTCCCACATGTTTTGGGAGAGGCTGAGATCACCGCTCTGACTGTTGAAAATTCTAGGCTGTGATTTCTAGACATCTCTTGCCTTTTCATTTATTATACAGTCTCCTGACTTCATTTCTATTTGAGCTGTACATGACTTTGAAAGAATAAAACATTTATCACTCACAATTAGGAAAGTCATGTTTATGCAAAAATCATTTACTGAAAAAACTTTTATGGACCCAGACAAATTTTTAAAAAGGCAGAAACCAAAGGAGCTGAACGCTTAAAGCTTAGGCTGATCTATCCCACGTGTTTTCTGCTGAGGACTCACTGTGAGATCTCAAAGCACCTCGAGGATCCACTTTGGAGGGATCAGGTTTCCAAGAAAGAGGAAGCTACACCATCAAAGGAATGAAACAAGACGATGAGAGGCCAGGGAGCCCAATGAACATCGATGGCTGTACAAGGCTCAGTTCAGAGTGACTTTTCAGTGTTTGTGATGACACTTAACAGGGTCAGGTCTCCAGGCAAACACCACCCTCCGAATGACAACGTTCCTGCAGTCCAGGGTACGCTACAAAGCCAGAACTGCCAGTGGGAAACTCAAAAGCAGATCACTGTGGCAATAACCACAATCCTTTGAAGACACAGTTTACTTTCACAGTATTCTTGCTATCTGGATCCTAAATTATGTTCAGGAACAGAGCCTTAAGAAAATCTATCAATGATACGTGATGTAGTGAAAAGCTCTGTAATGGTATTACTGCTGATTAGCATTCATGTAGGTTGTGTGGAGACGGCACTAGCCCACATGGCAAACTCACAAGGTAAAAACCTGGTTATGACGTAGGTTTTCAATCTGTCACACAGGATCTGAAAAGGGGTCTATGTACAACTGTATTCAGCCCACCAGAAATGTAGTTTGAATACTGCCCTGGCCAAACAAAACACATCTGTGTTAGAATCCAGCCAGTGGGCAGCTACCATGTAACTTCTGAATATCCTGCACACCTCATTTGAGGACGAGAGACCCGGGGAGAGGCTAAGACCTGGGGAAAGACTGTCCACACACTGTTCTCTCCTTGCTTCCCATCCATTCTCCAAAATGCTTGGACTTGCCTTCGACAAGGAAAGAGTGACCCTGTTTTTCCCAAAGCCAATGGATGCTTTCTAAGTCCCTCTCTTAGGTGACTTTCTGGGTAGAAACCACCTCTCTGACTCTAGAGATATTCCTCTCTCCCGATTTCCTTGCTCTTTTCCAAGGCTGTATGTTCTCACTTCTTTCAAAGATCTCCAATGCTGCTTAGCCTTCTTCTTATTAAATATTTGGGTTCTGCAGGGTTATATTTGATAACCTTTTTCTTACTCCATCATTCCCCCAGGCAAACTTATCTATATTTCCACAGTTCCAATTATTATCATTATATTAAACATTTAAAAATTGTTATCTCCAGCCCAGACTTCTCTGCTGAGATCCAGAGGCTAATTTCTAGCTGCCTAATGGGCACCTGGGCTTGGGACATCCTACGGATGCCACAAACTGAATGCATTTACGGTTGAACCTATCATCCCTAAACTCCAGCCCCTGCCGCACCTGCCCATGGCCCTGTGTTTCCATCACGGTGATTCTCTTCATTCATCTCAGGCCAAACACTTAGAGCTGTCCATGTTGCTCTCCTTATTCCCATCCCGGCCATTTCTAACTAGTCTAAGCCAAAGCCTAACAGCTTTTAGGTCTCCCTTTAATCCATCCCTTCATTTCTGCTACAGGCCACACCCACCTTTTATATGGATGAAGGCAGCAGCCTTCACGCTGGTCTCCCTGCCTCCAACTTTGTTTCCCTCCATTTTAGCTGCATATGAGAGGAAGGGTAACCTATGTAAAAGACAAACTAAACCATGTCCATGGATGAAAATTCTTCAATATTTTCACATGCTCTTAGGTTAAGTTTTCAATGATTTAAGTTGGCTTAGAAGGCTCTTTAGGATCTGACCCAGCCTTCCTTTCTGGCCTTAACTTCTTACTCCTCATCTTTTACCTGAGCCCTCCTCCGGTCACTTGGTCAGCCTTCTCTCCTCTTACCTTTGGGACTCGATATACACTGTTCCACTTCCCCAACCACCCATTCAGCGCCTGCCAAAACTAAATGGTGCTGTTTCTAGGCTGTTTTTCACACACAGACTAGACAGTCTGTCATCCTGCATGTTATCAGTATCAGATGAGGCAACTTGTAAAGCAGTCTTCCTTCCACTAAAGAGGCCATTTCATCAGGTACACCAAATCTGGCAAGATTCCAGAAACGTGCAGAAATTTTTGAAACTCCTATCTCTCATGTGCCCTCTGCTTTGTAGGAATTTATAAATACTTTCCCTCCTCCTTGAATGCTAAATAAATGCTAACAATCCTTAAAACCCTGATCAGGTGGCCAGTTCACTCTTGACAGTTTCTCTTACTCTCCCATTAGGACAAAATTCTTATTCTTGCAGGTACTATACTACAGAGAACTACTTTGTGCTCCTCTTGTCTCTATTCTCAAAGTAATAAACACAGTTTAAAAAAAAATCTAAGAGGACTTTGGTTACAGTATTGGCAGAATAGCTTATCACTGATCAATTCCCCTCACAGACACATTAGAAAAATCATACAAAACGTGTTTGACAGCAGTGGAGAGAAACCAAGGCACTAAGAGGGATAAGATTTTAAAAAGAAAGAGAGCATGGTGTGGGGTGGGGGGGTGTACAAGGCTGCTTCCCCCTCAAGGCATTCCTTCATTTGTAAACTGTTGCCCAGAAACTGAGCAAAACTTCCTGCAATCTCATGGGGCTGCGAGGATTAAAAAGCATGGGCCTGAGCCCATGGAAGAGAATGGCCCTGGTAAACATCACCGATGTTTTCATGGGATACACAAAGGCCTATGTCCTAAAAAACAAACTGGAGATAGACCACACAATTTCCAATCAGCCCAGTCCCTGCTCATGTTATGGTGATCTGTCTAGATGTTCACTACATGCCAGGAACAAAGAATAATCCTTCATAGGGAAAGAAACACAATCCAGAGCCTCACACTATCTCTTCAGTTTAAAATACCAATGTCTAGGGTGCCTGGGTAGCGCAGTCGTTGGGCGGCTGCCTTCGGCTCAGGGCGTGATCCTGGCGTTCCAGGATCGAGTCCCACATCGGGCTCCTCCGCTGGGAGCCTGCTTATTCCTCTCCCACTCCCCCTGCTTGTGTTCCCTCTCTTGCTGGCTGTCTCTGTCAAAATAAATAAATAAAATCTTTAAAAAAATAAATAAATAAAAATAAAATACCAATGTCTAGCATTAAATTAAAAAATATCAGAAACACCAGGAGGTAAGACCAACAGCTTGAAAACCAAGAGGAGAAAAATGACAGGCCAGGAACGCAGGCCCACAGGTGATCCAGATCTCAGAATTATTGAACCAGGACTTTCAATAACTTGTGATAACTAAATAGAAGAAATCAGATGGCAAGATAGAAAATTTCAGCAGAGAAAGGAAAGTGTAAGGAAACTATCAAGTGGCTAGTTTCATACTGAAAAATAGGAGATTTCAAATTAAAAACCTGGAAGAGGTTGAAAGCAGAATAGACAAGGCTAACGAGAGGAAGAGTGGGCTGCACACTGAGCAAATGAGAATATGCAGAATAAAGCATGGAGAAGAAAAGTCACAAGTACAGGAGAGATTAAGAGACACATAAAACGGTGGAAACATGAAACATATATCATAACTGGAATCTACAGAGAAGAAGAGGGGAAAAAATGTGACGGAAACACTATTTGAAAATACAGTGCTTGAGAATTTTCTAAAACTGACCTAAGACAACAAATTGCATTTTCAAGCAGTACTAAAACCCACAGCAGGATAAACACCCAATAAAACTTCTCTAGGCACATTGCTTGAAAAAAGACTGAAAAATTTAAAAGAAGCTAGTAGAGGGGAAAAATAGAACCACATTGAGACTCTCTACTCCAGGAAACAAACTGAGGTTTGTGAAAAAGGAGGGGGGGATGGGGTAACTGGTGATGGGCAATAAGGAGGGCATGTGATGTGATGAGCACTGGGTGTTACACGCAATAATGACTCACTGAACATTATGTCAGACACTAATGATGTACTATACTATACTTTGGCTAATTGGTTTTAAATAAAAAAATTTTAAAAATAAAAAAAATAAAAAAACCCCATTATCTTCCAAAAGGAGACTGACAGCTGACTTCACAACAGAAATAAAGGAAGCCAGAAGACAATGGAATAACATCTTCAAAGTTCTGGCAGAAAACAACTGCCAGCTTAAAATTTGTAAATTATCTACCAAAGATAAAGGCTAAACAAAGGCAGTTTTAGACAAAAATGGATGGAATTTGTTACCAGTAAAGTCACACTGAAGGAAATGAAGGGAGTTCTTCAGGCAGAAATGAAATAATCCCCAGTGGAAACACATGGAGAGGGAGGAAGAAATAAAGAACAAAGGAAAGGGTAAATGTGGAGGTGAATCTCACTGGTACTGACTGTATCAAACAACATGGAGACTGTATGGAGATTAACGTATCTGTGTAATTATAACACACAACAGTGAAAACAAAGAATGAACTGGAAGAAAGGTAAAGGGAGTTAAAGTGTCCCACGATTCTTGCGCTATCCAGGAAGTGGTGAACATTCCTATATCAGACTTTTAACAATCCCAGAATAGTCAATGAATATATAACGAACAAGTTACTCAAGGAGAGAGAAACAGAACTTAACAGATACATATGAATTTGAAGAAAGGCAAGAAAGGAGAGAGACAAAGGAATCCAGCACAGGTAAGTCATTCAGAAAACAAAGAGTAAAAGGATAGATTCGAATCCCAATGTGTCAGTAATTACATTATAGGCAAATGGAACACATACTCCAATTGAGAAAAGAGATTGATGGAGGCGCCTGGGTGGCTCAGTGAGTAAGCATCTCCTTCAGCTCAGATCATGATCCCCAGATCCTAGGATCGAACCCCCTGTTGGGCTCCCTGCTCAGCAGGGAGTCTGCTTCTTCTCCCTCTCCCTCTGCCCCCCCCCCCACTTGGGGTCTCGCTCTCTCTAATAAATAAAATCTTTTAAAAAATTTTTAAAAAAGAAAAACAACTCCTTCCTCTGCAAAATGACTACATGATGTCCACAGCATACAAGTTAAATAAAAGCATAAAAAAAGTTGAAAATAGGATAAGATAGATCATGCACATTACAATGAAAACAAACACACAAAACTATATGCCCCAAACTATAAAACAGTATTAAAAGGAAAATCCAAGTAAGTGGAGGGACATACCATATTTGCAGATTAGAAGCCTCAAGAATGTGAAAATGTCACTTATCCCCAAACTGATTCACTGTAACTTCAATTACAAAAAGAAAAAATGAACAGGTTTTTCTGGGGGTAGAAACTGACAGGCTGACTGTAGAATATATGTGGAAATGCAAAGGACTAAGAATAGTCAGCATTACTTGAGAAGTAACGAAGACAGAGGATGTATATAACCAGATATTAATACGTAGTATAAAACCCTAGTAATTAGGAAAGTGTGCTACTAAGGTAGGGAGAGGTAATTAAATCACTGGAAAAGAAGCAAAAGATCAGAAGCCAATTCACATATAGATTTCACTTAACGACCAAGTGGCAATGAAGACCACATGGCCACTTCAGTGACTGGCGCTGGGTCAAACAGATATCCAAGAGAAAAAACAGTAAGGACCTCTTTGCTCACATACAAAACTCAATTGCAGATGGATCGCAGTTCTAAATATAGGAAGTAAAACAAAGCTTCTGGACTGCAATAGAAGAGAAATCTTCATGATTTTGGAGAGGCAAAATTTTTAAAAAGGATACAGAAAAGTTAGTAACCATAAAGGAAAAGCATTGTAAATAGAACTATATTACAATTCTAAAAAAATCCGTTCATCAAGAAACAGCTTTGAGAGTGAAAGGTAAGTCCCAAGATAAAAGAAATACATATAAATGAAAATTCCTACAACTAAGAAAGATAACTCAAGGTTTTTGGTTTTGTTTTTTGTTTTTTAAAGAGCAAAAGGCATGAACAGGCACTTTACAAGATGTCCAAATGGCCATATATGAAAAAATCCTCAACTGCATTGCTCACCAGGGAAATACAAATTAGAACCATAATATGATACTACTATACACTCAGGAGAATAGCTAACAACGTTGGCTGGCAACAGAAAATGGAGACAGGAATGTGAGTAGCTGGAATGTTCACATGCTGCTGGAAGGACATAGTTGGATATTAGCACAGGCTGGACCCAGCAACTCCATTTCTAGGTATCTATTTAGAAAATGCTTATTTATGTTCATTAAATAGCATGCACGAGAACTATGCATAGCTTTACCCACCAATGGTGTAAAGAGTCACCAATATACTCACATAATGAAATATTACAGGAAGCAACAGAAAGGAAAGAACTGCTTCCGACATCACATGCGTCTCACACCACAATGCCAGAAAAAGCAGCGAAAATACATGGACACACCTTGCATGATTCCATTCATAGTTAAAAACAGGCCAATCAAGCCCCCATCCCATTCCCTTCCTAGAGCCACTCAACTCTGTGAGCTTTCTTCTTCTTCTTCTTTTTCTTTTTAAAAGATTTTATTTATTTATTTGACAGAGAGACAGCCAGAGAGAGAGGAGGAACACAAGCAGGGGAGTGGGAGAGGAAGAAGCAGGCTCCCAGCGGAGCAGGGAGCCCAATGCGGGGCTTGATCCCAGGACCCTGGGATCACGCCCTGAGCTGAAGGCAGGTGCTTAACGACTGAGCCACCCAGGCGCCCCTGTGAGCTTTCTTCTGACACATTTCCTATTTCCGAGTAATGGGCTTCTAATGAAACTTCTCAGTGTTTCTATTTTAGGTAACTATAGTCTTCCTATTATGTCCACTTCCTACTAGGAAGCCAATTCCTTATTTAAAACTGGTGTTTTTCCTAGAGTTGATAATTACACAATCTGTTTCTTATATAGCCTCCTGCTTAAGGATGTCTCCTGCCCTTATGTGTAGCTTGTGTCTCCAATACTCAAACCCCCTCAGGGTTTTGCAGCATAAACCGGCTTGTTTCTTGTCGGCTGCCCTATCCCTGGAGACCTCTGGTTTTTGTTCACTGGCTCTATCAGCTGCCACTCATCTGTTCTCCTTCCATCTTTGCAAATTTCACTGCCATCTTATTTGTTGTCATCTTTTTCTCTTTTTTTAAAAATTCCTTTAATTGAGTGAGATTTCAAGAGTCAGACAGAGAAGTCCTAGAAGTCTAGAATATTGTTTCTTATAGTCTAGAAGGGGTGATCCACAAATAATTTGGGGCATTCATATTTTATTCATCTTCGTATGCTTATGCGTATCAAGCCCAGTAACAAGCACATAGAGAGTGCTTGAAAAATCTGTAAACTGCTGTTGAAAAACAAAGTTAGGTTCACGGTCAAATCAATGAACCCCAGCTGCTGACCCCCACCACCCTCCCCGCGGTCTGCACCTGGCCACGGGGCATCACGAAGGTGTGAGTCTCACCTGTGTAGTGCTCATTGCCTTGAGCAGCACAGGTCAGGAGCTGTGCCATGGATGAACCCACTGCCTTGGATGTACTTCCGAGGTCTTGAGCACATTTTTCCAGCTGTAAGAATATCCAAGGGGGAAGACAACTTAGAAAAAAACTAACATACACTGAAGTCTTAGCATACAAATAATGCACATCCAACAGTGGCCCTTAGCTCTTTCCCACTTAATAGCAGTGGTGTCAAGAGTAAGTAGGGTGACGGAGGGGAAAGAGCCCTTGCTTCAGAATAAACAAATCTGGGCTCACGCCCCTGCCCTCTGCTTCCTTCCCGCACATGCTAGCTCTCAGAAACTGGGCAGGTTACTGAACCTCTGCATGCCTTGGTTTCCTGAAGAGATCCTAATACTTAAGCTTGGAAAGTTCTCAGAATCAATGTAGGTACTCAACAAATGGTAACTATTAGCATCATGCCTTTAGAAGCTAATTTAGAAAGTCTGCAACAAATCCTTAGCGAGAATTAATTATGCCTTGGCAGGAAGTGGGCAGACATCCAGCGGTACCGCCTTCCTGGCATGTGGGACCATTAACATTGTTCATTTCGATCTTTATACTTCGAGGAGTTCTAACCAGAAGGAAATGCAATAGAAAGAGAGGTTTGCCGTGGTAAATGAGATTATGAAAATGGGCAAAGTGTTTGTTTCCCACGAACAGCACGTCATCTTGCTTCGTCAACTGAATAAATAATTCAGAGAACAAAGTTTCTGAAGGCTCAGGGTATAGACAATTATCCGATTACTAGATGAGGACAACATTTTGGAACAGAACCTACAGGCGGATCGCGAGAGCACAGAGAGGTGTCAGAGAATGTGTGCATTTTTTAACTCCACAACATTGCTTCCCAAGATAGGCAGTGCCTTCAAATGTAAAAGAAACTGTAGCCAACAATACGTTCTAGCTGACAAAATGTTCTAACGCAGCACACACATTCTTCTGGGGCAAACAGTTTCTTTAAAAATTACATGGGGTTTCTTGCATTCTAACGGACCAGCAGGTTTCTGTAAAGGCAGAATTCATGTCACGTTGGCCTCTCTCGGGCTCCCTGGAGTCCAGGAGTTTGCAAAGGGACACTTGGACTCCATTACAAAGGTGCTGGCCCTGCAGCTGGTCCTGACTTGATCACTAGCTGGGTGACTTTAGTTAGGGGACGTCAATTCTCTGAGCCTGAGTTTCCTCGTCTTCACAATTAGCAGGACCATGATTTAGCATTTTCTGAGGGCTTCCTATGTACCAGTGTTCCATGGCAAACTATGTGCTCTGTAAGTCCCTTCAAGTTTGCAGTACTTCCAAAGAGCAGCAGTAGTCAAGAGTAGACGCTCTCAAGGTGAAGGAGCAAGAGCACGGTATCGGAGTCCTGTAGGTCTGGATTCAAACCGTGGTTCTGTCAGCTGGCAGACACTGGACAGAATAGTAACAACCTACCTCTGCACCTCTGTTTTCTCAGCTGTAAAATGGGATTAACAAAACTCGCTCATCAAGGTTACCATCAGGATAAACTAGATTGATTTTGTAAACACACAGTGCTTACAAGGTATTTACCAAATGGTGGTATTTATCAGCAATGTTCCATAACGTGGAAAAGGAGGTACGTACAAATCAGAAGAACCGGTTAAATTTTAGCCAAGAAAACACTGACACAGGCATCAGGAGGTACCATAACATGATCAAATGAGAGCTCTGTCCCCGCTAGTCCGCTGGCTGGTGTGGCTGTACTGGATTAAAGTGCTTTGCTGTTATCCATTGCAGCCGTCTTGCGCTAAGTATATGGTTTTTCAAATCATGCTTGCTGAAAATATTTTCTGCGTCTACCTTTATAACCTCCTTGCTACCTATATTACAGATAAAATATGTGAGACACAGAGGAGACACAAGACTTGTCTACAGCTAGCTGAGAATGCAAGCTGGAGCTAGAGGCTAGAACTCCTACTTTTAAAGCTAGTTCCTCCAGCTGCACCGGGTGTTCTTTTCAGAAAAAGGCTGTGGGATCAGAACACTGGCTTCAAACACTAGGATGTGTCTTGTTTATGAAAAACAGGGACAGACACTTGTTCAGCCCCAGCCAAGCCCCAGGAAGGCAAGACACAGAACCATGATCAGAGGCCCCTTCAGGGCCTTTATCTCAACACAGTTCTTTAAAATGGGGCTATTCTAGGGCTCTGCCTTCCAAATGTGTGAGATTCAAGCACACCAACTCCAGCTTCTAAAAATGCTGCACCGTGATCAGAACCCGAGGCGGCGTCCCACCCCGCAGCGGGCTCTCACATTCCTTACCGTCTCCCCCGGAAGCGGTTTCAGCTGACTCTCCACGGCAGCCATCTTGGCGTCCTGCAGTTCATTCTTGAGTGTCTGCACGGTGCTCAGCGCTGAGTCGATTTCCATAGGACCACAGGCTTCATGGGCCTGGCAACAGAGTTGGGAAGATGTGTACAGTCTGCCCAGGAAAAGTGTCCCCATATTTTGCAATGTACGAAATGCTCTTCTGATGTACCCAGTGATTCTCCAGCCCTGGCAATAGGAAGCCAGTGGAGTGTGCATTTCCTGATAGAGCAAAATCAACCTTGGTCAGTCCTAACTTCCCTAAATAATCAATTATGTATGTCTCATAAGTAGATATACTTAAAGTCTCCTTGAAGCTGTTTTTATCTGAAATGCATTGTCACTCAGACCAAGAGGAACCCTCTTCACCACGTCTGGGTTCTAGACAGTACCTAGCACACAGAGGCTTGAAAAGCACGTGGTGAGTGGCTGAAGGAATGAACGCGTGAACCCAGGACTATGGGGACAAGACTTTATCAACCTTACTGATTGTCTACAAATTTCTAGACTATAAACCATTACCTATCCATACTGAAAATTACAAAAAAGATTTTTTTTCCTTAGCAATTGTTTTAAGAAAACTACTTCATTCTCTTGATCACTTCAGATATTGGTCTCCAGATGGTTTGATCACATCCCCCCATACACATGTTAATAAATTATAGGTGTAAAATTATTGATCGGTATGCCAAATACTGGTAAATCTTAATTTCTTTCTTTTTTTTAGGTAACAGTGACAACAGCAGCAGTAAATACTAACTGATTAACTGCTATGTGCCAGTAGTACACAGTGGAGAAACTGAGGCACAGAGAGGTTAATGAACTTGCTGAGGTCACAAAGAATTAGTGGATGGCAAGGCCAGAATTTGAATGCAGGTAGTCTGATTGCAGAGCCTATACTCTTAACCCTTACACTACATAAGACAATATATTTTAAAGCTCCCAGTATCTTCTTACACCTAGTGGACAGTCTTGCTTGAGTCCCACTTTGAGGCTCATAGCTCCCGAGCAGTGGAGGTGCGTATCTCTGAGGCTCATTGACGAAACTTGTAAGATGCAGATGTTCAGGTTCTATGACCAAGGACTCATTCAGTTGATCAGGGGTGAGGCCCAGGAACCTGCATTCTGAATGCTCCCAGGTGATTCCAGTGTAGGTGGTCCTTGGACCTCTTGTTGAGAAACACAGCTCAAGATATTTTAATTCAATATTATCCTAAATCTCTGGATATTTTTCTTTGGTGACATAGCCCACTGCTCATATTAAGAATTCAAATCAGCTTCTAACCTTCTTCCCTTGCTCAGGGATGAGGCCTTCTGTTTCTATAAAGGGATCACTACAATCAGGAAAAATGAATTCATGCCAGAACTTCATGCTAATAACATATCAAACAGTACAGTAATGAGGTCTGTTGGTAATTAATAAGTGTTAGACACAGAAACTCATTAATCCTTAATTCTGTTCTACTGAAGACCTTGTTAAGGTGAATGCTCCCATGTAAAATGGGAAAAGCTTTCAGGGCAAAAAAGGTAATATAAACGACCCCTCCCCCAAATAAATTTGCCGCCTAAATAATTTATTAAATGCACAAAATAATACCTGGAAGATACCATCGCTTATTTTGGCCTACAATTTACCTGGCACCAAAAAACTGATGACTACCTATCTCCCCTAAGATTGTGAAAAATGGACCATTGCCTGTCCTGGGGTACGGGAGGGTGGAGCATGTAACCTAAAATAGTTTGACAAAAGTTATGTGTAACTGGAAGGTGATAAACTATGTCTAGGAGATAGTGGCTAAAAATGGTGAAAGTTAACCTACAGGGCATCTTTCAAAGGTCAAGCAAATAGAACAGACAGCTCTGCCCAGAAAAATGCCCAGCAGTGTTCAGGTCGTGGGGAATCCCCAGGCCACACCCGTCTGAGCTCCGTTCCCAGTGAGCTCACTGCTGTGACGAGGGTCCACTTGCCTTCTGTGAGGCGGTGCGCAGCTCCGCCAAGCTGGTGGCAAGGTTCTTGGCACACTGGCTCAGCTGCATGGCTGCAGCCTGGTCACTCACGGTGGGCACTGCGGCTTTGGCAGAGGACACCATCTTGCTTCCAGGCTGTGGAGAGAGGAGCAGAAAGCGAGTCGGCTCCTGAGCAGAAGTCGGAGGAGAGACCCCAACAGCAGTGCCGCCCATCAGCCAGAACTTAGTCCTAAAACAAGGAATATCAAAACCGTCTAGACTACCGCTGAAAACTTCCACCCCAGGTCAGATACTCTCGGGCAGCACACTCTAGAAGTGTTAAGAAAAAGGAAAAAAAAGATGGGTCACTGAGACGGGCAAAATTAGGACGGTGGCTTGAAATTCTCATTTAAAACAGATTTCAAAGAGAGTTTATTAAATACATTTCTTTGTTTCTTAGAACAGCCCTTTAATCTGTATCTCTAAAACATCCAAATAGACTGCTTTAGAAAATGTGGGTGGACAAAATGAAAGAAAATTACCTGTCACATCACATCTCACTAACCAGGATAACCTCACCATGCATGGATGTCTGTGCGCATGCATATAGATACTTCCAAACACAAGATCATACTATTTATTTTATTTTTCAAACTCCGTTTCACATATTCTATATTTTTAATAGCTGTATAGTATTTCATTGTAGGCATCTGTTATTCTTACTCCTGTGTTGTTGGCATGTTTCCATTTTTTCCCAGTGGAATAAACAATAGTATGATAAATAGCTTTGTAGCTAAAATTTTCCACACATTCATAATTTTCTTTGCATAAAACTTTAAAAGTACAATGTCTGGACCAAAGAATATATACTTTTAGGGGCTTTAATATAGACGTTATAAAACTGCTCTTAATAAAGTTGAAACAATTTAAGTGTCAGAAAATAGACATTAATGACAGAAGTTAATATTTTAAATATTTAAATAACATAAGAGAATTCATTAAAAAAAAGCCAGCCTGAAATGTGAGTAGATAACCTCACTTAATAAAAACAACTGATACACGAAACATATTGAATATTGTGACAATCAAGGAAACGCAAAATCAAACAATAAGAACTCTACTAAGAAACTGTCAACAACCTAGTTTTTAAACAGCTGATTCCCCAACTTGGAAAAGATGTATAAGAAAATGTGCTCCATGCCTTGCTACATGTAAATTTAGATTTACTCAGCCCTCCAGAAGGGCAATTTTACAACACATATGAGTGAAGTTTAAAGCATTATCAACTCTTTGGTCTGTCGATTCCTGTTCTACTTATTTCTAACTCCGCCTTATTCTTGTAACCACCTGATGTGTGTATGATCGCAAAGTCGAAAGAATGAAAGAAAAAGGAAAAGTAAGAGCGGGGACACAGTGGACCCTAAAACATGTCTACATGGCTCTATCGTAATACCCTAGAAGCCTGCCAGTGGTGGGGACAACACAACTGGCTCCAGGACCTCGAACCACCCCAATGAGAAGAGAAACACCTGTCCAAGCCACAATGCTCAATGTCCCCAAGATAAAAATAAGCCACCTGCAATCCTCTTTCTAGGAATTTATCCTAACAATTCCAGAGGAGTACAAATAGTTGAGCACACATGAAGACTTTGATCCTATCACAGGTTGTTTATGATGGCAAGTAATTGAAAACAACCCGGACCTCTAGTGGCTAGGGAAAAGCTAAACAGAGTGCATAGCCGTGGCCATACGGTAGATTATTCAAAACCATAAATGCTCATAATACAAATGTTAATGTGAAAAACAGAGTTTACACACAATAAATCCCAATTTAAAAAAATGTATACAGGGACGCCTGGGTGGCTCAGTCGGTTAAGCGTCTGTCTTTGGCTCGTGTTGGAGTTACAGCCCTTGGAAAATTAGCTCAATAGACTTGTCAGTGAGTCCTAGAACCACAGGTTCAATGAGAAAAGGACAAGGAAGAGGATCACTTGATCTCATAAACTGTTCAGGAGATAGAAGTAGACAGGAAGTGCTGAGGGATTGACATACAATGAGTATATAAAAAGGGAGTTTTCCTACCACTTAATAGTCCCATTTTATTTTCCTTAAAGTGAATGTACCCCTCAGCAGAAACAGACAGCACTTACTAATTGTACAACTGCCACAAAAAAGATCACACCTTTGGAGAAGATGCACTTTACCACTTCTTCTTCCCTAGTGTGTGAATAACAGCATTAGACTCTCTGGAAACTGACAAACTTACAGCAATACCTAGTACCAGGCTGTTGAACAAAACTTACAACGTATCACACGTTTTCCCTCACAGAGGAGAAATAAAGATGAGACTCCCAAGAAAAATGGATTATGGGCCATCTCCCAGGGCAATTTCCCTGCATATTAGCATTCTGCTTCACCAAGCTAAATCCACCTCTCTTGAAGGTGGAAAGATAATGGAAAGGCCTTTGAAGGTCTGCTTACTGCAAAGACTTGGCTGTGGCTGTGGAACCGGGTAATTCTTCTCCTTAAGAATAAAGGGCACCCCCTACCTGGGCACAACCAAGGTGACTGCGTTTGTTACCTGGAGGAAGTTCTGGCTGGAGATGATGAGAGCCAGTTGGGCGCTAAGGTCCTCTGCTTGGGCTTGGCTCCCTCTCACCCCCTGGACCAGCTGAGGGATGTGATCGGCCACCGCCTACAGGAAGCAAAGAAAATTAAAACAGAGCACACCCAACATGGTGAATGACCAAAACAGAGTGGAAAAGGACCCCAGGGATGGATGTTCTGGGGATGTGCTATTCCACTGGGGCCATGCTTGTCCCAAACCTTGCATTTACCCAGCACTTGTAAGCCAGCTGGGTCCTTACAAACACTGAATCCTAACACAGTACATCTGGGTAGCTGTCGCCCACACATGCTCTACCCTGTGCTCCTGAAAGTCCCAATACATTTAAGCACAGTGCAAGTCTCTGTAAGGACATCTTAAAAGCATTTGCCCACTTGCAACGAATACCAACCTGGCTAACTATGGTTTAGAGCTTCAAAGCAAACAATCTATACAATTCATGAGCGGATAAACTCAAGTCACACAGTCCAATGATGAGAAGAAAGTAAGAGAAGTACTCATCTGCCAGCCCACGTCAGCACTTCGATTTCTCACTTGGCAGGTACGTGTTCTGTCCATCACCTTTCCTGTCACTACAGGTCTTCGATCTCAGAGTGGCCCTTCTCATTTCTCAAACTGGAAATCCCAATGCCCAGGGTGGAGGAGGGAGGAGAGCATTTCTGTGCCTTATGAGACCAGCCTACAATCTTCTCTGTGTTCTTCCCTCTGTGACCCCTCCTCACTTGACTGGCCAGGTCCTCAACAGTCATAGCACAGTGGCCCCCACTGCTGATGAAGGTCCCAAGCCTGCTGACCTATTTTTTTTTGGAACCCATTCCAGCAAGGGTTACAAAAATATATTTCCATGAGATTTTCCTGAGATCCTCTTCAGACTGGCTCCAGTAGTCTGGTCTACTTTCCTCTCTCCCCTGCAGCCTGATACATAGTAAAGCTCTCATCTCCTGACAGTGACTCCCAGACACTGAGTATCTTCAGTCTCTGCAAAAAGGGGTGGGGGGTATTTCATCCTGTAAGATTGTCCTGGACACGAGTAGCAAGTGCTCTCTGAGAAGAGTTTTCTCACCGGTGCTGGCAGCTGACTTGAGGCTCTAAGAGACAACACAACCCCCCTTACAGGGGACTGGCTCTCAGGAAAATCCCTTCGTTCTCCACGAAGTCCCGAGGACAGGGCCTTATGGCATCGCTGACACCTTTCTGCTCCTCAGGGGGGTGCTGGCCTCAGAGAACCCAGAATCAGGACCTGGAGGGCTCTGGGAGGTTCTCCTCAGCAGTAAACCATCCCTGAGGTAGAAGTCACGTCACCATGCCCATGGGAACCGTATCACAGAGGAGATGTGAAAAAGGAGGGATAGTGAAGTCAACTCGCAAACCCTGGCAAAGATCCAGCTCTCCACTCAGCCCCCACTGCTCACTGCAAACACCTTTGGGAGACATACTGCCAACATGTGGGCAATGGCAACGCAATCATATGTTGTATCTGGCACCGTTCAGGGGTGTCCTGGGAGGGCAAACTCCCTGGGCCTTCAGAAGCAGCAACAAAGGTGTTCACTGTGCCGTTTGGAGCATGGTGGTTTCAACATGCCATCAAGGCCCGGGTCTCGGAAGACCAAACACGCAACAATAGAAAGCCTGAAAGCACATCGTCACTGAGGCCACACGGGGTGAAATAAACCCTCCGGGTGCAATCCGTGCAAAGCAGGGAATCAGCTCTCCTACCAGCACACACTGAAGGCAAAGGCCCACCTCTCAGAGGGAGAAAGGCACTCTGGAATTTCAATGCTTCGTTACTATTCCAGAGCCCTAAATCGGCCTTGTTATCGGTCCTCCTCGATGTGGTCTCTTGAAGAGAAAGTAAAGAATCTAGACAAAGGAAAGACAATGCTGGAAAAAGCACCATGCTCTCCCTTCAGACACGGGCCATCCACTTATGGGACAAAAACCAGACGTGTGTGTGCGCGTGCGCACCTGGAACAGGGGAGCTGGAACAAACTGCATCAGGGGCCTGGATGATCAGTCGTAACCGAATTATCCGGCACTTGGCCCTCGAATGCTATCAGCGTCATCTACAGTGGCCGGAAGCTCACCTTGCAGCTCTGGACCAGCTGCTGCTGGGCAGCGGGGTTCTTGTTGGACACGGCCGCGTTCTGGGAGGCGGCGATGGTCTGCGTGGCAGCGGCTGCGGCCTGCTTGGCTGCCACCTGGAGAGGAGAGCGACAGGAGGTGAGCCAGGCTTTGAGTGTGCCCCCCGCCCTGATATCTGCCCCTCCCGCTGAGGGCCTGGCACGAAGAGCTGCACGCGTAAGCAAGGGCGCTCCAGGCCCAGACTCTGCCTTCTGACGAGCCTCATCTAACAATGCCCTGTTATCTCCGTGTGGTTTACAATCCCTGGGACAAGCGATAAAGACAGGCACGCTTGGAAGCTCAAGTTCCAGCGTTCATTTGTCTCTCTCAAAAAGATAAGGGACAATTAATGCCAAGACCGCGATGGCACTGATAAGCGGCACCAAGTCTAAATGTTTTAGGGGAATTGGTTTTTTCCCACAAGCAGCGCAAACGCTGGTGTGCTCATGGCTCTCCTCTCGCCACCCGTGGGAAGCCTTGCTTCAGAAAGGCCCAGACTTCCCCACCAGAGTTCTTAATTGTGCCTCCACATCCTTCCAAGAACAAGGAGGCCAGTTGTGTTCCAGAATCTGGCAGACTACACGGAGGGATTTGTCAGGCAAGTTCTCGGCCTCCAACCTCCCGAATTTTAGTGTAAGAGTCTCCTGTGTACGTTTGTGAGAAACATTTATTTTCTTACAGAGTTTGTGTTTACTGCGATTTCCTCCCCCTTGCCCCAGAAGAAATACACGTTCTGAAGAATGACAAAAATATTGTCTTATTACCCCATTCCACACCTCTCCACCAAAGCCCAATCCCCATTCTCCAGTCATTCCGAGTCTGTATTTTCTACTGGGAGTCCTCAGAGAGTCACTGCCTCTGACGAAATATATATATTTTTATCTAAAGGTCCTTTCTGAACATGGGCATCCCTTAATGCCAGGGGGAAAAAAATTCCTATTTCCTCCTGAAAAAAAAAAATTGAATTCTATTCAAGATTGCTAAACTCAGAAAACTCTTTGCTGACTAAAACCAGGAGCTGAAGCTATTTTTCAAAGTGTCCAAGTGCCACTGAACCTAAATGTACAAGGTACCTAAAGCAACATTTCAAATTGTTTATGAGGACCTTAGGCATTCAACTATATCGTTAATCTTGATTTAGCTTCCTTTATATGGGTGTTATTAATTTGGTTACTCTTTTAAATAACTCTGCAGTCTGAAACAGACATCATAGAAAACCAGCCTCTTTATCTACCTCCAGTCGGTTGACAATTTTTTTCTTTATGGCGTTCTGGGCTGCGGCGTTGGTCGCCACCCGGAGACCTTCCGCAGCTTCTCTCAGTCTCTGCTGCTGGTCTTCATTCTCCGGATTGGCTGCAGCCCCCTGAAAAGGAGAAGAGATTCTGAGAGAGGTCCATGGGGCAGCATGCCACAAATGTTGAACTCATGCCCTCGTTTTACTTTCTCCTGGTAATATAAAGTATCTGGAAGACAGAGCAAATGCTTCAAGCAGTGTCTTTACAATAAAGATGTTTCATCTCATAACAACATAAAAAATGTGCCAGGGGATGCTTCAAAGCTGCAGCAGGAAACAGGAGAAATCCAACGGCAATAATTAAACCCTTGAGATCATGGCCTTGGTCATCCATGTAAATTAACTTGTGGTCAGATATCCATGGTTCCAAAGATGTTAAGATCAATCTCCTGCCTGCCCAAATCTCTCAGGGAGAATTTTATTTTACTTGGAGTGACAGACGCACGTCACTGCTGAAAGATTCTCCCGTCTTGTAGCACTGCTTAATGTGGACGGGATAAGAACACAGGATAGACGGGCTGGGAACGCCACCCAAATAATACTACAAGGAAATGTTGTTCAAGAAAGACCATGCTTGAAACTGCATTCCTGGAAAACCTCAGTTGGAGAGTATGGCAAAGTAGAGCTGGTACTCCACTGGACTGAAAAATGAGAGATATCCCATGCCCCTTTATCTTGGCAGGGAAAGAGAAAGGCGCCATGCACGTACCCCGGCCACACCGTGTGGCTGTAGGTTCAAGTGTCTTAGGAAAGCAAATGGATTTTATGTAGATGGGTGGAATTGTGAAGTAGGGAAAAGGCTAACGGTAATGTGGGAAGAGGACATAATTTTACTGCACGATAATTAACAGACTTAAAGCACATCCAGCCTTCCACTCCCACCTGCCACCGAAGCAGCGACTCAGATTTTTCTCACCGAGTCTGCATGTTCTGAGACCAGTTCCTAATGTACACAGATAAAGGAGTTTCTTTTCATGAACACTTCAGGGTGATAATGTTTGCTCACAAGGCAGAGACAAAAGCAGAAACACACGCCAATTATTGAAAATCAATTTTCCAATGTCTCCATTTTCCAAATGGCCAACCTGCCAAATTGACCATTTATAAGATTCTATTTCTTTGAACTATTTATAGAAGTGATAGGAATTCATCCTGGCTGGAACAGTTTTAACATCTGTGATGGAAGTGTTCTGGCAATCCTTTTGAAGGGAATCTTCCAGTCTTTCAAACTGTAAACACTTGAAGGAGTCTCGACTTTGTGTTTCTAGCAACTAAAAAAATTCTGTTTTTGTATTTCATGTGTGAAAGATTGGGTTACTTTTATATTCTTTTGAAAATTTAGGAAAATCATTTCATTTTATTTTCTTGATCATCAGATGTTTAAACCACTCCTGCACTTGCCTGCCTTTGGTATTTTGGGCAGCAAGAAACCATCATTTCTGCACTTGACTCTCAAGTGGGTATCTAGATCCTTCCTTAGCAACGTCTCTTTCATGATGAATGTACATTAGATGTGAGGTACTAATCTTGGCCTGGAATCTTAGTTACTGGTTAGGAAATGTATCTTTTTTTCTGTACATTTAATATATTCTTTGGAGCTCTAACCATCATAGGCTCTTTAGCTTCCAACAAAACGCAGCAAATTAAAATACTTTCACGAAGACCAAGTGACAACTTTTACCTAAAAGAATGTATAGAAACACTACTGTCCCGTCTGATCGAAATAATAAAAAATAAATACTGAAACAAGTTTCTGGTGACTTGGTACATTCGGTAACATCTGGCGAGCACTGCACATGTGGAAACATTGGTCCTGGCTCAATCTTGATTACGTGATAGTAGGCTTAATCGTTTTGAGTTCTCATTTTCCTACTTGTTAAGTAGGGATTGATTAGATTTTACACTAAGGTTCTTTCCAGTCTGCCAATTAATTTTTGTGAACACGAAAGTTTGCTTGAAATAGTTATGTTTAGACTCACTTAGAAGCAGGGGGCGGAACTCGTAAAACCCATAAAGGAATTAACCACTGCACAAAAACCCTGATATATATTTTTGGCTAAAAGGGATGGTTAAGGGCAGAGCTTCTCAGCTGAAACAGGGCTCGGGGGACAGAGGAAGGAAGTTCAGACCCTGCTCCTCCTTGGGTTTCTCTTCAGCCTATTCATGAGGTACCTCCAAGAAATCACAGTCCCAACACATTTTAAGTGAAAGAATTCACATGCTAGGTAGGTTGAGAGGCACTAGTATTCTGTGGGAGGCCAGGGAGATGAGGCCACGATGTGGGGGCTTTTAATGAATCTTAAAATGCAGAGAAATACATTAAACAGGTTATCTTAGGCGTATGAAGTGGAAGGTAGTTTTTTTTAAATTTATATTCATCTGCATTTTCTATTAATTCCACCAAAAACATATGCTGGTTGCATAACAAAAAGAACACAGAAAAACACAGCTTTATCCATTTAATACAGTTCTCACCTCAAGGTGGGACTGACCTGCTCGTACACACACCGTCCTCCCACCAGTGACCTTGTGAATAGGGTCTTGGGGGGCGGAACTGAGACACGTGCATTTTAATGTTTTATGGGGGGCTCTGAAACAGAGCCCCGAGATAAGAATCATTGGCTTTTAGAAGCCACATGCTAAGGCAGAGCTGTCAAAAAAGCTGACTTGTAACTCTTCATTCCAGCTGTTACATAATATTTAAAACTGCTACTGGGATTTGAAGAACAGTGAGGCAGGAAGCACTCTACTATGTAAAATCTTGATAGGAGTTTAGTTGAGAAGTCAAATGGAGGACAAAGTAATATTCGGGTTGCAGGCAAAAGAACAGTCTATTTGAATCTGCTGTTGACAGTCTCCAGTTTCAATGAATCACCACTTGCAACAAGCCGATGGCGGTAACCCCTGGACAGAGAGCACGCTCACTAAGCAGGCACTTTGTCATCTAGACCTGAGTCAGCACCACTCCCCTCAAAGAGTGTTATGCTCATGTTCCATGCCCTTCTCCTTTCCCAATGCAGCAGAGTTAAATGTTACACGACCACATGGGTTTTAACCCACAAAAGTGCACACTCAGCTGACCGTTCTTTCTCTTCAGGGTACCTTCCGAATCCTAACTCTTTTTTTCTTTTTTTTTTTTTTTAAAGATTTTATTTATTTATTTGACAGAGAGAGACAGCCAGCGAGAGAGGGAACACAGGCAGGGGGAGTGGGAGAGGAAGAAGCAGGCTCATAGTGGAGGAGCCTGATGTGGGGCTCGATCCCAGAACTCCAGGATCACGCCCTGAGCTGAAGGCAGACGCTTAACAACTGAGCCACCCAGGCGCCCCCTGAATCCTGACTCTTAATAACGTCCCCTTTTCCGTTGAACAAAATCAACGCAATACCTTTGCAGCTTCCACCATGCGAGCGGTGGAGTCGGCCAGGAGTTTCGCGGCTGCCAGGAGCTTCTTTGAATTCTCCATGTCGATTTCAGCTTCTGCATCCGACCTCATGGCATTGACGAGGTCTGAGGTGGCCTGGGCCAGGACCCGGGCCTGGCGCACCATTTCACCTATGGGACGGGATTGAGGATGCCATCTCTCCATCTGCTTTCCCAAGCTCAAAACCAGCAGCCTGGTCTCCATGCCTCCGGCAAGAGGGACAGAGAGAAGGGAGCCCCCAAGCTCTAGTCCTAAGCAATGCAGCCCACTTAGACCCAGGACTGAAAGTACTCCCCATGGCTACCAGGACTATACACCCCAAACACATCCAACTTCCATCTCCAACTCTGAGGGATAAATAGGACACCACGAAGCAAAGAGGAATTCTTTTGAAAGAGAAGGCAGGGAACAAAATTATGTGGGTTTATTACGTGACTTAGTAAATATTTATTTAGAAAATATTATTTACCTCACGTCAAGAACCACTTACACAAAGTCCTTATAATAAACGCTGCATAACAGCATAAACATTATTTTTAAAATTTGGAAGAATTGGTAGGTTACCAAACTCCAGATGAGTAATACCACATGATCCACTGTATTTGTGTCATTTGGCTCTCACTAATAGGAAGCACAGACCTCAGGTTCATGCTCAATTGCTATGATTTGCCTTGGCTCAGTTTTTCCTATTAGTTTTCTGTTTGCTCACCCTTTTCTTCCCAGTGCTGGTTTTGATCTTATTACTAGTAATTGTTTGGTTTTACTGTTCCTGTGATTTTATTGGTATCTATTTCAATTTTCTTTTAGAAGTAGGAGGGGATAAGAGTAAACATTTAAAATAAAACTACTCAAACGTAAGGGAATTTTTCCTCGACCAGAGGTCATTTAAGAAGGGTGCCAAAACACTGTGACATTAAAGAGGGGGGAAAAAAGCTTTCATAAAAATAAAAATGTGCTAAATTCAAGGTATTGTGGATTAGATCCTGATGGTAAAAGAATGTGAGTGGAAAAACTGGCGAAATCGGAATCATGTCAGTAGTGAACACTTGGGCATCAAGGTTAATGTCCTAGTCCTGACAGATGTGCTGTGCGTTAGGGAAGATGCAAACAATGAGAGAAAATGGGAAGGGTATGTAAGAACTGTCTGTATAACCTCTGCAACGTCTCTGTAAATGTGACAGTATTCCAAAATAAAAGGTTTATTAAAAAACAAAAACAAAACCCCAAATGTGAAGAGTATTCCTATCTTAAATCATGTAAGGAAGACACAGAAAAGCACACGTTTTTACTTATTTGTTTGCTTGTTTGTTTTAAATACTTGTTATAAAGAATGGCTCCGTGCTGACAAGGAAGAAAACGGACCTTTTACAAACTACTGGTAGGGTTGCAAACCATAGTGTCTTTCTGGAAAGAAGGTTCATATAAAAAAAAAATTGTACATGCTTACTGGTTCAGAAATTCCACTTATTACCTATAGCCCCCAAACTAAACCAAGATATTTTTATAAAAATAGTTACTGTAGTATTATTTTTGTTAAAGCAAAACAAACTAAGAAACAAACCAAAAACCTTGGAAACGATCTACAGGTCTATTTAAAGACAATTGGTTAAGTAAATTATGATAGAATTTCATGGAGTAGAATATTATGCTGCCATTAAAAAGACTAGCATACAGGTCAACATGAAAAATGTCTAAGATGTATTAAGAGAAAAAGGTTGCAGAAGAGTATAAATAATGCAATTTCATTTATATAAAAAGAAAGATGGTGTTACACACACACACACGCATGTGAGACTGTAGGAAGATCAAAATTTTCTGGATATGTAAAACAGAAATTGGTGAGTTGCCAAATCTGGAGATTTAGATGGGATAGAGATGGACTGGGTCTGGGAAGACTTACTTTTCAACTAATGGACTGAAAGGTACATTGTACCTATTTAAAATTTTCTGTATATTATGATGTTTGGCATCTTCAAAAAATGTTTCTGCCCTTCTGAAGGCTAGCCAACTTTTAGAGATAGCAAAAGTCCAGCTGGGAGCACGCCGTTGATACGCAAACTAACCAGCCTGGAGCCGCACCTCCTCCTCTGGCCCGGACAGCCCTGCAGGCAATGTCCTTAGGCCTCAATCATCCCAGGGCCTGATACCAGGCAACTACGGATCACCTCCACAGTGTACAGCCCGCTGAAAATAGTCAAACTAAGCAGTCCTCAGCTGCTCACCCTGCCCTGCCTTGCCAATGGAAATCCCAATAAAGGCCACAACCTAAGCTCTTCCCCTCACTCCTGTCTTCTGCAACCTGACCCAACCCGACGCTTCCCCCGGGACCCCGCATGGCACGTGGTGACCCTTTCTCTGGAACCTGTGAGTAGAATACAGTTTTCCTTCCAAGCTTCATTCCTGTCTCCTCCTGTGGCTGCATCAACTTTACCATGCCACATCCAAGATGTTTCTTCAAACAAATGGGATTTGCCAAGAAGTTATTTAAAAAGCCTAGTTAATGAACTCTTTAAGTGTTGCTATGGAAGGGAACATTAGGAGTCTTTCATCTTTCTCCCAGCATCAATGAGGAAGTCTCTGACAGAGGCTGATGACAACTTGCCTCACCAAGCAGCTGTTACCTTTCTTACAACTGTCACCACGAGGAAACCCTGAGGGGACCCGTCCACCCACAGCATCGCCCCTCACCAGCACAGCCCCTCACCAGCATCGCCCATGGAGCTGAAGATGCTCTCAGTGACACACATGATGGTGTCGGTGGCCTGGTCGTAGCGGCCGATGGGCTCTCCTCGGCTGGCAAACTGTCGCACGTGCTGCAGGAGATCGTGCAGGGCCTGGCTGACCACGCTGGCCGCTGCGCTGACCTGCTTCAGGAGCTCGCTGTCGTCAGTGGCTGCCTGGCAGGCGCGGACACAGTTCTCCACTGAGCGGTCCACGAGCTTCCCTGCTTCGATCAGCTGCTCCTGGCATACGGGGGAGCTGATGGTGGGGCTCACCACCTAAAGCGAGAAAGGAGCAGATCTGGGGCACTGAGGGTCAACTTTCAGTCCCCACTGCGCCCTAGCATTTCCACCAAGTCCCTTCCTGCTCTGTGTCTCAGTTCCTTACTTAGAGGACTAGGGATTACACTAGCCATCACTACGGCTTCTCATACTTCACGATTTCTATCTTGATGACTTTTGATGCCCACTAATTTTCATCTTCATCAGTGATACGTAACTATACTACTGACTACTTCCACAGAGAGAAATTTCTGGTTTATGTCATACCTCCTCTTTTAGGAACCTCTAACTTGAGTCCTCTGAGCTAGGATAGCAAGACTAAGGGAATTGTATTTCTTTTCCAAAGACATCTGGAACTCTGCACCTCTTGGTATTTTAAAGAACAGGGGGATTCTGTCAGCTCCCTGTGGGTAATTGGAGGGTACACAAGGAAAGAAGGAGTGATACTATCAGGACACCTCCATCTGACACTGCAAATCCCACCTAGGATAGGAAATGCCAGGCTAAGCTGGTCACAGATCTACAGAACATGTTATGTCATCAAGTTGAGGACACCTCCCGTCTTCTGATACATGAACACACGGTGGTGAGGAAAGGGTATGTGAAATCCAACAGGCCTGAGATTACCCTAGTTCTGCCATGGAAGACTTCTGTGGCCTCAGGCTACTTACGAACATTTAGGGGCCTCAGTTCCCTCTCCGGCAAACTGGGGATGATGTGCTCAACAAGGTGAAGTTTGACACCCAGACTGTGCACGTGATCATGGGCAACAATGAACCGAATCCCGATTACCCTCGCTCTAACACTGCGGTGCAGGAGGGGTGCTCCCAAATTGGCAGATTACCTACGAACCCAGTCATGACGCTCAACTACATTTCTGCACAGTGCAAGGACTCTGTGTGTGCAGGACATACTGAGAAGTCCAAAGGGGAGACATGGCGATCTGCAAGCAGAAATGGCCATTAGACACAGACGAGGACCCCTGCCTAAGGACTTGGGCAACGAACAAATGATAAAAGCACAATGGGGCAGCAGTTAATGCCAAGATCTCACTGTGCCATCTAAAAGACAACACCTGAAGCAAGCTCTAAATCTCAGACAATTTGAAAAAAAATTCTGCCTGTGTTCTCCCCCAGTGACTGGAGGCAGACCAAAGCATGTGACGCGTGCAGGATAGGGCCTGCAGTGCCAGCTGGCTTACCTTGGCACACGCCACAAGCTGGGAGGTAGAGAGGGCGCACTGGGTGGCGGCAGCAATCACCCTGTTCTGCAGGACTGTGTCTTCGGCTACTTGGGCGACATTCTTTGCCTTTAATACCAACATGGCAGCAGCATTGGCAACAGCTTTGGCCAAACTCATTAAAACATCCTAAAACGGGAAATTAAAAAATGGTCATTTACTTTTTTTTTAATTCCCCTTTACAGCCTAGAAATAAAACGTGGTGTCCACTCAAACGTTTTATTAAAAGTCCATTTGAACTTTTTCTTTCCAGTCCTTCATAAGAATATTCTTTCCACTTATTTTTCTGAAATGTCAACTCACCCTTAGGCGTAATGAAAGAAAGAGACTCATGACATAGTCCAGTATACATTAAGTAGCATAAGGTCTAAATCTAAAACAGGGTGATTTCAGGGGAGGGTTTTTATTTTAACCACTGATACACATTCACGTGCTTCTTGACACTGAGAGTCTTAAGTCTCTTGAATGTGTGGTCGATGCAGTACTCAAGAAAAGCTGGAAATATATGCAGATGCCATAAACACAACATGCTGTAGGAAGGACAGAATTCGCGGCCTCCAGCTCATCATGCCCCGCCGTCACTTGAAAATTTATCATTTGGATTTCCATTTTGCACAAGGATCCAAAGGCACCATCAGAAATTCAGCCACATCTCTGCCTCCAGAGGGCAATGTTGGTCACACACAGACAATACCTACAGCTCAAGAGCCAACGAGTGCACTGAACATGAGTTATTCTCGGTGCTCTGTAGTCTTCTGGATAGGGATGAAATTACGAGGAGTGGAAAGGGAGCCAACATAAATAAACTAGCTACGAGCTATGAGCCCACTGAAGATGCAAGGAGCTTGAGCCTCTGTAGATCAGCTTATGCTTCGACTCCACGAAAACGCATTCTGTCTGCAGGATGGAGAATCCTCTGATTTAGCCTACCAGATTTGTCACCCATCTGTGCGACAAAAGAATAACCACTGTTAACATTCAATTTGCTTCTTTGCTTTTAGTAGTGAAGGTAGTTTATTTGGTTTGGAAATGCCTTCCCAGACACATCCCAAACATATGAGCTGTCTTTATTTTGAACAAACATGTCAAGGCTTTCTCCCAGAGGAAATGTGGTCAGGAGTCTTTATTAATTCATCAGATAATGAAAAGCACTTTTGATGCTGAATGCAAAGGGCACCCACAGAGTCTTTACAAGGAGATACTTCATGAGAAGATATACTGGAGAGAGTGTTCAGCCTGCACCGTGTTACACGGAGCAGAAACTATACGCTATCCAGGCAAATCAGAAACCCATAAATCTACCACGTAAGCCGATTTTAAAACGGACAAAAACCAAGCAGTCTTAAAAGAGCAGTTTATTTAGTCCAGTCTTCCTTTAAGGTCTCTGATGTTTATTAGATATCCAAGGAAAAAGGAAAACCTGAGGTTCTAAAAGTTGAAGATGCCTTTAGGATCTGACTGGCACTTGTCTGCCTTGTAACTTTCAGAAATTCCTCCCAACAGGGTCTGTGAAGTTACAGTTCTTGAACACCTATCCCGGTGCGAGCGAACACTCAACTTGAATGCCACAAATTATTTACAAGATTTTTAAAAATATCTTTCCAAAGTGGGTCACAGTATTCTTTCACTTGATATGAATTCGTCTTTTCAGAGAGGGACCAAGATTTGGTCATGGAGACTCACGATTGTTCTAAAGTGCTTTGTTAGACTCATTTAAAGAAATCCTGTTCCTCCTATTAATTTTGTCCAAAAAAAATACAGTTAGAAAAAGAACGTGATACCACAGCCACAGTTGCTGACAAGGCCGTTGTCAAACCTTTCAACAAGACCACTATTATGTAGCCCGTGTAAAATAAATCTTTGTTAACTCTGGGAACATGCAGGACATTGAGAACCCAAGAAAAGCTCCAAGATAAGATCTCAAGAATCAGAAAAATAGTGCATAAGAAATCCAATGTCAGTAAGCCAGGGGCTACTCATAACTGGAGGAGGTTGCAGGATCACCTTACTGCACTGACGTTTGCCCAGAGACCTTACAGAAATGGAGAGCATTCAGGGCAGGCCTTTCCCCGGTAAGAAAGCCTCTTCAGGACCAAACCATGAACCTGAACCTGCTTTCCCAGCCTGTCTGAACACAAGCAAAAGGAAGCAGAGTTTGCATTTATATGTGATGATAACAGTCTGTCAAAGAAAAAGCCTTCAGCAAGACAAGGACTCAAGGAAGGACTGTGACTTTCTTCTCAACCGTTCTAAATGCTCTGGGGAGAGCAGTCATATTTTTGAGGAAAGTACGTTGGTCACTTCAGGTTAATTAATCTGAGTAAACCAACAGCTGAATGTCATCTTTACCCAATTCCTCAGCAGATGCCTGCCTACAAAGAATTGCCTGCTCTAACACAAAAGCAACAGCCAATACAAGGGCAGTTTGGGGATCTGGCTCAGGGGAAGTCAGGACAGGGTCACCGTTCAGCTTGAATTTAGTGGGATATATTTATGTGGCCTGCCATCAATTCTCTTTAATGCTAAGTTATTACAGGCCATCCCAGCACAGAAACGGTTTCCAGGAATACTGCTACCCCCCACTATGGGGCTCACCCTCCGTCATGACATGAACGTTCAAGCACTGACGGTCTTCCTGCATTACAGGACATGAATGAGTCCGCTGGCCCCAGCAACATGGGCGTGTGGAAAGTCGAGGAGAAACAAGCTCATGTAGGGATGCAAGTTCCATGCATCACGGCACGTACGGCCATGTCTTAGCGTGACTGACGCATCTTGTGTAGACGGAGTTTGGCAGTTCCAGAGAAAACAGCATACAAAACTCATGAAGCAAGAAACTTGGATTCTACAGTAAAGTGGAATGATCTTTTTACTCTGAATGCTACAGAATTCCCCACTAGTGCAGCTGACATAGGATTTGGAAAAGGGCATCTTCCAGAGAACCTGGCCTCAAACGGTCAGTGGGATTAGAATGTAGTTACATACTACTTAAAATTAGGTCTTACGAGAAGGAGAAAGGCACGAAGGGCATCTGCCCACAGGGACGTAAGAAGGCAAGCTCAGCGTATCCTGGAGCTCCCCTCATCTGTGGTGGCCGGGAACGGAGGCAGACATGCTGAGCTCCTATCTGAGCCGGCAGCGCATCAGGCTAGCTGTGAGCAGGGGCTACAGCTGGACGGCAGAGGACAAGTGGCACATATCCTTGGTACCGAAGAAGAAAGGTGACAGAAAGAAAAAAAAGTCCCCACCACACTGATTTTGGATATGACACAGCAAACAGACCCACCTCTGACTACAAAGGAGAGCCTATGCTATCTGTGAGCACAGTGTACAGAAGCACACATGTCCTCTCTTTTATGCGGACTCCAGAATAATGCAGTTAAAACCCGTCCCCAGAAGACGAAACAAGCCTGGCCACGAGTCAATAACTACAGAGGTTGGATGGTAGACACAGGGGATTTCATGGCATTATTCCCTCCACTTTTGTGTTTAATGAATGTCCAGCATATTGACCAGCAAGAATAGTTAAGTAAGCGCTTTACAACAATGAATGCACGATACGAAGGGAAGTGAATTTTTTAAACCGAAAATTAAAAAAAAAATTAACAAAGGCCCCACCCCCAAGAAAATCCACCTCAGTTTTATTCTTGACAGCTCAATGAAGACTTGGTCTTTCATACGTTCTCCCTGTTTGAGTCTAGACCATTGCTTAGACTCCTTTCCAAAATTATGGGCTGCGAGTATCTTACTTGGAATCGCTCATCAGTCTCATTCTCTCCGATCTGTCTCAGAAGATCCCCACTGGCTTGTCCAATGCTTCCAGCAGCAGTCAAAACTGTCTGTCGAGGCTAGAAAAACACACATTGGTTGGAAAGAAAATGCATTTCCTCCACAGTGCAATCACACAGCAGGGCAGCAAGAGGAATCCTGACGGACCGGCCTCCTCCTGCACCATGAGGAGAGTCTCAGACTATCTGCCAGATGGTAAAATCTGTGCAAGGAAATGCCTGATGTCTCACAAACCAGTCATAGGTGGATTGATTTGATATGTTCATTTAATGAGTCTTGCTCAGTGGGTAAGAAGGTGATAGGCACTTTATGGAAATTAGGGCACAAACTTGTATCCCCTTCAAATGTGTATTGACTGTGTGTGTTTCTGAGGTTGAATCTAATCAAGTACCCTGGGGTGAGGGGACAGGGAGGTTTCCTACTAATAGCTCAACCCATTCCACAAGTTGAACCACAGACTCCGTACCCAGTTCACCAATTCCAAACGCCACAGTATGGTAACATGCCCCACGAGGATGGAAGGAACAGCTTCGGAGCAGGAGCCCTGTGTACTGAAGGCTGCACCTGCCTCATCAGAACCTGAGTGACCACTGGCCCCAAGAGCTCACCTCTCCAGAAGTAGGCTGCACGGCTTTCAGTAAGTCCGACACTGCCCCCGCAAGGGTCCTCGCAGCTCTGAGCAAGTCCTCCCCACTGCCCACCTCGTCGTCCATCAGAGCCGCCAACAGCTTCACGCCCTTGGACATCTCCGTCAGGTTGGAAGAAATGGTGGTGATTGCACAACCCACTGCTGTGTAGTCAGTGTCTGCAGGGTCACCTGGGACAGAGAAGGACCGTCACCATCACAGGAGGGCCGTGAAGGGTGAGGAGAGCCCAGATGGGTGATGGCATCAGCCATCACTCCGCAGGAGTCGGACACAGAGCTGCATGTGCACAGGGTGACGCTGGGCTCCCTGCCTTCAAGGCACTGTTCCTCCCCAGTCCTTTCGCCCCGAGGCCTCCTACGCTGAAATACTGAGCATGAGCCCCTGTACAGTTCTGAAGGGAGTCTTGGTGTCCCATAGCCCTTTCTGTTAGGTCCCTGTCAGCAGCTGAGGCACTGAAATGCTGCACGGAGAAGCTGAGACATTTGCGGGCTCTCACCTGACAGCGCGAGGTGGGAGACCTGCTGTGCCACGAGCGTACTGTGGGACAAGAGGCAGGGAGGCCCGCGTGATGGATCTATTCTTCCAAAACCCGTCTGAGACTATAAGCTCCCAGAAGGGAGAACCTAGCTCCCGAACATTTTGAAGTTCGCCCAGCAGACTGGTGAACAATGAGCAGAGCCACGTAAGGGCTGATGAAGGATGCACGACATCAGTGGAAAGGAATGAGATGTTCCCCACCTTTCTCCTGGGTCTGTGTGAAAAAGTGCCCAGAGCTCTCAGAGTATCTAAAAATAGACTAGGCTCTCATGCTATGAAAATCTGTTGTTTCAATCAAAGAACAGGAATTGTTTCTAAAGCAAAACCACCACACAGCACGAAGCCCTCAGAGACTCACCAGCAGTGAGGTTAACTACTGAAGCTGTTCCAGCTGTGATCGCATCGACCTGAGAGTGGATTTCGTGTTTGGACTCGTCGACTTTATTCTGAACCCACACCCTCGACGCCTGCAAAAACCAGACAAGTGCATGACACAGTCACTGCGTGGGATTGCCCGGGACACCAGAGACGTCGTGCCATGAAATGAGACCAGCATTTTGTCTGCACTCTTGCTCCCGGGCCGGCACCAACGAGGCCCTCCGGCCATCTTAAGCAAGCTCATTAACACACCCCTGGCTCACTCACTGACGCTCAATGGCATGTGAGGCCTCCATGCTGCCCCCACTGTTTTTAATCTAGCTTTCAGGATCTTAGAAAAGTTCTACATGGTTTTATTTAGGTAAATTCAATAAAGAACAGGAATTTATGCATCATACTAATACTGCACAACAGCACCAACAACTGTTGCTAATTTCTGCCTTGTTTTTTAGAGAACAGGGTTAGAATTAGGGCACTGCAGCCCACGAGTGTTCTCTGTCAGCATAAAGACCGTCTCTTGTTAATAACACGAATGTGGTGTAGATGTGGCACCTTTCCTGGAAGGACTGGGGGTGGGGGTGGCTCAAGAACTCTGTTCTAGCTCCACCACCCACAAGTGACATGACCTGGGACAAATGACATCTAGGTCCTGTGCCTTACATTTCTTCTACTGTAGGAATTCAACAGCCTTAGCAAACTCTCTATTTCCTGGCATTTCTGGACTTAGCCAATAAGTGATCATTTACATTCATAATGATGACCCTGTGGCAACAGATGGTGCTGATTTGCTCCCCAACACACCCCCAAAATATTGAGATTTAGGATGTGTCTAGCACTAATAATATTTTTTTGTATACCAATGCTTTAAAAATTGGTGAAGCAGGACTGTTAAGTCCTATGTCAAGCCATCTCACAATAGTGCAGGATATGGGAGGGTGTCTGCCTTCTGTATTTTCACTCTGACGTTCCCCCAGGAAGAATGCTTAATGATTTCAGGTACTTGGGATACAAAGCACTGAGTATAGCAGCACCTGCAGGCAGACAAGCACGATAAGGAAAATCACAGCATTCAGGGACGCCTTGGAGGACAGTTACCCTGGTGGGGCAAGATGAGGCCACATACTGCATTTTGGCCCTGGCCTGGGATGGCCCTGTCAGTCCTAATGGAATGCTTTTCAGTCCCGACTGCCTATTAGAACCACCTGGGGAGATGATAAAAGAAGGCCCCAACGTCAATGACAGGATTTTTTTTAGTTTGAGCCGGGCCTCCGGCTTGGTTCTTTAAGCTCCACGGTAATTATAACGTGCAAAGCAAGGCTGAGAAAGACAGTGCCAGTCAGTGGCTCATGAACTTTAATGTGCACACCAAATAGCTGGGAAGTACATGCAAATGCAGATTCTGACTCAGAAGGTGGGGGTAAGGCCTAAAATTCCACACCTCTCCAGAGATCTTACGTATTGCCAATGCTGCTGGCCCGTGGGCCACAGTCTGAGTAGGAAGGGGCTAGATAATCTCATGCAGCAGCACCTCCAGAAAGGCACCTAATTACCCTGCCCCGTTGAAGAGCTGAACAGTAATGCAGCTGTTCTCAAAGCATGGTCCCGAGAGAGCAGCAGAGTACCTGAGGACTTGTTGCACAGGCAAAAATCTCAGGGCCTACCTCAGACCTACCGAGTCAGAACAAAGGGGATGGAGCCCAGTGTTCTGTGTTAACAAGCCCTGCAGGTGACTGATGCATGCTAACGCTTGAGAAGCACTGATAATAACGGCTACGACTCGTTGAGCTCTCACTATGTGTTAGGTAGTGGGCTAAGAACTCTGCACACGACTGGATGGCCAAGTCTTCATAAGGCCCCATGCATGCGTGACAAAATGGAAGCTTACAGAGAATAAGCTGCCGGCTAACAGTGGAACTGGGATTTGAACCCAGATCATGTGACTCCAGAGTCCAAGCTCTTGGTCCTTGAGAGGTACTGCCAACACCCAGTAGCACCTCACCTGTGGGTACCACCTCACTACAAAGACCCAATATATTGAAAACAAACAAATAAACAAACAAACCATGAGTTTCCACTTCACCTACCTGGACAAAGATTCACCCAGCTGAATACCGACAGAATGCAAAGCCCTGCTTTGTGCCAGGCAGAGACACTGAATGACAACCATAAATAGTTACCATATCCTGGCCGAGGGGTGGCAGTGAGTCCAGCTCGCTGAGGTCGTCCTGGGCCTGCTGGACAGCGTGCATGCTTGTGTTGATGGTCCCCATGAGGGCCTGCTGGGCCGAGGTCTGCAAAGGCAGAAGACCACAGGCGGTCATAACCTCTCTCCAGGGACTGACACCACCCTTTACACAAAACAAGGCCAAACTGAACTCCGGGCTCAAGACAGAGTGGCCCACAGTGTCTCTCAACATCCCCAAGCACCTCCCATTTCAAGCAGAGGCTGGAAATAGAGATTGTTATTAATAGAATGCTCAATATGGGTGTATGCAGTAGAGAGGTTATGATCAGGAGAGTGTGGAGAGCTTAATTAGCTGACAAGAAGACTCAGAAAGAGTCCTTGCAGGGGGCTACTCCACTCTTTGAGTACTGAGGACAAACGATCTCATGCATAGGAAATGTGTTACACCCCAGAACTGAGCTTAGTAAGGAAGAAAGGATTTCACTCAAACCTATAGTCAACACGGTTCTTCAGAGTCAAATTACTTCTGAGCTTTCAGGCTTTTCAGCTTTTATAAAGTTCTTCCCCAGCAGCACAGGATTCCTGAGCAGGCAGGCCAGCAGTGGCAAGCAGCAAAGACCCGCTCAGGAGAAAGTGTGGATCACTACAGACCCTGTCTATTTCTCAGACCCGCTGAGGGGTACGCTGGGCTAATTAGCAGCTTGAGGCTGCTAAGGCAGGGAAGCAGGGCTCTCTACGTCTGTATCACCAGTCACGTGGAGACGTCACCTGTGATCCTACAAGGGAGTTACTAAGACACCCCATTTAAAGAGAGCACTGGGGAGCCAGGCACCGGGACCAGGCAGCTGAAGAGCCATGGCTCAGATGAGAAAGAGTGAGAATGTGATGGCGCACACAAGCTCTCCCCAGGCCTGGTGTCTCTCCCTGTACATCAGAGGCAGCGTCCTGGCGCCCAGGGCCAGCGTGGGGGAAGCCTCACCAGCGGGGGCATGTGCCCTCGGTGCATCTGCCCGACCATGACCTGCTGCTGCGGTGAGGGCATGCTGCCCACGTTGAAGGTCTCGGGCCCGCTGGAGCCTGAGCGCATCACGGCGGGCAGTGCCACGGAGCCGTGCTCCACCTTTCCGGTCCGATTGAACTGCTGCTGCAAGATGGTGGACCTGCAGGGGACAGGGGTTTGGTCACTGCGGGGTGGCCACTCACATGGTTAAGATACCATAGTTGTCACAGCTGTTGGCTGCGTTGCGCTGTGGAGGCCAATTCAAAAGAGGCATATACAGACGGAACTGTGAATGAAGCAGCACCAAAATACTCAGGAGAACCCTGAGAATAACCTTCTTATTAATATAAATAACCATGCCCAACTGGTTCATGATGGTATGCAATTAGCTTTGCTTGGGGACCAACCCCCTACCCTGCCCTCTGGCCATTGTTATGTTTCTAGAACGATGGTGTTCAAGGCGCAGGTACAAGTTCTGGATGCACTGATCTATTAGCTGGTAAATCCCACCTGAAAGAGCATTCATTCAACAAATACCTACTGCGGGCCAGGTTCTATTCTAGGCAGTGGGGACATAGGTCATTTAGCCTCAGACTGAAAGAAGTGTAGAAAAGAACTAAAAGAGACTCTCCCAGAGGTTAGCTCTCCTCCCCCAGGTCCAAGGCTACTGACCACAGAGGGCATTTAAACACCTCTGGAGCCTTGAGATAGGACAGACTTTGGCACTTCCTCCAGATGATTTCAACAAAAGTCTAGGAAGATTCCTGGGACATCTAGTAAAAAAAAAAAAAAAAAATCAATTTTTTACATTTGATATATGTTTGTACAACGAGTGGTAAGGACTTTGAGCATATGAAGGTGGACTGTCTGTGCAGCAGCCCAGAGGACAAACCCCATACAGGGAGAGTCTGGGGGGGCGGGTGGGTGTGTGTGGTGGGGGGTAGATTTGGTGAGCAGCTGCATTAATGGACCAGGCCTCTGTCCCAGGTTCTCCAACCATCACAGATAATTCCCTATTGCACAGGGCAAAGCTCATGAGCCATGCTGGGATACCAGACAGCAGGCAAGAAGAGGAATGTTTGTGGAAGGGTTGGCATTAGGAAGGGTAGATGTGGGGACTCTAGTAGGAAGTCGGCTGTGTCTTGTGATCTCAGCCCATGTCTAATGCAGGGAGAAGTGGCAGGTCTTGTGATGGAAACCAACCTGGACCATTCTTCCTACTTGCCTTGATCAGACCCCACCATGAAGCTCCAGGCAGTGGGAAGGGGCTTCAGTGGTAAAAGGCAATTAAAGAGTTTCAGCGCTCTGGGCTCAGACGCTTAATCAGCTGCTCTTAGAAGGACAAGTGCAGCAGAGTCCTCGAGGGGAACAACTCACCCTGCCAGAAAGCACTAGCTTACTGATTTCCATCTAACAGTCATTAACAATTCCAAGGACTTAAGGTGTTCTTCAAGAGGGTAGCACATACGTGAAATGCATCACATATCAGGTTTGGTTCTAAATTGTGTACTAAAATAGGGGACAAATGGAAAAGCACCTTCAAGGTGATTATGAAGCAAATCAGGACAAGGTGATAGAGTATGGAAATGTTCAAGAAGCAATTACTATGACTTAGCAAGTTCAATATGCTTGAATCTGCTAAAACTTTCTGGCAGCGTACTGTAAGAAACATCACAAGATCTGAGGTAACTCCTGGCTCTGCCTCACGTGCGCATCTGCAGCAACTTCCATGAGCTTTGGTTTCCTCTGTCATGCACAGGCAGTAACATCTGGTCTACCCCTTACATCAGGGGTTGTTATCGGGGTGAAATGAGACAGCATGCTAGACACAGAGGGTAAAGTTATTATCACAATGCTCTACGTAACATAAGGGGAGCAGCTGTGCAGATCTCCCCAAAGTACCACTTATTAGATTTACTTAATTTTAATAAATCTCAGTTTTCTTACCTATAAAATGGGGTTGAGACTGTTCTGAATTGAAAATGATGATGTTCAGAACGGTAAATATTTATGATGTGCCAGGCATTGTTTCATGCGCTTTATTAATAATCCAATCATCAAAATAAAGCTTGTAAGGTGGTACTACCATTTTTCTCATTTTATAGTTGATGAAGGGGTAGAGGAAATTTGTAATGTCCCCAAGCCCACACATTAAGAAAGAGACCCAAGGGGCACCTGGGTGGCTTAGTTGGTTAAGCATCTGACTCTTGATCTCAGCTCAGGTCATGATCTCAGGCTTGTGAGATCGAGCCCTGCCGTTGGGCTCTGCACTGGGTGTGGAGCTTGCTTGAGATTCTCTCCCTCCCCTTCTGCCCCACCCCACTTTCGCTTAAAAAAAAGAAAAAAAAGAGAGAGAGAGAGACTCAAGATTCGAACCCAGGAAGTCTGGCTCCAGAGTCCATGTTTTAACCACTTCCCCTTACTGCCTCATGACACATGTGGCATACAGCGAGCGTTTTATAAACAGTAACTCCTCCGCTGCTAGACCTCTGCCCCAAAAGGCACAGAACCGAACAGAAGCCTACTCTCCAGCCTTTGACGAAAATGACGCACGTTAGGAGCTTTAAATGAGCAACTGCAGAACAGGATTCATGAACACTCACTGTGTCTAAAGATGGAGTTACCTCCTGTTCCGTGTCTCCCTGAAATCCACAGCCTCCTCCCCCAACAAGATACACTCAACACTGATAATGATGGTCTGGAGACCACCCTTCAAGAAGCAAGACTCATTTACATCACCCACTGCTGTCTCCCCCTCTGATGGACTTCAGGGCAACAGACCCCACAGTTGGCACAAGGAAACCTGCCCATTTAGGGAGAAGGCCGGTTTTTCCAGCACTTTCTTAAAAATACTTACTTTTTCGGGGAAACAGACTCTTCCAGCATAGTCGACTCTTCATCCCCCTCTAATCCAAATCTGTCTTTACTTTGTTTCTGAGGTAAAACAAAACAAAAAGTAAACTCAGCAGGTTTGATGCAAGAACCTGTTAAGATACCTTTTAAAAGGAGCTACAAAAGCAAAAACATTCAGGTTTACCCAAAATTCTTTGTATCCAAGTAGGTGATGGGTGAAAAATTCAAAGTAACAATAAAAAATAAATACATTGTTTGACACAATACAGAGACACGCGCCTCCTGTGTTTCTTACCGCATCCACTAAATTTCCAACAGTTAAAATCAAGACACAGACACTGACGTTCTAGTTGAACCTGGTTATTTCAGTGGGCTGTATCTTGAAGTCCTCGGTAGTCTGTCTGTATGCCACTATGGTATATATCCCCACTAAAGTTGGTAGAAATTTGGTAAAAATTCATGAAATTTGGTAATTTGGTAACATTCACGAGGAACGCCAGGGTGGCTCAGTCGGCTGGGCATCCGACACTCGATCTCAGCTCAGGTCTTGGTCTCAGGGTCATGAGTTCAGGCCCCAGGGTGGGCTCCATGCTGGGCACGGAGCCTACTTCAAAAAATTTCATGAAAAATATGAAGAACATTTTCAGACCCTCAACCTAGGATTCTAAAGAGGCTGGAAAGCATCACCTAACTCCCTAGAGAGGAAGATGCTGAGGGGTTAACTAGTCCCATTCATTAGCTAAGTGAAGCACTACTGCTCATTACCTGGCAGTAATAATATAAATATGAATTGCAGCTAAAATGGAAATTCTTGTAGGATCTTGAGGTTAAAGACTGCACACTCAAGCAATCTTAACATTAAGATTAAATTAGTGAATCAAGTACCTCGAATTAGGGTTGTTTTGTGTTGTTGTTTTTTTCCCAGGCAGCAGCATCACCTAAGACAGTGTTTTTAAAAAAAGCAGCTTTTCCACTCTGTATCAGTAGGAAATACCTTTTTGAGGATGATGTCAATGTAGCCTGCAATCAGCTGGGATATCTGCTCGCCTTCAGTGGTTTGTACTGAATAGTAGCTTTCCTGATACTCCCCAAAATCCTGAAAAAAAAAAAACAAACAGCATTAGAAGAAATATAACTACATCATATAGCTACAGTTTTAAAGGTAAAGAGGTCTAGTCCTGGAACAAAAGGGCATAGTCTCACTTTTCCCTTCTCTTCCCCTCTAAACACAACTGGATACTCTAAAATTTGTTCAACAAACAATAGTCAAAGGGCTCTGACAGTTGGAAAGGTAGATTGACTGGGGAGCACAGTACTTGAGAAATCATACTCTCATGAATTCTTAGGTTTTCTTTTATATCTTACCCCCAGGTGGGTGCCTGAAACCCAGAACCTTCCACAGGCAGGGTTTCAAAAGCCTGTACCTTTTCCACCAAAGGACCAGGAGAGGAGGAGCCCAATGGAGATCTATCTGCGAGCCTCAAACCCATTCCACAACCTGGGCCGATGCTCACCAGCAGCTGCAGAGTAGTAAAAGCCCAGGCCATCCCAGCCCCAGCCCCAGCTCCACAACCCAGACAGGAAGGTGGTCTGGTCCTTTTGCAACAGTGGTCACGTGAAACCTTATGTCTTCCTGACCTCCACCTAATGCCATAAACAGAGACAGGCCCAGAAGCTTCAGCCTATCCCCAAAAAGGTCACCCAGCAATAGCAGGTGGTCCAAGGAAGTGCCTTCACAAACAGTGCCATCAAGTTTTGAGCAAGAACCCGGCAGTGTCAAAACAGTCCAGAGCAGCACTACAAATCCCACAAAAGGAGACCAGAACACTACACTAAATCTAAATAAGATGACTGAATGATAAAACAGAAGATTTAAGTAAGATCAAGAGTCTCCTAACTTAATAACCATAATGTCTAGATACAATTTAAAAAATCACTACTCATATCAAGAACCAAACAACTATGATATGAATAAGAAAAGATAATCAATTGATGCCAATATTGAGATGAATCAGATATTGGAATTATCTGATAAAATTTTAAAGCAGCCATCATAAAATATGTTTCAACAATTACAAATTCTCCTGAAACAAATAGGTTTCAACAGAGAAATAAGTCAGAAGAACCATATAAAAATTATAATACTGAAAAATCCAATAACCAAAATTTAAAAACTTACATGATCAAGTAGTGTGGTGATGACAGAGCATAGAATCGGTAGACTTGAAAACAGAGTTAGTTAATCTCAACAGCTAAAAGAACATAGACTCAAAAAAAGACAAAAAACAAAAAACCCATAAGCCAGACCTTCAGGGATCTGTGGGACAATAAAAGATATAACATTCATGTCATCAGAATCCTACAGTAGGAGAATATGGGACAAAATAATTATTCAAGAATCACCTGGGTGGCTCAGTCAGTTAAGTGACCAACTGTTGATTTCAGCTCAGGTCATCATCTCGGGGTTCTGAGATCTAGCCCCGTGCTGGGCTCTTCACTCAGTGGGGAATCTGTCTGAGATTCTCTCTCTCCCCTTCTCCCTTTGCCTCTCCTCCCATCAACTCACACGCGCACGTTCTCTAATAAATAAATACATCTTTAAAAAAAAAAAAGTATTTGAAGAAACAACGGCTGAAAATATCCCCAAATTAAAGACATATACCTACAAACTCAAGAATCTGAGCATATTCCAAATACAATGAATCCTGAGAAATCCACACCAAGAACTTTAGAAAGTGACATATTGCCTACAAATGTACACCAACTTGAATGACAATTTCTAATCTGAAACCACGGAGGCCAGAAAGTAGCAGTACATTTCTCAAACGCTAAAAGAAAGAACTGTCAATGTTTAATCCTATACCTGACAAAATGATCCTTTATGAATGAAGGGGAAATAAGGACATTCTTAGGAGAAGGAAAGCTAAGAGAATTTTTAGCAGATCTACCTACCTTTAAAGAATGGCTAAAGGAAGCACTTCAAACACAAAGAAAATGGTAACAGGAAGCTGGGAAGGTTAAAAAGAAAACAACAGTGGGATAGATAAAAAAATAGAAAGGAATGTAGTAACTTATCCTTCACCTCATGAGCTTTACTTAATCATATTCTATGGTTGCACAAAAGTTTTAACACCATCTCACATGGTGTTCAATGTATACAGAAGTATTTCTTTGAACAATTATATTCAAAAAGTGGGGATTGTAAAGAGACCTAAATAGAAGTGAAGTCTATGCTTCTCTTGAAGTGGTAAACATCCACAGCTGTGGGTTATAGTTCATTTCTTACATATATGGTAATACCTAGATCACTAAGAATGTTAAGCAAAGAGATATGCTCAAAAACATTATAAATAAATCAAAATGGAACTCGAAAAAGTAACCTAAAAGAAGGCAAGAAAAACAGAGGAAAAAGAAATGGTGGGGATAAACATAAAAATATTATAAAATGGTGGACTTAAGCCCTAACATATCAATAATTAGACTGAAATATAAATGGTCTTAATAAGCCAATTAAAAGAGACTGACCAAGTAGATTTTTAAAAAAGCACAACCCAACTTTATGCACTGTGTAAGAAACTTGTCTCAAATATAAGTAGGTTGTAAGTAAAAGGATGGAAAAACGTATCATGCAAACATTTGAAAAATCATGAGTGGCTATATTAAGATTAAGCAGATTTCAGAGAAAACAAATTTACAAGGAACAAAAGAACTAAATGGTAAAACAATTTCTCCACGAAGATAACAGAGGGATCTTCAATGTACATGTAAGCACCAAACAGAGCTTCAAAATACATGCGATGAAAACTGAAAGGAAAAACAGAAAAATCTGCAACTGTTGTTGGGATAGAGAAGACTGGAACAACATCAACGAACAGGATCTAACTGACATTTACCTAACACTCCTGTCAAGTACTCACCGAACATTCTCCTAGAATGACCATATCCTGTGATATAAACCAAATCTTAAAACTCTAAGACTTGAAATCATGCGGAGTATGTCCTTTGACCATAACAGAATTGAACTAAAAATCAATAATAGGAAGACAACAGGAGAATCTCCAAATACTTGGAAATTAAATTAAGGCTCAGAGTGGAAAGAAATAAGACATGTTATAAACTTTAATCCAACTTTAATAAACATCATTGATATTCATTCTCTCTTGTACTTGAGGTAGTTACTGTGACTCATAACTATTTCTTACTTATCTTTAAAACAACTTTTTGTTTTCAACAAAATGGGACTTGGACCTAGTTTTCAAAGACCAATAGCACTAAAAGGTACATAACAAAACACAGTGGGCCCCTGCCCTACCCCTTCCTATCTTCACTTTCCATCCCTCCCACCCCCAAAGGCAACTACTTTGAGCCCTTTCAGCAGTTTCTTCTAATATTTCTAAATAACATATTTATATTGATTTGATTTTTCTCTTTTACAAGTTATCCACAACTTCCTGCCACGGAAGATGAGGATGCAGTTCTTTAAGTATGAACACACCCTTCTTAGGGGACATGCAGGTGGAGCCCCTCCCGACTACAGGAGGCAAGAAGGTATACTTCCTGATGATTAGTTCCAACTGGCAAGAGTCTATCCACCAATGATCAAACTAGATAACTAAAGACTCCCTCCAAAATCCTTCCTTACACCTTTTTTTCTGATGACCTATTATGAGACCTTACCTAGAGACAAGCTAATATTTCAAGTATCCACTAGACCTGGAGAATAGTACACTTCAGCAGTGCTAGGAGACGGATAACTTTCAACACTGATTTCTCTTGTTGCTCAACTTGCCCTACAAAATAACAACCCTATCAGTTCTCACAGGTCAATGTGGCTATAGTTAAGATAATAACACAATTATAATCTGCTAAGAGTAACTATTAAGGTTGGGAGGAGGAATTCAGAAGTCTGAAGGCCTGGGATGACTACATTCTCCCTGCTTTCCATGTACTTCACACTGAGAATTTTATCATCATCATCTTGTTTGATCTCAGCACCTCTATGAAATAGATATTATGATTCCCATGTTAAAGTTAATGACATTAAGGCTCAGAGAGGAGACATAATTCTCTCAGAAATGGAAGATGACCAGCTGCTTTTGAATACTACCCCAAAGTCTATGCCATTTCCTCTAAACGGTATCTTGTTTCCAGGCAGGCTGGGAAAACACACTTCAGCAAGATGTCACAATGCTTAGGAACTTCTAAAACAACTAGAGATGAAGAGGCAGTCTTTGATCAGCCTCTGAGCATTAGAAAGTTTCCTTTCAGGGCATACTAGGGACAGCATCAGGAACTCAGAAGACTGGACCAGTCCCCGCCCTCTGTGGACTGCCACCATCTGTCCCTATGCACATTGCTCTCTAAGGCCAGGGAAACCCACTGGGCTTGTATTCTCTCTACCACACCACGGTATTGCCTAAGGCCGTGTTGAGACCCTGTTTCCAGTCCATACCAGGGTGAAGCTTTTGGGTGAGGCTGCCCAGCGCTTAACCGTGGTGAGTGGCCACTCCTGCAGCACTTCCTTGGTCTTCTCATCCACACGCATCACTGAGTCCTTGGTGATGCCCAGCAGGCGAGGCACCAGCTTATTCTTGCCTTTCATCTTTTCCTGAAACAGGAAATACCAAGGGTTAGTGCTCTTCCTCTGAATACATACTTGATTTTGCCAAGTCATCAGAGATTTCATGATGTCTTACCTGAGGTCACCTACATATACAATGTTTCAAAATAGGTAGGGCTACTAGAAAACCAGGGTTTTGGGACTAGGTGAATGACTCATTAAACTAAAGACATGGAAGCTGAAACAGGGACATCAGAAGACTGGAAAGATCCACAAAGGCACGCTTCCTGAAAAGAGAAACTGTTTAGGAGGGCAGGTTGCTCCAAAAATGGACTGTGATGGATAGAAGGGACAGAACTGAGAAGATATCCAGAGAAACAGAAGTTAAGGTGAATTCCAAATATTGTCACTTCTAGTAGCCAACTCAATAAATATCAAAAAAGGTTTGACGTGCAATTTAAATATGGCACGTTAGCTACTTAGAATTAACTAAAACTGCCAAAGTGAATCTTCTCATTAAAAGAGACACAGACCTTTTTTTAAATCTCCTAAATACATTTCCATTTGAAATCTTTGTTTTGGTATTTGTATGTATATCTACTGACTCTTAAAAAGCCTTTTATGATTAGCTTTAATAATTTAATAGTAATCATGCCTATTACAATAATGGATCCCTACCTCACACTCACGCCAAAACAAATTTAAGAGAGATTAATAATTTAGGAATATATAGGTGGATATTTTTCTGATTCCTGGGAGGGAAATGACTTTTAAACACAAACATCAAAATAAAGAAAACTCATAAAGGGAAAGAACAACATTTTTAAATACAAATAGACTTTGATACATCTAAAAAACAGAGGGAAAGTAGGAGAAAAAGAAACCTCACTGTAAACAAAATTAACAAGCAAATAACTAGGGATAAATATTTACAATTACGATAGTGAAAGACTTTATATACTGTATATGTGGAAGGTTATCACAGATCGACAAAAAAAAAAAACTGGCAAAGAAGAGAAACAGATAATGTGTTTAAAATAATAAAGTAGACTTTCCTTTGGGGGGGGCAAGGAGAAGAGGGCAGTGGAGTAGGAGGACCCTAGGCTTGCCTTTTCCCACAAATATAAGTAGATAACTATCGGCTCATCATAAATACCCCCAAAATTGACCTGAAGACTGGCAGAACAAACTCCACAACTACAGGTAGAGAAGAGACCACAAAAAAGAAGGTAGGAAGTGTGGAGATGCAGCTTGGGAGAGAAATGGATCACGGTCACTGTGCTGGGGAGGGAGGGGTGATTGTGGAGAAGGGTTAGAGACAGACTAGCACATAGGGGACCACATTGAGGGGGTGGGAATCCCCATAGCAACTGCCTTGGAAAGAGAAAGGGGTCAATTTTCATGAGTTCTTGCAACAAGTGGAGCTTAAAGCCTGGAGATTTAAACATCAATGGGAGTGGATGAAGAGTCTCAAGGGCACTGGGGCTAATCTTGGAGAGAAGGCATGTCAAAAAGCCCATGGGCATACAGCATGGAACAGCTGGGGAACAGAGTGGAGAAGTTAGTTGCTCATCTCAGAGCACATCCCAGAGAGGCAGTGTTCACAGAGAGACCCCCATGGAACAAAAGAGCTGGCTGATACCATTTCCCTCCCATGCTGGTCAGCATAAGCACAGTGCCACCTGCAGGAACCAGTGCAATATCAACACTTGCTACCTGACTTGCTTACAGCAAGCCCAGCTCCCTTCTCCCAGCCCCCACACACTGGTAGAACCACCCTTTACAGTAGCACTTGCTTCAGACCCAGCACAGTAGGTCTCTTGCCCCAGAAGACAGATGCAAACCCCTGTCCACACCATGTCTCCCGACCTGGGAGTTTTACAGGGCCTTGGTTCTGGTGGCAGTGGTGACAGGTGTCATTTAACAAGGACCTCAGAGCACATCTAGTTAAAACATGCCCCAATTACGAGGACCAAATACTGCCCACAACAGCCAAAGAGAGCCTCTGCAGACAATTGGCCTGTAGGACAAAGTGGCCAGGACTCAACAGCAGAGTGTACAGAGCACACATCAGAGACACTCTAGGAAGCACCAGGCCCTGAGGAACAGAGGGCACTACAATGTAGAGCACTAGAGGGCCTCTTCTTCATAAAGCCATTACCCTCAAGAATAGGAGACATAGCTGACATTCCTAACACACAGAAACGGGCACAGAGACAGACAAAAGAAGACAGAACAATTTGCCCCAAATGAAAGAATAGGACAAGGCCATAGCCAGAGATCTAAGGTAAAGAGATATAAGTAATATACCTGATAGAACATTTAAAGCAATGAGTATAAGTATACTTAGTGGAATGAGAAAAGAGTGGACAGTATCAGTGAGACCATTAACACAGATGAGGAATAATATAGCAGAGATCAAGGGCTCGATAAACAAAATGAGAAATAAGCTTGATGGAATGAACGGCAGGCTGGAAGAAGCAGAGGAATAAATTAATGACCTAGAAGACAGAGTAATGGAAAGTAATCAAACTGAACAAAAGAGAGAAAAAAGAATTATGCAAAATGAGAATACACTTAGGGAACTCAGTGACTCCATCAAACACAATAACATTCATATTATAGGAGTTCCAGCAAAAGAGAGGGAAAAGAGGGCAGAGAATTTATTTTAAGAAATAATAGCTGAAAACTTCCCTACTCTGGGGGAAAGAAACAGATACACAGATCCTGGAGGAAGAGAGAACCCCCCCAAAAATTAACAAAAGCAGATCTACACCGAGACGTATAATTAAAACGGCAAAATACAGTGATAAAGAAAAAATATTAAAACCAGCGAGACAAAAGCAGCCAGTTACATACAAAGGAAACCTGCAAATTTTTCAGCAGAAACATTCCAAGCCAGAAAAGAGTGACATGATATATCTAAAGTGCTGAATGGGAAAAACCTACAGCCAGGAATGTTCTATCCAGCAAAACTATCATTCAGAATAGAAGAAGAATAATGAGTTTCCTAGGCCAACAAAGAATAAAGGAGTTATCACTAAACTAGCCTTGCAAGAAATACTAAAGAGGATTTTTTGTGTGGAAATGAAAGACCAAAAATGACAGTATGAAGATAGGAAACACAAAAGCAGTAAAAATGAGTATTTCTGTAAAATATCAGTCAAGGAACTTACAAAATAAAAGTAAAACAGGATACCATATACCTAAAATGTGGGAAGGAGAAGAGTAAAGAATGGGTTCAAACATAAATGACCATCAACTTAATATAGACTGCTATATGCAGAAGAGATTACATACAAACCTAATGGTAACCACAAATCAAAAACCACTAATAAATATGCAAAGAATAAAGAGAAAGAAATCCAAATGAATGACCAAAGTAAAGAAAACCAGCAAAGCATTAAAGAGAGAAAGAAAGGATCAGAGAAAATCCTCAGAAGCAACCAAAAAACAAGTGATGAAATAATAAATATATAACTGTTAAGAATTACCTTGAATGTAAATGGACTAAATGCTCCAATCAAAAGACATAGGGTGACAGAATGGATTAAAAAAAAAAAAAAAAGACCCATCTATATGCTGCCTACAAGAGACTCATTTTAGACCTAAAGACGCTTGCAAAATGAAAAAGAGGGGATGAAGAAACATTAATCATGCACATGGATGTCAAAAAAAAGCAAGAATATCAATACTTATATTGGACAAAATAGACTTTAAACAAAGGCCATAATAAGAGACAAAGAAGGAGACTACATAATAATATAGTGGACAATCCAACAAGAAGATCTAACAATTATAAATATTCATGCACCCAACACAGGAGCACCCAAATACATAAAACAGTTAATAATAAACATAAAAGAACTAATTGATAATAATACAATAATAGTAGGGGACCTTACCGTCCCACTTACATCAATGGACAGATCACGGGAACAGATAATCAATAAGGAAACAGTGACTTTGAATGACACACTGGACCAGGTGGCTATAACAGATAAATTCATCATATTCCATCCTAAAACAGCAGAATACACATTCTTTTCAAAGGCGCATGGAACATTCTCCAGAATAGGTCACATATTTGACCACAAAACAAGTCTCAACAAGTTCAAGAAGATTGAAATCATACCATGCATCTTTTCTGAACACAATGCTGTGAAACTTAAAGCCAACCACAAGAAAAACTCTGGAAAGACGGCAAATACATGCAGGTTAAAGAACATACTACTAAACAATGAACAGATCAGCCAGGAAATTAAAGAAGAAATAAAAATGTACATGGAAGCAAATGAAAATGAAAATGCAATGGTTCAAAATCTTTGGTATGCAGCAAAAGTAATTCTAAGAGGGAAGCTTATAGCAACATAGGCATAACTTAAGAAGACAAGTCTTAAACAATCTAACTCTTACACCTGAAGGAGTTAGAAAAAGGAAAACAAACAAAACCTAAAGCCAGCAGGAGGAAGGAAATCATAAAGATTAAAGCAGAAATAAATGATATAGAAACAAAAAATAGAACAAATCAATGAAACCAGGAGCTGGTTTTTTGAAAAAAAAAATCAATAAAATTGATAAACCGCTAGCTGGATTTATCAAGAAAAATGGAGAAAGGACTCAAATAAAATCACAAATGAGAAAGGACAAACAACAACCAATGCCACAGAAATACAAACAATTGCAGGAGAATATTATGAGGGGTGCCTGAGTGGCTCAGTCACTTAAGCATCTGACCTGGTCTCAGGTCATGATTCTCAGGGTCCTAGGATAGAGCCTGGGATGACTCTGCACTCAGTGGAGAGTCTGCTTGTCCCTTTGCCCCTCCCTCAACTCATTCTGTGTCTCTCTCAAATAATAAAATCTTAAAAGAAAGAGAGAGAGAGAGAGAGAGAGAATGTTATGAAAAACTATATGTCAACAAACTGGACAATCTAGAAGAAATGGGTAAATTCTTAGAAACATAAAAACTACCAAAATTGAAACAGGAAGAAACAGAAAATTTGAACAGACTAATAACCAGCAAAGAAATTGAGTCAGTAATCAAAAAACTCCCAACAAACAAAAGTCCAAGACCAGATGCTTTCACAAATGAATACTACCAAACATTTAAAGAAGAGTAATACTTATTCTTCTCAAACTATTTCAAAGAAAGGGGGAAAAAAAAAAGGAAAGGAAGGAAAGCTTCAAAATTCATTCTATGAGGCCAGCATTACCCTGATACCAAAACCAGATAAAGACACCACAAAAAAAGAGAACTACAGGTCAATATCTCTGATGAACACTGATGCAAAAATCCTCAACAAAATGTTAGCAAACCCAAACCAACAGTACATTACAAAAATCCCCTGCAATCAAGTGGGATTTATTCCTGGACTGCAAGGGTGGCTCAGTATTCGCAAATCAATCAACATGATACATCATGTCAATAAAGAAAGGTTAAGAACCACATGATCATTTCACAGATGCAGAAAAAGCATGTGATAAAATACAACATCCATTCATGATAAAAACCCTCAACAAAATAGGTTTAGAGGGAACATACCTCAACCTAATAAAGGCCATATATGAAAATCCAACTAATTGTCATCCTCAATGGAAAAAATTAAATACTTTCCCCTAAGGTCAGGAACAAGACAAGGATGTCCACCCTCATCACTTTTATTCAACAGGTCTGGAAGTCCTAGCCACAGTAATCAGACAATAAAAAGAAATAAAAGACACCTAAACTGGTAAGGAAAAAGTAAAACTTCCACTATTTCCAGATGACATGATACTCTACGTAGAAAACCTGAAAGACTCCACAAAAAACTGCTAGAACTGATGAACAAATTCATTAAAGTTGCAGGATACAAAAATCAATGTACAGAAATCCATTGCATTTCTCTATACCAATAATGAAGCAGTACAAAGAGAAGAAAACAATCTCATTTACAGTTGCACCAAAAATAATAAAATACCTAGAAATAAACCTAACCAAAGAGGTGAAAGACCTGTACTCTGAAAACTACACATCACTGATGAAAGAAATTGAAGACACAAAGAAATGGAAAGACATTCCATGCTCATGGATTGGAAGAACAGATATTGTTAACATGTCTATACTACCCAAAGCTATCAACACATTTAATGAAATCCCTATCAAAATACTAATAGCATTTTTTAGAGCTAGAACAAATAATGTAGGTACCACAAAAGCAATCTTGGAAAAGAAAAGCAAAGCTGGAAGAATCACAGTTCTGAACTTCAAGTTACATTAAAAAGCTGCAGTACCTAAAACATTATGGTACTGGCATAAAAAACAGACACATTGATCAAAGGAATAGAACAGAAAGTCCAGAAATAAGCCCACAATTATATGGTCAACTAATCTTCGACAAAGCAGGAAAGGCTATCCAATGAGAAAAAGACAGTCTCTTCAATAAATGGTGTTGGGAAAACTGGACAGCAACATGCCAAAGAATGAAACTAGACCACTTTCTTAAACCATACACAAAAATCAATTCACAATGGATTAAAGACCTAAATGTGAGACCTTAAACCATAAAAATTCTAGAAGACAGCACAGGCAATAATTTCTCTGTCATTAGCCATGGTAACTTTTTTCTACATATGTCCCCTGAGGCAAGGGAAACAAAAGCAACAATAAACTACTGGGACTACAGCAAAATAAAAAGTTTCTGTACAGTGAAGGAAACAATCAACAAAACTGAAAGACAATCATGGAATGGGAGAAGATATTTACAAATGACATATCCAATAATGGGTTAGTATCCAAAATACAAAAAGAACTTATACAGCTCAACACCCAAAAAACAAATAATCCAGTTAAAAAATGGGCAGAAGACATGAACAGACAGTTCTCCAAAGAAAACATACAGATGGCCAACAGACACATGAAAAGATGCTCATCATCCCTGATCATCAGGGAAAAGCAAATCAAAACTATAATGAGATACCACCTCACACCAGTCAGAATGGCTAAAATAAAAAACACAAGAAACAACACGTGCTGGTGAGGATGTGGAGAAAAAATAACCCTCTTGCACTGTTGGTGGAAATGCAAATTGGTGCAGCCACTGTGGAAAAGAGTACGGAGATTTCTCAAAAATTTAAAAATAGAACTACCCTAAGATCCAGCAATTGCACTACTGGGTATTTATCCAAAAAATACAAAAACACTAATCAAAAGGATACATATATGCTTATGTTTACAGTGGCATTATTTCCAAAGCCTAGATATGGCAACAGCCCAAGTGTGCATCGACTGATGAATGGATAAAGATGTCGTGTACACACACACACACAGGAATAATCAGCCATAAACAGTAACAAAATCTTGCCATTTGCAATGACAAGGATGGAGCTAGAGAGTATTATGCTAAGTGAAATAAGTCTGTCAGAGAAAGACAAATACTGTAAGATTTCACTCCTAGGTGGAAGTTAAGAAACAAAACAAATGAGCAAAGAGGGGAAAAGAGACAAACCAAGAAACAGACTCTTAACTATAGAGAACAAATTGATGGTTACCAGAGGGGAGGTGGGTGAAGGACGGGTAAAATAGGTGATGAAGATGAAGGAATGTACTTATTGTGATTAACACCATGATTAAAATAAAAACTTAAGAAAAAAATTTAAAACAAGAAGGAAAAAAAATCAAGTAAAAAACAAGCAATTAGATTAAGTTGTCACTTAATAAAATGGAGGCTTTTTTTAAATTAATACTCAGAATTGAAGAAGGTACGAAAGAGGATTACTATGGATGGGAATTCAATGTGGCAAAACCCTTATGGAAGAAAATGCATCAATATTGATCCAAAGCTATAAAAATGTTCCCCCTCTCAGGTGCCTAGGTGGCTCAGTTAGGTAAGTGTCTGCCTTTGGCTCAGGTCATGGTCCCAGGGTCCTGGGATTGAGTCCCACATCAGGCTCTCTGCTCAGCAAGGAGTCTGCTTCTCACTCTCACTCTCCCTCTGTGATCTCCCTCCCTCTCAAATTAGTAAATAAAGTCTTTAAAAAAAAATAAAAATGTTCCCCCTTTTAATGCAGCTTGTTTGTAGAAAGTTATTCAAATGGGCATTAAGGAGGGCATGTGAAGTGACTGGGTGACACTGGGTGTTTATATGCAACTGATGAATTATTGAACACTACACTACTATATGTTGGCTAATTGAATTTTAATGAAAAAAGGTTACTCAAAAAGAAGTTCTAAATGTGTGAGAAGATTATGTGTAGCTACAGTTTGTCGTAGTGAAAAACTGGAAACAACCAAAATTTTCAACGACAGGGGAATTCTTAAGTAAATTAGGGTATACCCATATGACAGATTATTCTAGAACCACTAAAAATCATACAACTGAAAAACAAATGGATTCATGGCAAAAACTTTGCAATACAGTATAAAATAAAAACCATTTGTATAGCTTAACCCTACCTGAAATAAAATTTTAAAAATAAATTTAAAAAAAATGCAAAATAAATTTTTAAAAATAAAAATTTCATTATATGATAAAATGGTGACAATGATCATTTCAAGTTATTTGTATTATTTTCTTGTGCTTTTCCTTATCCTCCCAATTTCACTTAAAAAATCTATTTCTAGGGTGCCTGGGTGGCTCAGTCAGTTCAAGCATCCAACTCTTGATTTCAGATCAGGTCGTGATCTCAGGGTTGTGAGATCAAGCCTCGAATCAGGCTCCATGCTGGGTGTGGAAACCGCTTAAGATTCTCTCTCTCCCTCTCTCTCTGCCCCCCTCCCCTTTTTTCTCCTTTTCTCGCTCTCTAAAAGAAAAAAAAAATCTATTTCTACTGTTATCAGGAAAAAAAAATTCCCAAATATTTGCTGAAACCTAGCAATGCCTAAATCACTATTCTCAGAGGAATATACAAATTAGCACACACAAATTCTGTATGTATACAAGGGGATAGGCAATTTTAAAATAATAGAAATGCGCTAGGTACTTGATAAATATTATCTACTAATTCTCAGGGCATCCTTCAAATGTTGGTATCATCATCCCCGTTTTGCAAATGAAGAGACCAGCAAACTCATCCAAGGCAAACAGTAGTGAGTGGTAAAGCCACGACTGGAACACAAATTTGAGTAGCTCAAAAACGTCTCTGACTTCAAAAGCAGACTGTCCACCACCGTGTTCTCTACTCTGGTGAAAGTAATCAGAGAAGACAAAAATCCCCGCTAGCCTCCATGGACAGTTCATAGGCCACCCAACAGTGAAGGCCAGGGCACACCTCCAGCTTCCTCCCGGGGGCCGGGGGCCCGGGAGGGGAAGGATCGGGAATCTGCGTGGGTGTCTGACAAGGGGAACATGGCAGTGGAATAACCTTAAAAAAACAACAACACCGAGAAGAGTCAGATTCTTTGTAAAGAGAGGCTGGTTCCACAAGGAGTGAAATCAATGCAGGTGGACGATGCCAGCAGTCCAACTTGGCTGCAGGAGCCACACGGAGATTCAAGGCAGTTAGCCACACAGGGCTGGCAAGAGCCGGGCTGCTGGGACCCGGAAGGGGATCTGAAATAAAATATGGTTTGCAGCTGTTGCCTTCAGCCTTCTCCATCTGCACCTCCCGGCAGGCAAGGGGCTTTGGGGTGAGGGAACACAGAATTGTGACGGATTGCCCTGGCTCTCGTCGAGCTCCTTCTGGACAGGGGAGGACGTCACAGGGAACATGCTAACAACTTACAGTGGGCATTCCATCAGAAGGTCAGGATCAGGGAGGGGGCAGAAGAAACACAGACCACTGTCAGGGATCAGATGATTTCAGGGCCTGCCCACAAAATGCAGAGCAGCTGGAGAAAGTTAAAGGCATGAAAGGCTCAGCTCAGGGCTGGCTACACTGGTTCTTCCCCATGAAGACCTGCCTTAGACCCACAGTGGTGAGCCAGCATGTTAGGAGAGGCTTCCTCTTCCTCCCCGTACCCCCACACATCTCAGTCCACCTTACACCGGGCCTTGCCCACTTCAGCTCCACAGACCAGCGTCCTTTTATCTCCAGTGAAGAAAGCAGGCAAGGCAGGCCCCGTGAAGTCCCGTCTCTCAAGGACTGACACACAGAGAGACTGCGGCTGCTGCTGTTCTGTAGAAATTTCTCTCCAGGTGGTCCTCATTAGGTTGGTTTTGTTTGGAAGATGTCTTAAGCTTGCATAACTTAGATGCAGGAGAATGAATGCATTCTACCAAGAGGAGGCAGGATTCATTAACAAGTCCGGCCCCTCCACTTTCAAGCACATCTCAGCCATTACTGTGCCTTCAAACCATGACAGACTCTTGACTCTGGGAAACAAACTGAGGGCTGCAGAATGGGGGTGAGGGGTGGGGGGATGGGGTAACCGGGTGAAGGGCACTGAGGGCACAAGATGTGATGAGCAGTGGGTGTTATACGCAACTAATCGATCATTGAACAGTATGTCAAGAACTAATGATGTACTATATGTTGGCTAACTTTATTTAAACAAATAAATATAAAAAACAAAAAACAAAAAAAACTGGTGACTGGCTATGGTCAGGCCTGCTCTTCTTACAGCTCTTCTCACTGGTGTGGAGATTGGCTGATTACTACATCACCTGTGTCTTACGTGGGATATTTAGAAGTGAGCGAAGGGATGCAAGTGGGTTCTGCTTTGGCATTTTGGCTCTAGGCCCCGAACTTCGATGCGGCCTAAGCTGTGATCCAGCTGTGCTCACTAGAATTCTACCTTGGCTTGGTGCCAAAGTGCTGGCTTGTGTGCTCTGCGGTGTTATCAGTACCCTTATTTCTTTTAGGGGCATGGCAGGAAGGGACAGATGCTCAAGAGCAAAATGGTGTTAGGGGTGCCTGGCTGGCTCAGTCTGAAGAGCATGCAACTCTTGATCTTGGAGTAGTGAGTTCAAGCCCCATGCTGGGTGTAGAGATTCCTTAAATAAATAAAACTTAAAAAAAAAAAAAAAGAACAAAACGGTGTTAAAGATCCTGTTCATTAGCCATTTTTCTCTAACAACTGGTCATCTATTCAACTTAACTCATGATTCTGAGAGGCTCCAAATGCCCTCTGTGATGCTTTTATAGTTAAGGGGAGAAGAGGGTCAGCTCCCCAGGTATCTCACACCTCAAAGCTCTGTGTGGCTACAGGGAAAGTTAAAAGACAAATTTATAAATGAGAAAGAAGGTTTACACAAGAATTTCCTAGAATGAAACAAGATCCTTTGCAGGTTATTGGAAATGGCTTACCATTGCTTATGGAGTTTTGATTAGTGTATCAAGATAAAATGCAAAAGATGTCAATATAAGAGGAAGACTCTAGGGGCGCCTGGGTGGCTTAGTCCTTAAGCGTCTGCCTTCGGCTCAGGGCGTGATCCTGGATCCCTGGGATCGAGCCCCGCATCAGGCTCCTCCGCTGGGAGCCTGCTTCTTCCTCTCCCACTCCCCCTGCTTGTGTTCCCTCCCTCGCTGGCTGTCTTTCTCTCTGTCAAATAAATTAAAATCTTTAAAAAAAAAAAAAGAGGAAGACTGTAGACATTTATAGCTTCCACTCATTAAGCTCTTATATGCCACAGTCCCCTTTTTTCTATTTTCTCATTTAAACCTCATAAAAAGGCACACTTTTATATGTGAGCAAACATGCACAGACAGAAGGTAATGTAACTTATCTAAGGTAAAACTAAGCAGCAAACCAGAATCCAAATCTAGGTGTTTCTTTTCAAAGCTTATGTTCTTAGCCACTGAGAACAGAACACTGCCACATAAAGCCATTCCCTGTGGATTCATTAAATGGCTGATGGACATTCTCTACATCAGAGTCAGCAAACCACAGGCAGTGATAACCCCAGCTTTTTGCCTGCTTTTTTATGGCCTGAGAGCTAAGAGTGAATTTTCCATTTTTAAGAGCTTGAAAAAAAAAAAAAAACCCACAAGAGGAATAATTCTATGTGACACATGAAGATTATATGAAATTGAAATTTCAGAGCCCATAAATAAAGCTTTACAGGAACCTAACTGTGCTCATTCATTTACATATTGCCTATGGTTGCTTTCAGGCCACACAGACAGAGGTGGCCAGTATGGCCTGCAAAGCCTAAGATACCATTTGACCCTTTACTAGAAAAGTTTGCCAACTCTCGGTCTACATCATGGGTGTTAAAAGCCAATTACAAGTTGGAAGACTTAGGAGCCAGGGATAAGGGAGATGTGGGAAGGGTTAAGGGATCACCTAAAATTTATCAAATGTCCTTACTTTCCAGGCGCTACTTTTTTTTTTTTAAGATTATATTTGAGAGAGAGAGAGCAAGAGAGAGCACGAGCAGGGAAGAGAGCAAGAAGCAGGTTTCCTGAGAGCAGGGAGCCCGAGGTGGGGCTCAATCGCAGGACCCTGAGATCATGATCTGAGCCAAAGGCAGATGCTTAACTGACTGAGCCACCCAGGCACTACATTTCTTTATATACACTATCTCATTTAATCTTTAGAGTTCTGTAAGGCATGATCACTCCCATTTTTCAGATGAAGAAACCGAGACTGAGGGAGGTTATGGGTGTCTCTCAAAGTCACACGAGTCTCTGCTGTTCCCCACATAGAGGTACGCTGGCATCCTGGATGCCAGGCCAATCTTCCTGACTCCAACACCCAAGCACTTTCTTTTATAACAACAAAGTCTAATGCTCTGAATATTAGGTCAACACATTCATGGATATAGAAGAAAATAGGATAGAAGCACCTGTAAATATATATAACTACTCTGAGAATATCTAGGATTAATCCTAAAGCTATATGGTATGATTAAGTGTGTTCAATATCAATATCTAAATGTTTCATAAATTATAATTTCCTTGACTTACTTAAATTTCTAATAGACTACACAAGTAGTGAATGAGAAACTAGAACCACTCACTTTTAACTTCCTAAATGATGCCAATGAAATTCCTTCACAATTAAATGGTATGTTTAGGTTGGGATTCTAGGGAAATCTGTTATTTATGCCTTTAAAAAACTTGTTATCCCTTAGCCATACAATTTTTGTGTGTGTCTGCTATTCTGCATAGGATCTATTTCATCCTATATTCTAAATGGTTGCACTTACCTATACACACAAATGTTATTTCATGTTGTTGACATATGTCTTGTACATTTACTTGACCAACTTACTCAAATTAAAAATAAATCTAAAAGTTAAAATGACTATATATCGTTATAGCATGTACAGAGATCTGTAGGCTGAAAATTATGCTAAGTGAATGGACTATTTAAAATTAACTCTTCCAATCCATGAACATGGGATATCTTTCCATTTATTTGTATCGTCTTTAATTTCTTTCACTAGTGTCTTAAAGTTTTTGGTTTATAGATCTTTCACTTCCTTGGTTAAATTTATTCCTAAGTAATTTATTGTTTTTGATACTATTGTAAATGGAATTGTTTTCTTTCTTTTCCAGATAGTTCACTGTATATGAGGCCATCTTACTTGACCTACTGATCTGATTTATGAGGTTCATTAATCCATAGTATTAAATTACTCCTGAATTCTCATTGTACTACTTTGAAAATATGGCAAACTGCAGTCAGGCAAACTATTTATCAAAATCAATTTTCGTTTTTGAGAGAGAGAGCATATGTGCGCATGAGTGGAGGGGGTGAGGCAGAGGGAGAGAGAGAATCCTAAGCAGGCTCTAGCCCAGCAAGGAGCTCAATCTCATAACCCTGAGATCACAACCTGAGCTGAGGTCAAGAGTCAGATGCTCAACCGAATGAGCCAGCCAGGTGCCCCTATCAAAATAAATTCTAAAATAAAATGATGTAAGACCATGGAGCAAAAAATTAAAGTGAGCAGTTGTGCTCACTTTCGTAAAGTGACAAAAAATAAAACTGAAGAAAACCAAAATCTGAATACCTAACATGTATGTGAAAGTTAGTCCTGGCCTTTCTTCAAAGGCATGTAAGTTAAAAAATAAAGACATGAAAAGAAGAAAAGGAGAAAGGAAGGGAGAGAGGGAGGAAGGGAAGAAATTTCCTTACTTTCTTATTTTGCCTTAAATACTTTTGTAGAAGAAGTTTTCATTTAACGAAATCTACCAAGACCTTGCCATAACCAGAGGATTTGTGTTCTACCTCAAATTATTCTACTAACTGTAGACCAATTTTTCTAAGACCCTAAATTAGCCTTGGAGAACATTTTATTTTTTCTGGACCCTGATGTTCAAGTGCTCTTCCTAATTACATGTAGTTTTCTGTGTGCTGCTTCCTACCTTTATTTATTTTTTTTTTTAAGATTATTTATTTATTTGACAGAGAGAGACAGCCAGCGAGAGAGGGAACACAAGCAGGGGGAGTGGGAGAGGAAGAAGCAGGCTCCTAGCGGAGAAGCCTGATGTGGGGCTCGATCCCAGAACTCTGGGATCACGCCCTGAGCCGAAGGCAGGCGCTTAACGACTGCGCCACCCAGGCGCCCCCCTGCTTCCTACATTTATTAACCTATATGCACATCCCTGAAACTGACTGTATCAAGTGTGATGGTATTAATGGAAACAATACGATTACAAGAGATGAATTTCATACATAAAGGACTATTGAAAAACTCAAGAAAGAATGGGTACAGAGACCAAAGCATTGGGCATGCTCAAAATTTGTTTCATCTTTGTCCCTATGAGGTATTGGAACTCATCTGCTATCAACTGTTCTTCAGAATAATAAATGAAAAGCAGCTTTTTCTTCTTAAACAAGCAGATCTCGCCATCTGCTCATGGTAGGGGTGGGGAGCTGGGATGATGGAAGCAGGTGACTACAGCTCAGATGGGATCACCTCAGCTAAGGCAGCAGAACCATTCCAGGGAAATGGAGTCATTTGTACCTACAAGGTAGCACCCCATTCAAAAATTCACTGATCGTTTAAAACTCACACTAAATATGAAAAAAATTCAACTTCTAAATGATTTTTCTGAAAACCAAAGTGATTCGCCTATGCTTTCATCATTTGCAAGGGCTGCAGCATTTTCGGGTGTAAAACCAAGAGCTGTCTGGTTTAAGTCACTCATCATGAAGTGTATCCCCTTCTTCAGTGTAACATCTTTGTTGTTCCTCACCCCAAATGAGGCAGCTTTCTTCAGTGAGTAGAGTCAAGAAAAGCATCTCTACCCCCCAACATCCTAGAGGACAGTGTAACTTTCTTCTTCTCTAGGTCTCTTCAGCAGTTGGGAAAACAAGCTTCTTAAAGCACCCTGACTCTGGCCTTGGGACTTCTGTCCCTGTAGGCAGCTGCAGCACAGTTGGTAACACTCTCCTCTGCTTTAAGCAACATGAGAAACTTCACATGGTGAAGTTTTCTTCCAGGGCCAAGGGCAAGAGGCAGGGAGCCAAGAGTCACAGCAAAACAAGTGGAAATCAATGAAACCTATTAGTGAGATGACTAAAATAGAGTCTGGGAGGTCAAGCTGCACAAAGGAAAGAAGCTAATGAGAGAGCTTATCAGTCCACCTAAGAACACACCCATCAAGGGCCTCAGTCTTGAATTTCAAAGAGAAGGCAAACAATTCCCATGAAATCAGATCTGAAGGCCACAGAAAACCCCAAAGCCCACCTGAAACTATACAAAGTAAGTATGGTATTTACTACATTAATTCGATTTGGTATGCAGTGATCAACAGCCTTCACTTAGTCCAGGGCACTCTTAGTAATCTCAAGTGAAACATTTTCGGAGGAAAAGTGATAACAAGTAGACATGAATGCACTCCTTCGGTGACTTTATAGCAGCGACTGTGCCACGCCAAGACACGAGTGCCTGGAGGCCCACAGGCAGCCAGGCTCACTCACTAGCCTTATAACTTACATGCTTCGTGTCTGTCCCATGGGCTTAACTCAGGTGACCACCGAACAGATGCTACCTCTGCAAATGCTAGGGGTCTTGGGGCAACAAAGCAAGCTTGACAGCAAACACCCTGTGCGCCCTGCACCCCGCCCAACTTACCTTCACCAGGAAAAAGGACACGCCATACGTTCGGAGGGATCGGGCGAGTTTGACATACTTGACCTTGGCTTCTATTTCGCTCATCTCTCCACAGTTCTTATGCTCCTACAAGTGACAGCAGCAAGGACCAGTTATTAAAGATCTGCCAGCACGCGGACTTGGTAGAGCTGGTTATGACATATGGCACATACAGTTGCTATGAATGATCAGTCATGGACATTTGTGTTGGAGACCCCTCTGTGACACATGTACCAGCCGACCGAGGGTCAGAGCACAGAGAAAGCTCGAATGCAGGGCTTCTTAACAGAAGCTGGAGCCCAAACTCCCTAGAGATTTTACACCTACAGGCAATAATTCAACTGTGTAGAATGGCAGACCAGGGTCCAAAGTGTAATCCACTTTTGGAAGAACTCCATACCCCCAAAGGTTCAGAACCAACGCTTTCCATGAGAGCAAAAATAATGTTCTCCAGGAGACGTATCCTTCTAACATCCACCCAAAATATATGGTTTTCCAAAGAGCAGGACATATAAATGCCTGCACGTCAGAGTGCCTGGAAACAAGCCGTGTGCATTTGATACACACAAAATTTCTACTTCAACTTACATTTACATTTCAATACCGAAGAAGACTTTAATATTTTGGATTCACTAGAGTGATTGTTTTATGGCAAAGTTGATGATAGGGCTTTTTTTTTTTTTTCTTTTCTGCTTGCCTGAAAGAGAAAACTCTCTGATGTTTAGGGAAAAAACCCTGAATTTTAAAAAGACACCAGTTTCCAAATTCTAAGCTTCAAAAAACAAATATCAGGACAAAGAAGCTACTTGCAGCTGCTTCTTCAGTGCATTTTAATAGCAAATCACCTTGTTTCAACACTATCAAGATAATGCCTTTGAAATTAAATGTATGCACATTTTTCTCAGAAGGACTAAGTAACCTTTAGCAAGAAGGTATGGATTAAGATACTAAATCTGCCCAAAGGAGAACTGTCAGCTTCTTTACTCTTGAGTCACTAATCACTTACTATGTAAGCAGAGCACATGTATGGAGTACTAAACTAGCACATGCAGAGGCCCCTCTCATACTAATAGATGAGGCTAGGGAGCCCTCGAGGAGAATAATGAAGTTCTGTACATTTCCAATACCTGAAATATTTTCTTTTCAGCTCCTCTCTGCTTGATGTATTCTTTGGGCAGGAATTCCTTTAGACTGAGAGAGAGAACAAAAAATAATAATAAGCCATTTATTCTATGATGAGAAGGAAAGAAGAGAGACTTTTTTGTACAACTCACTGAAGTCATTAACTCTTCCTGTCAGTATTTTATGGCACAATTTAGAACAGACTGCCAAATTGCATAACACACTTAAATAGGGCACAAATATAAAACCAGTCTTATCGATACGAAGGATCAAACTAACACGGTTAAAGAATTTCCATGACACATTGTAAAGTACCAAAGCAAAGGGTGCAAGAGTGCACAGTATGCTATCCTTTATGATAAAGGGAGGAAGGTGTTTTTTATTTTGGTTAATACATATTTCTAGGGTGCCAGGGTGGTTCAGTTGGTTAAAACATCTGATTCTTGGTTTCAGCTCAGGTCATGATCTCATGGGTCGTGAGACTGAGCCCTGCGTCGGGCTCTGTGCTCACTGGGGACTCTGCTTAGATTCTCTCCCTCGGTCCCTCCCCTTACTCTTCCACGTGCACTAGTTCTCTCTAAAATAATAAGAAAACCTTTTAAAAACATACGCATTTTTAAAACAATACAAGCATATATCTAGTACTAATTAAAATGATTCTCTACGGGAAGAAGGGAAACAGGGCGAAGGGAACAAAGATGGAAACGAAACCTCTGGATACCCCTTGTACTACTTATCACTGTAGAACCACTTGAAATTACAAAGAGGGGAAAAATCCAACACCTACAAATCTAAAGCAAACTGAAACAAATGAAATTAACAGTATATCAAGTTGATAGCATAACCACAGGAAGAAAAATGATTTCAAATAACTTTGAAAAACAGTCTTTTGACTATACATCCCTAGCGAGATATGTATTAAAGATAAAATGAACCAGAGAAGACATTAAATATTGATAACATTATTTTAAAACAATACCCTCTCCCCTCCAAACACAAATACACATACACTACAAAATTAGGGTATTACATTATATGGAAGTAGGATATCATATATAATTAGGATACAATAAATGAGTAATTATGTTAGCTGTTAGAAACCAAACTTTTTAGCATCAAATAGATTAAAACAAAACAAAAAGTTAAATGAAAACCCTGTAGTCCTTGAATTGGAAATACTGATCTGAATCTCTGATTCATTCTTTTTCTGGAAAACATTTTTTAGTGTGTCCACTGAGGAAGCTGAGGGCAAGGACCATCCGGTGGCATTGCCAGGGCCTCGATCAGGTAGCCTCCAAACACTATTTCCCACTAAAAGGAATCAGGGATCCCTGGAGAAGTGACTGATTCTAACTCCAGGGCAGGAAATATATTAAACACTCTTGGGGCTTCTTATGCTTGAGATCAAAGAAGTTATCGAAATGACACTGGACTGACATCAAGGGGTAACCACTGGCCAATAACAGGATGATTCTTTAAAACCTTAAACAAAGGAAAAGAAAGAACAATTATAATGAACCCACCACCCAGGGCAACAATTTTAATTCACAGCCATTCCTGGCTCATCTACTCCTTCACCCCATCCCCTGCACTGTATTATTTCCAAGCAAATCCTACACATCAAACAGTTAATTTCATGTGATGGGACAATGAGAGGGTGAGACAGGATGACGACCACAATGGGTAAAAGCAAAGATATGTAAAATCCCCTAAAGATCCTTTAAAATAATCACGGGTCACCTTAACTCCTACTGAAAACTGATAAACACAGAAGGAATAAAAGGAATAAGTCAAGCAGAGAAAGACAATTATCGTATGGTTTCACTCATTTATGGAACGTAAGAAGCAGGAAGATCAGTAGGAGAAGAAAGGGAAGGTAAACAGAAGGGGGAATGAACCATGAGAGACTATGGACTCTGGGAAACAAACCGAGGGCTTCAGTGGGGGGAGGGGGGGACAGGTTGGTGATGGGTAGTACGGAGGGCACGTATTGCATGGTGCACTGGGTGTTATACGCAAACAATGAATCATGGAACACTACATCAAAAATAGGGATGTACTGTATGGTGACTAACATAATATAATAAAAATATTATTAAATAATAAAAAAAGAAGGAATAAAAGGAGTTCAAAAATCATCATTTTATAGCTCCTAATGAAATGAGCAATAGAACAAAACACCCCGGAGTGGCTGCTAAAACCAACAAGTGACAAGTTAATGGAGAACTTTATAGTAGATAGTTCATTCTGATTCAAACCCACTTAATCAATTTTATCATTAATAAAAGTGGGATAACCAGACAACACATGCCTCCTAACTGATGCAATAGGAAGTTACAGCACTATCCAGGAAGTATTCTTGGCAATAAAGAATAATATGTAATTTAACCTGAATTTAATTAAGATGCCAGATATAAATATTAGTTTACAAAAAGAGAGATAGAAGAACATGGAAAGTGACACCACCAGGATACAATCAGCCCAATGCCAACTACGGCAATTCTGTAAAAATAAATCAGGTCCCTCACAAATAAATGGCTTGGTGGTAGAGGTGAAAAAGAGGACACAGTAACACGTTAAAAGAGTTCCAAAAAACATATTTGGTACAAAGCTACAGTGATAAAAACAGTGGAGAACAGATATAAGAATAGACAGGCCAATGGAATAGAATCAAGAGCCTAGAAATTAACCTTTACTTTTACAGCCAGTTGATTTTCAGCAAAAGGGAAATGGATTTTCAATGGGAAAAGAATAGTCTTTTTAAGAAATGGTGCTGAGACAACTGGATATCCATGAGCAAAACAATGAAGTTGGACCCTCTACTTCATACCAAATGCAAAAATTAACTCAAAATGGATCAGAGACCTACCTACATTTAAGCTAAAACTGTAAAACTTTTAGAATACAGGAATAAACCTTTATGACCTTGAGTCAGGGCAACACTTAAGATACAATACCAAAAGCACACACAGCGAAAGAAAAAATAAGTAGGACTACATCAGAATAAAAAATTTGGAACGCCAAGTGACACCACCAAGAAAGTGAAGAAGCAGCCCATAGAATGGGAGAAAATGTTGCAAATTAAGTATCTGACAAGGAACCTGTATTCTGAATACATAAGAACTTCCACAACTTAACAACGAAAAGACAAGCCAGTTAAAAAATGGGGAGGGGATCTGCTAAAACATTTTTCCGAAGAAGATATACAATTGGCCAAAAGCACATGAAAATATGCTGAACTTCAGTAGCCATCACGGAATTTAAAAGAAAATTACAATATGATAGCACACACCCACTAAGGTGGTTACAATAAAAAAGATGAACAAGTGGGAATATAAAATGGTATAGCTGCTGTTGAAAACAACCTGGTAGTTCCTTAAAATATTAAACAGCAAGTCTACTCCTAGGCATGTAACCAGGGAAAATGTAAGTGAATGTTCACAGGAGTACTCCTAATAGCCAAAAGGTAGAGACAACCTCAAATGTCCAATCAACTGATGAATGGGTAAGTCACAAGTAGCTGATCCATACAACACGACATTACTCAGCAATGAGAAGGGAAGATGTACCATATAAACTCCAGCATGCAAACACTGTGCTAAGTGAAGGAAGCCCATCCAAAGAGACCACAAACTGTATGATTCCACTTATAGGAAACGTCCGGAATAAGCAAATCTAGAGAGGTAGGAAGGATCAGCACTTGCAGAGGCTAGGGATGGGCGTGGGGTTACTGAGGAGTGGCTGCTAATAGACACGAGGCTTATTATCAGGAGGGATAGACGTGCTCCAAAATTAGATTGTGTGATGGCTGCACAATCTTGTAAATACACTAAAAAACACTGAATTGTACATTGTAAACAGGTAAATTATATGGTATGTGCACTGCATCTCAATAAAACTTTTCTTAAAAAAAACCTCTTTGGGGGCGCCTGGGTGGTACAGTCGTTAAACGTCTGCCTTCAGCTCAGGTCATGATCCCAAGGTCTTGGGATTGAGCCCTGCATTCGGCTCCCTGCTCAGCGAAGAGTCTGCTTCTCCCCCTCCCTCTGCCCCATCCTTGCTCATGTTCTCTCTCTTCTATCTCTCAAATAAATAAAATCTTTAAGGAAAAAAAAAAGCATTTTTTTCCCTAAGAAAATAACTACTGGGGCGCCTGGGTGGCGCAGTCGTTAAGCGTCTGCCTTCGGCTCAGGGCGTGATCCCGGCGTTCTGGGATCGAGCCCCACATCAGGCTCCTCTGCTGGGAACCTGCTTCTTCCTCTCCCACTCCCCCTGCTTGTGTTCCCTCTCTCACTGGCTGTCTCTCTCTTTCTGTCAAATAAATAAATAAAAAATCTTTAAAAAGAAAATCCTCTTTGAACCGAATAAAATTTGTAGGTCTTGCTTAAATCCTGATATTAAGTAAAAATATTTTTGAGACATGGGGGGAAATTTCACAAAGACTGGTTATTAGATGGTGTCACAGAATTATTGTTAATTTTGTTAGGTGTTAGGACAGATTTGCGGTTGTACAGGTTTAGAAATTTAAAAAAAATGTTGTCAGAAAAACATACCTAAGTACTTAGAGATGAAATAATATGCTGCCTGGAATTTGCTTTAAAATGCTTCAGCAAAAAAGTAGAGGGGATGTAGAGTGAGGCCAGATTCTGGCTACATTAACACTTGAATAATGAATTCTGGTCAACGTGCAAACTACTTTCATTGACAAAGGTTAAGCACACTTTCTGGAATTTCAGGGATCTAGTAGCAGAACAATGTGGATTTCTCAAGGGTCAGCAAGTGTAGGGTCTAAGAAATATCCAAGCAGCAGTAGCCCATTGCATGTTGTAACTATCATTAAGCAACTTCACAGACACAAATGTGACTGGTCACTGGAAGGCACCAATGTCACACACATACACACACACAAAGCTGAGTCACAGAGAAGTAAAGTAACTTAGCTGAGGTCAAAGGACTTGTTAGTGCCAGGAGCCTCCGACCTCCCAGGGCAAGAGCAGACCCACCTAACAACACAGATGTTTCGGGTTTTCCCCAAAAGCACACTGAAAACGATCTCAAGAAAAAGTGTCACGAGTGGGCCTCAGGACACTGCTGCCACCCAAGGGGGACCTGGCTAAGGGAACCAAAAGCATCCACAAAGGGACCCATGCCAAACCCCTCACAACAACGAATGTTACTAGAAGAATGACGGAGGGCAGGGTCCAGAGGCCAGGCAGGGCAGACAATGCTGGGCATTAATGGCAAAGAAAGTTGTGTGTGGCACCAAGCCGCCTTCCACCCCAACTCTGCCAACCAACCCTCCCATTCTTCAGGAGGTACAGAGAACAACTTCCCGAAGCTCGCACTAGAGGTGTTACCCTTGACGTCACACGAGTGGATCTGGGAGTCTGCTGTCAGGTATTTTAAAATATGAAGTGTGTGTGTGCCCACGTGTGGCCTGTATTTCTCCCCAATCGGCGAAGTGCACAGAGTCAGCATGAAGCTGCAAAGAGCAGGCAGCCTGTCCTCACCGCCTGCCAGCCAGCCAGCCAGCACTCCCAGCTCGGTTGTTGTCTGGATTACCAACCCTGAGCTTGGGAGGCTCCGAAGCATCCGGGACATGAATACAAGTGAGATCCGTCAGCCTTCTTTGAGAAAAGGGGTCAGACTGTCAAACCTGATTGGAAATTATTCTCTTAATTAAGCAAGCTCTGGCCAAGCAAAGTCCCTCCCACTGCCTCCTTCGGTATTCCCACTTGAAAAGGGCAGGCGGCTCCTCCACTAAATCCTACCACTGGCCTTTTAAAGGACACCTTTTCTTTAAGATTTTATTTATTCACTTGACAGAGATAGAGACAGCCAGTGAGAGAGAGAACACAAGCAGGGGGAGCAGGAGAGGAAGAAGCAGGCTCACAGCTGAAGAGCCTGACGTGGGGCTCGATCCCACAACGCCGGGATCACGCCCTGAGCCGAAGGCAGGCGCCTAACCGCTGTGCCACCAGGCGCCCCTAAAGGACACCTTTTCTGAGTGCGTTAATGATAGATCCTCCACATCGCTGGGCCGGGGGGGGGGGGGGGGGCTAGTCCAAGCTCTTCTTCTACCCAAAGACCCATGGGAGGTTGGAAGCGTGCAGCCAGCAGATGGTTCTTCCCTCAGCAGCCCCACTTCTGCTCTGGCCAAGTCAGCTGTATTTACTGCTGGCTGGACGTCACATGATAACGTCATAAACCAACAGAGCCCATAAACTGCTAACATGGTACAAAAAAGAAAGCTACTGAATGCTTAAGAAAGGTAAATATTTCCAAAAGTTGTTAGACGTGAGACAACTGTAAAATACTAAAAAGAAAAAAAAATCACGAAACTCTAAAAACAGTTCATCCTCCGATTGCTCCAGGATTGTCTTTAAACTCGCTCCTAGATGATGTGGTTCCTACAAGGAAAATACAGAACCCCAACCCGGGGATCCATACCAAGAAAACACTTGGGTCTTTCATCAAAAGATTAGCAAGCAAATGTATAAGCTGAAAGTTTAATTATAGGGTTTCACAGAGGTAGCTATCATAGATTCTGTATTTTACTTTTTTTAAGATTTATTTGAGATAGTGAGTGTGCATGTGAGCATGTGCGTGTGTGAGCGAGCACTTGGGGGAGAGAATCCTGAAGCAGACTTCCCGCTGAGCAGGGAGCCCAATGCAGGGCTCCACCCCAGGGCCCCGAGATCACGACCTGAGCCTAAATCAAGAGTCGGCCACTCAGCTGACTGAGCCACCCAGGTGCCCCTTAGATTCTGTACTTTAAATGTCTTTGTGGGTTATCCACAGTCTAAACCATGTTGATAGAGGGTTTCTATCAACAGCTGTTGTTTATTGAAATTCGAACACTGTTCCAGGTGCTTTACAAGTATAAGTAGATTAATTAAATTCTGACAAAAGCCCATGGAAGAAAATATCCCGTTCTATACATGGAACATGAGGTTCAGTGACGTCATATTGCCACAATCACAGCCAACAACTTAAGCCTCATCTGTGGTCTCCAGAGACCATGCTCCAGCTAGGTCCCTCTCTGGTCCCTCCAAGCTACCGTTAGTCAAAAGACATAATATGTGATCAGTACTTCAGAACTTTGAGACAAATAAGAGAAATATGCAGATAATGGTAAAAATTACCGTTGGAGTTGCAGTTTTTTAGAAATGTCCAGAAGCCACTGAGTAAAAGAAGGGGAACTCAACACATGTGGGGGAGCAGGGTCTAGATTCAAATCTAGGTGTTCACAAAACCTCATTTTCTTATATAAAATTAAAGCTGCTTCTTCAAGTAATTCCAAAAGAGGCGTGCTCAAGATGTTCTGTGGTCTGGCTGTAAGCGTACAAGCATATGAGAGTCAGCTATGATTTTGGGAAACGTGAGCTGCTTCTCATCTGTCCCAGAGCTGCTGCTAGGACATGTCCACAGGCAAGCCCCCACTTCTCTGAGCTGGTGTTCACCCACCAAGGGTGGAGGCCTGGAGGGGAGGGAAGGTGGGGAGGTACAGCAGGGACAGTCCCACGCACAGGACACTGGAACACCCAGATTCTCTGAGTCCAGCCTTCACGGTTAATCACCAAATGACCAACAGTAACGTCCCAAATTTGATGCCACATATGGTTCTCAAAGCCTGGTCCCAGGACCAGCAGCATTAGCACCACCTGAGAACGTGTCAGAAGCGCCAAGCCTCAGCCCTCGTCCCAGACCAGCGGAATGAGAGAGACTCTGGAAGTGAGGCCCCGCAGTGTAAACACACTCTCTAGAGGAGTCTGATGTATGCTGGAGTTGGAGAACTGCTAACACACTGGGCTGGAAACTCAAGTGATGGATTCAGACACACCGGAATTAGAAGCCAGACTCAAAGATGAACATACCTGTACGACTGAGGGTACTGGTGAAGTCCTGGCTAACTGCAGTGACGATGTGGGAGGAAGGAAGCATCTGTCGAGCTGGGAAACACTTAGGGTGGGAAGAAGTGGAGAGTGAAGATGGCACGGGGGAAGCTCGGGGAAACCTCAGCCACATGGCGGTTCTGGGCTCCCAAACCAATCCCAGTGCCCTTTGGTCTGAGGACAGGAACCCGTGCAGAGGCTCAGAGGCAGCTTGGGGCTAGATCAATTCAGTGGTGCCGGGTTTTAAAGTTCTGGAGTTTGAAAGCAGTTAGAGAGGTAGGCACCAACTTTAGGAGGGTGCTGCTGGGGGGTGGGGGGGATGAAGGCACCGCTGGACGGTCACAGCCTCCTCTAATGGGAGAGCCCTCGGCTGTCAGGTGCTCAGGACAGAAGCAAGTAATAAACTGGTGGGTGGTGGTGGTGAGAAATAGGAGGTGAGGCAGAGCTGATGAAAAACACAAGCTGAACTGCCTCCTTCTCCATGAGTTTGAAAATATGAACTACAGCCAAATTACTCCAAAGACTAACTCCAAATAGGCGTCTGAATAAACGCCAAGGGAAAAACTGACTCGAGGCCTCCTACTGTGTCAAAAGCTTTGCTTGTTGACAAGAGGATTACGTGGAGTTTGTGGTGAAAAACTTCCAAGTCCACTCTGAATTCCTCAACAGAGATTCATAGATCAGGTTGCTTTGTTTTCTCAGTAGGATACATCCAAGGCACATGCCGAAAAGAGAAGGGGCTGTGGTCAGCAAGGCTGAGAGGGGTTCTCAGCCTGCTCCCCACCTGCCTGCACCCAACCACCGGGCCATCTCCCCCTGCAGCAGCCAGAGCCACGAACACCTGTTATCTGAACTTCAAGGCCTGTTAATTTTGGCTTTGCCAGATTAGAGAGCCAGCCTCAGTGAATACAAGCTTGTATCACCTCACATAGACCACGTGCACTGTTTTTAAATAATTGTTAATCGTGGAGACACTGGAAATACATCATACTGTCATATTTGCTTTATGATCGCTGCCTGTTTTTAAAGAAACAGAGATTACAGATTTAGCTGAAGTCCCACACCACCCTTCTTTCTCTCCCTAACTGTACTCACTTTCTTGTCGTTTCCATGCAAATTTGATTATGTTCCTACTTCTCCTTGCACCTATAAACATATTCTGCTTCTCCCTGTATTTTTGAATTCAGTGGATTCATTTTCTGAAATGTCTTGTTTCCTCGGTAAAGTACTTTGATGTTTTCAAACATTAAAGTTTGTGCCCATCAAATAGACAAGAAATGCTATATTCTTATTGATTTTGTATTTGGTTTACTTCTAAGGCTGAATATTTTTCCGTGTCTTTATAAGTCAGTTGAATTTCCTCTTTTCTAAAGTACCTGTTGCTATCCTGGGTGATATTTTTTTAAATTATCTATTTTTGAGGGACAGCACGCTAGCACTCCTGCGTATGTACATGGAGTGGGGAAGGAGGTGGAGAGGGGCACAGGGAGAGGGAAAATCTTAAGCAGGCTCCATGCCCAGTGCAGAGCTCGAACTCATGACCCTAAGATCATGACCTGAGCTGAAATCAAGAATCAGTCACTTAATGGACTGAGGCACCCAGGTGCTCCCCCCCCTTTTTTTTCTTTTTAATAATTTCTGGATATTAGTTTGTTCTTCGTGGTACGTGTTGCAAACATGCAAATTTCTTCTTCCAGACTCTGGAGCTTCACTCTTAATTTGGTTATATATTTTGTCTATTATTTTAATTTTAATAAAGAGGTTTATCAACCTTTAGAACTCTTATCACCCAGCATCGGTAATATTTTAATTACTATAGCTTATAAGAAATTGGGTATTTGTGTGAGTCCTTCAACTAGCCTTGGTCATTCTTGAGTCCTGACTCATGCGTATTAATTTTGTAACAGTCTTATTGAAATATACATATTATATTCTAAGTTTTTATTTACTGAAGTATTAATTAACATACAATATCCTTTTAGTTTCAGATACACATCTAGTGATTTGATGTTTTTATACATCACACAATGACCCCCACAATAAGACCATCTGTCACCAAAGTTATTACAATGTTATTGACTGTATTCCCTATGCTGTCCATTACATTCCCATGACTTATTTACTTTGTAACTAAAAGTTTGTGTATCTTTAATCCCCTTCACCTATTCCAATTCAACAATTCTACTTCTGGGTATTTAATGGAAGAAAACAAAAATATCAATTCAAAGAGATATATGCGCCTCTGTGTTCACTGCAGTATTTACAAGAGTCAAGATACAGAAGCAACCCAAGTATCCATCGAAGATGAAAGGTTCGAGAAGATGTGATGTATATATACATATACAATGGAATATTATTCAGCCATAGAAAAAGAATGAACTCTTCCTATTTGCAACAACATGGATGGATCTAGAAGGTATTATAATTAAGTCAGAGAAAGACAAATACCATATGCTTTCACTTACATGTGAAATATAAAAAATCGAAAAAAGTAAAAAATTGAAAAAACAAAACAAAGATTCAAAGATGCAGGAAACAAACTGTTGGTTACCAGAGAGGGGATGGGTTGGGGGGTAAGTAAAATAGGTTAAGGGGGTCAAGAGGTACATATACATTTTAAATTTAGTTTTTCCCACTACTTGATAGGTGGGATTTTGATTCGAATTGAACTGAATTTACAGACAAATATGAATTGCTTTAGTGACATTCAGCCTTCCTATATATTAACATAACCGCTTCATTGATCCAAACCTTCATTTATGTTCCTCATGAGCATTACATAGATTACATAATTGTAATTATATAATATATATATATATATATATCCCTGTAGGTGAGTATGAATAGGATTGTTCGGACCCAGGTGGTGAAAAGCAGTTAAATATTTATCTCTTTTCCAGGGACTTGACTCTTATTCGCTCTAAGAAGTTTCTCTGTAGATTGAGTGGATTATATTTGCATAGAATCCTATCACCTGCAAACAGGGACAGTCCCAGTTTTCTAATCCTGAAATTATTCATCTTTTTCTTTCCTTATGTTGTATTTTACTTATTATCTGCCTCTCTGCACTAGAACGTAGGCTCCCCAAGGGCAGAAATGTTTATGTTTTTATATTGCTCTATCCCCAGTGCCCACAAGGCATGCCATGAATTGTTCAATAAACGTTACATCCCTAGAAGAAACTAGTTGTAACCTGCAGTTACATCTAAATACACGTCATGTTAGACTCTGTTAATGTTTTATTAACTTTGGGGAGGGCATCTCTGTGTTCAGTTTAAATGTTCTCCATGGTCTAATTTCAGGTTTGGTATGTGACTTTGCAGTTCCAAATTAAGGTGAGATGTTTTGAATTTTTTTTTTTAAGATTTTATTTATTTGACAGAGACAACCAGTGAGCGAGGGAACACAAGCAGGGGGAGTGGGAGAGGAAGAAGCAGGCTCCCAGCGGAGGAGTCTGATGTGGGGCTCGATCCCAGAACGCCGGGATCACACCCTGAGCTGAAGGCAGACGCTTAACCGCTGTGCCACCCAGGCGCCCCTGAATTTTCTTTCTTTCTATTCTCTAAAATAACTTGGGCCTCGGTTTCATTTGTTAATTTTCTGGGGTTTACTTTAAAAACTGATAAGGCAATTTCTTTCAAGATTAGAGATCTACTCAGATTTTCTCATCACCCATTTTGTGCCTACTTCCAATTTTTTTGGCTTCAAGCTTTCATTTCATTCTCTTATGATTTTTAAAATCTCTTTATCTGAAGTTCTGTCCCGTTTTCATTACCCATAATGTTTACTTGTTGCCTTTTTCTACTTCTGCTTTTTTCTTGATCAAACTTACCAGAGATTTACATATTAATTTTCCAAAGCAGCAGCTTTGGGTTGTGTTGATTCTGCGATTTCTATTTCATTACTTTCTCTTGACTAAAATATTTTCTTTATTTTCATCTTGTTCTACTTATCACTGAGGAAAGTATGTTAAATTATTTCACTAGATCTGCATATTTGAAATTCTTCTTATACTCTATCTTTCCTTTAAGTATTTTAAAGTAATATCAGGTGCATACAGGTTCATAATTTATCATCCCGGCAAATTAGTCTTTCTATCTTTGTCATGACTTTCTCTGTTTCTACTTAGAGTTCCTTTGTCTTACAGCCTATTTTGTGTGACATTAAAAACAGCTTCTCCCGTTTTAACTAGTTTCCTGGGACATCATTTTTTATATGCTTTTACTTTACACTTTCCTCTGTCTTTAAAATGTAAGTATGTCTTTTAGAAATATAGAGCTGGACAATATGAGAACCTTTATTAATAGTTAGATTTAGGGGTGCCTGGGTGGCTCAGTTTGTTAAGCATCTGCCTTCAGCTCAGGTCATGATCCCAAGGTCCTGGAAGGGCACCCCATGTCTTCGGGCTCCCTGCTCAGTGGGGAGCTTGCTTCTCCCTCTCCCTCTGCTCTTCCTCCCTCCGCCCCAACACTCATGGCTCATGCACACTCTTTCCCTCCCTCTCTCTCAAATAAAACCTTAGGAAAAAAAAAAGAGTTGGATTTACTTTTATTTGCTATGATGCCTAATATTTAGAAGTCTTTCTCTTATTCATACATTCTATGTACCATACTTTTTCTGGCTTTGTTTCCGCAATCCACCCTGCTCAACTCCTATTGTATTGGTCACACTGTTTGTATATCCTCTCCACTCCTCCCAGCACTGGTCTGGAAGTTACACAATCTATTTCTGTTCTTTTACGCTGCCCCAATCTTTCCCCAATATTTTACTATGAAAAATCTCAAACACACAAAATGTTGAAAGAATTTTATGGTGAACACTCTAGACCCATCACCTGGAGCGGGCCTCAACTTTATCTCCTACACTTGATTTAAGGTCTAAAGCTGATCAGTGCATCTAATCTTCTTTGATAACAGTAAGATCCACAGAAGGCTTTGATCACTTTTTCAAGTTTTCCACCATGTTTTTAAGGGGCTTGCAGTTAGTCTTTATTATAATTGTTTGCTGCTGTTTTGAGGTAAGCATTCTTCACATTTACGTTCTGCTAAATTCTTCGATCAGTATTGCTTCTTGCATCATACCTTTGCCACCTTTCTTGAAATAATTCATAGCAGTCCCATAGCCTGCACTGCAACTTTGGCACATCAGATTAGATTTGGGAGAACTGGCTGTTTTCTCGGCTTCTAACTCTCCCTGGTTCTGTGCTTTATTTCTGTCTCCCTCACACCTATTTTCCCCATACACAGAGCAGACGGGGACAGTTAATAATCCTCCAATCTCTGAAAACTCTGAAAATCTTTCCTAGTCTCAGATTTTCACTGTTTTAAGTAAATCCTTTCACCCAGCTGGAACTGAGTCCAGAAAGCATTATAGGGTCAGTAGAAGGCTGTGGAAGACCTCACAGATATGTCCACAGTAGGCAGATTTTCAGCACAAGTGCTGTACAAATTTTCAAAAAAGCAAAAGAAATGTACCGTGAATGCACCTCCAGAAGCTAGGCGGCTGATATTTTGGCCTGGCTCTATCTTCAACCTGGTTCTGTGACAAGTCTAACCTCCCTACTTTTTCTTTTTTTTCCTTGAACTCTTAATTCATTCCAGTGGATAGAACCTATGAAAGCGAGGTGGGGGACAACAAGGGCTGGCAAACACGGCCCAGCCGGTCACCAGGGACAGCTCCGGCATTCTGTCCCTGAACAGACTGAATTTCCAATATGCAGTCAGGGAAATGTGACCCCGTCGTTCTGCTTTAATTAGGAGGAGACGAATATCCTCAGGAAGTTTTACCTGTACAATATATGCAATAATGCATACAATTAAACTTCTACATTAAATGAAAACGCCTCATTACCTAGACTAGATTTGGTCTAATTAAAAAGTAAATCAAATTCATGAGGAAAAATAATGCCACCAGGCATCATAAGCTTCTTTTAATTTGGAATCTGAGTAAGGGTACACACACCACTAGAGGCATGGGCTTCACACTCTAATCCCAGAAGAAAGCAAACGGACTGAATACGATTGTGCAACCCTGGCTAGCACGGATTAAGACAAGGGGCATGTTTAGTGTACGTATGCAGCGTTCCACAGGCCCCCAAACTGCAGAAGATGCTGTAACAGTAATACCGATGCTCTGATACTGTTTGGAATCCCCACGGAAGTAAGCCATCTGCGCTGTCACAGAACAGAGAAAGGCAAACTTCCCGGGGTTCCTGCAGGAAGAAAGCCAGACTGATTGGGGAGGAACGGGCCCTGAGGAACACTTGGCCACGTGACTTACGTGGAGAAAACAGAACAAAGTCAGTGACAGGACATGCGTAGAGCCGTTCTCAGACACAAGGTCACTGCACAGTATAGTGCAGGCCAAAGCATCACTTTGGAAAGGCTCCTTGGGATTCATTAACTCAAGGGTAGAGGGTTTTTTTTGGTAACAACTCAGTTTAGAAAAACACCATGTTGGACAAGCATCTCTATTACCAGGAAACAAGTCAGATTTTCTACTTACTCTTGGGCCTATGCTGGTCCCAGTTACTTTCCACCAAAGTGAAAGTGGGGTCAAGGGCCAAGTAAGCACTTATGTTAACCTCTCCCCTCAATACACTTGGACACAATGCGATCGATACCCTACTCAACACATCTCATGTGGGCATACCCTACAGAAAAGTGACGTCTGCCCCCAGCTGGCATTCAGCTCAGATCCCACTACCAAAGCTTCTACAAGTTGCACTCTAGGTGACAGCAGGACATTGATCATGTCAAGACACTCTGAGTATTTGTTGGAGGGTGGTGGTGGAGGGGGCTCGGACGTATGTTTCATCCGTCCTAAGAGGAAGCAGAAGAGAGAAAAGTAGGGGGGTGGGAACAGGTAAAGGAATGTTACCAGAAGAAGAAATACACAAAATTCTTGGAGGAGCTGATCAAAACAGAGGGCAAGATCACTTCAAACCAAAGCACCCTCTGCGTGGCTGGGCCTGTCCTGTTGTGTATTTCTAGGAAATCCAGCACTAAGGCCCACGTTCTGTGAGGCCATGATATATCTGTAGGGTTGCTTCCTCTTAAATCTCCAAGTACTGAGCCCTCCCCCCAAACACCCCATCTATTTCTGTAAGAGAACCAAAGACCAGATGTATGCAAGAGCAAAGTACTTAATATGTGCCCCACCCTTCCAGGGCAATGAAGAATTCCTAAGATTGTAATAAAGAACATGAAGCTCTTTTATGCTCTGTGGTTCTAATAGAGGAGAGTCTTGAAAAGAAATTAAAGATGACAAAACCTGGCCTAATACGAAGAAGGTATGTTCTAATGGGAAGAGATTTCGGAAGATGGAGGTCTTGAGTTCCTCCACTCCAGAGATATCCCAAGGCAGACTAGACAATGTCTTGGCAGGGTGCTACAGAGTCTGTGGTCTCCACGGAATCACCCTGTGCCAGAACTTGGAGCAGTAAACTGTCACAGTCATTCCTACATTGAATTTCCAGGCCTCTTTGCTTTCTCCAAGGTCCACAAATTTGATCATATACTCAACTGAGGCAAAGCTAACAACCTCACAACTGACTGAAACTAGGGCATGTATTTTACAGAGCTGGCTCAAAATAAACAGTAGAAAGAAGAGGAGAGGTGAAAAGAGGAAAAAAACCCAAAAGGTTACTTACTCTAAGAATCCAGGTTTGTGTTTATGTTCCACATGAGGTCCAAACTGTATCTGGGCTTGAAATCCTCCAAACTCACAAGCTTTCTCGAAGGAGACAGGGTGGGAGCCATTTAGGATATCATCCCGAGCCTGAAACACAAGAGGAAACGAAAAGCATCAGGAGCTTGGGGAACCACGCACACTCTGCAGGGACATGTTCCTGCATCTGAGAGCACCCTCCATGCTGGGCAAGGGGAGAGTGCCAGCCAAGGGGGTCGTACTCAGGACACTGCAGGTGACTGTGGCACAGTAGGATTAAGGCAGAAGGAAAACAAGTCCTTCCCCCAAACTGCCTCTAGATAGAAAACATCAGCAGTATCCAGAGAATTAAAACTAAAGCTTCAATATCTAGGAAGGTAGAAGTGAGTATGAAAAATAAACAGGCAAAGTGAAATCCTTGTGATTCACAATATACATTTTATGTCCCTAAATCATTAAAGCTAACAGAAAAATTACCTAGAGGTCAAATCAACCCAATCACCATCCCAAGATAAAGGCCAATGTAATATAAGGTGGTGGCAGGGGGAGAGAGATGGACAGACAGTAACTACAAATGCACAGTGCTAGAATCAGGAACTCCCTGTGTCTCAAGTCCTTCTCCCAGTTCCTGATTCACCACTGCTGTTGCTATCTATTCTTCTGTCTTTTCTTTCTAGAGTTCAATGACCCCCAGACCATTCTCCAACAGATACTCTAAGCTATGGCTCTGAGCCTTAAACCACCAAGCATTTTCTTAGTGCCTGGCTATCTTCCTTCCTTCTGCCTCCCAACCGTCCTCCTTCCATGCCATTCTTGTACCCACTAACTCAGGGGTTAGCAAACTTATCCTGTCAAAGGCCACACAGGAAACATATTACACCTTGTGGGTCATGTGGTCTCTGTTACAACTACTGAACTCTGCCACTGAAACACAAGAACAGCCACAGACAATATGTAAACAGTTACATGATACGGAAGGGTTTTACCAATGTGTAACACAAACAAATGAGCTGTGTTCCAATAAAACTTTATTTAGAAACACAGGTGATGCCATGGCAGCATTTTGCTGACCCCTGCATTACTTCTAATGGCAGCTAAGTAGGTGAATGGAAGGGGAGGAAAGGGAAGGAGGGAAGGAAAGAATGAAAGAAGAAAGATCAGGTTTTCCTTGAGCTGAAAAAAAAAAGACTGGGGACTGTCCGGTATGAAGACAACATCTTACATATTGGGAAACTGCAAACCCTTAGAAGTTAAATGACTTGTGTGAGTTTCAACAATAGGTTAATGGTGAAGACATAAAAGGCTATGAAGAGACTATCTTTCAGGTAAAGAGAAATATGGATTTTCTGACCAATATTCACTTGTATCCTAAGATACCAGCTAAGAAAGGTTTAGCGCAGCGGTGAGCCCGTTAAGTGCCTCCAAGACAGGCAGAGATAGTACCGGCCACCAGGTCCCAATCTGGGAGGCCAGAGAAAGGCCCTCCTCTCTTTGTGGAACGTCAACCTGCACCACAACCAAACACGTGAGGAACCCCTCAACAGTGCCCCCTCGAAACTGCGAGTCACAAACGCCAAGGAAGCCTGAGCTAAGCTCCACCTCACCACCAGCCACGGCCAGGAGCTTCCTACCTTCTCAGCACCCTCAGTGAGCATTAAATGTTGTACCTGAACATAGAGCAAGTTCAGCTGCACGGGGTCTCTCGAGTCCACATTCTGATCAGAGTAGAAGAACTTCCGTCTAAGTAGCAACGTTTCGTGTTCATCTACTCCTTGTTCTCTGAACGTTCGGCTGTGATCCAGCCAATTTACTGCAACACAACAAGACAGATGAAAGAAGACCTGTGTTTATTCTTCTTGCTTTGAAAGGATTTGTCAAAAGAGAGGTGGATTTCTGGAACGCTGATATTCAGTTAGTTACTGACATGAGAACTGTGCTTTTTAACGTTCCAAAATTATTTCACATAGACCATCGTGTACCATATGAGCCACCAAAACACAACTGAGAGAAAATCCCCAACAGCCATTCCTGCAGTTTGTTAAAGCCCCACAGTCAATTTATAACATGGGGGGAAAGTAAGAAAAATCAATGCTTTATGCCAAGACAACCAAGTTAGCATTTTCCTTTAACTCAACAGTGGAAACTTCAGCCTCATCACGTGAAATAATTTATAAACTGAGCATAATGAGTTACCTCCACCCGTAAGCAAAAAAGAGGACGAAAACAAAAGCAATTTGGGGGGGGGGGGGGGCAGTAGGACAGGGCACTGAGGGATCAGCGATGGTAGAACCCTGCCGTGGCCCAGCTTGGATCTCATTCAGAAAACGCTCACCTGTTATCTGGGTGCACAGGAATGGCCCACCCCTCTGCACTCTCCATAGCTCTCATTCCCACACTCCTCCCTGGGCTTAGCACAGACACTGTAAGTATTACGAGTCTCACTGGATTCTAAGCAACTTCAGCCCAGGGAATGTGTGGGAATGATCTCATCTCCCACGGTACCTGGGAGAGTGTCATGCACATTATAAAAATCCTTGGGATTTGTCTACCATTGTCTCACGTGGAAAGAAGTATGTAACTGGAAATCAAATGAGGCAGGGAAAAAAAAGGAATGGAGAAAGGGTCAGAGGAAATGAAAGCCTTACTGAAGATCAATAAACATAATGACAGTGATGACATCGTGCCAATACAGCAGCAAGAACAATGGAAGAGCCTGGGAAGGTCTATAGGAACCGTGCATGAAGTACGATCCTTGATGGGGTGGGGGATGTTGGGCACCAGGTGCACACAGCATACTTTGGGGACACATGGGGTGTAGATACTGGCTTTTCCAAATATTCTGTGTGGTCACAAAAGAGGACTTTCCTATAATTATATTAATTAGTATTTTGTAGCCTTTAAGGAAATAATGGATCTAGGCAATGGGCATCAATGGCTGTTAACAACACAAAACAGGAGACAACCAAATACGACTTTCTGACGGAAGTATACAACAGCACATAAGGAGTCTTTACTTAAAAACTAGACACATACGCACGACTCTGATCAAGTTTCCAGATCTCAGGAATTAAGAGAGACAGAAGTATGTGTTAGAGGACACCACAATCAACAAAATTCAGACTGCAGAAAACTCCATACAAATAACAATCTGTTTTCTTCTTCACAGACATTCCGAGGGAGGAAAAAAAAAAAAGGATGGAGGGAAAGTTTGAGACGAAAAGAGTTAAGTGTTACATCCTCCAATCTTATTTGGACCCCAGTTTAAACAAATTACTAGCGCTTTTAGAAGACAGTGTAAACATAATTTGTATATTTGACATTAAGAGATTACTCTTAAGGTGTGAAATAGGACTATAGTCTGTTTTTTCCCTTAAATGTCTTTTAGTGCCACAGACCGAAGTATTTACAGATGGACTGAAGACACAGCCAACAGGAAACTCCTGCCCGGGGTCCTGTAGCTGAGGGGGGAGTGAGGCCTGGCCACCGGCACCCGGCCCGCGCTCCTTTCTGACACTTACAGTCATCATCTGTGTGGAGCTTGGCCTTCAGCTTCTCCATCTTCCTCTCGTCTCGCAAGAGCGTCCTGTCTTTTTTTAGTGTCCCCGTCCCTTCCTCTTTCTTTTCTTCAATCGTTTCTTGGATTAAAGAGTACTCTTCATAGTTTGTTATTCCTAAAAATATAGATTAGGTTATAATTACCAGTGATGACACTGCTGTCACTCCTTGCAATGGGGGGCCTGTGACACTCTGAGAAGTCCCCGGTAGCACAGGGCGGAGAGAGGCTCTACAAAGTTTAGGGTCGGGGGCCACCCAGGGAGCACACATCAAGTAACTCTGGCCACAAAGGCTGCTCGGCTAATTAAGCCATGTTTAAAATGTCACATTCAATTCTCCTAATTTTCGAGAAACAGGCACAGAGTAGAGATCATGCAGAACGAGGCAAGACAGTGTCAAACAAGAAGTGGCTGAAGCAACTGGTCTTCCTTTGCGTGGAGAGAAGACTAAGAGAGGCCAGGATACTTTCTGCAAATATTTGAAGAGCTTCATGCAGAAAGGAGACAGACTTGTTTGCAGAGGATATGAACAGAAGCTACAAGAAGAAAAGTTGTATAGCAATCAATTGTATAGGCCGCTCCTATCAGTCTTCACGGAAATATTGGATGTCACTGATGCTTACACAGAATCTGGAATATGATTCCAAACATATTTTCAGTTAAAAAATTCCTTGTGGGGGTGCCTGGGAGCTCAGTCGGCTAAGTGTCCAACTCTTCATTCTGGCCCAAGTCATGATCTCAGTGTCCTGAGATCCAGCCCTGCGTAGGGCTCCACACTCAGTGGGGGGTCCGCTTGAGATTCTCTCTCCTCTGCGACCCCCTGCCCCGTCCCCGCTCATGTGTGCTCTCTCTCCAAAGTAAGTAAGTAAATAAAATCTTTTTAAAAATTCCTTTGGCTTTTGAAAGGGAAATAAAATCTCTCAATTTCGACTCAGTGAGACATTCAGGTGTTTACAACACCAGTTAGTGGGTTTGCAAAATCTAGGGAATAGCAACACTGTCTTAAGGATTGGACAGAAATCAGTGGCTAGGGCACATTCACGACTGGCAAGTCACCACATGGGGGTGAAAAAAAGAACAGGTGCGTAATTAACAATGAAACAAAAACAGGAACCTCAGCAAGGGAATGCTCACCTATCCTGCTGCAAATAGTAACCAGAAGTTCCCCAACGGTCTTGGAGTCGTCCACCATCACGGTTTTCACGGATCCATCCAGCATCCGGATTTTCTGAGGTCTCTGTTTCTTTTTATATTCCAAAATATCCTAGAGCAAAACCCCACAGACTTTTCACACGACTTGATAAACCAGATAATCAACTTGGACACTTTTAAAAAATGAATCTTCCCTAGCACACTCTGATTTCCTCCTTCAAAGTTTTCATGAGATTTTTGCCACTAAAACAGAAACCCCAGCGCTAAATAATTGCTTCCAACAAGTCTTAAAATCTGATGGTGAAAATTGCCCCCAAACAAGTATGGTTTATAGCTTACAATTCTTGAAAACTAACCTCTATAAACTTAAAGTAGCTTATGCCTTCCTGAAAGTCTGTGGATGACCTGCTTTGATGAGAATTAGCAGAAGAAAAATCCTACTTACCATTGAAAAAGACAGTAGTGTGCTTCTCCAGTTATCTTATGGTTGCAAGCAATTTTTAATACAGATGTCATGAAGGAATAAATAACACCCCCCATGATTCTTTATAGTAGTGGTATGCCACAAAAGTGGTTTTGCAGTAATGGCAAGATCAAACGGGGGTAAAAGGTTTGGAAGTTACATTTAAATAGACTTTTTTTTAAAAAAAACTACATTTAACAATAGAATTATGAATGTAAAATTAATTGGTACCACATAATTCGCTCTCACGTAATGGAATACTGAGCAGATATGTGAATTCCATATACTAAAATGCAGTATCTTCGAGGTTAAGCTGAACAGATAACATATAACTGAACATATAATACTTTTTTACTCATTACCTCTAATTCCAAACACAACCATTTTTTGTTGCACTGACTGATTGTTGTCAAGCTTACCACCTCTTGTACAAAAACAAAACTGATTAATATTCAATCTCTGACTACCTTTAGGATCTTTTTGTTTTCCCTCTAATCCACCCTTACTTTTTATCATTAGTCACGGATATTTCCTATATCCTTACAGAAAGACGCTATGTCTTATTTCCTCGCTACGAAGTGCAACCACGGCCTGTGCAGAGAGCTGAACACACTAACCCTAAGCTGCTTTCATTACTCTGTGGAGTTTCAAGAATTTGGACTGCCGATATTCCCTATTACTACCTGGACAGCCCTTACAAAGTCAACTACATCAACACTAGGAATAAAATGCCCTTGGACCAAAACATTGTTGGGTCTCCCCTCTTCTCTGAGGCATAAGAGTATGCTGACTTCTAGAGAAAGGCCCACAAAGTGACAAAACAAAACAAAAACGACTTCTACAGCATACCCCATTTCGCAACATGTAGTAATCCAGTGTTCTGCCTGCTTCCAGCCAAATTCCTTTCCTGGGGTCTTCATCCGAGAGAAACAGCCCATAATCAGAAGCTGGGAGATAAAGACAAGAGAGGATAAAAGACTGAGTGCCGATGAAGCCATCAGTGACTTCCAAACCCTGAGTCGGCTGACTTGGCAGGAGGTGGGCATTCTCCCGCACCAGCCAGGTTTCGTTTTGACAGCATGAGCAAGCCGAGGGGCTAAAGCAGGAGAGGAGAGTGAGGCTGGAGCTGCAACATCAACACCACAGAGAAGGTTCATGATTCTTAAAAGCAGTGGGAAGCCGCTGTGTCTACACTTTAGGGAAACACCAAGAACAGAACAGCCCCACTTTCTAATTTCTGAATTGGGCTTTTGTTCCCTCTCACTTGCTATATAAAAACGTGGCGGAGAAGCCCTGAAGAAGGACAAGACAGGGAGAAACTAAGGAAGTGACCACTTAAGCCCAAAGCCACTTGGGCAAAGAGGGGCCAATGGAGACTTTACACTTTGAATAATCCCTCCATCATCCCAAAATAGCATTTGTACAAAAGGTAAGCAGGAGGGCCAAGAGAGATGAAGCCTCTGTCACCCACACCACTAAATTATGAATATAGTTGGAAAATAAAACTTCGTGTTCTCCATAGAAATCCCTTAATCTGATCAGGAAGTACAAGAGCATGGTGGCAGGAAGAAAGCAGTATCATTTCCTGTCTAAAGATTTCTATCTGGGGAGCCTGGCTGGCTCAGTCAGTAGAGCATGCAACTCTTGATCTCAGGCTCATGAGTTTGAGCCCCATGTTGGGTGCAGAGATTACTTAAATACATCTTTAAAGACTATAAATAAATAAGTACAATAAAGACTTATGTCTCCCTGAATGTGATTCAAGGCAACCTCAGAGACCCCAATGAGGGTCTGAGCTCCTGTTGTTTCTTAGAAAAAGAACTTCAAGATCTAGAAAGGTCTTGTTCTTCACCAGAGCTAAACAGCAATCCAATCCAGAGAAATTTTTTTAAATCTGGGAGAAAAACAGTAGAAGAAAAGAAACTAGAAATGACTGGACAACCAGAATTTGGAGTAAGGTTGGGAATATGGGATAACTTTATTTTTATTTTTGGGTAATGTAAAATAACAGAGTGTTTTAAATATATAAATAATGCTTTTAGACCAAAAGTTTGGAAGTTTTGTGACATCTTTTTGAGAACATCAATGCCTATCTCTAACTATCTTTGAATATTTGATTCCCATATTCCCATTTTTAAGTTAGGTTTCAGACCATTTTCATGGTAAAGGCCTATTAAATTGGGAGTAATCCCAATTTCTCAAGTGCCAATCAAACACTAAACAGAGGAAGGAAACGGAAGAGAAAAGGCAATGGAAAATAAAAATTCTATGAATAGCTTTAGTTTAAACTCAGATTAATAGTGGTCAGTGGTTTAAACGAATAGGAAACAAAACATAGATTCATAGATGCTTCCCACCTTCTTTAGGGTTTGAGATCAAGTTTATAAAACCCCTACAAAGTAATTGAAATGTAAGGCTTGCCCTGCATCCTGATGGCAGTTCCAGCCTTCTTCCATATATGGAAAACAGAGCTCAGGGTATACAAATCAGTAACTGTTGGAGTAGCTTCATTTGTTCTTTATAGGGCAAATGAGATGATCTATCAAAAAGTGACTTGTAAACTGTAGAGAGCAATGCTGAGGTATGGAAGGATCATGACGATGGGCATGACAATGATGACTCAGGGGCAGCTGTGGCCATTGTCAGCACAAGCCCCACTTGGGAGGTAGCTACGTCCAGGGTAAGAAGACAGTTCATTTGAAACATACACGCTAGTGGACTTGGGGACCACTCAGAACATCTGTTTCTTTAGCTACTAAGCAAAGAACAAGCACATTTCAAGAAGTCAGTGAATAACCAACTTACCTTGGCCAGTTTGCGCCTCAGGTACCCGTTCCCGAATGACTCGACATGCATCGTACACGGCCGTAGATGGTTCAAATTGCATGGTCTTCACCACATTGCAGTGGCGGACACAAATCTTTAAGGACAGGGCCACCATTTTTCTAAATGATCGGAAGATTCTCACTTAGAATGTCTGGAAAACATGACAAGATACATGTTGATATTCATAATAGTCTTGAAAAAGCTGCTAGATTCTAAATCAGCTTTAAATAATTGAAACAATAAAATAGCAATTAAAGAGAGTGCTTTGGATAAAAACACGAATTAAAAGATTTTGAAAATTTTAAAATAAAACATGAGCATCTAGTCTCACTGTTTTTATTTTCTTTATAAAAATTTTTTGTTATGTTATGTTAGTCACCATACAGTACATCCCAAGTTTTTGATGTAATGTTCCATGATTCATTACTTGTGTATAACACCCAGTGCACCATGCAATACGTGCCCTCCTTACTACCCATCACCAGCCTATCCCAATCCGCCCACCCCTCTCCCCTCTAAAGCCCTCAGTTTGTTTCCCAGAGTCCACAGTCTCTCGTGGTAGTCTCACTGTTAACATTATCACAGGATGGTAAGTAGAATCTCTAGGGAGGAAGGATCCATGGAAGTCCACCAAGACTCCATCTCAATGGTGCTCCCAACTTTGGGCTTCCAACAGGGGATTGTCAGTGTGAGAGGCAGAGTGCCTTGGGCACCACAGCTAGCTCCTAATTAGCTTTTGTTAGCAGCCTAAGTGCCCCAGCTCTCCCCCCACAGCTCCTGGGGACAGGAAGAAGCATGAATGCCTTCTCAGATGCTCCTCAGGGCCAAAGAGTTCCTCCTCACCACATACCAGAAGACTAGGCATCTGGGTCCAACTTCAACACAAGGATCCTGTGTAAATCCAAGCAAGGCCCTCTGGCCACTCTGCTTCCATTTCCCCACAAGTAAAGAAGCCACAATGGAAACAGACCTGTATAACTTATAAAAGAACGAAACCCTGAGGAGTTACCACTGGGAGCCCAATGCCCAGTTTTAGACAGTATATAGGTTTAGGCTGGGTTTTATTCCATAAAAGACTTCTTTTTAAAACCTAAGTCCAAAAATTCAGTCCGTTTCCTTTGAGTTGGTGGCTTATGGCTTATTTTGATGACCTGCTCTCTTCTGGGGCCAGAAACTTAGCCCTCAACCCAAGCCAGCCTCAAATTCATCTTGCTCAGGTCCAAGAGAGAGGATTCTTCCCTGCACCTGACACAGACCCAGCTGACTGTCATCCTGGCAAACAGAACAACGCGCTTCAGAATTAGGAGCTATTAGAATCCCAGCACTGCATCGATAACATAAATCCACAGGAATTTCAAGTTTTCATCCTTTCTTGTATTTTCTTAGAGAGCCTACAGGTAGTGAACCCGAACCCCAGCTGCCTCTACGCCCTTTTCCCTTAAGAATGCAAATGCTAAGAAGCAATGAGGCAGCCAGGAGGCAGAGAGGGCCACAGGCTGACCAGGCCCAGGGAGTGGGTGCCTTTGGGGCATGACTTCTTCACATGCTTGATTGATTGCCGGCTTCCTAACAACAGGTGACTGGTTCAACTAGATACAGAGGACATTTTTAAACAGATGTTCTGGAATCCATGGGCAGTGTACACATACAGCTGCATGGAGCAACCACTTAGGCCATCCAACTATAAAGTCATTTTGACCTCTACTTACATTTTGAATGAATTGCCTGTGAAAATATTTCTTGAAAAATGTCAAGATACAGTTCTTAATAAACAACAGCAGTGTTCACTGGGAATCTTCCCCAAACTGAATCAATTTACTATGGCCTAGGCAGTGGCTGGATTGCTGACATGGCACAAGAATTCAAAATATCCAGGGATTTTCCACCTATAATATCAAGGACTTTAAAGTGACAGATGAAAGGTCTACCCAACTCTGTTTTTATAAGCATATTTAACCAACCAATTACCCAGTTTGGGAAAAAACTTAGGACTTTAGACCTCAATTGACAAATTTACTGTAATGTAGAGATCATGCATGGAATAGTCCATCCCTCTGGGGCTGGTGACAATTGTGAGGATTTCTGAACCACAGAGATTCAGGAGCATGACTGGTGGTAACAGTCAGTGGTAAAGACCATGGACCTCTGTCATGGGTGCCATTTACGGAATGCACCAGAGAGGATGGGATGGTTCATCTCTTCTGTTCCCTGGGAATAGAAGTATTTTAAGTGTCCCTGCATGAAGGCTGCCCTTCCCAGGCTAATAATTGGGCTTTCTGCAGAGTAAATTAATGGTCCCTCTAGCCAACTCAAGAGAGATTCCATCAAAGGGAAATACAGAGCCATGACATGGGGTTGAAAGCAGAATATAACAGCAAGACCGTAAACACTGGAGCTCAGAAAGAAACAGAAGACACACAGGGGAGGAGAAAGGGGCAGATGGAGCAGCAGGGAGCAGACAGAAGCAAGACCGGACAAAACCTAGGCCTGTGGGTCAACAAGAAACACAGGAGAGAAGACCAGAGATTTGGGAAGCAGAAGGAGAAAAGCAGAACATACATAGCAGTGAACGAAAATCTCTATTCAAAACAACTGGAAAAATGAGGAAGCCGCTGACTGATGTGGGGGAAGCTGCCAGAGGCACAGGTTTGGGGTGAAAATTCTCTAATGCGTTTCTTTAGGATATATTCAGTGGGGAGGCAGAACAGGGTCAAATACAAAGCAGGACATGTAATGGGCACGGGAGCTCATCACATTTAAATCCTTGGGACTGGAAAGATCATCCAGGGAAGTGAGCAAGAGAGAGCCCTGAGGACAGAGTCCTGGAACAATGTCCTAAAATCAGGACAAGAAGGGACTGGCAAGGAGGCCTAGTGGTAGGTGAAGGAGAACCAAGAGAGGGTGGGCCCAGAAGAAGGTGCGCCAGGCAGGAGGGAGAGAGCACCTGTGCTAAGTGCTGATCACGGTCCAAGGAAGATGAGGGTGGAGATAGCACTGAATCTGGCAGGGAGGTCTCTGGTAGCTGAGGTGAGAAGGGGAGGGGCTGGCATAGCAAGTACAGACTTGTCTCCTGAGGAGGCCTACTGGAAGGAACGGAGGAATAGACAGTGGCTCCGATTTATGCCCTTAAGGCTTTTTATCCAGAAGTATGAATCACGTAGGTGCTATAAACTCCGTATCTATGTAGCCTCTGGGGAGACATAGTTTCCACCTGATGATGGCCCAAGAGGCAGTCCCAAGACAGCTAAGTGCCCTTCCTGGAGACAGGCGCCTCAGCACACATATCTCCATTCTGGGCCTTTGAGAGAGGAGAGGAGTAGGCAAGACCCTTCAACGGAAGGGCCCTGGACTGGGAAGGAGTCTGGGGTCCAGGTCGATGCCTTGGACCTTTGGGCCTGTTATTTCTCCTCCTTCTGCTCTTCAGAGAGCAGGCGGCCACTGGCTCTCATGAAAGGAGCTTCCCAGCAGACACCAGATGCTTGGCCAACTCTTCCCAGAGGATTCCCTTGTCGTCTCCTGGTAACATCACACAGGTGAAGCCACAGAATGGAGACAACTATCGTTAGCTCAAGGCAGACATCAACATAAGGAGGGACACTGGAGAGTCACTGTGAGATCCGTGTTCTCAACTTTTCTACCGCCTCAAATGTTACAACATGCCCCACGTTTATACGGCAAAACCAAGCCACCAGAATCAGTCCCTCTCAGAGCATTGTTCAGGGGTCAAAGACTAAAAGGCTCCAGTGTCGTCTTCCTACTCCTGGCTCTCCGTGCTCCCAATATGAAGCATGAAACAAGACCAACGACTGCCTTTGTGGGAATGTTTTAAACATGCAAATTAGGTACAAAACAGGCTGATAAACTACCAGGTTATATATTTGTATGTATGTAAAAGACACGGTATTTTTGTTTTTCTCATGCAAGAAGATCATCCACACAAGCAAATCTCAATGAGGTCTGAAGCCGAGATACATGGTGATTAATCATTATTCCACAGGGAACACGGCACTGAGCTGTCTCTAGCCCCACGCACAGCACGGTGAGATTCTTGCAAAACAGACACGTGCTGAAATTAACGGTCCTGACTTATGGCAAAAAGATCATAGGATCACAGCACACAGGAACCTAGCTATGTCAAATAAAAATGAGTGTGTGTTTTCAGCTCTTATGAGAAGTCTCACTGTACGTCTGCTAAAGCCTTGAGAAATCATGTAGCTTAGACACTACACTATGATAAAGACTAACGTCCCGCTCCCTCTCCAATGAGATGTTCTCAGGGCAGTGGTGCAGCCTGCAAAATAAGCCTCACCTCCACTTTCCTGTACCCTACACCTCTGGCTAATTCCTGCCTCTCCAGGCAGGGAGCCTAGGACAGAGGAACAGGTTTCCTTTTCTGGTTTGGCTGCAAGAAGGCTCAAAGCCAACTGTTTTATAGTCTAACCCCTGTCTCTATTTTACGATCCTATCCTTGTTTTTCTTTTACCCCAATCTGAATGTACCCTATCTTGCTGGATCTTAAGTCCTTTTTTTGTTGTGGTTTTGGTTTCTTGCTAAAATTCATACAACACAGATTATTTTCTTTTTCATAATTTCTTCTCATTCTGACCATTTTGCCCTGATTTTACGTGTGAAGGTCGCTTGGGGCCAACACGAAACTCTTCTGTGCCATCCATTGTGGAAGATGAGCCAATGGAACCAGTGGTGAAACCCAGACATTCTCCTTTTAAAGTAAACACTTCTCAGTCCCAGGGAGCTGTAAACAGCTCAGCATGGTGGGAGCGCTGCAGGCTGCCCAGCCTCCGGCCAGTCCATCCTGGAACAAACAGGCCCAGCTCAGCCAAGGCCTCCTCCTTACCCAAGAAATGACCACCATTGGTCAAGATGAGCAACCACCCCTCGGATCTCTGCCCTGACCAGTGAGGGCTGTGAGGTGCTCCACCTCACTCCTGCCTTACCAGTTCATGACTCTGAGCTGGTTGCTTAACTCAGACTGCCTCAGTTTCTTCCTCTACAAAATGGGAGACAGCAACAGACCTAACCTGTAAGGTTACTATAGAAATCTAGTAACACGTGTCAAAGGCATAAAAAAAGTGCCAGGTAAGGGTTTATTACTCATCTTAGCCACAGGGGTTGGAGAAACACTGAAAGCAGCATATTCTATTTACCCACTGTCTGAGGTGCAAAATTCAATTTATTGTTTATTTTACATCTATTACGTAGTAGACATTATCACAGACAACAGGGAGTGAAGACGATCAAGATTCCTGTCTAAATAGCACTCCCCTTCTAATGACCCTGTTCACTGTACAGCTCCTGGGTTCATCCTTATTCAAGTCATGCAACAGGCTTTTTGTAGATGCACAATTATCCAAGGATGGGCCATGGAGCCAAGTGTGTCTGTGGAACAAGGAACTCCTGCACTCAGGCTGTCCTCCTGGATGTCAAATTCCCTTAATCCAAGAGCCTCAAGGAGCAAAACTGCATCCTATGGTATGGGTCAGGGCTGGCATCAAAGTAAACTCCTCGCCTGTCAATGAACTCTGCCCAGATGCAACCTAGGAGACGGGCCAAGGAGCTCTGCACACTCCCCTACACACAGAGGTGTCATACGCAGCTGACAGGACAACAGGGACAGGCTACCATGCCTCAGTGCGACCCTGAATCTTGAAGAAAGAAAGAACTGCCCACCATCCCTCTCCTCTCTCTTCCTCCAGCCACTGACTCCACTCTGACCCACTGGAAGACCACTGCACCCAATAATGATGGCTGTACCTGCCCCTCCTTATGTCTGCTCTCTCCTGAGCAGGCAAAATATAGCCCTGATAACAGCATGCATTTTATAACCAAAAGTCAGTATTTAAAAACGGGCCTGTCATTCACCTCAATCTCCAGTGAACAATTCTGCTCTCTGGAAGAAATGCCTAGGAAAGAGCTTCCCTTCTCTCCACCCCTTACCTGCTCTTCTCCAAGGGAGGAAGGGGAATAACTCAGTCAATAAGTAAACACCCGCCCCACGATGGGTCCTAGCTCCTGAGAGGTGCCTCGAAAGCATAAGCCGAGGTCTTGCCCTCCATTTTGTTTTCCTGGGCTGTCTGTACTCAGGTACCTTGGGACTCAGCTCAAACATTCAGAACGTTCAGTATTGTTACGTAGCCCACCAGGCTCATCCAGGTGTCTATGTGTCACCATGTAGAAGAGTGAGTCAACTCAACTGTTCACTGGGAGCCAACTGCCTTTCATTTGGGGAGGGATGAGGAGGAGAGAAGGCAGAGTGCCCATTTTCATCCCACCTGCAGCCAGCTTTATTGAAGAGCCACAGGCCTTCCTTAAGAATCTGACCCCCCCCACTGGGCCCCCTCACACCTCCCTGTTCCCAACTAGCAGAGCCCCCCCCCCCCCCCCGTAGTCCTCCACATTCACAACTTGGGAGAGAGAACTCCAGCTAATCCTAAAGTCAGGAAAAACAGTACATGAACACGGCCAATGGGATTTCCTCACGTGGTAACCGCCCACATAGAAAAAGACCAGCAGGATCATGCTTCCCCTTTGCAGCCAGAACAGAGACCAGAAGAGTGGGGAGAACATTCACACAAGGATCTCTCTTTAGTTCTCCTTCACGAGGCATGGAAAGCCAGGACGATCGCTGGGCTCCGCATACCCTAACTAGAAACAACCGCTAAAAGGTCAGGTGATAAAGGCCCAGAGGGGAAATGAGTAACCACCCACACAGGTGTGAACTCAGCAGCAGGCTGGGCAGGTCAATAAAAATTCCACCCCGAGCTGCTTTGCAAACCCCCCATATGCCCCTTCACCCATAGGCCTACCACAAAGGGTTTTTGCCTGTCCCCAGGACACCCGCACTAAGACACACGTACAAGGCGGTATCAGGAATACATTAGCTGTGACAGGTCTCCCTCCCTCACCGCCTCCCACAGTAAGGTCTGTAACATCACAGCCACCTTTGATCCTCAAGGACCTAGCACGATGCCCGCCGCCGGTAGATGCTTAGTCAATGTTTGTGGAATTAATATGTACTGCAGGGAACAACTTACGCAGATTTTTTCTAAGTTAGTCCTTAGAATTATCCACACTAACAGCATGACTAAAGGATGAACGCAGGGCAAATGCCCAGCAGGCCCTACTATTTCTACTCCATCAACAACCTGATCCTTGGACCACAGAAGCTTAGGAGATGAAGTTCTCCAGCCTGGCAAATGAGAAACTGGAAAAAGAACCAAGGCCATTATCAGTCAGGAACACCTGGAGGTTCCCTGAGGGCAGGGACGCTGTGCACTGCTCACGGTAAAGGACCCGCGCAGAGAAGGGCTTGGGGTGTATTTCATGCAGGGATGGAGGGCCACGTCAGCAGCTGTACCTCCAAGAACAAAGCCAAAGAGAGTGCCCTCAACATGGAGTATGGACTGATGGGCAAAGATCTCTGACACCGTTTTCCATTTTCAGATGAAGAAACTGTCATCTTGAGATTAAGTGACCTTCCCAAGGTCACACTGCTAGAAAACCACAACCAGACCTTCCCATGCTGCCACAACCATCTGCTGTGTACGTGGTATGACTAGAGCCCACCAAGGATCCCTCCCACTCGCGCTCCCATCCCCGCTCAGCTCTTGGTACAGGCACATGAAACTCCATCATTAAGTAGATTATCGGTCACAAAGATACGTTCCCAGTTAAACACTGCTGTACAAGAGGGTGTTCAGATTTATCACTTAACCACTGTCTCACAATGTTGCATTTCAGAACGTCCAGACAAATCGAGAGCTGTCCTTTATTAAAGATGATGCCCGATTACCAGGAAATTCTGAGTTAACGGGTTTCTACAGACTGATTCAGAGCTCTGGCAGAGCTGATAAAGGGCAGAAGAACTGGGAAGAAAACCTGCTAAAAGGAAGTGGAGCAGACACCTACGTGTTCGCAGTGTTATAATTGTTCTGAGAGATGATTTCAATGCACACAACATTTTGAAATGTGCGGGTAATCAGCTGCAAACAGCTCAGCCCCAGGGTCAGGGCCTCCCATCCACCCATTTGCCTTCTCCCATTCAGGCCATAAGAACTTGCATTTTACACAACAATATATTTTCAATTCCTGCAAAACGACCTCCATTATTTTAGCCCTTGCCGCGTTATCTCTGTCTAAACTGCACCACCCATCCAATTCTTTCTGGTTACTCACCCTGCAAGGTCAGCATCAAGCTTGGCTTTCCTGAACCAGTCTTTCCTACCACCCCTGGTGCAGGACCCTTCGGCTCTCCCAAGCTCGTGGAGCACTCACCTGGAACCCACGCTCCCGTGCCAGCCCTCCCAGGCTCAAGTCCCCACTGAAACAACAGGAGATGCCCCATCTAGTGCTTATCCGGCACTGGAGGGTCCCAGGGCCCTGCCACAGACATCTTTCTCACTTGATGTGCACGACGGTTCACAGAGTATAACAGATTTTTTTTTTGCATCCCCATTTGACAGAGAATCCAGGAGGACAGAGTATTCCTGTGGAATATACCTTTGTTTCCCTCAGACCACTAAGAAGGCCGTGCCAGCTTCTTGGCATCTCACTGTTCGCCTGGGGCTGCTGAGAGAGCAGAATAAATCGTCCCCACATCTTAGCCCCCCTGGAGTCCCCCTGGCAGTTCTGCTATCTGCTTCCTCTCCCAAGTTATAGGAGGCAGAAGGTTCCAAAGTGAATTCTGATCTTGAATTCTTATACCCTAAAACTCATTCAAATGATTTGAGGCTATTTACAAAAATACACAGGACAGAAAAATAAAAGGTCAAGTCCAAGGAATAACAGAAGAAAAAAAATGAAAGTGAAGGTCAAGACCAGGAGAACTGTGAATTATTTACTCTTTGTTTGGATAACTGGAAATAAACTCATTCCATTATTTGTTTTTTTCTGACCCCTGGTGACAAGCCTATAAAATCCCAGGAAAGCAGATTCTCCAGGCTACTGCTGATGCTGATAAACATAAGCTTGGTCACTAAGGCACACACCACGGGGAGGGGTACAGAGGGACTGGGTTTTACTTGGAAAAAATAGCTTTGTTCTACAACGATCTGGAAAAAAAATATTCAGTGTGTTGTGCACTGAACCTGGAAGAATGAATGAAAAGAACTCCAAGTCCCTTCTTGGGTCACCTTTCTCATGCTTGTGCTTTTTAATGCTCAAAACGTATCCCCTGGACTGAAGACTATCTGGCCAAGCAGCATGGGCTTGGGCTGTGCAGCCACAGGGCACACCATCCTGTTTGCTTCCAGTTAAGAAACGGAAAAATTGGGGCGCCTGGGTGGCACAGTCCTTAAACGTCTGCCTTCAGCTCAGGGTGTGATCCCAGCATTCTGGGATTGAGTCCCACATCGGGCTCCTCCTCTAGGAGCCTGCTTCTTCCTCTCCCGCTCCCCCTGCTTGTGTTCCCTCTCTCGCTGGCTGTCTCTGTCAAATAAATAAATAAATAAAATCTTAAAAAAAAAAAAGAAACGGAAAAATCTCCTACTTCCTAGCTCCAAGTCCCTTTCACTACAAAGGTTTTCAGCGCTGACCTCTGACCTGTTAATTCAGGACTGCAAACCCCCAGCACCGTCCATCACTGAAAGAGGCACTGGTGCATGGTTTTGGCAAGGGTGGGTGCTAAAGAGCAAAAAGAATATTAAAAACATATCCTCGAGGCTTATCTACGTTAATCCATTAACCATAAATCAGAAGGGCCTTTCTGTTAGAGCCCAGATCTAAAAATCTGGCACTTGTGTGGAGAACTGAAATAAAGCAAGGAACTTGACTGAAATGTACATTTCTGGAGATTTGGAGTCCACCACAGTCCCCATCCAGCATTCACACGCTAGATCAGATTTTCCAGAGGGTCCCTATTTCCTGCGGCCAGGATCTCATTCCAAGATCACCCCATTTTACGCCTGGAAATTGCCACGTCTCAGGTAAACTGAACCTAGCCTGCGGTATCCCTGATCTCAGACACAGAAGTCATCACGTCCAGCCGTCTGCAGGGCACATAAATCTTTACTGCGGCTTTTCCTTCTCCTCAGCGTAGGAACTAAAACATCTATTTTTCAATTTCTTCATTAGCAGCAGCAAACACATAAGACCAACGATGTGCCTGCATGGATTCTAAACCCTTTCTGTACATCAAGTCACGGAATCTTCGACGTCACAACATCACACCGCGCTAAGGAGTTCAGACTTCACCCAGGAAAGGTGACCAGGACACTGCGGTCATGGGGCTTGACAGAGCAGGCTCTGCCTCCTACTGTGTTTAAAACAGGAACACCCATGGGAAAATGAACATAGTGCTTGTGTTAGGAGAGCGGTAAAATGTGTGAAATAAATATATTGTTAAGGTTCTTGTTAATAATTGAATTTTCATGTATTGCGTTCTGACAAGTCACTGAACAATTCAGTCAGAGAGGTCCTATCTGCCCTGTAGGAGGTTATGTTTCTTAAGTAACAGGCGCCTACAGGACAAGGGGAGTTAAACCCAAATCTGTCATTATCCAGGCTTCCCTGAATGGTCCCACCCCACCCAAACATAAGCAATGCTAACATCTTGACACATCTTCCACTGTTTATGCGTGATTTCATGTGGTTGAGATGACATGCTCTATATAATTCTCTGTTCTGATGTTTCCCCCATTGTAATTATACAATAATCTTTTCCCACAGGATTGTACAGTTTTTAGAAACTTTTAAAAAGATACATAATACTGCAATGCAAGCCATCATAATTTACTCAGTGTATCTTTTTGTATATATCAGCCACGTGTAGGTTTTCACTATTATAAAATAAGGCTGCAATACAATTTTTCTATTTAAAAGCTTTTACTCTTTCAGATTTTTTTAAGTGTTTTTTTATTATACTATGTTAGTCACCATACAGTACATCCCTGGTTTTTGATGTAAAGTTCGATGATTCATTAGTTGCGTATAATACCCAGTGCACCATGCAATACATGCCCTCCTTACTACCCATCACCAGCCTATCCCATTCCCCCACCCCCTCCCCTCTGAAACCCTCAGTTTGTTTCTCAGAGTCCATAGTTCTTAAGCTAGACCTTTTTTTTTTTTAAAGGACTCATCAGTATTTTTAAGGAGCAATCCAGAAGATAATAAGACAATAAAAAAAAAATCTGAATCTACAGATATTAGCAGTTTGATTTTTGGGTTAGCTAAACGAATATGCATTAACAACCAAGAAAGCCAATAATCAATCTAGATTTTATAGTTCAATATAGCCCACAGAACGATCCTGCTAGCAAGGGCTCAGGCTGCAAGGGACCATATCAAAAGACAGAGCTGACAACAGGCATGAATGGGGAAAAACATCTGGCATGGGCAATAAAACAGATTTACAGAAAAGAGGCAGAGAAAAGATGGATGCTTAACATAAATTTTAAAATACACTGCTAAGAGTAGAAGTGACAGAAGAAAGGTTTGGTCTAGATCTACTAAAGAAAATAGTGGACATACACAGTAAATACCAATGCTTTGCTTTCTGTCAGTTCAAGTTTTTTGAACTGCCTAGAGGATCAAACCAGAATTACAAAAAAGATTTTAACTAAATTGAAGTACTCTGACAGAGTACGATTTTCCTAAATTCACTAAAGCCAAATAAAAAGTCTTGCCAATTTTATCATTGAGTTATGGATAAGATTTACATTTCCAAATAATAAAACCAAATCAAATTCAGATCTGTATACATAAATATTACTTTATCAAGAGCACAGGGAAGAAACAAACATGTCCTGTGGGAGATGACATTAAATGGTAAACTCTTCAAAGCACAGTTCAGTATAGCCCAGTATTTTAAACTACTATTTTAAGATAGTGTCAAATTTATTATCTGTCTTTACAACCTGGAATAATTCTTGGAAACCAATTTTGGAAACATAAAACTTAAGATAAAGCTGGAAAAAATAAAAGAAATGCAGAGACCAATCAAGAGTGCGAAACAAAGGATAAGAAATAAAGGATAAGAATCCTTAAAGCAATGTCAGGACTGAAGAATTTCCTGACTTTGAAAGTGTGAGTGCCTCATCTTGGCGATTACACTACGGGATTTCGTCATGCCAGTGATGGCTTGTAAAACTGATACTCATCCTCAATACACCTAACATAACGTTATTGGTGGCACTGTTTCCTCCTCCCCAATATGCATATGTTGAAGTCCTCACCCCCAGAAGCTCAGAATGGGAACTGGCTTGGATATTTATAGAGATAATCAGGGTAAAATGAGGCCCTAATCCAAAATGACTGGTGTCCTTATAAAAGGGGGAAATGTAGACACAGAGACATGTACGGAGGGAAGGGAATATGAGGAGACACTGGGAGAAGATGGGGGTCAAGCCAAGGAGAGGGGCCTAGAATAGACCCTCCCCTCTTAGCCCTCAGAAGGCCACCCTGATCTGGGACTTCCAGCCTTCACAACTCACAGACAATACATTTCCATTGGTTAAGCCACCGGTTTGCAGTTTTTTGTTAAGGCTGCCTCAGTAAACTAATACACCAGACTATTTATGGTTCAATTCAGATTTTAATTAGTATAATTTTCTTAAATATAGGAAATTAGTACAATTTTGACACAAACTAACAATATAGTCAAATATATGTAATTATCTGCAGGGAAATTATATATATGCTGTGCTTGTTAATACGTACATGTACGCGTAGATGCAGATATCGGCGTAGGCAGAATGCCCAGCCATCTGGGTATGGATACTTTCTGTCCACAGTCACAACAGGACTGAGCTGTGGTGGGGTTGGGAGGGCTCTAACCTGGGTATATCTACCTCCGGGGTCCAGGGCCTTGCTTCATAACCACCGAACAAAACTAGATTGCAGCACAGAAAACGCTTGTCACCGTAGGATGGTGTGACAGAAGATGTGCGGTACTTAGGGTTCCTGGAGGCAAGCGTGGAAGACACTGTAAGCATTTTATTGGCGTGGTAAGACTTATTTTTGAGTTTGACTGATTTTGGCTTTACTTATAATATACGCTTTTCTTCAGGAGTTAAATAAATTCAACTATAGCACAAGACAATTCTCAGTTACTCTAATTCTGATGAAATGGAATGATTCTCTTCCTTGTGAGATCATCCCTTCCCTTCTATAAACAAACAGGAAGGTCCCCAGGCCTTTTGATGCCGGGCAACTCAAGATTTCATTCCTCAATGGAGTCATTTTCATGACCTTCTGTGGAATCTTCTGTCACATTCAACACAAATACCCTAAGCGGCAGACCTAGTTATTTAGGGCACAAGCATCTCATGGACACAGCAAGAATCGAGATTTGGATCCCAGGGCTATAATGAAAGCAAGAGAGGGGGCTGACGAGTAGTTAATCAGTAACTACCTACCCATCACTGATAATGTACAAGACACTGTTTTGAGTGCTTCAGGGAATATAGGAGATGGAATAAGGCTGGTGCTGAATTCAGTGGGATTCTGCTCTCACAGCACACGTATGACACACACCCAGAGAGAAGACCCTCTTAAGAGGTGGGAAAAAAAAAAAGAAGAAGGATGCCTGATTGGCTCAGTCAGAAGAGTGGATCAAACCAGAATTACAAAAAAAGATATTAACGAAATTGAAGTACTCTGGCAGAGTACGATTTTCCTAAATTCACTAAAGCCAAACCAAAAGTCTTGCCAATTTTATCATTGAGTTATGGGTAAGAGAGAGACTCTTAATCTCAGGGTCATGAGTTTGAGCCCCACACTGGGTGTAGAGATTACTAGGGAAAAAAAAGTAGACACAATGGCAAGAGGACCAGAAGGATCCATGGGATGAAGACTAAAACTCTGGGTCGAGTCAGTTAAGAATAACGTCAGGCTGAGGGCAAGACAGAAGTTCAGACTTACACAATGGATAGGGTATTGTTCCAGATGGCATCAGAAAAAGTTACCCTTCCACCCTGGGGACGTTTCATCCTTGTTCATGACTCAGTTTGTCACACCCTCTATTCCCCTCACAGACAGTACTCACCACCCAGGACGTGGTGACTCCAAGGCCTAGTACAGAGCCTGGCAGATGAGTAGGTATTCCATAAAATCTGAACACTGAGTAACTGTTTCTAAGCCCACTTTCCATATGGTAAGCTCCTTGAGGGCCCATAATTATTTATTATTCTCAACATTGGGCAGATTTTCAGCAACTACTTGATAACCAGGTGGATGCAATTCCTCCATCTGATTTCTTTCATTTGTATTACAGAGGAACAAGTATCTAAAAGAAATTATAGCTCTATTAAAAAAAAATTAGGCCAGTTCCTTCAGATTTGAGATGATTTCTACTTACCTTAATACTACCACCACCTTTCAGGAAATTTAAAGCATACCCCTTCCATTGCCTTGACTAATACTTAGATAAGCCATGTTATGGAGAAAACATTTATCCAACTGGGAGTCAGAACACAAATTCGGATTGGGAGGCCACTGTCCCTGAACGGCAGTACCATGACATAGGGCCTGTGTGATCTCATAAATCCAGTGTTATGCACACACTGTGTCTCAGTTCATGCAAAACTCACTTAATGTATAGCAAGGATCTTATCATCAGCAAAGCCAAACCACAGTATTCACTGCTACAATTATTATTAATGCCTAATACCTTGTTTGGATAAAAACAAAATGCAGATTTCTAAAAGGTTTTTCTTTACACCAAGAAGCTACAAAATCAGGTAACTGACAGTTGTCAAGCCAGGAGAGGGAGTAGGAAGGGTAATGGCTCTTCCCTGAAAATCAGCTTCACATGTCCTGCTTGTGCAATTTTCTTCTTCCTTGCCTGCAAGGATGTAGGTGGGATAATTTATGACTCAGGTTTTAGATGTAGAAAAACTTTAAACCAGCAAGATATTGTGGGTACTCAAGTTCTAAAATCTTCTGTAGAACGGATTAAAAAAAGAGACCGTGGGTTTCAGTCCTGACTGCCTCTGAGGATGGCAGGAAGCCAATTACTTAAACTGAAACAGTGTAGAAAATGCTTATTTCTTAAAGAATGCAATCACCCATTTATTCACCCATATAGATTCACTGAGCACCATTCACTAGACCAGATGCTGCTCCTTGAACAGAGAGGACCCCAAAAAGCCATACAGGGGAATAAGTCTGGAATTAGGGCCAATGTCACTCTGATCACAGAAGTCTTTCTAGCACCTTAGTGATTCCAGGATGAAGTCAGGGCTCTAAGAATTTGGGTGGCTGGGAATCCCTGAGGCTCCAGGATTAGTCTGGATCCTTCTGGACATTCCCAGGCAACAGCTAAATGGCTGAAGTTCAGTCAGAACAAGAACAGACCACAGCACAAGCAAGAGCCGTCCAAACTTAGTGCCACCCCACATAGTGGCTCAAGTCGTCCGCGTGACACTGCCGTGCCTTCTGTTCATTATTTACCTGTAACAATTGAAGGCTTCAAAACAGCTGCGGGGGCTGTCCTGAAGGCTGTGAGAATAAATTTAAATTCATACGCAAGAAGGAGAAGAAAGCACAAGTAACTTCTAACTAGGACTCGTGAGGATTTTGTTGCCACCGTCTCACCAATGGTCAACGGTAGCACTTGCTGTAATCCTGTGGGTTCTCGCATCATCGAAGCTCCCAATGACACTAGACTGGACAGGTTTTATCATCACCATCATGTATACATATATATACATGTATGTATACACACACACACACACGCATATATTTGACTATTAAAAAAGACACCTCACTATAAAACTCTCTACTTGAAAAGATGATAGATGATTATTTATGCTACAGAAGGCTTAAATAAGACTTTGTAAGAATTCATTGAGCAAGCCCTCTTCAAAATTCACACGGTGAGTCCCACTATTTGCCATTAAGTCCTCAGAGGACTACTACCTTTTAACTCTGGGTCCCCTACACCAAAGATGGTCATGAGAGCCCTCAACAGAAGAGTGCTCACTCTACTCCATTATTTCAGTGGACGTCAACTTTTTCAAGGTTGGTCTCAATTTTAAAGTATCGTGGCCCCACATTTCAAAAACATTTTATTTACTCCCCAAGCCTCATACATTTGTAATCATCAACCTTCTGGTTTCTAGTCACTGAAGACCTACCCCTGATCAGAAGGTCTTACTACTTTCTCCACACCAGGCTGCAGGAACTCAAGCCAAGTACAAGAGCACAGCTTTCCCTTTGCCTGCCTGCCAGATTGCTGAAATGCAGAAAGCATGTTCAAGGAGCTTTCAAGCAAGGAAGCACAGCTTTGCTTCCAAGCTCCCTGACCAGGCCTCCACCCTCCCCAGGAAAGGCAGGTGAGCACTTACTGGAGCTGGGCTTTGGGCTGCCCAGAGGGTCTCTATCCATTACTGTGGCTGACAAACCAGGAATGTGGGAGGCAGTGACTCAGGCAGACAGGACTGAAGCCAAGACTAGGATAAAGGAGGCATAAGGGAAGTAGGAGAGACCAGGTGCAGAAAGAGAGGGGAAGCTGGATGGAAGGGAAGCTGTGGGACACACAGGAAGCTGTAAGCCAAACTCATCTATTTGGATTTTGGGAAGCATTCAATTACACATTCATGTTTCCCCGGTTACTATCCTGGATGAGAAAAGCCTGGCTAAATATTTCAATGCTCCAAAAAGAAAACCTATTATAATGAAAAATCCTTTTGAGTTTTCTTCTCTTCTGTTTACCTTTGAAAGACACATATAAATTTACTGAGAAAAGGAAGTTTCTTTATTCTCTTTCCTCCCCAGTGGTGAATCTCTCCATGAGTCAGTCTAAATGTCAAAAGAAAAAGGCATCTTCTCAGGAATATATAAATATTTATAGACAACATTACTCCATCACCCTCAAAATGTTAAACAGAGCTATTTTTCCATTCTCTTCTTTATTGATTTAGTTATATGGTACATAAAAATCAGAAAGCAAAAAAAGGTTAACGGTAGAACTCAAATCACCAGGTCATGCATCAACCAAATGCAGATCCCCCAAAATATTAAGTCTTTTTGTGATACATTCACAGAGAGCAGTAACAAAAACAAGCAAATTCATATCAAAACAAACCCAGCCTTAGATTATTAAAGAGTAGCTATTCAAGTACCTTCATCTGGGATGAGAGATTCCAAGTCTGTAGAATTTTTCCTCTGGGCATAGATGCTCTTAAGGCTAAGTTCTTTTTTTTTTTTTTTTTTTAATGATTTTTTATTATATTATGTTAGTCACCATACAGTACATCCCCGGTTTCCGATGTAAGGCTCGATGATTCATTAGTTGTGCATAACACCCAGTGCACCATGCAATACGTGCCCTCCTTACTACCCATCACCGGTCTATCCAATTCCCCCACCCCCCTCCCCTTTGAAGTCCTCAGTTTGTTTCTCATAGTCCATAGTCTCTCATGTTTCATTCCCCCTTCTGATTACCCCCCCTTTCTTTATCCCTTTCTTCCCCTACCGATCATCCTAGTTCTTATGTTCCATAGATGAGAGAAATCATATGATAGTTGTCTTTCTCTGCTTGACTTATTTCACTTAGCATTATCTCCTCCAGTGCTATCCATGTTGTAGCAAATGTTGAGAACTCGTTCTTTCTGATAGCTGAGTAATATTCCATCGTATATATGGACCACAACTTCTTAATCCAGTCATCTGTTGAAGGGCATCTCGGCTCCTTCCACAATTTAGCTATTGTGGACATTGCTGCTATGAACATTGGGGTGCATATGGCCCTTCTCTTCACTACGTCTGTATCTTTGGGGTAAATACCCAGTAGTGCAATGGCTGGGTCATAGGGTAGCTCAATTTTTAACTTTTTAAGGGACCTCCACACTGTTTTCCAGAGTGGCTATACTAACTTGCATTCCCACCAACAACGTAGGAGGGATCCCCTTTCTCCACATCCTCTCCAACAATTGTTGTTTCTTGCCTTGTCTATTTTTCCCATTCTAACTGGCGTAAGGTGGTATCTCAGTGTGGTTTTGATTTGAATTTCCTTGATGGCTAATGATTTTGAACATTTTTTCATGTGTCTGTTAGCCATTTGTATGTCTTCATTGGAAAAGCGTCTGTTCATATCTTCTGCCCATTTTTTGATTTGTTTGTTTCTCGTGTATTGAGTTTGAGAAGTTCTTTGTAGATCTTGGATACCAGTCCTTTATCTGTAGTGTCATTTGCAAATATATTCTCCCATTCCGTGGGCTGCCTCTTAGTTTTTCTGACTGTTTCCTTGGATGTGCAGAAACTTTTAATCTTGATGAAGTCCCATAAGTTCATTTTATCTTTTCTTTCTCTTGCCTTTGGGGATGTGTAATGAAAAAGGTTGCTTTGGCCGATGTCGTAGAGGTTGTTGCCTATGTTCTCCTCTAGAATTTTGATGGATTCCTGTCTCACATCGAGGTCTTTCATCCATTTGGAGTTTATTTTTGTGTATGGTGTGAGAGAGTGGTCAAGTTTCATTCTCTTGCATGTAGCTGTCCAATTTTCCCAGCACCATTTATTGAAGAGACTGTCTTTTTCCCACCGGATGTTTTTTCCTGCTTTATCAAATATTAGTTGCCCAAAGAGCCGAGGGTCCATTTCTGGGCTCTCTATTCTGTTCCATTGGTCTATGTGTCTGTTTTTGTGCCAGTACCATGCTGTCTTTGTGATCACAGCTTTGTAGTACAGCTCGAAATCCGGCATTGTGATGCCCCCAGCTTTGTTTTTCCTTTTCAACAATTCCTTGGAGATTCGGGGCCTTTTCTGTTTCCATACAAATTTAAGGACTGTTTGTTCCAGTTCTTTGAAAAATGTCCTTGGTATTTTGATCGGGATAGCATTGAAAGTGTAGATTGCTCTGGGTAGCATGGACATTTTAACTATGTTAATTCTTCCGATCCATGAGCATGGAATATCTTTCCATCTTTTTATGTCTTCCTCAATGTCTTTCAAGAGTGATTTATAGTTTCTAGAATATAGGTCCTTTACGTCTCTGGTTAAGTTAATTCCAAGGTAACGTATGGTTTTTGATGCTATTGTAAATGGGATGGATTCCCTAATTTCTCTTTCTTCGGTCTCGTTATTCGTGTATAGAAATGCAACTGATTTCTGAGCATTTATTTTGTATCCTGCCACGTTACTGAATTGCTCTATAACTTCTAATAGTTTGGGAGTGGCTTCTTTTGGGTTTTCCATATAGAGTATCATGTCATCTGCAAAGAGAGACATTTTGACTTCTTCTTTGCCAATTTGAATACCTTTGATCCCTTTTTGTCGTCTGATTGCTGTTGCAAGGACTTCTAGTACTATGTTGAATAATAGTGGCGAGAGTGGGCATCCTTGTCGAGTTCCTGATCTTAAGGGAAAGGCTTCCAGCTTTTCCCCATTGAGAATAATATTTGCAGTAGGCTTTTCATAGATGGCTTTTATGAGATTGAGAAATGTACCTTCTATTCCTACACTCTGAAGGGTTTTAATCAGGAAAGGATGCTGTATTTTGTCAAATGCTTTTTCGGCATCGATTGAGAGGATCATATGGTTCCTGAGTCTTTTCTTGTTGATACGATGTATCACGCTGATTAATTTGCGAATATTGAACCACGCTTGCATCCCAGGTATGAATCCCACTTGATCGTGATGGATAATCCTTTTAATGTACTGTTGGATTCTATTAGCAAGTATCTTGTTGAGGATTTTGGCGTCCATATTCATTAGGGAAATTGGTCTGTAATTCTCCTTTTTGATGGGGTCTTTGCCTGGTTTGGGGATCAAGGTAATATTGGCCTCATAGAATGAGTTTGGTAGCTTTCCTTCTGTTTCTATTTTTTGAAATAGCTTTAGGAGAATAGGTATTATTTCTTCTTTGAATGTTTGGTAGAATTCCCCAGGAAAACCGTCCGGGCCTGGAGTTTTGTTATTTGGAAGGTTGTTTATCACTGACTCAATCTCTTCATAATTAATTGGCCTGTTTAAGGAATCAATTTCTTCCGGTTTCAATCTTGGTAGTTTATAGGTTTCCAGGAAGGATTCCATCTCTTCCAGATTGCTTAGTTTATTGGCATATAGCTGTTGATAAAAATTTCTAATAATCCTTCCAATTTCAATGGTGCTCGTCGTGACCTCTCCTTTTTCATTCATAATTTTAATAATCTGGGTCCTTTCTCTTTTCTTTTGGATAAGTCTTGCCAATGGTCTGTCAATTTTATTGATTCTCTCCAAGAACCAGCTTCTAGTCCTGTTGATCTGCTCTACTGTACTTCTGGTTTCTGCTTGATTGATTTCAGCTCTAATTTTGGTCAACTGCTTCCTCGTGCGTGGATTAGGCCTGTCCCTCTGTTGCTGTTCCAGCTTCTTGAGGTGAGAATATAAAAACTGCATTTTAGATTTTTCTATTCTTTTGAGTGAGGCTTGGATGGCTATGTATTTCCCCCTTAGGACTGCCTTTGCAGTATCCCATAGGTTTTGGACTGTTGTATTTTCATTCTCATTGGTCTCCATAAATTGTTTAATTTGATTTTTGATTTCCTGGTTTATCGAGTCATTCCTGAGCAGGATGGTTCTTAGTCTCCAAGTGTTTGAGTTTCTTCCAAATTTTTCCTTGTGGTTGAGTTCCAATTTCAGAGCGTTGTGGTCTGAGAATATGCAGGGGATAATTTCAATCTTTTGGTATCGGTTGAGACCTGTTTTGTGTCCCAGAACATGGTCTATTCTTGAGAATGTTCCATGGGCATTAGAATAGAATGAGTATTCTTTGGTTCTGGGGTGTAGTGTTCTATATATATCTATGAGGTCCAACTCGTTGAGTATGGCATTCAAAGCCTTTGATTCTTTGCTTAGTTTTTGCCAGGGTGTTCTGTCTATTTCTGATAGTGGAGTGTTGAGGTCCCCTACTATTAATGTATTTTTATTTTTATGTCTCTTTATTCTGGTTAAGAGTTGGCTTGTGTATCTTGCTGCTCCCCTGTTGGGGGCATATATATTTATAATTGTCATATCCACTTGTTGAATACTTCCCTTAAGAATAATATAGTGCCCTTCTGCGTCTCTAACTATAGTCTGTAGTTTAAAATCCAATTTATCTGATATGAGAATTGCTACCCCAGCTTTCTTTTGAGGTCCATTTGCGTGAAAGATGGTACTCCATCCCCTTACTCTCAGTCTGAATGCATCTTTGGTTTTGAAATGAGTCTCTTGTAGACAGCAAATGGATGGGTCATTTCTTTTTATCCAATCTGCAACCCTGTGGCGTTTTATGGGATGGTTCAAACCATTTACATTAAGACTGATTACTGAGAGATATGATTTTAATGTTGTTAAGGCTAAGTTCTACCAGCCTGACTGGGTTGGTGGGAAAGAGTGAAAATCTGGTGAGATGATTATAAAAAAAAAATCCAGGGAGGGCACTGTCAAGTCCTCATTGAGCTCTCAAAATGTTTGGCCTCCTCAAATTTCTTGCCTATTAGACTGGTTGACTTCAATAGACCAAAAGAGAAAAATCACCTCATCATTTTAATAGATGCAGAAAAAGCATTTGACAAACTCCAATACCCATTCATGATAGAAACTGTCAGTAAGTAGTAACAGAACTTTCTCAACTTGATAAAGATCACCTACAAAAAACCAAAGAGTGATATACCACACTTAATGGTGAGAAACTTGAAGATTTTCTACTAAGATCACGTAAAAGACAAGGATATCCCCTTTCGCCACTCCTTTTCAACAGTGCACTGAAAGTCCTTGCTAATGCTGTAAGGCAAGAGGAGGAAATAGAAGGTATGCACACTGGGAAGGAAGAAATAACAACTTTGCTTGCAGATGACATGATCCTCTATGTAGAAAATCCAAGAGTTAACAAGAAATTGAACTAATAATTATAGCAAGGTCATAGGAAATAAGGTTAATATAAAAAGTCAACTGCTTACCTATATACCAACAATGAGCAGGGAAAAGTAATACTAAAAACAATACCATAGACGTTAGCACCTCCCCCAAAATGAAATACTTAGGTATAAATCAAAGACCTGCATGAAGAAAAGCGTTAAACACAGATGAAGGAAATCAAAGAATTAAATAAATGGAGAGATATTCAATGTTCATGGATAGGAAGACTCAGTATTTCAGTTATCAGTTCTTCTCCACTTGATCTATAGATTCAAGGCATTCTCTACCAAAACTCCATCAAGTTATTTTATGGATATCAACAAAGTGATTCTGACGTCACGTGGAGTGGCAAAGGACCCAGAATAGCCAATAAAATATTGAAGCAGAACAAAGTGGATGTTACCTGACCTCAAGACTTACTATAGCACTCCCATGTTCATTGCACCATTATTCACAATAGCGATGGTATGGAAACAACCCCAGTGTTCATAAATGGTAAATGGATGAAGAAATGTGGTATATATATGTACATAATGGTGTATTATTCAAGTCTTAAAAAGAAGGAAATCCTGTCATTTGCAACAGTATGGATGAACTGGAAGAACATTATGTTAAGTGAAATAAACCGGACAAAGACAAGTATCACATGATCTCACTTACACATGGATTCAAAGGGGGGGGAAAGGTCAAACTCATACAAACACAGTAGAAGAGTGGTTGCCAAGGGCTGGGGGTAGGGAAATAGGGAGAGTTTGGTTAAAAGGGTGCACATTTTCAGTTAAATATGAACACGGTGTGAGAGTCTAATGGAGGCTATAGCTGATCACACAGTATTGCATAACTGAAATTTGCTCAAAGAGTAGAACTTAAATGTTCTTACAAAAATAAAAAAGGTAAATACGTGAAGTGATCAAGGTGTTAATTAACTCAATGAGGGGATCCTTTCACAGTGTATACATACATAGACCAGCGGAACAGAAGGAGCCCAAAAATAGACCCCCAAGTATATAATCAATTCATCTTTGGATGAAGGAAAAATGGTGTTGGTACAACTAGATAACCACATAAAAAGAGAAATCTAGAAACAGACAATACACCCTTCATAAAGCTTCACTCAAAATGTATCATAGACCTAAATGTAAAAAAAAAAAAAAACAAAAACTGAAAAACTCCTAGAACATAGAAGGCCTTGAGTATGGTGATGCTTTTTTAGGTACAACATCAAGGACATGATATATGAAAAAATTTACTGATAATCTAGACTTCATAAAAATTACTAACTTCTGCTCAAAGACAATATTAGGAGACTAAGAAGACTAGCCACAGACTGGGAGAAAATATTTACAAAAGACCCATCTGATAAAGACTATTATCCAAAATATACAGAAAACTCTTAAAACTCAGTAACAAACAGCTTGATTAAAAAATGGCTCAAAGATCTTAACAGACATCTCAGAAGAAGATCTACAGATGAGAAATAAGCACATGAAAAGATGCTCCACAGGGGAATCTGGGTAGCTTAGGTGGTTAAGTGTCTGACTCTTGATTTCAGCTCAGGTCATGATCTCAGATGAAGCCCCACACTGGCTCTGCGCTCAGCGGGGAGTCTGCTTAAGGACTCTCTCCCTCCCTCTCTGCCCCTCCCCCAGGCTCCAGCGCCCTGCCATCTCTCTCTCATATAAATAAATCTTGGAAAAAAAAAAAAAGGGAAGATGCTCCATGGTATATGTCATCAGGGAAATCTAAGTTGAAACAAGATATACATCTACATACATATTAGATTAGCCAAACTCGAGAACACCGACAATACCAAATGCTGGTGAGCATGTGGATAAACAACAACTCTCATCCCATTGCTGGTGGGAATGCGAAACGGTACAGCCAGTTTGGAAGACAGTTTGGAGGTTTCTTACAAAATGAAATATGCTCTTATCATTCAATGTAGCAATCACACTCCTTGGTATTTATCCAAAGGAGTTGGAAAGTTATGTCCACATCAAAACCTGCACATATATGCTGATAAAAGTTTTATTCACAATTGCCAAAACTTGGAAATAACCAAGATGTGCCTTCCGGAGGGGAATGGATTAATAAACGGTGGTACATCCAGACAATGGATTATCACCTAGCACTAAAAAGAAATAAGCCATCAAGCCATGAAAATACATGGAAGAACCTTGAATGTATACTACTAAGTGAAAGAAACCAAACTGAAAATGCTACATACCGTATGATTCCAACTATGTAACATTCTGGAAAACACAATACTAGGGATACAATAAAAAGATCAGTGGTTGCAAGGGTGAAGGTGGAGTTAAATAGAGCAAAGAATTTTTAGGGCAGTGAAACTATTCTGTACAATGATGGATATATGTCATTATATATTTATCTAAGCTGATTTAATGTACATCAAAGTGAATTTTTTAGGTATGGATTTTGGATGATTATGATGGGTCGATGTAGGTTTATCCTTGGCAAAAAAGGATATACACATACCATTCTGTTACGTGATGTTGATAATGGGGGCAGGGAGCGTGCGTGCATGTGTGGGAACAGGGGGTATATGGAAAATCTCTGTACCTTCCCCTCAATTTTATTGTGAATTTAAAATTTCTCTTAAAAAATTAAATCTTTAAAAAAATTTTTTCATCAGATACAACTCTTAAAGTTCTCTTCTTTGGGGCATATACCTAGGAATGGAATTGCTGGATCATATGGTAATTCTATGTTTCATCTTTTGAATGAAAGATAGCTCTTTTTCCAAAGCAGCTGCACCATTTACATTCCCACCAGACATCTACAGGATTCCAGTTTCTCCAAATTCTCCCCAACACTTGTTACTGTCTGTCATTTTTATTAGGGCCGCTCTGGTATGTGAGGTAGTATCTTACTATGGTTTTGATTTGCATTTCCCTGATGACCAATGATGCTGAGGATCTTTTTATGTGCTCACTGACCATTTGAGTATCTTCTTTGGAGAACAGTTGCTCTAATTCTTTACTCATTTAAAAGATTATTTCCCTTTTTGTTGTTAAATCATCAGAGTATTTTCTATATTCCTGAGATTAGAGCCTTATCAGATATATAATTTGCAAACATTTTCTCGCATTCTATACATTGTCTCTTCACTTACTTGACAGTGTCCTTTCATGCCCCAATGTTCTTTTAGTTTTCATGAAGTCCAACTTACTTTTCCTTTTCATTGCTTATACTTTTGGTAACCTATTTAAGAAATCATTGCCTGCTTCAAGGTCATGAAGATTTCCACCTACATTTCCTTCTAAGAGTTCTGTAGTCTTATAGCTCCTACATTTAGAACCTTTGATCCACTTTGAATTGTTTTTTTATATATAGTCTGGTCCAAATGTAGTCTTTTATCAGCTTTTTATTTTTAATTTATTTATTGTAGTGGACTCTACACTCAAAGTGGGGCTTGAACTCAACCCCTAGGTCAAGAGTCACATGCTCTTACCGACTGAGACAGCCAGGCACCCTATTCTTTATCAGCTTTTAAACCTAAGAAAGAGCTTTCTCTCCACTTTCACTGAATGGTGGAAATGGGGAGAAAGGCCAGAGAATTACAAACCTTAGATTAATTATAAACAAGGAGAGAAAATAGCAACTGAATTTTCCCTGACGAGCTTGAAATCCCCTTCAGTAACTACAGCAATTCAGTGTTTTGAGCACTGGAATGGAGTTCAGCACTCTGAGATTTTCAAATGACTAGCGAAGTGGAAAGAAGACTTCAGTTATTAAGGGATACGCCACCTTAAAACTATCAAAATCAATTAACTAAACAGTTACTGAATACCAGTAATATAGCCTGCGCTCTGCCAACCCCTAATATATAATATAAATATACCAAAGACACAATCCCTCACCCTAAGAGGTAATCTACCAGCTTGGAAATAAGGACAGTTTCCCAGAAAGTGGTTCAATTTCTAAGAGTGAAGTAATTCAATTACATAAGCCTTTAAAAAAAAAGGAAGACGACGACAACGATGTCGTGGTCGTCAAACATGCTGGAGCCAACAGAGCTAATAAAATGTTCCAATAGGGGCACACACTTCTGTGACACTAGATTTAATCTTGACCATTCTGATAAATCGTTATGTCTATTACACAATGGACGACCACCTCACAAGATAAACAGAAAATTTCCTCAAAGACACAGAAAGAAGAGACTCTCTAAGTTAAGATTAAAAAGGTATTAAAATGGCCTATGCATCCTCAATTCCTTTTGGAATGTTTATGTGTTTTCTAAGGGATTTTTTCAAGGCTTAAGTGGATTAGAACTCTGTTTTATCGGCTGCCTGGCTCTTTATTTTTTAATAGCCTAATATTTACCTCTTATGGTGTCCTCCAAACACTACAAAAGTGAAGAAAAGCATAATGTATGGAAAAGCCTATCTGGAAAGATGTGAGAAGGTGAGTAGAAAATACACAAAATCAATATATCCCTTATTCTCAAGGGAACCAATACTTCATTAAGACCTGCTCTGACCCACCATGTTGCAATTTAAACAAAACCATGCCCTCAGTTCATAGCTTAGCCTCATGCAGACCTCTCTCAGAATTTCAGGAAAACTTCAGAAAATGCCTCATTTGGGGAGAAGAGAAACCCCACAGAACAAGCAGACATCAATAAAGGAAGGCAGGCCAAAATATGGAGCAACCATATTGTAACAACCAAAGTCACAACTGGTAACACCAGTCCTAAAGCTCAGCTCAGGGTTCTTCTCTTAGGAGAAGGATTCCTCCTTGAAATCAGTATCATCTCAGCAAGTGTCACGTGTGGCCAACGTGGAAGCTCCATCTCATGGAGAGATGGGAACACCACATACTGGTCGTCACTTAGATGCCAGGCATGTCTTGTTTGTCTCATTTATGCCATCCAGGGACCACATAAAGTCGGTGACACCAAGGAAGTGGTAGAGTCTAGATGAAGTCTACCTACATTTTGGTCCACCACCCAAATTTCTGATATGGAAAATGTCAAAGTGAAGGTTATATACCACCAGCTAGTTAAGTCACCAGGACTGTCTGGGGAAACCACGCAGGTCATCAGGACAGGGAATTCTAGAGAGAAGTTGGTGCTGTGGAATTACGACTACTTTAAGACCGATTCTCCTAAGGCCACCCAGGACTCTGCTCTGATTCTGTAAGCAATAAGCCACCTCAGCTCTAGTGTTTGGTCTTACTAGTTGACTGGCCCTCCAAGAGGCTTCCACATAAAAACTCCTCTGAAGAGCTCTCTCTAAAAAACCAGACCCTCCTCTACCCTGGTCGCTTACCATCTACTTAGCCTCACTGAACAAGGGTTTATGAGTGGAAGATCAATTGTCTATTTACGTTGACGGTCAAACTTTTTTTCCTCATACTTGGTACACAGAAACATCCAACCCTTCTTCTAATCCTGGATCTTGATTACAATAACCAGACAGCAAGACTTTACTTAACATCCAGACCTTCCTTTGAAAAATCTTTTAGGACAGACTTGGAGAAAGCATATGGCCTCCACAATAATTCATATATACTTACAATAATTCCATTTAATTCAACAAATGCTTATTGAAAGCCTAATGTATACAACGTTCTAAGTATTAACGTCATTCCAACTTTTGTTCCTGTTTCCGTAGCATTGTCTACTTGGTGTTTTGCTTCTACAAGCCACTCTAGGGTGACAACGCAGTAAAACCTGAATGTGCCGCTTCAAAGGCCAGGGACGCCTCCGTGCGTATGTGAACAGTTTGAAAACTACAATCGTTTTTGTCTTAGCCCAGAAGTATAGAGTGAATTATCAGTAAAAGAAAGGAAATTAGAGTCCTCACCTTGTTACTGAGACCAAGTAATTGCAACTTGAGATTTAAATAGAGCAATGACTATCAAGTAGCATCATTGTTAATTTCTGAGTAGAAAGACACTTAGTATGCTACAATAAGTGTGAAATGCTGATTTCTACATCAGGACGATAGAAAAGAAGAATGCCCACTTTCCACGTTGATAGTTCGTGTATGATTTCACCCTTTTTATAATTTGCTCTAATGAAAACTAAAGTTGCAGCACAGTCAGAATCTTAATGGATCAAACCCAATGCTAAATACTTCAAAGCTTCACTTGACACAAGGCACAGGAAACAATGTCATCTCTACCTGGAAAGAATTGAGAGGGCCAAATAAGCAAGCTGAAAACTACCTAACAAAATTCATTCGCTTTGGAAGTTTTAACAAGATGCTTTCTTAAAAAAACAAAAGACAAAAACAAAAACTTGGAGAAATTGGAAAAAGCAATGAAAATTAATGTACTTGACAATACTGTAATGGCAAAATAACCAATTCTTAAAATTCAAATAAACAGAGGTAATTCTGGTCTAAGAGACAAAACCCTTTGTATGCATTCAGCATGGCTCTATTTTTAAAATAATGTCTCTGAGGCACAGCAGTTCAATTTTTGTTTTAGCCTCTAAAAAGCAGAAATCAATGTTTTACAATATGATTCTGTATGTGGCAAGCCTCTTCACTTATCTCAAGGATAACCGCAACTATTAAACATTACTATTCTATGAATACAAGGCGAAAGTGGAAATAAAGAATTTGCTTACCTAATTCCCTGCTTAGCTGCCTCCCAAAATTCATGAACTCCCTCTATCAGGAGGCACAAAGAGAAAGCAAGAAAGAAATGGCATCTCTATCAATTCTCCTCATGATGAAAGCAAATCAAGTATCTGGGGTACAACTCCATCCAACCCAAGGGCAGAATGATATAGAAAGTTTAACATCTAACCTTTCTTCCTGCACATCCAGACGATGGATCATCCCCTTAAGAATTCTCTTTTGCCAAGAAACAAAATGATCTAAGTACTGGAACTGCATTAGCCTTGGGTGATAATGAAATTTTAAACGGCATGTGTATTAGAGGCGTGGCCGGCATAAGCATCTCATAAAGTGAGACATTCCTTGTTTTTTGGTTTTTTTGTACCACCAACACTCACCTTGGTCCTTCCTTTCCACGCTCAAAAACAAGCCCACAATCTTATTGTAGTAGGGCAGAGTTTAAAACACTTTTAATAAAACTGAATATCTGCCAAGAGGAAACACACTGGTATGTGTCCTTGTGAAGTGAAATCCCACATTCCTGAAGCCTTTCCCCTCCATGTCCGCTGTCCAGAACCCAACACGATTCATGACATCTTTAGTTTCATCTATATACCAACTTCACGCCAGCAGCCACAGACCCTTGATCCAACTAAAAGCTCTCATTTGACTTCCCACGTAGCAGTACATGGGCCTCTAAGAGCTGTGTGTCCTTGGACAAGACATTTATCATCTGCACCTCCCTCTCCTCCTGTGTGAGGACAAGGTGATCTCAGAATGGCCAGCCAGCATCCCATGCTCTTCGTGTGGGTGCACAGCCTTGCCGTCAAGCTTGCCCGTAGCAGGGAGAAAGCGGGCTTTGGCCACGGGTACTTGTGTTCAGTTGTCTCAAGGGATTCAGGACTTTAGAATTAGGGGAAAAAATAATAAAGGGCAGTAGTGAGTATGTCCGTTTATTTCCCACACTCCAGTCAATAGTGCTTTGGCCAGCCTGGGCTTTTGACTGCTAACGTCCAGGGGGTGAGGCACCCATCTTGGAAGATGTCAAACTATAGTATCATTCCACCAAACTGGACTTTAAGCATCTTTCTTTTTAAAATTATTTGTTCAAATGGATGAAAAGTAACAAAAATAATTGCATGTCCCTAAGCTACAGAAAACACAATTCTATCAGATATTAGACTGAATTGTTCCTCTGAAAAATTATGTGTATCGAATAATGGACACACATGCTTGATCAGCTCCTATTAAAATGTCTTTTATGTGCTAATGCCTCACATGTACATTTATATATATAAACTATCATCCCAAATGCTTGAAAACCAGGCAAATTAATGCTCTGAGGGCAAGGGCTATAGGAAGACAGGCGCTCTCAAACTCACCCTCTGGCATGTGGGAGAATGTGGTATCTGCTCATTGTTCAGCACAGAATGCAAATGGTTTCATGGGGAATGCAGGTCTACCTACCCTCCCTAGAGTCTCCATGTCCCCAGCCTCCCTCTACTGCACCCTCACACATGAGCGGCCTGCCATCTTTCCTCCAGCATCCATTACCATCTGCCCACACTTGGATCTCTGCTGTCTCCAGGAAAATGACATCAGCAGAGCCCAGTCTGAAAGCCAGGCTGGCGACATGGAAACCCAGATTGCCTGGATTTCAAAGAGTCCTAAGCTTTGAGAAGACAGGTGGCTGTATTTAAAAATTCCTCCCTGCCCATCAGCTTCAGCCCATATTCCCCCCCTACCACCACCCCCAAAACATATGCTGTAGGAGTTCCTGTCCTCTCCTTGCCCTTGCCAGGGTACAGGAGCCTAGCTTCTCCCAGCAGCTGCTGGCTTCTTCCTCACTATCCGGGCAAACTGCGCTCTAATGGAATGGATGCTGAAACCTCTAAGCTCAGCTCGTGGCAAAAGGCATTTCCTCCCAGTCCTTGTCCTAACCACAGCCTATGCCCTCTTCACCTTTAATTCAATTACACGGATGAATAATGTATAATTAGGTCTCGGACAGTGAAAAATCCTCAGCTTATACTGCAGCCACTAAAGCCTGGCCATACCCCAGTGTATGGGGCGCCACCACAGGCCAGCTCTCTGAAGAGTTCCAGTTGTGATCCGGATGACTCCAACATGGACAGGCTCTCCTAACACGTTCACTTAGGCCTGTGTAACCAGAAAAGTAGGTCAGGGGCGTGAGTCAGTTTGAAGCCCAACATGCATGTCTGCTGGTCAAGAGCTAAGTCCCATGGGCTTTGTGTGGTTGGCAAGATGCAAGCAATGACATTTACAGATGGGTCCTCCTCATATTGCCCCCACTGGTATCCCCACATCAGCCTTGATGACCAGCACAACGACAAGACACACTCCTGCATTTTCCAATTATCCCAAAAAACCTGATAATAGTCCCCCTTAGGCAGCCAGGGAAAAAAAAAAAAAAAAGCAATCTAGGGTGTTATTGGTACAAGCAGCTTTTCAGGTCACCGTGCTCCAGCAGTTCAAGGCAACAGCCTCTGATTACGATGGGCTTCATCTTTCTTAGCTGCCTTGTGGATTTTATTTTTCTCCTATTTGGTCAGTAGATGTCACATTAATGTGGTGTGTCTAGTCTTAAACGATTTTTAAGTCAGTCCTCTTGTCTTTCCTTCCATCATGTGTTTATGCACATAACTGCCCACGCACACACTTCTGACATTCCACGCAGGACTGCTGAGGAATTGTCAGCACTCGGGTGCTTGAAGACAGCTTGACAAAGCGGCAGAGGGAAACTGTCAAAGCTTACCCATTTCTTCCATTTCTGTTCTTCCCTCGTAACTGTGATATGGTATCTCTTCTCTTCCCACCCACCCACCAAGAGAAAATCTTATGCTTTTCATCAGACCAGTTTCTGAGACAAAGCAGCGGAACAGCACGTGCACAGAGCCTACCTCATTTGAGACCTTCTTCCTTCCGGCCCTTCTTAGGCCAAACCTTCCACCCTTCTGTGCAGTCACAGAAAGGAGGATTCATTCAAGATAGAGGTGGCTAATTTTATGAGGTAAGAAGCAACAAACTTCCTACAGTGTCACAGTAACTTTTAAATCCATCAGAGAAGTAATATTGCAAGCCATCAAAGACCACTTTTTTGACATTTGGGAACAAATATGGAAATATAGGACCATTTGCCAAGAGTACACAAAGTTGCAGGTCAAACAGTGTCAACTTCCTGGATCTAATGCAAGTCAAACTGGCCATTTAAAACCAACACAATATATTATTTCCGAGTGGAAAACAAAACTCTCATGTAGCTCTATTATAAAACCATCTGGAGTGGGGCCCTTAAGGTATCAGACCCTTTATTCCCCTCTTGTTGTTAGGGCAACAGTGGAAATCCAGAATCTCTGCTTTCATACAGTGGACAGGAAAAGTACAAAAAGATCCCCAACAAAGACCAACTCAGGGCAGATCTAACATTAGCAATGAACTTGATGGGTCACTCTTTGAGGAAATGACAAATCAATAGTACTTCCAAATATCAGAGTCCATATGCCCTTCCCTCTTATTTTACTCTTTTATCAGGTATCCTCTCATCCCCCAAATGAAACATACGAACTCAAAGAAAAAGTAAAAACCAAAGGTTTTATATCTCAAGAAAAGCTTCCTAATAATGACAGTCAACTTGCTATGAAACAAAGGACTAGAAGAAAATGTATTCTGAATTTTTGTCCACATCAGTATTAGCAGTAACCTCAGAGCTGACAGTCTACACCAAATATGACTTACACTTAAGATCCATCTACACTCCACATCTAGTATTTCAGGTATGAGCCACAGAGTGAACTCACAACCATGATTTTAACAACACAGCCAGCAAAAGCTCATTTACAAATTTACACTTGGTTTGGTAAATGGAACCACTGTCGATCGCTGGGTGAACCGTGTAAGAGATGCTTTCTTTAGATTTACAAGCTATGAGATTTTCAATGAAAACAAATGATTCTCCACATGTGTTCAAACCAATAGCCCCCTTCATCCTTAGTAATGAAATATCCTCTGAAAAATATTCTCAAGTGCTATACTATTTACCTGCGCTCACCTGATTTGGGATCCTCTGTCTTCAAGAGTTGTGCTTCCACTGCCATGGTAATCTTTAATTCTTTTCCACTCTGGCATGGGTTTATCAGCAGAGGGCTCAGTTAAAATCTCCACTGCCCATTCAAACAGTCGCTCCATATGGATACTAAGCAAAGCAAATCCACTTAGTGATTGTGCCATGAAGAGGGGAGGCCATATTGATCATCCTGATTAGCCCTGTCAGCTGGAGAAAGGCTTGCTGGCACTCAGGGCCAGCTGTGCAGGGTACACAGAGGCAATGGGCAACATCGAAGCCCTCCCAGCAATTGGTGTGGGCAGTGATGGATGCTATGTGGACAGCTTATGGGGTTATTAAGGATACAGAACTGGCCCAAGAGAAACCCAAACTACATCTCATTTTATTAAGATAAAGTTAGATTGCTCAGGATACAGTGCAGGACTAAGGAAGCTTCTGTCTCTTTTATCACTGACACAGGCAAAAAAAAAATCAATTTATGTATTAAATAAGACAACCTAGTGAGTGTACGCGTTAGATGGGAGTACAAAACACGACTTGTTTGCACTTTAAATTAAGAACAGGATACATAAAACTCTTGAGTAAACAAATCACCTAATTTTATACTATTTAATCTATGTTATTAATTATATTGTTGAAAAGAAGCAAGGAGCCATGGCTTTCTCTGTATTCCCTTTGTGCATATGAAGGGGCACCTGTTCAACAGATAAGGAAAAACATATCCGTCTTCAGCCCTCATCCTAACAGGCCAGACTGAATGGGGACTGGATGCTGGGTACCCCCCACCCCAATCCCTCTGGATTTGAAAGAGTCCTCTCAAAGTTGCAAATGGTTGAAATCAGAAACCATCAGAAAAAAATTCCCCTAGCTTTACAGACACACGCACATAATCATTCACTCACACAGTCTTCCATTTCTTTCCTTCCGCGCCCCTGAAGAAGTCCCTACTAACTTTAATCATATAACTTGGAGTAAATTATTTAACTTTCTGATTCTCGGTTTCCAAATTAAGACTAATCATCACTTCCACATTAAGAATACCAATGTCTCTGAATCATGGGAACACCCAGAACACTAGATTAAATCAAGTCAGTAATGCCTGGCAGAGTTTAAATCTAAAAGATGGGGGGAGGAGAGGAAGGACAGTAACACTCCAGTGCTTACCCCAAACAGACCAAGAAAAGCCTGGCTCACGTGTGTGCCTCCAAGGAAGGATGACAGAAGAGGTTTTCTTCTGGACAACAGCAAGGTTCTCCTGACCACACATACGTAACATCTGAAACTAGCAGAGAGCAATTCTCCATTCCAAGCTGGCTTTACGTCTGGACTATCATCTGGTAAGAGTCTCCCTTAGAGAATTAGCTAGAAATTTCACGTGGTGAAATCTCCAGAGGTGGTCATTCCTTTCAAACACCTAATAATGGAAACATGAGGTTCTGTTATATTGAGCCAGTTCCTCTGTGGTCAGGGCGATCTTCACAGAAAGAAAGAGGGCTCTTGTCCCAAGAAATACAACGAAAGCGTGGCACGTTGAAATGCTAGACTGCATCGTCTCGGTAAAACTTGCCCATCATTTCAGTACCTCCACAACCACTTCAGGTGAACATGTAACAGGGACACAGCCACCTTTCAGAGCAGGAGAATCCGAACTACGTCAACGCAAGCTTCCAATACACATTTGAGAATATGGGGCGGGGGACACACAGGGTGGTTGAATCCATGTCAGCTAGATACTGCATTTTTTATCACTCCTAACCAGAAGAGTCCTTTCTCCTTTAAAGACACTGTTCCCCTGCTCTCAGTAACTGCATATTGACTTCCTTTCTCCTCATCTCCTAGTGGGGGGGGGGCAGCTCATTGTGCACCAAATGTTGTCTTTCCCCCTGAAGACTCAAAAGACACCACTGTACAAGCATCATCCTGCACCTTGGGCAGGGTTTTCAATTTGTAGGCTGACCCTCTAGCCTGAGTCCCTGAGCACTGATCATGTGAGCAAATAAGTCCTTAAGAGACCCAATCAATCCCTTAAGTCCCAATGTGCTACAAGAAACAGGTTTAAGGAATTTGCAAATTCACCTTGATGGAACAACAATGACAAGAGGCATCTCTCCCCACAGACAGCTTCCAAAGGTCACAATGAACAAGACCATGGATGCTCCTTCAACTGGGATGCCAGTTAATTACCTTTAACAATACGCTGACCAAATTAAAATGGAAGGTGCGCCAGACAAACGAGCTTCTTGCATATGGAAAATTTTACTGCCTTGATTATAAACACTGTCGTTTAAAACCTTGCTCAAATCAGAGCGCCTTAAGCTTAAGGTCGACCTTCAATCTCTGCAACTCTGTACTGGTCGCTCTGTTAGTTCCCTAAAGCTGCCATTAAAAAAAAAAAATGACCACTTAATGTGTATCTTAAGATAATAGGAATTAATTTTGCCATAGCTATAGAAGCTAGAGATCTGGAATCAAGAGTTGCTGGGGGGGGGTGTCATACTCTCCCTGAAGACACTAGGGAGAACCATTCCTTGTCTCTTTGAGCTGTCTTCACATGGCATTCTTCTGTGCCCTCTCCTCTTCTTATAAGGACACCAGTCACTGGATTAATCTAGTATGACCTCATCTCCATCTTTAAGTAACTGCATCTAAAAGGCTGTTTCCCAATAAGGTCACATCCTGTGGTTTCAAGCAGACGTGAATTTGGAGGGGACACTATTTTTTTTTTTAAAGATTTTATTTATTTATTCGACACAGAGAGACAGCCAGCGAGAGAGGGAACACAAGCAGGGGGAGTGGGAGAGGAAGAAGCAGGCTCATAGCGGAAGAGCCTGATGTGGGACTCGATCCCGTAATGCCGGGATCACGCCCTGAGCCGAAGGCAGACGATTAACCGCTGTGCCACCCAGGTGCCCCTGGAGGGGACACTATTTAACCCACTACAGTTGTTAATGAAAAGTCAAGTTGAAGTCTTATGACAAGAACTACCTTGATATAAAAACATTTTCTGTAGAAATATGAAAATACAAAATATTATATACATACCCATCATAAATGAATAATGGGGCATATGAATGACCTCATCTAAGGAGATAAACCAAAGATGAGCTAAGAAAAGCCACAACTATGAGTAAGCCAACACCAACAGTTTCCATTTCTCTCTCTTGTCTAAAGGAATAGAGGTATGTTGCTGGGGCCAAACATGGAAATTAAATGACATTTTTCAGGAAAACACACAGCATCACCTCCCTCCTCACACATCTAACCCGGGAAAGCTTCCCAGACAACACATACTACATGTTTACCTAGACTCACAGCTATGCTCAGTTTAAAAATCAAACATTTCAGCATTCAGGTAACGTAATAAACCACACTGAGAACAGAAAACAGGTCACAGTTTAAGCCACAGCTAGAAATGCTAATTTGCTTTTCCAGGTTATTCTGCAAAAAGGAGAAGTTCAACTGTTGAATACTGTCAACTAATTTATATGCTGAGTGTTTAACTCATAGATTTAATAGCAACGCCAGGTGAGCCACTTTAATGCTCATTTCCTAACTCAACCTTCCTTCTCTACACATAAAAAGCTGGGAAAGGTTTTCAATGTCTTCAGAATAATGTTTCACTCTGAAAACTAAACACATGAGGAGAAAACCAACCAGAAAGCTTCAGAAAACGCTTTCACCTCTGCAAGTTCTCTAAGCTTAAGAGTCAACCACCTTCATCATTCTGTACGGTGCTGGCGAGAAGGGAACTGCTGAACGTCTCACTCACCCCGCTCGCCGCACTCTGCTGTGCCTCCAGTGGCAGGTGGAGACTCAAGACCCTTCAACCCATTAGTCAGGACAAGCAGCACCAGCATCAGCACCCTGGGATTCCGGGGAAGTCTATGTCTCTCTGAGAACCTGCCCCCCGAGATGCATACAGAGTGCTGTAACATACAACCAGTTCACAAGGGTAGCGTCCAAACCCTCTGAACAGGCGGCTCCTACTGAGTCTTCTGTCAACGTTAGGGATCCACGGTCTCAGCTGTCAACTCACAGGAAAAGGTGCCTGTGTCCACGGGCCTTTCTGCCATGGGGGCGGTGGGGAATGGGGAGTGGGAAGAGAAATGACATTTAACAATTTTTCAAATCTTGTACCAGAAAATAGTCCATGAAACTGGATGTAAACCCATTGGAATATCTAAACAAAATGTGGATGAAGGAGTAGGAAGAAACTTTCAAGTTAAGTTTCAAATTAAATGTAAGCCCGCAAAAATGTTTCTCAAGGTCTTGGGCAACTATGATCCACTTTGCCGTTACTGAAGAGGGAAATGCGTCTCTGAAGAATCACCGGAGACAATCAGCCTGGATGAGTGGACCTCCTCCAAGATTCTCCCGCCTTTTCAGAAAAGACTTTTCATCTGAAAGATGACCAACTCTGTTCCTAGTGTCATCGTATGCTTCCCCCAAGTAGAAAGTATCAATTCCTTCCTGTCCATCTTCAGCACTGCAATCTACTCCTCTCCCCCTACACATATTTTATTTCTAAGTTCCAGCCAACTACAATGAAAGGAAACCCCACTGGAGAGCCACTCCGTGTGACAGACGCTTCACACAGACAGGAAGGCGGGTCAGCAGTCAGAGGGGCCGTGGGGCAGCCAGGGCTGTGGCTATGTCAGGCGGCCTCTCTGATCCAGGTGTGACAGCCCACACAGGGCTGCTCGCAGAGGCATGACGAAGGGGAGAGAAGCCAGTGCACCCCCTGCTCATGGTATAGTTCGATTGCTTCTGTCTTCGAGCCTTCCATTAGTTCTCTATAAACGTGCAGTTGCTGATAAGTGGGGACCCCTGCATCATGAATCAGGGCGGTGAGATGTCAGCGTCATTTAGGCAGGGGAGACGGCAGACTGAGAAGCCAAATCCCGGAAGCGATCAGCAAAGGAATTCAAGAGATGGTTCCAGAGGGAGAACATGCCAAGGCTGGGCTACGAGTCGCCGTAGTCACCTTCAGGCAGCCCCTCCGGCCGTGTCCATAACCCAGAGGTGGCAAATACACTTGGCCTGGCTAACTTCTGCCTTCTGCTCTGACACATTTCAGCTGCTGTACAGTTTTCTCCAAACGCAGGAAGCTGACAGGCTGGAAAGAAAGCAGCTGGCCCCACTCCTGATAATGCCAGTGCAGTGTGATTTATAAATCGACAGTCTAAACAGTCAGAGCTTCATGAAGTCCTACTTTCAACTCTGCACCCCAAGAGAGACATTTTGCAGGCACGTAATACTCCACGGCCACGTTCTCCTTTCCTGAGCAGTTTGATATCCCATGTGAGGACACCCACTCGAGTGACACGTCGCCTCTGCCACAGCCCAGCCAGATGGCAATGACCACACAGGCCACGGGAACATGCAATCTCAACACTGGTCTTCTGACAAAGTAATTATTATTCATCAGGTGCTTTCTCCGAAAATAAGATTAATGAGGCAACTCAGACTAGACCAAAAGGCAACAGCCAAAAGCATCTTTCTGAGTAAAGGTTGAGTGTAAGGATGTTAAGAACATAAGCGACAGATGTTCAGGTGAGAGGTGGGAAGGCAAACGCCCTCGCACTCACAGAAGATACCCAGTGAAATTACCCAGGGAGATGAAAATGAGGGAGAAACCTACAAACCACTGGAAGTCTGGGCTACTACCCCCCTAGAAACAGTTACTTCCGAAGAAACTATGCTGAAAATAGTAATGAAAATGTTGCAAAAAATGTTACCTTGCTCACCCAACAGTAAGACCAACAATAAAGCTAAATGATTACGACCTCAAAAAAATAAAATAAAAATATAATTTGATTATATCCTTGCACTGGTATGAGACAAACAGATAAATGAAACAGACACAATGTCTAGTACGTACACAATGTTCCTATGTAAAACACGCTTCATCAAAACTCTACCAGGAAATGGAAGAATTCTCAAAAAGAGGTGTTGGGCAAATTGATCTGAAAAGAAAAATTAAGTTAAATCAAACTTCGTACGATAGACTGCAATAAAGTTTCTATGAATTGAGAGCTATATTTGCACCATAAAAGCATAAAACAGTAAGATTTATGCCATTTACCCGAGTCAGACTAAAAGCAATGCAGGTAAGAAATCACAAGGATATCTTACATTATAAAAAGTCAAACGATTTTTAAGTCCGAAGAGAGGCAATGAACTTTGAAAATGTTATCTGTAGCTTGACAAAAAGTTCCTATCTGCCAGAGACATGCTGGCTAGAGCTTTAAAAAAAAAATCCAGAAAACTGAAAGATCCTAACACAAAATGGGTAAAGAAGAGTGACAGATTCTTCACAGAAGAACACAAATGGCAAGGAAATAAAAGGGGGGGAAGTTCACGTTTAATAACACCTTCAAAACACAATCCAAACCAAATACTTTCTATCATGTTAGCAGGGATACGAGCACTCATCATTTTGGCAAGAAACATGGTGAAATACACATTTCCTTCCATAGAAGGTACAGATTTGCTTGGCAGTCAATATGGCAATATTCCTGAAGGGTCTTAAATATGGTCACACTTTTTAAATGGATACTTTGATTTCTCGGAGTCCGCTGAAAGGAAGTAATTAGAGACAAGCACAAATATGTACTTTTGAGGACCTTCATCACTGATCTCAGGAGCAAAAACATAAGCTGTGTACAAACACGCACATACACAAAAGAGACCGAACGGAAATCCACCTCCATGCTAGGGAATTTTACTGTCTTTAAATTCAGGGTTTATAAATCTACATGGGCACGGGGGTGGCTCAATCGGTTAAGCATCTGCCTTGGGCTCAGGTCAGGATCTCAGGGTCCTGGGATCGAGTCCCACATCAGAGTCCCTGCTCAGCGGGGAGCCTGCTTCTCCCTCTCCCCCTGCTTATGCTCTCTGTCTCAAATGAATAAAGTATTTTAAAGAAAAGTGACCTACAGTATGCTACAATGTGTATATGCATAGAGGGTCTCACAGTCAACCAACATGCCAAATTAAAGCAGCTCTACGGGGGGTATGCCACTCCTATCCTTGAGGGGTAGGCCTATACAGAATGTCCTCCAATCTCTTCAAGCCATTCTATATTTATAATCTAAATATGTTATGGACCAATGAAATATGAACACAAAAGTAAAGAATTGCTGTTTGAATAAAAATTCAGTAAAACGTTTGGTGAATTGCTAAAAAAGAACATTGCTGCCAAAGGAGGTGAGGGGCAGACAATCGTCAATGAACTGAGAGACCAGTTCTTAAAAAACACAAACGGGATCTATACTCTTCTTTTCAAACATCTCAAGTAACACTATTTTTAAAAAACCCTAACTATACATCTACAAACACTCAGCCACCCACCCACACACACACCATACATGGAATATTACTGAGCCAAAAAAGAAAAAAGAAAGATAAAAGAAAGAGATCTTGCCATATGCCACATGGATGGACCTGGAGGGCATCATGGTAAGTGAAGTCAGTCACAGAAAGACAAATACCATATAATTGATTTCACTTACGTGCGAAATCTGAAAAACAAAAACAAGCAAGCAAAAAATCCAACAGATTTAACTACAGAGAACCAACTGAGGGTGGCCAGAGGGGAAGTGGGTGGGGGGTGGGCAGAACAGATCAAGGGGATTAGGAGGTAGACCTAATAGGCTGTACACTTGAAACGAACATTGTAGGTCAAACTTCAACAAAAATAAAAATAAAGCACCCCAAGCTGCGAATCATGAACTCCACAGTATGGGAGTGGCTCATGACGGAAAGATGCTACAGGCTCCAGTCACACGCACATCAGACAAGTTTCCTACACACATGTATTTAAGTCCAAATTTAAATGTGCACGGTTTAGGTTAAAACATTTTGTGATCCTCACTAACTGACTTTTGCCAAACTTATTACAAGTGTAATTAAACTAATTTTGAGAAACTGAATTTTAAGTCTGGTCACATCAAATAAGGTGGTTTCCTTGACATCCCTTCGTACAATGGAGGAGGAAATGTTCTTTTGAGCAGCAAGGTGGTACGGTGGTGGGGTGGCAAGACGGAAAGGGAATAAACAGAAAACCAGAAAGAGAGGCTATTTTAGAATTCTAAGCAGCAAAATCAAAACTCTGTGCAGACAACTTTACAACATTTAGATGCTGTAATGGCTAATTATAATAAGGTCAATGCAGTAATGCAAATGCTTTTACCTGGCACAGGTGATTTGATCAAAAGACAGAAAAGTTATCAGTTCAAATTTTCTTGGGCATATTGTTTCAAAAATTCTAATAAGGCACTCTAAATTCCAAAAGAAAACAAAACAGCTTGTGAACAATTTAGCAAATTAAAAAAAAATTTTTTTACATTTTTATTTTATTTTTTAATTTTAATTTTAATTTTATTTATTTATTTATGTATGCATGTATGTATGTATGTATGTATGTATGCATTTAAAGAGAGAGAGAAAGAAAGGGAAGAGGGGCAGAGGGAGAGGGAGATTCTCTGCACAGCCTGATGCAGGGATCCATCCACGACCCTGAGATGATGACCTGAGCTGAAATGGAAGTCAAGAGTCAGACGCTGAACAGACTAAGCCACCCAGACACCCCCCTTTTTTTTTTTTTTAAGTAAGCTCCACATACAACTTGGAGCTCGAACTCAAAACCCTAAGTTCAAGAGTCATATGCTCCACCAACTGAGCCAGCCAAGTGTCCCAATGTAGCAAATGGTCTTTAAGCAAGCTGATGAATGTCATGCTATGGCAGCTGAGCAAATGTATTGGTTATTTGATACAGTAGGCCTAATTTGTATTTTTATTAAAGCATTATTGACAATAAAATATACATATTCAGAGGCTATAAATTTTTATGCAGGTATACACCTGTGGGATGCTCATGACTATGAAGATAACAAACATACCCGTGACTCCCCCAAAGTCTTCCTGTATCCCTGGTAAGCCCTCATTCCCAAGTGTCTGCTTCTGCTGTCCTCAGGCAACCTGGGATCTGTTTCCTCTGGCCATTCACTAGTTTGAAGTATCTAGAATCTTACCTGAAAGGAATCATATAGCATGTACTTTTTTGGTCTGGTTGCAACCCATGTTGCTACATACACCAATAAGTCATTTATTTTAAGGAGGAACATAGCATAATTTACTGATCCTTTCACGTGTAGATGAACATTTGAGGTTTCCAATTTGGGACTATTATCAATAAAGCTCATAGTAACAGGTGCATGTGCCCTTCGCCCTGCCTTTGAAATCTGCATACGAGTCTTTTGTAAGGACATAGCTTACATTTCTCTTGGGTAAATACCAAGGGGTAGAATGTCTGGGACATACGATAGGTGTTAGGTTTATTCAAAAAGAGGTGCTGGGCAAATTGTGCATCTGAAAAACAATTAAGTTATATCACACCTCCTACCATCAAATTTATGATTAAAGTTATGAATTGAGAGTTCAATTTTTTAAAATTAAAGTGTAGGACATGAATAACAGAAGAAACTGCCCACCCATTTTCCAAAGAGATTGTACCATTTTGCATTTTTCCTGCCAGCAGTGTCTGCATTCCATTTGTTCCAGGTCAGCTACAAGTAGTTCTGTAGGACACAGGACCCCTTGTCCATGAAACACTTACTATACATAGCTTTCCCTACTGTAAGGGAACTGAAGCATAAGTTGACCATTATAAATATTTATGAAGGTGTAATTTTAATTTCTGCCCTTTCCTGGTAGCACACATTATATGGAAAAGCACCAAAGTACATTGATAGGAACAACGATATACATTTATTGAGTGTTTACCGTAGTCTTCATTTTATGTATTCCATAATTACTCTACAACAACCCTATGGAGTACCACGATAAAACCACTAACCCATTTTATATGTGAATAAACTGAGGGAAAGACAGAACAAATAAATCATCTAGTGTCACAGAACTAATGCATTGGCAGAGCCAGGATGTGAACTCAGAAGTCTGAGTCCTGAGCTTTGGCTCTTTACTATTACCTATACCCATGCTACCATCTACGCCATCCTGAATACAGGTTATTTCTCTTCCAAAGCTACATAGTTCTTTCCAGTTCTACCTCAGACAATGGATTTCAAATCTTCAAGAAAGTAATTGGGTAATAAGCCCTAGAATATCATTTTGAGCTAAATAGTCAAAGCAAATACTGGCTCCTTACTCTACTGACATTTCTACATAACATGAAATCATCCCAGCATGACAGAATAGATACTGATAAAATCCACCCAGTAGATACTACCTATTAAGCGCGTAAGTCAGTCCTAAAGAGTGAGAAGATGTTTCAAAGAGCATACTTATTTTTAACAAAGTGCTTTTCTGGTGGAAAGGAGGGGGAAAAGTCTCAGGAGCAGGCAGATTCATTACCCGCTGCATGTCAGGCTGCCACAGTTGTACAAAACCCAATCCGGTAGCTCCAAGTCCTTGCCATAAAGGCCCTGGGCTGGAAGATAAAGCGCCATCGTTCTCAAGGGTAAAAACAGACGGCAATTGTGCAGCCACTGCTTTGTTTAAAGAGAGCCTCAGAGTCTAACGGGGACTGAGGACAGTGCTTGTGTTAAGGAGAAAGTCTGGAAAATACCACTTCTTAGCAGCAGCAGACCATGACATCGACCACATCTTACGGAGTATTGATTCGTAATCAAAAAAAGAAGAAAGGTTGGAAAACATAATCAGCATCTCCCAGCACTCTGACAAAAGGGAAGAAAATTGCTCTACTAGCAAGACGAGGTCAGGCAGAGAGGTGTGAGCATGAGGAAGGATCGGGCAATGACCAAGCAAAAGATAGCTACTACCTCCTGGAGGGCACAGCACCATATTAGACTGGAGGGGGTAGATGGATACACGGGATGGGTGGTTAGATATACACGCTAAATAGGAGACCAGATCTCTACCCCAATCAGGAGTTCATCAACAAGCTGGAGGAAAGGGCCTACAATCCAAAAAAGGTGATCACATACCCAGTGCCAGATCATTCTGACCCACCACCACCATCTTTGCTAATGTTGACTAGGTACAGCCACCGTGCCAAGTCCTTTCAAAACACCACCTCATTTAATCCTCCCAAAATCATGGGAGGCAGACGTTGCTCATTTCCACCTCACAGTTTATTAAACTGATTGGGATAAAGTCCACGACTTGCTCCTGACCATGTAGCCAATAAGTGGTAGAGCTGCAAATCCAAAGCAACTTTGTTCAACTCCAAAGCTGATGCTTAGGCACTAGGCTGCAAAAACTCTCCCAAGCCTTCAGACACCCTTTCAAGAATGATCCCTCTGGTTAGTGAGAGCCTGGAAGGCTCCCACAGGGAGGAGGGAGACGAGCTTCCAGAGAAACTTAAGGGAAAGAATCAAGAACATTTTAAGACAAGAAAAGACCTTCGAAGACTGGGCAACCACTTGGTGGGCTATGGTCACATAATGTCACCAGTGTACACCAGTCACTTCGTATGCCAGGCTTTAGTGACACACTAATGACTAATCCACACGCAGTCCCTACCCTCCAGGGTCTCACACTCTCTCGAGGGAGGCAGATACCGCCACACGTCTTCAGAGAATGGATCTCTCAGGCAGGACATACTGCTGAGGCTCTGGCACTATTTGCAACCCCCACCATTCACACCTGAGCCTAGAAGGACAGGAAGTGTTTCTCTTCACCAGAGGGCATGGAGCGACCCTAAGTCCATTTATAAAGTCAGTTTTCAGTTCTTGCACCACTCATCAGCTTTCAAATTGTTTTTCCCCAAAACTGATGTTACTTGCATTATTTCTACTTACGAGATGAAAAGGAGGCTTCATAAATATTTTAATATCAGCCTATCTTAAATTGGCATATAGAATATAAATGGGATAATAAGGTATAATTACATCCATTCCCCTTCTTGCCCCCAGCTTTCCCATCCAGAAGAAATCAGCTTTAAAGTCATTATGTGGGAAAGAGTAAGGTAGGTGCCAGCAAAGAGGTGGGGCGGGGGGGGCGGGCAGCGCACCACAGTGGCTCAGAACAGAGAAAAACTACAAGGGAGCCCACGGTCTTACACTGGAATTTCAAGTATTGGTGTGAATTCATGGTTTTCAAGACAGATAGATGAACAGACACACACAGACATGCAGACAGACACAAAGACATAGCTGCGCGTGCAAAGACAGGTACACCGTTAATCCCCACTATTTGCAGATTCCGTATTTGCAAATTCACCTACCTGCTAAAATTTATTTGTAACCCCAACAGCACTCTCCTGATTATTTGTGGACACAGGCAGAATGGCCAAACGGAGTCATCTAGTGTATACGTTCCGCTGCGGTCCCACCAGAGGACGTCCTGCCTTCTTGTTTCAGCTGTCAGCCTACCATGCGTCCTTTTTGCAGTTTATTTAGTGTCACGATTTTTGCAGTTTTGTTGATGACGTAGCTGTTTAAAACGGCCCAAGCAGAGGGGAACACTGACTAGTGTTTCTAGGTCCAGGGAGGCTGAGATGTGCCTCATGGGGAAAACGAGTATGTTAAATACAAGCTTCACTCAGGCCTAAGTGCTGGTGGCCATTGAGTTCAGTGTTAGTGAATCAACAATATATTTTACATACAGTATCTTTAAATAGAGACACACATAAAACAAGGTAATGTTGTGATCAGAGGCTGGCAAGCACCTGGCCCTGTATTTCCCCTAGGAGCAATGGCTCCATGTTCACGAAGTCAGTGTTCCCTGAGACACTGTACAACATAATTACTGTGAATAACAAGAATCTAATATATTCCCTAGCTCTGCCCGCTGAGAAGGCCTGGGACTGAGGATATCCTAACATCAAGGAGCAGATCTTGGCTTCGAATTACCTTTGTCTCATAAAAACTTCTAGGGCTCCATCGAGAAAAGAGTGATTGCAGGGATGAGCAAAAGCAAGTTTTAAGATAAATCTTATTAAGTCAAGAATTGCCCAAAGAATGATGGGGAAGTGTCAAAAGGACACAGAAACCAGTTTGAAAGGGCTCCCACTGGCCAAATCAAGAATAATTTAAACACCAAAATGATAGTAACGGACATAGCTTAATGAATGCAATATGGAAACAGGAGTCCATCCCAACAAAAATCAATGAATAAATAAAATGGAAGTCTGAGGAGGAATGAGAAGGCTACTCACTTATTTCTAAGGTAACTCCTTAGAACAGGGGTGGGGAGGGGACCTCTTCAGAGGCAATACCTGGTCAACAGCACCTGAATCATGGGATGACGTAATCATCATCATCAATCATGAGACACATCTAGATTGCATGCCATCTGACCGGATGCAGGAACCACATAGCATCACGGCTGTGATATGCTTGCCAAAGACGCAAAACATGTTTAATCATGAGTCAAAACGCGAATCCAAACGGAGGGATGTGTACAAAATAACGGGACTTACATCTTCAAAAGGATCTAGGTATGAAAGTCAAGGCAGGACTCCTGGACTGTCCTGACTAATGAAGACGAAAGACATGAGACAAGTAATGCAACAAATGATTCTGAACGTGATCGTCCTGCTACAAAGGACGTGCAAGGGACATCTGGCAAAAGGCAAGGGCGCCTGAGGATTACATGGTAGCAATTTTGATGATTGCACTGTGGCTAGGTTCGAGGATGTCCTTTCACAGGACAAGTAATTAGAGGTGACTGTGCATTAGGTCAGCAACTCATAACTGGATGCTTCGAGGAACCATTCTTTGTGCTGTACTTCCAGCATTTCTATAACTTTGGGATTAAGAACGTTTTCCAAGTGTTTTAAAAAAAAAAAAGATGTGTAACAGAGCAGTAAGCATGGCAAGAATGAAGCACACAGGGGCATTCTTCTTTAACTCTTCATCCACCCCTAAAGCCACGTGCCCTCACCACACACGCACAAGCCCTGCAGGCTAACTGCACTGCCCCATCCTCTCCCACTCAGCCACTGTTCCTGTAAGAGTTCTCTACACTGACAGACCTCCAATTACTCACTGTATCCCTCATCTGGCTTCCGCTGAGCACTGCCAAGAGTGTGCAGGCATTCCTGCTCCAGTCCTTACCTGTGTGCACTGCCCTGGACACCAGTGGCCCTCTAGCAGATTCTCCCAATCTATCTGACCCACTCCTGCTCAGTCTTCTCCACAGGCTCTCTTCCTTGCTTAAACCTCGTGGTCCGTGAGTTCTCTCCTACTCCCTCTTCTGTACACGCTTACCTGGTGGATGGCATCTGCTCTCAGGACTCGTATCCACCAGATCTGCAGATCTGTCCCCTGTGCTCCTTATCCAGTCTACATCATATCTTCAAGCCCTTTCGTGAGCATATCTATTTCATGTTACTCAAAAATAGACTCCTCACTTCTCCCCGTGCCACCACCCCTCCCCAACTTGCTCCCCCTTCCTGTGTGCCTGATCTCAACAGAGCCAACACCCATCCAACTGCCAACGCCAGAGCAGGGAGAGTCATCCTTGACATGAGCCTCTCCTGAGCTCCCACACGGGATAATCATCAAGTCCTGACTACGACCTCCTAAGAATCTCTCAAATCTGTCCTCTTCTCCAGCCACAGAATACCATCATTCCTGCCCAAATTACTGTAACAGTTTTCCACTGGGCTGCCCACTTCTACTCTTCTGCCCTTGAATCCACACTCCACATCTCACTCAGCGGACTTCCTAAAGTTATCAGACTAGGTCCTGCTCAGCTTTACCCATTTGAAGGATTCTGACTGTTCTTAGGAAAACGTCTACACACCTTACTAGATACTATAAGATCTACTTTCAATGCTCTTAAAACCCTCTGCATCAACTATATTCAGTATTTTCCATCTCCACCTTGCTGGCAACAATGCCCCCAACATCCAGCAGAATGCCTGGCACCTTGCAGATGTTCAATCAATGCTTACTGGAAGAGTCGGTTACATGGGGAGAAGACAGCCCAACCTAATTTTTAGCACAAACACCAATCTTCACATATATAGAGTATTAAACAGGTCACTCAAGTCCTGGGCAAGGGCTTAACAAAAATGTCAGACAGGGTTTGCACAAAATTATTAGCTGCTCAAGGTCAAGGTCCTTGAGGTTAAAGAGGAAGATGAAAGACAAACTGGCTCACAGCCATTCAGAGAGTGGTTCTTGCTGTCACATATCACAGCAGGACGTGATTCCACTTTAGATACTGTGCGAGGCCCACTGCCAATGGAGCGCTGACAGTTAGGAAGAGTGGGACGGCGGGTCCACCTGGGGACAGGGAGACACACGTGCACACACGTGTGCGCAGGGCCCAGAGGGGGTCAGATCAGCTCCACAAAGGGGTCAAATAATCCCGAAGGGATGAAGACCAAATTATAGGTAAAAATCAAATAAGAAACACTTAACAGAAACTCACTTGGCACACAACGGTGTCGAAGGATATTTCTGCACCTTTCAGTATTCCCTATGTTCTCCTAAAACTCCACTAACAGATGGCCATTCTGGAGGCTTGCTGAAGAACAGAGGCCCAAATGCTCCCAACTATTACCAGCCACTTACATTAGGTCCTGCGGGGAAGTTGAAGGAGAGACGGAGCCGACAAAAAGCATGCAAAAGCAATGGAATTAAGACCGCTTTAGTGGAAAACCATTAGTGAAATGGCATCGGCAATCTCATTAAGGAGGAGGAGTCATGCAGATGGGCCGCCCGCCATCAGCCTTTCAAGTGTCAGGAGGAGCTCTAGATGTCTGAATGACAAATGAAAAGCTACCATGACTTCTGTGACCCCACGACGGCTCTGATGTCTATTGAGCACTAAGAAAGATCTTTCCCCTGGAGGAGAGAGAGTCTTGACAGAAATCCAAGGGTGCTCGAAGGGCAGAAGAAAGCCCACAAACACAAAAAAGAAAAGCAATATCCAAGGGACTCAGGGCCAAGGATGAGAAAGTTACAGCTGTGCAGACACAGCAGGAGCGTAACAACATGGAAAATGCATCGGCAGATGAGAAGGTGGCCGAGAGCAGTCCAACCACTGCCGGCGGTGTCTCCATACGGAGCCGCAGCCCAGCATGGATCCCTGGCCATGTGCCAGGCCTGTGCTGAACACGACTATGAACTCCATTCTAAACAGAAGACATAGGGACAGAAAAGCAGATGTCGCTAATATTTATAAATCTAGTCAGTGGTGGAATTCGGACTGAACCCAGGTCTGCCCAGTTTCAGAATCAATGACCGTACCTATTGTGCATGGCTGCTCCCAACCAGATAGAAAAAGGGGTATGCACTTAAACACTCCTTGAAGAATCCAAGAGTGAGGAAGTCTGACAGCAATGCTGTGACGAACAAAAGCCCAACCACTGACCTAGTGCTGGGGTCTGTGCAACACACGTCAAGTCAGGGACGATCGGGATTTTGATCTACTATCCTTTGTGGCGACAATACGTTCTCTAGGCCTGGACTCCACCATCACTGAACTTCTTACTCTGCATCCACAGGTGTTCCTTTCCTGGTATGACAATAATACCACCCAAAAGATCTTCTCAACATGGCTAACGCTTCCTTACCAAATTCTCCGTGTCATCAGTCAACGAATACAAGTTAACTAGTCACACGGGTGTGATCCTTGTTACGCCTGTTACTATTATCACGACGCAAGACCATCAAAGTGTATCCTATGTAACCCAGGAAGGGAGAGTCCGATGTTCTGTCCTTCAAATACCTACCTGTGACGCATGCCAACCTGAAGCAGCACTTCCTGAAAATGAAAACTGAGGCAAACACAGGAGACTGGCTCACCTGTAGCAGGGAAAGGCCGGACAGTTAAACGCGGCACAGCCTCTCCACCAATGAGATGGGCTCACGGGCAGCTTTGATTTGGAAAGGAGTTGGGGGGACAAAAAGGCAGAGTGCAAGGGTACCCGCAAAAAGCAAGGTCTCCTGGCAGAAGAGGGGTAGTGCAAGAGCTAGCAGCTCATACAGCGGCTTTCCAATTCAACAGCTTCCCACAGCAGCGGCCATGGCAGTATGCCCGATTCTAGGAGGAGAAAATGGTTCCGGGGGGGCGGGGGGGGGGGGGACAACATCTAGAGGCTTAACCTAGAGCCAGTTCTGCCTCCACACCTTCCAAGGATTCTGGAAGCACTCATCCCTGCATTAAATCTACTTCAGCTTTAACTCCCTAGAGTAGATTCTGTGTCTAGTACAGGAAATGCGAGCAGTAACAAGAAGCTCATCACTTTTATTAGTTTATTAAATTCATAAAATATTAGGTATAAAATACTTAGCCACAAAGGATAAAGAAACAAACTCAATTTATTTTAATTATATTTTGCTATAATATCATTTGGGCCAGGGTAATTCATACAAACCATAGGCTCACACAATTTTATAAACCTAAACCTGCACTCTAATTCACCTCATTCATAAACATGAGATAACTTGACCTACTTTCTAATATATTCAGCTCCTTCTTGTCTGCATTAATCTGCGGAGACATTTTAAAAGTTGCTCTAATAATTTCCATTATATGAAAATGCATTTTTTCATTTATATCATCTTTGATTTTCCTCCCACAAACAAAATACCGTTTTCTCAATAGTTAGCTGCAAATGTCGCAGGAAAGGAGAGATACAAGAGAGCTGACACAAAGGGCTCCTTGGTGAATGGGCTCAACCGTGGGTTTCTCGATGGGGTGAGGGTGGGAAGTAGGAGCAGGAATGAGAGGATTCTACCCTTAACCCTCACATGTGGAATGGTGAGTTGGGTGCTCTCTTTGTAGGTAAGCAAGGGGAGATTAGAGAGCACAAATTTTATAAATAATGCAAATTCCCTTTCAAACAATATAATGAGGACATCGCTTCTCAATAATTCTCTAATCTCAGGTAATAAAGAAGAAATGCACTCCCACAGGCACCTTCCAATTACATCCGTGTTGAACATCAGCAGCCTCCTGGGGCGCCTGGGTGGCACAGCGGTTGAGCGTCTGCCTTCGACTCAGGGCGTGATCCCGGCGTTATGGGATCGAGCCCCACATCAGGCTCCTCCGCTGGGAGCCTGCTTCTTCCTCTCCCACTCCCCCTGCTTGTGTTCCCTCTCTCGCTTGCTGTCTCTATCTCTGTCAAATAAATACATAAAATCTTAAAAAAAAAAAAAAATCAGCAGCCTCCTGACCAGCCTGGGCTCTGTCCCTCTGACTGAGCCCTCTTGCATTCACCGTTGATAATCCTTTTGAGCAGGTCCTCCTTGTGCTCAAGAACTTTCTATGGCTCCCAAATGCTCAGAGCAGAGTTTGGCGAACTATGGCCAACAAGCTAAGAATGATTTTTACAATTTTAAATTGTTGGGGGGAAAATACAGAATTCTATTTCATAATACGTGGTAAGCACATGAAATCCAAACCTCAGGGCCCATAAATCTAGTTCGCTTGGAACACGGCCACACTCATTTATTTATGAATTGTCTATGGCTGCTTTTCGTACTCCGACGGCAGACTTCAGTAGTCCCAACAGTGATAGTAGCTTTAAATATTTAGAATCTGGGTCCTTTGCAGGGAAAAGGTTGCCAACTCCTGCCCTGAAGTAGAAGATTGAAAGCCCCTGGCCTGGCAATGCAGTTCACGGAAACTTACACTCCACCAACCTTCCTAAGCCTGGTTTTCTTTTACTTTAAGGCAGAATGTCTACTCCACCCAAAAGCTCTTCTCCATCTCTCCCAAGCCTAATTTCCCCTTCCCGTCCCGAAGCTCAGTTCATCCCAACAGCTTGCAGACATCCTTCTCTTTCTTCATAAAGAGTCACATTACAAATATACTTTTAACTTCCATGAAGTTGGAAAAGACAAATGATTTTAAGAGTGCCCAAGGCTATTCTACACAGCACCATTCCTAGTAAGTAAAGGATGAAAAACATCATGTCCACCAAGAGGGCAGGCTGAGGAACTTGGAACAAACCCACACAATGGCGGGCCATGTAGCTGTGCAAAGGAGTGTGGATTATCTCCCTGCACCACCATGGACAAAAGCCAGGACAGATTAACTGAAAAAAGCCAGGGAGATCAAAGTGTGTACAGTATACTACCGTGTACTGGAAAAGAGAGGGATATGCAGATATGAAAGCACACACATACTTGCTGGTATCAAAAAACTGTGCCAGGGTAAACCGTATTTTTTTTCAAATACTACATATGAGGAAGGAGGAAACAGGATGGCGAGACAACAGGGGTAAAACCAAACACCTCTGCACATGCCTCATGTTATAGATGAGACTTGGAAATCATGAAAATACTGCACAATATTCCACTGAAAAAGGGAATCTCTAAAAACCACAAATAAAATCAAAGAATGAACCTAACTATATACACGGCTGGTGGCACAATCACACAGATAAGAACTATTCCGAACATCTTGACGACTAGGTCTCTTGTGTATGCAGCATGAAATAGAGCAAATGAAAAACTATGGTATCACTGAGAACTGGGGGAGAGGAAAGAACATAGATATAAAATCGATAAGGTAAACCCTGTAAACCTGGGTTTTACGTAGAAGTATCTGTACGCACTAATAATTGGTTTTGTCCTTATATGTAACACACACACACACACAAACACACATATACATGGGCACAGTCCCTAGTTTGGTCCACTGAAAAGATCCAGAAGCAATGATGAACCCAATGACAATAAACATTCCTAGTTTTCATTGTACCTTCTAAATACTCAAAGGAACCAGGGTTCCTTGGAGAAGCAGTTGTCTACGTCTGGAGTAAGAGATGGGTAAGACAACCGTGTGACATTGTATCACCAGGAAGAATACAAAAAAAGTTCTTGTCAAAAGGACTTGGGAGCCAACTTGAATCAGTTGCTACTGGTCAAACATGGGTCAACGCGATGATCAGTAAGAAAATTTGAAATGCATCAATTATATTTACACTGAAAAAAGAAAAAAACAAAACAACACAAAAATTAAAACTTCAGTGATCACTGCTAGAGAATCCCACCAGGGAACTCACTGTTTTGAAAAGACAGGGAAAATATCAAGCGTTTATCCTTTCCTACATAAACCCCAAGGTAAACAAGTAATTGACATTAAACTTGTCTTTATGTAAGTCTTCTCATATACAAATAAGGAAGGAATGACAGAACTGGCAATCACGATTTCGCCATCACTAATAAACGAAAGGATACGGGCAATGATCAAAGACCAATAATATCACCAATAATATCAAAAAGAGAGACCACCAGTGACTGTGTATTTAATGAAAATACACAGCCTGCATATGATATAGCATTGACTAAAAAGAAAAAAAATCCAGATTTGAATGTGACCAAAACTCAAGCTTTAACAAATCAGAGAAAATACAAGGAACAGAGAAACAAGTTAAATAGCACGAGGGAGAAGAAATCATTAAAATTCACACTACAGGAAATTCTATAGTAGAATTTCTCAATCTCGGGACTATCAACACTTTAGGCTAGATAAGTCTGCTGTGAGGGGGCTGCCCTGTGTAAAACCCAGTTTCTTCAACAAACAAATCACAGGAGGGCAGGGGGAGATGGAGGGGTCAGGCTAGAGTAAAAGGAGATTAGAGACAAATCTTTCAATTGCCGTGTAGAAGCCTTATTTGGATTCTGATTCAAAGAAACAAAGCATGTAGGACAACAGAAAATTCAGACATTAATTCGATATTTAATGATATTAAGAAAATACTGGTAATTTTTATGTGTTTGTTGTGATACGGTGTAAGTTCTATCTTCTAAGGACATATACTGAAATACTAATACAAGAAAAAAATAAAATAGCAAAGATGGGCTTCAAAGTCATGAATGGGAAGAAAGAAGGGTATAGACAAAACAAAGCTAAGATTAATCCTTATTGAACCTGGGTAGTGGACCCATAGTTGACTATAAAATTCTCTTCACTTTTGAACGTATTTGAAAGCTTTGATGAGGAAAGTTATGAATAATCAATCTGGCAGGCAGTTCCACTCCCACTCTTCTCAGTGAGCAAGCAAGCCCCAGAAAGACCATGGGAGGGACACAAGAATTTTCAGCAACTGAGCAAGCCCAGGAAAGGAAGTTTCTCGTGGGGTCCTATGTAGATACCAAAAGTTATTCTAGAGTTTACAAGATGGCACTTAAACACAGGTGACAAGTACTTAGCAGCGAGCTCTTGCAGAGGGAGAAAAGCCCACTCTGCTGGACTGATTATTCTCTCCAGAGAATACCAACCCTCCAGGTGACATCCTCCCAAGGGACATGTAGGAGCAATTTTGTCTCTAAGGGATTATTACTTGAAGCACTGATTTTAAAAGTTTACCCTCACTTTTCATATCCTGCAAAAGAGGGAAACAAGTTTACCTCCAAGAAAGACGTGAAATTTTACTCATCCTGCAAGGAGTCCAAGTCCCTGCCAGCCCTGCCTCAGGACTTCATTGTAGGTGAGAAAACATCAACTTCTATCTTGTTTAACCCACTGCCGTTCACAGTCTATTCTGCTAGAAGTAGCAAAACTTAAACCAATTAACCCAGAAATAAATGCTGCTTTCTCTTGGAAACCTGACCAAACAGAACAAGGCCCACATCATTATAGACGTTCCGGTGACAGTTTGTACTTCTGTCCTTCTTAGTTCAGAGCATTGAATATGCTTCCTCTGAATCCAAACTTCTGAGAACAGTGGCCAACACAGGGGACGAGGCCCTTACTCTCCCACAGCTCATGCTCCGGGCCTGCATCAAACTTTCCAAAAAGCCGGCAAAAATGAATTGAGCACCCTGCGTGACCCCAATGCCTGGAGCCAAAACTCTACAGGGGAGATGCAGTCATTTTCACTACTTAGAGGTAAATGAGTGGAAGAATATGTAACTAATTTGGGGAATATTCAGCATCAGATAATAAAAAAAGCATTTTTAAAATCTTATTCCCTTCTCTTGCTCTTTAAAGGGTTGGGTTCTGTCCCACTCTTGTAGAGGCAACATTTCTAACCATGGGAGAAAGTTTTTGTTGTTTGTTTGTTTTTTTAAAGATTTTATTTATTTGACAGAGACACAGCGAGAGAGGGAACACAAGCAGGGGGAGTGGGAGAGGAAGAGGCAGCTTCCCCCTCAGCAGGGAGCCTGATGCGGACCTGGATCCCAGGACCCCGGGATCATGACCTGAGCCTAAGGCAGACACTTAAGGACTGAGCCACCCAGGCGCCCCAGAAAGTTTTGATCAAGATTTAAACTGTCCAAATAGATTTGGCCCCCTAAATCACTTTTTTAAAAAAAGTTTTTTATTTATTCATTTGAGAGAGAGAGAGAGCGAGTGAGAGCACGAGAAGGGGGAGGGTCAGAGGGAGGGGAGAAGCAGACTTCCCACTGAGCAGGGAGCCCTATGCAGGGCTCAATTCCAGGACCCTGGGATCATGACCTGAGCCAAAGTCAGATGCTTAACCGACTGAGCCACGCAGGCGCCCCCCCCACCCCAAATCACTTTTAAACAAGTGTCAAGGGACCTATATGACTGAAGATTAGTGACCTGTGTATAATGGAACCAAAAATGTCTCATACAGATTATAACCCTCCTTGATTAACACCCTATCCTATCCTTATGATCAATAAATGGAAAAATTACAAATAGCCAACACAGAATTAGATTGTTCCAAGTTCTTAGCAGGGTAACTTTGGACTGCTTATCACTACTGTATTTTAATGCAGGAAATTACTCCTGGTAGCCACTGCAACAAGGTAAATGTTTACCCCAATCTACGCATGAAGACTCGCCCTCACTAAGGCTAGCTGTCCCTTCCAGAAGTAAACTAGGTGCTGCTCCAAAGATTTCCCTTTCATTCACTACTTACTTCAGAGTGTAAACTTAATAGGTCAACAGGTTTGGTAAGTAAGCACTATTTAGGCCGGCGCTAAGGCCACCATGACTTAACAGAGGGACAAAGAGTAACTGCACCCACTCATCCACGGACTATTTGCCTAAGGAGCAGATGGTCAACTCAAAGGGTCAAAGCACCTTTCCCCCCCTTCTCAGCAGGGTTGAGCATGTATGAAGTCCCATTTCTCACTTCAAATTCACAAAGGGAACACTGAGGAGGTAAGGACAGTCCCATTTCCAGTCCAGAATTCTGTATAATGAGTTCCTGGCCACAGAGTATACCCACAGCCAGGAATTGAGCTGATTTTGCTTAGAGCAGCCACAATTGTCTTGGGGGGGGAGGGGGAGTCTGGTGTGCTGAGGAAAGGGTGTAAAATGCTGCAGAGAGGGACAAATCTTTTCTCACCTATGAAACCACACCTATGCCCCTAAACCACCCCAGGATCTAAGAAGCACTTCCCAGTGGAGGCCTTGGAGGAGTGTCTGATCCAGATCTCGACTTCCTCACGGAAGCGCTGTCAATGCTTCTGTCTCACAGGGCTGGTGTGAAGATTTCAACACACACCAGGTTTCAAACACCTAGGTGCCTAACATATCAAGTCCTCAATAAATGATGGCTAATTTTACACACCAGGTCATCGGCCCTTCAAAGACACCAGAGCCTGAAGCTATTTTTCTGACCTGTAGTAAGCTTTTCCTGGCCGTGAGCACTTGCTTAGAGGCAAGCAGCACACCCGGAGATCAAATGCTTCTGGTGGAAGTTGGAGGGCAGGGGGCTGTGGGAGTAAGACCTCCAAACACAAAGTGGGTTTCCAGGAAGGATGGGAAGACTGAGAGGCCAGGCAAACGGGCGGCTGAGCCCAGGACGGCTGGTGCCGCGTAAAAGGGAGAATCGGTTCAAACATGCTCCACAGAGGTGCGGGGACATCAGGCTCCGAGAGGAAGGACTATCATCTCACCACACACTGGGCTGTGACGGGAACAGCTGCTACCTTGATCACAACAGAGTAAGTGCTTGCTTCTTGGATTTCACATCCAGAATTGAGTCTTAGGTAAGCCATGGAAGCCCTCACTCAACAACAGAATGTTAAGTATTACCAACTCTGAGCACCAGAATGTCAAAGGTACAGGGGCACCTGGTGACTAGGCCTCCGACTCTTGGTTTTGACTCAGGTCATGATGTCAGGGTGGTGGGACTGACCCCCCCCACGTTGGGCACCCCACTCAGTGGGGGTCGGTTTCTCTGCCTGTCTCTCTCCCTCTCCCATGCTCTCTCTCCCTCTAAAATAAGTAAATGGATCTTTAAAAAAAAAAATTAAGAAAAAAAATCAAAGGTACAGCTGCCCCAAATGGAGATGTGGATGCGGGGAGGTAAACAGAAACAGCCTGCATGACAGGAGACAGAGCGAGAAAGGGGGAGGCCACTGAGGTGCAGGGAGGAAGCAGCTGTAGGACTGAAAATGTGAATCAGCTCAGGGAGGAAGGGAGACCGGGACGGTCAGGGGAGCTCATCAGCAATCACAGGACACCATAAACAGCTCTTAAAACTGATAACGTGAGACATGGTGCTGCAAGCATAATATTTATACATGTGAAAGTCGCAGAAGTGAAAATGTTCTACAGGAAAAAAAAAAAAAAAGGTGGTTGCCTCCGAGAAGGAAGACTAAGTGAAGGAAGAAGCGGAGTAAAACCCTTGCTGCTTTTCATTCTAAGCTGTTTTCTGCAGGATTTTCTGTTTTAACCCATGTGCATGCATTACTTTGACTTAATTATTTTAAATGAAAGATCCTAAGACTTTTGTTTAGATCATAGCATTAGAGTTTTTAATCTTTTACCACTGCAGCTGGCCTTACAGTGAGCTTACTTTTATTTTAAAGTCATATTTAAACTCTGCAAGTAAACAAGTCATTTAATGGTTCTGGAAACCTGTCCAATTCTGATTTGTGGCAAAGAGAACAGCTTTGATGATCATGTTAGGTCATGAGAATATGGGACTTCACATGGGGGCGCCTGGGTGGCACAGCGGTTAAGCGTCTGCCTTCGGCTCAGGGCGTGATCCCGGCGTTGTGGGATCGAGTCCCACATCAGGCTCTTCCGCTGTGAGCCTGCTTCTTCCTCTCCCACTCCCCCTGCTTGTGTTCCCTCTCTCGCTGGCTGTCTCTCTCTGTCGAATAAATAAATAAAATCTTTAAAAAAAAAAAAAAGAATATGGGACTTCACAGCTAAAATACGGGATTTTTAAAGGTTTGTGTTCTCTAGGAGACCATTTAAATGCAGACACAAATATTCCAGAACCCGTAAGTCCATGAAATCCAATCTATTCTGAGACAAGGCTCAAATCTTGAGCTCTCCGCAGGGCTGTCTAACTCTGAAAGAAATTAACTGATGAGCATAATTAGCCAAATAGTGTAAGGAAACAGCACATTCTATTATACCCACGTATTCTTAAGTTTAATTATGAAAAACAATCTGGAAATTGTTGTTCTGAAACATTTAGGAAGCACAGACAGCAGAGTGAGGGGCCTAGCGCACGTCAGGGAATCCTGATCAAGGATGTGATGCTAATAATTAGGGCTCCCAGCCACTCAGGGAGCCCACAGGGGGTGAGCAAGTGGCAGTGCCCACAGCCTACAAGCCAAGGAACCCAGAGAATCCGGCTAATGGAGGATGGCAGGCAGACCAACGTGCACAAGAGATCACATTTTTGATGAAAAACAAACATAGGAACGCACCTTCCCTGACGTCATAGCTTTTAAGGGACCGATACAGCACGACAAACGGCAACGTAGATCCTGCTTTGAGTTTTAGAGATTCAAGACCCTCTCCGAAAACAGCCCTGGGAATTCAAAATTCCCAGAGAGCCAAAAACAATGTTTTTTCATTTAAAATTGGCTTTTCAATATTTTTCTTACAAGCCTGCAGGGAAAATGGAGATAAGTTCGGAATATTACACTTTTTTTTCTTAAATCCGGAATATACCACAAGTCATTAAGTACAATGCTCAACAAATCATTTATCACGTGCCCCTCGCCCTCCACACTTTATCAATCTCTCTCTTCTCTCTCATGCACGCAACCCTTTAAAAGCACACGTTTATTCCTGGGAAACATGGCTGTCTCCAATTCTTAATTGTTCATCTCTACAACATCTCGCCCAGCAGTGCCTGGCCTTCCGAAATACTCAGAACACGACGGATTGATTTTATGTTTTCATTCATTAAGTTGCATTCAGACTCAGCCAGGCCCACGTCCCTTAAAGCACGTCCCTTCTCCTCTCTCTGGTTTATGTCAAAATAAAAGCTCCTGCTAGCATTTATTCACGACTTCAGACACTTACAGAAGTGTCAAGATTTCAGGTAATTTCTCATATTCTAATACCTTTCAGACAAATGTTTCTGTTGTTGTTGTTTGATCTAGTTTTTTTCCTAAAAAGGTCAGTGAAATAAATATCCCCTGGAAGCAACCCAACTGAACCATACAAATCAGGCAATAAACCAACCAATAAACCCAGTTGGGTTGACAGAGGGAATACAAGGTAAGTCTGTCAAATTTAAGTTTCCAGAAAATAGGAATGTTAAAGGAAAGCCAGAAATCACTGGGGGAGGAATTCCAAAGGACTGAACCACTGTGTTCCAATCACTGTGGGCCAGAGTATAATTTCACAGAACTTTCCAAAGCAGCCGGGATTATGTCGGCATCCTGAGATAGGTGTTATTGTTGCTCCTTCCCCATACTATTTTCCTGTCCTAGTCATTCAGTCCTCCACCCACGCTGCCCCCATACACACCCCTACATGCCACAGAGAAATAAATGGAAAGCACAGTTTTCCATTCTGTACGGACGCAGGGCATAAGAATGCACTTGGCACACTGCTTTTGGATCTGAAATCCCAGGAAAGGCTTAGGTCTGCCATGTTTCCTGCCCACTGTGCCCAGGCCCTTTCGTCAAACAGGACCACCTGGTGCCCCTTGTAAGTCCCCATAGGACAAAATGCACAACCAAATGGGTCCTGGGCAGGACAGCTCCCTTACTCTTGCCCACTCTGTGTGCCTGTGATCTCACTGCTCTCAGCTCCGAGCTTTCAGCCGTACCTTCCACCCTTACCCAGCCCTACCCTCCTCCTTTACACTGGCCTCCCTGGAGTCAGGCATCCAGGCCTCCCCATCCCTAGCTCTCAGTGTCCCCGCGTCACAGGTACACACTTACCTGTCAGACACCACCTGGCCAGAGGCTGCGAAGGGAAGATTCTGTACCCTTTTTTCCAACAACTTAAAACATTGTGAGTTTATTTTACATGGATTGCAAGGTGGCTCAGAGCCCAATTTCATGTTCATGTGAATAAGCCATTTTTGAGGGGTTTCCCAACAGAACAATCCCTTCTCTTCTGTTTGACCTCTGACCTCTCAGGTTCAACTAGGCTAGTTGTCAGCATTTTCTAGAAATAGCTGATGTATAACCACAGTAAATTTCTATCCTGCTTCAAAGGAAGGACACAGTTTTAGAGGCAGAAGAGCCCTAAGCAGTCAGTCATGCATGCCAGTATGCTCCAAATGTCAGTCACCAGGCCAGTGCGGGCTAGTTCATGGCTAACAGTGCCTGGTCAGCAGAGCAGTGACAAGGAGGTAGGGAAGGAAGAGCATTTTCATAATGCTAAAAACATACAACCTAAAGACAAATTTAGGACATTCCTACTTTTTGTATTAAAATACTTCCTTCATGAAATGTTAGATGGTAGTTTTTTAAATCCTTAAGTATGAAAAATTCTAAACACAAAATAGAAAGAAAAGATATAAATATAGTGAACCCTCAGGCACTCATCCAGGCTGAATAATCACCAACTTTCTATATACATAGCCAAAAATATATATTAAAAATTGGTCATGAAATTTTTTTCCTATTTTACAAAACCTCAGAGTGTGGAAATGACTGGGCTGGGCCAGCATACATTTTACAGATGAGTATATGAAAACTAGCAAAGATTAACCTGTCCCCAGTTATGCAGCTGGTCAGGAACAGAACCTCTAAGCCTGGTGTGCCATGATACGGTTTTTGAGTGTGGGGCAAAAACCAACCCTTCTTAACCTGTCAAAGGTCGATCCAGGCATACCGAGGACCTACAGAAGATCACCTTTGTTCCTGCCGAGGGTACACCACACATGCTACTTGGGATCATGCAGCCCCACCCAGGACTATCAAAGGGGAAACCCATAACCTATACCCAAAGCTTATCTCATGTTAGAGCAACCGTGTGCCATGCCTAGAGGGCTCCAGGAACCACCAACCAGTTTCATGGTGCAAAGACTACTAGAATTTTCTACATTAATTCCTAATCCAATCCTTCAAAAATGAAAAGTTTATAAAACAAACAGGTGTGAATAAAAGAGAATTCATGCAGTAAGGCTAAAAACAGCTCCTCATCCCATTTTGCAGGCCCCATCTTCACCCCACCCAACTAAAAATGGTGGAAAAGATAAACAGCACTGCAAAGAGCAAGACCATCAGCGACATGCCTGCCTCAGAAAATGTCAAATCAGACAGTGAAAGTGACAATGTTTCAACACTTCCATTTTATCAATGCAGGGGAGCAGCTAATGATAAGAAGATATATTTTTTCAAGGACTCACCTGAATTCTCAGTTTAAGTAAAGAGTTGATTTCCCTGAAGATACCCTAAAGCATCTGAGAAGCCTTCCAGCAGCAATACCTAAAATAGTAATAAAAATCATCGAAATCAAGTTGTTAGAAATGTCAGTTTTCATAGGAAAAAAAAAATGTATCTATACATTTGGTCATTCCCCACCCCCCAAGCATGAAAGGAAGTAACTCAGGAAACAATGAATTTCCGCTACAACACATGGGCTGGGAATTCTCTTTACCAACAGGGAATTGAGGTCCCAAGACAGTTATTTCAAAGACCAAAATTATGTTACTGTTGGCAAAGAGGCAAAAACACATTTTTCCCCCTTCCCTGTGGTAAAAGTAGCACTTCAAATTTAATGGCTTCAAATTTAAACAAAGACCGAAGGTATACATTTCCTCACCGACTTGCTCCCCATCCCCCGTGTTTAAAACAAAGATTAGGCACTCTTAGTCTTTTTAAAATTAGCTTATATGAGCTCTTCTTGTCTCGTTCACCCTTTTCCTACTTAGTTTCTCTTCTACCGTGTCTGTGAAGTGGCTCCTTCTTGCCTCAACTGATTCCACGTCATTCCCAGTTTTCTGAGCCACTCACAACCAACCACCTCCGTCCCTGGAAACCCAATCGGAAGCCAAGAAGCACCATCAACTGCAAAAACCAAAATGTCTCAGCCACCGTTAACAAGCAGATATCTGAGTGACAACATACATGTGACTCAATGAAACAGAACAGCCAGACACAGAACCAAGTATTCGAAACAGACCAAGTACATGGAATCATATCTGGGTAGTGTGTGAGTCTGGTTCATAAACAGTGCTGGTTAGCTATCAAGGAGGGAAAAATCTAGATCTTTACCTATGAAAACAAACTCCAAATAGAATCGGGTGAGTACTAGAAGAATATACCACTAACTTTATAATATATAGACAGAAAAGGCCTTTCTAAACATGACATCAGGGGCTCCTGGCTGGCTCAGTCCAGAGAGTGTGCAATTCTTGACCCTGGGGTTGTGAGTTTGAGCCTCATGCTGGCTGTAGAGATGGCTTAAAAATAAAATCTTTAAAAAAATAAATAAAAATAAGCCCGACATCAAATCCTGAAACTATAAAGGCCTGAGACATTTGGCTGGCTACCATTTTAAAGTCTCCAATTAATGAAAAAAAAAAATCTCGAATTTATGAATGGGAAAATTAAGTCAAAAAATAAAAGCAAAAAACAAAAGGTGTATTTCCATCAAAAGGTGACATAAGAAACTAGGTAAGATATTTACACAGCAGACATATAAAGGTTGCTATCCTTATTAAGCAAAACATTAAGCAGTAAGAAAATACTCCCCTCAAAATGGATAAAGCCAATAAACTTTCCACCAGAAGAATTATAATAGCAATAAACATATGAAAAGATAATCAACTACGCTAACAATGAAAAAATACAGCTTTGGGGCACCTGGGTCTCAGTGATTAAGCACTGCCTTCGGCTCAGGTCATGATCCTGGGTCCTGGGATCAAGCCCCGAATCCAGCTCCCTACTCAGTGGGAAGCCTGCTTCTCCCACTACCCCTGCTTGAGCTTGCTCTCTGACAAATAAATAAAATCATTAAAAAAAAAAAAAAAGAAAAAAGAGAAGAAAAAATGTATCTTTAAAAGAAGATTGAGATTTTTTTTTAACCTGTCAGGCTGATAAAGATGTCAAAGACTGACAATAGCCAATGTTACAGACATAGCTCGTGATTTTGTCCTTATTTTATTAATGTCCACTAATTTTATTTTGTCCCCGTGTAAAATGACACATTCTTTGATCCAGCAATACCACCTCTAAGAACCTCCTCGAAGTAGTTAATTGTCTAAGCGGAAAGATGGACATATGCAGCATTATTAGTAATGATGAGGGAAAACGGGTCCATGCCCTCAAGGTTCACAAAGAGGAGACATGTGAAACAAGCCATACAGACTCTGGGAATAATGACGAAGATCTGTATTTATTGATATGAGAAGATACCCATGTGAATAAAACAGGTCAATGACCATGCACACTATGATTCCATCTGTGCGTGTGTGTGAATGTTCCCAGATGTCTTAAGACTTATCTAGAAGGATGTTTATCAAAATAGGTACAACTACCCTGCATTATCAGAATTTTAGAGGATTTTCATTTCTTATACTGTTTGAATTCCTTATAATGAGCATGATTTTTCCAAAGAATACAATGGAGCCGTATTTAAATCCCATGCTCGTGTCAAGTGTTACACTACATAGATTTCTACTTGCTTCCTGTCAGGTTTCCTCTCAACTTACTGCTATTTGTATCACAAATGTGCTTGTAATGAACACCAATTAGAGTTCCCCGTCTCCTCTCCAGCTCCCGTTCATTCCCCAGAGCCAGTTTGTCTTTGCATTTGGGTTCCTAAGACACACCTGTATCCTTATTATAAATGTTCCCCCGTTTTTTTTTTTTTTTTAAGGTAAGCAAGTCAATTCAGTTGGTTACTTGTGACCAAATGAGTACCACATAATACAGCGCTTTTTATTTTCCATCGTCTCAACCATCCCATTCCATTTAAAAATAGAACAGCAATCCCTGTAATCACAAGAATGAAGATTTATCACATACAATGTCATGTAATGTTTATGACCTACAGCTGGAGAAACTGAAGAGACTCAAAGCTAGTACAACAAAGGCAAAACTATTTCAAGAGACAGGTAGATTCATCCCTGACTAATAAGAGAACTGATGAAAAGAGCATTTGAATAAAAATAAAAACAAATGGGACATACTTGTCCAGATGGGCCATTTCTATGGTTAAAATATTCTCCGCTATAATGTTTTAACCACTTCACTGATTTATTTTTATTGGATTATGTTTATCTATGAAAAGCCTTTTTTTCTATTTAGACCATAAAATACAGTAATGTTTTCCCATAATGGGATCATTATGTTCAATTTATCTCCAGCAAACAAATTTATTCTTCTCATTGCCCTATTTTTAAAGGTTGAGAAGTTCCATATAATGCATGAATCCTCCTAATACCATAATTATAAACCTGGTTAAAAAGCCATAATCCCTTGTAGACATACAAATCCCTTTACAGGTGTGTTGGATGTAAAGTACAAATCTAATTAATCCTTCTGCATCTCCTGGAGGCTCCCTCTCTCCCAAAAACAATGTCCCTAGAAAGTAGACAAAAGGACAAGAATCACTATCCAATTTCAGAAATGAGTAATCATGAGACTTAACCAAGGATCTGTGTCTCCAGGGCATAACTCAGACAAACGCACAGGCCACCCAGTGCCATCCACTGGCCTCTTTCTTCTCACCCGTCCTCAGTCCAAAGGCCTCTTTCTAAATGGATAGTTGGGGGCAGGGGGATGGGGAGCCAGGCAAGTCTACATATGAGGCTGAGACACATCAGGATTTGAGACAAAATATTGCATTTAGGGAATCACAGTGGTTAAAGGTAGAGACTGACCCCGGATCTATCATTTACTCGTTATTTGGCCTTGATGTGCCTTAACCGCTCCGTGCCTCAGTTTCCTCCTCTGTAATAATGCCCAGCACAAGAGCTGTTGTGAGGATTAAAGAAGATAGTCTATCTAAAGCAATCAGCAATACTCAAGAATCAAACGTGGTGGGAGCAGTGATGGAACAGCCCAACGTAGAAACCTATTGTTTGTTGCCTGATCATAATAAGGTTCCTAAAAGAACTCTGGAACAGAATACGTATCTACCTAGGACACTTATTAAAAGTGCTTATTTTTAACATGCCCGAGACCCTTCCAATTGAATAGAAACTTATTTTAAAGGTACCAGAAGCATATTATTTAAGGACCTCTGCCATAAAAGACCTCTTTGCATCATCATCTGATAAATCATTTGGCAGCTCCCACATTGTACCCTTTCTGAGTATTTTGAGGGAGGTATAGGTAGATGTGACCAAAAGGCAGCAAAAGCTACTGACTCGTCACCAACAGCAGGACTTTATGACTGGACTTCATTGCTTTTGTATCCCAGACCACTTGCTATACTTGCTCCAAGAAGCTTCAACATACCACTTAGCATCCTGGGTCACTCATCACCGGAGCTGAGATAGTAATACTTAGATATTTCAGATGCAGAAATGAAATGAGAATGTAGAGGGGCGCCTGGGTGGCTCAGTCAGTTAAGCCTCTGCCTTCGGCTCAGGTCATGATCCCAGGGTCCTGGGATGGAGCCTCGCATCCGGCTCCCTGCTCAGTGGGGAGTCTGCTTCTCTTCCTCTGCACCTCCCCCTACCGCTTGTGCTCTCCCTCTCCCCTGTCAAATAGAATCTTTAAAAAAAAAGACAGAATGTATAAAGTTCCTAGAGCCTAGAGCTAAGTGCCCCCAAAATGGTACATCCACTAGTGATTATCCTTTTAACAGCATTAAAGAAACAAAATGCATATTAAGTAATCCGAAGAGACCATACGAGGTATTTCTTCACTAGGAGAGTTTCGGGGACATTTGTTTTCCACGTGTCACTCGGCATAATCTACACAGGAATGTGGGGCCAAAGTGAAGGGGGATCTGAGGACGCAAGAAGGTTTCTGGCCATGAAGGGCCTTCGCAAGGCTTGTGGCAGAAATCTCACTATGCGGTACAGGTCAGAAGCAGCTGAGAACACCTCTGCCTTAACACTTCATTGAAAGACAGGGTATAGTGGGGCGCCTGGGTGGCTCAGTTGGTTGAACATCCGCCTCTCAGTTTTGCTCAGGTTGAGAACTCAGGGTCCTGAGATCGAGCCCCATGTTCGGCTCCATGCTGAGTGCACAGTCTGCTTGGGATTCTCTCTCCCTTGGCTCTCCTGCTAGTGCTCTTTTGCTCTCAAGTAAATAAATAAATCTTAAAAAAAAAAAAAAAAAAGGACATAGTGTAACAACACACACAAGCTTCGCCCTAACACCATCTACCTGAGCCTAAAAATCAAGAGATGGGCCCATCTGAACACATCCCACATATTTTTGCTGTCCAAAGGTAACAAAAGTGCTTTTATAACATAACACCAAGCAAAACAGAGAAAATTGAAGTTTAGCTGAAGATGAGAAGGGTATACAGTTGACCCTTGAACAACATGGGTTTGGACTATATGGGTCCACTAACGTGGATTTTTTTTTTTTTGGATACAGTACTGTTAAGTGTATTGCTTTTATGATTTTCTTTGCCTCGCTTACTTTACTGTAAGGATATAGTATATAATACACATAACGTATAAAGTATGTATTGATTATTTACATTCTCAATAAGGCTTCCACTCAACAGTATGTTTTATCAGTGGTTAAATTGGGGAGGAGTCAAAAGTCACATGCAGATTTTTGACTGGGGGCAGGGCTGGCAACTTTAACTCCAGTGTTGTTCCTAAGTCAACTGTATTACTTTGAGTTTGAAGTTGGCACTAACATTCGACACATATTATTACTAATTCCTCAAACCAAAATGCAAGAAGCAAACCAAACAGTTCTTCAGGAGCCCTAAAATACAGAGAGGAAGAGACAAAGAGTAAAGAGAAATTTTGGAAAACAAAACTATCCCCATTTCCTACAACACCTACCACTTGCCGAGGATTTGTCCTGCTTTTTTCTGAAGCCATGAGAACTTTTCCAGTCTAAGTACAGCTCAAAGTTTAGAGCCCAGCTCTGCTGTCAGAAGGTATCTGACTCCAAAGGGAAATGTCCAATTCTGTTTTCATGGCCTCCTCCCTGCTGACTTACCAGCTAGAGGCTGGGTGCTGGGGTCAAAAGAAACTCAACCTCTCTCTCTGTGTCAAGTAAATAAATAAAACCTTAAAAGAAAATAATAAAAAACCTCAACAAAGTACAAGCTCAAAGCATCAATGCCCAAGGCCTCCAGAGATAAGAAATGATAAGCTACCTTGCTCTAGGCAGGACAAAGAGAAAAGCTCCAGAAATCTCTTTGTATTCCTCTCAAAGCAGCATTCCAGCAAACCAGGAAGCCAGGAGTGTTAACGTGCAAAACAGATTCTCAGTATAAATGTGGGAAAGGCTGGTTTAAACAACATTAAAGAGTTTCCCCAATGCAGAACATTTTGGACCCTTTAAGGTGCTAATGTTGATTGTGAGTAAGTAGCTCCAACCTTATTTGTACACAGACTCCTTTACTCCTGGGGTCTATGGCCTGGGATAAGCGCCTCACACAACAGTTAGGAAAATGTTATAATTAGATTTTTATGCCTATTGAAGGCTCACTCTGCCTTCCCATATTCACAATTGCATGACTAAGCACAATGCCCCTAAAGGATCAGTTAATGATGGAAACAATGTTAACGAAAAACATGGGGAAACACGTGTTTACCATGAGGGCTGGAGAGGCACTAGGATTATACTAACTGCCTCACTCCGTCTCTACACTTATCACACAGAGAAAAACTTGAGAGATGCCATGAAGTCCTATAATTCCCTGCTTCTCTTCCCTCAAAAATTTACAGACCCGTAGAATCTGACAAAACGAATAACATGAGTACCTAGAATGTGGGGTTCATGGGAACAGGGACTGGACTTGGTGCAGGGCTATCCCCCAGCCCTCGAGCAGTGCGGGAACAAAGCTGTTCCACCAATACTGGATGATGTGAAGAGAGCAATAAGTAAGAGAGCTTATGTAAGTGTATCATTAACCCACTATTTTATCAACTGGCTAAAATATGCATTGCATGGGTTTCTATTTTAGATGGACTTTAAAAGGCTCAAACTTCCTATTTCTTTTTCTCATTTCTCTTTTTCCCATTTCGTTTCCACCATCATCTTCTGCACCCCCTTCAAAAAAATGTGTTTTTCCTTATGGCTTTTGGTTTAGAAGGAAATTTTTGTCTCTAGACTACCGCATTCAGTATATGGTTACAGCCAATTGTTCTCAATAAAAGCCCAATTAACTAACATTCAAATAACCAGGAATTCCAATTAATCAGAGCTATGAAAGAGTCTCCTTTGGGGAAAGGAAGAACAAACACATTTATCTTTCAGAAGGCCGCAACCACACACCAAAAAGCTTTTATCACCAATTTGCTGAAAAAAAGCAACCGAGCATAGAATACAGACATCAAGAAATATCCTAGGTTATTAATTTCAAGGTTCTGCCCATCATGTTTACAATAGCCCTGAGATGTTACAATACCTTCAAATGAACAAATAAGAACTTCAACATTTTTGCCAAACTCAATTCACTATGACAAAATCGGTCAAGGCATTTTAGAAAAATTTCTAACAACTGTTTTTTTCTTTAAGGAAGAGGGAAGAAAAGAGCAGGGAAAATACTACTCTAGTTCCCTGTTGGTCGCGCCAACACTTAAATTGATTAGACCCTTCCCTACTCCCATTTCTGCTACAGAGCAGTTCATGGCCAAGGTGTTCCTACTGGAAGTTCCCAATCTCAGCTGGGCTGTGTTCCCATCTACTGCGGCAGTCCTGCCCAGTGCCCCCTGCATGCCAGCTCTCCCCCAGCCCCAGACTAAACCAGCTGGGACAAGCTTTCGAGTTGTGCCCTCAGCTCCCAGGCTGCAGAGACCTCAAGAGCCTACTTGCTCACCTCCCACCTCACCTGTTCTGAAAATCAGTGCTCCTCCTCGAACTCTTCACCCTCTGAGCTGCTTCCCCTGAGGTGGTCTTTGACCTCCAGCCTCCCATGCCTAAGATGTGCTCCCCACACCCTTTTCCACCTGGCTGCCCATCAAGTTCCACCTAGTCTGGGGAGACTTCATCAGCCACAATTCGCTGTGCTTAACCATGTTATGTTGAAATCATCCATTTAAGTGTATATATCTCCCCAACTAGACTGTGAGCTCTTAGAGGCAAAAACTGTGGCTTCCCACATAGTCCTAGCCTCAGCTACAGCACAGTTCCTAACACACATTAAGGACTCACATATCACATATATCTTGCATGATCAATAACTCCAAGACCCTGGAGTAGGGGGTTTTTAAAGGCTGGGGTACAGCCACACAGTCAGGGTGGGGTCAGGTGTCTGAGCGTGTGTGTGCCTGGGTATGTGTGAGTGTGCATCCATGTACAGAAGAGAAGGGGCTGCCTGGTTCTATGATCACCCTCTACCCCTGTACCTCAAAGTCAAGGTCCCAGTTAAAGCCCCCTTTTCCTTTTTTAATCCCAGGGATTGGCTGAGGACTCATTCTTCTGCCACAAACCTTTGAGTAAGTTTCTCTCCTGTTTGGCCTGGTGTCAATTAGGGAACTACACTGTTTAGTATTTATTCCCTCTTTCCTATCCCAAAAGCAAACAAAGGTTTTAGGAGGGTTAATGATTAGAGAATGGTTCAAACAGATAACTCTCTACAAGCCAGATCCCATCCCTAACCCCTAAAGCAAATCTGTTTTCTCAGTCACTCCAACTTGGACCCTTTGGGAGAGCAGGAAGCCAAGCCGAGTACCAACAGTGGGACCGAAGGTACAAGAGGAGGTGAATGTTATCATCGAGCACCTGAGCATGTCTTAGAAAGGAGGGGCAAAAAGCTGTAGTGAAGATATCAAGAAGGGACTACCATACGGTAGAATATTATTTGGCACTAAAAAGAAATGAACTAACAAGCCGTGGAAAAGACTCAGAGGAAACTTAAATGCATATTACTAAGTGGAGAGCCAATGTGAAAAAGCTATGTACTATAGGATTCCAACTATAGGACATTCTAGAAAAAGTACAACTATGGAGACAGTAAAAAGACCAGTGGTTGCCAGAGACTGGGGAGAGGGAGGCATGAACTGACAGGGCACAGAGTTTTTAGGACAGTGAAACTACTCGGTATAATATGTCATTATATGTTTGTCAGAGCTCACAGAACGTACAACGCATGTTCGATGTACAACAGTGAACCCCAATGTGAAGTACGGACCTCGGGTGATTATGATGTGTCCACACAGGTTCACTGATTCTAACAAATGGACCCTTTAGTAAGGGATGCTGTTTGTTGGGGAGGCTGTGTATGTATCTGGAGAGTGGCCATATGGAAACGCCACATACTTTTCTGCTCCTGTGAACCTAAAAGTGCCCTAAAAAAATATAGTCTATGAAAAAATGAATTAAAATTTAAAAAAAAAATTTAAAGCAAGAAAGGAAGGTAGGTGTTATTTCTCCATACGCGCTCCCCACCCAGGCACCAAAGCCATAGAAATCCCTCCAGGGGCCCTCACCACTGTAGGGGAGAGCCCAAGGACAGATCTAGGGTGAGACAAGGGGGGCTGGGTTAGAAACAGTGATGACGAATCCGGGGGCCTCCTACACATCACTTGTAGGTATCAGAGTAGTGAGGCTGAGCAGGGGCTGCCCGTGTAGTATTCTAACCTGCTAGAACTGACCCTGAGTAGCTGTAACCTCCCTACTTTTATTCCCACTGCCACCTCAGCCTGTAACTGGAGGGCTAGTCCTCCATAGTGGCACCTTAAGAACTGCTTCTATAGTCTAACAACTCAACTAAAGGACACGAAGAAAAAATGTGACTTCCTCAAGTGGTAAGCCATCTGGTTTTCCTCAGCAGTGGAAAACCCATCAACTGTAATAGGATATCCCAAGGCTGCAGCCAGGAGAAGGAATGGGCATCCTATTTAGGAGACGTGCTGAACTCCTATGAACACTCAAGATGGCTCATTCCTCCAGCCCGTTGCCTGGGTGCTGTGAGCCAACATATGACAACACAGGAGCAATGGCAAGAATCAAGGTGCACCGTGAAACTTCATCAGCCTCTGGGGAACATAAAGTAAGGACCACAAATAAGAACACTGGGTCATTTGGGAGGATGGTTTGGCTCATCAAGTACAAGTTAGCTACTCAGGTATACACAATGTGAAATCAGGGACGCTTATTTTTTTATAGGTAAGAACCTATCATTGCTTTGCTCTGATTAGTAGCTATTATATCCCTCAAACTTCATCTTTCAAAAGCACTTTTGCTGCCCTAACATCTCTTACTAGGTGCACTTGGGTCTTCATAAATTGCCACCTGATATGTTTTTCAAAAAATATATGCCAATGATTCTTTACATATTAGCAGGTTCCCCCTACTCTTACTGTTCTCTCAATTTCCTGGGATCTTGTAGATTTCTCTAATTTGGCAATTCATTATATCATGTTGTATTCACTCTAATACAGGTCCTACGGGGTTCAACAACTGTGACAGGTAAGATATACTCCAGTGCTCAGTGCAGAGCCTGCTGCTCGGTCACCCAGGGCCAGTGGCATCCTGGTTCCCTTACACTCCTGCGGAGTCAACATGGGCAGTGTGGGTCCTCTGAGCCTCACCTCACTCCCATGCAAAAGGCAGAGAAGAGAACGTCCCTCACAAGCCAACCTCACAAGCATAAGGCCAGGTCAGCATGCCTGCAATAAATACCAACTTTCTTCTCCTTCCCACATGTAACCTCCTGGCTCTATAACTGGCATAAAATCTCTGAGAGCAAGAATGAAGACTCACGGGGGGCTTGGCTGGCTCAGTCAATGGAGCATGCAATTCCTGACCTTGGGGTTGTAAGTTCAAGCCCTACCATGGGTGTAGAGACTACTTAAAAATAAAATCTTTAAAACAAAAGAAAACAAGGACCCACAGCTTTCCTGTATTCTTTTCAGGGCATTTTCGCCATTCGGAATTATAGTACGCAGTTTTAAAATAATGGCTTCAAATTAAGGGCGGTTATTTCTCAGTAATGGAGTTTCAGATCTTTTCTTTACAACTTCACGCACCATATAAATACTTAAAAGTTCCTGCTAAAAAGTTGGACACCCATGAAATAAAGGGAATATTTTAACAAACCCCTAAGTCCGCATCCCTCTGATTCCACGGTTACCAACTCACGGGCAGTCATTTCACGCACAGCCTCTCTGCCCTCTGTGCCCATCACCCTCACTGGCCATTCATTTGAGGCAAATACCAAATACCATGCCATTTCAATCTAATGGTTTTATAAAACCAGTATTTTTAATCAGAAAATGAATAAAGCTGTTGTCACTTAAAAAAAAAAATTAAAGTTATGCTTATCCAAGTTACAACCACCCCATTCCCCGTTGCACACAGCAAGACACAGACAACCTAATAGGGACTGAGCGGGCCGAGTTAGGATTCCCGGCAGCACAGGAGCTGGCTGGCTGTGTGGGCAGGACACCCTGCCCCACCGCTCTCTGCACAAAGATCCCTGCTCCCAAGGAGGAAACTCGGATGTGAGGTCTCTGATGCTCCCAGATGCTCCCAGATCAGCTGCTTGGGCAAAACTAGCACTTTCTACTTTGAAATGTTTCTGTCCTTCCCAGCACCGGCTTCACTAACCAGGGTAACTTAGCCTTTACTAGCTCTTTGCAAAAAAAAACAAATACATATTCTAGTAGCTAAGTCTTCTCTATAACTAAGTTTCTTCCATATTACCCTTATATTAAAAAAAAAAAACACTTTCCATTCTTTTTCTTCCTCAATCTCTTGAAATTAAAAAACAACAACAACAAAGTAGAATCCTGCTTGAGTGTCTTATCTCTGTCCTTAGGGAATCAGTAAAGGCAATTCTCATGCTTCCTTCCCTGCCCCGGGGTGAAATAACCAGTCTACCCACAGAACTGATTGGTTAAAAATCACTGATGCAGGTGGACAGAGGCCTTTGGGGAAGGAGGACTCCCCAGAGGGTCTACTGTGGTCCCCTCCTAAGGGAACTGAAATCATTAAAAAATTATTTTGGGCCAATTCATAATTCAAATATAAAACTACTCAGGGCATTGTGCAAGTTGTGTACCTCACGGTGGACTTCGATTCTCCGTATATGTACTACCCGATATTATGGCTCCTAGCCACACAAAGCTGGGGAGCACTGGACGTGTACCCACACTGTATCAGTGGGTGCAGTGAGTGTAAGACCAGAGATCTGGAAGACTTAGTGCAAAGAAGTAAAATACTTCATTAATAATTTTTATGTCTTTTGAAATATTAACATTTTGATGTACTGGGTTAAATAAAATATATTTAATTTCACCTTTTGAAAATGTGGCTATTATAAAACCTAAAATTCTAGGGCGCCTGGGTGGCTCAAGTCGGTTAAGCGTCTGCCTTCAGCTCAAGTCATGATCTCAGGGTCCTCGGATCAAGTCCCGCATCGGGCTCCCTGCTTCATGGGGAAGCCTGCTTTCCCTCTCCCTCTGCCGCTCCTCTTGTTTGAGCTCTGTGTGTCAAATAAATAAATAATCTTAAAACAAAATTAAAAAAAAAAAATCTAAAATTTTAAATCTCCTTTCTAGTACAGTGTTTCTCTAGATTCTAATTCCTTTTGATAATGGCATAAATATGTTTCAGGTTAATCCAGTCTAACTAGTGTTATTTGAATATAAACCCTAAAGCTAAAGTTAATGCACTTGGACTTGTTTTTAATTATCTTGTATACTTCCCCTAATGGTTCCTGCCAATTCCCATTAAGATTTGAATACTTAAGTGTTCCAGTAAGACCATTACAGCTACCTTGAGCATAAAATATCACATAATCATCAGATAGACCCCTTCAGAATGAGAATCAAAACATTTAAATGCTATGCTATTTAAAAAGCAATTCCCAGTCCGTGTATTTTTTATCTCACAATCGGAATATGATAACATTTCTTCTGGCTGTTATGACCTTGGGTATTAGAATTACACTCTATGCAGCTGAGAAAATATACAGACCCACATTCGTCTTAGGGCATTCTCCATAAACCACGAGGAGAGCCACTCACCTGCCTTCTACTGGTTTCCAATGGATGAAATCATGAACATCTGATTTAACTGAGTATTTGAACACTTTTTTTTTTTTTTTAAGTTTTACTTTAAAGAGGGCATACACGAGAGCGAGCGGGGGGGGGGGGGGGGGGGGCGGTGCAGAGGGAGAGAGAATCCCAAGCAGACTCCACAGTAAGCGTGCAACCCGTTGCAGGGCTCAATCCCAGGACGCCAAGATCACGACCTGAGCGGAAACCAAGAGTCGGATACTCTAACAACTGTGCCACCCAGTGCCCCTGATTTTTCTTTTTAAAGGAAGAGTCACACGTTATGCCTGACCTCTGAAGGTCAGTGGATTTCAGGGTGCTTCCCAGTTATATTTTCCTAAGGGTCAGCAGGGATCAGAGTAAGCTGGACCTTTCTTCTTTTTTCCATGACTCCGTGGAAATAGAGGAACTAAGTAAAACCTCCATTATCTAGCCCAACGGTACCCAAAGGGTGGTCTGCCCACCACCAGTGTGTGACTGGTCTGCAGTAAGTACAGAAATGGAGAGTAAACATTTGGAAACTATTATAGCAATTTAACAATTTATGTTGGCTAAATGTGATTTAAAAATGCTTATATTTTGTTTTTCAAATATTTCATTTTTATTGCATTTTACAGAAGTAGGCCAGCCCAAAACAAATTATAAGTCGAATAACTGACCCTTCATTTCAGAAACACTAAACCAGCTCACCAGAATCCCCAATTTTCTGGTCATCACATTCTACATGTTTAAGGGGCAGAAGGAAGCGCATATGGAAAGGGAGCCGGGACTCTGTGTTTAGGAAGGAAAAACTACCACTCAGGAGACGGTGAGTAAAACAGAACAACTTCCGTGACATAGCTCGGACGAGGATCTGTAACAGTGATATCTGTACACGTACAATTGCAATGCCCTCGTTCTTCGATTGTACAATGCCATGGATTTTAAACCACATGGTGCTGCTTATAATCCAGTGGTGATGGGTCCCAATTTCAGAAATATTCAATTATATACAAACTCAAGTTCATAAGTGGAATGATTACACCGCAAGGAAGCACAGATGTCAAGGGTTCTTTACCTATAGGTGGAAATTAAAGTGTTTTTTAAAAGCCAGGTGGAGATTAAAAGCTAAAAACTCGTAGGTAAGGAGCCAATAAGTAAGCACCAGCCATGTACAGAGTGTTCTGAGCAACAGGGAAATGGAGAGGCGGCCCCTGAAGAAGCCACAACGGAGCTGGAAAGACAGACAGATGGTCCCCGAAGTTGTCAGGGTGTCTAGCACTGTAAGCATGGAATGACTCTCAGACTGGCAGTCACTTCAGTGACATTGGGTCTCAACACTCGCTCCTGAGCCCTGGCTCCGGCCAACGGTGGGGCTTCTAGTGAGGCTGCGTCCCTCTGGTAGCACTGACCCCAGGCTGAGGTCCTGAGCAGGGAGCCAGGCAGCTGAGCTCCCTCCCGAGTGCCAGCACTAACCAGCCGTCTAGGAGCCTGGGCAGCCACTTCCCCCCGCAAGCCTCAGTGTCCTCATCAGTTCAGAGGGTTAATAATGAATACCCCTTATGTTAAGGGACAGGCCGTTTTGTTGTTATAAGATTTGGGAATTCCAGCAAGCTGTAGACTGAAGGAGGAACCACAGCCCAGAAGAGGAGGGGGATTCCTGGAGCAAGGAGACCTTATGGGAGATGGGAAGAGGGAGACACTTCCACCCGAGAGCACTTCCCCAAGTCTGGACACGGGCAACAGAGGAGGGAAGCCTGACAAGTGGCACCTCGGGAACCCGTATCTTCCATAAGAGATGGGAGGAGCACGCTCTCTGAAAAGAGGGGTACCAAGGAAGGGATGGTATAAAGGGACTCAGAGCAAGGTGATAAGGCTGCGTACTTCCTGGAAGAACCCGAGCATGCCTGGACCAGAGGCCGCTGAAAGGACACATGGGCAGCAGAGGGCTGAGCAGAGGTGGTGGTCATAATGGTGCGTCTCTGATGGGCCCCCAGAGGTGGCCATGCGGCCTTTGTTCTCTAGGGCTCAGGGCGAGAGCATCAGACGGCTCGAGTCCCTCAGAGGAGGCCTACTGGAAGGAGGAAGTGAAAGCGGGGGAGCCTAACAGAGTGGGAGTTTCAATAGAGAGGTTTCAGCGAGGTCAAAGAGCAGTGGAAGGGTGTGTAAACAGGGTGCCATCAGGGTGAGCAGACAATGTCAAGGGGCACGATTTCTGGACAAACCACACCTCGCTCAGGGTGGGGCTATGGAAACTGGAAGGTAAGGCAATAACAGAGCCAGTCACGAGTCCATTTCGGAGCTGGGATGTTCATGAGTTCACAGGCAGGGGCACTGCACCCTGGGTATTTGGGGACATCTGGCCTCAAACTGTAGGACTCTGTCCCATGGGCATGATTTTGCCCTTGAGTAGTTGCAAAAACTCTGTGCTGTCCCAGACAGCAAAGCTGTTCAGCACCAAGGCACAGAGCTCTGTGCATCCACACGGCTGGGCCCGGCTTGCGCCCCTGGAACCTGAAGCTTTCCAATGCTCCCAGAAGGAGGCATCAAAGAAAGACACCCCCCCCCCCCCAGTTTAACTGGCCTGACACCCTTCCCCAGGGAAGCCCTGTGAACCTGAGCCAAAGGGCTGGTGTGCGCTTGTTGACTATGTAAGCAAGAGGAGAAGAATGGCTCATGTACAGGGGAATCTTGTACAGAGTAAATAATAGCTTTGAGGGAAAAAAAGAGAGAGACTGGGGAGTGCAGAGAGCAGCTTCTTGATGAAGCCCGGGCTGGCTGGGAGAGACATACATGGCTAAGCAGCAGCCACTGCGCCAAAACAGAAAGGCACAGAAGGAGTGGATGGCAGTCGGAAGGGCAACTGTGAGGTGGCAGCAGGGAGTCGGGTGGCCCACAGGGCAGGAGAGGCGGGAAAGTAGCCTGGAACAGAAGCACTGCAAAGCAGCATTTGGGTACAGCTTGGTCACTGACAGAATGCAGAGTCAGCAGATACCAGCTTTTCATGTACTTCCAGACCTCTGGCTGGTACCACATATTCTGGCATGAAAAGTCTGGCAGAGAAGGGGGTAAAAAGGTTTTATTTCTGGGGGACGGTGCTGTCAGCAGCCTACCTAAGGGCACATATGTGGAGAGGAGCTTCCAGACAATAGAAAGCACCTGGCAGCTGAGTGTTTTCTTTGAGAAAAGGGCTGTGCATCCTCCCAGAAGGAGGAACCTAACTTACAGAACTAGAAGGAGAACAGGTACCTGTTATGTGCCTACCAAGCGCCAGGCAACAGGTGCAGCACCCCCACACCTCAGTACATGAGGACACGAAGAGAATGAAAGGCAGCCTGGTTCCTGGCCTGGCCTGGGGAGCTGTGATGCCATGGAGAGGGATGCAGAGTAGACTGCAAGAGACCTGAGCGACTTATCAACCACATGGAATAGACATTTAGCATTAAGCATTTTTAGGTTTAAAACTGGCTCATGTATTTTTAGGGATAATAATTACACTTCCGAAAAGAACCTCCACCTTTTCGAGTTGCATACTGAAACATATGTACATGGACACACAGAGACAAAATGCTAGGGGGAGGGTTTACTTCAAAATAATCGCGTGGAGAAGGAGGGGTTCTTGACCAACAAAATCGGTCATGTATTAACCATGGGAGCTGGGCGATGGGCTCGCGGTGTTCTTCCTACTTCGTCTGCCATTTCCAATTAAAAAACAAACTGGAGGGGACACATGGAGGTACAGTACGTTGTTGTTCACCTAATTATGTTAGGACAATGATATTTCCGCAACAAACTCCCAACTCTGGAAGTGTGATGAAGACGTTTTGGGCTTTAAAGGTAGTTCCTGTAACAGTTCCATCGGGATAGAGTATTTCAAGTTTTCTAAAGAGCAAGACTTGCTGGCTGTACGTACATGCAGTCATGCCTGAGAAGGTCCAGGGACAACATCTGCCCACACAGTGTGTCACCTTGACATCAAAATTAGGCACCTTCCCCTCTGATGACATGAAGTAAGTATGAGTGATTCGCACACATGATGGGCAATAGACTCCTGTCATGCTTTGTTGCCCAGTTGAGGAATCAAGCAACGGAAAGGTGCCAAGTGTCAGGCCCATCTCCAGAGCACTATCACTGTGACTGGCATCCCTGTTTTTAAAACCACCAGAAAAATGGCAATAATCCAGGGGGGGAAAATAGTTAATATCTGCTCTAAAAGTTAACAGCAAATAATGTTGATTTGATAATCACCAACAGTCCTCACTTCTGGGAGACCCACATCATGACCATATTGAGGACAGCTGGGTTAGAAGGGGACTCGGTCAATGGACCCAGCCACCGCCCCTCCCTACATACAGACACCCTTCCATCACCAAACTCAGGACATCTTATGCTACCACTTTGGGAAGAATGTTCTTAAGCCAGTGGTTTTCAGCCATGGGTAACTTGGCCCTCAGGAAATGCTGGCATTGTTTGGAAAAATGTTTGGTTGTCACAACCGGGGAGGGGTGCTACGAGTATCTGATGGCTAGAGACCAAGGAAACTGTCCAACATGCTGTAACACACAGAAGAGCGCCACACAACGAAGAATTATCTGGCCTAAAAAAATGTCAGTAAGTTAAAGTTGAGAAGACCTGGCTTAAGCAAGTAGAATTAAGCATTAAGGGAATTTTCTAACTTGTTCAGAGAGGCAGGGAGGGGGAGAGAGACACAGGGAGACAAAGAGGGACAGGAGAGACAAGCAGAGAAAAAGACAAAGAACTGAATGGTCTTTTACAAATCTTTTTTATTTATATTTCTACCAATATTCTTTAACCAGATGTGATATTTGCTGCCACATTCTCTATGTAACTCTCTTTTGTCCACTAACATGAGGGGCCAAACACTTGAGAGACTACAATTGCCAAGACCAATATTTGCTTTTTTCCAACGGCCATGTTTACCCAAGATTATTCTGCTCTTGGTGAACTAGAAACCAAGTGGCTGTTGACACACTTGGAAGAGAGCCAAGAAATAGTCTGGCACCCTTCCCCACGGGAGGCGGAGGAGGAGTATGGTCCAAGAAGATCAATCTGCAAAAACCACCTACGGTTTTGGACGGAACCACGTTGAAATCACTTTGGAAACAAGTTCGTATCAACAGGGGAATCCTGTTAACATTTTCAATAGCACTGGAGTCTTGACAAGAGCAAAGAAAAGGGGGAAACCACAGGAAGAAGGAATGCTGGGAAGAAGGAAGAAAGAACAATTATCACCAAAGAATTTAACAGTGCTTTGACCTGAAGAAAACAGAGAGGAAAGGCAACTCACACGTTATTATTGTTCTATCAACTGCAGCTCTAAAGCCAGGAGGGACTCTCTTGAGCTTGATTGTGAAGTCTGATACCTAACCCACAGCTGATCTCCACAAAGACCAGTAATAGCTCCTCATTTGACTTCTACTGTTTGCATTTACCTACAGTGTATTTACATAAGGAATTCTGGCAACAGAAATTCAGCTGCACCTATAACCCTCACAATCACCAGATTTCCCAGGTGCCAGAGTCCTGTAGTTCACAGCCACTGCCCTTTACCACAAAGATCGAACTATAGCTACAGTACCTATCATGAGGTTTACCTGCTTCCATAAGCATCAAGGATTTCTGACTCAAGACTGTACCAGCCTCACATAGGAACTCCAGATGCTACCCCTTCAAGAAAGTTTGGGCACTACAGTGTGCCTGACATGGCAATCCTCATGTCCTAGCAATCCTGGGCACCAAATGCTTGGGCTTAAGTTCCTGCCTCTGGAGTAAACTTTCTTAACCTCTGGGCCTCTCCTAAAAAGGAGTTGAGGCTCTAGACCCAGAAAGGTCAAGCCAGAGATGCCCGCCCCCAAGCGTCCATGACTTTGGGGTACAGAGGACAATGTTACAACAGACACTTTGGTTGTGCCCTAAGGCAAAGCCCCAACCTCTGGCTTGTAATGGTTGAACAGTAGCCCCCCAAAAAGATATGGCCATGTCATAATCCCTGAAACCTGTGAATGTGACCAGATTTGGAAAAAGTTTGTAGATTTACGTCTTCATATCAAAGATACTGAGAAGCGATCATCCTGGATTACATGAGTAGGTCTTAAATCCAATGAGAGGTGCCCTTGTAAGAGCGAGAATACAAGGAGAAGGTGAGTCCGTATGAAGACAGAGGTACACGTTTGGAGTTAAGTGGCCAAAAGAAGTTAGCAGAGGTCAGGAATGATTTTCCACTAGAGCCTTCAGAGGGAGCCTGGCTCTGCCAATACCCTGATTTTGGATTTCTAACCCCCAGAACTGTGAGATGGTAAATTTCTGTTGTTTGGAAGGTAGCAAAATATGCCACCCCAAAATATGCTACTTTGGTATACTTGGGCTATAAGCTACAGGTAGGTGCAAAACAGTAATACGAGAGGCTTTCTGTCAACTCCACATATCTGCCTTAAAAAATTATACAAAATAAATTCAATTGTATAAATCCCCTCCCCAGGAGTTTTATCAACCAGGGAAGATTGACTCATTCAAGAAAGGAGACGACTAGAAGTCAACACCACACCCAAACTCTTACCAAAAAAAAAAAAAAAAATTCCATCTATTCTTCAAAGGACCCATTGTCTTTCCTAAAAATCACGTATTCTTCCCTAAGAGGCCTACATCTCCCTCCCTTTCCCTATTAACATGATGTTTAAGCCTAAATTCTAAACTGCCTCTTACAGTTACTCATTTTTACCCCATGTGTATCTCTCACGTGTCCATGAGGTATCCAGATTAATAAGCTTTTCTCTTTTTAATCTATTATAGGGGGTCTCAGCTAACAACTCACAAGGACAGAGGAAAAAGTACCCCTACCCACATAAGTCACCCAGTTTGTGGTAAATTGTTAAGGCAGCTGTAGGAAACTACAACCTGGTCTAACACTGGGCTTGTCCAACCCCAGCAGCTCAGAATGGCCAGGTCAAGGACACCTATGACAAGGACAACTCCTTCCCACAGTCCCTAAAGAGCCGAGGAAAATGGAGCTGGGGACAGGAATTCAGCCTTGAAGGCCAAGCATCTTTTCCAGAAAACTAGCTCTGGGGCATGGTATAGAGAAAGTGTTTTTGTCTGTCATGGGGAAGAACACCACCCAAAGAAACAACTCTTCCCAGAGGGTCTGTGAGAACAACCTCAACACCTTGTGGGCCCTCTGATAAGACACTGTCATCATCAAACACCTTTGCTGCCGTTTACTAAGGACTTCCCATGGGCTGCACATGATATGCTTTCAACAACATTAAGAAGCAACTACTTAGTCTGAGTTTTGATTTTGTCATTCTTTGCATTTTCTTTAAAATGCCACCTCTTACATATATAGGCCTGAAAACACTTGCTTAGTGTAGCACCTAAGAAGAGAATGCCCAGGTTGGTACGGCTCCTGAGGAAACTGAGGCACAGAGTGGCTTGGCTAGTCCTCCCCAAGTCACTTGGCCAGTCAGTGGAAGAGCCAGTCCCGTAACTGAAAGCCAACTCTGTAGCCCATGTCTTCAGCCCCGTGCCCACACACTACTCCGCCCCCCTACACGCCATGAGGTCTGCCCCTCCCCCTCCAGCACACTCCCTAGCACCACCCAGACCGACCAGGCCTGCCTGCCTCAACCCTGCTACAGCAAGAGCCCTGTTCCTTGCCAAAGCCTCAGGCACCACCAGCCACCTTTCTCTTGGCCCCAAAACCTTCGAGTTTAATTAGACAGTAACTAGGCATATAAAAATGCTTGTGTCCTCAATCAAGGGCTCAGAGAACTCAGTTCAACAGACAACAGTGACATCTCAACAGTTACATCATAAGAACCACAGAGGACAAGAAGGAATTCCAGAGGTCTTAAACCGAACGTGTCCTCTTCAGCTACAAACCAGCTCAGACTCTTGCCAGATTTTATGATCCCCTATAAAGCCACATCGTATTCAAGCGAGGTCCTGCCACTCTTTGTCAGATATATCGTCACCCCAGGGGAGGCATTATCTGCTAACCACTTGGACTCCAACCTCCTTCAGCCCAAATCCACCCCCTCCCCGCCAAGAGTTCCACTGAATCCCTAGGACACAAAGGTTTACAACCTTTCCCCTAGGTGTTACCTTTAAGGGAAATACTTTGACAATGTGTTTCAAACATCTTTAAAATGCCAAGTCCCTTGAACCAGTAATCGCAATGTCAGGAGATCTATCCTCACAGAATAATCTTAGATGCAGAAACACTTTCAAATATAAAGATGCTAAACATTCATCCTTGACACTAGTAAGAACTTGAAAACATCTTAATGATCCAAAGGCACTAAGTTAATGGTGTTTTATTTTCTCAACTGGGTATTACTTGGCCAGAAAAATACTATTTATGAGAATCTGAGAAACTGCTTACTTCATAGTAAGTGGAGAAAACAAAAGGCAAAACTGACTTATACCATGACCCCAATTATGTCAACCCAAGAAATAAACCAACCAACCAATCTCATCAGGGAAAACAGGACAGGAAGTTAGTCAAAATACAAATTTCTCTTGAGTGATGGAGCCAAGGGTTTTTCTCTCACTTTGACCTTTTAATTTTTTTTCATGCGTTTTCTATAATGAATATGCATCACAATTAAAGTTGAGAAAAAAAGATCTTCACATTTAAAAAAACAAAACAAAACAAAACAAAACAAAACAAAAAAACTCTTATGGCTGCTGAGTCGTCCGCAATGACTAGCATAGGGCCCTTGGCAAATGGGCACTGACTTCCCTCCTGAGCCTCCATGGCTGCTTCCCCTTCCCCTATGCACTCCCCTTCTGGCTCTTTTCATTCCTTCATGCTCCCAGAATCTGCCTTGCACCCTCCCCCACTCAGTGCTGCTTCCCTCCTCCTCTCTCCCACTGGGAAGTAGGTTCCAAGAGGGCATGGGCTTTCATCTTTTCCTGAGTCACTCCGGTAACCCCAGTGCGTAACAAAGTCTCTGGCAGATCCTAAGTTTCCATCAGTGTTTGCTGAAGGAATGAACAGAGAAGCCTTGAACACCTCACTACCTATAGCCTCCTCGCTAACCCTTTCCCTGGAGGCTTGCCCCTCTTGGCCTCTTATTCCTTACCAGGAGTTACCAGTTCCCACCTCTGTTCTCACAGAACACGTGCCTGGTCTCGTAAAACATTTGCCATGCTCTCTTTCAGTTATTTCTCTGCCACATTAGCAGGGCAGCCACACCAGGTCAACAATGACCACTTACGCCTGAGGGTGTGTGCGTGTTTCCCTTACCCTCACCATATCCCAGAGAGGTGACTCTGGTCATCCTTCTTTCACAAAGGAAACTGAGGCTTCAGTATGTCAAGGAGCACTCTCACCCCCACAGGCAAGAAAGCATAAGTCTGTCTGACTCCAAAGCCCAGGGCTTGATGATGCTCTGCTGGGGCCAAAAGCCAGTCTGTCTGTCCTCTGCAGAGGATTCTAAACTTCTTGTGGGCGGGAAATACACGCTGCTCTTCTTTACAGGTGGATACTGCTGCACAGAGTAGACACGAGGATTCTTGCAGGTCTGAGCTACAGAGCGATTTTAGTGTGGACTGATTCATTACGTGAGCTAACCCTCACATACTCCACGTTTAAATGGTATGCCTGGCAAAACAAGGGTAACCCCAAACAAGTTCCGATTCATTCAGATTAACACATGGCTATGCAAAGAATTTAAGGGTCCAACTGCTGCCAGACAGTGCCCCCCCCCCAAGCAATCAATCAGAAGCACTTAATTAAGAAGTGGTATGTTAATTGCTGCTCTTAAATACCCATTAGCACAGATCCCCTAAAAACCTGCTATTGGGCAATAATGTCAAATTTCTGTCACAGATCGTATTTCCAAAAGCTCTTTTAGGCACATCATCTGTCATCCAATGCAATTTATTATGTAAATGCTTTACTACTTGCAAATTTTCCCTAGAATTTTCTGTATCAGGTAACTTTCCATTATTCCAAACTAATGAAATCTTTTACTATACCAAATGAGTATTGTTAATGCTTCTCAAATTAGTTATGGAACTTTGCCCACTCTGGCAAGTCAATGGAACGTCTGGGCCCTGACTGTTAGTGGGGCAGCATGCAGACCCACAGGGTTTCAGCGTTCAGGAACCGCTTGTGTGGGGTTGCTGCTCTCAGTTCCTAACAAGTACACACACACACACACACAAGCAGATTCCGCGTGCACCGCTCCCCTCCTTGGGGCTATTTGTACAGGCAACGAAGGGGTATCTGTAAGCATTTAGGAGAACATGTGTGTCACCAAGAGGCACACAGCATGTTACATAGCATGATAAAACTAATGTGCTCAGGAAAAACCACCTAGAGGTCGGATTTGGAAGAAAATCTGCAAGGTATAAAGTGCAGGAGGGGCTAAACTGCAGTGTTGTCAGAACTTCCTTAATCCACATCTAAAATCTTGGTAGTTTCCAGGGGCGCCTGGGTGGCTCAGTCGTTAAGCATCTGCCTTCAGCTCAGGGCGTGATCCCAGGGTCCTGGGATCGAGCCCCACATCAGGCTCCTCCGCTGGGAGCCTGCTTCTTCCTCTCCCACTCCCCCTGCTTGTGTTCTCTCTCTCGCTGGCTGTCTCTCTGTCAAATAATTAAAATCTTTAAAAAAATAAAATAAAATCTTGGTAGTTTCCAGACTGAAACAAGCATTGTCACCACAGGAATAGGCCCACTCGACCCTGCCCAGGGAGGATTCTGAGGGCCCTTCGTGTTACCTGCGAGACCAGCCTCCCACCCCCATGTGGAACCGGAAACCTGGGCTGGCTGACCCCTACCACCGTACGCTTCTCCCGAAGTTTACAGCGGTGCATCTTGCAAGGGAGAAGCCCAGACAAAGCCTCTGAAGGACCAAGTCTGTCACTTGCCTCATCCGAGGTGTGTGGCTACCCTGTTGGAGCCTCTTAGTCTCCACCCCTCCCCTGTAAAATAGGACACACACTGCTCAGAGCGCCAACCCTGGGCAATGTTAGGTCACGTGCAATAATTTAAACCACCACCACTGAGGAGATGCACCCTGCTTTTTTTGTTTTAATTAAAAGCTCCTTAGGGACTCATTTAACAGCTCACCAAATAGGAATTACATGTGTGGCCTAAACTAGGCACTGGGAGATACGGAAAGGAGTAAGGCTAGGGCTGCACCGTAGAACAAGTCCCCCAGTGATGGGAGAGGGGAGACCCACCAACAAAGGGGGTCAATAAAATGGGATGCACACTGGGCTGTTCATTCAAAGTGTTCCACCAGGGGGATCCTGGTCAGGACACCGGTGGGGAACACCCTGAAGGAACCACAGAAGGCTTCCCACAGGGGGCCGGGTAGGCCGGACAGACTCTGAAAGGATGACAGACACCATGCCTAATGCACAGCAGGGGGACAATGGCAATGGGGCATAATGTGGAAGAAGTGGTGAGAAGATGCAGTCCGCATGGCACACGGGGCAGGCACCACCACCTGTGCTGAATGCATTCCACCCTTACTGATCTGCTGTGAGCCTAAGAAATCCCATGTTAAAAAGGAGGGCCACAACCTAGACACAGAGTCAGGCCAACCTCAGCCGCACCCTGCAGCCTCCTTACTCTGCTGCCGGCATCAAGTTAATCCGGTAAGGCAGCAACACACATGGGTAAGAGCAAACCAAAATGGGGTAGAGAAAAACATTTTAAGATCCTAAGTCAACAGCCTGTAATAGCCACATATTTACCTGATACGGAGCACAAAATGGCTCTAGATAAAAACAAAATTCAAACACATGATTTGTTTAAGAGAAGACAACTTCAAACCATTCAGGTGTACCTACTGTGCCAGGTATCAAGAATTTGAAGATGAGCGAGACATAGCCCTTGGCCTCTAGGAGGTGGTAATTTAAGAAGAAAAAGTAGTAAAGCCTTCATCTAACAATGGGTGGTAAGAGCTTTAAAAGAAAAAAAAATGGTAACCCCAAGCTGATCGGGGGCATCTAACAGACTAGGGGGGGCTCAGGACAGGAGGGACAAGCCAGGCGAGCTTTCTCAAGGGAAAGAATGTTTCCTACTGAAGACTGAGAAGCAAGAGAAAAGGGGGGAAGGGCTGCCCCGGAGATCAACAAGGACAGAGTTCCTGAAGGAACAGGAACCTGGCACTTGAGGGAACTCTCAAGCAGCTCATCAAGGCTGAGCCCAGGGGGTCAGGAATATTCCAGAACATGAGCCAGGAGTGGTGATCTGAAGACAGAGGACAGCAGGCAGGCCTTCGGACACACAGAAATTGATGCCCCCCTTTGCAAGAAAAGAGACTTTTAATCCCAACATTTTCCTCTACCCCATCTGTATCAAGTGCCTGGCTCATTAGCGCTTGGAAATGTTGGCAATTGTTACTGGAATGTCAGAGCCCTGTATGCACTTTTTGTTCAGTAATGCAGGAGAAGAGTGGAGAATTTAGCCACAGGACTCCCTAAAGGACTTTAACATAAGGCAAGCTCACCTGTAACATGGTCCCATGGCAGAGACCCTAATGAAGGCATCCTAATTATTCCACAGGAGGCTCTGGGCTTCCCTGGTGAAGGCATGAACTGTTGAGGAGAGCGCTTGAGGAAATGCGGACACACCCGCTGAGGAGGGGCCTCCGTGGGGTGTGTTACATTCCTTTGAAAACAGGGCCCCTGCTATAATTTGTATAATCAGACCAGAGATTGGACTGCAGAACTGCTTCCCATTTATTACAATATCACACTCCTGCTCAGGAAACCCCACCCAAGCTTTTGTTTGGAATTCTTTTCCTTGATTAGGTGTAAGCCCTATTATTCCCGCCACTCAAAAATAACACATGGTCTGATGAAGCCACAGTGCCCGGCATAGTAACAGCCCTGTGAAATCAGGCTAGCTAGTTCTTCTCTTCTCTCCTTTTAGAATGAGGATTTCTTTTTCATTTCCTGCTCTGGAGAAGAGGGGGAAGCAGGGACATTTTGTACAAATGGAAAAGCAAATCGTATTTACTCTCTGGGAAGAGCCATGCCAGCCCAGGGGAACACTCCCCGGGCTGTGCACACCGCCTCTCACTGCCTCCTGGCCCGCAGGTCCAGGCTGCAGCTCCACGCACGCAGCCAGTGGGAAGGATTTGTGAAGGAGGCCTCCAGGCCCCATCTCTCCATTGCGGGGAATGCTGCTCTGGGTGGGGCTGCTCCCCACTCTGCCTCCCAGCAGGAATGGCAACGCTGTGATACCGTCTGGCTTTTGTTATGCAACCCACCTGGGATCCAATCCCCCCGGAAGGGCTGAGGAGCAGGCCAGGGGGTCACCGGCTAGACCAGACCCCTAGGAAATACAATCTAGGAAGGTTCCTCATACAACAAAAGACAGGTTATAGGAAAATTTCATTTCAAAGCAGTGAGATTAGAACTGGAGAAAAAGGATGAATCACTCCATTATTTAGCAAGAGCTTGAGCAACGGAGGAGACCTGTTTCATGATCTGTGTAGCCTGAAGGGGCAGCCTTGGGTACCATGGGACCGGCCTCTCCTCTTGCCTCCACCAAAGCTGTTCGGGAGGGGCTACAGCTCTGACCCTAAGGAAGCAATTCCGTGGTCAGGCCAGGGACCTCATGCTCTTGTGGCCTTGGTTCAAAGGGGCCAATTCTGGCCAATGGGATTCTCCCCCAGTAACTCTCAACCACTCTATGTGGTCAAACTCTAGCTGGGAGGTTGGAAGATTAGGAAGTCAGAAAGCCTGGGGCTGGGAAGCCACAGAGGACAAATGGACAATCATGACCTCACAAGTTCATCTGGCTACCAAGGGGATAAAGGACACCCCAGACAGGAACCAGGGATGCAGGAGCCCAAGAGAGCACCTTGATGGTCTCTGTCCAATTCCCATAAATGCCAGTGCGCTCCCGTACTGGGAGATCTTCAAGACACACAGAAACCTTCCCTGTTTATCAAATTGGTGAATGGGTTTCTATCACCACCAAGCATCCTTGCCTAAAATAAGCACCTGATCTATGTCTGGTGCTGTGACAACAGTATTATCTCAGAGCCAGTATAGCAGATAAAAATCCTTCGTGGCTAATTGCAAAATATGGCAGCACGGCTGTTCGTGATAGAATACATATAGTCTCACTGAAGAATGGACAGCAAAGCTCGCTTTGGACCAGATTTGCCACAGAGCGCTCCTTAGAAGAGAAAGGACTGCCATTTGCCGATGAGGAGTAGGAAGGGTGTAGGTGAACAGTGAGGATGACATTACTAACCCCTCTGTGAAGCCAGGCTTCATTACCACAATTCCTCTGGGCTCAGTCCACATCCGCTGGCCTCAGCTCCTTAGACTGTAGCCCACGCAGAACTGGGAGAGGCTCTGCTGGCAAGCCAGCCTGCTTCGATTTTTGGTGATCCTAGTAAAATACAGCAATCCCAGAGGAGGCTACTTAGAGCTCTCTTAACTCGCCTGCACTCGGAAATACAAGAGCCAAGTCAGGCTGCTGGAAAAGTCTTGCCCCTGAGCTTCTCCTGGCTTGCCTTGTTGCTCACATCGTTAGCAGGAGAGGAAGGGGACTGTCCATCCCCAGCAGTCCGCATGCAATCAGGAGCTACATCCTGAACCTGTGTGATAGGTGTTCAGGGAGGGGGGAGGGGGAGGGGTGGGTGGGATGGAAAACAAAAATAGGACACAAGCAGGTCCTTAAGCAGCTTACCCTTATCAGAGGAAATTGGACAGGGATACAACTGACCCAATCACACGCCTGCACACCCTAACCACTAGTCTGAGGAAAAAGAAATTGTTTCTAAATCACGTCTGCAAGGAAATCTTCCTTGAGGAATGCAACTCCAACATAAAATGCCAATAGTTAACATAGGCAAGATCAATATTACTACCCAAACATAGTTTTAATTACTCAAATGAATTAAAATGATGATTTTCAATTTTTTTGTTTTGTTTTGTTTTGAAGGCAGTGAAGTGTTGTCTTCTAATGTTAATTGACTCAGAAACCTGGTAAGCAATGTAGGTTCATGAAAGCAGAGCTGCTCTGGTTGTAATGGGGGAATGGGAGTCCCACGGTCCTGCAGGCTCCTCAGGGGCCTCCACGGAACACACAGAGCTCCAGGAATCACAGTTGGAAAACCCTTCTTTTAAATATATTAAGGACTCACGGCTTTTAGGCATGTACACATGGCAATTTAAAATTTACCTAATGAAAGTGTTTTCAGGTACAGTCTGCTAACAAGAAAGGGCTTTGAGCTTACATTATGGGTCTATGGCTTTAACTGGGCCAGCCCATCTCCTGGCAACACAGATATGGACCTCTCCCCACCTCCCCACCGCAGAAAAGTGCCAGAGCCCTGAGGCATCACCTCTCACATCTTGTACACTATTCTCTTCCCCTTTTCCATCTGGTTCATCTCTAAATTCCCTGCTCCCAAAGTCCCTTTCCATCTGCCTACCAGGTGAGGGTTTTCTGAATTTCAACCCTACCAGTGTGTTCTCAGGGCACACCTAGAATGTGACTCCATCTGCCTAAGGAAACAGGACTTCCAGAGCCCAAGACTCCACCCCAGGCTGGGTTACTGCCACTGGCTAGATCACTGTATTCCACCCAGTCTCCTTCAGAAAAAAATCAGGCCAACCGGTTCATTTAAATCGGTCTTGCCAAAGTGTGCTCCTAGGATTCCTGCAGAGGTCCTGTGTTCTGGGATGTCCTCAGATGCCTCAACATGCTCTGACACATCATGACTTTCTTTGAGGAAAAACCGAGTGGAACCTTAAGGAATCATGAGCAGTTTTTTTTTGTGTATGGCATATCCCAATTCACCGCCACGTCCTTCGGGAAGCAACCCGTAACGTAAACATTCCCCCTGATTATACTTAATTTGACACTTTCTTACAAATAGCAAATAGTTTCTTACATAACAAAGTAAATCAGAAATCTATGGAAATGAACCAATAAATGGTGAAATGTAAGCCCCATAAAAATCAGGATGGTGACAAAGATGCCTGCTATTACTATTTAACATTTTACTTCATCCTTAACCCACAGAAATCAAAGAAAATGTGAAGAAAAGCCAGTAAAACTTTTTTTTCTTTTTTTGCTAATGAAATGTCTATTTGCCCAGAATCTAAGTGGATGGGAGACGGTAAGAGTAACTAGTTGCAAAATCTCATTCAACAGAGAAAGAGTTTCAGGGGCACCTGGCTGGCTCAGTTCATAGAGCATGTGAGTCTTAATCTCAGGGTTGTGAGTTAGCGCCCCATGTTGGAGGTAGAGATTACTTAAAAATAAAATCTTAAAAAAAAAATGCCTGTCATATCAAGGAAGTATAAAAGGAAGGAGGGGTGGAGAAAAAGAAAATACCTAGAAATAAACCTACCCTAAACATGTCAAATCAGTCTTATTTTCAGTTTTACTGAAGAACATGGAAGATACAAGAAACAGCACTACCACTGCCCAGATGGGCAGACCCAGTATCGTACAACGGCAATTCTCCTTTCATCCCAGTTTATACAGTCAGCGCAGTGCAACCCACATTGCGACAGGATATTCTGAAGAGTTCATCAATAGGATTCTAAAGTTGAGCTGGAAGAGAGAAAACTTCAGCATGACTGAGAAATGTTTTTGAAAAAGGACAATGAAGGGAAACCTACCCTAACGAAGCTAAATACACTGTAAAGCTACAGTAAATAGAAACTGTTATCATCACAGAAATAGGTCACTTAATAGGATAGAGTACAGTAAGCAAATATACAGGTATTAGGATAGACTGTATCATTTAGAAGAAGTACTGAAGAGCCAACTATTCGATACATTATAATAGCAAAAGTATGCATTAAATATTCACAAAAATAAATATCCACAAGAAAAATGAAGCTACCACTTTACTTCTGTGAGACTTCTTTTGTTAAAGAACAAAACAAAAACTGTTAAACCAGAAAATAAGAAGAATATAGTTTTATTTACAAAGCCCAGAAGACAAAAGTTCACAGATGTAGCGACACCACAGTTAAACCTTCTGTTCGATAAACAGGCAACGGAGGCACTATTTACAAAGGATTTTTTGAGGAGGGAATTCAATTAACTTCGTTACTTTTCACTCTAAAGTTTCGTATAATGTTTAAATTTGTCCAAACAAGTTATTCCAAATATTGTTAATGACTTTTTTTTTTTATAGAACTTTACCCAAAAAAGGTTAAAGGAACACTTCAACTCAGTCCTTCCATAAATATTCAAATTAAAAATGAGTAAAGCAATAGAGTTTGCTTGCTATTTTTCAGGAATAAACATCTGAGGAATGTGACAATTATCTGAAATATTTTACTTTAAACATTCTCCTTAGTGCCTCTCCCATAGATGTTCTGAAAGAGAAACTATGCACTTCAAAGGGTGTGCCTCTAGGTTTTTGATGATTATCTGAATGCCTGCAATAGTCAACAAAAAATATCATCCCAAGGGTAAACTAAGAATCTCACAGGGAAGAGACCTGGTAATTTCCAATCTATGGGAAGGGTTTTTTTATTTTTTTTGGGTTTTTTTAATGGGACATTTAAATTCTGTGAATTTTTCATAGCTAATGCTTTGTAGACGAGTTTTTAAAAATCCCCATCTCTGCCAAACCCTTAAGTTTTTCTCCACACTTACCAGGAGACCTACTCTAGTCTTGCTGGAGTGTGGAATTTGGGATTAAGGTGCAAAATTACCATGTAAATGACACTCCCTTACGGGAAAACAATCCTATGGACCTTAACCTTCCAGGCCTATCTCACTGTTAGGTTAAGAACCTGACACTCAGGCATAATCCACATCTTTCCCTTCCTTTCCAGAAAATAGTCCTTCTGGGCCTTAATAAAGTCCTACTTCTTATTTTACCTCTCTCTAAGCAGTTATTTGGTAACCCTACAGCTGTACAATTTCTCATGTCCCACCATCCTGGAAACGGAATATGCCTCTGATTTCAAATATCTGCAATTTTCCTGAGTTTTTTCATCAATCAAAGCTGCTCATGTTTTAGTCTTTCTTTTCCAGGAGCTTTTTTACTGTGTACTTCTAAATCATCCTAAATGAAAACTATGGCTTTCTAATAAAAGTAGGGTTTTAAAATGCATTCAAAATTCCCTATCTACTCTCAACAGCTGGCCCAAGAAGTTCTCACTTCCCCACTCTGGATCAAGGGAACCTCCTCTGCGGGATCTCTCGTCGCTCCAACCGGTCCCTTTGTGCCTGACACATGAAGGATCAAGAGCCACCCCTCACATGTCCTCTTTTCTCCAGCCATGGTGAGGGCAAGGGTTCCAGATTCACTATCCCGAATGTGTTCTTCACATTGTAATCATTCCAGGAACATCTGTTGCAGTACTTCATACTAAGCATCTTGACTGATTCTGGAGAATGCTTACCCATTTGCATCCCTTTATTAACTACTTTTCTACCAGGAAACAGAATTCTTTGAAATCCTCTGTCAAGCCCAGTGAGAGGAAATAAAATAGCAAGACAGATTCTGGGTTGCGTTCCGTCACGTAGGTTACGGGCAAAAACAAAAATTAGATTAGAAGAGATTTATCACAAGCTAATAATCACTTAGCTCAAAAATTAAACAACAGCTACTGGGAAACATCATTGGTGTTGTTTTTCCAGACAACTTAAGTATATTATAAATATTGAGAAAGCACTGTTGTGCCTAAATTATATGAAGTAAACAAAGCATAATGCAAACAGCATACAGCATGCAAATATTCAGTTCCTTCCATGTTAAATATGGGTATACAAAGCATTTCTTCTCATGTGCATTTTCTTAAAAGACTTGAAATGACATACCAAATTTTTAACATTCTTGAGGAAAAAGTGGGAAAAGATAACAATGAAACTTTTACATTCTGTTTTTGAAGTATCTGTAGGATTTGAGTTTTTAACAATTTTGTCATTTTTAAAATATGACAAATGCAAAAATAATGCTGGCAAAGATGCGCTGAAAAGGACATTCAATGGAAAAGTAAATTGTTTGTGACACTATAAATTGATACAACCTTTTCCCACAAGGTAGGCAATAGTTTTTAAAATACTGATAACCATTGACTCAGCAATTATTTATTCTCTAAGTTTTCCATAATGTGGCTATGTTTTTTTTTTCTTAATAAAAAAAGCAATCCGGCTTAATACATTCATCACATTACATGTCTAAAATGTAGGCTTTGGCAATGTAGACTAGGTAAATACTAGAACAATTGATTCCCATCTGCAGTAGTTACGTTCTTACAAAGTCACTATTAACTCTGAACTGGCAAATACCAGACCGTTTCCCCAAGGCGAAATACAGGGTTAGGTTCCTGGGAGCCTCTGGTCACAACACTTTCATCAACTGATCAATACGTGGCCTTGTTTTATGTGTATTTCTGTTTGAAGACACCTAGAAAGATGTATCATTAACACTGAACCCATGGCCAAGAGCACTATAACTCATGCCTGAAAGGAAGCTTATCTTACACATGTATTTTCTCTGTAAAGTATGGAACAACCGTCTTGCACTTACAAACACTAGACAGCACTACACTACACTCGGGGGCCATTTTTAAGAGCAAAATCACCAATAAAAAAGGCACAAAAATCTGAAAAGTGTGGCGCTCAGCAGGCCATGGAAGGACACTTGTTTACAGCAGAGAGGGCTTCGGTCAGAAGCATCACCTTGTTTGACCTCAGCCGGGAACAGGTGCATGAGGGGACTCGAATGTTTTGCCTCTCTGCACACGTTTGTGTCCAAGACCGACTGGAAAAGTGCCTGGAGTAATGGTTTCATGTTTACCAATCAATTTTAGCAAGTAGACAAATCTGCAAATATGGAATCTGTGTATACTAATCATCAACTATATGGCTTTTTAATAGTTACAACAAAATTCTCCAAAAATCAATTAACAGCTGAGTAAAGAGATATCCAGAAAAAGCTTTCTTATCTGTTAACTCGGTAGGTCTTGACCAGCGGTGATTTTTGCCTTCGGGGCCCATTTAGCAATATCTGCTGACAAACGTTGACTCTCACAACTGGCTCTAGTGGGTAGAGGCCAGGGATGCCTCAGATCACCCAACAATGCACAAGACGGCCTCTAACCACAAAGAATGATCTAGCCCAAGAGGTCAACAGCGCCAGTATGGAGAAGTCCTGCGAAGACCTGCTGACAATGTACGTGTTTTTACATGTAACTTCCTGCATCTTCTCTCAAGGTACACTTTCATGCCTGTAACAAATAATTAAGGATCAAGGATGGAGCTCATACCTTGTTTCTCGGTAGCCCTTTAAGTTCAAATTTAGCTAATGAATTCTTATTAAACACAACTGAAGACACAAAGCAGTTCTAAGTTATACTGAGAAGTGGGACTTTACGGTCATTCCCACAGAGCTTGGAGTGATGACTGGGTTAATTCCAACAATAATGTAAAACATAGAGCCAATCTGAAATCTTGTTTCTGTTTTAACACCGAGTAAAAATCATCATTGCACAGGAAATAAGCCATTTGTAAGCCTAGTGCCCAAGAGATGGAGAACCCAGCTCACTCCTGCCAGCTTTCAAGGTAAGTCAGGAACCTGTGAGAAGGTTCTCAAAGCTACCCTGTCTGAGGAAGACAATATGTCTTACTAAGGGGCACCTGGACAGCTCAGTTGGTTGAGTGTCCAACTCTCGATTTGGGCTCAGGTCATAATATCAGGGTTGTGGCATCATCGAGCCCCATGTCAGGCTTTCTGCTAAGTGGGGAGTCTGGATGAGATTCTCTCTCTCCCTCTCCCTTTGCCCCTCCCCTGGCATGCTCATATGCTCTCTTCTCTCTCAAATAAATAAATAAATCTTTAAAAATATACAATGACTAAGTCTTAATGATTCTGAAAAGAGATCCACCCAATTTATGTGGCCTGCAAACAGCCTTAACTATATAAATGCTGCACACCTCCCTCAACTGCCCCCCCACGTGAACCCAGTATTCCACATTTATTCAGTCTTGAATCAATCCTATTTTTAAATAACAAATCAAGTCATTTGTAGAGTGGCCTCCAAGGTTACTCAAAAGCATTACAAAATCATTGTGCTAACATAACAAGGATAAATAATTCCCAACTGGGAGACAGACTAGCAGACTAAGAACTGCACTTAAAATTTGGCTTGAGTTCAGAGCCAAGTGATTATTTCACTAGTCTTTTATTCTGGAAAGATGTTTTAGCTCAATTGTGCAAAAATAAGCCTAAGATATTATTTCCTGCTCTAAATAGGTTCTGCTGCCAAATGCATTCAACTTCCTCCAGGATCCTATTGAACATTCAGACCTAGAAATCCTCCTCCACCCTTCTGTAACCTCTCTGACCACTCAGGCTCCTGCTCTTCCCTTCCCCAGACTACATTTGCAGCCCTGCACCCCCACAATGCACTCTAGCTCAGTACTCCTCAGACCACCAGGATCAGAACCACCCAAGGAGTTGGAAATGAAAATGGGATTCCCAGACCACTTCCCTGCCTTGCAGATTAGAATCTTGGATGGAAGAGTTGGGAGTCTGCATTCTTATTCTATCTCCTGGGTTTTGGGGGGGTTTCTTTGTTTTTGTTTTAAGAATTATAGCCCCAGCCACCAAATAACACCTATGACTCTCTGACAATGGGTCAGTGTATCCTTTATCTATCACAATTCCCTCCCTCTGTTCTAAATACCTATCCATTGTCTAACCCTAACTTCTAAACCCATTTTAAACAACCTAGTTAAGCTAGGAAATGTCGTCTTCTATTCCTCCAGTGGAGAGAAATACCATTTCTCTAAACTTCCGTAGCATGCTACCTAGGACGTGCACCACATAAAATGAACATTGTTGATTTACTGGCTTACCCAACTAGACTGGGAGCTCAAGGGTCGGGACTATGTGCTATACCTGGGTTCATCCCCAGTGACCAGCACAGTTCCTGGCACATAGCAGACTCACTTACTAAATATAAATCAATGGATGGATGGGCTGCCTCTGAATGGCACCCATGAACTTCAGTAATTCTACCTCATTTGTGATCAATGATTAATGAGAACAGGTAGACTCAACTGAGTAACTTCCAGCAGAGCTATCTGAAATGAGTGGAGTAGCTCTCTCAGGAGAGAGAGGTACTTCTGCAGAGACATTCCAGTTTGGCACTCTGCAGAGTTTCAAACAAATCGGCCAGCTCACTGAGCATGCACAGTCCTAGTGAGGAGCAAACACAGATGATGGGCACAAGAAGGAAAACTGGTCACCAAATAAATTCTCTGGGCATGAGCAGATTATAATTAAACATTCTTTCCTATCAAGAACCAAGACAAATACTGGCATCAGCCCATAGAATAAAGTCTAGATTCAACTTGCAATCATTTAGCCTAGAATTCAAAGCTGCCTATAATTTAAGGCTGGAATTTACATTTTTTCCATTGTCAACCTATCCTCCAGCTTCCTATTCCTTTCTACCTTTCTAGATTTTACTTTGGGAAATCACTGTATAGCACCCATGGACTTGGGTGTTGTTGGCCCAAAACAGCTCTAGAGGTTGACCCTTACTGGCATAAACCAATCAGCGGTCTAATAGTGGGATGAGCAGAAACCCAAGCCTAAGCACATGGCATTCCCCTGGCTGCCATGATGGTTAAGACTGGACAAGCCAGAGCAAGGCTCAGGTCCTCTACTGGACTGTTATGCATGTGAACAGAGAAGCACGTAGCCTCAGTTGCTGCTAGCTGCCACCTTATGAACATGCAGATGCCTAGGGAGAGGAAAGCAGACCTGAGAGAACCATGCCTGCGACCTTAGAAGAGCATCTTTTCTGTTAATGAGCCAATGAGTTCTCTCTTACTGTTTAAGCTAAGCTGGGTTTTCTGTTGTCCCAAGCAACAGGAGACATGCCCACTCCTACCTTTCAAACTCATCTTCCCCTTTTCTTTTAGCACATAAATCCACTGTTCCAAGACTCTTCTACAGGGTAGCCAAACATACCTCATCCAATCCCACCTTCACACTTAAGTGTGTCATTACCCTGCCTACAATGTTCTTCCCTTGCACTGTGTTGTTCATATCCTGTATGGTCTTCTAGACTCAGGCTGGAATCCTAATCTCCGAGGGCAGACACCCAGGACCATAGCTTTCTTGTCTCCTCTGAACTGCCACCAAGAGTACATTATCAATACTACTGGTCATCTATAATCTACCTTATACTTCAAGTATCCTTTCACAAAGTCTTGCACTGGAATGTAAGCTCTCCATACTGTTGCAATCCCTTGTAAATGGGCCCTTGCCCAATGTCTTGTGACTAGTAGAAAACCCAACAAATCCTCTTTAGGCAAATTCAAAATGTGATTTAAGCCTCTTGATCACTGCCAGTCATACCCTCTTAATTCACACAGCAGTGTAGCGGATAGAAAGGAATTTCAGATGGAACATATTTCAACATTACACAGTTGGCCATGATCCTGTCACATTTCACAACCAGACTGGCAGTAACAGCTGGATGAAGATCAGAAATTTATCAGGCTGCCTTCCCATCTAGAGATAACTGAAGTCCTTCCAAAGAAGCCGCAGACTAATTCTGAGTTCTAAAGAGTGCAGTCACATACCTTTCAAACATGTGTATAAAATCATCTTAAGGGCAACACCAGAATAAGAGAAATGAAGGGACAGCCCAACGCATGGATAGAATGACAGGCTCTCATCACCTCCAAGCCTTTTATGTCCCCTTTCATATTTGTAGTCCCAGATCTCTTTAGAGGGTCTTGGGATATGTCAGTAAGATTCAAATGAGGGACATGAAATAAACAGATCGAGATTTACCCCATCACAGAAGTGGTTAGGAGATAATGAGAAAATTGAGATATGATGTCAGGGCTAAGTACCTTTTTCATTGAGGACAACAACAGGAAAACAGGAAAAGGGTCAAGTAAGTGGGGTGTTAGGTGTGTGTGTGTGTGTGTGTGTGTGTGTGTGTGTTCACACTCAAGCAACAAAGATGTCAATACAGCCACAGAATTGGTATTACTCTGGCCACTCAAGGTCCACCCTGCTGTGGGTGGCATGACCAATGCACCTGCACACAGATTTTGAGGTCCCAGTTGGGAACTATATTAATAGCACCTGAACATGTTTTTCAACAGGTTATAGAAATGGAAGGGCTACCTGACAAAATTTAAACCACTCTGGATGATCTGTCACGTAAAGCCATACCTTACAATTATGTGTATCTATAATGATTGAGAGTTAATTAACAGTCAGTGGTCCTCTCAGAGACCCCTGGTTTCTGTGACAAAGGGCCAGAGTCACCCTTTCAATACTGTTTCTTCTCCTCTTTTCCCTGAGTAACACTGTCCTTGTCTTAAGCCCGAAACAGATTCTGAAGAAGAGGTTCACAGACTGTCTACGGAGGCTGCTAAAGGAATTGGGATAGGAACAGATCAAACGCTTGTCCACTGAAGCACAGGTCTTCTCATGATCTCTACATATCACATTACCACAAGGAATTTAGTTCTAGATGCTCAGGTCCATAAATGCTCTAAAAATTGCACTTTGTCGTTAAGCCACGTGGCTATGAGAGATGGTTGCGGAAGCACCCCTTGCTCGGAGGGACTCCCCAGTGCCCGGGACCAGCCTGGCTTCACTCTTCCATCTACAATGGCCAACACTGGCTCAGACTCGCACTGGCTATGGGTGCTGAGGGGCCCTCTATTCTGTCCTTGTGCCTGGACACCAAGACCAAAGCCTGGAACAAAGTGATATCAGAAAGCCTGTCTCCTGACAAAACAGTCCAACCACCACCTCCCTCTCTGCTTCTCCTTTCAAAAACATCTCCCTAGCTCACGTCTGTGGGGCAAGAAATCAAAGAACCAAAATTAATATAACAAAAGCAGAGGGTTGAACTCAAATAAACAGCTGCTATTCCATCAAGGGAAAAACAAACCAACCACCCCAAAAGCGGTCCACATTCTGAAATCCACTCCATGAATCCAACACAGAGGTAGGTCAGCCATGCCTCAGCTCAACCGTGTGACTTTGCCTGCACGGAGCAGCGTCCAGCAAGAATCTATTTTAATAAAGCCACGTGGTTTGCAGCAACTGCTTCTCTTGGCCACCAATAGGTCAGAGAAGAACCCCCTTCAGAGCTGGTGAGGACTGAAGTCAGTGCCTACCTGCCTCCTCACACTGCCTGCTGGTCAGACCGGCCATACCTCCCATCAGGGGACTTGCTCTTCCCCCAGAAGCAGAAACAGCTGTCCACCCTCCACCCCCCACCACCTTCATCAAGTTTCCAGTCTTCCAGAATGTTCTGGCCCCACCCAATGTCCTGCATGTCTGGCTCTACTACTTCACAGAATCAGCAGAATATAGAAAGGAAACAAAATCCACAGACCCAGGGTTCACAGAGATAGCCGTGTCCTCCTGGGGTGTTCTTTCCAAAGCATGTTGAAAGAACCACAGGATCAATCTAGGGCACAAACATCCTTAGCTTCAAGTTGATATTCTGGGTTTCTGTTCAACAAATATTTGAGCGCCTAGTTAGAACAAGGCACGGTCAATACACCCCAGGTTACGCTTGCACAAGGGCTCTCGGATAATTCCCTTTCCCCGGCGCACACAGCAATATGGATTTCATGAAAGCTGACGTCCAGGAACAGGGCACCACTGTTCCTTACTGAGTTACTGGAGCAAAGAAAAGGATATGCCAATTTGCCAAGTATTTGCAACCTCTGCTATGCCTGGAACTCTTCCAGGAACATCAAGAAAGAACACATCTACACACACACACACACACACACACACACACACACACACGACACACACTATGCAAATACAAGGTTACAAAGAGCTTGCCGCACTAGACATGTTTCCACCCCTGTTCATCTGCCTTTTCCCCACCTTTTCCCTCTTTCCTCCTCCACAGAGAAAGCGACTTCTTCCAGTACCTTAATCATTATTTCAGTAAGCCATTTCTAGAAGGAAGAGCAAAGAAATGTACTATACTGTTTTTCACCCCACAATTTTCCTGTATGCATCAGCCAATAAAAGAAAAGCCATGGGACGCCTGGGTGGCTCAGTCAGTTAAGCAGCTGCCTTTGGCTCAGGTCATGATCCCAGGGTCCTGGGATCAAGTCCCATATTGGGCTGCCTGCTGAGCCGGGAGTCTGCTTCTCCCTCTGCCCCCACCCCAACTCCTGTGCTCTCATACTCTCTCTGACAAAAAAAATAAAATCTTAAGAAAAGGAAAGAAAAAACCATAACACACATGGTGAATTGCTCCCTAAGGTCACCTCTAAATCTCCACTGAGAATTTTTTTGGGGGTAACTCTACTGAAACTTGCTTTATAAAGGTTTTTCTCCCCCAAAACAGTCTATGATCAGAGGGTGGAAGGTTACCTTAGGAATGGGTGCTCCAGGAAATGAAAAACGTCCCAAAGCAGATTAGAGCCTAGAATAGTGGCAAGGCTACGGAGCTTATATTTGCCCTTTTCAGGAAAATAGGACCCTTTGTGTCCACTGTGCAGGTTTTCTTCCACATGTCTGTGGTGAGAAGCTGTTCTAGAAATACATGGCAAACCGGATGCCTTCCTTTCTGGTTCTCACTGCTTATAGTAACTGTACAGACCCATGAAAAGATGCTGAGGACCCAGATGCCCCTGGGGGGGGGGGGGCAGGAAGCACAAGGCCATAAGCTCAAGGACAGAGTGGGGACTAGGGAAGAGGCACCAACCTGGGCCTGGAGTACCTAGTACACACCTGTTCCAGGACAGAACTTCCCACTTTCTACAACTTTTCCCTGTCTTTAGAAGATCTAGAAAATCAAGGAACATTATTTTTTTTTTCAAATTTCATTATAACAGTGTTACCTCTAATTGCCATGCGATACATTAGATAGCCCAAAACTCATTCCTCTTATAACTTAAAGTTTGTACCCTTTGACCAACATCTCTCCATTTCTTCTACCTCCCAGCACCTGGTGACCACCATTCCATACTGTTTCTAGGAGTTCAGCTTTATTAGATTTCCCACTTGAGTGAGGATAGACAGTATTTGTCTTTCTCTGACTTATTTCACTTAGCATAATGCCCTCAAGGTACACCCATGTTGGCACAAACAGCACAAGTCCTCCTTTTTCATAGCTAAATAATATTCCATGGTATCCATATACACTGCAGCTTTATATACTCTTCAAGGAACTTCATCTTTAAGGAATTTAAAGCCTGGAGTATTTAACATTAAGAAGAGCAAGCTCAGGTTGGAAGTGACCAACTCTGAGAACTACACAGAACGCCACAGGTAACTTCCCCTCCTGGTTGTTTTTTTGTGTTTTTGTTTATTTGTTTTGGTGGGTTGTTTGTTTTTTTTGTTTGTTCGTATGTTTGTGTGAGAGAGAGAGAAAAGGAGCATAAAGGGTCCCTCGTTAACTCTGGGAATGTTCAGGCTGGAAGGACACAGAGTCCCTTAGGGTTAGATGGGAACTCAAAGCCCAGACTGCCCTCACACCAACCCCCAGCCCCTCCCCGCACACAGACAGTCCCAAAACCCCATTTTGGTCTCTCTTCTCATTCATTACAGTCCTCCCTGTAGATGCTCTCAAGGCTTCCCACAGGAACACCTAACACAGCACAAAATCACCCATTTGTGGAATTATTTCACTGGTTCAATAACTATTTGTTAAGGGCCAGGCATGTGTTAGAGGCTCCATCTTACAGTGTTTAATTAATGCCGGGCCCTCCCACTACTGAGTGAGCCTCATAAGGGCAGAGACCATGTCTACACTGTATAAATGATAACCATAGTCCCTGACATAGAGTCAGGCATAACAGGCACTCAATGAGTATAGGAGGAATATAGTCCAACCACGTTATTGCAGAGTTGTTGTTTTTTTTTAAAGATTTCATTTATTTATTTGAAAGAGAAAATGAATGAGAGAGAGAGCACGAGCAGGGGGGAGAGTCAGAGGGAGAGAGAGCAGCAGACTCCCTGCTAAGCAGGGAGTCCAGTGTGGGGCTCGATCCTAGGACCCTGGGATTACGGCCTGAGCTCAAGGCAGACACTTAACCAACTGAGCCACCCAGATGCCCCATTATTGCAGAGTTAAGCATACTCAGTTCTTGAACAATTCGATTATATGGACCAAGTCATGCTCCTAGACAGTAACAGGCAAAAGACCAAGACCCAAGGCTTCCTCAGGAACACTGACAGTGAAGGTTATCAAATACTGCTTTGGGGAAAGCAACTTTAAATGAGGTATCATATGGATTACAAGGCTCTAAAGTTGGACAGAGAGCACTACCTGCAAATCCCAGACCTGTGTCTCTGCACTGGACACCTGTGAATGGCCTCGATCAGACTCATTTCCTCCTCACAGTCTCTGCTTCTGTTTGTGCTTCTGAAGAAGCTGACTTTACTCCTCAGCTTCTGGATGCATATCCTAGAGCCAAGAAAATCCTAGAAACACAGAACTAGATCCCTAATACTAACATGCATCTCTGGATCAAACCATACCTGAAGCCCATTACATTTACTTCAAAAGGATGTCTTACAGGGGCATGTGGGTGGCTCAGTCGGTTAAGCATCCAACTCTTGATTCCGGCTCAGAGTCACGATCTCAGGGTCATGAGACTGAACCCTGCATCAAGCTCCACGCAGAACATGGAGCCTGCTTAAGATTCTCCCTCCTCCTCTGCCCCTTCCCAGGCTCACTCTCACTCTGTCTCTAAAGAAAAAAAAAATTTAATAATTTTAAAAAGCCCAAAAAGACATCTTATAGATCAGTATGTGACAAGAACCTACTGCAATGTCTGGCACCTATCAAGTCTTAAGTATTCTGTGCTTCCTAGGGATTCATCACCAAATTCCTCTAGATAATCTTTTCACCTAGTGTATTAAATCGTTTGCAAATAATCTGCAACTTAGTGAAGCAGCTCAAGCAGCCAGAAGTAAAGGCTTAAAAAGCTTGACAGTCACTGATAAAGGCTCAATACAAAATGGAAACAAGCGTTTCTGAAGTTACCATAAGTATCCATACAATCATATCTACAGGCAGAGTCACAGACTTTATACACATGTGTAAACATAAACAGGGCACTATGAAAGTCTCACTTTTAACCCAACATTTCACGAAGACATCCACTGTATAAAGGTGGATATTATCAGCTGTGCTGTGTGTGGCTCATTCTCTTCCCATCATGGCCCCTCCCCACCTTCCCACCCCTCATGCACATAATACACAAGGAGTATCTGGGCAAGTGAGGTACCAGTCAAGTGGTCCTCGGGGTGGACCCTAGGACTGGGGTGGTCCATAGAGATGTTTCCCTGGGCAAGCTGAGGCAGAGAAGAAGAAGACATACAGGCATGCCCTTGCGAGAACCACCCAGAGACAAAACCAGAAAACCCCGACTGTCTAGAATCCATGGGGCAAATTCCAGGCCAGACACAAGAGAAAGAGCCAAGGATGTCAAGAGCAAGAAATAACAGAGTGGGGAAGCAAAAGTGGAATTCGGCCAAGATAGTGGCCAGTAACAGCAATGGTCAACACTCAGCAAGCACAGCACTATGCAAGATCTTCACTCACATTAGCTCTCACTGAATCCTCACAAAAACCAGTGGAGCTGTTATTTTTCCCATTTTTGCAATTATGAAAATTTTAAACATACACAAAAGTACGGCGAACAGTTCAATGAGATGTCATTAGAACAGAGCTACAAAAGTCCTCCATGGGGGTAGATTCTTAATGTATCAGCAAATTATGTCAACAAGCTTGGGCAGAAATGTGAGTCAACCTCATCAATTTGACTTCATGAGCTTACGGCCTGGTTCCTGAAACCTGCCAGTCTCCCCTCACCTGAGTAAGAACAGCATTTCTTTCTGTTCCATCGTCAACAGTGATCACAGCAAACATCCACAGGACAGCAGAACTGAGTTCCCACATCGCAGAGATCAGAGAATGATCTCTGAATCCCTCCCCTCCTTCATACATCCCACTAGGACACACCAATGTATCCCGGTACTGAACTCTTCGGTGATTCTCCCTAGGAGTATGTTAATTTTGTCTTTCCAACTAGATCATGCACTGTGCCCCTGTGAATCCACTGTCTAACCCCCTTCGAGATCAAATGCCAACTACTGTGCCCAGGCAGAAAGGCGTGCCACACTCTGGCCTTCACTTAGTTCTCCAGTTTGTCACCATCCTAACACCCCACGGACATGGAACATCTTGGGGCTCCACAGTGAGCTCCCAGCCGTCTACAAATGTTTTCCCACCTAAGATCCTTTGGTTGAGAGGTCTCCCCTCTTAACCACCACCCACCAGCATCGCCAAGCAGCCTTGCTCTTGCTAACATTCCTTTCCTTACCTCACTCTGAAAGCCCTTTGTGATAACCTAGTCCACTCTAAGATAGAGTTGAGTACCATGCCTTTGTAGTCCCATAATGCCTTCTACATATCTCTCTGTGCACACCCACCACATCATTGTATAGTGGTGGTTCTTAGGTATCCCACTCCCACCGTTATGGAGTGCTCCTTGAGAAACATCTACTCATTTTTTAAATTTTTGTTGTTATGTTTAATGGCAACCCAGGACACAATGAGTTCATTTGGACTGAGTTTGAGTATGACATTTATACATATCTGCACAGTAAGCAGCTGGAGGTCTAGTAAAGTCCAAATATTTACTTTTGCTCATTTTTTAGTGTCTGGTGCCTAACAATGTGCCTGACACATAGGTCTTCAGATAAGGTTTACTGAATACAACAAGCCAGTTAAAGGGTAAGATGATGGCCAGATGGATAGCAGGGAGCACACCTTCAACTTTTAAAAGTCTCTCCAGACAGCTTCATGGCCAGTAGGTGCTTAGATGTCTGACCCACTGAGGGAATGAACCCTTGGGTTAATCGCCCACCATCCACTGGGACTCCCTCCTTCCAGTTCCACAGGTGGCCACTAATGCTAGGGTTCAGGCTTTTGATAGACAGGCTTTGCGCTCACCCTGCTCCTGCCTCCATGGTGAAATGCCGACTTTAATCACAGCCTCTGTCAGGCCCTTGTCTGAAAAGGACTGCACACTTCTAGCCCCTCTGGCTACCCTTCCCCACTAAGGCTGCACTCTCGTCCCACTCACGTGCACAGTCCTTTCTCAGACCTGGGCCTACTCAGTGGTGCATGCGTAGGAAATGCCACTGTCACCACCAGGAAGACTATTCGAAGCACAGTGCACTGGTCCAGGTACAAATCTCGCCCATTCTTGGTACATACAGAATAGGACCGCCCTCTCCACATCCAAAATCCTATGCATGTATAAACATGAAAATGCTTCTGAGAAAGTTCATCTACCAGCACTGCCTTGGAAGTGGTCTACTTACAATTTGACTCAGGTTGTGGTGGAGGGGTGGCAGAGCACCAGGGAGAGGAAATCCAATCTTTCCCTGCAAGGAAGCTATGGTTTCTACTTTGAGGCTAGCCTTAAAATTTAGATTCCACTGGTATTCTCTCTGCAAATCACGACTGAACCATCCTTAATTTCTCACCAGAGGCAAGTGATAGGATACTGTATTTTAAAGTCTATTGTCATTTTCTGCTCCCCTGAAAAAAAAAGATGTTTTATTATGATAATCAGCAGGTTACAAAGCACTCACCCTCTCTCCAGAGTAAATCACATCAGACAGATCTTCCCCCAGATTTTTTTTAAGCATTCCATTTGTTCTCAGAAGTTCTAACAATTTCTCAGACTGACAGTCCTAGGCTTACTGATTCACAAGTGGCCTAAGTCTGTCAAGTAGGGATATTTTACTTCACATAGAAAGGGGTCAGAGGGGAGGATTTAATCTTTTAATTTACAGGCAGCACTTAGCTCTTTTTGCCTCTTTGAGAGTGTATATGGAACCATGTGGATGTAGAAATCAAACTAAGACACCCCCCCCAAATCTAAAACCAAGGAAGGACCTTCTAAAGGCCCCTCAAGCCACACAACACAAAATCTGCTTCTTTAAATACATGTTCCTGAAAAGGACTTTTCTGTTGCAAAATCTGCCAGTAGTTTATTAGTCTGACAACAGGTGAGCTCCAATCTCACACTTCCGAGGCCTTGGATGAATTGTTACATCTAATGCAGAATACTGGTAACAATACTTTGCCGCGAGGAAACTGCCAAGAATTCGGGCTAGTTGAGCAGAAATGCTTCTAGGCGCTCAATACTACACGGCCATTCATTACTGTTGTCCTTAAACTCTTGGTAAAAGAATGGAGGTGGTCTTCAAGGGGTAAAACCAAGACAAGGCTGGTGTTCAAGGCCTGGGAGAAGCCGAGTTGCCACAGAGAGAGAAAGTGTAGACATTTAGGAGCCCTCCCAGACACTATACTAAGGAAAGGATTGAATGTCTGAGCTGGGCTCTTAAGACCAAAAAACATCCGCAGAGTACAGAAGCTGGGCGCTCGATCTGGCTTTAAGTTGACAGAACCACCCCTTTCAAACTACTCTTTGTGTCCTTCTCATCCATCATCTAGCCTCTTGGATGAGCCCACCGCTGGGAAAACTATCCAGGACTGTGAGCTGGGATTAAGGCCCAGCTGAGGCACTGAGCAAGTAAATCACTTCTTCCCTTGAGGTTCAGTTGCCTTATCCAGGAAATGGGTTAGTTCTAAGCCTCCAGTGAGATGATAATCTTTCAGAAATTTTTATAAGGCATGGCATTACTCCACCTTCCAGGAGCTGTGGCCCTCTGGGTAAACTGGTTCAGCTTGTGGATTAAATAAGCACTGTACAAAGACCAGCCCCCAACTCCTGAATATCAAGGAGCTGTCAGTCCTAGACATGAAGGGGTTCCCTGAATACTGCTTATTGAGAAAAGTGGTATTTAAAAGCAACATCACAGCATCTATTATTGGAAACAGGCTGGTCAGGAAAGGATTCCAGGGACTTGATAAAGCCCTAGCAAGAGAGCATCCATCTATCGCTTCCATCTCTCCCACAATGAAAGCACAATTGAGCCTGGGACAGCACTGAGCCGGACGTCCGTACGACTGTAATGCTGCTCAGATGGCCCACAGAGGGAGGAGCACAGATGTGTCGTACAGGTCAGCAGTCTTTCACCGCAAGCAGGAAAAAACACAAAGTTTACGAACACTTAGTCATCATCAATCATCAGTAAGTCATTTTTCTTGAATCCTTTTCAAAAATGCACCCAAATGGGTGCTACAGAAGAACAAAAACGAAGAATTAAAAGCACCCATGGCTGAGAAATGGGATATGGACCCTGACAAGAACCCATGATCTTTTGACACACAGGTACTTTAAGGGAGAATCCGAGAGAAGTGGTCCCAGGCCTGGCTGTCCATCAGGAACACCTGGGCAGCTTTACAAAGGCCAATAGCTGGGCCCCACACTACATATTCTAGTTTAACTGGTCTGGATTATGGCCTGGGCACTTGTTGTGATAAATGCTTCCCCACACTGCAAACCTCTAATTAAGAGGGTCTTCAAACTGCAAAGCAAATGAGTGTTAGGAAACAGTTTTGAAACTTACGCTAATTTTAAGACAAGGGATTTCCAACAGAAACAGCAATCGACGACAATGACAGAGACAAATCAGTAACAATAATAGTAGAAACCAAGAGAAGGCCATGTTTCAGTTTGCCATTTTAAGGAGGAAAACTCCACAAGCACGATTATGAAAAACAAATGCAAGGAACCCAGCATGGTGGTGATTTCCTGGCTTTATGCATTTGTCAAAACCCATACATACACACACAACAGAGTTATTGCATGGAAATTAAAAATAAATTTAAAACATACAGAGAAAAAAAAAAATCAAGTGATGCATTCATTTATTCCAGTAATTCTCCATCTTTACTAAATACTACAAATCACCCAGGGAGCTTTTAAAAATCCTGCTGCCTCGGCTGCACCTAGATCAGTGACGTCAGAATCTCTGGTGAACTCCCAGAACAGTAGGAAAAATCAGGCTGAAGTCACGTTAACACGTATCCATACGAGTGCGCCTTCCAAAGCCATCCCATCTTCACCTACCTTCCACTCATCCCGGGAAGATGACTAAATCTTTTTTTTTTCCCATCAACTTTTGTTGGGTTTCAAGATATTGGCATGACCTACAAGCCAAACAAAAGAGGTGCCTCGATACCCCCTAGTAGCAAACAACATTGCCTCAAAACCTGCTGACAGGGCAGTAGTTCTCAAACATGGAAATCCCCTGGAAGGTGGTTCCAAGACACAGGCTGCTGACCCCACTCTGGAGTTACCTGATTCAGGGGGTCTGGGGTGGGGCTGCAGAACCTGCATTTCTAACAAGTTCCTAGGTGCTGCTGCTGGGAGGACCACATTCTAAGGAAATCTGAACTAAACCAATGATCAGAGACACAAGAGCCAGGGCTGAAGCTGAACCAGACAGTTCTCCAGCCAAGACAGCCAGAGCATGCAAACTCCTGGTCAGTGAACAAGCTGTATTTAGAAACTGACCTTTGGGAAGACATTCTGAAGATTTGCATGTACCACAGAACAGATCATCTCATCTAGAGACAACTGGCCCCCAAAGGGGGTTGCACAAACCAGCATTGGCATCCCCTAGCACTGGTTCCAAATGCAGCAGGTCAGGCCTTACGCCAGACCTTACTGGGTCAGAAACTGTCTGAACAGGATCCCTCGGGGATTAAATGCACATTCAGTCAGCCTTGACCAACTCCCTCACTCCCACCACAGATGCTGAGCACCCACTCTGCACAACACCTAGCACTCAACAGGGCTGACACGCCTCTGCCTTCCTGGAGCACCTGTGGAGCAAAGGGTAAAACTAAAGCCCAGAGCTGTGGGGCTTGCCAAGGCCACAGAGCCAGCAAGGCAGGGACAGATTTAGAATCCATGTCTCCTAAACCCTGTATAGTAGCAGAAACAATACCGGCGACTGCCTCTGTCAAAATCGCAAACATAGGGGCGCCTGGGTAGCGCAGTCGTTAAAGCGTCTGCCTTCGGCTCAGGGCGTGATCCCGGCGTACCGGGATCGAGTCCCACATCGGGCTCCTCCGCTATGAGCCTGCTTCTTCCTCTCCCACTCCCCCTGCTGTGTTCCCTCTCTCGCTGGCTGTCTCTCTGTCACATAAATAAATAAAAAAATCTTTAAAAAAAAAAAAAAAATCGCAAACATAATTCCAAGAAAAGAGGATACCAAAAAAATAAATTACAAGTCAGCTTCTACATTATCAGGTTAGGAGATCCACTTCTCCTACCTCTCATTGATGTCTACTCTGACTAAACCAACATTGCTGGATTATACTGGCCGACACAGGGTGTTTATGTAACTAAGTTTTTGTCAGATCTCAGAACAAGATGAAGAGGTATTAGGTGGGAAAACATCTTGACCACAGGCATCACCTAATACTCAAGATCCTTCTTTTCATACTTAAATCTATTCAAATAGTTAACCTCCTGATCTGACCAAAAGTTATTGCTCTGATACATTTTGGTAATGATCCAATTATTGGTGTTTCTTACTTCTTCCTAATCATCTTCCTAAAATGTAATGCTCTGATATATTTCAGTAATGATCCAATTATTAGTGTTTCTTCTTCCTAAATTATGGTCCAGTTGGAGGAGCACTAACACTTGTCTACCGGTGTGTTTTACATAGATTATCTCACTCAATCTCATTGTTCCTATCATAGAAAGAAGAAAAACAAGAATAAAAGGCATACAGGTAGCCCGGCTGAGTAGGCAGAGCCAGGCTTTAAATCTAATTCTATCTGTCTGACTCCTAATTCCTTCTACTCAAAGTGAGGTCCTCAGACCTCCCACCTGGGAACAGGTTAGAAATGCAGACCGCTAAATTCCCAGCCTGGACCTGCTAAATCAGAACCTGCATTTTAATCCTTGGTGATCGATGTCCACACTGACGTCTGGGAAGCCCTGAACGCACTATCCCAAAGCCAAGTGACCCAGCTTCCATTAATCAAAACCAACAGCACACACCTTTGGGTCACGCCATGAGCAGACAGCTGTCAATCACCCAAGCCTCAAAGCCACAGAATGCGGTGCTTGTTATATCACTAACTCATGGTAATTCACAGGGCTTGCTGCATGGGGTCCTTCTCAACAGCTGCCCACAGATTGCAGGACATAAAGACCGACCTCCCTCCCTGGGCAGAGTGCCAGGATAGTCCATAGTCCTGTGCTAGTATCAGCAAACACCCTAAAGGCATAAATATTGTCATGATTCAAATCCTCCAAGCATTGCCCACAGGAGGCAAACTTTTTCATAAAATAATTAATGACGTGAGAAAGAAGAATATTCTCAGAACAAAAATCATATTATCTTAGTCTCTCTCTCTAAACACACACACACACACACACACACACACGAGACACACATATATATATAAAAAATGATCCTTAGAGTCTAGAAATTTGAATTAGGGCTACACACACACACACACACACACGAGACACACATATATATATAAAAAATGATTCTTAGAGTCTAGAAATTTGAATTAGGGCTCCTGCAACTAAATGAAAACTGGATCCAAATAGATCACTGTCAGGAAGAAGGGAAGGGAGAGCAGGTGCAGACAAAGCAACGTAAGCCCAGCAGCTCTCCCTGACTTGCCTACTTCAAAGTTTGAGTTAACGTGGAGTTTCTCAAAGTGCGGATCACAGACCACCTGCTTCAGAATCACATCAATATTAAAAATGCATGCTCCCGGGTCCAAGAAGTCCCATGTTTAACAATCCCTTTCCTATGGGTCCTTGCACACATAAATATTTGAGGCCAGCTGCCCACCTTGCCCAGGTACAAGTTAAGGAGAACTGTCGGACTCGTTAATCTTATCTTCACCACTGTGAAACACCAAAATTTCCAATTTTCTGAGGAAGAACCCATCAGGGAAGTTGAGTGTTTTGCCCAAGGTCATACAGCAGGTGAGCAACCATGACTTACCCACTCAGGCCTTTTCAACTCGATCAAGGCATCAAATTCACACAAACCAAAGAACAGGGAAGCATGATCTTGTTGCCAAATCAGTATTTGCTGTATGAAGCAAGCACAATATTTTTCCAAAAGAAAAAAGAAAAGAAGAGAAAAAGAAAGAGATTTGATCTTTTTTGTAGCCGTGTTTCAGGGAATGCTCTGGGCCCTACTTCCCAGGATGGGACCACAACTGCCAATAGGGACCATCACACATCATATTGTAAGGGGCTATGCTGAGCAGCTGGCTGGGGGCTATGTATGACCACCACCTACCATCCCAATGGCCTGATCAAAGTTCATTCAGCTTCAAATTCAAGCTATTCCCAGCGAATACCATTCTCGGTCACTTAGATTCTTCCTTCCACTACGTAAACCTTGGTCACTCATCACCTGGGGGACACCCACACTTACTCTCAATGATTCCCAAATGGACTGGCTTCAGGAGAGTCGCCCGAAGCTCAACCTAAAATACAGACTCCTGAACCCCTTCGAGCTTGGGGATAATGATTCAGTGATGAAAAGCAAATCCATAATAGCAGTGGGGAAGCGGGAGGGCAGGGGGACTCTCATGCTTAAAGTTGAGTGGGGAAGGCCCAGTATAACACAAAAACTGGAAGCCATAGAAGATGGATAAATTCAACTGAATCTGTTTTTTAAAAATATACATGGCTGGGGCACCTGGGTGGCTCAGTCAGTTAAGCATCTGCCTTTGGCTCAGGTCACAATCACAGGGTCCTGGGATCGAGCCCGCATTGGGCTCCCTGCTCAGCAGACAGTCTGCTTCTCCCTCTGCCCCTCTCCCTGGCTCATGCTCTCTCCTTCTTTGTGTCAACTAAATAAAATCTATAAAAAATAAAAATTAATATACAATATACATTAATTTAAAGACCAATGATAAACTAGAAAAAATTACTTGCAACTCTAAAAAAGAGCTTTCTTATTAAGAGCTCTAACAAATGGACAGGAAATAGACCAACAACCTAACAAAAAAAGGCACAGAACAAGAAAAGTGAGAAAAGGAGTTCTTAAAAGACGGTTAACCCCACATACAGGAGAAATGCAAATTAAAACTACACCAAGACACTTCTTCGTCTGTTGGAAAGACAAGGATCACCATGTCTAACAGTAAGGATACAGGTTTGGAGAAATCAGCCTTCTTTTACATCTTTTCTCCACAGAAAAAAATCTGGCAGTGTCTCTCGAGCTGTAAAGTTTACAATCCTACTTTTAGGATTTCATTTTATAGACAAATTGACATGTATGCCAAATCCTGTTTGTTCATGGATATTAAGAATCACAAAATATTAGAGACCAAAAATGTCTATCAACAGGGAACTAGGGAAGTTATGATGTATCCAATGACAGAACACTAAGCAGCCATAAAAACAACAACAAACCAGGCAGTTCTACAAGTATTTATATGCAGAGAGTCACAAAATACACAGCAAAACACTCAAAAGTAAGCGGAGTATGCTATCCTTGCACTTTACAATACATATAGTTGTTTAAGTACAATATACACACGAGTGCTGGTCTACACAGACGATCTCTGGAGGGACACGAAGAACATAGGAGTAGTTGCCTGAGAGAAGCTGCCTGACCACAGAAGGAAGGATAATTACTGTCCCCACAGATCTGCCCTCCATGCAGGTACTAATTATTCCGATAAAAAATTTAAGAACAACCAAGAGAGGGGCACCTGGGTGGCTCAGTTGGTTAAGCCTCTGCCTTCAGCTCTGGTCATGATCCCGGAGTCCCAGGATCGAGCCTCATATAGGACTTCCCGCTTAGTGGGGAGTCTGCTTCTCTCTCTGCCCCTCACGCCGCTGTGTGCACGCTTTCGTGCTCTCTCAAATAAACAAAATCTTGAAAAAACAAAACTAAGGAGGATACCTGGCTGCTCAGTCAGAAGAGACTGTGACTCCTCATCTTGGGGTCATGAGTTCGAGCCCCATGTTGGATATATAGATTACTTAAAACAAAAATAAAAATAAAAACTTTAAGGAAAAGCACTGAAAGCATGTAAATACATGCATGCCATGTCTAAAATATCTATGTTATACACGTGTTATTCTTATAATCTGGAAAAGTTACGAATTTTTAAAATTGCACAGAGAAAAAGACTAGAAGGAATCTATTAAAATGACAAGAAGGTGTGGGTTTTGGAGGAACTGTTTTATTCTTCCACTTCTATATTACTTCAGTAATGATCATCTTATACTTTTACAGAAACAAAAGACACACTTTTCTCTTTGAGAAAAAAAAGGCTGGCAGTGGTTAAGAACCACCAGTAAAAGCCAGCCCAGAAATTGAGAGTTAAAGCCTTACTGTATTCAGTTATAAATCTCCATTAACTCCAGGTTAAAATAAAACCTGTTAGAATCTTCCTGTGTCTACTGTGGGAATAAGATGGAAGAAGTTTTTGGCAAAGTTCCCAAGCCATGTGCTCATCTTTGGGACTGACTCACCACTATTTCCCCAAGGATGTGAGGTCATTTTTGTCAGTGACAGATATGTTGTTTTTACTAACGGGAAGAGTCCCTCCTGCTGTGTGCAAACACCTGTAGTCCAAACAGGTGATCAGCCAGGTGGGCTTCTCATTCAGTAAGGTTTTGCTTTAGCACCCACAATACAGGCCAATGGTTTCTTGAGGCAAGAGCATTGGGAATTTTGTCCCCAACCCCAGGAGTACAAGGACAAAGTTCCCAGTTCAACCAGCCAGGACCCTATAATGGGTGCCAGGGGGACATTCGGCATACATCCCAGAGACGACCAAACCTTGCCATACAATCATCATCTAAAATGATCTCTGGAGAATTCAAAGATAACTCTAAACACCTGATAGCTTCCCCAGTTCCACAAGCTGCACGGTTTCAAAAAGTCAACACACGCTCCCAACACCCATGTCCCTCGAATTTTCCCTTGCAGCCTTCCCATGCATCAAAGGGAAGCTCAAGGCTCAGTGTCTCTGGTACACAGTGTACATGGGTGCGTGTACCTGTCTGTGTTTGCAAGTGTGTATACTACAGACGCACGTGTAGACTAGCAGGCTCTCTACAGCCCGTCTGTTGCATATACGCACACATCCTGCAATACCCATGCATCTACTGGTCTTGTGAACTCTACGGCATGACCTTCAGTTACTCATGGCTTCATCTTGCACACATAGGATAAGCTCCCAGAGAACAGGAGCCGGCTTCTATAACCCTTCCATTACTTCTCACACAGCAACAGAACATTACCAAACTTCCCAGGAGAACTGGAAATCGCTTGGGGGCAGGGTCTGTGAGAGATCCATTTGGGCCAGCATCCTGAGCTGATGGAGACCTGAAATTGTAAGTTTTTGCTTCTATTTGGAGGTGAAACACCTTTCAGATCTGAAGGATCCTGCCCAGCAAAGCAAGTTCATTAAACCGCTGCAGGAAGGTTCCCGGAGACCACCGTAATGAGCCAGGCCACCCCACAGCAGAGGCTGCTGTTGGGTCCCGGTTTTGGTTTCATGGGGCCTCAAAGGGGACTCTGAGAGGATGCAGAAACAGTCTCAGGAATGCCCGTATACATGCCAGCAAGCGAGAGTGCCCAAGAGTGATGGCTACACGTGAGCAGCCTGCATGTCTAAAGGCAATGCACCCGTGTTTTCACGGTCATTAGAAAAACAGATGCTGATGTTTTTCCTGAAATATTTTGTTTATTGGGTTTGTGGAATATCCTTTATAGAAGACGAAATAATAAATGCATGAGCTACATGACCAAGCCCATCCCTGCCACTCTCATCCACCCTTCGTGCCCACTTCCATCGTTGACACGGGACTAAAGCCTTTCCTTGCTCCTCTTCCAGCTGCTCTTCTAGCAGTCCCCAGCGGCAGCACAGGCCGAATCCAATACCACACCATGAGCAGTCCAGAGAGGATCAGAATGCCTCGGCAGGACAGTAGGGGAGGGATGTTGACCAAGGCGGCCTGAACTAGAGGCAGGGGTGTGGAGAGCTGATAGAGGAGGGTGCCATCCAGCCCCTCTCAGCTCCACTGAACACCAAGAGCACCTGTGGAGATGCCACCTCTCTGGGCTTTGTCTGTACCTCCCTTCAACACCCCAGGGGTCCTTCTGCACAAAATAGTCCCCAAGTCTAAGCCCAGGTCCTATAGTTCCGCAAGGCACAAAGGACACACTGGTACTAAAGGTATAATACAAGAAAACAAAGCACAGGAAGTTAAAACAGACAAGACAAAGCTGATGGCAGTCAATTTTCACCAATTTCTGATACCCGAGGAAAAGATCATACTGAATTGTAACATTACCAAAGAAAAGAAATGGTACTAAGCTCGAGCACAGTTCTGCCAGTGGCCTGAGCGTATAGAACTCTGCCTCGCACCACCGAGCTCCAATGAGGAAGCCTAAACTGCTCCCCACACACATCCCTGTGAGGATGGGAACTTTGCATTAAAAACAACAACAAAAAACCCACCAAAACTTTGGAGTGTAAAATCCTCCATTTACAAAGCTCCTATTCAGTTTTTTAAAAGGTAGTGATTTTAATTTATGTACCAACAAGACACTTTAATTCCCCCACATTGAACAGGCTATGTTATCAGGGCATAGGAATGCTGGAATAGCCCAGAATTCCCATAAACAAGGAGTCCCAGCTGGTTTTAAGGACTTTCCCTCCTCAGGGACTATCAAGGTAGGGATATATAGTTACAAAATGCCTAATTGGGAAGCAGAGAGTGGTTTCTGTGTCAAACAACCCTACACCCTGGGTCCCTCAAAAGGAAATAAGAACAGCTCCTAATCCTCAGTAACCACGGGTGGCAGGGGTTGGGGGGGCACAGGGTGGATTCACCTCCCTACTGCTCTGCCTCCACGTCACCCTCCAAGACTGTGAGCTCGTTCCAGCTGAGGTCTGCATGCTCAATAGGACAAAGGAACTGAAGGTTATCTCACAATCCTGGAGCACTGGGCAACCCACTCGCTTCTTGTCTTTTATTTCTAACTTGACTGGTTTTAATTTTTTTAAGTTGTCTATATGGTACTGACTCTTTCAAATTTTAAGGTACACGTGGTCATTTTCCATACACGTTCCACATGTGCTCTTAGAAGTACGCTCTAGGTATAGGAGCTGTCTTCTACGTATGTCCACTAGATTAAGTTTCTATGCCTTTACTATTTTGTCTGATACTTCAGTTACTAAGAAAGATCTGTTAAATTCTCCCACTATGCCATGGTGTTGTCAACTTCTCCCCTTGACATTAAGTCAGTTACCTTCCCTATATCTGAGAAATTATTAAGGGCAAACAAGTTTAGAATTATTATATGTCCCACATCAACAGTGTTGCAGATTTACATTTTACAAACAGCTCTGAAATCTCTGTAGGCTGGGGTGTGAGGTCCCAACTCCATAACCTGCTCTAAGCCCCCGTTTGTTCATCCCTAAAAACAGGGTATACCTTGAACCTCAGAGTTCTTGAGAGGATGAACTAAGACAGTATACTTAGTGTAGTGCCCCTCTCTCAGAAGGCCAGCTGCTAATAAAATGGTCTACGACTTAAGATCACGCAGCCATTTGCCAGGGTGGAAGCAGAACCCTCTAACCTCTCCATCAGGCGGCAGGATAAGGTGTGGGAGGGAGGCAGAGATATACCAAGTGTTTATTTCAGGGCTTCACCGGTGGGGAAGTACAGGATAACACTACCCTGTCCATACCCCACTGAGAATGTTAAGTCACATGTCAGCCGAACACTCGGTGTCCCCCAACTGCATTGCAATGGCCCAGCCTACCTTGTTCTGGGGTAGATTTCCCCTTGCCGCTGGCTTGAGGGCTCTGCTGAAACAGCTGCACAATGATACACTTTATAACTCTGATTCTGAGAAACACCTGGCATACTTCAAGAAGGTAAGAGTATCTAAATTGTAGATAACTTTTGAAGCCTTACCCCAGCCCCGGGATCCATGGAATTGTGTGTCTGTGTGTGTTTCAGAGGCAGGGTGGGGAATATCTGTGTGTGAAAGCAATTTCAGGGCGGACCATTCATTTTGTTAACAGTTTCCAAATCCTTTACAACATTCTCCCACATCCCAGCAGGGTGAGGGAATCTTTGTCAAAGTCAAAGTTAATTGCACATCAGAGGGAGAAGATGCAATTTTCTTCTCTGGCTTTTGAACTCTGAAATTGACGCTGGGGAGTCATTCTGTCCTGAAAATGTCAGCTGCAGGAAAATACAACAAAACAAGGCAGAATAAAGTAGCAAGGAAACCTGCCAAACAGAAGAACATCCTTAGAAAGCCTCAAGGGTTAGCAAGTCACTGATTTCTTTAAAATAAAAAAGTAGTAATTTTAAAAAGAAAAAAAAAAAACCTCACCCCTGTTAAAACAAAAAAACTCCTGCACCCTGCAAAAAGGTTTTCACCTCCAAGTGCATCAGAAACAGGTAACTACAGGAAGCCCGGGGGGTGTGCAGGAGGGTGCTGGGTCTGGCTGCCAGGATCTGGTAGAGACCTGCCCACACAATTGGCTGGGCAGCGCCTGGCAAGCTGACCCATTTTTCATTCATGAGAACTTGGTAAGTGACTATCGCCAGCCTAAAACCTTATTCCTTATTTGGAAATCAATCCCTTGATACAATATAGAAACCAACCAACTGTATAGTTTGTCTCCCCCCGCAAAAAATTTTTCCCTAGAATTTACTGACATAGGTTATTTCTTGCTATCTTTCTTCTCCTAAAAGGGAGAAGTCAGCCACTCAGACACCCCACTTTCTTTAATCCTTAAGAGTCTCTCCACTTGAGCCCAATATCAACCACGCGAGTGACGTGTCCATAAGGGGCCACCTTAACCTCACTCCAAGGCCCCCAGTCTTTACTCTCCTCAAAACCACTGCACAGACATCAAAAAGTGAGCCACAGGGAAGACAGACATAGGTGGGAAGTCATCTACAGGGCACAGAAAAAGCACTTAGGGTCACCTCTCCCTTTGAGCATCAGGTGTGCTATTTCTCCACCTTTGGCCCAGAATTCAAAGAACTAGACACACTTCACTGTCAACCTGTGTGAGGGACAAAGGAATGACTGCAAAAAGACGGGGAGGCCGTCAAGTGCAATGCTCTCTCCTTGCTCCCAACCAAGCCACCAGGACAAGCAATCTAATTTAACCCTTCACCGTGATGAGGACAAAATACGTGAAGAATTGAACGTATACACTCCTCAAAAATTAAACAACTCCATACAAAGGTAAAATGTCCTGCTCTGGCAAAACTGAAACGGCTTAAAAGCATAAAGCTGAACAAAAAAAAATCAAAGTGGGTGCAGTAATGCCTCAGCAAAGCTGGATTTAAAACTAAACCTTTTTCCTCTCCTCTGCACACCTCCCCTCCTTCGATCTGAGCGTTTTATTATTATTATTATTTAAAGGAACCCAAAACCACCCTGAAAACCTGACAAACAAGGCTGGCAGCACGAACACACTTCCTGCAAAACCAGCCAGACCTCTCGTTCCCCAGAGACCACCCCCACCCCCAGCCAACCCCTTCCTCGGGACCAGCTTGCAATTTTGAAGGCCTCAGCCTGCTGCAGGCTCCTTTGCCCAGCAAAGCAATAAAGTTATTGTTCCTCTTTAGTCCAAACTCTATCTTCATTTAACATATTTCGGCTCCAGAGCACAGAGGTCAGTGTTTGACAACAAATCCACATAGTGAAGAATGAAAAGAAAGCCATCCAAGAGACTTCTTTATGAGTTATCCTATCTCCCTCAGATTTCTTTTTTCCATCTTTCTGATTTTCCAGCTAATTAAGGAATAGCACGCTGGTGGAACAAATTCCAACCGAATTCCGTTCCTGTTCCCCACTTCTATCAAAGTAACTCCAGTTAACGTTTTGACGCACGTGACTTCAAGCGTTTTCCATACAAATGGCAACTACCACGAACTGAACACTTGTGTTATGTCGGGTCCAATTCCAACTCTTGACCTGTATGAATCCAGCAGCTTCTTTACGCCTTCTCCACGAGGCGGGTATTTCTAACCCACGTTACGAACAAAGACAGGCTCAGAATGGCAGGTTGTTCGTCCAAATACATGCCCCCGCACACCACTAGCAAGTCCAACTTCTAAAATGGACGTACTTTTAAATAAACCACTGAGTGAATTAACACTGAACCACTTTATACACAATTTAATGCTCCCTTCCCCACTTAACATATATGGCTACCTTTCCATCCACTTCCTTGGTTCCTGTACTGTGGCTACGATTCATGCTTCTTAGAGAGACTGAATTTATTGCCCTGCTGCTGACAGAGGGGTAGAAATAAAAGCTACACACAATTCTACACCCTTGTTCATTCCAGATGGAAGCTCTGAGGGTCATTCTGGGTTTTTTAGCCACTGCGGGGAGTTTGTGTGAGTGCTGTAGACACACGTACGCTTGTGCGTACATAACCTACTGAGCCGACTGTGCCTTGAACAAACTTTAGAGGGAAATTTGAGGTTCTTCCAAAAAGCCAAGAACTAGACATGTGCCATTTCTCTTCAGAAGGGGAATTAATGAACACAATTTTGGGAGACATACAACTCTACCATGGTAAAGATTTCAGATTCCCCAAAAAAGATGGCATATATTCCTCAGTTCTTGGCTCAAACTTTTTTTCTTTTTTAAACAGTAACTGAAAGACTTCAGGAACTTTAGGAATATTTTCTTGGAAATACTATTTTAACTTCACATATGCATAATACACTCCCTTCCAGAAACTACACTTTATTAAAAATTATATAGCCAATTTTATAGTTTTCAACCATCAAACCAATTAGCTGCAACAAATTACAGTCTGTGCCCCTGACCCACTTACCCTCCCCCACCCCATCACTTTTCCTTGCTGGCCCGATCCTAGCAGCTGGGGTACCCTCCATCAGTCAGCCTATGAAGATAGAAGAATACCAGAATACTCGATTTCCTATTCTCCATCTTGCAGAGAGGCAGCACTTCCAAGGTTAAGCTTATTTAATATGCTATCATCATCTCTTGCTAATGATTTAAACGGAAAAGGCACAGGAAGCAAATTCCCTCAGTGTCTCATTTAATGAGCCACTAGGGAAGCAGTTTAAAATAAGGGTGTGAGCAGTAACAGAAAAACCAACCGGGCCCAGGCCCAGACCTCCTTCACTTGGTTCCTGTTAATATTTAGGAGATATTTACAAATGTAAATGAGAAATACTTTCCCCCCACCCAAGGGTGCTAGACCAGCCAACTCAAGTGTTGCAATGATGTCCTCCATTTATATGAAAAGCAGTCAGGAGAAAGGGGTTAAACAGGGGGATAGAGGCCCAGCTGTGGTCAATACTGTGGGCTCTGGAGCCCCTGGCTCTGCCACTTACAGCTCTATGACCTTGGCAAGGGGCTTCACCATTCAATGCCTCAGTTTATCTGTAAGATGGGAATATAGGTAGTAACTACCTCTGAAAATCTTTATGAAGCTTAAGTAATACTTCTAAACCACTTAGAACTTTGTGTGGCACCAGTGCTCAATAAATCTCAACTAGTATATATTCTTCCATCATTATACTTCTATCCCACACTAAGAAGGCAACACTCACAGTGGCTCTCTACTGTGCACCATACTTTTGCACACATTATCCCAATGGGTCCTCAAAACACTCTCATGAGGCAGATAGGAATGCAAGGATGCTGTTTACGAACCCGAGGCACAGACAAGTTTCAGCTCTTATCACAAGCTAGCTAGTAACCTGAAATCTAAACCCAAGTCTGTTTGTCTTCAAAAAGCCATGTTCCTCCTACCTCCCCCCAAGCCCTACATGCCTTGCCTTAGACACAGCAACTCAGAGGACATTTAATGAGTATTCACTATCTGCTAGGCCAATATAAATGCCCTGCGTACCACTGTCTCTCACAGCAACCTCATAGATAGGCAAAATCATCACTCCCATTTTCCAGATGAGGCTGAAAACAGAGGCTTCAATAGCTCAAGGTCAAGTACTAAGTGAAAGGAAAATAAAGTACGTACAAATGAGACCCAGGAGAAGGCTGTGGAGTCTTTCATGATGGGTCTAGCAACAAGAAGAAAAAAGGAGGATACATTTGCTCAACATGTCCAGTCAACCTTTTAACCATCAAATCAGCAGGTCAGAAGAGTTAACACTTTGTTTTTCACAGTAGGAAATTTGCTAAGACAGGAAGCTCCTACTTTTCTGATAATAACGCTAGCAATATGTTCGACATTTTAACCAAATTAGAATCTAAGTAGAATCTCCCAACAACCTCTAGGGAAAAGTTATTTTTGCTAAAAAGTAAACAGGCACAAAATTAAAACATTGGAGTGGGAAATAATTAGTCAGATTCATTACAGAACACCCATCACCACCTCATTTTCCTCCAGGGCCCTACAGAAGGGGGGAGGGGTAAACAACCACAACCCCTAACAAACTGACAAAGGAAACAAGAACATTTTTGCTTGTGATATCTTTGTTCCTATACAGATTCAACAGTCATTTTTTCATATAAAAACATGAAACCTCCCATTTTATTCCGAATAGGATACTTCAAAATTTACAGTGATTTCCCACTGACAGCAGTTTAGGGTGTTCAAAAAAAACCAGACAAATGGAGAGGGCTGAGCCTTCAGAGCAGTAAAGCTAGACAGACGAATTAGAACAGTAAGGCACAAACACAGGAAGGGGGAGGGGGCACAGTGGATGGGGGACACTGAAGGTACAGAACAGGGGAAGGGAGGTCATTACACTCCCAAGTTAGTAACGTAAGCTCTAGAAGCCCTTGGCTGTAGAAACATCTATCTCTACCATCCACCCTCCACCACAAACGGACGAGCGCACTCACTGGCCTTCACTGATCTCTAGTGAAACAAGCTGCCCACAGTGAATGGGAGGGGTGGTTCCATACTATCTTCCAAGCTCTAGCATCCCAGAGCAACACCATCACTTGAGGTTCACATGAAACCCATGGTTGCCCTCCTCTAAAACTCAGGACTAAGTTTCTGAAAATAGAATTCTTCCTCCTTATCACATAATTGCTTACTTCACCTCCTATCTACAATTCCACATAAAAAGCTCAAAAGCTTTCGGCTATCAAAAGGGTGCTAGGCACAGCTAGTCACAATGATTGCATCGTGTGAGGCAAATGCGTAGTAACAGGATGAACCACTTGCCTGCCAGAGCTTCTGTCCAATTAGCCAGGCAGGCAGGGACCAATGGCATGGAAGGCAGAAGGACACCTAGCCTTCAATCAGGGGAAGAAATAAGAGGCAGGAGGAGAAAGCCAGACTGCAGCAGTCGTCTACAGGCACGCATGCACCCAAAGTTGAAATCAAAGGAAGGAAGATAACCGGAGGTCATCAACAACTCTGCGCAGTGAATGTCTTCCCTCATGACAGGCCAATTTGATCTTGGTGGTAGTCAAAGCCAACTTCAAGTGAAATTTAGGATTCTGCAGTTAGAGCAGCACAACTCCTCAGTAGATGTTCAAGTACTGTGAGTAGGACCAAAATAAATGTACAACCCACAGGAAAACACTGAGGACATAAACCCAAGAGGGCAGGATGCTGTGTGTCATTTGCTCAGAGGAGAGAATGGAAAAATCACGCATTATTCTGAACCCAATTTAAAAGCTCTCATTTCATTACAGATGGCCAACAGACAAATGAAAAGACGCTCAACATCACTCATCATCAGGGAAATACAAATCAAAACTGCAATGAGGTATCACTTCACACCTGTCAGAATAGCTAAAACCAAAAACACAAGAAACAACAGGTGTTGGCCAGGATGCAGAGAAAAAGGAACCCTTGTACACTATTGGTGGAAATGCAAACTGGTGCAGCCACTATGGAAAACAGTAAGGAGATTCCTCAAAAAATTAAAAATGGAACTACCCTATGATCCAGTAATTGTACTACTGGGTATTTACCCAAAGACTACAAGAACACTAACTCAAAGGGATACACGCACCCCCCTATGTTTATTGCAGCACTATTTACAATACAAGATATGGAAACAGCCCAAGCGTCCACCGATAGATGAATAAAGAAGGTGTGGTATATGCATAGACATACACACACACACAGTCAAGTATTACTCAGCCATAATAAAGAATGAAATCTTGCCATTTGCAAAGACATGCATGGAGCTAAAGAGTATTATCCTAAGTGAAATAAGTCAGGGAAAGACATACCATATGATTTCATTTATATGTGGAATTTAATAAACAAATGAGCAAAGGAAAACAAAAGAGAGACAAACCTAGAAACAGACTAACTCCAGAGAACAGATGTTTACCAGAGGGGAGGTGGGTGGGGTATGAGTGAAACAGGTGATGGGGATTAAGAGTACACTTACCACAATGAACACTGAGTAATGTATAGAACTGCTGAATCCCTGTATTGCACACCTGAAACTAGTAACTGTAGTTAATATACGGTATTAAAGTAAAAAATAATTAAAATAGATTTTGCAGCAAGACAACATACAATGAAAGCTCTCATTTGGCTAAACCAATTATCAATTATGAGCACACCAAGCCCTTTTTTTTTTTTAAGCCCTCTTTCAATACCGCCTTACCTTCAGTCCTTAAGTACTAGAAGACAAGGTGCAACTGGAACAGAATACAACATGGGTTCTGCTTGGACAAGTCACTCTACCTGTCTAAGCCTGTGTCTCCATCTACAAAAAAGAGCTGGTTGGACTAGATAACCCGCAAGGCACAGCCGAATTCTCCAGTCTTCAGTTTGGGGATTCTCCTATACAACTGTTGGCAACGTCTGGGCCACAGTCCTGTCATGGCTGAGCTCCCTTCCCCCACTCGGGACCTAGCTGGAAAGGGAGGTGACCAGCGTGGGTTTCAGTCAAGTGTGGGAGGCACGTAGTGCAGGTGTAGCTGGTATGAGGCAAACCCAGCACACCTGAAGGAAAGGCAAAGAGTGCCTGCGGGAGGACCACAGCTACATTCTGCTGGATTTGCTTCTAGCTTCTATTTTACCATCTCTCCACTGCCAAAAGAATTCACAGGAGTCTGACAGAAGAACACAAACATGTAGAAACGGCAGTTAAAATTAAGATAAAATTAAAAAGCAGTAACCATACAGCTCTTTTCTCTAGAATATTGATCGTTTCGTCATTGGTAGCATGTCTACACAGATAAGCCTAAGGATAACATCTCCACAATGAACAATCCTGCAAACCTCTAGCATCCTTTTCTTAAGTGAGATTGCTCATCAGAAACTTAACGGGACAAGCAGGACACTGCAGTAGTCCTCTCTCAAAGACAAGGGGAAAGAACAACTTTGGGTGCACAGCTACACCAGCAAACAAGACCACAGATCACTGGCTCATAAGCAGAGCCAAAATCTGGAAACTACACCAATTTCCACTGGCAGTGAAATGCATCATCACAGTCTATTCACACAATGGGTTACTCTCCTACAACAAAGATGAACAAACTTTTTGATACTAACAAAGACATGGGTGAATCTCACAGACACCGCTGAACTGAAGTTTGCAATAGCTAACTACTGCAACCCACTTCCTTTTGGCAGGGACTAAAATTGTACTGGGGAGGAGAGGAGGGATGGCTGGGGCCAGCTAGCTCCCATACTGATTTAAGCAAAAGATCACAAAACTCAGAGAAGTACCAGTGATAAAATGTTATCATTGGGCTGGGCCTCAGACCTTGAGTTCCACGGCTTCATTTGACAACAGGTGGGTGGGGTCCAAAATCACAGCTGCTCTTGCACACCAGCTCCACACCTGTGCACCACACCAGCTCCTCCCCGCACAACGTTCCAACCTTACCTTTCTGCTCCCCCTGGTGTAAGTGAGGTATCTAAGACAAAAAGCATGCTGTTGATCCACTTCCTCTAGGCAAAGTGTGTGCCTCCCCAGGTTGGTAATTCTGCACCCCAACAGGATAAAGACAGGAACTGACTTAACTCTTCTCAGTAGCTATGCCAGTTATTTTGTGATGGCATCTATCGAATAATCACTCTAAGGACTGCTGAGAGATTAAATGCAACTTACCCCTCTCCAAGTCTTTAACACTCCAATTATAAACACAACCTGACACAAAATTCTCCTGATTTGAAATAATAAACCAAAATGACTGGTACAATTTCGGTCTTCTTCCTTTTATCAAATGCAGATGCCCAGGAACACTTCAATTTCTTCAATGGTACCTGAAGGTCAGATTGCTTTTACAGGTTAATGACTACTCGGAATTAATTACCACTCTTAAAAGACTTCATCTGACACAAGTCATCAAAGACCTTCAAGGAAAAGGAATGCCACATTAAAACTTTGTTCCCAACGTATCATACATACTTCCCAAGGGAGGCCCCTGGGGAGCTTTCTCGAAGGCCTCACACATTTGACCTTTTAAACAGAATTATATTTCATTGACACAATGGATGAAGTTTTACTTTTTTATTCCATAACACTACTGACATAATGGAATTGGTCAAATTCATAGTCTATTCAAAAGTTCTTTTTTTTTTAAAAAAGATTTTATTTATTTATTCGACAGAGAGAGAGACAGCCAGCGAGAGAGGGAACACAAGCTGGGGGAGTGGGAGAGGAAGAAGCAGGCTCATAGCGGAGGAGCCTGATGTGGGGCTCCATCCCAGAACGCCGGGATCACGCCCTGAGCCGAAGGCAGACGCCCAACCGCTGTGCCACCCAGGCGCCCCATCAAAAGTTCTGCTCTCAAAAAGAGCCTCTGGGAAATGAATTACTGGAAAGAACGGAGAAAATGAAAAAAAGTTGGAGCTGTGTGCATATCAGGCTCATAGTGCTCAAGAAACTTGCGACAGGAGGAAGAAGGGCAAGTCATCGCCTGTGCTGTGCATATAGACCGAGTAAGAAAGCGGAAAGATATGTTCTCCAAATCACACGTAAATTCAAACTAGAATTTCTGCCCACTCCCTAAGAAGAGGTTGTCCTTCTTCCTTTGCTTCAATTGTGGGGGGAGTTAACATGTAAGAGATCTGGAACATTCTCTCCTTCTAGTAAAGACAAACATTGAGAAAGAGAGCCAGTCGAAGCTCCAACAGGCTGGGTACAGGTTTCTATGCCACTTTGTAGCTGCAGAATACCCTCCAGGCTCTAGGAGGCTTTGCTGTTCGGTATTTACTGAGCACCAATTTCACACAGAGCTTCTTCCCGGCCCTATCTGGATTGGACACTAAGCAAAGAACTGGCATTTATCACATGTTACCAGCACTCCATCAGACCACTTATGTGTCCGTTACACCTCGCTTTCATTTGTAAGACCACCCTACAAGAGAAGAGTGATGGGCCACTTCACTGATGGGGCCACTGGAGTGCTCACGGACTTGCCCAAGGGCACAGAGCTCAGGATCAGAAGAAGTAAACCCAGGTCTACATGGTACCAGGTGTACTCTCTCCACTGCCCACCCCCCCACCCCCACCCAAGATGAAGGAAATCCACCACTTGGAACAGAGCCAAGAGCTCTGTGACAAAGCAAAAGGATACCAGCACTGCGGTGAAACAACATGTCACAGAAGCTTGGGCAAGCAAGATACAACTCCCACCTGAAAGCAGGTATCAAGTGGACCAGACAAAGCTCCGCAAAGGAAGACTCACAGAAGCTAGGCTTTGGGGAACGAGGTACACACCTATGCCTACTAACAGGTGGACCAGCACAGCAAGCAAAGGAAAGACCTAGCGAAGGCACCAAGGCCTAAGGAGTAGAAGAGAAAGGTACTTTGGCTAGACTACATGGGGGGGGGGGTGGTACAGGGAGTGGAGGCAAGAACAGAAAAACTCTAGGTCATCCTTGTGGACAAGGACTCCGGTGGACAAGGACTCTGGTGGCCAACTGGATTTATAGGTTATCCCTTTAGGCATAGAAAGTCTTAGAGGCCATATTAGTCCATTAGAGCTACCCTAATACCATAGACTGGGTGGCATATAAACCAACAGAAATTTCTCTCTCTCCATTCTGGAGGCTGGTAGTCCAAGACCAAAGTACCAGCAGACTTGGTGTCTAGTGAGGTTATGCTTCCAGATTCAAAGGTGGCTGTCTTCCTGCTGTGTCTTCACATGGCAGAAGGGGTGAGGGAATTTTCTCAGGCCTCCTTTATAAGGCACTAAGTCCATTTCTGAGGGCTCCACCCTCATGAGCTATCACCTCCTTAAGGCCCCACCTCCTAATACCATCACATTGGGGTTAGGATCTCCACATAGGAAGATTGGGTGGGCGGGGGGAGCATAAACATTCAGCCCATAACAGAGGGCCTTGAAATGAGGGGTGGAAGAAGAAGATTTAAGAGAGACTGAGTGTTCAATTTTGCAGTCTAGATGCACAGGAAACACGTTGTAACCAATCCATATAGAAGAGAACAGCAAGTCTTCAGATGTCCAGAGTGCCTTTTCCCCCAAACACTCTGACCCAAACCTGGTGTGCAGTACAGAGGATTGTGGTAGCATGGGGTCTCCTTCCGAGAAATTGAGCCACTGTGGACAAATCACACTTGAACAAGTATCTCCTGATTTTTATTTACCTTCATGCTAGGGAACCCAAGAATTATCAATACTTGCCTCTATACAAGCCAACAGAATAACAGAACTTCAAAAGTCAACCATTAGAAAAAAGAAAAATATAAATTCTGAAAGGCAACGTCATGTCTGAGTAATTACCACCTATATTTAAATATACCAGTAAACATCTTGACCAGGAAGACAGAGTGGTTGATTTAGTCATGAAAAGCCTCTACAGCCATCTAGGTTTCTATCACACTTACGAGGTTTTTCTAGAGAAAGTTGCCATGCTACTTAGGATGAATAGGTCATCAGAAATAAAGAAAATGTTAAACATAGAAAATGAAGGGTTCCCCCCCCCCAACCAACAGGCATTTCTGAACCAAGAGAGGCCCAGAAATGATGCACTCAAAGAGGCAGAAAAAACTCAGCCAGACAGCCCTATAAATTCCTTCAATGAAATCTAGCTGTTTGAACACTGAAAGACTAAGACTGATCAGTGCCATGACAGACCAAACCATGCAGAGACATCGAGGGGCCTAACGGGTGTGTGATGGAGCACACGTGTACAAGCCATCCTACTTCTCTGCCTCTAGCTCTGACCCAGGACAAGACCTGATAGTCGACAGAGAGGATTCCTTCGGGTATCAGCCAGGACCAGACACTGAAACCCAGGGCACCGCAAGGAGGGAGGTAAGTCAGAGCCCCTCACAGATACTGCATAACCACCCAGGGTCACTGCTCCTTTAAGATGGTGGCTTCTCAGAAGGATATCTCAAGAGAACATCTGAAAACCTGTTTTTTTGTTTTCACTAAAGAAATCTAGGAAAATAGGGTTGCTTATTCCACTGTAGCTCAGAAGGCCGGTTTGAAGACAAATAGCCTTATCCTGACTTAGACACATTAATCTCTAGAAACTCCATAATGGTCAATCAATGAAATTGGGGTTAATCCTTAATGTTCAGGCGTAAACTCCAGGAAGTATGGCTACATCCGCCCACAAAACCTCCTGCCAGTGGCAGACAAGACTCTGCTTCTCGGGTAGGGGGTATGCCCACAGGGGTGCATAGGGACGTGCAGGGGTGCGCAGCAAGGAGGGGAGCTGCAGGATGAATGTGACATCTTTTCCAGGCAAGTCGATCCTCTTCAAGTATTTGGGAAGACAAATACCACTTTTACATTAAAACAGGATGCACTATGGGATGGAATGCGAAATCCAAATATTAGTAAGAAAAAAAATAATTCCAAGAAATTTTCACAAGCCTCCAGTGCACAGTTTGGAGCCAAGCCCAACTCCTTTGGGGCTGGGCTTGGTACTGGATCTTTTGTGACAAAATATAGGGTAATTTCTATATTCTCATCAGCCCTTAACTCAGAAACATTCCTAAACATCAATAACAGACCAGATTCCTCAAATGCCCGTATTTTTACCACGTTCGTGTATCACTGATACCGAGAGCTCCCAGTAGCTGCTTCCTCACATGACCCCGACACCGCACAGGTGCAGGGACAGGGTCAGTGGACGGATGTCACTGCAAAGTGCGGAAAGAAGGAAAAAACCCAGCACTAGGCAGGAAAGACAGCATAAATTAAGATTTCCACTAATAATGCAGGAAAGGACCATCGAAGTGCTTTAGAACTGTAAATACAATCTATCTGGGGCCAGGAAGCCCAGGGACCATCTGTGCACTTTAACTTCTACCCCTTAACTTTTCTGGACCTAAGCAGAGCACATGGTGTCACTGTATACCACGTACTTGGATTCTCAGATACGGTCTTCTTATGTGTCCAGAATACACATCTTATTAATTCTCAGAGTTGTTCAAGGGTCTGCAGGCATCTCCCCCAGTGGGGGGGGGAGACAGGGCGTTTCTTGGTGACGGAGTAATCATGGTCTACCTTAGAGCAGCAAGCTGCAAGCCACCCTACCACAGTATTGGCCTGGGACAAGCAAAACATCACGAGACACAGATTAAGGAGAAAAAGGCACAGAGGCTCCATGTGGAACCCCAGATTACAACAAGCACAATTTACAACTTAAGTGAAATGCGAAGTCCTAGGCCCAGGTCAAAGAAGTAGCATCTTACTACGTGTCAGGTAAGATCCGTTAATTACCCCTATGTAATCATCATCTACCCGTTTCTCCATCACCTCATTAACTTAATTATCTCAATTCTTGCCTAAGAAAAGCATTAATATCCATTTTACAGCTTAAGCAACTGAACCTCAAAGAGATTAACTGATCTGCCCAAAGACACAAAGCCACCACTAAGCGGCACCCGAGTCTGACGGACCCGGAAGCTGTGTGCCCCACCCTCGTACTTCTGAACCCGCTCCCCTGGCCCTTGAGCAGAGAACGTGCTCGGTGGATCCCCAGTGCTGACTCCCAAGAGCTGGCAGGACCAATCACGAGCAGGACACTCCAACAGGCTGTATGGGGCTCTGGGACCGCATCTTACCAGCTCATTTTGGAAATTGCTTAACTAAAGCTGCCAGTCACAACACCAAAAAGAATGACAAAATACAGACTACTGGGAGGATTCCAACCTTAAAATTTTTCCTATGTATTAAGAACAGTTTGTCACATGGCTTACAAAGATAAGATTTTTAAATACAGAATTAACTTGAAACTAATGTCCCTAACCAAACTCCAGCCTTAATATTTCCTTTTCTGATTGGGAAACAACAGGATGTGGACAATGAATCCAAAGCCACTGGTTTCTCTTTCTCCCTCAAGGGACCTCAAGCAGTAAAAGGCAGGGTAGAGGGACAGCATCCCAGGCACAGAGGTGGGAGGCAGCCCAGCAAATCAGTCCCCCACCAACCCCACACACGTCAGGGGTCCTGTTGGTCAATGACGCATGGGGAAGGCCTTGATTTTTTATGAAATATAAATTTCATATAAAATTATGTATCTGGTTTTCAGGTATGATAGATATGGGGTTGGGTTCATTACTTTAAACAAACACCTTATTTATCTTCCTTAGAAAACGAAAGGGCAGAACTGCAAAAAAAGAAAAAAAAGAAAAACCAACTTATTAAAGACATCCATGCTTCTCCTGCCTAGTGCAGGCTACATCCTTGGGAAGACAACTCAATTGCTTACTAAGTATGCCACATTTTGTTATGCTTCAATTACACAGTTCCTCTGATCAACCATGTTAGGATTTAATTACCATGCAATTAAGTGGTGGCACTAACTCAAGCTCATAGGCATTTCTGCTTTGGCCACGGGAATCAAACAGTTGACCCAAAGCCCACCCTGCATTTCCTCACTGGCCTGTGCTCTGGTTCCCAGGAATTTGCCCGAGTTAAGGTTATGAAAGTTCCAGAGAACACCAACTCTCCAACCTTAGCTATAGCTGGGGGAAAAGAGGACCAGCCTTGGGGCGGGGGCTCCCACTGCCAACACCCTTACTTGACGGGGACTTGGTAATAAGAAGACAATTCAAAGGTCAAATGGAGTTTTCAGCTAGATGAGTGATTACCAGACTTTGGTATTCCATAGCAGAAAATCCCACTCCTTCCCAAACTGGGCTGATTGATACCTTTGTCTTTGAGGTCCTTCCCTGAGAAAAAAACCTTACACCATCGTTTCATCAAAAAGAGCCATTTTAAAACCTGAAGAGGAGGAAGGATAATGTCTTTCAAAAAAGGGGGGGCAATTATTTGAATAAATTTATCTTCATAGAAAATATATTTTTCCCACGTTGACTTTTAGACCAATTCATGCATCAGTTCTTTGGGAAATACTGAATTCAACAGTTTTAAGGGTCCCTCTTAACCCTTAAGTCACTTACACACAGCTCAGCACATGTTTTTAAGCTAAAAACAAATGACATTTAATAATTTGCCATCAATAAAAAAAATAATTTGTAGTTCATTCATTTCACAGACAGCTCAAATGCCAAATGCATACACAAGCCAAAAGCCAGGGAGGTGGGAGCCTTGAGAGGAAGCATTCTACTTTCCTGGTATAATTTCTAGGAAGATTAATATCCTGTCTGAACGCTACTCACTTTCAGGATTTCGAAACAATGTTTCTCTGCTCTACAATGGAAGTGGAATCAGATGTTTTAACTTGGGGGCTCTAGTGCTTCACTTCCAACTACAGAGAAAGGCCTGCTTCTGCCTATGAAAGCATCCAAGACTCCAGAGAGCACTCAGGAGACAATGGTCACCTTTTTCGAACACACTGCCAATCTATGACTCCCCCAATCTTTGGGAGAGCTTTCTTACTAAAAACACTCCACAAATACATGAAAGGGTCTGCTGGCAGGAGGGCTCTCCTCTTACTTAGGTTCAGCACAGTTCGGAGGAATTCGAAATGTTACTCTGACGAGCTGTTTGTAGTGGGATCCACGTGAATATACCATGCAGACGTACATTGGCTCAATAAATACTTGCGGGACATTTCCTCAGTCGTATGGCACCCCTGGGGAGGCCTGTCCTCCTCCTACCACCCTTAAAAAAGGTGTGACACGTCCAGTCCCCTGGAGGATAGCCTAAGCCCTGTTGCGAACGGCCACTAGATGAAGCGCTTTAACTGTCATACTCAGCACCTGCAACGCACACAAATGATGTCAGAGGACAGAGAGGTCCCTTTCTCCAGGAGATACCACGGTCGGCTGGATGTGAGCTGAGCGCTTCAAGAAAGAGGCAAGTGAGGAAAGTACCAGAAGCCTTTACACTCCTAGAACATGGACTCCAGTAGGGCCCGGTCCTCATGGGTCTTGCTCCAAATAGTTTTATCTCCCCCCACGTCTAGAACAATGCCTGCCGAAAAGGAAATGCTCTCTGGATACGTGTTCGATTAGAAGAACGAAATGACGATCCTCGATCTGTCACTTAGCCATCATGTAATTGGCTTCGAGACCTTCAATGACCTGTAGTGAACCCCAGAACCAGGTTCTGACTACCCGAAGCACAGAGCTCTCCCCAGTTCCAGAGGCAAATGACGCTCCACACTGCACATCGCAGCTTGGATTTGGGGAGAACTCCTTTCACCCTTCCTCAGCGATCTACTTGGGCTCCCTACTAATGTCACAAAGCAATCTTTAACCCAGCCTGAGGAAGACACACACGGATGTAAAGTTTCAGCGACCACTTCCACGGTCTGTGCATTGAGACAGAGCCAACGTGATAGTCATGACAACTCCAGGAAGCACCGTGGCTTGGCCACAGGAGAAACTCACCAGAGAAACTCAGAGCCAAGTCAAGATGTGCCCACCAGCACACTCCCCATTCCCCAGTTAGAGGGCAGGAGGGCTGCAGCGGGGGCAACCTTAGGGCAGAACTGCTGGAAGAACACTGGCTAAACAGAAGGATTCCTTGCTTACTAACATGATGCCGCAAGACTGTTTAAATGACAGGATGTCCTAGTACATTTTAATACAGGCTTGTTTAAGAGAACTCTTCCTGAGGGGCGCCTGGGTGGCTCAGTGGGTTAAGCACCGACTCCTGATCTCAGCTCAGGTCTTAATCTCACGGTCATGAGCTCAAGCCCTATGTTGGACTCTGTGCTAGGCGGGGCGTCTACTGAAAAAAAGAAAAAAAGGAGGGGCACCTGGGTGGCTCAGTCGTTAAGCGTCTGCCTTTGGCTTAGGGCGTGATCCCAGTGTTCTGGGATCGAGCCCCACATCAGGCTCCTCTGCTGGGAGCCTGCTTCTTCCTCTCCCACTCCCCCTGCTTGTCTCTCTCTCACTGGCTGTCTCTGTGTCAAGTAAATAAATAAAATCTTTAAAAAAAAAAAAAAAAAAGAAAGAAAGAAAGAAAGAAAGGAAAAACTTTTCCTGAGCATTGTGCATAAGCTATAGTAAGATTCACTAGCAAAATAAGAGGAAGAGAAGAAGTGGGAAAAGGAAAATCTATCCTCTGAAGGTACCACCAAGAAACATGGCTTTCTGGTTTTGTTATTACCCAAGCAAAAGAGGGCCCTGTTAACAGTGGTCCAGAGTACGGGGGGGGGGGGGGGGGGGAGGGGGGAACCCCACAAGAAAACAAAACAACAACGACAACAAAACACCATTTCCTCCTTTGTTAGCCTCTCAGCACTTGGCACACTGTTCCTCCCTTGCGCTGATTACAACAAATAGTGTGAAAGAATATCAGAGTTTTTAAGTCTACAATCTATCTGGAGTTAATTTTTTTATATACTGTAATCTAAGGATCAAGGTGCCTTTCTTTCATATGGATACCCAGCTGTTCCAGCATCACTTGTTGAAAAGCCCATCCCATTCTCCACTTAATTACCGTTCGCCTTGTATGTGTGGGTCCATTTCTGGACCCCTCCAGCCTGTTCCATGGATCTAATATGTCTGTCCTGACACCAATGCCACATTGTCTTGATATCTGCTGCTTTATAGTAAACCTTGAAATCAGGTAGAATAAGCCCTCCAGCTAGACTTTCTAAAATTATTTTTGCTACTTGGAGTCCTTTGCATTTTCCTGTAATTTTAAAATCAGTTTGTTGCGGTCTTAGGAAATATTTTAAAATCCCCTCTTGCGATTTTGATTTAGATTGCATTGAACCTTTAGGTCACTTTGGGGGAAGGATATCTGAACAATGTTAAGTCTTCCAATCCATAAATATGGCATCTAACTCCATTTACTTGAAAGGCCCAGCAGAGTTAAACATAAACGAAATCTAGAGCTACCACCTTGTATGCCAACAAAAAAAGAAAAGTTGTAAACACTAAATCTCTGCAAATTTACAACTTTACAGTTATTTCAAGAGCCTTACATGCAGTGGATTCTATTGATGAATATAAAAGGTTCAAAAATGAACAGATCAAGGGGCGCCTGGGTGGTTCAGTGAGTTAAGTGTCCAACTCTTAGTTTCAGCTCAGGTCATGATCTCAGGGTTGTGAGATCAAGCCCCAGGTCGGGCTCCACACTCAGCACAGGGTCTGCTTGAGATTCTCCTTCTCCCTCTGCCCCTCCTCAGTCTCCCTCTCAAAAAAAAAAAAAAAAAAGAACATATCAAGAAATAGACAAATGTGAACCCAAATCAGCTATTCTTTTCCCCAGTTAGGATCCTGGGATCTTTGATACTGTACAGCTTGCTAAAAACCATAAGTCAAGAGAGAAGAACAACCGGGGAAGCAGTGTGAGCCCCCACTACAGGATGACCACCCGGCCCCTAGAAGTGAAGGCTTCCTTGCTCTTGGACAAGTTCACAGGACAGAGAAGAAGGAACCAATAAAAAGAGATGAAAATAAATTCAAAGCAAGGAAAAAACCCTTCTAGAAAGGCTCCAGCTGGAAAAGAGCCAGGAGAGGAAATAGGGCAGGGCATACTATGGGAGCTCCACAGACTACAGCCAAGGGTACGCGCACGGCCACCAGGATGCTTGGGAATTTCCAAGAAGGGAAAGGCTAAACAGGAGGGGAGCCATTATAATTTCCTATTTACCCCACCGAAAGAAAAGCACTTTCCTAAGGAGCTTTAGAAGGTGGTGGCATTGAGTGAATCCACTAGTCACTTAACAAGTCCCTCAATGTATAGAAGCACATTTGGACTAAGTAGAGAAGTCAGTGCTCCAAGTTTAAGTGGATGATTCAAGCCCAGTGTCGAACACATATGAACCATACCGAGATATGTGGTAAGTCCTCGTTGATGCCAGGTGTCTGGATGGTTAGCTCAGACCTTAGTGCTATGGACAGAGAATTCAGGATCAGTTCTGAGGAGGGTCAGTCTGTCTGTTTCACTCTCAGTGGGCTATTTTTACGCTCTTTTATTTTTCACCACCTCACAAATTACCTTTGGTGAACACCTATTACTTCCGAAATTTAAAAAGTAAACAACAATTCTTTACATTGCTATGGAGGGTGTTTGTTAACTCTGCTGCAGCAGAGTTCGAAACCTGGCCACATAAATCCAGACAGTATGGGTCAGAGTGGCCAGCTCTTTAAGTCGTATTTACTAACACAGCCAACAGAGCTGCGGAGTCAAAACCTTCTAGGCTTGACAAAATTGTTTTCCTCCAGCCCATCTCTGGACTCCACGACAACTAAAATGAAAGAAGTAGCCTCAAAATTGTTACCGAATATTCAAGAGTAAGAAGGGAGACAGAAGTGACATGAAAACAGAAGTCCAAGACCATTGATCCCCCAGCCCCTGTATTTCACACTGACTTGCGTTTTTGCAAGTGGCAGTTCTCATCGCATGCCTGTGTGTTCCTGTCTCCAAATTCCATCCCCAAACCTGGATCCAGAGTCACCGATGACAGCCCTCTCTCCTCCAGATGGGCCAGAAGCCAAGCAATACAGGATACAACTTGAGTCTTTATGGATCGATACAGTTGTGATAACCAGTTTTAGAGTCCTAAGTATAGGTGATTCCTTTCTGAAATTCGTGGTTTAAGGAAAACCTGTATCTCACCAGGCACTGTGCTTCTGGCAATGAACCCAATGTCCAGAGCCCAGGGCAACTTGTCCAAGGTCAGACACTTGTTGCTGGCACAGGCTTGCCATCCTGGCTGACTCCTTCACCATGGCTTTTCCCTTAATGTCGAAGACAGGCTTCCTCCTTAGAAACTTCAAAGCCTAAAAACTAAATCCATATCCTCTTAAGAGGAAGCATTTGTTTGGGCAACTCTGTTTTGAAGGAGTTTAAGAAAAGCTGTCAAGTTTGGTAAATTCAAGCTACCATGCCTTTCCCTAGAAAAATAATGCTTATTTTGTTTTTAAAAAAGACAGTAAGAAGGAAGTAGCCAGCTTGTCATCAGGAGTAAGGCCCCAAGATTCTGCAAAACTTCATTCAGCTGCAGAGAGTTGTGTCCAGGCCCTCCACTTCATGCATTAGACCAGCATGTGCTGTAAGACAAAGCCACCTGTCACTGGGCCCCCCCACCAGACCCACTGTAGACATAGGACAAAACACAGCAATAAAGGTCACAAAGTCATGCTCCATGTCATGCTGGGCCTCCAGTGGCCCTACTATGCCAACTACGCTTAGTTGGTTTTCTGCTAGAATCTTAGTACATGACCCTCTATGGAAATGATGCCCACTCATTAGTCCCTTACCTGAGAAATAATCATCTCAAAGAAAAAAAAAAAGTCATAAGCCTTTATGAGACTCCTTCAAAATGGATCTTCAAAATTAAAAATATTTAAAGATCAGTGAGTCCTCATTAGGTATAGCATAAAATCACTTACTCCTGTAAAATCCCACTGGTATAACTACATGCACTTACAGAAACAACCATCTTCCGGAGGTCCACTCACATCGGTGTCAATGTATCCCTTTAACTCTGTCTTTTCCTCCCCGAGGATCACTTGAAGTCACTTCTGCCACTCCTGAACCATAGCAGGTGGCCTTATGATTCTGAATCATGAAAAGCTCCAACCAACAATTTAGGTTTTTCTGGAGCAATGTGAGTAAGAAGCTTCATATTTGGAACAGCCAACCAAACAACAAAGGGTGGTATCCAGCCACCTTGTGGGAGGGTAGCCTGTTCAGTACAGGCCCAGAAGGGGCAGAATTGATGGAAGTTCTCAATGGCCAGTCAGGGATGTCCATCCACCCCAGTCTTCCCTGGAGGCTTGACAAACCGAGGCCAAGAGAGACACATGTGACTTACTCAGGACAAAGGGGAACAGAAGGGATGTAGACAGCCCTGAGTGTGCCCCAGATGGCCCAACCTACTTCCTTCGGGCCAAATGAAAGCAAGGGGCAGAGACAAAAGCTCCTCCTTTATTCAAACAGAGCTGAGGGAGGCTTACCTGCCCCAGTCCCCTTCAGCCTTTTGAAAAAGATCATTTGTCTTGAGCTCATTGGAATGGTCTGTAACGTGCCCCACAGCACATTACACCTTTAAGCAGACTATTTCTGAACTCCAAACTTGCACAACATACCTTTTGAGCGGCACCAGTAGTGAGGAACAGAAGTGCTCTGGCGAGACTGCCAGCCCCCTCAGGTTACCAGGATCTCACCATCAACACTGTGTTGACATATGGACTGTGGCGGGGCCTGTGTGTTCAGGAAAGATGGCCAAGAGCCACCTGTGAGAACTGTTTTTAAACAATGCTATCTTTCTTCCGCATCTTTCACTGCTCAAGGAGAGCATGCATATTAAATAGCAGGGAAAAGGTACTCCATTGAGGCACGAATTCCTTTCCCAACAGCGCTCCCTCAACAAGGAATTTCACATTGTGCCTCAAACTCCAGGTCACTGCTGATGGGGCTTTAGACTGCCACAGCAGATATCCTGGTACTTCTTGGCCACTGTGAGGGCATTTCAGTCAACAAAACCCTTTGCCTCGCTTTGGGTTCACCTACTATGAGCCTACCTGTTCAGGCACCACCAGTCCAAACGTACATCACACCACTCTTGCCCAATTGAACCCCTATTTAATCCATGACAACGGGGTCTCCTTGTTTTGTGGTATGGAGTCCAGCCATAATGCCTTATCTATGGAGCACATCGGAGACAATGAATACTTGTTTCCCCATGTGGTCTGGGGGGCCATTCTGGCCAGGAAAATCCTGTTGCATTCATTCTAGACATTAGAACACAAAAACAAAAACAACTCACCATTGGCCGTCGTCCATTTTGGACATTCATTTATTCTTATTCACACTGGAATTGTCATTTCCAAAGAATTTGAGAAAGAATGTGTAAGGAATGGCAACTTCTGGCCAACTACACTTAGTTAGTTGGCACTTCCGTACCACCTTTTTCTCAATTTCAAAATATGTTTGCTTAAAGGAGGCCTGGTTTCAAGTCCCATCCAGGCTATTTCTCTCTTCGTTTTTTTTGCAATAAGGAAGATAACATCCCAGAAAACATAAAGACATATTACAAATACGAATGTAGGCCCAGGGGGAAAATTCATCAAGTTATTCCTAGAATCTTTCATAAAGTCTGCATGGCATGTCTGTAATTCTGTCTGAATAGCCACTAGTAGCAAAAAATCAAATCCTGTCTTCCGCTGGTCACTTAATCATTAATGGCTTCAGACTCCACTACATTCCATCAACAGATCTCTGCTCTGCTTAACAATAACCCTTACACAGCTCTCCCGAGTACATCCATTCCTTTCAAAATTCTGCCAAATTTAACAATTTTCACACCCTCTGTATACTGCACCCCCAACCTTCCTAAAGTGTATTAGAGTGGTGAATAATATTTATCCATAAAAAGAACCCGTCTTTAAGGAAAAAATCCTGCTACTAAGCATGTTTTGTGGAAAACATGTCACAAGTTTTGGGGGGTCATTTGACACCTGAATTACCTCACACTCCAGTGATGGATCCTTGGATATAGGTGAGACTTGTGACTATCCCAGCTCCCCAGGACATAGTCACCAACCCAGAACAGGTTTTTGTTTTGTTTTAATTTTATTTATTAGAGAGAAAGAGTACGTGCATGAGCACGGGCGGGGGGGGGGGAACAGGCTCCCCGCTGACAAGAGGCTCAATCCCAGGACCTGGGGATCATGACCTGAGCCAAAGGCAGATGCTTAACCAACTGAGCCACCCAGGCACCCCCCAGAACCTGTTTTTAAAAATTTCTTCTGGCACATGAAGAGATTGCCCAACAGCCCCCACGCTTTCTGGTGTAAACCAGTCCCTCTTGCCTGAATGCATAACTTTCGATCATTATACATGCTTAATTCCTACAAGCTTGCCAAATGGTCCAACTGCCAGATAAGTAGCTACTAAGCAGACAAGAAAGGACAGACAAGTTGACAGCAGGCGAACTGACCACTGACCACCAGGGAGTTTCAAAGAGCTCCACGAGTCACCACTCAGACTACACAGGAGACTCGGCACCATGCTCGTAGGATCAAAGAGTTGTACTCAAATCACTTACTCGGTACACCACAATAGCATCCAGGGATGAGGATTCTGAATCATCAGGAAGAACACTGTTCTAGCAACTTGTTCAACGCAGCTCAATAACTATTTAGATAGATTTCTAAAGCTTTTAAATAAAATTACTTTAATTAGCTTTCAAGGTTATCTAGAAAGTTCGCTCAATATGAAACACCCTCCCCCCACCAAGACACTGGCGCTGAGGCAGCTTTGAGAGTTCACCTTCTAGTTCTCCATAGTAGTTTGCTTTGCTATCACTGTTTGACATTATCCCAGCTCCTTAGAAAGCCAAAGATGCCTTTCTGTCACTTCCACCACAACGGGTTTGTCCACAAGCTTCTAAGCTATTTCAAATAGTTACTCCAAGTATAAAAATAAATAGCTTATGAGCCTTTTCATGACCTCAAAGACACCAAATCTTAATGTCACCTCACAGACCGGATCTGTGGGTGATGCTAGGGGCTGCCCCACTTGCAGAAGAAATGCTAACACATCCTAAGCCTAAAAACATATTTAGAAAAGCACATTCAAGTTAGACTGAAGTATCAGAATATTTACTTTAAAAACAGAAATTTCAGTCTTATTTGTAATCGGTATATAATTCTGGATGGACTTCTCAAGACAGGAAGTGTGGGTCTTTCCTTAGTTCTCCAACAGCAGGTAAAAGACCTTCAGTGCTGAGGCATCAGCACTGAGAAGCCAGAATGCTATATATTGCAGAAAAGTACCCACAACCCCATCAGCAAGGAAAGAACTTTTGGGCACTGGAACACTTTTTTTACGATTTTCAATAAATCTATCTTTCCAATTAAAAATTGCTTAAAGTTACATTAAGCAGAGGGGAGTCTCTCGGCACAAAATCATCCTCAGGAAAAAAAAAAATCATCATCACGGAACTCTTGTTATCTCTGAGTGACCCATGGCTAGCTGAGTTCTGGGGGACTGCAACAGAATTCTGAGGAAGCCTTTTCTAAGGTTATTAACCAGAGAAACTGCTGGACCTGGAAACAGCTTCCCATCTAAGGGAAACAGGAACTCTGCATCTGTAAGACGGCAAGTTCCAGCAGTGGAGAAAAACACTAAAGCATGCAAGTCACCCAGAGATGTCCTAAATAGCCATTCTACCATCTAACAGAAGATCCCTCCACTTAGCCTAATTTTGTTTCATCTCCATAGATTTAAACTTCTTGCATCAATACTATCGTTTCCAATAGAAAATTAAGTAACCCTCTCTCCACCCCCCATTATCTTGGGAAAAAACCCAAGTGCATGGATATTACCCACATTCAGAAGTATACTGGGAACCCTTAGGGGCACCTGGGTGGCTCAGTCTGTTAAGCATCCAGCTCTTCGTTTAGGCTCAGGTCATGATCTCAGGGTCATGGGATTGAGCCCCATGTGGAGCTCTGTGCTCAGTGGGAGTCTGCTTGAGATATTCTTTTCTTCTGCTCCCTCTGCCCCTCCCCACCTCCCCTTCTCTTAGGGAAAGATGCCACTCATTCATTTTCCCAGTAAACATTTATTGAACCCCTACTATGCTTCAAGTATGCCCTAGACACAGGGGATGCAGCTATGAATAAGGGCCTTATCTCCATGGAGGCCAGAAATGTAAACAAGAATGTCAACACACTGCGGCAAAGGCAGTGACACTCATGCATGTGAGGGGACTCATCACCCAAAAAAGGAGCAAATCATCATCTGGGGGGGGGGGGCTTCAAAGCCCATGGAACAGAGGCGGAGATCATGAAGCTAGAGTACAAACAATCCTATTTGGCCATAGAACACAGTTTGTTTTACAGCTTCAGGATGTTTAACTGAAACACAGTGTGTGCATGTACCAGACAACAGAAGGCCAAGCAACTAAGAGTAAAAGCCATAATCCAGAAGAGAGGAGTCACCTATCCCGACTGTGTGAAACTGACCTACGTAAACTGCAGCGCAACCCTTAGGAGGGAAAGCAGTGGCAGAAGATGAAAGTGCGTGTAGTCAAAATGACACTTCCAGACACCATCAAGCACTAACCCTACCACAGTACCGTACAGGAGCAGAGGTTCTCAAACCCTAATGTGCACGCACGTGCCCTGCAGACCAGTTACACAGTGGGCTCTGATGGAGGAAGCGGGAGCGGGGAGGGGGGCCTGCATGATGAATGAGCTCCCAGGTGACACAGATGCTGCTGGACCCATGGGCCACACTCTGAGCTTCTGAGTACTGAGGGTCAGGAGAGGCGGTGGTGCTCAGCCCTAGCCACACACGCAGCTCTTGCATGACACAAATTCCAACCCTCATCTGAAACTTCCATCCCTGTCAAATTCCATCCCTGTCATCTCATTTCAGCTGTAGAGGTGGTTGAGAGGTGCAGCCAGGCTTGATGAGCCAGTCAAGTAGGCATTCTGAGAATTAGGCCACCTAGTACACACACCCCACCCCCCGGCACATCTCCTATCCCAGCAGACGGGTCCATCCTCTCTGTAGACAGATAAAGCCAGCAGCCTTGGAAGGTATCTGGGGGAGAGGAGTCAGGAAGAGGACCCCCAGCTAAGCTGGCCAGACTGCTCAACCATTGCGATACCTGGATGCAGCCTCCACGGGCTGACGTCTGTAGGAGAATCCATCCTGACCCTCTTCATCCACCTTAACTCCTTCCCAAACCCAGTGCTTAGATTATTATCGACGCCTGTTTAGCTTCATAAAACACAAAGAGGAAAAGCAGTTTTTGGGGGGGTTTTTTTGCCTAAAAATTATAGATAAGGGGTCATCCATGATGAAAGACTTGGAAAGAAGCCAAAAGGCAAACATGCAATTAACCACCCCGAAGCCTCCAGGCTCCAATCTTGAAAGGGCTCCCCGGCCACACCCCACCTCACTGCAAAGTACAATTTTGTTAAGAAACGGGATCTAGTGGAATGTGGTCCTTCAGGCTTTCCCACATGAAGTTGCTTCTGGAAAATGAAGAGTAATAACAGTTTACGCTCTCCAGGTGGAATGAGGTGATAAAGCTGAGCCCATTTGAAATACCATCGTTCTGAAATTGTCTATATTCACTTTCCATTTAACAAGGTACTTCAGGTTCTATACCATGGATTCAGCCTCTTGCTCTCAATTTCTACCCATCTCACTAGAAAGTTATATGCCCTGACTCCCCTTTCTAGCCCTTGTTTATCCTGGTCTTAGCTGGCAGAGGGCAGGAAAATGTTCAACAGGGAGTTCTCACTTTATCCCTCAACTTGGAAATACTTTCCCCCTGTAAGACGCTGTCCTAAGACTGGTTTCAGAAGTGTTACACTTCAGGTGAGTGGGCAGAGCCATGTGCCGCTCCCTGTTCATGAATGCCCCGGGGAGAAAGATCCAAAGCTTTCTTAACTAATCTGTATCACAGGAGATAAAGGGAAAAAAACAAAAAAACCAAAAACAAACAGGAGCAGCTTGTAATTCCTACCACGTGCCACGATGTATCACGTGCATCTCTATTCTTAGGTCCTAGGAGGATAATTGTATAAAGAAATGAATGACTAGATAAATGACTGGAAATAACACGATGAACAACATCCTGTCTTCCAGGAGTTCAGTTGTCTAGCTGGGAGACTGAGAAGGCATCACACAGTATAATCCCAAGTGCAGTGGAAGAAATTCAAGCTCAGAAGCCCAGTCACACAGCTGGGAGGTGGTGAAGCCTGCCTTCCGACGCAGGTCTTCTGAGTCCACATCAGCCCGCTCTCCCTTACTCGACTTGCTTCTCGGTATTAGATGTGAACAGCTTACGGGAACAGACAGGGAGGAGGGCTAAGCTGGGGGTGGGGTGCCCTGCGAAGGCATCAGGAGGGGGCAGCATCTGAGCCATGCTTGAAGGAGGAGCTGAACTGACAGGCTCTAAGGGGCCCCACGTCACTTGTTCAGCTGTCTGAGATCATCTGCTTAGAAGCTCCTTCCCACTTACTGGTATTGAATGAGCACGGCGGTGGGAGGGAGGTACAGGGCAAGGTCTTTTCAGATGATTGCCTTTTTTCCCCTCTTCCTTATACAGGAAGATCCTCAACTGTTGGGGTTGGGAAGGAAGGGATAAAAGCCTAGACTATGCAAAAAATATCAATAGTTTTCTTTTTTCCAAATGAAAGAGTACACAGTGGGGACAAGCAGAAGTTCCTGATAATTTTATCATGTCTATGGAAATAAGACTCTTGAAATGGAGAATAACCCACAAACCCCCATGGGGCCTGAACCTCTGCCATGTAATGATTTTTTTCCTTCTTAAGGGAATAAAGGTTAACAAAGTGTAGCCTTTTTTCTAAATAAGGTCACAGTCCTTCCCCGGTCAGATATCTCCTTTGAGAATTAACATGTACAAATCCCCTGCTTGGATGGACACCTACCTAATCTGCTTCTGGAGAGGCTCCTGCTTTTGTTTAAACCCCCCAAGACCCTGCCAGCTGAGGTCCACCCTTAAGCAGATGATGTAATTAAATTTCACCAAGGGCCCACGCACGACCTCAGCCCTGGGCAAAGTCTGCCCTGAGCAAAAGACTATAGGGCCAGGGTGCCCCTCTGGCTGTGCTCACCCCAACTCCAAGGGGACACACCAGCTCAGGGGGCTTGGAAACCTTGGGATAATTCAGAATGTTAAAAGCATTGTGCACATGAAGCCTCCTGGCCCTTCTCCTGTCCTTTGGCCTCAATTTTAATTCTTGGAAATAAAGAAATCCCCGGATCACCCAGACAGAGGAGGGGCTACATCCCTGAGTTAGATAGAAAAACAACCTTCAATAGGACCCTCCCTTCTTTTAGACATGGAGGGGGTGTTTACTTACATCAGATATTTTGCCTGTCCTGTGTTGGACCAGATTATACGGAAAATAAAAGGGGGCAGTGGTTGTTTAGATCTGGGTTTCTTTTTTGTGAGGCACGCCTAGAAGAGATTCACCCTGGATCATAACCTGCTCAAACCCTGCCACCGTCATAAACATCACAGTAAGGGTGGGTGCGGGCGAAGGGAAGACAGTACCTTACTGCATGAGTATTAGGAGCCAGGTATGGTACTGAGTGTTTTACCTGCATTATCTTGTTTAATACCCTTCTCACAACAATCCTATAAGGTAGGTAGGTTCCCAGCATCTCACAGGTGAGCAAGCGCAAGCAAGTTCAGGAGTTTTGTAACTGGCTTGTACTCACAAAGCCGTTAGAAGGTATAGGCAAGACTGGAACCCAGATCTGTAGGACAACTGTCTGGCAGCATGGCTTCTGATACAATTTAAAGTTCTAAGATGAAAGTTTACTCTTTGCTGAGTTACCGATGCAGCAGCTGGCCCACAGCTGCTCGGGGACCATACTTCCCAGATCATGATTTATGCCCATTATCTGGCTTCCCAGCTATGAACTACAAACATCCTATTCCACATCCCACAGAAGGCAGAAGGGACCTCAAATCACATGCTAGTAAGTTATTTCCACATTTCCAATCCTTCAGCCTCTTACAAGAAGGCCACATGCACACCCCAAGTTCTCCAACATAATGTAGTGGGAAGGTAGCCAGAACATCGTCCTGGGCTCTTTAACTCATTCTGAAGCACGACCTCCAACACCTTCCCAAGGTCATTAGAGCGGTCAGAATTTATGAAGTCCCTGATTACAAGAATTCCACCATAACACAAGGCAGTTATTTGGATTAGATTAATACAACATAAAACCTTATTTGTACATTTTCATTTATGAATTTCGGTGTTTGGAAAGTTTCACGCTATGGGGATGGGGAGTGAGGTGGAATATTCTTAAAAAAAAAAATACAAAAGGAAATTTACATATTGAGGAATTATCTTTAACACAGAAGGTATCTCCAGATGGCAGGATTATGGGGTAGTTTTTGTTTTCTTTTACGAATGGGTAAAAAGAAATTTTATCTGTAATACCATGTATTTTATCTATTTTATCTGTAATACCATGTATTACTCACATAGTAAACAAAAGCTTTAAGAAACATGTGAATAACAGCCTGCTCATAAAAGGACTGTGTTGGGCATTTGGTACATAACTGAAATATATACATACCCACCAGAAATTGAGAGGAAAACAAATTGCCCACCAGCAAGCCTTCCCTTTACCCCAATTCTCAAAGGCCAGTTACTTGTTTTTCCTTAATGAAATGAGGCTGCATCCCACATGGAGTACATGCCTGGATAACGCAAAGAACAGAGGAAATGCCCTTCCCTGATGAAGAAACCTCTTTCTAACAGAAAGGAGTAGTGAAGGGTGGTTCCCACAGTCCCTAAGCCTCCAAGCACCACACAGTTAAGAACAGAGGATGGTAAGGACCCCAAAGGAATCGGACAGTCTGCAAGTTGGGCGAGTCAGCAACCTCAGCCCATCTGTTACAAGGCCACTGTTCTCTCTCTGCGAAGTCTTAGATCCTGGATTCATCAGCGTGGCATCCATGCATCACAGAGCCAATTATATTAACTCTATTTTCTATATTCTTGATACTCTGGCATTAGGGGCTTTTAGACCAGGGAGAGACTGCCCCTTCCAGGGCTGGCCAATTCTTAGAGACAGAAAAGGGCTCAGCCAGGACAATACCCTTCAGATGCAAGCAGCCAATCTGGAGTCTATACCTCAATCCCTGGCATCCCCTTTATCCAACTTTCAGGCACCAAGCCCCGCTTCTCCTGCCCTAAATCATCCCAGGGCCAGCCACCAGGGACCAAGACATCACCCCTATAACCCAAACCCCACTGGAATTACGCAAACTAGACAATTCTTAACTCTTTCCCCTGCCCTGCCGTTCTTATGGAAACCCTAGTAAAGGCACGGCCCAAGGCTTTCTCCTCACTCCTGTCTTCTGCCTCCTGACTACCCTGATGGTTCCTACGTGGCAAGCTCACCCTGTCTTGGGAAATCTAAGTGATAATTATCCTTCAATGACACAGGCCTCTCCGTTTTGTCTTCTTTCTATAGTTTATGACCCGGCACGTAACAGCTACCAACCCTAAGCAACCAGAAAACACTTTCAAGCACTAAGTCAACACCCAGTACAAGCCCATGTGTGTGAAGTCACAAGAGAGCGATCTGAGTCCAGAATCCACTTGGTTATTGGATATACCTTGGCGACTTTATAACCTGCCTGAAACCACGGTCCTATCTGAATAGCGCAAGTACAGGGCTTCCAGAGGCAGACTCAGAGATGGTCCACTGAGATAGAATATGGCAGAGGGCAACTGTCCATGTCCCCTATCTAAGTGACAGCTACTATTTTGGCCCAGCAAAGAATTCTGAGTCACAAGGAAAAGGTAAATGATACTTACCTCCTACTTCTTAAAGAGGGAAAGTATAAAATAGACTTCAGTCATTCACAAGAAAACCAGTTTTGCCTATTATCGGGGGGGAGGGGGGCTTCAATTATTTGGAACATTCGCTCATTCTGAATTCCTCCTTGCCAGGGGACACCCAAGTAAAAGAGGTACCACTCCATTTTCATTAGGTTACTTTTCGTTTACCTTGCTTTTCTCAGTATTTTTTTTTTTTTTTTGCATTTCCTGAACATCTTACTCCTATTCCATCAACCTCAGCTTCCCTTCCTGCACCCTCCCAAACAGCCACTCCCCACCCAGGACAAGCACCAGTCCATAACTACTTAGTATTTCTGTATTCGGCACAGAAGACTTCATGTTAAAAAAGAAAGAAAAGAAAGAAAAAAAAGTGATATGCACTTGACCTAGGTCCCCTCCTCAAGCATAAAAACTCCAAATGTAGAAAAGCAAATGACATACCAGCATCTTTAAAAATTAAGATCGTACACAGCCCTGAGAAGCATTTGCTGATACCAAAGCACAGGAGAAGGAATTAAATTATTAACATCTTTTTGGGGAAGATGGAACGTCTCCACATCTAGTTTTCCTAAGGCTGCCTGTAATTTTTACTAAAACTCAGGCACAAGCACAACCTCTGGGAATATATGCCCAGGCCTATTTAATTCTCCAAGCAGCTGTCTTTGGTATGTGCTGAGGGCCTGCTGTCACTGCTGATTCTTCTGAGGACATTGACAACGTGTCCCCGGTCACGCAGAGATAACCCCCACAAATAAGCACAGGCATTACAACTGCTCAGATCTAAAAAAAAAAAAAAATTTGAGAAACAAATGAACCCATAAATCAATTAAATCTTAGTAACTGTCCCTTTAATTTAAAGCCCCTGACCTCAAGGATACTGCCCAAGTACCACTCCTTTGTATTCTCCCACTTATTTTTTTTTTTAAGCAGTGTATGAGGATCGTCAGGGTATATAAGTATTCTTGATCCTTTATTTACAAAGAGCACCATTTTTCCTATTAATCCTAAAGTGGATTGCATGCTCTCATTTTGTTTGTTTCTGTAGCAACAAGTGGGAACAACAGCTCGAGGGGTCAACAAGGTCAAATGTCCAACAGATGTTGGTCCAACATTAAACAGTGAAACTGGAAGAAGTTTGAGAAGCACTAATCCAGGATAAAACTGTCCAAAATCAAACTGGAAGCTTCCAGAGCTCTGAGAAGCATATCCTTTCCACGCAGGAGCCTCCAGAGTCCCGAGAGTCACATTTATAAAGGGAACCCACCATCAGTGTAAGAACGACCATCCCGGGTCTTACCAACCTGAGATGGTAACAACTTGCAAGCTGACCAAAGCACGTTAGGCCCACCTGCCATCAGTGTCTCAAGAAAAGAGATCCATGGGAAAGGAACGCAGTGGCAAAGCACCCGGACAGTCCTCCTTAGCATTTACAGATCTGTCAAGTGTGCGAGAGGAAGAGAGTTCTGTGTCCTAATCGCTCTTCTGCTCCTAGGTATTCAGAGGCAGCCCGGACAGTCAGATGCCGTCAAAGGGAACCCACCACTCTCACCACAATTGTGCCTCTACCTCTGTGATGGACCTCATTCTTGCCACAAGAGCAGAGATGATGTTGTTCTAACCTCAGGCAATTTCTTCCTCACAAGGAGGCTCTGAGGACATCAGCCCTTCTGACTATATTCAAGCACACACCTGGCAGGGAAAAAGGGTGCCCACTTCAGGAAAATCCCATGTGTGAAAAGCACTTGCAAACTCAACATAATTTTAACAAAGACAGTCCCCTGTAAATGCCCAGCTTCAGAAGGCTCAGGTCCTCTAGAACACAGATTAAATCACACCAGTTCAACACCACATTAACCACAGGAGCCAAGCTAACTGTGACCAACATCAGGACATCACATGCCTCCCAAAGTGATGTCCTAAGAGGCAAAGCATCATTTTCACAGTCTTCCTGACAAAAATACATTTCATCAAGAGAAAGAGTGAGGAGTTACACAAACCTAAATTGCTACAAAATAATCTGCCCACATTCTTCAAAAATGTCAATATCATGAAAGAAAAAAAAAAAAGGCAGAGAAACTGTTCTCAACCAAGAGACTAAAGAGATATTAGAACTGCACACAGTCTGCAGAGTCCTGGGTTGAGCCCTAGGTTGAAGGGAAGAACTGCTGTGAAGAACATTATTGCAGTAAGTGGCAAGACTTAGATACGAATTGTATACTCGGAAACAGTGGAACAACGTTACATAGGTCCTGTTTTTACAAACTGAACTGGTTATGAAAAGAAAGGTTCATGTTCATAGGGAAAACGTGAAGTATTTTTAGGTGAAGTGATATGCCATAACTTTCAAATGGCTCAGAAAATACAAGTGAAACTTGGGATGTACTGTATGGTGACTAACATAACATAATAAATTTTTATTAAAAAAAAAAAGAAAATACAAGTGATGAAGACCATGAAAAAGCAACTGTGGCAAACCATTTGTAATGAATCATCTACATTTAGGCTACATGAGAATTCTCTGTATACTCGAAACTTTCCTCTAAGTTTGAAGTTATTTCAAAATCAAGTCTTTTAAACCAACAAATTCACACTGCAAAAGGTTTCCCCAGTTATATCTGTCAAATAAGGCATGGCCCCCTCCCCATACTATATTTATCTGCCATCATCTACTCACCCCCAGAATCAAGTGATTGTGCCCCTCTTCCACCTCCAGGCCAACTGGATGCCTGGCTCAAGCTCAGCCATTTAGAGGCATCTCCTAGGATTCAGGAATTGAGATACAAGGACTGAGCCAGGAAGCTGGGAGGTGGTGAGCAAAACAGATCTTCAAGGGTGATGTCTCCATAGGAAGTATAGGTAGAGAGATGATCTGGTTTTGGTAAGTAGAGAAGCACTGGAACCATACAGAAATATCCCAGAGGGGCTTCTCAAAGAGCAATCACAAGTGAGCATGCATGGGGTGGGGGGAGTGCCCAGTGCTCTCCCACATACACAGCAAATGCTTAATAAAGGTTAGCTGCCGTAAGCAGCTACAGTGACCGCCACAAGCCCCACCCACTGAAGCTAGCTCACTTGTGTCTGTTCCTTGGCACAAGAAGCCTTGACGACAGACCTCCATCAATGCAATGGGACCACAATCACCCTACACTCTTCCAGAAGCAGAACACAACTCCTACTGCAGCCACTCACCCCCCACTCGCATGCCTCTGCCCTTTTTTTTTTCCCATTAGGGAGGGATGGCTCTTTTTCTCCTCAGGCCCACAGCCTCTTATCCAGGGACAAGCTGGGTGTGATGAAGGTACGTACAAGCCGTGAAAGAAACCACTCCATCTCCACAGGGCATCACACCATGCAGCAAATGGCAAGAAGGACAAGACTTGGGCCCTGATCAGTCAGAACACCTGGATCCTTGAACCTACGTCTGCCACTAACCTCCCAGTCAAGCCTAGGAAACCACCACATTTGTTAGACCCTGTCATAGCCCCCTGTGGTAGATGGAATGGCTTCCCAAGAGATCTATATCCTAATCTGCAGGACCTGTAACAATGTTACATCCCAAAGCACCACTGACTTTGCAGATATGCTTAAGGATCTTGAGCTGGTGAGACTTTCCTGGATTACCCAGGTGGTCCCCGTGGAATCAATAAGGTCCTCCAAATCAGAGAGATTCTCAGCTGTGGTCAGAGGGAGACACAATGTAGCTGCACTTGAAGATGGAGCAATCCATAGAATCTAGAAGAGGTCAAGGAATCTATTCTCCCCTGCACCTCCCAAAGGAATACAGCCCTGCCCACACCTTGACTTTAGCCCAGCGAGACACCTAATTCTGTAGAAGTCTGGTAACACATTAGTGGTGTTTCATGTCAGTACTCTGGGTCCTCTGTGGCAGAAGCAGAGGAAAACTGATAGAAACCTTACTCCCTCATCTGGACATGAGTGAGTTTTCATCCTTTCTGAGAAATGGGATTCGTAGAGCCTGGACACCACCTCTTGACTTCCCAGAAGCTCCTGGGGCACCCCTGGGAAAAAAGCCCGTCCCTTTAACCAAAGGATTTCTAAAGGTAATTCACAAAACGAATGACCTCCGTAACAGACTGAACTTACTTGATATCATCTACTATTGTTTTGTACAATGTCTTGCCATCAGAGTTCTTTTTTCAGCAATAAAAATAGAGTATGTCCCAAGTTACTAATTGGCAGACCCCAGTGGCCTAGAGCATTAGCACCCCGATTACTCTGCTTCATCAGAAAGCTCTCCCCCCCCCCAGCAACCACTCCCACCCCGGAGGGCTTTAGTGCAGCCTCTGATCCTGTAGTGAAATCACCATGGCCTCCTTCCAGATTTCTGAGTCATCCTCACCACTGCAGGTCCAAGCGGCAGCAGCTGGGCTGTGAACTCCAAACAGCAAAGCCCAAACCCGGCCCTGGAAATTCAGCGGCTGCGCAGAGGTCACCGGCCCTCCCCCCTCCCACCTCATTACTTCCCCTAACATCTTCTCCATTCAGCTGCCCTTTGGTCTCTTGGGAGCCATGCAGCTGGCCGAACAACATGCTCCCAAACGTAATCCATGGGTGCAGGGAGGCGCTCCGGCTACAGGGCCGGAGCTCCTTAACTGACTGCCTCCACTCTCAGAAGGGCGTTTGAGGGCATTTTTTATCGCAGAAATATTCCCATTGAACAAAACATCTGGGGGAGACAGCTACTGTCCTGACAACTATGTGGTCTCATTAGTAAGGCCGGTGCCAAGCCTTGGGGCCGTTGTCAAGATGGTTTTCTTAGAGCACAGACCGAGCTTCCACTTTATTCTACTATCAGCTGCAAGTATGTACCCCGAGAGCAAGTATGTACCCCAAGGAGGTCAAGGCGGATCCAGGAGCAAAGAATCGTAATTGCTTTCCACGATCTTTACTGCATCTACTCAAAACAGAAGCCCATCAGGTAAGCCACCCAGGAGATCCATCTGGAGATACAGAACATCACTTTTTAAAGGCAAGAGTATGTATACACCAAGGACTTGCACTAGAAGTGGTTCTGGCCCCAAAGAGGTCTGTTCTAAGTGCAGGAATCAGCCAGACAGGGCACTGGCTGCTATACAGAGGAAAAAAGACTGTTTTAGGGTGGGCAGGTCAGCAAAACTCACCCCACAGGGAATTTTCTCAGCCTTTTCTCATCCTGTCATCATCCATTCCTATTCAAGAGCGGATCTGCCACAGATGCCTGCTAACTGACAGACTGGGACCATGACTCTGCCTTGGAGAAATGGCTTCTGACAACTGTAATTCTGGGTGCCTGGGAGACCCCAGACAGGGATGGCCCAGCATACCACAGCAAGCATGTCAAGGAGTTTCCCTCTGAGCCAGAACAGAGGGGGAGAGGGACACGGGAGAGAGACCAGGGCCTCCGTGGGCAGTAAGGAGCAACCTCCAGCCTGACCCACATCTTCCCTCTAGAACACGCTTGAACAGAAGTGGTCACTCCTGAGCATTTATCAACACCCGGCACCAATGGGTATAAAAAAGAACAGGTGGGAGACAGAGAAAAGGAGCCATCGGAGACCAGGCAAGCTCAGAGGGCCTCTGTAATGAGGCCTTGAAGGCTGAACTGCAGAACCAGCAAAGACATCGTGGTAAACCCCAGCTGGTTAGAGACTTTGTTCAAAAACCTATGCACTCCCAGATCTGGCATCACCATATTTTGGAAGGTTTTTTGCATTTATTTGGCTTTCAAAATGACAAAAAATTTTTAAGATCAATATTCTGTGTTCGTGAGGGCCTTCACACAGTTGTTAGGAATATAAATTAAATCATCTTTTGAAAGGTCAATTTGTAAAAGGTGTCTATCTTTTGACCTTGAAATCCTACAACAATGCCCTTATGGTCTTCAAGGATGTATTACAAAAATACTCATTGCAATATTATCAAGTAAATAAGTAAATAGGGAGACAGAAGGCAAGAAGCCCAGCCAGCAACAAGAAATTGAAAGGTCACAATTTTTTTTTTTTTTTTTTTTTAAGAGGGATGCCTGGGTGGCTCAGTCAGTTAAGCAAACTGCCTTCAGCTCAGGTCACGACCCCACGGTCCTGGGATCGAGTCCGGCATCGGACTCCCTGCTCAGTGGAGAGCCTGCTTCTCTCTTTCTCTCTCTGTCTCTGGCAAATAAATAAACAAAATATTTTTAAAATTTTGTTTACAAGATGTTAATAATTAACAAAGAAATATGCAGTTGTTAAATTCAGGATAGATTATTATTAGCATAGAATCAATGTCTATGATGTTTTTAAAGTGTCATGCAGAACATTATATAATTTGTTAAAAAAATGCTTTCTCACAAAGGGGCACAATGAGGACTTTATGAGGAGTCTTGATACCACCTTGAAAAAGTCTCTTCTTTTCTCAATAAGCAAAGACGGTTAACAATATCATCTGGTGTGTTTTGAACCAGTAAGAGCTCTGTCTGCAAGGAGGGAGAGGTAAAAGCTGGCAGATTCTCTTAGTCATTCCTTAATCAGCAATCACTGCCTTTCTTTTTTAATTAAAACAAACAAACAAACAAACGTGTCTTGGAGGGTCCCAAAGGGGAACAAGAATTGTGACTGGATGTCACCATGGACCCACAATTTCAGACAAGGTAAGAAATTAGTACTAAAATACAATCTGTTAGAAGAGGGGTACCTATGGGCTGCAGACAAAATCATTCCTCACCCCCCCCCCAACCCCAAATGCCCTGTAAGCAATGCTGGCTTTAGGGTTGGGACATTTTGAATGGCAGACATTGACAGAACCCTGTCTTGAAGCAGAGGCAGGAAGGATGGCAAGTAAATATCTGAGTACTGTTTAACATTACACTTGAAGGGAGGAAAAGCCTGTATCTCTGTCCCATAGCATCCTAAAATTTGTCACACTGTGATTTTAAAAAAAAAGTATGGTCTGGTACAGAGAGGGGGACAAGTTCCAAGTCTGGCCTGCAACAGGGGCCCAGAAAGCTACAATCCTTGGCGGGGGTCACCAATATGAGGAATATCAAGACGAAGGATCAGCAGGTCCCTTTTTAGACATCTTTCCCTTCCTTTTCTTCTTTTAAAGTAACAGACTGTAAATTACTATTGTAACTTTGTAAAGTAAAAGAACCTTAAAAACATACACACCATTGGAGGAAAGAATGTTTAAGATACTTATCCAACATCTTCCACCCCATTTGCTCTCTCCCATTACCACAAATAATTGCAGACCCCAGAGAGTAGATCTTCTGAAGTCCAGAAAAGGCAAGGAAATACCTACCGTCGTGTTTCCTCGGGAAGGCTCATACTTACCAGAGACAACTGTGACCACCGTGACCACTCCAGTGCTGGCTCAGGGACTCATCAGCAGTGCCTATTAATTCATTGCTCTTCCGATAGGTTACTCTAGTTAAGCATATGGAAGAAGGAAATTACTCTGTGGGGTTTACTTGACACCTGTTCATGGCGCTCAAGGCTGAGTGCTGGGATACAAGGATGGATGAAGCATAATCCCAGTCCTCAAGGGGCTCATTTCTACAGTGAAAGTGGCCTCAAACTAAAGAAAAGAGCTCGGCTAGAGGGAATGCAGCCAGAAACAGGTAGAAAGGGACACTTCAACCAGCCCTCGAATGAGCAGCTGGGATGTGTGTACACAGAACTCCAAGAGCCTCGTATCTACAACCACTCTCTGTGCCAGGGAGAAGTCCTCGCCCTCCTTTTGCTGTTGAGGAAACAAACCCAGAAAACAGAAGGCCAAAATAGAGGAGCCTCTATTTAAAACCCATAAAGCACTACAATTGCATATCTGATCCAGAAGAGAGGAAGAACCCTGAGCAGACAAAGGTTACTTCGAGATGGTCTCTAATACAACAATCCTACACAGTGGCCAGGAAACGGTCTTGAGAAAATGAATCAGCCTCACCCCTCACCTTCTGCTCCAGCCATGAGCTATGGATGACTAAGTTATAGCACCGGCTCTCGGGACCACCGGAAGCCATCAGTCCCCTTGGAGAACTGGCCCTAGGGAGGCTGGCTGAGACCAAAGGCGGGGGGGGGGGGGGGGGAGTGGGCCTCTGAAATGAATATATAACTCTCTCTTCCTGCCCATTTCCACCCCACACTGACCAAAGGGCTGGGATGCCTATAGAGGCAACATTTTAAAGTTGACACACAGGATACGATACCATATCCACGGGTATCATGAGAATGGGTAAGATGGAAGAAACACAAATAATCAGCAACTCCATCTTGCTACCAGCAGTAAAATCCTATTTTTAGTCAGGATTCAGGGAGTAAAGGCCAGAAGAGGAAGAGCTCAGCCTCCAGTCCGACACAGTAGGCTGGACCCTGAATGTACCTGCTGTGTGTGACTCAGTGGGTTCCTTCATCCCAGCCTCAGTCTTGCCCTCTGTAAAATGGTGACTGACTACCTCCTGGGCTGGAGGGAGGCCTAAGACAAGACTGTGTGCCAGGCTCTCGGCCTAGCACCTAGTGCTTTGTGAGCACTCCCTCAACAGCTGTTGGAACTGCTAATTACTCAAGTGGTATATCCGTGTGGCCTCTCGTGAGAGCAAAAGCACTCCTGAAAGGTCTGACTACAGCAGTGCCGAGCCTGCCCCAATACAGCAGTGTCTCCTACGAACAACCCCAGGACCAGCTCATCGCTGGGACGTGAGACACCCCCTTTGGAAGCAGTGACCTGAACCCCTCCCGCCACTCCTCTCAGCCTCTCTCTGCCTGCTCTGAGGTTTTTGTGGCATGCAGGTGCCAACATGGTCTCTCTTCTCAACCCCTGACCTGGGAGCCATGTTGACAGAGCCTGCTGACAGACCTTGCTCCTGAGAAACCCCCTCCGTATTCCCAGAAATGCTGACTTACTCTGTTGAGACCCCACAGGGTTTTAGCTCATGAATCCGAGAAGCACAGGATTTAAGATCTCACTGACGACACCGCCACTTATGACCACCGTGAGGGACAAGCACATGCGCACAGGTGAGGTAACAGGCTCCCATACTCTTTAGCTGGGCTGCTGTTTCAGCACACCCAGCCTCACGCAGCCGAGAGAGACGGACCGGCCAGACAAAATCCTGCCCGCCCCCTACACACACCCCTGGAGCAGTTCCCCAAAGGTCACACTCAAAAGCAAATGTCATGTGCTCCAAGTACCTTAGACCTTACTTCTCCAAACGTGATCGACACAACAGTAGCACTGGCACCACCTGGAGACTGTTAGAAATACGGAATCTCAGGCCCTACCCAGAACCACCCAACCGGGATCTGCTTTTTAACTGGATTCCTAGGTGGCACTGCTTTCGATTCAGAACAAAATCATCTACCCAGTTAGGGTTGTGACAGTGTAGTTTTTACTTGCTCTTTTTCTTCCTTTATGGAAGTTCCATGACGGCACAGACCGCGCCTACCTGAGCCCCTGGCACATAGCAGATACGTTCACTCACGCGACGAATATCTGAGTATGAACAGGTGGTCTATCAAATAACTGAAGAGACCAATCCTGTTTAAGTGCAAAGAAAATGCAGGCAAGGACGTAAAAGAAAGATTAAGAGATAGACTATGCGGGTGGGGTGGGGGGAGAGGGTCTTTACATGCGTCAGGTAAGGCTGCTCTGAAAGGGAGGGTAACATGAGAGTAAGACATGATGGATGAGGCGGAACACGAAGGCTAAGAAGAGGTCAGGCAAAGGCAGAGCACCTGCATTTGCCCCCATAAAGAGTCTGTTCCTGTAGGCTAGTAAAGATGGAAAAATCAATATTTGGCTCTGGTGGTACAACAAAGAAGCTCCAAGGAGGCAGACTCAGAAGGCCCCATGACCTTTATGAATGTTGGGGGCAGAAAGGTCATGTCTGTGGTCACAGCTGCCATTTCCAAGGCTCCTGGAGCTGGGTGTGAGAAAGGCAGTCCCTCAGGCAAATCTGGCTGGACGTTGGGACTAGTGGCCACAACCCTCCAGCCCTCAAATTCCACAGGTCTACAGCTGCATGCCAAGTAGAAACGTGCGGATTACTCACTGTTTTCAACAAGCTGATCCAGGAGATTGTGGGCAGCAAGACGTTCAAGGGTCCAGGAACCCAGTCCAGATGTTACCCTACAGCAGCGCGCTAGCAAAGAGGAGACAAATGACATGTGTCAGGGCAGGTGGCCATGTTAGTGGGTATGCAATGTTCTCCCAACACTGAAGGACACCAGTGGGGTTCAGATGAGAAAGTGGGCAGAAAAGGAACACTCCCAAGGCAAGTGGTCTCCGAGCACCGTGCAGTCCTACAGCAGACAACCCCTCTGCCCTCAGTCTCGGGAGGGGCACCATCCCCCCCCCAACAGCTCCAGAGCAGCCTCTCCAGATCCCCCACAACACGGGGTCCTGGCTGCCAAGTGCTGTTGGAGGTCATTGGACCCATCCTGTCTCTACAGAGGAGAAAAATCTAGACTTCAAGAGGAGCTGCCTTGCCCAAAATTAGCAGCAAGTAATGGCAACACCAGGAATGGAATCACAGAATCAAGTCCATAAAGCTTAAATTTACCTGTAAATTACTTTCCTTAGTAAAACTCAGTTCCTAAATGTTACTCTTATTCTGTCTGGCTCTTAACTGATGAAATAAGACAGAGCAGCCTGCATTTCCAAATCTTAATCCTTCCCCTAAATTCTCCCCCCACCAATCCCCAAAGACTTCAACAGCCGAAGTGAAACTCCTGGTTTCCTTCAAAAACAAAACTGAAAAGAAAATCTTTCACATTTGAAAATGAGAAGCATAAAAACTTCATAAAAAAACCAAAAAATTTAACACCTAAAAAGTCTCAGTTTATGAGATATAAGGAACACAGAACCAAAACAAAAGCTCCTTTCCCAGACATGAGGTTTATAGACCCAAGAGACCAGAACCCACCCAGGAAATGCTCGGAGACTCTAAGGAGGGCTTTTCAAAAATGGGTGGGCTAAGACTGTTGTCAACGGTCATTTTGTTAAAATGATACGGATGCTCAAAATGCTAATTCTCTAGGAAAGGAGTCTGATTATGTTTTTAAATTAATCTTCGTCCAATTATATATTCAAACCATAATCATCTACATAGCTCTTTCCCTGGGGTTTGAGTTTCAGGTGACCCCGACAAGTCAATGTCTCCTTGGGCACATCACGCCTAACTCTGCAGACCTCATCCATAGAAAGAACACGACCGGGGTAAAACTCAGGCGTCCCTCAGCTAAAGAACTCAACAGTTCCCTCACCTTGCTGGAACAAAGCTGAGAGTATCTCGCGGTAAGTTAGCTCACACAAAACATAACCACTCCCCTAATGTGAAGAAGTGAATGTCCATCATTATAAATTCAAGTTGCCGTGTCTCTTAAGGAAATAACTAGGAAGTTGGTAATAACAATAGTTGTATTCTGTTTCTAGGGAGTGAGCATCCAGTGACACATCTGCCCCCACCCTCACTAAACGGCTATTTGGATGTGTTTCCCCAAAGGTCCATTATTTATAAGGCCAAAGTTAGGGTTTCTCTTACATCAAGTACTTAGAGAGTGAAGTCATTTGTTTTGAAACTACAGCAACCATCCCGATTTCCCCCCCATGTTGGCATTATTGTTAGTTACTCTGGGTCAAGAAACGGAGATGCAGGTTTCAGAGAACCTGGAAAGCCTGCTAGGCCACCCGCAGCATGGCCAAGAGTTCCACCCAGGACAATCCACGGTGTACCTTACTGCTCGTTTCCCTTTCAACAGTCAGGCACGCTCAGATGTACAAAGCCAACACAGGCACACAAGCAGGCCTAACAGATTTCAACGAGTCTCCCACAGCTCCAGCATTCTTTTAATAAACAAAAAACACAACCTACCATGATGGCTACATTATTACTTATCCTTACAGAGAAGGAGGGTCCACAAACTACTCTGCAACCATCACAGACTCTTCCACCCAAAACAACATGATGTATACAGTTCCAAAGAGTTCAGAAGCCACCTGAAGCTTCTCTCTATACATGTGGTTAAGGACCCCCGCTGAGTTAAAACTTTGTAAGAAGTCCCTTTTTCTAATTCGGAAAGAATTAGAAATTTCTAGAATTTCTAGAATTTGTAATTCTCTCCGAACTTTCTATGACCCCTTTGTAAGTGGGGGTGTGAATGACAACCCCATTTACAAAGTGATACGCGAGAGCAGGGACAACCGAGAAAATTGGCTTCTGGTACCATTTCTGGTGGAAAAAGTCGGACCCGCAGCCAGCAACGCTCACAACAGTCCCAGAGCCCTCTGCTCCCCTGGGGATCCTTTGCCGAGCAGTTTCAGCAGGAAGCTTCCCAAAGCTAGGTTTGTACTTGGTCATTGATTTTTCAAAACCAAGAATGAAATGAACATCAGGGAACAAAAACACACGGTATTTAGGAATGCATACATAGGTACTAACAATAAGAAAAGCAGGATTGGTCAAAACAGATGGTTAAGACCCTTGTCAACTCTGCGGTGATGGGGGATCCAGTACTGTATTTGTAACACTGATTTCTTAACCTGGTTGTGGGCTTCACAGACGTTCATTTTACTCTTCAAATTGTACCTAGACACGTTATATACTCTTCTATGGATATGTCACAAAGCAATATTTTTTTCTTTTTTGGGGAGAGTTGGGAGTCAGGTCAATGCCAAGGACTTCCAGCCCCCATTTAACACACGCCACTAAGCCTGTGGAATGAGGTCTGTGCTTGTCAAAGGGTGGGGCCCACAAAGGAACAGTTAAAATTCTGGCCCCAGGGGCACCATCTATAAATACATTTTCATTTTTAAATGTCCACGCCCTGAGACAGTCCTGTGCTCTGGGGCTGAGGCCACGCTGACCTCTGGTGCTGCCTGTCACTCTGGGAAAAGCTGGTGTTGGGTTTCTGCAAACCCAGTGGTCTTTCCTCTTACAGGCTCTGCAAGCCTATTTCCTGCGGCACATTGTGTTACCTTGAACCAGCTCAGTGAGTCTTCCTGATCAGCTGAGAGGGGAGTGAAGGCCCAGAGACTGCAGCATGTTTGGAGGAACACTTGAACACTCCCCTCCTCAGCTTGATTCAAAGGCCAGGGTTCCTTACTTGTTCTCCTCCAGGAGCCTCATCAACACTTGGCCTTCCTTGGGAGAATTCTGCTCATTCAGGGAGTGGTCAAGTGACCTGCTTATCAAAAAAAAAAAAAAAAAAAAATAGGTGAAGTGTCTGGAGTCAAGAGCAGTAGGGTCTCAATTCCTAGCCGTTTGCACACACTTACCAATATCATCTTGGCCAAATAAGGAGAGCATGCAATTCAGAAACGAGCCCTGTTTTGTAACAGACAAAGCGGTCACTTTTATTTTTTGGTTATAATAGCCAAACATTGGCATCAGACATTCAACGTTTTCCCTGCTTTTGGCCCACTTAGACTGATACCCTGGGTAGACACAGCGTAGCGTGCGCCTAATAAAGGAAATGCTGCAGTCCCTCACCTCCTAAGAATCTCTTCTCCTCGCTCACATCTGGTTTAAAAAAGCAAAGCAAAAACCCAAGTAAGAATACAGAACCCACTCTTGAACAGGTCAGTTTCTTTACAAGCACACATTCCACCGGATCCTGCCATATCTGGAACCCAAGACCGGCCCGGCTTTCCTGTGTGTGCAGTTTGAGAGTGTGTGTACGTGTGTGAGCATGCGAGTGCACGCACATACGTAACAAGCCCAACATTCTTCGTGATGGAGTCAAAACAATAGCTTCCAGGGAAACCATTGCTAAGAGTTCAGGAAAAGTTACGGCCTGCCAATTCCAGGAGGACAAAGGGTTTCAGCAACTAACAAGGGAACAAAATGATCTCATGCCCCTTTCCCACTGAGACTCTAAGTGGGATCCTTCTCCAACTCAGAGCGCTCACTTACAGGCACAGTCACTCTTTCCACCCACTGGGACCCACGGGGGAGGATAGCCAAACCAGGAAACAGATTCCAGAGGTAGCTTTTTGATGTGTAACCCAGACAATCTGCAGACAAGGCTCCTCAGCCAAGGAGGGGGGTGACACTCGCGGTGAGGAGCAAGACCCTGGCGTTAGTCACTACATCTAACAGCTCGTTTCCTTCAATCAAGGCCTGGGCCAGGACTGAAAGTAGACCCTCCAATGACAGCCCTGCATTTCTGGGGCGCTGGACTGTGCTCATGTGTAATTCCTAGTGACTTCCACATGCCTTGGAGAACACAGGCAGGAAAAGGCCACGCACCTTCAGGCCTCCTGGTGCCTCTCCCTGCATGCCCTGGGTGACAGGATGGCACACTGTCCTCAAGGGGTGGGTGGGAGGCATGCATGTAGCTCTGTTCCCATAGCCCTCACGTTGGCCCCTTTTATTACACACCCAGACGACAGGCACTGTGCTGAGCGCTAGGAGAAGGTGGGAGTTCCTTTTAAGGACAAAAAGTTTTAAAGATTCTTCCCTGCAAATGCCCACACACACACACACACACACACACACACACACAGCACACAGCACACTAGTAGCTGTACTTCTGGTATCCTTGGAGATAGGAGATTAAGACAAAAATGCTCTAAAATAAATTTTTAATTAACCCCACTATCTCCTACATACATTTTTAAAATAGCGAAGTAACTCCAGGACAGTTTTATTCCATAGGCAATACTTGACACACAAGGATTAAGGATCCCTTGACCAACTCCCACACACAACAGCCTGTGTTCTGCCCCAAACTAGGATTGGGGTAGCAGTTGGGGGATAAAAATGACCCCCCAAAAAAAGCCCCAAAATACTGGCCATACTTCAAGGCTAAGCTGTTGGAAAAAACTTTAGTTACCGTGTGCAGGTAGGAAACATTTTTTAAATAAGCCACAACCTGCATCATCTCCCACAGCTGGAAGTCTTGTCTAGCGTCCCATCCCAGCCAGAGCCCCCTCTTTCCTGTAATTACCTGCACAGGTTTTGGGAAATCCCCACCAGCGCACTTTTCATACTGTTCTAGAATTCTAAACCTCTCTTCTCTCCTGTCTCAGCCTGGAGCTCCAACAGAGCAAGGACTGCCCTTTCCTGGAGGCATCCCTAGCACCTTGCACAGGGCACCCAGAAGGCTCAGAGCAAGAGAACAGTGAAAAGAGGGAGTAAGGATTCTTTACGGAGGACTTTGCAGATAACTGACATGAGTAAGAGTTTGGGGAGAAAGAAGAGTATGACTGGACCTCTTCCGAGTACAGCATAACTCAGTGATTCTACATACATGTTTGAAAACTTACAACTGTAATAAAGATACAAGAAAAAAAAAAAATCAACAGTCTTCCCAAAGGCCCAGGCTACGTGAGCAGCCTGGCTTCCCCATCAATCAGTCTGACAGCAGCAGAAAGACCCAAATTAAACTCAAAGGTGTTCATTTTCTTCTTTCCCGTGCCTCTGTTCTGCCTTCTCTAGATCCTTTCCCCTTTCTCCCCTGGGTATGTTCTCCACCACATTCAGGGTACAGCTCAAATTTCTCCCCTTGGGGTAGGAAGGGATAGGCCCTGCACAATCAGACCCCTACCCTATTTCCCCTGACTCAGCCCCTTCCCACAGACACACATACACAGACATGCCTCCATAAACCACAAACCAAGCTCCAGAGTATATTTGGGATTCTCCCCACCCCACCACTTCCTTCCACTCACCCACTTCGGGGTCTGTGCCCAAGTCACACTCCTTCCAGGAAAGCCCAGCCAGCCACACCAGATATAAATCTACGTTCCCCGAAAGTCCAGCTCCCATTCCCACCCAGCCTCTAAGATAACCCCTCTGAAGCTCCCAACCCAAAGGACTCTTTCCTTCCCCTACATGCCCTAGGCTTTTGTCTCACTATGGGAGACCTCACACCAGAGTTACCTTCTGGGTGCCTTTCACCTCCCTGAGAGTCCCTGACAGGCCAGGAAGACACCACCTTTACCTTTGTGCCCTACAGAGCATCCAACATAAACCTTGGCCAACCATGAGGACTCAGTTACCTATGAAGTGACTATGCCTTAGTGTTTTAAGGGTTCTTGTGGGTCACTCTCAGGGTGCCCATTTTGGAATCAAACCAAGCACACGGACAACCTGAACAAGGGAATAGGTTTTTGGGTTTTTCTTTTTTCTTTTTTAAGGGTTTTCACACACACACACACACACACACACAGCACTAACACAAGTTTTCAATCACATCAGTCCACCCCATTCAGGCTCTATTTCCCCAAGGACTGAACACCCAACTTCCTCTACAAACCCTGTGTTCCTCCCAGACCTACTCAGAAAGTATGTGACTTTGGAATACACAGGCACACTTTTCTTTACGATGGGACACAGCTTCTGGGTAAGCAGCATTGTTAAAACAACCATTTATACATTCACTCTGTAGCCATGGATTTCTTGGGACAGATCGACCTCCACATTTTTTCTTCTAATTCATTGGGTGTGTCCTGTGGGTCTAGAATTTAGACCATCCCCTTGGTCCTAAAATGCACGTGCTTATGAACAGATAGAAATGTCCATGTTATTAATGCTCATCCCAGATGGGAAGCCTGCTTACATGCTCCGAGTAAAATAAGGAAGCAATACAGGACCCCAGTCAAGAAGCCTCTGGAATCTTTTTCCAAACACAAATGTTTCTCATTTGGTCCAGGCTCTGTTTCAATTACATGCCAAGAGAAGACAAAGAAAAACCCCACTACCACCCACTCCTGCCTTCATGAAGACATTATAAATTATCTTTATGACGTCACATAGTAAAGTTGCCTCACATAAAGTAATGTTGACAATGGTTACGGGAGCAGTTTTATTCAACAACTGCTTTATTTGTAGGTGTTCTTCATTCCTAGGTGTCTGCCAGGCACCCGCCTTATTGCTCTCCAGAAACTAGACAGCACAGGGATGTGGGTCCCGCCTAAAGCCTGACGTTAATTTCTAAAGAATGGTCCTGACCATCAACATCAAAAAATAATTCCTTTGTAATATTAAATAACTTCAGAAACAAAAAATGACTGGATGGAGTGTCTTAGTCTTCTAACTTTCCCCAGCTAATTTCCCCTGTCGGTAGTTTTCACTTTCAACATTGACTCCAAGGCCAACCTCACTGTTGCCATTTCAAATAGATTTGTAACAGCATGCTGCCTCCTCTGGCACATTTTGTAGATTAAGTCAACTCCAGGTAACATGTTTAAATCCTCAGTGTCCCACAACAGCACTAGGCCCATCCCCTTTTCAGTGTTGGTTATAGGCTAATGCAAGCCAAAAGCTTTCCCATTTAAGCCAAAAGGAATGAAGGTAAACTTTGAAGTACCTGAACTCTTAGAGGCTAGACAACCTTTATTATCGCGACCCCTTTTCCCTAAGGTCCTCTGTTGTTGAGCATGTGAACTGACCCTAGATTCTACACCGAAGATTTTTTTTTATTCCACCAGAAATTTTACATGTAGAAGTAATTTTGGAGATCCCTGGGCCCATGACGTAGCAAACTCTGCCAGAATTTCAACAAAATGGGGGGGGGGGGGGCAGGGAAGCACCTGGCGTGGAGAAGAAATTCATGGCAAGCATGAGATTTCCTTCATTTATTGAGTTCAATGTTCTAGCTTAAATTCAGATCATACAAATTTTGCACTTATTCAATACGTGCGTGCTTGATTTCATTACAAAGTAACCTTGTGTGTTCCAAATTTCCTGAGCAAAATTAGGGCTCCTGTGGGAGTCTTAGGTTTATCCTGTGCTCTCATATACCCTGCTTCACCATCCAGGATTTCACCCCCATCCAGGAAGCAGGAGACTTGACTTGCCCTTCCTTCTGAGGCTAAGGAACCTACTGCCCAAATGTTTGATGACTCGACCAAAAGAGTGGAAGGCAGGCAGGCCCAGGTACAGTACCCAGGTCTCCGGGCTCTCGGTGGGCACGCTCTCTTCACACCCACTGACTCACAGCAACTCCTGAATTCATAAAGTTATGGTCTACTTCAATTTCTGCCCCGACATCTGCTCTGCATTTAGAGAAGTTGGTAAGTGTTCTCTTCTAAGCTTACCCCAAGGTTTGCAAAACAGGAGACAAATCCATCACCATTCACAGACTGCCAAAATCTCCTTCACCTTCAGAGCATTTTGACTTCTCCCCTACTCACGACGCACATTGTCCCCATGGACAACCATCAGCTAAAATCAAAAGTACAAGCTGCTTAGTGGAGACAAGCCCTCTGTGTCCAAAATCTAAGGAGAAAACCGCAATCAAATCTGCTCAAGGGAAAACGGTCATCCCAAACACAATGCAATTCAGTTCAGAACTGTGTTTATCACTTTCTTGTAAATGGCCTTTGAGCCAGTTTTATATCTTGTAAAAGCTCTAGTAAACACTATTTTGGCTGTGTAGTCCACATTTCAAAGCAAAAAAGGACAGGGTTCAAGCTATCTAAGAGTTGTGTTTATGAATTCCCAGGGTCATCATCTACAACTGAAATACTGGTGGTCAACTGGGAAGATTTCTCCCAACAGGGGATATTTGGCAATGTCTGGAGACATTTTTGGCTGTCACAACCGAAGGTGGGGTGGCAAGGTAGGCTACTGGCATCTAGTGGGTAGAGGCCATGGATGGTGCAAAACATCCTGTGACACACAAGGCAGCCTCCACAACAGAACCATCCGACCCAAATGCCAAAGGCATGGAGGCTCAGAACCCTTATTAAAATACAGGAAGCAGGAAGAACACTCAGGCAAAGTCCTAAGTCCCAATTTTCCCCTGGTGAGCTGCTTGGTCTCAACACAGCACCTGAATTCGTAGGTCTCCGGTTCATTGTCAATGTTGGCCCGTTTCAGAAATTTTGCAATCTCTAAACTGGATTCAACCATTACTTCTCAAAGCCTTCCAGTATGGCAGTTCAAGCCTGGAGCTACTTATTGTCTCTTACTCTAACACCTTTGATCAGAGGCATTTCCCCACCAGTCTTCTCTCAGCCCTAGCTCATTTCCATGAAGAAGCAATTCTGAAGGAAGGAAGCATTCCAGGAGGAGCAATGCTGAAAACAACTCGTTTCCCTGTATCACCACCACCCACCAAAGAAGTCCCTGGTGACCTTCCAGTTCACAGAAATGAAAAGCAGAGAGTTCCTGGACATGAGGAGCTCCTTCCAACTCTAAAATGATTCTTTGCAGTCAACAAATGAAGGACCAGTATGGCAACTTCATTTCGAATTCTATATTCTGCTTTGCAAAAATGCGTAAGCAACAAACTGAGACAGCTTTACAATAAAATTAGAAGGAAATGACATGGGTACAACTGCACTCAATGATGTACATGGTTTTTGCATTTTCATAATGCTTGGCAACCATAAATCAGCCTGCCACCCCAACTTAGGGGACAGACTCAGTATCAAGTCATTGTTTTATGGATGGAAAAAAATACCACCTTGCCATTCCCAAAACCTTGTCTACTGACTCTAGCTGAATGCACACCTCCCATGAAAGAAACCAGATTAACCGAGAGGCTGGGCCTCTCCACATACTACCTAACGGCCTCTAGAACCAAAGAACACAGAAGTTGTTGTCCAAGTAAAATTCTCGCTTTCATAAAGAGAAATTTAACTTGTCTGATGTGGGGAGAGGATTAACACCTTTAACTCTCTAAGTTCATCATTGTGCATGTGTTCCTCAGACAGTCCACGACAGGGAACCACCCACCCAGTCATGCTGCACAGGGATCCTACTGTCCCCATCATGCACAAGTCCAAGGGTTCCCTAGATCCCAAGCTGGGACAGAGTAGTGGGCTAACCGGAAAAGTGGGAGAAGACATCCAGAAGAGGACCCAAGAGCGAAGCTGAACTTCTAAGTCTAAAAGGCACACAGCCCAGGAGCTAAAGTGTTTAACACATTTCATTCGCTTTGAACAAAAACAAAAACCACTCACCACGAATTTCCTAGTACATCCATCATCCATAAACCAAATGAGAGAGGTAATCCAAAGACTGTGGGGCGGGGGGGTGGGGAGACCAGTGAAAACACCACAGGTGGCAACAGAGGGTTAATGTCCCAGAGCAAGGCTTCCTCCCAGCAAGCACAAATCCGAAATCATAATAAAAATGCTGAAGGACTTAGTCACAAGCCTTCCCCTCAGCCATCAGAAGGAATGGCAAAAATGCTGAGTGAATGCTCTGAGCCAGAACGATTCCTTTTTCCTTCTAACTGTGCAAAGAATTTGCATTTAAAATGAGCATTTCATCAGACCTTCCAAGAATGCTTGATATTTGGCTGCTACCAAGAATAAAAGTGATCCTCCACAACCCCAAGTTTCTAATTATTTACTCGCAGCCCAAGCATCTGGGTTCCTAGTAGACTGAGGAAGGCTTGCAGCTAAACACATCTTCCAAGTCAGACAGAACTTCAGATACAGTCCCATCACATGGACAAAAATATGGATACAAAGGTTAACTTCCCGATGACTAAACTCTCCATGAAGCTAACTTTACTTTCTATATAGTTTCACATTTATAAGGAAAGTAGTATCAGGAAATGAAGATTGGTTCTAAGAACGCAAAAGACAATCCTTAGGAACGTTCAACACTTCTTGTTCAACAACCAAGGGTTGTGAGTCAACTAGGAGAGGCACTGGGTGCTGGAGCACAAGTGAAGCATGGAGCCCAATGGCAGGAAAAGCCCGGACAGCCCCCCAGCCAGGAAGACCACTGCCTCTACTCACCAGATCAGTCCATCACTAGCACTGCTTCTCAGCAACCATATCCGAAAAACAGAGCTGTCATTTGTTTTGAAGGAAGGAAGGTGGAAGGGAAGAGAGGATTCAGGGGGCAACACCAGCGAGTACCTCCTTATCCCTGAGCCACCAGAGGTGGGGTTAGAAAGAGGGGAAGTCAGTGGGTGGCTTTAGCCTTGCTCCCTAAGAGGAACAGTTTTCAGTAGTTTATTAAATACAGCAGAGCCTTTTATCTTTTTTTTTTTTTTACTATTAACACTGGAGGGTGGAAAGAGGATACAAAAACATCAATGAAAGTTCAGAAAAGGGTTACCAGAGCCATGGGGCTAGGGGAGAGGCAGGAGGCACCCCTATTCTGAAGGGGTATAAATACCCCCAACCAGCCACAGGGCCCATGGCCACCGCCAACGGCCCAACTGTACAACAAAAAGGCAATTCTTGGGAGTCTCAAGTTGTTTTAGTGTCTCCTTCCACATCCTCCTCCTGACTACGGGGGTGGCTGCTCTGCGGTCAGGATAGCTTCTCACCAGAGCTCGATTTCCTAACAAGGGCATTTCAATTAAAGATGAGACACAATGCAATAGGGAAAGAGAAATCCGAGGATGCAGTCCAGCCTGCAGCCTCCATGTGGTTCCCATTCCCACCGAAGTCTTGCACCAAGCTGGCTTTGTGTTTTTCAGTCCTAAAAGGGAGGCGCAGACCAGACGGCAAAGCCACACCCCCAGCTCTAGGCCATTTCCTCCTGCTCCTCTCTCATTCTTCAGCTGACAGCACTACCCTACCCTCCTCCTAAACACAGCAGCCCCTCTGGCCCTGTGGACCTACTTCCCTGCATCCCTGAGATGGGACACCTCTCCAACATCCATGCCTGGAAACCCCCAGGCTAGGAATCTCCACCCTCAGGGTCCAGAAAGGGGGAGTCACCGGCTCCACACCAGGAAGCCAACGGTAGTGGCAGATTCTGAAACAGACGCCCCTAACACACGGAGCAACCAGCCAACTCCCTGGTTTACCGTAACCACCTGCCCACAGGCCTCTGTGGAGGATGAAGTCAAGGGAGGACTGGCTGTGGACTGCACCGAGCCTAAGAGCAGTACCTGCCACCTGGCCCTCTCCTTCCGTAAAACCATACTGTGCTCCTTCCGTGATTTGTTTACAAAACACCCCTCCTCCCTGACTCCTACAAAGCAAAGCGCCCTACACCATTACTTCGTGAGCTCAGAGAGTCTAGCCAGCACTCGTACTTTCCCGCTTCGGTGTTGTCCAGCTCAGTCCTGGGCCAGCAGCAATCTCCATCAGAGCTTCTAATTACCTCTAATACATGTCCCTCTGTTGTAAATCAATTTCAAAGGGTAGTCAAGGCTCAAGGAATAGTGGAAAGGTAGAGTTACCAATTTAAATACCTCACCTTTTTTGAATAACACACATTCATATTTTGGTACCCTATTATTTTTCTGGCCTGTAAGGTAGAAAGAGCAATTAAATGAGGTGTTTTGTTTTGTTTTGTTTTTTTAACCGGACCCACTGCTTGCCAAATGTAGCTGTTCCAGGTGACCATGTGAGTTAGCAGACTCTGAATGGTGGTTTAACTGCCATTGCCTCCCATCACATCCCCTGTCACCAGGGAGAGGGAGCAGGAGTGGAGAAGAAAGAAGAAATGCCCCAGGCTGAGCAGATCTGGATGCCTGAGACAACCACTGGACCCTGCACCAACCTCACATTTTTTTTAAAGGTTTGAGAGAGAGAGAGAGAGAGAGAGAGAGCGCGCGCATGTGTGTGAGGGAGGGTGGAGAATGGCAGAGGAAGAATCCCAAGCAGACTCCCTATCAAGCACGGAGTGCAACATGGGGCTCGATCCCAGGACCCCGAGAGTATAATCTGAGCTGAAATCAAGAGCTGGATGCTTAAACTGAGCCACCCAAGTGCCCCTCAACCCCACATTTCTTATTTGTATTACAACCCTTCCCCCACATTGAGGTTTCAGAAACATTTCACAAATGGTGCAGAAAAACCAGGACCAACCAGACACGTCTCCTTTGGTGATCAGAGTGTCCCTTCTCACTACACCCAACTCAGAAGGAGAAATGACACGCACACAAGGACCCCCAACGTGAAAGACTGCAAACTTGCCATTTCTAATACCCATCTCAAGGAATTAGGGGAGAGGCGGATGGATGACCCTGCCTGATCCTCAGCACACAGAGAAACCGGAGAAAGGCCTGGGCACAAAAGCAAGCTTTGTCCCCACTCGCCATCCCTACGCAAGCCCTCGCTCCGAGGACGATGCCAGCACGGCCACGGCAGGGCTGCTCCGGGAGCCCGCAGCCAATAAAGGGTCCATTGTTGTCTCCTCTGAATCTCTGCAAATCCCAAGAAGGGGAAGCCAAGGCCCAACAACTGTTGGTGAGGAAGAGTGAGTCAGACCTGACTGTCCCATCACCATCATTTAAGGAAAGGGGTTTTTTTTTGTTTGTTTTCCCCAGCTTTCTGGCAGATCTGCTTCCAAGCTATGGCTACTCATACCAGGACAGGTAGCTCAAGTCGTTACAAGCCACACAAAAGAAAACTACCCCAATTTGTCCTGGGTGCTCCAGGCAGGAGATGACAAATGAGAGGCCCACCTATAGCCAAGCAGCAAAGGAGGCAAAATAGGACTTGGCCACCCTCCCTGGGCTCCTCTACCTGGCAGCTTGTCCCCACAAACATGCAAGCAAGCACTTGCCCGGTCACACTGCCACACACCTCCCCTTTGTCAAGGACCTCAGCTTGTCAGGGCTTTGTAATGGAGGGAGAAATGGTAGAAAGCACCAACACAGCCCAGGAGGCCTCCTGCCCCTCCATATTCTGGTACACCTTGTTCAAAGCAGGAACTCTCCCTACGTGGGGCCACCCTCCCAGGGAGGCAGCTCATTTGAAGAGGCTCTTCGGCCAGTAAGGCCTGACCCCTGAGGAAGAGGGGGGGCCCAGCACCTCCGTGGTCACCCGCCTCTGCCTTAGAAGAATGGGCAGCTCAAAAATCTCCAGGAAACCCCAAGGAGATCCCCCTTCACTCCACTACAGCACACGGGCAAGCTCAACAGCATTAGCAGGCTTCCAGCAGTCTGTAAGGCACGATGTCCTACTGCTTAAGACCTCTCCCACCCCGAATCCCCATCCCACAGCTTTGGGGCCTAATGCTAGCACATCAAGAAACCCTGTCTGCATGCTGTCCTGCAGCAGAGAAGCAAGAAAAGGCAGAGCTAGGGAGAACCTGGTCAGGGAGGCACAAACACAGAGGGTAGCAAGCCCTAGGAACAGAAATGGCCACAAGTATCCATACTTCCCTTCTCCCAGGGCGATCAGAGCCTCCGAAGGCATACTGACTATGTGATAAGCCCTCGTTCCCATCCCCATCCACTGGGAATCTAAAATTAGCCAGAAAAAGCATGTATTCAGCCCTGTGTCTCCTATGCTGCACCTGATAAGTGTCACTACCTCCTCTGGCAGTAACTTGTCTTGGGGAGTGCTATAAATACCACCTAAGCCTACCCAATGTGAATTATGAATACCAGGAATAGTTTCAGGGTTTCCAGGCACTGGCTGTGTGACAGGGGTGTCAAATTCAAAGTCGTCTATGCAAGACGCCGACCCAGAGAACACTCCAATCCCTGGGGCCCAGCCCCACATTCTGAGCTGTGGGGAGTATCTACCCACTCGAGAGCACATCTGCCTCCTGTGTGGCTGGGGCTGCTCCCACTGCAGCTCGGGAAACCCAGCAGATGCTCGTGGCCTCTCGTCACATGGCTAGGAAGTCTGACGTCCTAGAACGTAGTCAATTTCAAGTTACCGAAAAGGACAGTAGGGTGTCAGCCTTCCTGGATATTTAGAGCTCATTCAGAGCTTTCAAGGGAGAAGGCTCTTGGAAACAGAAGCCTGGAGGGGAAGCAGACACCGACTGGATGATCCCAGGCTATTATCGGTCTCCCTTGGAGCTCGCATCCAGAGAGTGTTTGATTAGATGTTTGTGCAATCATCTTCAGTGTTTTGCATTTCAGAGGTTCATAACTGCAGAATCCTAAGCCCCAGGAGCTGGGCTGGTGACACAGTTACAGCTAAGGGAGCTCCCCAAAGAGCAGATAGCCAACAAGGACCCCGTGGGCCTGGGTGCGGAATAAAGCCCTCAGTGCAGGGGGCAGGGGAGGGAGGGGAGTGGGCTTGGGGGACAGAAGCCTGGGGAATGTAGACACATGCAGGAGACAGGAGGGTTGGCCAAGAAGAAAAGGTCCCGGGAGAAGGCAGGTCACGGGAGTAAGGTGTTCTAAAGGCAAAAAAGGAGAGGGTGTTACGAAAAAAGGAGGGTGAACAGCAAAACGTGAAGGGCAGCCGGAGATCAAGCTGTGAGATTTGGTCACCGAAGGGTTGTTGGAGGCCTTCCAGGCGACTGTTCTGGTGCAATGCTAACCGTAGAGGTTCAAGAGTGGGGCAAGAGGCAGAGATTCATCTTTTTGGAAGTGACCAACCAACCTGGCACTAGTCAAGTTGTAAAAGTGAAATTAAAAAAATGAAGCCTACTTCATCATTTCACAGCCCCCTCCCCTTTTAACAACCTGTGCCCTCCCACCTTCTGGTCCTTGTTCCTTCATCTCTGCCACCCAGAATGCCCTCTTCTGGTTTCTGACATCTGACACCACTCCAGGCTCAGCTGAAGCCGCACTTCCATGAACCCCTCTGCGCTCCTCAGGCCCCCTCACTCTGCCTTCCTGCTGGGTAGTCTTCCCTGACCTCCCAATTGTAGGGATTGGTCTCCCCGTCTCATCAAAGACCTCTGCGGGCAGACTCCAGGTTCTCAATGTTTCTGTATTTCTCTCAGCAGGTGCCACATCCCTTTGCCCATGACAGCCCCTCCAAGAAGAGCAGCAAATACAACTGTTTTCTTTAAAACCAGTTATTTGTCTCTCTCCTTTGCTCAAATTCTTTGTGCTTAGTAACAGACATAACTGCCCACACATTATCCCCAATGTCAACGATTTCCCCAGCATGTTTGATGCTGTCAGCCCCTCAGGAAGAGCAGAAGCAGGAAATCAATCTGTCTACAGGGAATGCAGGGTGGGGAGAGGGAGAAAACAAGATGCTACCATCTATCTCTCCTCCACACCCCCACCTCCATCCCACATGGTTAGAGAAAGGCAGGGCCTTAGGAAGAATGCTCTACAAGCCATCTCCTCAGACCTTTATCTCAAGGAGTTCAGTCTTTACTCTCGCTCTTAAATGCTGAATAAAGGAAACCAGCCTTCTAGGATCTGAGCCAAACTAAGGAGCTGGATCTCAGTGCTTCAGAACACAACATCTGCTCCTGCCCCAGCCCTGGCCTCCCAGTTCAAGCTCAAGTCCTACAGAGTTACGGCAGAAGGACACCAGTGGAGGTGGTGGTGTAGACCTGGCCCCCAACTTCTTAAGTATTCACTCTGAGGCTCCTGCCTCACGGCCCACCCAAAACAACCAGACCTAAGGATGATCCCATACCCCATGAAGGTGTCCCTGGCTGTTTCCAAGTCCTCCCTGGGGCACCTGGCCAGAGAATGAGGAGCCCTAAAGGCCCCCAGGTGCCCATCAGCACAGCCAACCAGCTTGCTCCAGTAAGCCTGGAAGCTGGCAGCACCACACATTAAAATGTCAGGGCGTCCCCAGTACATGCAGGCAGCAGTTGAAGCCCACTTTTTGGGGTCCCAGAGGCTTCCCTTCTTCCTTCTATTTCTGCCTCCTCCTCGCACAAATGTTTGCTTGAGGACGGCTCTATCAACTGACCTCAGTGGAAAGGAAACGTCCGGAGTACAATCAGGGTTGAGTCATTAAAGATCACATAGTCCCTTGGGGAAGAAAGAGGCCAAAATGAGCCACAAACTGCTAGGGCTTCAAAACTCCAAAATAAATCGTGTGTGTCTTTGCTGTGAACAGAGTAACTGGTACACCCGTGTCCTTGGAGCCTCAGGAGACTCCTTCGGCAGGCAGCCCCCTTGGCTCTCCCACAGGCCGCCGGGGACCAGGGACTCCATCTGCAGGTGGGCCTGGCCTCTGGAGAACAGAGCCAAACACCAATTTTCTCCACCCACCCACCAGCAGCTACAGGAAGGGCTCACACTGTTTGCAAACCCTGAAAACTATTATTTTCTCTCCTCCAAAACACTGAGGGGAAAAAAGCCAGCCAGCCCCAGGAACCCAAATCCAAGGGGGAGGGCAAGTGAAAACAGCCACACAGAGAACAGAGAAGGAACGATTCAGCGTCAGCCTGACTTACTCAAGGCAAACACTCACCATCAGTTGCATTTTTGTTGAATTCACACTTGGAAGGCTGATTCAAAGTACCACCAAAGAGAATAAATCTGAGGGCCATTCGCTATTGAACAGGAAGGGACAAGAGGGACACTACGCATCAAGTTTCGATTTTTCCACACTACATGAAACCACTCCACCACAGCCGGCTCTGTCAGTCCACAAGACACACTGCGGCCAGGGCAGACACACAGCTTGGCTCCGAGGAACCCCTCAAATACTCCCCCTGGACCCGTGCTAGCAGGTATCCCAGCACCTGCACAGGAGTAAGTACCCTAAGACTAGGGCTCCTACTTTTGGCACCTGCCATGTGCAGATCATGTTTTGACCAGCAGGTAAGTACTGCCTGCATCTGCAGACATAACTGACAGAAGTCTATGCAATTACTTTAAAATACAACTCTTGGGATCCAAGTGTTTTAACATTCTACCACAAGCCAAGTCACCTCTCTCTCTCAACCTGCCATCAAAACCACCCATCTTCTGAGATCTTTGTAGCCAACTAGATGGCCTTTCACCGATGAGCCACTTAGCGTTCACTGGGTTGCCCAGATTTTAGCCAATAAAGATACCAGATACCTCGTTAATTTTCTACCACAGAGAAACCACAAGTAATTTATACCCCCACCCCCACGCAATATATGGGACATATGTAACTAAATGCTTTTTTCTGTTTATCTGAGATTTACATTCAACTGGGAAGCCTGTATTTTATCTGGCAACCTCAGTTCAACATTCTAGAGAAAACACGGAAGCCTGAGAACAGCTGGAAGCAAATTTTGGGAGACCCCAGCTGTCGGCTCATTCCACACAGAGGACCAGCTGCAGCAGAACACTGGCCTTGCCACTCTGGACAAGCACAGGCAGAGGGAGGGGAGGACTGCCCTCACGGAAGAGAAAAGCCCATTCTCTACTTTACTCGGAGGGCTTACTTAAAATACCAAGAAAAAATGTCGACTTAAAAACACAAGCCAGACACAAAAGGACAAATATTTTATAATTCCTCTTCATGAGGTACAGAATCCACACATTCATAGCAACAGAGAGCAGAATGGTGTTTCCCAGGGCCCGGGGCAGGGGAATAAGGAGTTAGCACACGGTACGCAGTATGGAGTTTCAGTTTGGGATGATGAAAAGGTTCTGGCAACGGAGAGCGTGACGGGTGCCCAACCATGGGAATGCACTTCATGGCTCAAGCACCACATTCTATGTTATGTATATTTTACCACTTTTATTTCCTTCAATTTTCTTCTAGCCAATTTTCTTCCCATTTGCAGTTTCGCTAGGTTTTTCCCTCTCATAGATCTGATTCATCTCTAACTTCACGGAACAGGTATCTGCTGCTAAGAATCTTACTGTTTCTGAGGAAACACACCTGTGAGACACAGATGGAAAGGAGACCAGGAGGGAACACGCTTGTTGCTTGGAGGCTGGTGCGTGCGACCACCTGGTCCCACCCACCCAGGCCTCGGAGGGCCCTGCAGAAGCACCCCTCATCCCACACTTTTCCTTCTCCCTCTGTGTGTTCTAAGGACCCATCACCATCTGAGGCTCAGGCTTCAACATACCCTAGAAACCTTCCAGTAACAGAGCCCAGAAGAGTCGACAGCGCTCACCTCCACAGGCGTCAGGAAGGTCTGTGGGGCTGGGCGAAGCTAAGGTTCACAGCCCCACACCATCTTTGACATCGGAACAAAGAAGCAACCAGGCCTTAGGACCCAGAACTGATCTTCAAACAAATAAAAAAGCACAACCATGGATGAAAAACAATGCAAGGAGAAGAAAGTTCCATGTCTCAGACACCAAGACTGAGTTCTTCCGCACTCACTCCCACAGTGATACCACCCCCCACCCCCACCCCACCCCCACACACAGACTCTGGAGGATCCAGACCAGGGGTCCCGTCAAACACATATCTGACCTCAAGTTGCTGATCACCTGCCTTGGCCAGGACGGCGGGGGGTGTTGACTCAAAACAAGATTTGAGAATTTCATATATTGTTCTGGAATGTACAAGTAGAAACAAAAACACAAGCAGAGTCAAGGGGTAGAAAGTATGGAGGAAGCCCACACACCTTTGAAAGGGTCCCAGGACTAGTTGGAAGCAGCAGCAAAGGTTCCCTGGCTCAGCACTGGTCAATCCGTGGACCCGCTATCAGCACTGTGTAGACAACTCTTCTTAAGAACCCAGATTCTGGGGCACCTGGGTGGCTCAGATGGTGAAACGTCTGCCTTCGCCTCAGGTCACGATCCCAGGATGCTGGGATCCAGCTCTGCCTAGGGCTCCCTGCTCAGTGGGGAGTCTGCTTCTCCCTCTCCCTCTGCTGCTACCCCCGCTCGTGTGTTCTCGTTCTCTCTCTCTCTAAAAAAAAAAAAAAAAAAAAAAACTTCAGGGGGAAAAAAAATCCAGATTCTCCTCAGCCCTTACTCGCCCACCTTGCCCTGGCCTAACCACATGGCTAAATGGGCACAATTACCCCTCACAGACATCCGGCAGAGGCAGGACGGGATACAACAGGCTCAGGGTGTCAGAAGGGTAGTCTGAACAGAAATGTTCTAACCTTGAGTGTCTCAGAATCGTACCAATGATTCCCATTCCCATCCTGATTCCACTCGTGGCTTGCAGTGGGGCTCAGCCATCATCAGGTTTAGCAAGAACCCCAGGCCATGCTAAAGGAAGACATCCTCACACCACATCTAACACACTGAGAAGAAATATTTGAGCCTAAAAGGATAAAAATGTCATGAAGACTTTGTGATGATGTAGGGGAATGCTCACAAAATAATGTTAGGTGGAGAAAAAGCTGAATTCCCAACTATCTATTCTGTAGGGGTCTATCTATGCTATTTATACACAAACTGAACTTGCTCCCAAGTTCACCATAAAATCTGCCTGTATACACAGTGATCTGGATCCTACCAACTTCTGAACTGGCCTGTTCATCAGCCGCAGTACACCTGAGTGATGCCATTACCTGCCTCCTCTCCAGCTGAGAGTAGGATCTGCTATTTAAGGGAAGTGAGCGGTTGGTAAGGAGAAGAACTTTCCAGTCAAGGGGACTTTTCTGAGTAAAAGCTGAAGGGTGAGGATTCCCAGGACACGTTGAGAGGTCAGCTGGGAAGCTGGCTGGCAAGAGCAGAGATTCTACCAGACACAGTGGAAGACAACAGTTAGCAAGGGGACTCAGGGTCCAGATACAGAAGCACCCGGGGCCACTGAAGGTTTATGGGCAGCAGCACACAATTTAACTGTGTGGCAAAATTTGACAAGGAACCCAATCTTCTCACTACCAGGACAGAGGAAACTGCAAGTAGGAAGCAAAGGTGGGAGAAGTGTTTAAAGAAAATAAAGACAGAAAACCATGGAATGACGCACGTTTGATTGTGAATGCTAAGCCTAGAAAATACACGTTTATGACTTTCTCTTGTGCTTTCTATGCACAGTTCTGGCCAAGGTTTCGTTGTTTTTGTTTTTAAAGAAAATTTGGCACTCCAGGGCCAGTGGCTCTCAGCAGTGGACTGGTCCCCATAGAGCAGGTGCTGTGATTTCTAAACTCCCTTGCCTTCTGCCAGCTCACCTTCTTTCTGGCTGATCAAGCACCTTCTTCAGGCCCCAGGCTCCTGGCGGGGGAAGGAGCAAGGAGGAGGAAGAATGTCAGCATCAGGACTAAACTCTGGCGCAGACCATCCTTCAGAAGCAAAGGATTCAGTTATAGCTAAGACTTTCTTAGAGCCCTTAAGAGAAACCACAGCACCAGGCACCCCCGCACTCATCACCCACCATCCCTCTGGGGCCCTCCTTTAAGAGGTGGTCTATCTCTAAGGCTTCTCTTGATAAGCTAAGCCACTTCATTTCAAGCCTTGAAAACTAATGCTCTGTGACACTCCATTTTTCCTACTGCCATACAGTTTAATACCCAGCATTCAGTATTTTATATTAAAATCGGTTATCATTTTTGCTACACATCAAGAGCCAATTTCCCCTAAAACTGCGAAACTGAGATACCACCAAGGAATATAAAAAGAGTAAGAAGCCAGCTGCCCTGCAAAACTATACTAATAATGCCCTCTCCCCCTCGGGGGGAAGAAAGCAGCCCCCTAGACAACTAAAAGGAATTGTAAGATGGAGTATTCTCTTTCTCATCTGCAAATAGGATACATTGCATTTTGACATTTTAAATTAGGTCAGTACTTGGGTTCTGGTGTTGGGCTTTTCAAGTACTTCCTTGCTTCAGATTTGGGATAACAGAGTGGTAAGTCTAGAGACCCCTTCCTAAATTATCATTCCTAACATCCAAAGCTTATTTCTCTTATTTTCTCCGTTAAATACCTATGCTGCCCTTTAAAAACTAAAAAGCATCTCTGATTAAAAATAAGCTGCACCATGTGATTGAAACATAAGTGTCTTTTCCTGCCATGCATCTCAAGCGTCCTAGCCCTTCATCACAAGTAACCAACCTGTCAGCTCTCTGTAACGCATTTTTCCGCATGGGTTTTGTAAGAGCTACATGACTGAGGGCTCTGAAGGGAAGAGCAAACCCCCACAGGATAAACTGAATGAAGAGACCAGGCCCCTTCTAACCTGCCGAGGGGAAGCCTGATTTTTCCCTCCCCAGATGGCTCTATGAAGACCACGCATTTCGAGAACCCCATTTGCAACACAGTGATCCAATTCAGGAACTCCTAGCTAATTCTACAAAGACCGGGATGCAGTTGTTTGAGGAAAGCTATATGAAATTTGGGCTTACAAATGGGAACTGTTAATTTGCACTGCTGTGGGCCTGGAGTCCACAGCACGCAGATCTCCCAAGCCTTCCCCAGGGCAACTGTAGATTCAAGGAGCCAACGGAATGTAATGTATGGTGATGAGAGAGTTTATCTATGCAGGCTCACTGGGCCCAAGCAGAGCCAGGCTGGTTGAGCTGCAAGTTCAAGTCCTAAAGCCATGGCCTTCAGGCTTCTTAAAAATACAGATTCCTTGGGGCGCCTGGGTGGCTCGGTTGTTAAGCGTCTGCCTTTGGCTCAGAGCGTGACCCCGGCGTTCTGGGATCGAGCCCCACATCAGGCTCCTCCGCTGGGAGCCTGCTTCTTCCTCTCCCACTCCCCCTGCTTGTGTTCCCTCTCTCGCTGCTGTCTCTCTCTCTGTTAAATAAATAAAATTTTTAAAAAAATACAGATTCCTTGGGCCCCTCTCCAAGGAATTCTGCTTTAGTGGCTCTGGGGAGGGGCACCCCCAGGCGACTGAGTGCAGCTTGTCTCTGGGCCAGCCTGAGCAGCACAGCCCTGGCCCACTGTGGGTAAGGAGTAGCCAAGTTCTATTCTGGGGCCATGAGCCCCTCACAGTAGCATGTTAAGAAATTGCAAGGCTAGAAATCAGCCTGTTTCTACTGGATACAGCAGGAGCAAAAATAGAAAAGCACTCTAGTGAGAGATGGTGGGAAGTGAGTTCCCCTAATACCCTCAGGGGATATAACACTTGAAAAGGGTTAACTCTGTCAGAGGAACACTTCTGAGAAGAGAGACTGATCCACTGAAGAAAGTGTCAGGGGTCCGTGCACTTACTTGTCTGGCCAACACGACCACTGGCTGCTGCCAAAGATGCCTGCATCCTCAGCAGCGATGCAAACCCAGCCCGGCCCTCCAGACTCTGCCCAAACCCCACCATCTCCTTAAAATCCTCCCTGGCTCCCCAGCTTGAAGCCACCTATCCCCACTTTAAACTCCTAACGTACGTATCATTAATACCACCTTCCCAAATGATACTTCACTGAATTAGTGGGTAGTCTAGGATCTTAAGGAAGAAAATAAAAAAATTAAGGGGTTCTTGTAAAAAAAAAAAAAAAAAAAGTGTGGGAAATCAAAGATTATGCAGATGTGCATTAATTATAGAGATCAAAGATGCTGAGAAGGTGTTCAATAAACAAACGACTTAATTTGGTTTGACCCAGCATTTTCTAAACTCAACTGCCCTAGGAACCTGTGATGGCAAACCTATCACCATCTTGCAGAAATGATGACGCAGAGAAGCGTTTGGGAAGCGCTAATCTAACCCCGGTCATCTAACAATTACTTCTTTAGTTTGTTCTTTAACCAGCTTTAGGAGCTAATCTTGGGTTATTTAACTCTCATTTGCATATTACCTTCTGTAGAATATTCTCTGAAACTAGGAGGTCTTACAGGTCTTTGAAGGCTCAGCAGCCCTTAGGGCAGCCCCTATACAGTAGAGATAATAATTGGAAAGTGTTAGATCTAATGGTATACATGACATATGGGTCTGAAAATAAAGCTTCAAAAACCTCAGGGATCATCAAGAAAAATGAAGCCCAGGGACGCCTGCGTGGCTCAGTCAGTTAAGCGCTCCCTTTGGCTCAGGTCATGACCCCAGGGTCCTGGGATCAAGTCCCACATCAGACTCCCTGCTCCGTGGGGAGTCGGCTTGTCCCTCTGCCTGCCCCTCCCCCTGCTTGTGCTTGCACTCTCTAACAAATAAAATCGTGAAAAAAGAAAAAGAAAAATGAAGCCCAGAAATGTAAAATGGATTATCCCAAGTCACGAACACAGAACAGTGACTAGAACCCAGCTCTTCCTACTCCTTAGCTAGTATTCCTTCTGTGGTTTACGTAAGGCTTTTCCTTCCAAGCTCCAGTTGGTTCTCCAGCAGGTCCAAGAATACAAGGTATTCATCAGACCAAGCACAAAGAAGTGAAACACAAGAAGATCCGAGAAATACCTGAGTTTGCCGGAGACAACTTAAGCACTCTTTAAAGACTCCCCAGTGCCTATTAAGAGTGTCAGGCTTCACAGCTAAGTATCCTGGACAGGAAAAGACCAGGACACTTGTTTGCAGGACTAAGACACTTGACTATTACACTATCACATTAAATATCTGAGCATTTACTTCTTAGAGAGCTCCATTTATATGTGTAAGGCCTGATTATAATCAAACACATGTTACCTAAGACTGCGTTTGTGTGCCTGGGCACGTGTGCCTGTGTGTGCGCGTGCACACAGGAGAAACGCTGCTTGTTCCTAACAAAGTCCAGTGAGAAAACTGTGATCACTTTTTACTCCTCCACTAGCCTCAATGTGACATGGAATCGCCCTAGCCTAACACCAGAATCACCTGGGGTGGGGAGAGTAGAAGTTACTATTTGCCAATGCACCACCAAGACCTCCACAAGGTAGGGCTGTAGGTCTTGGCACTTCTGCAAAGCCCACAGGTGGTGCCAAGGCAGAGGGTGGGGATAAGAACTGCTCTCCGGAGGCCTGGGTCCAGCTAAGTCTCACTTGCAGGCGTGGCCTCCTGCGCACTGCAACACGTCTAGTTCTACTGCTGAAGGTCAGCTTCTCCAACGAGGCCTCCCTGATCCTGGCTTCCCGAAACCTGGCATTCACTCTCCTGTCCCAGAACTCCCATCAGCTGTTGACCTGTACAGCCAACACTATGCATTCTCCTCATAACTCTGACCACTGCCATGACACTGGTAACTAGAATTTTGTTAAAACCTGAACTACAGTTCCTGCACTTTGCAGTTCCTCCCATAGGCCCAGTGCGTTCTCAGCCACCACCAACACACACATACACACACTGCGGATGCCAGGCAATGCTGCACAACCCTGTCCCCGTCTCTGTGCCTGGATCCGGCACCAAGCACACTCCCAGCAGCAGCTGGCTCTGATTCTACACTATCTGCCCCACTCCAAGCATATCCAGAGCCATACGAGAGGAAAACAATCTCACATGCAATAACCTTGCTTCCCATCTTCCAGTAGGTCATCCATAAAGTTTAGTCCTTTAACCAGTAATTAGCAGCAAATCACTGCACAATTGGTTGTGCCACATTAGTCAGGAAACTGCTGTTAAGAACTGTTGACTGAACTAGTTACTGCTGGCCTTATGCTGGTGTTGGAAATGGATACAGAGTAAAGAAGGCTAGGAAATGATGGTCCTTTGTCAAGTAGAACTATCAATGAATAATTATCTCCACAGTCTGCATTACTGCATTTTATGGAATAAAATACGATGGGAGTATTCAGAAATTTGAGAACTCACAGAAGCTCGTAGACTACGGCCTTATAAAATCAAAAGACTACTATTACTATGCTTTTATGAAACTTCTCTCTCACGTGATAGTCAAGAACCATACCATCCGTGGGGCAAGGCCATCTGAAGACTTGGTCCACACAGGATTTTTTTTTAGGTTCAAGAAGCACAGCAAGGGAACCAATGACCTCCTGAGGGTCAAGGCAAAGGGCACTTCTCAGACCACCTCATCTTGTCCTCTCAGCAGCGCCTACAATGCCTAACGTCTCCCACCTTCTCCATATGCACCCCCCACACCGCCCCCATCCTCCTCTCTCTCTGCCACGCCCGCTCAGTGTCTCATTCACCTTGCTCCGCCAAACCGTTCACTGTCAAGGTCCCTCCAAGACTCACATCAGTAGCCTCTAAAAGGTCTGAGTGGAGGGTGAGCTTTGTTGACACCTAAGGATGAACTGCTAGAAACTGGATTCTCATTTTATAGGCACCCTAGAAACTGATCCACAGACTCTCCAACCAGCAAGTGAATCCAGGAAAAATGAGGGCAGTGAAATCAAACCTGTGTCTTCTCTTCCCAATGCTCCTTAATTTTGGGGTTTGGGAGTTAAGAATTTTAGTGGATTCTGATTAGATCTCTTTTGAGGTAGTAGAAAATAAAAACTGAACATAGAAATAAGCCCTCTGTTAAAGCTTTAATAAAGAGCTAGTTCATAGCCCAACATTATCTTCCTTTTGCCCATGTTTTAACTTTTTGACAAAGGATGCGAAAATCTTACCAATAAAGTCACTGTCCAACAGAAATTTTAATGAAAAAATCAACTGCAGTTTTATAATAGAACCACTTAGGGAAGCAGGAAGGGCATGGACAAAAACCAAAGACTGCATGCAGAAGAAATACTAGAAGGCATTTATTAAACTGGCTTTTTAGAGAAAACAAAAATTTGTTATTAAAGTAGTTGACTGGGGTAGGCTGAATATCTGCCCTCCAAAGATGTCCACCGGCCAATAGAACCTGCGAATATTTTACCTTACATGGCAAAAGGGACTCTGCAGAATTAAGAAAGGTCAAGGTCAGAAGGGGACGTGACAATGTAAGCAGAGGTCAGAGAGCAAGCTTAGAAAATGCCACGCTGCTAGCCCAGAAGGTGGGGCCACATGCCGAGCAATGCCTGTGACCTCTGAAATCTGGTGAAAGCGAGGAAACAGACTCTCCCCTTGAGTCTCCAGAAGGAGCACAGCCATGTGCACACTTTGATTTTAGGACCTCGGACCTCCAGAACCGTAAGAAAATAAAGGTGTTAGTTTAAGCTCCTTAAGTTCATGGTAATTGTTTAGCAGCAAAAGGTTTTATTTTGATATCAAAGCTGAAGTACATGCCTTTGAAATATTTAAGCTCATTTTCAATGAGAAACACTTTGTTTCTGTAAAGTAGGAAATATACCCATTCTTCAGAAGAACAGGAGTACTTTAGTAGATCAATTCTACCTCATCGGCCTTTCATACAAATAGTTGTTCCACGATTTCTAAAGTTATGCATTTTCCTAGTGTGACTATGCATCACCTCTTGATAACTGGCCCAAGGAGCAGATAAAATTAAGCTCAATGTCAGGCCCTCACTATGGACAAGTTTATAAATCTCTGTGGTATAAAAGCGCTCACTGTAGCCAATTCAAGGTACCAAAAATCATGTCACTAAATACCAAGTTTAGAATAGAGCCAGCTGGGAAGTTAATTCCCTAATTTTCTGATTCACAGAGTACTTAATATACGCCTCATTCCGAGAAGTGAGGGAGCACTAGATTCTTTCGCAAAAAAATATTCTATAAATAAGAGTTCAGAAACAGTACTACATCCCTCACACATTGATGCATTAAAGGCTCCAACAAGCTCTGCAATTTTGTTTTTGTTTTTTTAGAAGTGTAATTATGATTTAGCTCTGTGATTAATACTTGTATTCAGGAATGTGTCTACTTGAAACTCAACCAGGTTAGAAAGCCCCGTCTATGCAAAACAAAATTAAGTGCAGGTCACTGGAAGCAGACTCCTTGAGAGAAAGGTCCAGGAAGCTTCAACTTCATAGCTCATGACACATGCCTCCCTGCCTGTCCTGGAAGCCTTTTGTACATAACATCTGACACATGACTGTTTCAACAGAGCACACATCAGGAAACATTGTCACAGAGCAGGAATATGAAATGGGCAGGACACAGAGAAAGTACTTTAACAAGCTATCTATTATACACCCACGTGACTACACCCAGAACCTGGCTTTGTTACCACGGGCCATTTTCCAGAAGATAGAAATAGCCTTGTTTCATAGACTGCTTCCTTCAGAAAAGTATTTGCTATAATAGTCATTCACTGGTGCTTTCAGCATTTGCTGAGCACCGCATGGGGAGAACCCAGAAAGGATTTAAACGGCGTCAAAAGCTGAACTGGTGAAGGGCTAGGAGATGTGCCCCGATGTCATACATGGCTTTTTATTCTACAAGGGAAGGATTAATCCTAAGTAGAAGCAAGGTGGTCAATAATTCCTGCTATGGTGATCCAGGAGGCCATAGGCAAGGACAGGACAGGGATGGCGGGGGGGGGGGGGTAGGAGAGACTAGCAGTTGCCATGGAAACATTCCCCAGAGAAAAATAGCCCAGCACTGTCTTCCCCAGTCCTTGGGCAAAAGGGCCGGTCTACTACACCCTAGGCTAGGGGTCTACTTACAGAAAAAATGTTTTGCCAGTCAGTTTTATTTATGGATCCACGGACAGAGCCCTGCTCTTGCCAAGTTCAAGGTGCACTTCCCCCAAAGAGTGCAACCTACCGATATGCTTAGGGCTGTAAGAAGCCAGAAAGGAAGATATTAAAGAATCAGGGACAATTTGGTCTCTATCTCAAGTTTAACTGCAAAGTGTACCATAAATTTAATGTTTGTTTCAGCGTTAGATGCTAAAACCTATGGCACATGCTACCTCTCACAGGAGAATCAAGTTCATGAGGGGCCCAAATGGAGACTTGAAAGACAGCAAGGCCCCTGGAGATGGAGGAGCAAGGTGGTCAAAGGCAAAGGCATAACATCTAGACTGAAATTGGTGCAGACATCACAATGCCTGGCACGTGGTGGGTTCTTTAGGATTTTCTCTTGGGCGAGTCAGTATGAACTTGTCGGGACTAAGTGAATGAAGGGACCATCAAGGTTATCCTGCCCAGATTTCAAATCCAGAAGTCCTGCCCTGGAGTCCTGCCTTGCATGGTATCAGAGCTCGTGTCACAGCACAAGGAGTTCCTGTCCCTAGAACAGCCTTGATCATGGCTAACCTTGAGAGAACTGGAAGAGAAAGACACAGAACACATGCTCACTGCCCCCTAACTAATGGCTTCTGACTTTATCCCAAAGCAACTTTGCAGATTCCAAGTTCACTGGAATGAAAGCCAAAAACCTCTGCGTTCCCACAGGACAAGGCGTTCCCAAAGGGTGAAAGACCAGCACGAGCGAGAGGCTTTTTACAATTAGAGTTCACAGACTTTGGCTAGCCACCAGAAACCCACGTTTGAGTTCCCACTGAGGCTTCCAAAGGCTGGTGGCATGCTTATCCAACCAGCAAAAACTGGGTAACACAGGTCAAGTATCCCGTGTCTCACGATCAACCTGGGTCCAGGATGAAAAATGTTTTTGTCACACACAATAACTCCCATTGACTGGCAGTGGCTGCCTCTCACTGGATCAGTAGCAAAGGGGTCTCATCTTCTAGCACTGTGGGGTGCGGGGCAAGACAAAGTGATGGCACATGGACAGGTACTTACTATCCCTGATCCTAACTTTATTATAAGGATATGTATGTTATACAGAAACACACGGATATATGTATATAAAACACATCACATATAATTTCTGATTAGCAACTGTGCTGTTGTCAGTCCTCTTAAATACAGAAGAAAAATTTAGAGTAGGAACCAGGACTTCAACCACACCCACCACGTGCTGGCACACTGTGGGGAGAACGCGACTGTTCAGGCCTGGCCAGCCAGGGGATCCTCCCTCCCCAAAGGGCAGGGAAGTGCCATTATGAAGACAAGATTCTCCAGGGAGGCACTTTCTTTCTGAAGCTCTTGGGATCACCCGAGCTCCTTTTTCAGGTCATAGGTTTCACAGGGAACTCAGGGAGAACACGACTGACCCTGTGGAGCTTCTATTTACTGCTCAAGGCATGTTCTTGTGGTTTTATAAAACGCCTCACTAGCCTTGTCATCATCCCCACTCCCAGGCTCCGAACTAAAGGTGAAAGCTGGCTCCATCTAACCACCAACTTCCCTCTTGCTCCCACTATACGGTCAACCAGGGCTGATTAGTTATGTCCCAAACTCTGTGGAGCAAATAATAAACCCAAGGGCCCGGAGGCGAGGAGATCATCAACTCAATGTTTAAAAGTATGGTACGAGTTGAGAGCAAAACTTTAGCATATAAAGCTATGCTTCAATCTATGGACAAGAATAAGGCCAAAAGACACTTGTGTAGGAAAAGACCTTTTAGATAGACTTTGCTTTAACAGACAAGAAATACGCATTTCCAAAGGTCAAGTGGGATAACCATTTAAACATCCTGCTCAATACCCAAGAGTCAAGGAGGTCTGGCTGCTCCGCAGGGCCCCCTTTTTCCCATGAAATAACCACTACTGGATTAAGTCATGGAGTTGACGAATTTTAGAGTAGCCACCAATGCTCACTGCCAACAACCTGTAACTAAGTCTGCCCTTCTGACCAAGGCTGGCTAGCAACGGTTCTCGGAATAATTTCCGGCCGCGAGCTCATTCTACTACACCCTCTCGAATGCCTGCGTTCCCCATGAGCCACTGGTACCCAGGCAGGAGTGCCGGGGGGGGGGTGGGGTGGGAAAGGAGATGAACACAGGTCTGGTGCTCCTCCGACACCCGCGCACCTCTAAGTCAACGTGTGCACTGCCAGTTGTCGCATCAGTGATTCAACTGTGTTAATCACCACATTTGCAGATGCCATCAACTCTGATCATTTCAAGGAAAAATTATAGTTTAGGACACAGGGTTCACTGTGCCAAGCTGGTGGACCCAAGCACACACATATCCTGGTACTTTTTCAAAACATGTCGTTACATAGGGGGGAAAAGTGAACCCGACCCAGAAGAGGAGCATCAGTATCCTTAGGCAGGGACCGGGATTGAAGGAAACGGCCGATAGTGCTGGTCTATGACCCTCACCCAAGGGTACCTATACCAACACAAGACAGAACAGCACCTTTCTTTATGCCATGCTAGGTCAAACAGCAGCATGACAAGAACCTCCCCTCCTGGTGCGGTGGCGGACATTACTAATCATCACTGCACCCCTGAGCACCGAAGCCCACCTGGGATGTGGCCTCTGTCGCTCACCTCAGCGCTCTCGGCACGTACTCTAATGAGCAGGTGCTGAAACTCCAGATGAAACCCATTCAGGTATCTGCTTAGCTCGTCACACTGCTGCTGAAGAACGTGCTCACCAGAAAATACCCTACATCTGAGAAGAGGCACTCTGGCAAGAATTCTTAACGGCATGCTTCTCAAAGCGGTTTATAATCAATGAGATGAAACAGAAGCGTGCAAGCATCAAAAAGCCAACTTGATACAAGTTCACTGAACAAATGTGTGCAGGATTCTATCACAATGTTAGAAAATATACATGAAAGAGATGCCTCAGAAGTCACAGAATCAAAGAACTGCGGAGCAAATGACCAAATGCATCCACAACCCACAACACCCTCCCTAAATAACCTGGCTCCTTCAAGTCCCTCGAGCCTCCTCCCAGGAGGCTGACCTTTGCAGGTTTCTCATGCCCTGTAAGCTCCTTTCCCACCCCATCATCTACCCCGGGGCCTGGCCTCGCAGCTTCTTCAACATGGAAGGCTCTCTGGTTCCTCTTCATTGACACCCTGCTACCTACCCCCTAAATTCTGGACAACCCCCACTCAGGCTAGAGGTTTACTACTCCGATACCTTCTCTCAAGGAAACCTTCCCTGATCTGTCTCATTACCATCCCATCCCGACCAGAGTAGGACTCCCAATGTTCCATCACAGCCAACGCTCATCCGAGTTTTCCAAGGACTCAGAGTGAATCCCACATCTTCCCTATGCTTTCAGATGCCTACTGTGCTTACCGTAGTATTCAACACACAGCACGGTGCCTGGAACCCATAGGGAACACTGATTCAATGAATTTAAAGATCATTCATTCATTCATTCATTGATAAGGCAGACAATTTCATTATAATTGAAGGTCAACGAAGAGTTTGGCAGATCTGTGACACAAAGCATGCTGGGAAGTCAGGATGTGTGTCTATGACATAAATTGAAGCAAGCAGGCACAAGAAACATCCTAATCGGGGCGCCTGGGTGGCACAGCGGTTAAGCGTCTGCCTTCGGCTCAGGGCGTGATCCCGGCATTCCGGGATCGAGCCCCACATCAGGCTCCTCCGCTATGAGCCTGCTTCTTCCTCTCCCACTCCCCCTGCTTGTGTTTCCTCTCCCGCTGGCTGTCTCTATCTCTGTCAAATAAATAAATAAAATCTTTAAAAAAAAAAAAAAAAAAAAAAAGAAACATCCTAATCAAGTGGAGAAGACAGACAAAAACAATACCACGGAGTAGAATACAAGACCCCAAAGCCGTAAAATAAATTTGGCTACATATAAAAATTAAGTTTTCTGCAGGGAAAAGGCTAACAGTCAAATGGGGGAAGTATTTGCAACATGTAACAGAACACTAATTTCCATACTATATAAAAAGCAAGTAGAAACCAGTAAGACAGACTCAACAACACTGACAAATGGCCAAACAACTGAGAGATTAGAAAAAAATACAAAAGGACTTCAATCGTGTGAAAAGGTGTTCAACTTCACGCACAGAAGTCACATGAGGTATCATTTTTATCTAGTGGATTGGCCAATATTAAAAAGCGTGCTACTACGCTGTGCCAGTGAAAGGTCAGGAAACCAGTCCTCTCACACATGAGGAGACAACTGGTACTTCCTTGGAGGACTGTTTGGCAGTATCCAGTGAAGGATGAACATACCCTCCGACTCAACCATGCCACTTCCCTATCCCATAGATGTATGCACACTTACGTACAAATACATGTGTTTCTATCTTCGGCACCGGGTAAAACCGTGAGACTGAAAAGTAAAGGTCAGTTGATAGGAAGCTAGTTAAGAAATCCAATGGGATACAACACTGCAGTCCAAGAATGAGGTTGATCAATACGAACCGACAGAAAGTGCCTTGTAAGTTTAAAAGAAATATATTAGAGTATATAGAGCACTTTATTCATGTCAAGGACGGAAAAAGGCAGCAAAGGTAACGGAGAAGGAATATTAATGACTGATATTATTTCAGAAGTAGTCTGGGTACGCAGAAGGACACTTCTAACACAGAGTCTACAGGAAGAGACCTTGATTTCTAGGAGGCAGAGGTTGGACAGAGACTTTCCACCGCATACCCCTTTTTTTTTTTTTTTTTTTTTTTTAAAGATTTTATTTATTCAACAGACATAGAGACAGCCAGTGAGAGAGGGAACACAAGCAGGGGGAGTGGGAGAGGAAGAAGCAGGCTCATAGCAGAGGAGCCCGATGTGGGGCTCAATCCCACAACGCGGGGATCACGCCCTGAGCCGAAGGCAGACGCTCAACCGCTGTGCCACCCAGGCGCCCCGCGCATACCCCTTTCTACTGTTTAAAGTTGTTATCCCATGTATAATTTACCTTTACACAAATTAAACAGGAAAGAACAGATGAACCTGAAGTAGCAGTTACTGAGGAGGGAAGAGAAACTAAAAGGAGACAAGAGTCACTCAAGCTTCAAGTAACCAGGTATGAACTGAGTCGGAGGAGATAATATACCAGATACCAGAACCGGGGAGATAATATACCTCACACCGAACTGGGGCCCTTACGTACAGAGGTCATTGTTGAGGCAAGACCCTGGTGGCAACCCTGACTCAACAGCAGAACACCCAACCCACCCTATGAGTGTACCCCACGCAAACAGGTAACACGGAGTCTGGAAGCAGGAGGACTGGAGCAGATAATGCAAATAGGTCAGGTTGGTAATATGAAGACTAGAAATGGAGGTTGTGCTCTAGACAACTGCATTGGTGACAGTCACTGGTTCAGGACATGTGTCCTCTGGTTCTCAGGCCCTTTTAAGTTCTAGAACTTGGAGGAGTCAATCCTGGAGCACAGAGAAAGATCAGTCTAGAGAGTTACCTCAGCCTTACAGTCAATTTAATCGAGATAGAACGAGAATTTCAAGCCTCAGGCTTCTGTATCAAGATTATCCCGTGGGCCCCCGTGGCCAACAGCTACAGGTGACAGCCTCAGAATGAACTGCCCAGGCCACAGCCTCGTGAAGGCTGCAGTCTCTTTCTCCAAAAAACACCACTCTCGATCCCTGAAGTTCAACCCACGGTACCAGGTGGGGACACGGAGTTCCTCAGCCTGGGAGTACACAGCTCACCACTTCTGACCCTCTATTTGGGGCCTGTTTCCCAATGCCTCTTTCATCAGAAAGATCTGAAAATAGAAATCAAGTGACATAAGCTGTGGTCTATTTCAGAAATTATGTCACACACATCTGGACGAGAACTCCCAAATGCCTGCCCGGCGAAGGCTTCTCCTTGGTGCTGAGTAAAACAGAGCCCGGACACTTCCCTCCCCCCGGCCGGTTGTGTGAGCGATTCCCGGAGTCAGCAAGTCTCCTACGGAGTCCAAGAATTGGAGATACACATTCTAGTGAACAAGCCAAAGGAACTTACTCATTTCACTCAGTTAGCCAAGTACTCGTTTTAAATACAAGTATCTAAAGGCACTAAACTACGTCTAGTGAGTTGCCAGCAACATGGTAAGAGCTCAAGAGAGCACCTCCTGCACTTTCCCGGCCTCTAAGAACCTCAACTGCAAGACATCTGAAAGTGAAACAAAGACCTGTAACGCACATTAGCAGTACTGTTCTCTAAGTGCTCTCGCACATGGATAGCTGGAGTACAAACACGGGATCCACAGACTTCCAGCTCAACAGGAGTGTGGCTGAAGCATGGTGCGTGGTACACAGTAGGTGCTCAGCAAATGGTGGGAAACGGGTCAAACTAGTTGATCTCTGCAAGTGTCTCAGAAACAGGAGGAGACAGAAGACAAGCAGTTTATTCCCATTTTCACGCAGGATGGTTCTATTATAAAAGGCACTCAGAGCTTCACAGTGGGTCCTAGCCCTCCACAGCTCCAAACAGTCCTTTAGAGACATAGAAACTTCTTAGTGTTCTCCCCCTCCCATCACACTAAGCCATTTTCTCTTCAAATGGAGGTTTATTTTCCCCATCATGTTGATTGTACTTTTCCAAATATTGTCTTATGGTAAGTCTAATGAAGACACTATTAAAAAGTATTTTCACACATAAACACTGAATGCACACAGCCCAGCTGGTACAACACGAGGAGGCTTTACCAGTATGCAGAATCAATGAGTGGTTTTGTTATTGTGTCCCTTCCTGAGGGTGCTCCCTGAGTGTCACCCCCACAGCAAGGGATGGGTCTGGGGCCCCGCCCATGGAGACTTTACCTACTGTGCACTCCTATTTCTGACATTTTGTTCAGTAGAGATGAAAGCCAGCAGTCACACTAAAACCAGCAAGGGGCAAAGAACTGCTCATGCTTACGCTTCAGGTCTTCCAGTTCAAATAATTTACTTATTTAAGGACCAACTGATGCAATTTTTCTGTTCTTCCCTTGGAACATTTTTTTCCCAAAAAGGAAAGCTTTAAAAAGCTGCATAAATCTGTATTTGCCGAGTTCTATACACTCCTTCAGCATCCAACCTTAAACCAAACTCAAGCCACTTGTCAATGTTTGGTTTCAAAATTCCAGACTCTGAGACCACATGGGGTCCTTCTGGGCACAAACCCTGGGAAGCCAAACACAAGCGGTACAGTCAGAGTTGTGGTTACTCAACCCCAGAGGGGTTGTTCTGGTATCCTGGGGATAAGTCACATGTTTCAATTGTCTAATTATGTAATTATCTAGCTTCGGGTTTAATATGTCATCAGTGTGCAGTCAAATTATATCCACAAATATGTAGAGGAGAGTGTTGGGCTTAATTAGGTGTTTACCCCTAGGGCTGTGCTGTTCTGATCTCAGATACAAACCTTAATGCTGTTGAACTAGGTCTTTCATGTAGATGCACATATACAGAAGCCTACTTTCCTCCTCCAAGGGGGAGAACTGCATACACACTGCCATATGTCCCCTCAAGCTGGTGACCAGAACACCAGGAGACTCTGGGTAGACACCATCCTCTGCTTAAACCCAAGGAACGCCACAGAGGAAGGAGTTGTTTTCCCTCAGGCCTCACTCCCTGGGCCATTACTTCCAAACAAAATTCCAGAGAAAGGTATCCAATCTCTTACTCCTCCTTGTGCTGTATAATCCAAATCACCACCATCATCTTGGTTGAAAAAAAAATTCTTGTTTTGTTTCCCCTGCTTTATAACTTTCCTTGTCTCCTCCAGGAAGCCTTTGAGACTTCTAGATCAAACCGAGTCCTCCAATGACTAAAATGGATTATTACTCAGTAACTGTCCCAAGCAGCTTAACTTGAATTATTCATGCTCCTACATTATCGCAAAATTGTTTCCTCTGACAGTCTCACTGATTGACTCTAAGTATTGAGCCAGGTTTTATACTTTGTTCAGGATCCACCAGGGATTAAATATAACGCAGGGCACCAAGAGATGCTCAATAGATATGTCCTAGTTCAGTTGACTAAGATTCAAACAATGGAGATGGGTTCTTCTGCGTACACAGAAACTCCTGCAGAAGTAAAGCCATCATGCCCAAAAATGTGGGTGTAAACCATTAACTCAAACAAGCACTAAACCTCCCAAAACAAACTGCTATCCCCAAGTAATCCAGACTAAGTGCCATTTAAAAGACTGACATATTAGTAAAGAAGTAACAGCCAAAATACTATATTGGGACCAACATTCTCTAAGCAGGGAGAGTTTGGACAGGAAACAGCAGTCGTGGAGTTGGTCTTGCTAGTTACTTTCTAGGCTTTGAACAGAACCCTGAATGACCCAATAAGACAGAGACACTATTCTCAAACTCTTACAAATTTGCTTTCCACTTGAGACAAGATGGTTGCTTAACCTTCCAGACAATGTTACATTCCAAAGCCTAACTGTAACAGGATTTTTCTCTTTGAAACACCAACAGTATAAATCCCTGCTTATACTACAAGTCTAATCAAAGTGTTCAGAATATGCAAACATAGTCACTAAGACCTGTTTAACTTGCATCCTTCGAAAGAGCTCAAAGACAACTAGAGTAAGTTAGCCTTTTAGAATCATTAAATTTGAGTAATCATAAAATCAAAACGTAGTTTTTCTTAACAGTTGGTGCCATGTTTCAGGCAATTTCTGCATTTGTATTAATTCTGTAAAAATCCTAACCATTCATCTTAAATGATTCACTTGTAAAATAAGGAAGATACTTCTCAGGAAAGAATCAGAATTATGTGCCGGAATCATCCTTGCCAAGGAGGTTGAACAGAGGGGCAAACACTCCACCATTTAGTTATGTTTGCTTCTAGAGTGTTTTTGGTATTTCTGATATTGCTGTGCACAGGATTTAGGAATTCACAGTTAAGGGCGCCTGGGTGGCTCAGTCGTTAAGCATCTGCCTTCGGCTCAGGGCGTGATCCCAACGTTCTGGGATCGAGCCCCACATCAGGCTCCTCCGCTGGAAGCCTGCTTCTTCCTCTCCCACTCCCCCTGCCTGTGTTCCCTCTCTCGCTGGCTGTCTCTATCCCTGTCAAATAAATAAATAAATAATCTTAAAAAAAAAAAAAAGGAATTCACAGTTAAAATACAAATGAACCTGCTTTCTTTCTCTAGCTAGCTATTCTGAAAAATCCCTATAAAGACACTAACCACGGAGCAGCTCCCCCACTGAACTAGGGATCTGGCATAGCCAAAAAAATTAAAAGTTAACCCAACACTAGACAGTCTAGCTAGTTCTTGAGTATGATGGGGGGTGGGACATTCTTAATTCACACTTGCCAGAAACCACAACACAGCATCAGCTATAAGCTATCATAACACATGTGGTTCTTATAAACTTCAGGACTTTAGATCTCTCAAGCACCTAAATGGAAGGGTTCAGGCATTTTCACAAACCAGTGGGTTAGTTGGTCTCAGTAGCTTCCTCGTTCAGCAAGTTCAGATAGGTCACGTGAGACCATCGTGCCCACCCACATCCTCCCCTGCTTGTGACTACCAGTCACCTTTTTCACCCCTTCCCTAGAACAGTCCCATCACAGATCACCATGCCCCAGAGTGGATACTCAGGACTCCCCCTGACCCCAAGGCCAGAGTATCAAGGGCAGCCTGGCAACTTGTCAAAGTTAAGAAGGTATCCCAGTGCCAACTGTCAGACACAAGTCTCCCCTGTGAAGCTTTTAAGGTTTAAAAAAAAAAAAAAAAAAAGTTGGGGGAGCACCTGGGTGGCTCAGTGGGTTAAGCATCCAACTCTTGATTTCGGCTCAGGTCATGATCTCAGGGTCAGGAGATAGAGCCCTGTGTCGAGCTCAGCACCAAGAGTGGAACCTGCTTAAGATCCTCTCTCTCCTGCCTCTGCTCCCCGTGCCCCACCCCCACCTGCATGGGCACACTCTCAAAGAAAAAAAAAAAAAAAAGGAAAGGTCCTGTGGAAGAACAGATATAGAAAATGTGATTATACACACAGGAGTATTATACGCCAATCAAAAAGGAAACCTTGCCATTTTCCACAACATGGATGGACCTTTGAGGGCATTATGCCAAGTGAACCAAGTCAGAGAAAGACAAATACCATATGATCTCCCTTCTATGTAGAATCTTAAACACACATAACACCCCCGAGAACTCAGATACAGAAAAGATTTCGGTTGCCAGAGGCAGAGGTGTGAGGGGGTAGGTGAAATGGGTGAAGGTCAAAAGGTACAAACCTCTAGCTATAAAATAATTAAGTGATGGGGATGTAACAGCATGGGGACTATGGTTAATAATCCTGTATTGTATACTCAACAGCTGCTAAGAGATCTTAATAGTTCTAAGAGGAAAAATTCTGTAGCAATAGGTGTCAACTACTTACTGTGATCAATTCACAATACAAATATTGAATCACGTTACACACCTGAAACTACTAATGTTACGTCAATTATACTTTAAGTTAAAAAAAAAAAAAAAAAAAGACTGGTACCCAACTTCAAATTATTTAGGAATCATGCTGGGGAGTCTCAAGTATCCCAGTAAGTAGTTGGGGGTAGGAAAAAAAAAAAAGACTAAAACATTTAGAAGGTAAAAATAGAAACAGGGTTCCAGATCATACTCCAAAAGGCTGTGGTTCAATGAACCCAGGTGGGTTTCAGAAGTCTGCATTTTTAGAGCTCCCTGAGGGGATTCTTGAAGATTAGCCAGGATCAGGATTCCATGCATACTAAATTCCTATTACTAATAACTCAAAGGACTCATTCTAACCTGACCTGCAGGACACAGGTACACTCAGAATTCCTATACTTGCAACTTAACACAGGACATAGGACACCTGGCACATTCATCAACAGACCACCACCTTTGCCAGAGGTTTCAAATGCCATCCTTTTAGAGAACTGAGCCCAAGTTACTTTTAAAAAGAGCCTTAACTCTTCTCAAAAGTATTCCCCACATTCAGAAGCGGGAAAGAACCTCAACAGATTCTCTTGTGAATATGGAAAGCCAAATTTAACTCACTCTGGATAGACAGGGCAAGGGGTGAAACTGCCCTTGAAATGGCCAGGGGCCAAGGGAGGATGGCCTCCTGTGCTTTCTTCCTAGAACCATGTTTACAGTCCTGCTCCTCCTGTTGTTCAATTCTAAAGCACAAACATTAGCTCTGCACTAAACACAGAAACCAAGTAAAGAAGGAAATGTCTTTGCATCCATGAAGACGAACAAAAGGCACTTTCTGGCTATAACCTCTACTGTTCACATTAACCACACTGGAGTTGCCAGCTGTCTTGAGTTAAAGCCACATGGCCCAATGGGAGTCCATTCATCCCCGTCCACCTAGTTCCTGACATCTATAAAAATGCCCATCCACCCAGGAAGGGTAACGTTTATGAATTAGACTTGGTCTTCTAAGAAATTAATTAATGTCCCATCCTTTCTGGGTAACAGACCATGAAAATAATCTGAAGAAACCACAGACCGTCAGAATGGGACTGGGGGGGAAGGGTAGGGATGGGGATGAATATTCAAGAAAAGGAGGCTGAGGGTCCTGACACCTCTCCCACTTCTAGGCCCCAGGGATCCTCTCTTCCAAAAGGCAGGCTCATGCCGCAATGAGAGACAACATCTAAGAGGCTTATTATTACCTTCCAAGTATCCACCAAAGGTCGAGGCCCTAGGAACAACCATCAGGGAGCTTTGAAGCAAGGAAATGACAATCTTCACTGTTTAAAGGGCAATAGTGAGGGTGGGCAACATTACAAGGAGCCAGGGAGACTTCCCAAGGAAGGAGCCCCAAAGCCAAGATCTGACCTACATGATCTCTGGCCAGTTCCAGTGGGTGGGGAGAGGAAGTTGCCAGCTTGTGGGCAGAGAGGCAGGGCAGGACTCACTAGGGATCCAGATCCCAAGGGTGTTGTCCGGAAGCTAAGGAAAGGCCAGAAATCTTGAAGGGCCTGTCTGACTCGATCTGCAGGTCAGAGTACGTCCTCCTGACCTTGGCCTGGGGAATAAAGCGGGGTAACTGAGGGAAGTGGCAGGATCTCTGGGGTATATAAATGCTGTGCTAAGGGGGCACTGCTGCAGGGTTTGTACTGGAAAAGAGCCCCAAATGCTCGGTGCAGACTTGCAATTTGGCTACATTACAAAAAGAGGAAAGCACATAGGACATAAAAGTGAGTAAAGGAATCAAAACTTGTTTTCTAGATGCAGCAGGACGTTATTCTCTGAAAAGATAGCATAAGCAATAATAAAAGAAACCCCAAGTTCAACAGCAACACCGTTTCCAGGATAGGAATATAGTGAACACTCACAGACAGACCCACACCTGTTATCCCAAGACTCCCCAAACCATTACATCTCCCCCTGGAAGTTTACAATTCACCTTGCTGACAATGTCTCTGCAGACCTGATTTGCAGCTTCCACAAGAAAGTGTTCACTGTGCTCAGAACAGAAGAAGGACAGTCATTGTTAGTTTAATTCAGAGTTCTCAACTGAGGTGACTGTGAAGCCTGGAGACATCGGATTGCCTCATATGGGCGAGGAGGGTGCTACTACCTGTGAATGCAGGCCACAGACTCTGCTCAATATCTTAGCAGCGCACAAGATTGACTCTCCCCCAGATGGACTTCATCAGCACAAAATGTCAATTGTACCAAGGTTGAGAAGCCCTGGTTTAAATCAATAAATCAATTTAATAACACTGGCAGCAGCTGGCTCAGAGTGAGCAATGGGACAACCGAGGCACACAGCCTTGGCACTCGCAGGGCTGGGCCTGCCGCAGACGGGAAGGAGGCAAGAATGCCAGGCTGATCGCACCTACCAGCGCCATGGCCTCATGGCCAAGTTCTGCCCAAGTCTGACCCTGACTTTCCCTTCTGCTACCTCTTCCTGCCACCTTCAACTCCTATGTGAGGGGCTCACCCCAAGTCGCTCAAGAAGTGGTATCTCAGAATCGGGACTACAGCAAGGCCAAGGTATTAGAAGCTTGACCAAGGAGGATGAAAGCAAGGGAAGCTCATATGGACAGAAGTTCTTGATGACCCCGGTCATAAATCTGAGCAGGGCCTACAAATTGCCCCCACCCTCCACCCCCACAGTTCCAGGGAGACACACTACCCCAGCCTTCCTCTTCAGACCTTGAATTCCTAACACTCGCGGACTACAGCAGGCTATCGGACACAACACACACAGACCTCTCCTCTCTCCTCCCAGATTCTGCCCAGGGAAGCATTCAAGGCAACAGCTGTGGGCCCTCAACACCTCCAATCATTTATGAGTGCCCTGGGCCCTGCCTCATAAAAAGCCCTCGGAACCAGCCCCCACTTCCCCTTCCAGCCCTTTTGCCAGCATTACTCCGAGTCCCCACCATTTCTCACCCCTGTGATGGCAAAAGCTCCCGAGCAAGGCTTATTCAGACATTCTCGGCAAGCTACGAAAAGGCGGTGTCTCAGACTCTTGCTGCAAATGCAGACTTAGAAGCCCCGGGTAGGGCAAAAGAATCCGCCCTTTTACCAAGCACACAAAGTGGTTCTGACCCACATGCTCCCAGACCCCACTGGGCCCAGCCAATTTCGGATTCTCAGCCGCTAGAGAGTTGGCACTGTGGTCAGTTCTGGGTCTCCAACCCTCATCACAAGGCAGGGCCTTCCAGAAAAGCTTTTGCTGAAGCGAGGGGGAAGCCAACAACACACACACACACACACACACACACACACCCCAACATGAAGCTACAAACCGACTGGAAAGCAGAGGAAAACTGAGTGGCCAGCTTGCCTCCAGCATCTGTTGCCCAGTGACACCACTGATCTCACTAGGAGTGACTGGAGGCAAATTTCTACATTTGAGGCTTAGTTCCCTTGATCACAGAATTCTCCAGCCAGTCCAGGCTGAGGTGGATCCTGGTCTGAAAGGCTCTTGTCTACATTCCCTCCTCTCCTCCCATCCCAATCCAGCCCACAGCTGGTGTCGCTCTCTCTCTCTCCGACCTCAGCCCAGGTGCTGAGTATACAACCCAGCTCCCAGACCAGCTCAGAGGCCCCAGGAGGGTAGCAGCGGCTTCCTTCCTCTGGACCGCCTGAGGGATCCACCTCGGGGCCTCGTGCTTCCTAAGCAAAATGAAAAAACCGGGGGTAGGAAAGGTGACCCACTCGCTCCACTTTAAGGCATCACGCAGGCACTTGGCAGCCCCACACAAAGGCATGGCAAGAGCAGGCGGGTGACAGCAAGAGACCTGTAAGACCCCACAGCACGGAGTCTCCAGGGCCCTCAGCAGGCAGCGTCCTACAACCCGCGCTCGCACACAAACGCACCTGGCTGGGCCGTGTTTCCGTAGTCTTTCCATGCGCTGGAGGAAGGCAATTTCCGTAATAAATTCTCCCCACCCTCACGCAGCGAGGGGGTAGTGAACTGGTCAAGGGACCCGAGGGGAACCTGAAGACACACACAAGAGGCTGGGGGCTGCTGAGGTCTCCCCACAGTGCTACCACGAGTCAGGGCTGAAGGCTCTCCAGGAACGATACCTGAGCAGATGGGAGGCGGTAAATTCTCCCCAAACCGTAAGGCCAACGAACCTGCAGCAGCTGCTACTCCCAGCGCTGCCGCAGCAGCTCCACACCGCGCGAGAGCCCCAGCCCGTGCGCAGCACTCGCGTGAGGCTGAACGAGACCCACGCGGGGCAAAAATCCCCACCACTCATGCACTGAAGCACGAAAACGTGGTCCTCTCCATGGAAGAAGCAGCATCGAATAAGCAGCTTTTCTCCCTGAACCACGATATTAACAGGCTGCGAGCCCTGTATTCTGGTCTCCCCCAGTTCTCTTAGGAACATTCCTTGTGAAATCCAACCCTTCCCCAGAAACACCCACCCAGTCCCAGGGATGCAAAGGTTTTTCCGTCGTAACCAGATCCGACTGAAGTCAATGCCGCTTACCACCGCTGTGAGGTGGCACCAAGGGGACTTTCCAGCTGCCCGGGAGACACACATCCCAACCAGTCGCTCAGAGCACCCAAGACTGCCAGCCGTCTTCAGCATTCGCTCTGCCCCACGGGCCGTATCCCCGCCAGCACATTAGAATCATCAGGGGATCTTTAAGATAAATAGGAACGCCTGGGCTGCTGGAGTTATTGATTAAACGGGCCTCGGGCAGGGCACCAACGAGGTTTTAGAAGCTCCCAGGTGAGCCTAATAGGCAGTCACAACGGAGACTGACCGGCTGGTCCCCAGGAGGAAGCCAGCTATAAGCTCGAGAAGCACAGGAGCGGACCATGCTTGCCGGTATGGCTGGTCCAGAGGCAGCTCCCCTGCCACCCGCTGCCAACATGATGAGTCCTACAGACCTCACTCCAGGCAGGCAGGACCAAGCCTGTTTGGTGCCTTCCCCCCCTCCCCCACCCTGGCTTCCCATCATCCTCCCCTTCCTAGAGTCACACACAGAATTCCAGCTACCTCCCTAAAGGAGAAGCCTGATCCAAGCCATCAGTAGGGAAGCACAGGGCACAGCAAATCAGGACAGAAGCCCATAAGTGGGCTCCCACAACTCCCAGTCTCCGCCATCTTTGGGCTTAAGGGAAACAGTCCTTGAGCGTGTACTCTATGCCAGGCCAAGCGCCTTACGTGCATCATCTCATTTAATCCAAGCACAACTCACTACTCACTGAGGCTGTTACAGCTATTATCCCCATTTTACAGATGAGCAAAGCAAGGTACGGCCAGTTAAGAATTTATCCAATGTCTCACAGAAAGTAGTGTCAGTAGAACCAGGACTCGAATCCAGCTGGCAGTGCTCTAAGTCTTTGCTTCTAACCATTCTGCTACTAAGATAACATCTTGTTATAATTAACATCGAGTTCAGCTGTGACAGAGGGAACATTACCGAGTGAAAGCAGCACTCATTAAAGCGCTGAATTTGAGGTCTTAAAAAAAATCAATTTCATCAGTGTAGATGGAGAAAACCTGATTTTTACTGACAGTTCATGTGGGAAAGATTTGTGGTTTCAGGGACCATACATTTATTCATACACATTTGCAGGGCAGGAATAGGGCTGGGTGCTGGTAACAAGGAGATACAGGCCATACCCTCTGGGTGACTTTCGAAGAGCTAATGTGATCCTGGGCTGCCTTAGGACAACCTCCTCCTCTTCCTCGTGAGAGAGACCCAGCCCATGCTGCTCTGCACCGAGCATAGGACCGGGGAGGCTTCTGAGGACAGCTGATTGAGGGCTTGTCTGACCGGCTAGGTGGTGATTTGATATTGGTTTTAAAGAACAGTGCCCACACTCAACTCTGGACCCTCTAAATTAGTCTCTAGGAGTGGGTCCAGGCTCTGCCGCTTGTAAGTTTCTACAGCTGTGTTGAGAACTAATTTCTCAGCCAGGCTTGAAACCCAGTGGCCAACAGATGAAAAAGGAGAAAAATCCAGAAACCACATATGAGTCGTTGAAAATGGTTGAATAAAAACAACTATCTGTAGCCTGGATGACAGATGGCATGAAGGATGGGAGTGGGACACGGGGCTTCTCTGTGGAGGTCATTTCTCTATTGCTGTGTGGTACCAGGGACAGGATTGCCAAGGGCAGACAACAGTATGAGGGCAACAACAACCCTCAAGAGAAGGAAGTCCTAGTACCTTCAATTTGGAAACGTCTAGGACTCCTCTTCACTCTGGTTATCATGCTCTGAAAAGCTGCAGGGTCAATGACCTACTGCTCAGATCATTTGAGAGAAGACAATTACCATAATACAGGAAAAATTGCCATTTTTAAAGAGATTTTATTTAGAGGGGGGAGGGGCAGAAGGGGAGAGAGAATCTCAAGCAGACTCCCTGCTAGGCACAGAGCCCAACTAGGCAGGCCCTTGATCTCACGACCCGAAGATCATGACCTGAGCCGAAATCAAGAGTTGGATGCTGCTTAACTGACTGAGCCACCTTGGCGCCCCAAAAACTGCTATTTACATTAACAGCAACTAACTGCTTTCATTCTTTTGTACTAGAAATGATTTGGGCCATGCACCCATGCGTTGTGTATGTTTGGGGAGTGAGGGATTAAAATTCACATCCACGGGCCTCACCTCCATCTCAGACATCTACACTTCAGTGATCTCTGATGCAGGTGATGCATGGACTCTACTTTTAGAAAACGTCTGCTAGCTAAGTCTGGGGCAAAGAATGAGTCCCTAAAACCTTCCCTGATCATGGACGGCAATCACTCCTTCTAAACCTTTAAAATGAGCTGTAAGTTTCATATGCAAGCTTATGTTGTTTTCCTCCATATGCAGATATAGGTACAGGTGTAACTGTAACGTTCCCCCACCAGCAAACGGCACTTTCCACCCCTCTCCATCCCCAACACAGGGTGCTGTCTGAATGACAACTAATTTTTAAAAAATCAAGAGTGATTAACCAATTTCATCCAAAGTGACATGAAATTCAATTGAAAATATTTAATCAACTCAAACTTCATGACCTTTTAAAATAAGCATTTAAAAGTCTTTTAAATACAATTCAACTAGTGGCCAGGGTACATCCCATGGCCCATGACTTCACCGTGAATGGGCTGAACTCTGGACCACATGGCTTTAAGCATGTCTGACCTAAAGTGAACCAGCATTTGAATTTCCTACTTTTATCAAGCTCATTGGTTTTACTGTTCTTCAAATGGGGGCCTAACATAAAAAATCAAAAAGAAGCTAAGTTGGATCGACCAGGGACCTCGAAGGGCCTGACGGAGGCCCATCTTTTGGAAAAGAGAGCTGATGGAGATGAGGAGCCCCTGGAATGGTGGGGACGTAAAGAATTTAGGCTTCCTCCTGGAACAGTAGAACCTTCCCAGAAAAGAATGTTGTCTTCGACTTGCCACCAGAAGGACACTGTATTAAGATGGAAAAGATGCTCCAATGGTACAGTGTTTGTAAGTGGCCAGCTCTGCTCCTTATGTAAGCAGACCAGGGAGGGAGGCTCCAGAAAGCATCACTCCCTCCGGGAACTTAAGGCACAGCAACTTCATTGGGGCCTTCAAGCCAGTTTCAGATATGCTAAAACCTAAGGCAGCAACATTCAAACAAATACAATGTGAGCCATATATGTGATTTAAAATTTTCTAGTAGCCACATTTTTTACTGTTTAGTTAAAAAAAAGTGAAATTGCTTTTTAGAAATATGTATTATTTAATCCAATATACCCAAAATATTATCATTTCAACTGAAATTTAATCAGTATAAAAATCATTAGGAAGGGGTGCCTGGACGGCACAGTTGGTTAAGCATCTGACTCTGGGTTTCAGCTTAGGTCATGATCTCCAGGTGGGGAGATGAGCCCTGGGGCTCTGCGCTCAGTGAGGAGTCTGCTTCGCCTCTCCCTCTGCCCTTCCCCTGCTTCCGTGGACGCACACACACACACTCTCTCTCTCCCTCTCTCTCTCTCTGAAATAAATCTTTAAAAATACATATATTTTAAAAGCGTTTAAAAATCATTAATGAGATAGTTCACATTGTTCTTACGCCAAGGCTTTGAAATCTGGGGTGCACTTTACATTTACAGCACACATCTCCATGTGGATGTTAAATCTTCACTGTAAATGCTTGAGCTAAATTTCGATTTCTGAACATTTGCAGCTGTAAAAGCTGTACCAAAGTCATTCCAAACACGCTTAAAAGTTTCCCAATAACCAAACTGAGAACGTGGTTTTAAATTTAAATGAATTAAATAAAATCAGAGACGCAGTTCCTTAGTCATACTAGCCGCATTTCAAGTGGTCAATAGCCCTTAGTGGCCAGTGGCTACAATAATCAGACAGGTTTAATGTGTCTTCTTTCCAAATGACTCCAGACCAAAAGCTTTATTTTCTTAATCATCAGGAGGTAGGAGGGCTCTCAATGGACCAAGGCATGAGGGATCTGTGGTTGCTGTTGCTTGAATGCTGAAGGGCTTTCTGATTCTAGCACAGCCTATTACTGTCATGTCCTTTCTCAAGGATGAGTGAGAGTCTGCCAGGTACAACCAGGACAGCGGTGGGCTCTTCAAGAAAAAGGGCATGGAAGCAGATTCCCAGAGCACCTACTATGGGCTAGGCACTACACTGAATACAGAGTAGCCACTGTCCCATTTGGTCCGCATCATCGTGTGGGTGACATAGCATTAAGTGGATTTAAAATATAAAGAATCCAAGATTGGCCACAATGGGGAACTTGCCCAAGGCCCCACAACTTCCCAGGAGGTGACCCTTCCTTTTTCACCAGGCCACATTGAGATCCAAGGATAGGGGAGTGAGGGGGAGTCATGCTATGTCCTCTCTATGCTGAATACCAGGCAGAATCCAAGACAGGCCAGAACGTAGGTAACCAGAGACGACAAAGCCAAGGCACTGGAACAACCACACACTGGTCTGAAAATGAAAGTAGATGCAAAAGTGGATCAAAAGGTAAGAGTCAGGGAAAGGCCTGATAACCCTAGTTTTTATATTTTTGTCCCACTAACAGTGGTACCGCCTCATTGCCCACTGGGCCGCTGGCATTGTTGTGGCCAAGAGTCAAGTGTTCAGTTTCTTCTGCCAAGGCAGAAGCTTTCCTTAGCTCTAAATTCACAAACATCCATCTAGACTGAATTCAGTTCTTCCACAACCCAGATGCCAAGTCTGAGGTTCCCACAGTAGGGTTGAATAAGCAGGGAAAACAGTTTTCTGATCCAGAAATTGTAGAGCGATCAAGTAACTGAAACAACATCCAAGAGGAAATTTCTATACATGAATATTGTCATTTAACTCGAAGTTTCTTGGAGAGTCCTTAATAAGGCCATGCTTCAGCAATTTTCTAAGCTTCTCCAGGCATCAGAGGCAGTGTAACATGCCTGGTCTGGAAGGCTTATAAAGCTTGTCCACTTACTCTACAGAAATCCCAGGCACTATGATGAGGACACAAAGATTCTTCCTGATTCTGATTGGAGATGGACAGAAGAGGCAAAGGTGTGGAAGGAAGCAAGTCCACGGGACGGAGGGAGACAAAGTGAGTGAGTTTAACTAATTCATTGAGGCAAACAGTCAGAATCCGACAGAACCCCGACGAACTAAGGGCAAGCTCTGATTCCAGGATATTAAGCCACTCTCACCAGAACAAAGGAGCAGGGCTGTTGCAGGAAGGTCAAATGCAAATCAAACAAGCCTCTCTCCCAACTACCTAAGGAGCACCTCTTTGAAATGCAATCATCAAGGAAGATAAGGCTCTATCTCCCAGTTTCCTGGGAGGGCCAGCGCCTAGTTCCAGCGGTCACTTTACTCCAAATTGCAAGCCTGCCTCCAGTTAGTAAAAACAGGATAAATTTAGAAATTTGATCTTGAAGACATGAATATAATGCAGCGCATCCCCTGAGCTATATAAAAGAATGAGATTTCTTTCCATCTGTATAATCTCTAGCTTTGTAATCCTTGCAGCAGGCTGCCTGTGACGTTCATCACATTCTGGTTTAATGCATATTCAATAATAGTTTTCTTTTTCTTTTGCCTTTGTGAAGAAGTGTTCTGGGTTGGGAAAAGGTTTTGCTTTTAATTATGTTTCCCCAATACTCCTCAAAGAATCACCCCAACCTCCACCCAGACCTGACAACCCTAAAGTAATTTTTAAACTGTTTTCAACTAAAAGGGGTACTATTATGGTTTTATGATGCAATTGACCCTATGGACAGGGGAAGAGTCCCCCACAACTGACTAAGATACTAGAAGAAAAGATGGACCTTGGTCCTCTGAACATAGCTTGCAGACAGTCTCTTAGATCAGCCCCCACACACCCCAAGTACCACCAATTTCAGGGAAATGCTCCTGGCAGGTCACAGAGCCCCTTAGCTGGCTGGCTCCAGCCCTTAGTACCTACTGTGCCCACCCCTCCCTCTCCTTCTGGGTGACCCCCATCAGAGCAGGAATCCTGTCTTATTCTGCTCCGTACATTCTCTAGCACAGAGAGCAAGGCATGAATGAACGGAAACCTTTAACTAGGCTCTTCTCCCTCAAAGTCAAAGTCGATACTATCTCAACATTCAGTTTGTTTAAGCTGGAAACATTTGCTCCATGAGGAAATGTTTCTTAGAGAGCTCTGTTTCAACTGTTAGAATGAAAAAGTCCTTTCAAGAGAAGAATGCTCATCAAACATTTTTGCTACCACACAGCCAGAAGAAACACAGGTGAAAAACATCCGGGCTGTCTCAGCCCTGCCACTTTGCTATGACACTCCCTCAGCAGGAAACCTGTCTCTCTGCAAGGCTCTCAGCCAGTTTGGGCATCTCTTCCACCTTTTTCTCCCTGAGATCTGTCCATCTCTATCTATCCCTGAGAGGAACGTGACTGTCAAAGGCATCCTTGAGAGAAAATGTTCTTTTATTTATTTATTTTTTAAAGTGTTCTTAAATTGACTCCTTCTCAAGTCACAACCAGACTGCTTTTCGCAGAGCCCAGTCTGAGATGAGCTGGACTATCATATCCATCCAGACAGCAGGGCCGGCTGTTGTTAATTATTACTGAGCACTAATGGAAATCTAACCTTATTTACCCCAACCACTTGGCCGGGTTACCAGAACAAGAAGCCAACCCAACGCGAAATACTTTGGGAAATGACCCACCAGAATGCACATCCAAACAGCTTTGCCGCTTATGAACTGTACAGTAGTGCTTCTCAAACCCTGGTGTGCATCAGAATACCCTAGAAAACTTGTTCAAATCTGTATTCCTGGGCCCCAGCCCCAGAGTTATGATTCAGTAGGTGGGGGAATGTGGCTGCCTTTCTTTTAAGTTCCCAGGTGATACTAAGGCTCCCAGTCCCAAGGGCACACTCTGAGAAACCTGATGAACATAGCACCTTAGCCACCAGTTGAAGGACAGAGCCAGGGCCTGGCTTCTTCTTAGACTGACTGTGGCAAGGCCAGTCCAATGGTTCTCAAACCCAATTCCCCCAGAACACTGTTATTTTACCACGGAAGTCAAGGCATGGGATTTCCCTCCAGTTTTCAAAGCAAATTAAACCTCTGACACCACTGACTGCTTGCTTCTATTATAATCTAAAAATATTTAATTGCTCAACAAATTATGTCTTTTGTTAGGACTTCATTGAGTTCAACCAATTTGACGTATTAGTAAGAAGCAGTTGTATGGCCTGGTTGACAGCCAACACAACACGGAAGAACACCCAAATTCGGAGCACTTGGCCTCTAGCTCAAGTCCGACCTTCCCGAGGCACCTCCACTCTGACCGCTACAGCCGGATGCCCTGATCATGCAATAACATGCCCCTGCACTGCTGGACGAAAGAATGGCTTGGTTGCCCTCAAAACTCAATCTACGGGACAACATAAAATGGGCACACACATTAAACTATTTTAAACCAAGGCAATGTGTAGTCGATTGCTAAACCGTGTAGCATAAATGATTACAGGCTTCTGATTTTCCACACAAGCAATTAGACATCACAGAAATGGCTACATCCTCCCCATGCCTCTGCACTGGGGCCCTTTAGGGTCCCCTATTCAAGCTAAAAAGTCTTTGTCAAGTTTCAGCCTTCCCACAATTTAATTTTAAAAATTTAATATGCATCTGTCCCTGTGGAACTTGGCAAGAGCATATCTATCCATGCCCCTACTTTGAACACAAACATTCTGCCCATGTGCAGTGCGGAGGTTTCCCTCATCCTGGGTGCTGTAAATAATCTGAGCTGGTACCTCATGCCAAGAGAAACAGCCCGGTGTAGCATCCCCAACGATGGGGATATTTACCAGCTTGTGATTTTTCTTTCCTGACCTTTATGTGTAAGATGGGCTAGCAAATGAAACCAGCAGATTAAAACAGTCTATTCCATTAGAAAAAAGAAATTATGCTAGTTTTAAAGGGGGGTAGGGGGGCGCCTGGGTGGCACAGCGGTTGGGCGCCTGCCTTCGGCTCAGGGCGTGATCCCGGCGTTATGGGATCGAGCCCCACATCAGGCTCCTCCGCTGGGAGCCTGCTTCTTCCTCTCCCACTCCCCCTGCTTGTGTTCCCTCTCTCACTAGCTGTCTCTATCTCTGTCAAATAAATAAATAAAATCTTTTAAAAAAAAATAAATAAATAAAGGGCGGTAGGGCCAGCACATCTGGATCCAATCATTGTAATGTTTCATAGTCTTAGCATCTTCGCTCCCAGAGGGAAAGCAGCCGAGCACAGGGACAGTGCAGAGGACAAACCAAGATCCCTGCATCCTGACCCAGGCTTTGCCACTAGCTCAACGTGTGACCTTGGGCAGAGTTCCTGACCTCTCCAGGGCTCAGTTTCCTAAAGAGTCTTCCAGGCCCCAGTACCAGTACTAACTAGTAATAGGATTCAAGTGTTGACGGATTCATAACGACTTTGCTTTTCCACTTGATTGTATATGCGAGGATTGCAATTCTCCTGGGAGGAGACACAGCCATTGTTCTTTCTCTGTGGGGCCTGTCATTCCCCACTTTGCCTCCTCCCTGTCCTCCCCTCTCCCAAGCCTGGCAGCCTGTCCACTTCCCGAATTCAGCTTCTCGGAGCAGGGCCGGGATGAGACAGAGCCTCCAGGAGAGTTTCCCGAACTGGCACTGAGCTCTCTCTGACTCTAATGTCCAGCACAGCAGGACTTTAGTTCCTCAAATAAGCTTCTAATTGTCTTTTCCGAAATGTGCGTGGACGCTTACTTCAAGCCATTTGGCCAGTGCCTGGGAGGGTATTTGCTCTGACACTGCGCTTGCAGAGGGAGGATTTAAGAGTCTGGAGGAGCATTAGAAAAACTGCACTCCGGCTGATCCTTCCTTGGATGGAGATAGAACAGCTTTTTCAGGCACCCACCACTGGTACAATGCAAAACCCCACAGGTCTCCAAAACTTATAGACTCTTACATTCGGACCTCAGTCTTCTCCCCAGGGCAGTAAGAAGGTGTCCTGACAGGGTTAATGGATGCCAAGAATTATGACACACTTGCGGGGTCCCAGGAGCGCTCTCCTGTCCCCAGGCATCATTCTTCCCAGATGCAATATTAACACGACAGTGAGGGCTCCTGACAGCAGGCTGGAGACAGGCCCTGAGTCAGTAAGAACGGAGGCCAGAACACGTGAGAGGAGCATTCAATCTGGAGTCAGAAAACGGAGTTCAAATCCCTGGCCTACCACTACCTCCCTGGTTTAAAATGCAAACAGGTGTCCCTGCCCTCTACACAAGCCCGAATTTTCCCCCAAATTTATTGTGTGTGCACATTCACCCTAGGGTCTTATTAATATGCTGATTCTGAGTCAGCAGATCTGGGTAGAGCCTGAGAGTTTCAACAAGTTCCCAGGTGGAACGGATGTTGCTGGTCCATGAACCAACTTTGAATAACAAGGACAAGGAGATTTATGATCCAAGCCAGTGTTTCCCAAACACCCCTGCTAAGAATCACGTGAGTAACTATTAAATGCACAGATCCCAGAGCCCCAACCCAGATGGGTGCAGGCCTAGTGAACTGGAAATCTAACAAGTGCTCAGGTGAGTCTTATTATCAGAGAAGTTTGGGGAAGCCCGGATTAACTCATCTGCATCTCTCACAGCCTGTGGGAGCCCCTGCTTCCTTTCCATTCTTCTCTTCGGTTAAGGTTCCTTAAAATCTACTAAGCTAGCTCCTGCTTCTGGGAGTCCTATAAATACATTTAGAGAGCTGACAATTCTCCCAAATTTTCCCGAATCCTGGTACACTTAGAAAAGGACCATCTTTGTAGGGCCTGAGTTCTGGCAGCCCCCAAGGCGCTGAGGAAAGACTGAGGGCACCATTATGTCAGCACAGCTCTGAACCATAACTCAGCTCCCCGATTAGAAAGCTCCACTCCCACCTCAACCGTATCAGTCAATGAGCAAAACCAACCAGCACAGCCCTCCAATACATCTCCCCATTGTTGTGAAGATGATCCAAAACAGAGAAAGAAAAATAAACACATCCAAGTCCTGTCTTGAGGCTGTCTGTAAGGGCCAACATAGCACAGAAGTGAAAAGGCACATACATCCATTTACTCACCCGAACAAATTACAGATAATAACCATGAGACCAGAAACACTGTCTGCTTTACGGTCATTATCTCACTGAATCCTTGCACCAAATCCTTGATTTGTCTGTTTTACTGAGGACACCAAGGCTTTCAGAGGTTAGGTGACTCGCCCCAGGTCACACTATTAATGGTGGCTACTGTGTAACAGGCTCTCGCATGTGACCCTCTCCCCGTGTCTGGTTTGTTTTAATGCCTCCTGCTGACATATACCCTGCCAGGTCCTGCTTTCCATGAGGACAGTGCCAGGTTTTGTTCCAGGCTGTATCGACCATGCACCTCAAAGATACTCAGAGAAACAGTTGCCAAGTTGACAGATGTCTTCAAAGCCAGGGCTTATCCATGATAACAGGCCGCCTCCAAAAACCTTCACAAGCTCACAGGCACTCCCTGGTTTAAAAGACTCCCAACTGATAAACAGGAATTTGTAAGACGTAAGGTGGAGAAAAGACGGTGGAAAGGGAGTCAGAAGGCCTAGCAGACTCTTCTCCTGCTTCTGCCACCTTGCTCTCACATGTGCACAAGCCACTTGACCTCTCTCCACTCCTCAGTTTCTCCATCACCACGATGGTTTAATCCAAGCCCCAACCTCTGTGAACTCCCACCATGTGCTGGACGTGGGGCTTAGAAGAAAATGACCTGGAGGAATGAATGAGAGGCCAAATCCATTCCTCAGCAGCCCTGTGCCAATCTAACCCCTCCCACCCCACTGAACAGCCACAGAGAGAAAGCACACAGAACAGTTTTCAAACTAGCAGGAAACAAAGGGGGTCCCAGGGGGATCATCTGCATCACAAAAGGTATCTTTACTTAGCAAACTAATTCACAAAAGGATGGCTAGCCTGACAAGGTCCCCTGATACATTTTTTGAGTCAGGTTACTGAAGTATTATTACGTACAGTAAATGTCATTCTTTTTACGTGTGTAGTTCTCTTGATTTTAACAAACACACGAAGTTCCTGCTGTGGTTTTTAAAATAGTGTATTTCTTACTTTTCAAGAATACATTATATAAAGTGACGTGGCGTGTGCGGTCCGATGAAACAAAGTTAATTTTAGCTCCTCTTTTTAAAAGCGAAGGTCCCCATTCTGCCAGAAGGAAGAACAGAACTGAAAATCTTGTCTGGACGGGTGGGGGGGTGGGGGGATCAATTTGCAGAAACATCTGTTAGGCATGGAGCATCGAGTACCAAGATCTATTAGTCCATGCAATTGAATCTCCTTTACTAATAAAAGAGTTCCCTCCTCCCAACCCTCCCCCTCACATTAACCAAAAATTTTTTTAATATGCACACAGAGCCCAAGAACATAAACCTATTTCCACCAAAGATCATCCTTAACTGAGCAGTTTAAAACCACAAAGCCTCCTTGAATTAACTCCAAAAATCTGTAATAAATTTCACATACTATCAACGTTCCAAAGGAATTTACCTGGACAAAGCACATAACTTTTGCTTTGTTTTAAGACTTATCTTAAAATGAACTGTGTGACCTTATGTAAAAGAGGGAGGTGATTATTCAAACAACTCTAAAAATCTATTCAGAATGCATTTCCACCGCAGAATTAGATCTTTGTAACTTGAGACCAAACAACAGCATTCCTAGCCAGAAAATGGGAACAATGCAATCAATCTAATAGTGTTTATAACTTTACTATGAGGCTGGTAAAAAGCAGAACTGATTTCCAAGCCTCAGCTCAGTGGCACTCAAAACTTCAGTATACCTAAGAATCTTCTGATTATGAACTCCACATTCTTGGACCCCACACAGACCTACCAAATTAGTATCTCTAGGGACTAGGCAGCTGTAGTGTTTAATCTTGGTCCCAGGGTGGTGGCTTAGTACCCACCCTAAGACATACAGCCCTAGCTAAGGGAGCATGTGTTTTGTTACATAATCACTAAAATGAAGTTAAGATGGTAACATAAATTGGACATTGGTCCTGAGTATGGGTTATAATCTGTAGGCTAATGGCCATGGCTTAGAAATGTTCACACTTTGCAGAGGTTGGCCATTGTAGTGTCAGCAGATAAAACCACACTGTGACAATCTTTCATTAAGGAGCGGCTGCCTGCTCCAAGTGTGGTCCCCAGACCAGGAGCTCGGAATTACAAATCTCTGGGGCTGGGGCCCAGGAATCCACGTTTTAACATTTCTCCAGGTGATTCTTCCACATGGTACGTGCTCCAGCATGTTTTAGTTAATGCAAATACATTTTATAGTGAGAAATACTTAATAATCACAATTTTTTCTCGCCATGTCCTCCTGCCAGTTTCATTTTTGCTTTGCTAAAGGATGCAATGTTTGTTACCATACCCTCTCAACTTCTCTCCCACCCCTTCCCACTGTGGTGCAAAAATGCATATATGTGGCACAGAAAGTTCGAGCTAGCTTTATTTCCCACTAGCTAAGGGACAATTAGCACAGCCTGGACAGCCAAAGAGCTCCGACTGGACCCGTCAGTACGGTGCCAGGGGTCATTAGGAAGGGACATCCCCTCGGGCTCTCAGCGCCCCCTGGTTCCAGGGAGTACCTTTCCATGATGCCTCCTAGGGCCTCCCATGAAAGCCAGCTGACAAAAACTCAAATGGGCACTTGGTGGTATAGGTGGGTTATTTCCCCCTAAAATATTAGGTCTATGGTAGAGTGCACGTGTTCTCGCAGTTTGGAATACATCAAAATCTCCAGGGGAAATTTAATAAAAATACAGATTCCTTTGCTGCAACCTCAGCTTCTGATTCAGTAGTATCGCAGAGGGTCTCCTAACCCTGTATTTTAGCAAGCTTCCCAGAAGATTCTTATACATAGCAAGGTTTGTGAATCACAGGTGTTACGGGAGAAACCCATGCTATAGAGTAGAAAATCTGAGCTTAGGTCAAACTTACCCAGTATTTGGTGTGTAAACCTTGGAACAGCTCAGCTTCCTCCAAGTAGAAACAGCACCCACCTCTCAGGGCTGTTACAGTGGCAACATAGGTACAAGGCCTTCGTGAAATGCAAAGTGCAAACACAGAGGAGTAAAACTGGCAGGTGCAGCATTTTCCACAACAATCGCCAACGAGGGTCCTTAGTCTAAAAAGGTAGCTTCAGTAAGAAGCATTCCAGGTCAGAGTCGAATTCTGAGACACAGGTCAGTCTGACAATCTGTGATGTGCACTGACTCGGGTCCCCTCAAAAATGGTCCCCAGGACCTCCGAATGTGACCTTATTTAGAAACAGGGGCTTTACAGAGGTAATCAAGTTAAAATGAAGACATTAGGGTGGGCCCTCATCCATTATGACTGCTGTCCTTGTAAGAAGGAGAAACATGGACCCAGAAACAGACACGCATGAAGAGAAGACAGCCATCTATGAGCCAAGGAGAAAGGCCTGGCACAGATGAGCTTCCTTCATAGCCCTCGGAAGAAACCAACCCTGCCAACACCCGGATCTCGGACCTCGAGCTCCCAGAACGGAGACAATAAATTTCTGTTATATAAGCCGCAGATCTGTGGTACTGTATTACAACAGCCCTAACAAACTCAAACAATCTGTCAGCTTCCAACGCGAGAGGAAAGTGCCCTTCTGTAGTTCCGTTTGTGGGGGACACTCGGCCCCTGATGCATCTCAGATTCCACAGGGCTTGTTTTAATATCTTCAAGTACATTCCTAAAGCTCCATGTGAACTACTTACCAGGTTAGTGAGAGAGCCAGCTGTGGAGGGGGACGGGGGGATGAGGAGGGGGGCCTCAGTGCAGGCTTTGCGGTGGAGTCCTGAGCCTGTAGCAACCCTCACAAAAACCAGAGCTCCAGAACATCTGCAAGTTTACCAGCAAGAACCAGCAAGTGATTTAACATCCTCATAAAACTGTCCCCACCCATCCCTGCACAGCCGACTCACGCTCCCTTTTCCCTTGTGTCAGAGTGGCACCCACAGTCCCCGTCAAGCACCGGCTGCTCTGAGAGCTGGTGGACCACCCTCAGCCCTCAGACACCTGGGCATCTCAGCCAAGAGGACCCCAAAGGCCCTCAAGGAGATGATTTTCTCAAACTGAACGCACCTTTCTTTCTCCCCGTTAGTGGGACAAAACACAAAATACCCCCAAGGAAAGTAAAAGGCCCTTTTTATGTGCATTAAAACTGGAACCCCAGAGGGTCTTACCCAGTAACCAGAGAGGGTGTGGGAGCGTGAGCACTAGCCTGAGCCCATGGGGATGGCTGTCCTGCCCCAGAACGGAGCGGTGTCTGTGCAGCGTGCAAGGCCTATGGGCTGACTTTACGTCCGACACACCCTTCTGGGGCAACCTCTCCCAGCAGCCTCCCTAGGGCGATTTTTTAAAAAACCACAGGTGCCCAGGTCTCGCTCTCAGGGATTCCAACTCAGTGAGCCGGATGGGGTTTAGGAATAGCATTTTTTGTTTAATTCCAGGATAATTACCATACAGCACTGTAATAGTTTCAGATGTGCGACACAGTGATTTAACAATTCTGTATATGACTCCGTGCTCATCACGGTAAGTGTACTCTTAATCCCCGCGGCCTAGTTCACCCATCCCCCACCCACCTCTGCTCTCCAGAGTTAAGAGTGGGGTTTTTTGTTTGCTTGCTTCTTTCTTTGTTCTCTGTTTTGTTTCTTAAATTCCACATATGAGTGAAATCATATGGTATTTGTTTTCCTCTAAACGACTTACTTCACTTAGCATTATATGTAAGGAAGAGTGTTTTTAAGAGCCTCTCTGGTGATTTGGAAGCACAGTCAGGGCTGAGAACTAGAGCCATCAGTTCAAGTCAGGGTCCCACCAGACATCCCAAGAAAAGGGAAAAGCACCCGGTGGTGGTCGGGAAAGTAGGATTCCAGTGGCAGCTTTGCCAAGCGGCCCTAGTAAGTCTCATCCTTCTGGACTTAGGTTCCTTCCCCGTCAAAGGGAGAGGCTGCCCTAGAACCATTCAGACCTCCCATATTTAAACAATTAGCCTCTCTGGAATCACTCTGAGATCTCCCATGAAGACATGTGCCCTTTCTTCTTGGGTGTACTACACCCAACTGCTTTGTGCTTGCACTTCAGGCTGCCCTTGGCTGATGCCTTACCCTTTAGCCCTGCTGGGGAGGGCCCAGGAGTGAGAGGTGCTGAGCCCAATAGAAAGACCTTCAAGGAGAAAATTAAGCCTCTTAAAGTGTCCTTGATGTAATCTCTCAAACCCAGGAATAATCCACATTCCTCTGGGAAGATCTGCCATGCATGACCTCAGGCCACACTCAGGAAATATCTTCACTGACATCAAACTAGGTCCTAGAGCCGAGTGTCAAGTAATTATGGGTGGTGTTGCAGCAATGCAAACAGAGAAGACAGGGCTTGTCATTTAAACACACGGAGGTTTGGGACTCTCTAAGCTGGATGCTTGAGAGAGCAGCACTGAGAGAGCCAGGGCACATCGCCACCCATCTGCAGGATCCCTCTGCAGGGGCTCAAACTCAGCAGGACAGAAAGGAGACATCTCTCCATGAGTCAAGTGGACTCTGGGGATGAGTGATGAACCAAATAACCCACCAGAACATCGAGGTCAATGATAAACACTTCAGACAAGTGAATTTGCTGTCTTCAACCCAGTGACACCAGCTACCTAGCAGACTGCTTAAATGCCCCTCCTTTGGAGATAAAAATGAGAGGGGCAACCATGTGTCTGCAGTTCACAGTCCTCCGCGGGTGCCTTCCATCACTCAACAAGTCGTTAGCAAGCATGGACTTCAGCCATTCATTCCGTGAGCCTCTAAAGCATGGCACTTGACCTAAAACATACTGGCCCCATGAGACACTGCTTTTCCACTTCTAGACTCTCGTCCTTAGCTCAAACCTGGGAAAGATTTCTGTTTCCTCATCTACGGCTAACCTCCATAATCAGCAAGTTTTGTTCATCAGTTACTCGTTAAAATTTCTTGTTAACTCCTATGTGCCAGCCGTTGTTCTAGACACTTGGGGACACGGTGCCAGATAGTTTCTCTCCTAGAGCTTATATCCTAGTGTCATGGGGTGTACAATAAATGAATCATGTCTGTAATATCAGGGAACGAAAAATGATAGGGACACAAAAAAGGAAGAGGTTTGAAAGCAGGGGCTAGGGGGTGCCAGGGAGACCTCTGCGGAGGAGACACTGGAGCCAACTGGTAAATGAAATGAAGTGTGGGAGAGCACCCCCAACCTTCAGGAGCCCAGATGAGGAGATCCAGCAGGAGGGCTGCAGGTGGAGCGAACAGGGTGTAGGAGAACCAGATGAGGACGGTGGCATGGAAGCCAGGTGAAGAAAGTGTCCCAGAGGGCACTCAGCCGGCTAACTGCTGCTCAGAGGCTGCAGAAGGTGGTGACAGGGAAGAGCTGGCCACCGGAGAGCACTGGTCCCTGAAGAAGTGTGGCCTCGGGGAAGGGGTGGGGCAAAAGCCAAACTGGAGGGGATTCAAGACAGAATGAGCAGGGAGGAAACGGGGCAGGAGGATGTATGGCAATTCTTTGGGGAAGATTTACTATTAGGGAGGGTAGAGGGATGGAAGAACAGCTGACTGGGGGATGGGGTCAACAGTGCGCTGTGGTTGTGGCTTTCTTCCTCAATATGAGGGATACTACAGCTTCTCTCTCTTGGGGGATTATCCATCAGAGAAGGAAAAGGGATCATGCAGAAGGGAAAGGCCACACACGCATGAGTGAGAGTCCTGCACGCCAACAGAGAACAGGCTCCAGTGCACATGTGGTCATAAGGCTCTGCGGCTACAATGCAACATGGCTACTGCTGTAGATAGGCTAGCAGACTTAACAGGAAGGAAGACGGTGAAACTCATTCCTCACTGCCTCTTTTTCTCCCTGAGATAAGCCAGGTCATCAGCCGAAAGTGGGAGGCAGATAGAAACACAGTGCACCCAACTGTGCCAAGAGCTCCCCTTGAGATCTGCGGTCATAAACCAAAAGAGAAATACGATATAGATGGCTGTGTGTTTTCTCTAGCTGGGTTCCTTGGCCTCAGGCAGGAGCAGGGCAGGCGGAAGGTGGGGATTTCCCATGAGAGTTAGATGAAGACAGGGTCAAGGGAGTTGAGGGTGTATGCGAGCACCTGAGCTGGGGGCAGGGGAGGTCACAGCAGAAGAGACGGATGATGGTCAATGAAATGTGGAAGGGTCACCAGGTCAGAGGCCCTTGCAGGGGTGAAGGCTGGTGGAACTGGGTACTAAAGGGAGTAAGATGAAAGAGAAAAGGTGAGGGTCACACTGGAACGCTTGTCAAGATTTTGCTGAAGGTGCAGGTAGTAGTGGTAATGACAAGGTCCACAACTGTGTTTTTCAAAGGAAGGCCTAGTGGGCAGTAAAATCAATACAGTGGGTCGTGATAAGCATTTTTTTTTTAATTGAACAAGTTAAAAAGTCTAAGAGTACATTATACCTAGTAAGGGTAAATAATATTTGGGGAAACTTGTTTCAGTTGTGTGTGTGTGTGTTCATGTTGGGTTGTCACATCAAACAGCTCTCCCCTGTGGACTGGTGCTTAAATAAACAAGGACGCTACGGCAGGGTTTCTCAATGCTGGCATGGCTGTCATTCTAGGCCAGAGAATTCTTAGTTGTGGGGGGGCTGTCCTGTGCATTGTAAGATGTTTAGCAGCATCCCTGGCCTCTCCCTATTAAATGCCAGTAGCACCCCTGCCTCCCTTGAAGCTATGACACACAAAAACATCTCTAGACAATGCCAAATACCCTCTATCTAGAAATAACCATGGGAGGGATGGCTGAAGAAGAGTAGAGGAAAGGATAACAAAAAGAGGTGGCCAAGAGTTGAATGGACAATCTATATAGATTTCAAGTCACCAAAAGTGTTGATGGCACCACACGACTCACTGTTTAAAAATTCTGATCATCAGGGGGTGCCTGGGTGGCTCAGTCGGTTAAGCATCTGCCTTCAGTTCAGCTCATGATCCCAGGGTCCTGGGTTCAAGCCCCCTGTCAGGCTCCCTGGTCAGTGTGGAGTCTGCTTCTCCCTCTCTCTCTCTCTGCCTGCCACTCCCCCGTTCATGTGCTCTCACCCTCGCTTGTACACCCTCTCTCTGTCTCTCTCAAATAAAATCTTTATAAATTCTGATTATCGGGCACCTGGGTGGCTTAGCCGGTTAAGGATCTGCTTTTGGCTCAGGTCACGTGCTCAGGGTCCTGGGACAGAGCCCCACATCAGGCTCCCTGCTCGTCAGGGAGTCTGCTTCTCCCCCTGCCCCTCCCCACTGTGCTCGAGAGTGTTCTCATGCGCACTCATTCTGTCTCTCAAAAAAATAAAGAGTTGAAAATTCTGATTATCAGGAAAACTAATAAAGCATGATTACACAGAAAAATGTATTTAAACATGCTTACAAAATTCAATTCTAAGACTTTCCTGTAAATTAAGGTATGTAATATAAAATGGTGAAATAAGCCAAACCTATAATCCCAAAATATCTGAACAAACAAAATCCAGCTAAGGGTTACAGAAGGGGAAGCACACTGCATTCATTGCTGTATATAGGGAGACGTTACTGTTTTGATATTTGGTCATTACAGAGAAATATAAATTCATATATATATTTGATAAACCCAAATCCAGCCACTAGTAAGATTTTTATTAAAGTGTTTTCTGATTGGGGCGCCTGGGTAGCGCAGTTGTTAAGCGTCTGCCTTTGGCTCAGGGCGTGATCCCGGCGTTCCGGGATCGAGTCCCACATCTGGCTCCTCTGCTGGGGGCCTGCTCTCCCACTCCCCCTGCCGTGTTCCCTCTCTCGCTGGCTGTCTCTCTGTCACATAAATAAATAAAATCTTAAAAAAAATAAATAAATAAAGTGTTTTCTGATTATAAAAGAAACATATCCTAAATATAGAGAAAATTTAGAAAATACCAGAAAGTATTTTTAAGAAATTTTAAATATCTATAATCCCACCACCCAGAAAAGGTTTGTTAAAAAAAAAAAAAAAAAAAGTTGAAGGGAGAAGGGACTATGGTCCAGATGAACAAAATCTTCAAAAAATGAGCAACATGAGGCAGAGGGCTGTAAATCGAGGCTCTCTACCTTAGCTACATATCAGAATTACCTGGGAAACTTACCCACCAATGCCAAGGGCCCACCCAAACCAATGCAACAGAATCCCCAGGTTATCCCAATGCATAGCCAGGGGGGAGAACCCTACAAGAGAGACCCATCCTACAAGCTTAAGCAGGATCTCCTTCATGAAAATTTCCTTCCCATTTCACTTTTTTTTCATACACCCCACTACCTGATTTTGCTTTGCTTATAGCTTAATGTGAAATCATTAGAAAATACAAAGCACTAAAATTAAGTGGCTAAAAATAGAACAAATGTTTATCCACTAAAGAATTTTAGAATTAGGGGATCAGTGAGGAGGGGAGCTTTTCAGGAAAACTTCTTGAGCTTTGGGTCATCCGAGCCTCTAAGGACTTACACCTAAGTGATGAGGGTCCCCAGGGACAGCAAGCATGCATGTGCCACTGATAAGCATCGTTAGAACTGTGTCCTCTCTGGCAACAGTTAAATAAACACTTGTTGAAATTAACGGCTACTGCACTTAATTTCTTCCAAAAAAAAAAAAAAATGCACTCATGACTAGATTACAATGCAATTTAAGCAACACTTATCTGGCCACCATTTTCTTCACAGTACCCTTCACATGTAGCCAACTTGTTATTAAAAGAAATCAATGACTTCAAATCTTGAATATGCATGCATGTTGAAAAACCAAAACCAAAAACCAAACCATCTCTAACCGTCCTCTCCACTCTTTCATGAGAACCCATTACAAACTATTTAAAACAACAGTCATGAACTCTTTCACTGTGGAATAAACATACATCCATCAGTCCATCACTAAATCCCCAAACACGTACAACAGATGCAGACAACAGTTAAATAACATAACCCAAACAGTGATTTCTCCCTGCTTGGTAAAATTGTTAAAACGGAGCTAACGTGCTTGATTGGCATTGTAACTCTCATCCATGACCGGGTAGAGCACTGGCTGGACCGGCACACAAGATCTGCAAAACAGGGAGTTGGTGTCTCTAAACCAGCAGTTCTCAAAGTATGGTCCATGACCAGCAAGACAGCATCACCTGGGAACTTATTATAAATGCAAATCTTCGAACCCCACCCAGGACTCACAGAGTCTGAAACCCTGGCCCAACAATCTGGCTTTTCACAAGCCCTACTGGTGATTCTGATGCATTTTAGCTGGGGAACGACTGGTGGTATCTAAACCATGATTTTCGAAGTGTGCAGCAGAGTCCTGGCTTTTTGTGGGTTGAGATTCTGAGTCTCCCACCAGGACTCACAGGGTCACAGAGGATGGGGTCCTCTGTTGGGGGCCCAAGGACTCTGAGCTGATCCCAGCACCCCGGGATCAATTCTTAAAACGTGAATGGAGTTTCCACTGCTTTTCAAATTTTGATTTTAGTGGTAACGGCCAAGAATTCATAAACTCTAAAATCACACTAAGAGGCAAGATTACAAATGATTCAGGTGGAGCAGTCAGCAAACTAGGGATAGTGTGGAAGGAAACCTGAGTTCAAATGCCAGCATGGCCATGAACAGAACCTCTCCGAACCTCAGGTAGGGAAACCAAGCTTGAGGATATGCTACTACTATCTGAGAACACTCTGCAATTGGCCAGACCTTCACTAAGTTGGGATCAGAGAAAGTGAAGGAAAAGGAGAGTGCTTGCCAAGAGCTTTTTTTAAAAGAATTTATTTATTTATTTATTTATTTATTTATTTATTTATCAGAGAGAGAGAGGGAGCGAGAGAGAGAGCATGAATGGTGGGGAGGGCCAGAGGGAAAGAGAAGCAGAGTTCCTGCGGATCCCGGGATCAAGACCAGAGCCCAAGGCAGACGTTTAACTGACTGAGCCACCCAGGCGCCCCGCTAAGAGTTTTCTTGATCTCTTATGCTCACTACTCTCCCGGGGGATAAAGGTAAACAGCTTTTCCCGAAGCCATCCTTTACAATGAAGGCTTTGACTCAAAATTGGGAAACCTCAGGATGTCAGAAGATAATTAACTCAAAGCTTCCAAAGAGATAAAAGATTGCTGCAGAAGGCATCAGAGAAAGCAGCTGTGATATTGCTCACCTTTTATTTCCAAAATAGTCCCAAACAAGTTTCGTATTCATGAACCAAATACCCTTTTTAAGTGTTTCCATATAGAAAAGCTTTTGTGTTTGAGCAAGTAAACCTATCAAGTGTATATGGAGCAAGTTAATCACCCCCCCTTCCCACTGCCAATTTTAAACAATCTCAAGTTTTGTGCATCCTTCCACATCTTTCTCCAAGGTTATACCCATAGGGTTTCTTTTTCAAATCAGAAATAGGATACTACATATGATACTCTGTAACTTGATTTTATTTACATTTAATACATCACGGATATCCCTTGCAAAATAGTCCAAAATAAACCCGGTATTATTCGTCCTACTGATGGACATTTCATATTGCTTCTCATTTATTTTAATAATCCTACAATAAACATCCTCACGCACAGATCCTTACATACTAATTGATGTTTTCCTTTCTGTAAGACAGGACTCTAAATACCGGATTGCTGGGGCATATGGTAGCAGGTTCCAAACTTACAGAGAAATTGTCTGCTTTCCCTAAATCCTACAGCAATTCATACTCCCACCGAGAGTCTACGAGTTGCCCCCCAACACAACTAACAGAAGATGTAACCAATTTTTTAAAAAGTGGGTCAACTGGATGGACAGAAAATCTAATGTCTGTTTTAAATGTGCATTTCCCTGACCATTGTGGACGTTAAGAAGCTTTTCACATATTTACCATTTATATCTCTTCTTTTGAGAATGCTATTCATATCCTTTGTTCATCTTTCTGTTGTCCTTCAAAAACTATTTAATCACACACTCATCCCCCCCCCCCCGCATCTATTAGATACGTTAAGTACAAATGAATATCACCCCCTAGGAAGTCAGCATGTGAGGTTAGGGCAGGGGATGTCTCCTTACCATGAAGCACATGGTAAGCCCTCAAAACAATTGCTGAGTTTAAGTGAATAGGAGACTTGGAGAATTTTGTTAAGATTGCACCTAGAAGAGTAAAAAAGGAAATACAAATATTCATTACTTTTCCTACAAATTCTGGACAGCACCACTTTGGCTGAAATTAAATTGTTGGTTAAGGGAAAAACGAAACCATGTTCTTGGCATTGACTCTGAAAATCCACTGTAAAACGGGTGGCAAATGAGCCCAGTCTTAATTCATAGTTCCGGGTGACACATAAAGAAAGGCTCTCACAACCAAAGCATTTTGTACCCAGCCTTGTCTACCAGCTGTCACTCAAATGGCACCTGCCACCGAGCCAAAGGTTGTTAGGATGGTGATGGACAGGAGAAGCCTACCTTAAGCATTCGTTTCCTCTTTGGTTTTTTGTCTCCACCCCCTCCAAGATTTTTTGCCTTTTAAAATCCCCTACTTATTGAGGAGGGGACCTGTGGAGGGGGCCTTCAGGGGGAGTTCGACAGAGTTCAGATTCCTTAACTCTTTTAACTTTAGGCAAAACATCTGGTTAAACCCACCATTTATCCCCATTATTTGTAATAGTTCTGTTTGGCTTATGTTTTAACTAGTCTCCTTATTAAATATGAAAGTAATAGGATTAAGAAGTTCTGGGGGGAAAGTACTGTAATTAAAAAAGCACCAGTTGGGTATGTTAAGCTGTAATTCTGGCCCTGCTTATTAAGTTTTCCTTCTTGTCTTTAAAATGTTTTTGTACCCAATAAAAATGACTTTGAATTATTTAACTCTTTTTTAGTACTTCCTGTATTGGCCAAACACCACCCAAAATCTCCAAGAAAACATTATGACTCAAAAGTTCTGAATCAATAATGTCACAGATCACAAGGTTCTGACACTGTCCCAAGAGTGTGGACATGCGCACACACACCACAACACACACACCACACAGCTGGGTAAATAGGCACCTCTCCAAAATGCACAGGCATTTTCTAACCTTTTGAAGTTATAAAATCTTCTTAACAACAACAACAACAAAAATGCAGGAACTTTGATCAAGTCACAAAGTTGTAATATGAATCAGGCAAGAGGCAACAAAGCCCAGTTTATAACACTTTGCTAAAATAGGCATAAGAAAATGATAAATATGAAGGTAGTGAACTTAGGAACGAAGACTGAAGGATTTGCAACTTTTTTAATTTTTTATTTCAGCTTTATTAAAAAAACTTCTAATTTTTAAATTTAATTTTTAGAACGTTTAGCACACACACACACAGTATGTGACATACATGTAGTTACAAAGCATAATGCTAAAATGAATAAATACATTTTTAGATGTATAGGTTTTATTTTTCTGAGCATAGTTGGTAAAAATTGTTCACCATCTGTAACCACCCTTAACTGCTCTTGGGAACTAATAATCTGCTGGGAGTGAGGGGTGGAAGAGAAGGGGAATCAGTATAATTTTGAGGTATAAAACACACAAGCTGGACTAGAAATCTCCATCTCCCCCATCACTCACATACACACACACACACACACACACACACACACACACAAACACACACACACCCCTCTTCGTAAAGCCTGACTCCCAGTAAAAATACTCTAGGAAAGAAACAGTGTTTGGTTTTAAAAACCCTAAACAACTAGGTTTAGCAGTAAGTGAATTCAAAGACACACCTCTAAGCCTAAGCCTGTAAAGAGTATCCCCATAACTCATATAACAGAATAGTTTTAAATTTTTGCTTTCCGTTTGGAGGTAGAACCACAACAACAAGATCAAGAAAGACACTTTAATTAAAACTATTTTGTATCTCCTTGATAACCTGAGTGGGTACAAAGGCAGAGAAAATGACTTCCGCAATCTGAAGAACCCTGTGTTTCTGTGATTCAAGATAGGACCACCAAGACTAGAACTTTACAAAATAGATGGTTTTCTGCAACTGATTTGATTCTCTCCTGAATTAGTTATGCTAATTTTGGGTAAATGTATCTTGGGCTCCGGTGTTTTCCACAATTCCAGGGCTCAATGAAAAAAAAAAAAGAAAGAAAGAAGGAAAGAAATAGCATTCGTGCAGGTAACCCTCAAGGCCACTTGTCACAGCCACCAACCCTCCACAGTGTTTGCATAGATACCCCAAATCAGCAATCACGGAAGATAAATCTTGGAAACGCAACGGCTGACATCCACACTGGAGGCACTTAATGAAGTGGACCAGCGAAGGAGCAGCCTAATCCCTGACATCACAGGGCTCATCCCAGATGAAAGCTTCACACCCCCCTGCCTTTTTCTGTGATCCCCTGAAGCCTCTCCAATGATGAAGCCCCAAAGTGCTGACATGACCTCAATACTATGGCATCGTTTCAATAAGACGCCAAGGAGAAAGGCTGGCATGTTCCTGCATTCAGCTGATTGTAGGTCAGCAAACACGCCCTTCCTCTCCCCCTTCACAAAGCAGAGATCACAATCTACTGCATTTCAAAAGAAAAGAATGCCCACAGCCCCACTCCTGAGAAGTCGCCAACTCCAGGCTCTGGAGAAGGGAGGAGGACAGCGCGCAACCTGACGAATGCCACAACTCAGCACACCCAGGTACTAGTAAAGCCAAAGTACGTGGCGGAGCACCAGCGTGCTTGTAATGTATGTACATTTGGGGGCCCATTTCTCGGGACGTCATCCCTACCCTCCTCTTTGTGTCTTGGACAACGCCAAACACCTCAGCTCACGCTTCTGTCTTCTGGAAATAAGCGGAGGTTCGCTTTCACCACGAGACGCAGGGATTCTGAAACAACTCCCTTTCCCCTTATCACCTCGACTCTGCACGGACAGCACAAATTCAAGTTTCCCCACGCGTCACCTGGAGCCCCAACTTCTGGAAACGCCCCCCTTACTTCGCCTCCAAGAGCTGGCATCGCGGCGAAATCCGAGCACGCAGCCGCCCGCGCTGCTGCTGTCGCCGCCGCAGCCAAGGAGGCTCGGGGAGGCTCGGCCCGCTCTTCGGCCCCGGGGCGACCGCAGGCCAGGCCCTCGGCCCGGACCACTAGCCGGCTCGCCTCCTCTCCCGCAGCAAGAGAGCTCCCGCGCCGTGCCGAGCGCCCAGGCGAAGCCCGGCGCCGGGAGCACGCTCTGCACCAGACGCCCGGCCGGGGGACGCCGCCAAGCGCACGGCTCCGGCGGAGCGCCCGGGCAGCCGCGGCGGCGGGGGAGAGGGGCGTGTTCCCTGCGCCTCGGAGCCCGCACGCTGCGTCTCAGCGGGACAGGGAGCGGGGACGAGCCCGGCGCGAAGCCCCTGAGGGCGCCTCTGGGCCCTCCACCCGGGCCGGCCGGCCTGGCGACGCGCTGCAGCCCGCGTGCCCCTGCGGGAGCAGCCTCGGTGCGCGCTCTGCGCGGCCGCCTCCGCGCCTGCCTCGGCGCGCAAACTTTCCCGGCGAAAACCCCTCCGGCCTCTCCTGCGGGGGCGCCGCGCTCTCCCCCGGGCCCCAGAAACTGTACGCCCCTTCCCTCCGCAGCCAAGACCCACTGAAAATATGGCGCCCTCGAACGTCGTTCCTCGGTCCCCTCAGGGAATCCCGAAATGCCCAGTCCCCAGAACCCCCCGGCTCCCAGTGAGCGCGAAATTGTAGCCTGCGGGGCCGAGGAAGGAAAGGGCTCCGCTGGTCCAGTGTGAGGCCAGCGGCACTAAATCCAAATCCTGCTCTCTCGCACTCGGGCGGGCGCTGCCCAGGTCCCTCAGCAGACAGCAGTTTTGCTGGTGCCGAGATTGCCAAGGGGAGTCGTAGAACCGGCAGGTCTGAGAGTCCGGGACTGGACGAGCTCCGCACCAGCGGGCTGTCTGTGCCTCGAGCCTCGGCCGGAGACTTGTTTGCAAAGTGGCGCTGGAGTCGGGGCGGCCAGTGCTGGAATGAAGCCGCTCCGCCCGCGCCAACTCTCCTGGCGCGGGGGCCCGGCCGGGGCCGAGGGGACACTCCATGCAGGCGGGGCCGCTTTTCAAAACCCAGTTACCGGAAACCCAGCGGGAGCCCCGGAGGGGACTGGCTGCCCGCGGCCAGGAATCCGCTCTCAGGCGCCGGCTGCCAGCCTGTTTGCAAACCGCTGCGCCCAGGTCGAGTGCAGTGAAACATACATGTGCAATAGACAGGTGCATTAGATTTATTTTATTTTATTTTTGCAAAAAGCCCTCCTAGGACAGCAAATCTGGGAGTTTGCGGGGTATTTTCTGCATTGGCATCACTCACGAGATGCAAAAGGGAGGAAAAAAGCCACCCACATTTTCCTTCTGTAGAGGGGAGGGAAAAGACACGAGAAATTCATGCAACGTGCATGCAGCTGGAGGAAGAGGAAAACCCGAGTGAGCCGTGCGCCTTACCGGGGGATGCATTTACTGTCTCATTGTAGAGCGCCTGCCCCGGAGTGCAGCCGGCGTCCCCCCGCGCGCCCGGCGACCGCTCCGCTCCCGCAGCCGCCTCAGCCGCTGCCGCCGCCGCCGCTGGCTCCGGGCGCGGAACAAGAGCCGAGGGCGAGCGCGAGCGCACGGCCCGCGAGCGCCGGGAGGGCAGGAAGCGCGTCATCACTCGGGGACGGCGCGGCCCCGCGCGGCTCCAGTCCAGCAGCGGCGCCGTGCGGCACCCGGGGTGGGCCAACAAGGGCCCCTTCTGGGTCTCTACCGGGCGGCCTGGTGCTGGGAGGGTCTACGAGGAGAGGCGACGCGCCCGCCGAGCTGTCGTGGGGAGAAGGGGGCGAAGAGTGACCCCGGCTCCCCCGAACTCGGGCTCAGCTATGAGGGAGATTAGAGAGGGAGAGGAGGGGACACGGCGTCTATGGAATGGGGCCCCTGGGACCGCAGAGCGCTCCCCGCGGACCACTGGCCACCGTGGAGCGTGCGGCGTGTTTCCGACCAGAGGACAGTGGCGGGCTGTGGGGTCTGCCCTGACGCCGTCTGTGGGAGCCGGCAGCTGGCTGTCCCTCTCCGCACGTGTTGCACATGCGACACTGAAATTGGTGGTCAGAGGTCACTTAGGGTTTTTGAGACCGGCTGTAGGAAGGGGACAGCGGTGGCACTCTATTAAATTAATATGGAAAATTTTCCAGCCTACTCTGCCCTGAATAAAGTCAATTATATACTTGTTACATATACAGTCATTAGGAAATGTAGGATGACATGGAACAACATGATGGTTATTAAGGGGGCAAGGAGACAAATCACAAAATACTGTGTACCATATGATCTCATTTTCTTAAACTATGATTGATGGAGAGAGGTAGAAAAGACTGAATAAACACTGGACAGATGTTAACTAGATCTCTCAGTGATTGGTGGAAGTGTGTGTGATTTTTCCTGCATAGTTCTAGTTTTTTATTTTTCCGTCAGGAACACATTACTTTTGTAGTTAAAAAAATTTTTTTTTATTGCAAGACCTCTCTTTTTTTTTTCCAGCCCAATACAGAATAACTGGAATAGACCCCTCTTCCCAAGAAAAGGGTAGTGAGTCTCTCTAGTTAGGCATAAATGAAACCACAACTTCTAAATGTTTTTTCAGAGCATGAAACTGCTGTTGCTATGAACTGGAGAGTGGGTTGATTTTGTAAATTGAAACCATCATATAGAAGTCTACTGGGACACCGGATAAGGCTGGACATCCTGTAAGAACAATGGCATGTTCTTGTCTGGGCTGATGAACTTGATTTTATTATGACCACAGAGAATGATACATAATACACTTATTATGTATTATCAGAGTGCAGCTTTGTAACTTATTGCAGAGAACAAACTTTAAAATCAAAAAGCACAATCGGAACCAATGAATTGGCAACTTGAGAAAGTCGAAAGTCCGAAAAGTTGCAGGGCCCAGACTTTCCAATTACGCAGGTAAAATGTTTTTGTTCACACCTTTTTAAACAGTCACCAGTCTAACAGAATAACTGGTGGTAATAGCAAGTCACTCAGAGGATGGTTAAAAAGTAAATGTTTATTGATTCTTGTAAGAGATTAGTAATAAGCTCATTGAATTAATGCCACCTAAATTGTCCCTTGGTTCACTGACAAAGAACAACCAGATTTTTATAATTCAAATGCCAGGTTTACATAAGAAGCTCATCAAAACAGAGAAAAATTGGTTGCAACAAAGTAATTTTTCCTTTCTACTTAGTCCTCTGTTCATAGGGCCCAATGGCTTCCCATCAAGCATCTCAATCAGTTTTCTTCCCCCAACCTTGATTTAAATTTTTCCATGACTTAATTCCTCCTTCTCAAAGCATCCTGTGCTCTTCCACTACCTGCCAATGAGATGCCGTTTAATACTAGAAGGTCAGCTCCATCAGAGCAAGGATCTTACCTGCATCTCTGTGCCTAGAAGAGGGCCTGGTTTATAGTGGGTGCTCAATACATGTTCATTTCAAGAAAATACCATGTTTGTTCACTGTCTACTTGGCTACTTGTTAAGATGTTTGAAAAGTTATCTCTGCTATTAGACTATCAGCATAATGCTGGGATGCTAAGGGCTTGTAGAGTCGTAACCCTGGTTTAACTCAGAAATCTTACTCTTCAGAATAATAGCCAATTCCTAAGATATTTCAAGCAGTGAGGTGCAGGTGTCTGAATATGTCATTACTAATCCAATTAGTACTATTTTGTGGCTCTCCCAGATCACTGAAACCCCTTTCCCCAGTGAGAAAGAACATCATTCCTGGAATTCTTTGCTTTAGTCCAGGCTTCTAACCAATTGACTTTGGACACTTCACTTATTTTTGTAGTTTGTCATTTTCTCTAGCCTCTCTTATGACCTCAAAGCAATTTACTGTTTCTTTAGAAAAACCAATTCTAACCATTCTGTTGCCTAGCGTTATGTTTTTCAACAAGTTCCCCAATAGAAGTAAAATTGATTTTACCAGTAATCTACAGTAAGTGCTTTGAAATTGAAACTCCTCCCCTAGACCTGAAAAGACAGTTATTTCTAAATAAAGAGTCAGTTACTAGTAGTCTCTCTCTATACCAGTCGCAGTGATCATGGTTCAGTGTAGACCAGACAAAAACTTGTTTTAACAAGTTCTCTTTCTTGGACTTTGTCTCCACCCAGCAGAGGAAAACATGGTGACAGTTATCGTAGAGTATCGAGGACCTGAGGTAAAACTCATTCCATCTATACAATTTACCAAGCCTTCATATTATCTCACTTCCTGCCAAGCAGATAATTAGGAACGGAAAAATACTCATTTTCTGTGAATAAAGAGTGCAGCATTTGGGGAAGTAAATCAAAGAGATAGCTTCCAAGTGACTTACAAATACATCTGGAACTAAAATCCATTTTCTCCACAAGCTAGACCTGTAACCAAACCAGACGTCACTTGGTGCTACAGAGCCAAATGCTAAGAAATTCCTCCCCTCCTCTCATTACGCTATTTGCCTTAACCTTCTGACAACCTGTCTGCACATGTGTTTAACTGAGCAAACCCAACTGGGTCCATACTGAAGAGCTAAAAGAAATTCCACTAAATATTGTGCTCCACTTTCTTTTATAAGATCAAAATTTGGGCTATGTTATGATATCTTCTAGGGCATTCTTGATACATCAACAATTCACGACGTTTTTCCCTTTTTCAAAATTGTATCCATTCTCAGGAGCAAGGTGGATGTGGGAACAACATTTTCTAAAAATTGCCTATTACTCAGAACCAGAGATGAAAACAAGATACTCAGGCTTCTATTCTCATTTGACATCTTTAGGTTTAGAGAAATCTCTCCATCTCTTTTTAAATCATAAGTTCTAGGATAGAATATTACCCAGTAATAATACAGGGAATATTATCTCAGTTTCAATATAGCATATAGTCAATAAACTTACTTTCATTTTATTTGAGAGGCAGATATTTGACACTTTGCAAGAATTAATATGTTTTCTTTTTTATTTTTTCTTTTTTTCGTTTTTTAGCTATCTGTAAGCATAGGGCCTCAAGTCATTCCTCACTAGTCAGTATGGAGTGATAGCTGCAGATTCAAATGTCCTTTCTCTCTCTTTTTTCTTCTTTTTTAATTTTCTTTTTCTTCCTCTTTTCCTTTTCCCCCTTTTTTCTTTTTTCCAAATATCTTTTTTTTTAAGATTTTACTTATTTATTTGAGAGAGAGAGAGGGAGAGAGAGAGCACAAGCAGGGGTGTGGGGGGCAGGGAAAGGCAAAGAAGAGGGAGAAGCAGACTACCAACTGAGCAGGAGCCCGATTTGGGACTCAATCCCAGGACCCTGGGATCATAACCTGAGCCAAAGGCAGATGCTTAACCAACTGAGCCATCCAGCTCCCCAAATGTCTTTTTTTTTAAAAAAAGGAAATTGCTTACATAGACTCAGGAAACTATTGTAATTATTGTACCCATCACAGGATAATAATTTTTCTTTTCCTATAGTATATAGAACACACTAAGGAAGGTTTCTTAAATGTCCCTAAAGGGGTGCCTGAGTAGCATGGTCGGTTGAGCATCCGACTCTTGGTTTCAGCTAGGGTTGTAGTCTTGGGGGTGTGGGATGGGGAGTCCACACTTAGCGGGGAGTCCGCTTAGGAATTCTCTCACTCTCTCTCCCTCTGCCCCTTCCTCTTCTCTCGCTCGCTCTCTCTCTTTCTAGAATGGATAGATAAATCTTTTTTTTTTTTAAAGTCCCTGAAGAAAACACACTATCTAGAAGAATGCCAGTAATTATTATTATGGTAAACTGTATTTATCTTTAAATAAAATAGTATAAACAATATGTGAGGCAGGATGTTTCTCTTTTTCTTGCTTGCTCATAGATTGGAGAAAACATAGTTGGGGTTATACTGTGGTTAACAATATTTTTATTGTGGAATATCAAAATTTTTGTATTAAATATGTAACTTTTAGATCTCTTTGGTCTTTTGGGTTTTTTAAAAAATGTTATATAAACATGTTTTCATGAAATGTACAATATCAAGGTATTATAGAAAGACTTTGATTTATTTAATTTAATTAATTTATTTATTTGAAAGAAAGACGGAAAACATAGAGGGAGAGGAAGAGGGAGAAGCAGACTCCCTGCTGAGCAGAGAGCCCAATGTGGGGCTTGATCCCAGGGCCCTGAGATCATGACATTAGCGGAAGGCAGACAGTTAACTGACTGAGCCACCCAGGCATCCCAGAAAGACTTTTAGATTTAAAATTGTAATCTGTGATCATAGTAAATTGCCCCTCTATCAGGAAACATGTTGTATAAAATTGATTTCCTTGTCTCTGGAAATGTATTTATTTAACTCTTTTAAAATATTTTGCTTAAGAATCAGATCAACTTTAATTTAAAAATAATATGTTGCGGCACCTGGCTGGCTCAGTCAGTAGAGCACGTGACTCTTGATCTTGGCGTGGTGAGTTCAACCCCCACTTTGGTGTATAGTTTACCTAAATTTTTTTAAAATAAAAATAACATTTATTATCATGTAGGAAATATCATTCTAAATCTACCTCAAATGGAATAGATTTGTTTTAAACAAATAAGATAATTACATTGTGTCTAATTATTACAGAATTGAAAATGAAGAATTGAAATATAGTAAGTGTATGTAGAAATTATTTACATAATTTTAATGTAACTTCAGAGAAATAAACAATGACTTTTGTCTACGTCAAAGATAAATATATCCAGCATAATTTTTACTTGCTTGTATCTTTAAATCAAGTTAACAAATATTTATTGAATTAGTGCCAGGACTCATTATGAGCAAAACACTCTTCTTCCCAGCGGCGCAGAATCCAACTGAATAAAATACAACCCCTGCCTTTCAGGAGGGTTGGAAAGATGAGAGAGGACACACCAGATATTCCAACTGATTCTGTTGATAAGAGGTCTTTAGAGGTCTTCTTTCATTTGATCACTTTCCTCAGAGATAAAGCTCCAGAGGTACACACACACACACACACACACACAGATTTTTTTTCCCCCTGACAAGACCAGGCCTAGGCACAGAGGACTAGTTGCGGTCCTGCACCCTTATGTTCTGTTGCCCAGAGCAACCTAAAGCAGATGTCTTAGGACGTCAAGCTGGTATCATCTAGGACCCAGCTAAACCCTTAAGGTCAACTACAAAGCAGAAGTTCTGGTGAACTGGCTTATACATTATTTGTGTCACTATTTTGAATATACTTGTACTTCCTGCCAGGTCCATTCCTTGGATCTCTCTCCTTCAGGTTAGGAAGTTTTATTGTCCTCACTTTGCCTCCAAAGGTGATTCCACTAAGATTTGTCAGACTTTTGGCGTTATCACATTATTCTATTATTATATCGATAAACTCAGATTTCTCAGCATAGTCAGAACCATAGTTACAAAAACTGTAAAGTTGGCATGGTACAGAGCCATACAAAAGGTAAATAAGATGGAAGGGAACTGGAAGATGGAAAAAGAAGATAATTTATAACGCATCAGCACTTAAGACTATTCTCTTTTTTTAATGTTTTTTTATTATATTATGTTAGTCACCATACAGTACATCCCTGGTTTCTGATGTAAAGTTCGATGATTCATTAGATGCGTAAAACACCCGGTGCACCAGGCAATACGCGCCCTCCTTACTACTCATCACCACTCTATCCCATTCCCCCACCCCCTCCTCTCTGAAGCCCTCTGTTTCTTGCATTTCTATACACGAATAATGAGACTGAAGAAAGAGAAATTAGGGAATCCATCCCATTTACAATAGCACCAAAAACCATACATTACCTTGGAATTAACTTAACCAGAGACATAAAGGATCTATATTCTAGAAACTACAAATCACTCTTGAAAGACATTGAGGAAGACACAAAAAGATGGAAAAATATTCCATGCTCATGGATCGGAAGAATTAACATAGTTAAAATGTCCATGCTACCCAGAGCAATCTACACTTTCAATGCTATGCCGATCAAAATACTGATGACATTTTTCAAAGAACTGGAACAAATAGTCCTTAAATTTGTATGGAACCAGAAAAGGCCCTGAATCGCCAAGGAACTGTTGAAAAGGAAAAACAAAGCTGGAGGCATCACAATGCCGGATTTCAAGCTGTACTACAAAGCTGTGATCACAAAGACAGCATGGTACTAGCACAAAAACAGACACATAGACCAATGGAACAGAATAGAGAACCCAGAAATGGACCCTCAGCTCTTTGCGCAACTAATCTTTGATAAAGCAGGAAAAAACATCCGGTGGGAAAAAGACAGTCTCTTCAATAAATGGTGCTGGGAAAATTGGACAGCTACATGCAAAAGAATGAAACTTGACCACTCTCTCACACCATACACAAAGATAAACTCCAAATGGATGAAAGACCTTGATGTGAGACAGGAATCCATCAAAATTCTAGAGGAGAACATAGGCAACAACCTCTACGACATCGGCCAAAGCAACCTTTTTCATGACACATCTCCAAAGGCAAGAGAAACAAAAGATAAAATGAACATGTGGGACTTCATCAAGATAAAAAGCTTCTGCACAGCCAAGGAAATAGTCAAAAAAACTAAGAGGCAGCCCACAGAATGGGAGAATATATTTGCAAATGACACTACAGATAAAAGACTGGTATCCAAGATCTACAAAGAACTTCTCAAACTTAATACGTGAGAAACAAATAAACAAATCATAAAATGGGCAGAAGATATGAACAGACACTTTTCCAATGATGACATACAAATGGCTAATAGACACATGAAAAAATGTTCAAAATCATTAGCCATCAGGGAAATTCAAATCAAAACCACACTAAGATACCACCTTACGCCAGTTAGAATGGCAAAAATTGACAAGGCAAGAAACAACAATTGCTGGAGAGGATGTGGAGAAAGGGGATCCCTCCTACATTGTTGGTGGGAATGCAAGTTGGTACAGCCACTCTGGTAAACAGTGTGGAGGTCCCTTAAAAAGTTAAAAATGGAGGTACCCTATGACCCAGCCATTGCACTACTGGGTATTTACCCCAAAGATACAGACGTAGTGAAGAGAAGGGCCATATGCACCCCAATGTTCATAGCAGCATTGTCCACAATAGCTAAATCGTGAAAGGAACCGAGATACCCTTCAACAGATGACTGGATTAAGAAGTTGTGGTCCATATATACAATGGAATATTACTCAGCTATCAGAAAGAACGAGTTCTCAACATTTGCTACAACATGGACGGCACTGGAGGAGATAATGCTAAGTGAAATAAGTCAAGCAAAGAAAGACAATTATCATATGATTTCTCTCATCTATGGAACATAAGAACTAGGAAGATCGGTAGGGGAAGAAAGGGATATTCAAGAAAGGGGGGTAATCAGAAGGGGGAATGAAGCATGAGAGACTATGGACTATGAGAAACAACCTGAGGGCCTCAGAGGGGAGGGGGGTGAGGGAATGGGATAGACTGGTGATGGCTAGTAAGGAGGGCACGTATTGCGTGGTGCACTGGGTGTTATACGCAACTAATGAATCATTGAATTTTACATCAGAAACCAGGGATGTACTGTACGATGACTAACATAATATAATAAAAAAACATTAAAAAAAAAAAAGAGTCAGCTTGTGTATCTTGCTGCTCCCCTGTTGGGGGCGTATATATTTATAATTGTCATATCCACTTGTTGGATACATCCTTTAAGAATAATATAGTGCCCTTCTGTTTCTCTAACTATAGTCTTCAGTTTAAAATCCAATCTCTCTGTTATGAGAATTGCTACCCCAGCTTTCTTTTGAGGTCCATTGGCGAGAAAAATGGTACTCCATCCCTTTACTGTCATTCTGAATGTATCTTTGGGTTCAAAATGAGTCTCCTGTAGACAGCAAATGGATGGGTCATGTCTTTTTTCCAATCTGCAACCCTGTGGCATTTATGGGAGCATTAGGCCATTTACATTGAGAATGAATATTGAGAGATATGATTTTAATGATGCTATATTGCCAGTAAAGTCTTTGTTTGTATTGGCTGTGACTTTCTGTTCTGTATCACTCTTGGGGCTTTTTTTACTTTATAGAACCCCCCTTAATATCTCCCATAGGGCTGGTTTCGTGGTTACGAAATTGGTCAATGACTGGCGATTCTGGAAGGTCTTTATTTCTCCATCCATTCTGAAAGACAGCCTTGCTGGATAAAGGATCCTTGACTGCATGTTTTTCCCTGAAAGAGCTCTAAAAATGCCCCCCCAACCCTTTCTCTCATTCCACGTCTGTGTAGACAGGTCTGATGTAATTCTGATACCTTTGCCTTGGTACGTGAGAAATTTCTTTGCCCTGGCTGCTTTCAATACTGTATCCTTGGATCTAATATTTGCGAATTGCACTATGACGTGACGTGGCGTAGTTTTGTCGTGGTTGAGCTTGGGAGGGGTCCTCTCTGCCTCTTGGACATGAATGTTTGTTTCCCTTGCTATATTAGGGAAGTTTTCAGCTACAATTTGTTCAAATATCTCTTCTAGACCTCGGTTTTTCTCCACCCCCTCGGGGATGCCGATGAGCCTGACATGGGAACGTTTCATTGAGTCAGTAATCTCCCGTAACCTACATTCTTGAGCATGGATTTTTTTTGAGTCCAGATTCTATTTTAGCTTTCTCTTCTACTAACCCATCCTCCAATTCGCTGATACGTTCTTCTGCCTCATTCACCCTGGCCGTCATAGCCTCTAGTTTTGCCTGCATATAGCTCATAGAATTTTTAATTTCTGCCAGATTCGCTCTCATTTCCACCCTTAGAGATTCTATATTCTCATTAACATTTTCATTAATACTTTTTTCAAGTCTACACATCATCTTGACCATTGTTACTCTGAATTCCATTTCTGACAATTTGGTTATATCCATATTCATTAGTTCTGTGGCAGAGGCCACAGACTCATTGTCTTTTCTTTTTGGGGGAGATTTCTCCTTCTCGTCATTCTGCTGAGGAGAGGTTGCTGGGTTGTCCAGAGCCCAAATTATTGGCCAGTACCCAGGCCGTAGCCCTTGTTTTATAGGGATCTTAGGGATGTGGGCTTCTTGATTTTTCAGCCTGGCTTCTGGGGGAGGGGCCTGCAGCGCCGATACTCAGGCAACCCTGTTTGGGTAGAGTCTCCGTTTCCCCTGCGAGGTGGGATGGGGTGGGCACCCTGTGAGCAGGTATTTCCGGGCTTTTGTTCTCTGGCGGCTTTCCCTGGCGGTCTGCCGTGCCTCTTCTGAGAGTCAGAGCGGCAGTGGCCAAATCTCAGCCTCTGTCTCAGAACAGAGGGGATCGCGGACCGTTCTCCACTGATGTTCTGTCCACTTTAACTCTGTTTCTGTTGGTGCTACTCAACCCTGCAGCGTCCTGGGATGTGCGCCCGACACCCGGCGTCCCTGCCCTCACTTCCAGGGCCAGCGCGTCTCTGTCCTTTGTGTTTCTAATACCACCAGCCGCCCCCGTGCGCTCCCGGAGCTCCCTGTCTCAGTCTGGTTCCAGTGAGCACACCGGAGTTCCGTGAGAAGTCTGGTGGCACGCTCCTGGCTCACGGTCTCAGTCTGCTCTCTCACGGTGCCGATCCGCGAGTCCGCCTGCTCCCCCGTGCAGGTGGCTACCCCTTCCCGACGCCCGAACGTGGCGGCTCCCTCCCCCTTCCGTTTATCTTCCGATATCTGTGCGCGGTTTCAGGGCTCCCCGCTTAGTACCTCAATACTCAGCGCTGGATATGTTCATTTGTAGAGATCCAGATGTATCTTCCTGCGTCTCAGGCTGATTCCGTGGATGTTTAGGCTGGTCTGGTACCTATCCAGCTCGACTCGGGGGACCAGCTGAAAAAGGGATCCCCTACTCCTCCACCATCTTAACTCCAGAGCTAAGACTATTCTTTAGATATTTGCCCAAATGCAATTGGAATAAAATTAAAGTAAAACAAAAACCTCCATCGCCAACTCAATTAGCTTAATTTTTTCCACCCAAAGATAAAATAGAAACAAGGGAATAACATCTTCCCTAATATCAGAAAGATTATTTGCAAAAAATCATTTTGGCCTCCTATGAAATTGTAGGGTTTTTCTCTTTCTTAGATGTATTCATGTGTAGCTCAGAACCCCAGGCCACTATGGAAAAGCAGGACTCTTTATGTAATCCGTGGGATAAAGTGGTATTTTAATATCACTTAACTTCCCAATTCTGCTCCATGACATTCTAACTTTTGTTTAATGACCCTTAGGACTATAGTACCTAAATACAGAGGACCCAACACATCAACTTTCTGCGTTCACTGGGTTTTGGTCACACTACTGACTTAGGAAAATCTTTCTTCACTATCCACAGAACTTGGCACAGCTAAATAGATTTCTTAATGAGTCAGAAAGACTGTCAAAATAAAAGAATTGGTCATCCTGAGGTTCCTTCTTTTTATGCCTAAAATAAAAAAGCATTAGTGAATTGGTGTTAAACCCTATCATTTTGATGATGACAAGTGTCTGACTCATCTTTTTGTCCCCTAAGACCCAGCACCCACAGCAGCAAGCACTGAACACGTGTTTATTAAAGAAATTTCTCTGTCATTTACATAAACTAACTTTTCCAGCTAAATATGTCCCACAAAGTATAAATGCCCAGCTTATAACCAGTAGAAGACCAAGACATTAGGAGGAATAAAACCAAACTTAAGAGGGCCAAGTTTATAAAACCAATTTCTCTCCCTATGTAATGGCTCCATCCTCTCTTCAAAAAATTATGTGAATGGTCTCCCTTCCATCCCTGTCCACAGTCACCCCATTCCTCTCTCCAGAGGCAATCACTTTTGCCAGTTTCTTGAATATCCTTCCAGGATATTCTATGTTTATACAAACACAGACATATATTCACTTTTGTCTGCACATGGTGGCATACTATTCTGCTGTTTACTTTTTTGTTATTCTTTGTAGGTAGAGTTTTTTTTAATTCTAATATGCTGTTATGAAAATATTAAGACATATATCAAAAGCAGAGAGAATTATATAATGAACCCCCATCACCGAATTTCAACAATTTCGAGATATTACCACTTGCTTCATCTATCCTATATTTGTGTATGCATATTTTAAAACAAATCTGAGACATCATGCCATTTCACCCCTCACCACTGAAAACATTCTACTCTCTAAATCATAGGGACATTTTCTTATATAAACACATTGCCATTATCATACCTAATAGAATTAACAATTATAATTCCATGGTATCATCTAGTGACCACCGCATACTCAGATTTCCCTAATCGTCTTAAAAATGCCAAACATCAGATTTTTTCCTGTGCTTCTTTTCATGCAGACGTCTAGAGTTGCATCTTATGTTTTCTATGGCACTGACTTGAAGAAAACTACTCAACTGTCCTGTAGAATATTCCATACTCTGGATCTATTTGTCACTCCCTTGTGGCATTATTTAACTTGGTCCTCTGTCTCCTGTTTCTTGTAGACTTGGAAGATGTTTCTATCCAGTAGATTAAGCTCCAGTTTACCTTTTGGGGAAGCATACTTCATACCTGGTGCTGTGTGTCTCCTACTGCATGGGGGGCACATAATGTCAGCTTGTCCACATTTCAGTGAAGTTGAAATTGACGAATGAGGGTCAAGGGGTGCCAACCTGACTCCGACATTGTAGAGTTCCCATCAGCCTTTCATCAGGTGGTTTCCTTTACTGATGATTGTTGCCTGAATCAATGACTCATTAAGGATCACGAAATGGGGATATTCTAGTTCTAGCATTAGTGTGTGAAAGAATATTCTTGATGAGAAATACCTTCTTTCCCTGAAAAAGTTCATGAGAACTTAGACTTCATTGAACTGGAATATTTCCAGTGAAGCTCATGAAAATAACATCTTCACAAGAATTAGCTTTAAGAAGGCGCCAAATCACTCTAAATTCCATTTGTACAAAGCCTGAGCTTTCAAAGGCTTTGTTTGTTTGTTTGTGTTTGTTTAAGATTTAAGAAGCCTAGGGGTGCCTGGATGGCTCAGTTGGTTAAGTGTGGTTAGGAGTCTGCCTTGGGCTCAGATCCCAGGATCCTCGGATGGAGCCCTGTGTCATGTTCTCTGCTCAGTGGGGAATCTGCTTCTCCCTCTCTCTCTGCCCCCTCCCCCCGCTCATGCTCTCTCTCTCTCAAATAAATAAATAAAATATTTTTTAAAAAGATTTAAAAGACTGGGGCGCCTGGGTGGCACAGCGGTTAAGCGTCTGCCTTCGGCTCAGGGCGTGATCCCGGCGTTATGGGATCGAGCCCCACATCAGGCTCCTCTGCTGGGAGCCTGCTTCTTCCTCTCCCACTCCCCCTGCTTGTGTTCCCTCTCTCGCTGGCTGTCTCTATCTCTGTCGAATAAATAAATAAAATCTTTAAAAAAAAAAAAAAGATTTAAAAGACTGCGTCCATTTAGAAGCAACTAATATTGTCACCTGTAGGAAGGGGTTTCTACAGTTATACAATGTCCTATATATAATGTATTGGGAATTTCTCCCACTTGCATGATAGGCCCATTCATATCTTCAGCAAGAAATATTCTCACCCAATCTGAAATTAAATATAGAATTATTCCATTTATAGACTATTTGAAAGATAGAAACAATCCCATCTGGAGAGGAAAGCCCCAGAGAGATGAATATCCTCAGAACTGCAGATGAGATCAAGCAGAGAACCACTGTGTGGCTTTTTAAACATTTGGCCTTTCTCTAAAAAGAGGTATGCCTCTCATTGGGCAGAGGTTCTCAAACTTAGACTCACTAGGCTGCTCATTCAAACGCCGAGGACTTGCTCCAAGAGATTCAGATATATAAAGTCTTTTCCTTTAAAAGCATCCCAGGTAATAGTGATGCGGTTGGTCCAGAGACCACATTTAGGAAAATCCTATCCTAAGTGCTGAGGGTTCTGAGTCCCACACCCATGCCCATTGAACATGGCCTAGCAGAGCTGCTTCATTATGAAAACTAGTCTCTGAAGTGCTTCCTGAAGAACTGCAGTCCATTACACTATGCTGTGAGGATGTATGCATTTCTCCATTCTTGGCTTGCAAGTCAAAGGGAGAGCCCTCTTGACAATGACCACCACTCACCTTGCAGCAGGGGCTGGCCCATGCCAAGCAGCACTCTACTTGCTGTTCAACTGAGTGTGTCCAGCAACAACTGCCTTATAGTCCACCATGCCCTGCTTTCTGCCATTATTTTCGTGTTCGGGCCAAGTTGTGACCCATGGTGGCTGACACAAGTTGCCAGTGCTAGCAAGATCCATCAGGCAGGAGCAAAGGCAGAGCCAGCGTGGGAGTGAGAACAAACGCTATACAGGGCTCCAGGCCTCCCAGGAAGTGGCTGAGGCAAAGAAGGGTAAGGAGCAGTGAGCAATAACAGATGGATGGAGAGAGACTTTCCAGAGGATGAGGGGTCTTGAGGGATGTAGCAGCAGGATGGATGGCCCAACAGGAAATGGGAAGGGAGGCCCGAGACTTCAGAGGAGATTGGAAGCGAAGTGAGGAGGGCCCACCGGTGCACGCAGTTGGGAACATCCACCTCCCCAGGTACTCCTTGGTAACAACCGCAGGCAACACTGAGTCCGGGAGGCAGCCGCACCCCAGTGCACCTCCATTTCCTCACAGAATAGCTTACTCCTGCATAGGCTGGGTAATGAGCCATTTATGAAGGGGAAAGCTGCACAATGTCAAAGATGCGTCTGTGCATGTGCCCGGGCACGCTACCTCCGTGCTCTCTGTGGAGACCAGGAAACAGGCGGAGACACCGAGGAGGCTGGGACAAAGAGTTTCCCCGAGGATGGGTGGGGGAAACAGACTTGTGACTAAGCCATGGAGGAGGGCTAGAGGGAAAAACTGTCCAGGATGGAATGTGTATGTTGTTTCCAAGCTGTATTGAGGAACTCAGATTCTAGGGAAGTAAGATAAGACCAGAGCAACCACTAGAATGACTCAGTAGCAAAGAACTGGGAGCATATCCCACGTTAGAAGAGTCAAAGGCAGGTGCGATGTTGGAGCAAGAGATGCAGGGACTTGGTATTAGGGAGAAGCCAAGCTCTATTCTACCCAAGTGTATGGAATGGATGGGATGCTTGGGGTCTCTTGACACGTGTATGCTTCAGAAAATAAAGCAAGACAAAACAGACTGATGTTTTAATTAATTAAAACTCTTCAATATTAAGAACTTCCTAGCAAACAGTGCTGGGTCATTCCTATTAGGTGTATTTCTAGTATCTGGCACTGTGCTGGGCACATGGAGAGCTCCCAATAAATTTCCAGCATGAATAAACAAATAATGGGTGGAGTTCAAGCCAAATGATGTGTTACGCTGAGCAAAATAAATGACTGGAACTCTTTGTACCACAGACATCTCTAGCGCCATCCTGAACTGCCGCTGCTTCCCCTGTTGTTTAAATTATAGCACTTGTACTTGGTTCATACTCATATATCTGTCTCGTCCACCAGCTCAAGCTTCCTGATGGCTTGGTTCCTGAGTGATCATGTCTTAACTCAACGTCAAGTCCTCAGTTCTTACAATCATACTTAGTACAAAGTAGGTGCCGAGCAAATAGCTATTGAAGGAACGACCAAAGGAATGAACAACTAGTAACTTACAAAAGAACCCAGATCTTTAAAATTAACCCCGTTCGGTGTCATGTAACTGCCATTTATATCCCCATCCACCCCACAATGCACCCTACATGTCTGATAATTGTATGAAGAGAAAAAATGAGCTGGAAGGTTCTAGAATAAAAGGAGACCCTTACCAGGCCATGCTCTCTTTGGAAAACAGTGAGCATTATAAGAGACTGCAGTTATGGCTTATCCATAACAGAGGGTGACGACCACCAGTGTGGTCTGGTGTTAACTCTGGTAGTTTCTTACCCATATGCTCTTTGGTGCTTTTTGGGAAAAGACTCAGAACCCATTTCTCATTTCCACAAAATGAGCATATCTAGGGCTGGCCCTTCCTTCAGAAATGATAGTGGCCTCCCACATTGCCACAAATGGACAGATTAGTGACAAAATGTGAAATTACTTTTAAGCTGAGGGGAATCCTTCGAGGTCCGTGTCTTGAGTGACAGTTTTTAAGATTAAGATCAAAGATATTTGTTTGAATTTAATTCTCATTCAACTGAGAACCTGTTTCAGGGGTTCTGTTTTCTACCTTCCCTGGTTCTATTCAAGATCACGCAGATCAGTCCTGTCAAAAGTAATCACTTCCAAAGGGAATCACTTACTGAGGAGGACAATGAGGATTGAAATGGGCATCAGGAAACCCAGGTGGCTTCACAGTAGATACATGACCTTGGACATGTCCCTTCACTTTTAAGATCAGAGTACTCTCATTTGCAAATCGAGCACGTTGAGTCAAATAATCCATAATTCCACTTCTGGCTTTCTATCCTTTCTCTGTGCATCTGTAAAATGTATAATCAGTGCCATACACATCTCACACTTAGAATCCATTGCCTTGTACTGTAGTTAACGCACGTATCTTGTTCCCTCAACTAGAGTATAAGCTCCTTGACGGCTGAAACTCATCTTGTACTTTGTAGTGGTCGCTGTGGTGCGTCCACGGAGACACTCCTGCCAGCTGCTGGGAGCGTTGGTGGCTGATGCCTCTCATCTGAGTCTCTCTCTGCTCCTCCTGGTCTGAGGGACGTGTGTGACTCAAGGGGATGGACACAGCTAGTACCTGATGACTGGGTGGTTGATGGAGGGTGTGATAAAGGCCAAGGAGGGGACAACTCTGAAGAGCTGCCCCAGCAGCAGAGCATCCCTTGGGATCCCCGAGGTCCTTTGGTGACTACATCCCAGTCCAACCTTTTCCTCTGTTTATCTTGCATCACCCACTCCTTCACAGGTGTGGTGCCTGACATCATCCTCCAGGACCTCCTGCATGCGAATCTCAGAGTCTGGGAGTCTTTCTGGGGGTCATAGCTATGTTCCCCACTACCTTCCTGTCTTGCCTCATGTACCCATCCCACCCCTGTGCAAGGTGGGCTAAAATGAACTGAAGTCCACAGGGACCACAGAAACCAAGGTGGGAGAGAAGCTCATGCTGGGAGAAGCCCTGTTTTTTTGTCTCCACAAATACTGAAGCTGACAGCGTTTCTCCTGGGGTCCAAATCTCCACCGGCAATGCCAAGAGCAGAGAAAACGTTCTCCATCGGTCCAGCACCAGGAGTGCTTCGTTCCTGCTCATCTCTTTTCATGAGAACGCTTAATTCCTGGCAGCAGCTGGAGTGGAGGGACTGGGTCCTACAAAACTTGACCAAGACCAACAGAATATTTAAAAGTTGGCTGTCTCCTGATGTTTCTAAAGCCAGAGAAAAACCTTGGTTTTCAAACTGCTTCCTCTTTCAAATGGAAACCAGGAGGAAAGTGATCATGCAGTGATGGTCTGGGATCCATCAGCATAGACGGTGTCAAGGTGCTCAGTAAAGCTTGCTGTTCCCTTCCATAATAAAGAGGAAAATTGCTTTAGGCAACCCCTGGCTCCCCACATGTTCTAATACAGTTACTTTGTTCTTATGAGCATGTTGTATCATTTTAACTAGATTAATTTAGAATCTACACACACAGCCACACACACATCTTTACCTTTGGAGCCAACTGACTGCATTATATCATCTTGTATTCACATAAACCTTTCAAACGAATACTTGCTTTTGTTATGCAATATTATTTCCTTTCCGCTGTACACTTTCCTTGGATAGCCAGGAATATCTGTGCCTAATTTTTTTTCTCATTTTTTTTTTTTGGTTAGAATCTCAGACATTCAATATGATTTATAGAAGCAGAGTCCTTTGAAATGATAAGACAATGAACTGCAGACTTGGAGCATATTTAAATAATTCAAACATTGTCTGATACTGTGTGGCTCCAAGAGGAAAGAAGAACAGTCGACACCAGAAAATTTCCTGCTGGAATTCTGCCAAGGCATAGTTGGCCGTCTTGGGGAGGTCCATCATTATGGGACTTTGCTGTTTGTAAATTTAATAAACGGCTCACATCTGCTTATAATATTATGGAAGTCTGTGCTAAAAGTATTATGTAAAGCACGTGGTTTATTTTACAAATCAATCATTGCTTTCTGTTTGTAGGGTTTGTCAGGCTGTACAGGAAAATACTACACCTGCATTTACTGTGAGTCCTGGCCACAGCATCGGTGTCCTGCTTGTGCTTTGAACCACAGTGTGATATGGCCAAAACCTGGTAGGCATCTACTCCTGCCACAGCATGGCACACCAGAGGCCCAGAAGAGGTGGGAGACTTGAGGGCAGTTCACTCTGAGTTACTGACAGAGTCAGGGCTCAGAGGGCATCAAAGCCTTCTCTCCCTCCCTCTGCTTCCTTCCCTCTTTCTTCCTTTTTTGTGTGTTTTTCAAGTTTTTATTTAAATTCCAGTTAGTTCACATACAGTGCAATACTAGTTTCAGGTGTAGAGCTTAGTGGTTCATCATCCTTGCTTCTTGCTTGCTTCTCTCGGCGTGAACCTAGTTTGTAGCACGTTAGCATCCTTGTTGGTCTGGCCATGGTCCCTCTCACATTTGACCCCGTGGACTACGTCCTTCCTTCCATTTAGGCAACCATTCTGATGTGTTTAATGAGCATTGTTTCCATTTTTATAAATCTCAAAAAAATATGTATCTCTCCCTCCGCATCTTGATACTATGCTTCGAGATCGTCCCATGTTGGTACATGTATGTCCCTCCAACCACTGTGGAGTCCCCCAGGCCACAACTTTCCCCTCCATGTCCCCCTGTCTCTGCCTCGCTTCATCCCACAGTGGTCCCAACAGCTAATGTTGGGTTACTTGCTCTCTCTCAGGTAAAAACTACATTTTTTCCCCTTATTAAACTTCCAAGGCAGAACAAGTCCAAGGAATACAAGCAATTTAACAATGGCTTCAGTAAACTTTCACCTCTAGGTAAATTACTGGTATGATTTAATACATTACAGACAGAAAGGGTTCAAAAGCTGTTTTTATTCAATCACAATGGGCAGAGTGCTTTAAAAATGTTTTACCATCACTAACTTTGATTCTCAAGGAAAAAAAAAAACCTTCATAGTTAGAGTTAATACCTATTTTGCTCAAACTACTCCAAAAAATAGAAAAGGAAGGAGAGCTTCCAAATTCATTCCATGAGGCCAGTATTTCCCTGATACTAAAACCAGATAAAGACACTACAAAAAGAAAGAAAGAAAGAAAGAAAGAAAGAAAGAAAGAAAGAAAGAAAGAAAGAAAGAAAAAACACAGAGAGAGAGAGAGAGAGAACTACAGGCCAATATCTCTGGTGAACATAGATGCATAAATCCTCAACAAAATATTAGCAAACTGAATCCAACAATACATTTAAAAAATCATTCACCACAATCAAGTGGGATTTATTCCTGGGATGCAAGGGTGGTTTAATATTCGCAAATCAATCAACATGATACATCACATCAATAAGAGAAAAGATAAAAACCATATGATCATTTCAATTGATGCAGAAAAAAGCACTTGACAAAGTACAACATTCATTCATGATAAAAAAAAAAACCCTCAACAAAGTAGGTTTAGAGGGAACACACTTCAACATAATAAAGCCATGTATGAAAAACCCACAGCTAACATCACACTCAATGGGGAAAAGCTGAGAGTTTTCCCTAAGGTCAGGAGCAAGACAAAGATGCCCACTCTTGCCACTTTTATTCAACATAGTACTGGATGTCCTAGACACAGCAATCAGACAACAAAAAGAAATAAAAGGCATCCAAATTTGTAAGAAAGAAATAAACCTTTTACCATTTGCAGATGACATGATACTATATTGAGAAAACCCTAAAGATTCCACCAGAAAACTGTTAGAACTAATAAATGAATTCAGTAAGCTCATAGGATACAAAAATCAATATACAGAAATCTGTTGCAATTTTATATATTAATAATGAAGCGGCAAAAAGAGAAACTAAGAAATAATCCCAGTCACAATTGCACCAAAAATATCTATATAGGAATATACTTAACCAAGGAGGTGAAAGACCTGTATTCTGAAAACTAAAACCCTAATAAAAGAAATTGAAAATGACACAAAGAAACGGAAAGACATTCCATCCTCATGGATTTAGAAGAATAAATATTGCCAGAATGTCTATACCATCCAAAGCAATCTACAGATTTAATGCAATCCCTATCAAAATGCCAACAGTATTTTTCACAGAACAAGAACAAACAATCCTAAAATTTGTATGGAACCCCAAAAGACCCCAAATACCCAAAGCACCTTGAAAAAGAAAAAGCTGAAGGTATATCACAATTCCAGACTTCAAGTCACATTACAAACCTGTAGTAATCAAAATAATATGGTACTGGCACAAAGTAGACACATAGATCAACGAAACCAAATAGAATGCCCAGAAACAAACCCACAATTATATGGTTAATTAATCTTTGACAAAGGAGGCAAGAACATACAATGGAAAAAAGACAGTCTCTTCAACAAATGGTGTTGGGAAAACTGGACAGCTACATGCAAAAGAATGAAACTGGACCCCTTTCTTACACCATACACAAAAATAAACTCAAAATGGAGTAAGGACTAAATGTGAGACTTGAAACCATAAAAATTCTAGAAGAGAGCACAGGCAATAATTTCTCTGACATCAGCTGAAGCAACATTTTCCTAGATATGTCTCCTGAGGCAACAGAAACAAGAGCAAAAATAATCTATTGAGACTACATCAAAATAAAAAGCTTCTGCACAGCAAGGGAAACAATCAACAAAACTAAAAGGCAACCCACTGAACAGAAGAAGATATAAGTAAGAGATAAAGGGTTAGTATCTAAAATATATAAAGAACTTATATAAATCAACATCAAAACCCACAACTAACCCAATTCAAAAATGGGCAGAAGACATGAACAGACATTTCTCCGAAGAAGACATACAGACGGCCAACAGACACGTGAAAAGACGGTCCACACCACTCACATCAGGGACATGCAACTCAAAACCACAATGAGATACCACCTCACACCTGTCAGAATGACGAAAACCAAAAATACAAGAAACAGCAAGTGTTGGAGAGGATGTGGAGAAAAAGGAATCTCATACACTGTTGGTGAGAATGCAAACTGATGCATTCTCTGTGGAAGACAGTATGGAGGTTCCTTAAAAAATTAAAAATAGGGACGCCAGGGTGTCTCAGTCGGTTAAGCATCCAAATTGTGATTTCAGCTCAGGTCATGATCTCATGGGTAGTGAGATTGAGCCCCGCATCGGGCTCTGCGCTCAGTGGGGAATCTGCCTGAGATTCTCTCTCTCCCTATGTTCTTCCCCGCTCAAACAGATAAATAAATCTTTAAAAAATTAAAAATGGAACTACTTTATGATCCAGAAATCACATTACTGAGTGCTTACCCAAAGAATACCAAACACACACACACACACACACACACACACAAAACCTAACTCAAAGGGATACATGTATCCCTATGTTTATAGAAGCATTATTTAAAATAGCCAAATTATGGAAGCAACCTAAGTGTCCATTGATAAATGAATGGATAAAGAAGATGTGAGATCTATCTATCTATCTATCATCTATCTATCTATCTATCTATCTATCTATCTATCTATCTATAGATATATAGATATATATCTATAGATATATTATTCAGCCATAAAAAAGAATGAAATCTTGCCATTCTCAACAACATGGATAAATCTATAGAGTATTATGCTAAGCAAAATAAGCCAGTTAGAGAAAGACAAATACCTTGTGATTTCACTCATACGTAGAATTTAAGAAACAAAACCAAAGTGAGCAAAGGGAAAAAAGGAGAGAAAGACAAACCAAGAAATAGACTCTTAACTATAGAAAACAAGCAGATGTTATCAGAGGGCAGGTGGATGGGGGCTGGGTGAAATAGGGGAAGGCGATTAAGAGTACGCTTCTCTTGACAAGCGCTGAGTGATGCACAGACTTGTTGGACCACTCTATTGTACACTCGAAACTAATATAACACTGTATGTAACAACACTGGAATCAAAATTTTAAAAAACGTATGAAATAGAAGAAAAATTTTCATTGCTAAAAAAAAGAAAAGAAAGTTGGCAGCAGGATGGAGGAATGACCTATTTTTCTGAAGGGCAATTTGGTAATGTGTATCCAAAGCCTTTGATCTAGTAGTCCCACCTCTAGGAATTTATTACAAGGCAATAATAAGGAGTAGATGCAAAGATTCATCAAAGAACGTTCACTGCAGTGTTATTTATAATTGTGAAAAAACTGGACTCCGCCATCTCAGTGTGCCACGATGAAGGATATGTGGAACTATGATATATTTTACTAATTAATTTATTCAACACATACTTATTGAATTCCTGCTGTGTGCCAGGCACAGTGCTAAAGACGGGGGACATAAAAAGGATCAAAATAGACAAGGTCTCATCCTGGAAAACAGTGAACCATTAGACCTGGGGCATTGAGAGCACTCATGGTACGATAAATGCTAAACGGTTACAAGAAAAAGTAGTATAATTACAAAGTACAATGTTTTATTTTTAGATGTATAATCATAGAAAGTTATTCAAAAAATAGCTAAGGTATTCCTATAAGTTAAGCACAGAATAACAGATACGATTTTTTAGAAGCAATTACTCCAGGCAGCACCCTGTCAGCAGAGCACCAGGTGCACCTTCGAGGCAATAATGACGCCCAGAGGCTGCCTACTTGGGCAGGTGACTGCCGACTCCATTGTTATAAACCAAGTAATCCTTGGACCGTGGAGCTGGGAACTGGGAGGTCCGAGTTCCTGCTAGGACATCATGAGGTCAAAGACAAGCTTCCATCGGTTCATGACTCCATTTCCCACCGTGAAATGAAGGTGCTGGACTTGGGGGCTCCCAAGCTGATTATAGGGTCCCCTGTGATTCCCTTCAGTCCTAAAGTTATTCCTTTTCCATGATTGTATCCCACAGACTGTCATTTTTCTATTTTTTGCCTGTGTTGTGACATGTTTGTATTTTTTAACTCTCTGAATGACTGAATTGGGTCACTGCTCCACAAATCCAATTGTCAGTATGTCACCTGTGGAAATGACTGGAAATACTTGATTGCCCATGCTGAGAACCGTCCTGAAGCTGTGCTGTACCCGAATGTCCTCAGGGTTTTCTTCTTCAAGCCGCATGTGTTGCTAATAACCAGTAAAGCTAATTCTGCCAACCACACACAGAACAGTCAAGATTTTTATAATTATATCCCACATCCTCTTCCTATTAAAAATGTTTACTTATAAAGTTAATTTTCTTCTTAAAGTGGATTTTAAAATTTCTCCTTTTTTATTTTAGAATTAGCAAGTCAAATGCTATTTCAAAATAAAAGCATATTATTCCATCAAAACCCACAGAAATATTTACTATTAACTTCCTTGAGGGTAAACTTATTTTAAAATACCCTTTCTGATGGCCACTGTGCACTGATTCAACTTTGAATTATTAAAAATCAAACATGGCTCCTTTTTTAGGAGATGGACAGCATCTAGTTTAGAGCAATTGAAATATCTGCTAGAAATGTCTGATGGGCACTTACTTGTCTGTGTGACATTTCACTTGCTTATTTGCTCTCCAACCCTTTCGTAGCATTTCTGGACTTCTTGACCTTTCATGATTTTAACCGATACAATATTTGATTAATGTATATTAACTAAATTTTTCTAAATGTGTAGTCCGCAGAACTTTGACAGTAGAAACAACTCCCTATGCCTATTAAAATCACAGATTCCTGGAGGTGCTTGGGTGGCTCATTTGGTTAAACCTCTACCTCTTGATTTCAGCTCAGGTCTTGATCTCTGGCCCAGCATAGAGCCTATTAAAAAAATAAAAAAGTCACAGATTCCTAGACTCAATCCTAGGCCTCCTAAATCAGAATCTCCAGGGTTGAGGACCTGTGATCTGAATTGTGCACAACCCCACCCCCAACCACGCACAGGCCAAGTGATTCTTACGTGCACTAAAACTTGAGAATCCCTGAACTTTATTATTTTATAATTAAAATTAGCTACTCTCAAATATTTTATCTGCTTGCTTGCAATCCCATTTTCCTTTTGTCCAATATATCATAATTCCCAGGACTGATCCTTGAAATAGTCTCCACAATTAACCTTTCCTCCTGGAAAATTGGCTATTAATTTCCTGAGTGTGTTTGTGTGTGTGTCTAGTTTTATCCAGGAAGATCCCATGACAGGATCTCATTTCTCACCGCTGTGACTATTTGGACCTTTTTTTTTTTTTTTTTTTTTTGGAAGACACTAAGGTCTGGTTTTATTTTATGGTGGGTTCTGCAATTAGAGAGTCTTTTTTCTTTCTTTCTTCTTTTTTTTTTTTAGCAGAAGAAAACGACTCTGCCCTTCATTCCCACTCAAGTACTTCTCTTGAAGGGTGAGGTGTACCCCCAACTAACCTCAGCCTGCTTAGATCCTGCTCATGGAAAGAAAGTAGAAGAGAGCAAAGACTAAGCACCTAAAGTCGAAGAACAGATTTATACTCTTTGAAAAAGCCGATCATCGATGTAAGATGTACTGGTCTTACCTTTCTCACTGCAATCCCCCGAATCTCCCTACTCTGAGAGTGAGTTCAGCCACTACATCTAGTGGTTAATTTTCTGACCAAATCGATCTTACTATTAGTCACATATTCAGGTGACTTTCAGCTTCAACAGTAAAGAGCTATTATCTCGCAGTTTCTGTGGGTCAGGAGCGCTCTGGCTCAATGGCGTTCACGAGGTGGCGGTCAAGATGTCCACCAGAGCTGCAGTCTCCTGAGGGCTTGACGCAGCTGAAAGATCTGCTTCCAAGCGGTTCCTTCACGTGCACAACAGGTTAGTGCTGATTGTCGGCAGGAGGCCTTCGTTCCTTCCCACGTGGACGTCTCCACACGACTGCTTGAGAGTCCTCCCAACGTGGCCACTGGCTTCCTCCAGAGGGACGGATACAAGAAAGCAAGACAGAAGCCACAGCGCCTTTTCGAACTTTGCCTCTGAAGACAGACTCCATCATTCCCAACTCCCTGTCAGTGTGGGAAGGGTATGAAGGCCAGAGATAAAAGAATCAGAAGGGAAAGACTCCCTTGCTGTGTGGGGTTAGTGCCGGGACAGGCAACAAGGTGGAAGGCCCATTCAGAGAGGCACCAAGGGACCATCAGGGACATGGAGTAGCTTTGGGAGGTTTTCTCAGACTCTTACTGTCCCTTTCTGGGTCTGAAGTCATTTATGGTGGTTTATAAAACCTTTCACCAATAATCACACTAGAAAAATGGTTGGGGATATTTAAAAAAAAAATTTTTTTGGCCCTTGTGGCAAAAGACTGGTGATGAAGGAGGAAAGTAAAATTTTTGAATTCTCCAAAGAAATGTGGATTACATGTAAAAATGCAATATGATAAATCTGAGTTTGGATTAATAATGTCTTAGATTTATCTAAATGTTTTGAGGCCCAAGAAGGACTGGTTGTGAGACTAATTTTTCTAGAGTCTTTAGGAATTGGAGGCACAGGAAATAGAGATTTTCTTATTGCAAATACATTTTGAAATAGATCAGAACTATATTTCGAAGTCTTCCTGAACCCTGAGCATCTAGGTTTTTTCTTTGTTTATAAGATTTTATTTATTTATTTATTTGAGAGAGAGAGAGAGAGAGAGCACGAGTGGTGGGGAAGGGCAGAGAGAGAGGGAGAAGCAGACTCTCCACTGAGCAGGCAGCATGACACAGGGCTCGACCCCAGGACTCTAGGGTCACGACCTGAGAGCCCAAGGCAGATGCTTAACTGACTGAGCCACCCAGGAGCCCTGGCATCTAGGCCTTTAATTTAATTTATTTACTTTTGCTAAGAAAGAAAATAGGAGGAAAGGAAAGCTGGGGCCAGCATTCTGGAGACTGGAGACCAACTCTGACAGGGTCTCTGACACTATATATAATACCCTGGGCCTTCCTCTTCTCGTAGGAATACATGGTTGATTATGCTTTTCTTCTTCTGTATCAAGTAAGAGTAATAGTATCAAAGGGTCCCATTATCCCTGAACAGCTTACCTAAAGACTAAAGAATGGGCCTGCTTAAGGCTCTGGAGGTAATCAGTAGATAAAGAGAAGAAGTTGTTGGGGAGGAAAATGATAGAAGATTCTAGAAACATTTCACCACCAGCTGTGAATAAGCAGCTAACCCTGGGAGGTGAGATTATGGAAAGAGTAAGGGAAGGGATCTTTTCTACCTGCAGCATGGTAATAACCACGCACCAAGAGGGAACCATCAAAAGGAATAAGGTACAAAGCTATTACAACTCCCTTTGGAAGCCTGTATCTCTTCAGCCCTGTCTGTGGTCCATGTAAGCTTTGTCACATACTTTTATTAAAAGTTAGTCAAGTATCCAGTGTAGTTAATTTTCTTCCCATTAGAGAATTTAATAAAATTTTAGGGGTATTAAGCAAAGCTCAGGCTTTTGTATGCACTCATTTTTAGTTCAAGTCATTCCTAGGACAGATTTCTGACACATAAAAACTGTGTTCCGTTGGTAGCTACTTCTCTGATACCTTTGTGGTACAGTCCACCTTTTGATTCTATTTATCTATATATATATTTTTTTTATCACCGAGCAGTTATGGGCATATCTTGATTAAAAGTCTTGAACTGTAAGCACATGGTCCTTTTGTGTATGTCTGATATAAATCATCAGAGAAATCTAAAGCGTTACATGATGGAAAAACAGGAGCCTACCTCTGCTCTTGTGAAGCTCAAGTGTAATGAAACTGCCCTGCACCTCACTTCAGGAGACCTTGGTTTGAAAGCCCTCTCGGCCACCTTGAACCAATCACTTAACTTTTCCAAACTTCAGCTCCTTGAGTGAAAAATGGCATTATAACATCTGCCTAACAGGGGTGTTGTGGGAATTAAATACAGTGACATAAGGGAACGTGCTTGTCATGTTCCCATGAACATGGTTGTTGGATTAATCCATGGCCATTGAATCAGTTTCTCTATTTATTTATAGCGTTCCCAATAATTAAACTCTCCCCACAAATAGTTATTTAGAATGGACCATGAGCCAAGCCTGTGTTCTGTGGTGGGAGAAAGTAGTGGAAAAGGTGGTTACTGACCTTGCTCTCGTGAAGTTGACAGCCTCGAGAGGAATACAGACTCCTAAACAGACGGTTACAATAAGGGGTGCCAAGAATTTCTTTAATGCTCACATTGTATTCACCCCAAATCTGAAGCTATGTAGCTTTCGGAACCTGTAAACCCAAGAAATGGAAGTGCTGGGCAATCTCAGGGCAGGACTGTGCTACCAGACAGAGCCATTATGGGGCTCGAAATAATGGTTGGAGGTCAGTTTTGTACCTTCAAGACCACGGTTTAGAGTCAACCCTTGCTTTATCTTTTAAAAAACAACAGTTTACTGAAGTAAAATTAACACACCATAAAATTCACTCATTTCAAGTGTACAATTCAATGATTTTAGTAAATTTCCAGTTGTGCAACCGTCCGCACCATCTAGTTTGAGAATATTTTCCATGCACCCCTAAAAGAAACCTCACACGCATTTGCAGCCATTCCCTGTTCTCACACTCATTCCCAGACAACAACTAACCTATTTTCTGTCTTGATAGATTTGCCTATTTTCCACATTTCACAGAAACGGAATCAAAGAGCGTGTGGCCGTTTATGTCTGGCATCCTTCACTTGGCACAACGTAGACGAGGGTCATCTCTGTTGCCGTATGCATCTGCCCTTTATGGCTGAATAGAGTTCCATTGTGTGGGTCTTCCTCAAGTTAGCTGGTCAGCAGCTGATGCACATTTGGATTGTTTCCATTTCTCCTACCCGTTCTGTGACTGGATCTCATTTTCAACAGAATTATCCTTGGTTTTGTCGCCAAGTGCAAAAACACAATGGCTTTAAAGCTTTTAAGCAGCATCCTCAAGGGGATTTCATTGTTTTTCCCTTGGGTCATCTTTCTCTGAGTAGTCTGTATCCTTCTCCTGCCTTTCCCCATCACTTCTCGCTCTTTCCCTTGCCCCACTGTCACTCTCTTAGCTGGTCATACCACATACAGCATGGTTCCCTGGCAAGAGCCGTAAGTGGCAAGCAGAACACCTGCGTGTAAGCCTGGGTTCCAGTCTACTGGTAGCTAGACCCTCTGTGAGCTTCAGGTGCTTCCTTTGAGGGAGATAGACTGCAACAACTTTATTTTATTTGTTTAGCAGTATCACTTTCTCAAAATAAAATCTTAGTAGAATCCTAATGCATAACAGATTAAATTGGTAAACAGTTTGAAGTGAGGGTTGACATTTAGGATTCTGTGGATTTTGTCCTGGGGGGTGTTCTATGGACCTCGAGCTCTAAAGCACACCGTTTGAAATGCCCTGGACTAGTTCCATCCCAAGAGTCTATGAAAGTGTTTTCTTAAAACCTCGGATTATCCTAGCCCTTTTCCAGTACATTTATATAGAAGGAACCAGGAGGGGGTAGTAGCAAAAACACTGGACATAAGAGTCAGAAGACCTGGCTCCAACACTTGACCTGTGTAATTTTGGGCAAATTATTTGACCTGAATCTTGGTTTCCTCCTCTGCAAGTTGGAAATGGTAATATATACAGTGATGTCACAGCATACGCATATTTTACATACGGGAATTCAAGACTGCAATTGGCACAAAGAGAACTTTAGTCATGACGCAGGCCCTGATTCTGTTTTGCCCTCAGTTCCATTTCTCACCCCCTACCTGCTCTGTGCCTTGGGCAGTGGTGGGGTTGAACCCCATAGGTTGCATCTTCCAACAGCGTCCCACCAATGGGAGGTTCTAGTGAGAGACCGGAGAGCAAGAAGGATAGGCTAGGGTACTTCTCCCTCTCCCTTTTTTCTTGGGTGGCCTCTTTATGGCTCCACTTCCTGATGAACTGGCCCACCTTGTCCCAGTTTAATTCCAGTGATGCCAGCCCCTGGGTTCTGGTTACATGTCCCCTTTCTGTTTTCCTTCAGCCAAGGAGTGGTAGAGGCTTCCAGAAATTGGGAACCTCTAGGTTGCTTCACTATCTTTTGTTTGGCTTCTCAACTCTCTCCTTCTGAACTTTTCTATCACCTATGTACCCAATTCCCTGTACTGAAACCCCTCTATTTGAATACCTAGTGTGATTTCTGTTTTCCTGCCTGGACACTGCCCAATGCAACAGACACTTGGTGAAATCGAGGGGGAGAGAATAAGAATCTGAACAGGTTGACAATCCTACTAGCCATTTCTCGGCATGAGTCCATGCCCCCAAGTGAGGCTGAGGTGGGAGATATGAGACCCCCAGCCAGCCTCAGGTCTGAGTGCCCCTCATTGGGCCTAAAGTCAGGGAGTGTTTTGTTACACCCAGCTCTCTAAAGCTAAGTTAATTTATTTACATAGATACCAAACCCTGTGTTCTGTATTTTGTGATCAGGAAACGTCAAGTAGATGTGTGCGATTTGACCTTTCCTAGAGACTACAGAACTCTAACCTCCTTAGAAGGTGAAACTCTGCTGAGAATCACGGTGGTATAAGTGAAAGCACATTATGAACTGTGAAGTTTCAAACAAATATAGGGCATTACTATTCCTTATACTCCAAGGCCAAGTCTTCCAGGAACAATGTGATTTAAGGAACTTACGGAGTAACTTTGGAGACTTTTCTAGGGTTCTCCGTGGCTTTATACAAATGCTCCATAGGGGGGACAATGAGAGCTCATTTAACCTCAGTTCAGTTTTGTCCTTTTACTAGAGAGACAAAAAATAAAAAGTAATTTCTTTTCTGTAAAATTCACTGGAATTTACAGAATCATAAAAAGGCCACATCGCTCTTTGTCTTGGAGAGGAAATTGATTTGGGGAAAAATATGAACTTTTTGGCTTTACTTGCTAAGTCCACAATGCCAAGGCAGTGTTTCTTACTATTCCCTTACATCTTCCTTCTCAAATTAACCCTAATCTTAAATTAGAAAAGGCAAAGAAGTTTAAATTCCATTTTTCCCTTTCCCAAGGCAGAAAAGTGATTTTTTGACAACCGCAGGATTTCACATTGCTGTACCAAACCACAAATTATATTAATGTGAGCTAAGCCCCCACAAATTTCTTCCTTTCACAATGTGGATCTTGTGGACATCTATTTTGAACACGTAAATGTCTTAAGGCTTTGTTCAATCTAATTAAATAGCTTTACTGGACTGTCTTTTAGGACCAAGGACTGAGCATTCTTTTTGATTCTAAGAGGCAAAGAAGCTGATGAAACTAAGGCACAGTAACACGAACTGACCTGCTCAGTTACTAATTTTCATTTTATAAAATAATGATGAGGAGGAGGATGAGGATGACAATAAGCCCCGTAAGATTGCTGTCTTGGCGTTCTAAAACTAGAATTAAGAAAGAGTTGCTACAGCTATCAGAAAGAATGATTTCTCAACATTTGCTACAACATGGACGGCACTGGAGGAGATAATGCTAAGTGAAATAAGTCAAGCAGAGGAAGACAAATATCATATGGTTTCTCTCATCTATGGAACATAAGAACTAGGAAGATCGGTAGGGGAAGAAAGGGATAAAGAAAGGGGGGGTAATCAGAAGGGGGAATGAAGCATGAGAGACTATGGACTATGAGAAACAAACTGAGGGCTTCAGAGGGGAGGGGGGTGGGGGAATGGGATAGACTGGTGATGGGTAGTAAGGAGGGCACGTATTGCATGGTGCACTGGGTATTATACACAACTAATGAATCATCGAGCCTTACATCGGAAACCGGGGATGTACTGTATGGTGACTAACATAATCTAATAAAAAATATTATTATTAAAAAAAAAAAAAGAAAGAAAGAGTTGCTAGCCAAACTTCATAGAATGTGTTCCCTGGTTGCTGTGTTTGATGAATTTGTCTGCGACGTATAGCCAGCTAGCCCACACAGCGCTGAAACACCCCTCTTCTTGCCTGATTTTTGTATTGGCTACTAATTCAGCAATAGATCTGAATTTCTGTGTAGGTGTTCAGGTTTTAGACGTTTCCAGTGTCTCAAAAAATGTAATAAAGAATGCCAAATCAATTTTTTGAATAGTTTGAAATGCAGTCTTTTCTCCTGAGACAAGCAGGCTAGATGCCTGCCACCTATAGGGAGGGGGGAAGGGTGGGAGTGGGAGGGATGGAGAAGGATGGGGCGGGATAAGCAGGGTCTGTTCTCTTTCACACACGGCCAAAATCTTATAATACATGCCATGTAATCAGGCTAAGGACAAATAATCCCCATGAATAAATTTACAGTGAATTGACCTACATTTCACATTAGATAAAGCACACTTAAGTCATTAAATGAATTTCTCCCTCTGGTTCATTAGTTCTCAGCATGCTCTGATCCTTTACCCATTTGTCATATAGCTCATGAAAGCTGAATATGGGAAAAAGAAAGTAAATCATTGCATGCATCCCTTTACCAGGTCAGGACATGTTCCCCATAGAGGAATTATTACGATGTCGGAGATTGACTGGTTCTCCTCTTGTTCTTGGCTGAAAGACAGAGACGCTACATTCAATGTATCAGCCTTATGGCATTCTGCCAAGCACTGTGTGCATTAGCAATGATGTGCCATGCTCACATTTACCCAGGAGCCTCTAGCGCTAAGAGCTTAGATTCAGCATTATGAGAGCCCTTGAGAAGGGTTCTAGTGACATTTGAGGATTACAGAGTTTGGCCTTCAAAAAATTCTCACTTGCAACTCAATACGCTCTCTTTCCTCCCTGAAGATACTCATTGGGTAAAGATGTAGAGGGGAACATCAGGAGTCAGCCTCAGGTAATATTTGCCACACCAGGAGGAAGTATTTATTTTTTTTAAGTAAGCTCCACGTCCAGCACAGAGCCCAGTGCAGAGTTTGATCTCACGACCCTGAGATCGAAACTTGAGCTGCGATCAAGAGTTGGGTGCTTAACCAACTGAGCCACCCAGGTGCCCCAAGTGTATGTATTTTTAAAGTGCTTTATCCTACTTGGTGCGGAACTCGTGGTGTTTCACCAAGCTGCTGGTCTGACTGCGGAAAGTCTGAGAAACAAACCAACATTCTAAGTTAGCAGTTGAGTGCAGTGTTTTAATACATAAGAACACACACGTAGCAAAGCTCTAGGGTACAGACAGGAGCTCTGCAGAGAAGGAAATAAGAAACTTTCATAAATGGGACTCATCATGTGTCATCAATGGCTGCCCCCAAAACTTATGGGATCTCAGCTGGCATTACTAGAGGTATAAACAATGAAAGAAAGGAGGTGCACTAGGAAGACCAAAGCTGCGATATTTGTTCAGAATTTTGGTCAGTACTATAAGAGGAACATAGGCAAAGTGGGGCATGTTCCCAAATGAGTAATGTAAGTAATCCCATATAAAAAAAATTGACTGTTAAAATAACATAGCTGAGCTGAGGGCTAGAGATACAGAGATGAATATGAAACCCTCCCTGCCCTCAAGGAGGTCACAGCCAGGAATGGCTAAAAAAAAACTAAAAATTTGTAGTTAGGTAAAAAGAAGACTGTAGGTGCTCAAATATTTGAAAAGTCATCACATAGAGGAATTAGTTCCATTCTATGTGTTGCTAAGGGTAGAATTATATCGAGTGGGTGGAAGCACACAGATTCATTTTAGTTCAATATGGTCAAATAGGGTTGACGTTTCCAAAAGTAAGAGGTACCTAAAGGTATAATGAACAGCTTGAAGAAATTGTGAGGGCCCGGTTCTTAGGTGTTTAATTGGCAGGAATGTAGGGGTAGAGGAGGTGGTGCTGCTCATTCACTATTTACCCGACCACGTACCACCACACCAGGTACACTCTGTCCCAAATTGTATGCATATACTGGTGAACAAAACCAAAACCCCTTCTCTTAAGAAGCTTGAGCCTAGAGGGAAGAGACAAAGGTGAATTATATAATCACAGAAATATATGGAAAACTGCAACCAGGAAGTGTTTGGATAGAAAGGCACATGGTCCTACAAGAGCAGATAGAAGGATGTTTGACGTTGTTGGGAAGGTCGGGGAAGACTTTAATGAGGAACTTTCCACTGAACTCAGATCCAAAGTGTGAGTGGGGGTAGAAAGGGTCATTCCCAGCAGAAGGAGAGACAGTGCCAGGTCCTATGGGAAGACCCCTCTCAGATATTGGTGTCTCCACGACCTTTCACATTCCTTTCTTTTTTACCTGATTTATTTACTGAATGGGTAATACATAAATGGAACAAAGTTAAAAGCTAGAAAAGTGCATGGAGCAAAAGTAAGTCTCCACTTCTGTTCTAACTTTCCAGAGACAGTGACTGTCACCAGGTTTTTGTTGTTGTTGTTGCTGTTTTTAATTTAAATTCAATTAGCCAACATATAGACATCCTTAGTTTCTGATGTCGTGTTCAATGATTCATCAGTCGCACATAACACCCATTGCTCACCACGTCACATGCCCTCCTTAATGCCCATCATGCAGTTACCCCATTCCCCACCCACCGCCCCTCCAGCAACCCTGAGTTTGTTTCCCAGAGTCAAGAATCTCTCATGGTTTCTCTCCCTCTCTGATTTTTTCCCATTCAATTTTCGCTCTCTTCCCCTAAGATCCTCTGCACTATTTCTTATATTCCACATATGAGTGAAACCATATAATAATTGTTTTTCTCTGCTTGACTTATTTCACTTGGAATAACACCCTCCAGTTCCATCCACATTGATGTAAATGGTAGGTATTCATCCTTTCTGATGACTGAGTAATATTCCATTGTATATATGAACCACACCTTCTTTATCCATTCATCTGTTGAAGGACATCTCAGGTCCTTCCACAGTTTGGCTATTGTGGACATTGCTGCTATGAATATTGGGGTACAGAGACCCTTATGAATCACTACATTTGTATCTTTGGGGTAAATACCTAGTAGTGCAATTGCTGGGTTGTAGGGTAGCTCTATTTTTAACTTCTTGAGGAACCTCCATACTGTTTTCCAGAGTGGCTGTACCAGCCTGCATTCCCACCAACAGTGTAAGAGGGTTCCCCTTTCTCCACATCCTCGCCAACATTTGTTGTTTTCTGTCTTGTTAATTTTAGCCATTCCAACTGGTATAAGGTGGTATTTCATGGAGGTTTTGATTCTTTTTACCTGATGACTAGTGATATGGAACATTTTTTCATGTGTCCATTGGCCATTTATATGTCTTCTTTGGAGAAATGTCTGTTCATGTCTTCTGCCCATTTCTTTACTGTATTATTTGTTTTTTGGGTGCTGAGTTTGAGAAGTTCTTTATAGATCTTTGATACCAGCCGTTTATCTGATACGTCATTCGCAAATATCTTCTCCCATTTGTTGTTTGCCTTTTAATTTTGTTGACTATTTCCTTTGCTGTGCAGAAGCTTTTTATCTTGATGAAGTCTCAATAGTTCATTTTTTCTTTTGTTTCTCTTGCCTTTAGAGCTGTGTCTTGCAAGAGGTTGCTGTGGCTGATGTCGAAGAGGTTACTGCCTGTGTTCTCCTGTAGGATTTTAATGGATTCCTATCTCACATTGAGGTCTTTCATCCATTTTGAATTTATCTTTGTGTATGGTGTAAGGAAATGGTCCAGATTCATTCTTCTGCATATAGCTGTCCAATTTTCCCGGCACCATTTATTGAAGAGCCTGTCTTTTTTCCATTGTATATTCTTTCCTGCTTTGTCGAAGATTAGTTGACCATAGAGTTGAGGGTCCATTTCTGGCTCTCTCTTCTGTTCCACTGATCTATGCATCTGTTTTTGTGCCAGTACCATACTGTCTTGATGATTATAGCTTTGTAATGTAGCTTGAAGTCCTGCATTGTGATGCCCCCAGCTTCGGTTTTCTTTTTCAACATTCCCTGGCTATTCGGGGTCTTTTGTGGTTCCATACACATTTTAGGATTGTTTGTTCTGTGAAAAAATATTGATGGTGTTTTGACAGGGATTGCATTGAATATGTAAAGTGCTCTGGGCAGCATAGACATTTTCACAATGTTTATTTTTCCAATCCATGAGCATGGAATGTTTTGACATCTCTTTGTGTCTTCCTCAATTTCTTTCATAGTGTTCTGTAGTTTTTAAAGTACAGATACTTTGCCTCTTTGGTTAGGTTTACTCCTAGTTATCTTATGGTTTTTGGTGCAATTGTAAATGGGATTGATTCCTTAATTTCTCTTTCTTCAGTCACCTTGTTAGTGTATAGAAACGTAACTGATTTCTGTGCATTGATTTTGTATCCTGCCATGTTGCTGAATTCCTGTATGAGTTCTAGCAATTTTGGGGTGGAGCCCTTTGGGTTTTCTACATAAAGCATCATGTCATCTTCAAAAAGTGAGCGTTTGACTTCTTCTTTGCCAGTTTGAATGCTTTTTATTTCTTTATGTTGTCTGATTGCTTAGGCTAGGAATTTAGTACTATGTTGAACAATAGTGTCACCGGGTTTTTCTGATTCTTCTGGAGATATTAGATGCATTATCCAATATTCCTGTTTCTTGCCTCCAAGAAATTGTAGTGTACTGTACACCATTCCACATCTTGCTTTATTCTCCAGATGGTAGATCTTGAGGCTCATGCAGTACATTTAGGGCTAACTTGCAGGGTTTTTTTGGAAGCCACACAACAGTGCATGGAAGGAAGCCCCATAGTTTATTTAGTCTCTCCTTTGGGAAGATTGTAGGCAATGCAGTGATGAATATCCTTGTATGTACATAATTCTGCACATTTTTATTATGCCCATAATGAAAATTTTTAATTTAAAAAAAAATATTTCATAGCATTTCTGATTATAAAAGTGATACATCCTTCTAGGGAAATATTTAAACTTTGCAGAAATACATCATGCAGAATGTGAAAGTACCCAAGAATCCCACCCTCCATAAATAACCACTAGATTATCACTCTGCCTAGATGATTTCTAATTTTGAGTCACTGAAAAAGAAGGGACATGTGGCACAAAAAGCAGATAGTAGATTCCAGAACATCTGTCTCTATAGTTTGGGGCTCCCATGGGAAAGAAGTTGCCGAAGACAGTGCTGTTGCATTCTCCTACTGTATTAAGGTTTTTTTTTTTTTTTTTAAGATTTATTTATTTGAGAGAGAGAGAGAGAGAGAGAACATGTATGAGTGCCGGGGCGGGGGGAGGCAGAGAGAGGGAGGGAGAAAATCTCAAGCAGATTCCCCATTGAGCGCAGAGCCCAGGAGGGGCTCAATCTCACCACCCTGAGATCATGACCTGAGCTGAAATCAAGAACCAGTTGCTTAACTGACTGAACCCCTATATTAAGGGTTTTTAACCTGGGTTCCATGGATGGCTTTGAGATGTAGATTAATTTATCAACATATGTTTATTTTCCAAAGAAGGAGTCCATAGCTGTCATCAGGTTCTGAAAGGGATGCATGACCCCTAAAAATTAGGAGTACCCACCAACAGAGAGAGGCCATCGGGTACATTTCATTTTGTTTCAGAGTGATATGGATCTTGGCAGAGGACACGTTCAAGAGTTTCTCAAGTGTTGTAGAATCTGAACAAATTATTTAGCCTCATCTATAAAATAGGGATGATACTAAAATCACAGGGTGCCTGTGGATTAAATAAGTTAATATTCACAAGCACTTAGAAAAGCTTTTGCCAAATAACAAGTCTTATGTATGTATTTATAAAATAACTCTAGTGCCCATGTCTCCTGCCTGCCTGATCCCAATGAGGAAACCAAAGTCTATAAGTAAAGAACAGCATACTCTTGACAAGTAGCCCAGACATCCTGAATGTTTCTAATACAGAATCTTCCCCAGGGCAGTATGCTATCCCTATCCTGAGATCACAATGTATCTAGGTCATTGGAGGAAGTAGCAGGGCAAGAGGATGTTGAGGCACCGCAATAAAACTCAATGTTAATTTTGCAGCTAGTAAGGCCAGTCTTTTACCACAAAAAGGCAAATTATATGGGATAGAGATATATACATGCATGCATACATAATACATATATATGTCATATTTCGATAAGAAATTATTTAACTTTCAACTGAGGGATTTTTTTTTCAAAAGCAAGAGAAAGAATTGCTGTGCCTCTAAACCAAAATAACTGAAAAGTCAGAGTTAGGATGCGTAACCAGCAAGACTTAGGACTGATTTACTCTTTCCTTGCCACTAACCCATTGCCCAAATACACACACTTCATACACACACACACACACACACACACACACACACACTTCACTCACACACGCTTATACATATATGTATTATTTCACTTACAGAATAATGCAATTGAACTATGTTGTCTACGAGGCACTTTAACTATTTCAGAGACCTGAGGACTGCTGGAAAGCCCCTCGCACTTTAATCCCAGGTCTTTTATTTTTCTCCTTCCATCTCCCTACCTTGCACTGACTAAATTCTAGGCAGGGGAATGAATCCAGTTCCATCTCACAAGTACTTATAGATCACCTAGTCTGTGCCGGGAGCCTTGCACAAAGCAAAGAGAAGTCAAATGGAGTCTCTGCATCTTAGCTTGTCTCTAAAAGAAGATGCTTGAACTAGGCAGTTAATCCATGTTTTTCCAGCTCTGAGCTTTGTGATTCCTGTTGAAGTAAAACCAAGCAAAAATTTGCAGCCAGAAATTCTTCAGAGATGCTTATTGGTAGTCTTCCTGCTGATGGAATCGCCAGATAAACTCCATCCCCTGAAAGATGCTCCCTCCCACGCCTGAATCATTAACAATGTATCACTAATGCGAAGTGCTCCCTAGCACAAGAACTCCTCCCCACAGCAGGTCAGAGAGCACTGCTGATCATGTCTCTATTTTCACAGGCATAGAAGCCGAGGCTGAGGAAAGTGAAGGGTGGTAGAACAGGGACTGGAACCCCGCGGGACTTCAGGAGAGGGCTCTATCTGCTCTCACCACCACTGTGCTTATGCAAGGCCATTGGGTATTGTCCCTGCCATGTGTCCGAGGCTTTCCTCCCTCCTTCATGGGCAGGATCAGTCCTTTGTGTTTCCTTTATTGTCCCCACAACATCCTGGTGTCCACATCCATCGGACACCTGCCCCACTCTGTGCCAGGCCATGTCCTGCATGTGATCAGCTGGCCTGCAAGGCTGCTCTCAGACGGGTCAGGGCTCTCTGGACAGCCCTAAGTAAGCAGTTAAAAACGTTCCCCCTTGCCTGTTCCCTGGGGCCCCAGCCACCTGCACTGGCAGCTCTGTTCCCCAGGCGGAAGCAGGAGCCCTAACTTCTTTGTCCATCTTATCCCAGCATCGGCAGGCCCTGAATTGTTCATTTGAAACTCCCTGAAGGAAGCTTCTTATCAGCTGAACGTGCTCTCTTTAAGGTTTTGGTCTGAGCAAAGATGAATGGGGCATTTTAAGTGCTTCTGCATGTGGCTCGGAGAGACACGCAGCAGGTGCTCCCGGGGCTGCAGGGCTGGCCTGTCACCTCAGTTGTCTAGGACGAGCTCCATCCTGATGGAACTGAAGCCAGTCCCCATGGGACATTTCCAGTACAACGTGATATCTTAGTGATTCTATTATGGCAGTGGGCATATTCTCCAATGCACAGCCACCCTCAGACGAATGGGTTGGGGCAGGCATGACTGACCTTCCTACGGCTGCGAGAAGGGAGGGTCAGGGAAGGGAGCTCAGTTAGTGGAGCTATTAAGTTGCAAAATTGAGACAGGAATGCAGATCCCCCAACAGGAGGCCCTGGGATCTCTGCATTCTGTCAGCCTTAGACCACCCTGTAGAGTTGGCTAGCTTTCCCTCAGAGACTCTCTCCTCCCTTTTGGTGACCCAGTACACTTCAACCGTCAGCCAGGAAACCCCTATCTCATCCTCAAGCTAAAACCCATCTTCCCTTGCTGAAAGGCCCAAGTTCTGAAATTGCCCTCTTCTCTATCCAACCCATCAACTCCCTTCCTGTCTTTTGAAACAGCTCAAAGGAGAAGCTAATGGGATTAAATGCATTTGCAGAGAGATGTGAATTAATAAATAATTATTTAATGTACTTGTCAGGCTTACTTTGGAATCCCCAAACATTAGCTTCTCAAAAGGTGCAATTTCAAGAGCTATTTCTGGGCACACCAAATACGTTGTAAGGTGTCTGCCTACCTCTTAAACTCCATTCTAGACGCCCCACCGCATGGACGCCTGGTTGGGCCTGGAAAGAAGAGGTCCTTCAGCCCTGGACATCCTTTAAGTTCTGAGCCCACGAGCAATGACAGCACTGAAAGTAGGTGGATAGGATGCAAAAGATCTGTAACCAATGTGAGTGAGGACAGTGAATTCACCTGCGAGCCGCAGCAGCTGACAACAGTCAGGTGCATGACGCTGGGTCCCACTGCTGGGCTGAGGCTCTGCACATGGCTGAGTCATCCTGGAACTATTCAACCACATTCCCAGCACCGTGCCAAGCAGGATAGTAAGGTTCCGCTCCTGTCCCCTGCTGCCTTCACTCCTTCACCCTGATTGTTCTGGAAAGCCAGCAACACTTCTGTAGCAAGGGAGCACTAGAGAATCTGCTCTGAGACTCTGGTCTCGTGCCAGGCTTCTAACTTTTCAGCAGGAATCTTGGATCTCATTGGTTTACATATTCCCCCAAGCACAGAACTCGGAGTCCCCAGACCCCTTTTCCCCTCCACCAACCACTACTCCGTGTCTTTCCAGATCATCTCTGAGCCTCCGGCTTCCTTTCCTTATGTGACTGAAAGTGTACACTTCAGAAACAGGCTCATCTTCTTTCCTGTCTGCTCTGGACTTCCAGCTTCACCTAGCAGTGCTCTCCCAGTGCCCAGATCCTCCCTTCCATGCCAGGAGACCCTCCACTCACGTGCCATCAGGAGCCTCACTGTCAGTGGGAATGTGCTTGCTAACCTCAGCTGGATACTGACCATAGCTCCAGCACCAAGCTAAATGCTTGGCCTGCATTATCTCATTTAATCCTCCAAACTAATAAGGTGCTAGTATTACCACTTCTACAAGTGAGGAAACGTGCACGGGCACAGTAAGTAATTTGCCCCAGATCACGTTGTTGGAAAGTGGAGCAAACGGGATGTTCTTCTGAGTACAGACGATGCTCCAGTGCATAGCCTGATGTTTTTATTTTTGCAAGCTGTTGAATGAATTCTTTGACGTGGGATGAATGATGGGGTCAAACAGAAAGCACATTAAATATTTTAATAACTCTTTCCAAATTGCCCACAAAAATGACTGTACAAATTATACCCCCATCAGTGATGTATGAGAGCACCTGTTGACCAATGTCCTTGCCCACGGCAGATATCTTTAATCCAGGATCTTCATCAGTTTGATAAGTAAATGATCTTGTTTTAACTCCTAGTCTCTCGTTAATAGTGAGTTTGAGCATAATTTCATGTTTATCACCCAGTTATACTTTTCCACGCAGATATAAACCTCGGTAGTACAAAAAATCACTGATTTCTCCAACGAAATCGGCATTTCCTTGATTGCCTGTTAGTTGATGGCATGATCAGTTACTCAAAATAGCAACCCAGGAAGAGACATGGGTTCTTCCCTTCCCTCTGTGGCTGGTCAAGCAAGTTGCAAGGATTGCACCTTATAAATGCCTCTGGCAAGGACTCCTCCTTGCAGGCCCTGTGCCCCACCCCCGAACACTGCAGTCTCTCCTCACGGCTCCTGGAACAGCCCCTGGGCACCACTGCGGAGGGAACTACCGCACGCACGGGCTCTGTCCCATGTCTTCCGGGTGCCCTTAGAGGTGGGTGCTGTTATCTCAATTGTACCTGCCCCCAGCCCCCACCCCTCCGTGAGAGGGGATGGATTTCCCCAGCCCCTTCTCCATTGTCCCCGAGGGCTCCTTCTCCTGGACTTCTCTTCCCTACACTCCCAAGGTCTTCCCACATCCCCCCACCTTCTGGGGAAGACTGCTTCACTGCAGGCCCACCTCACACCTCTGGGACCCAAGGAAGCCCCTGCAAGGTCAGAGAGCCCAGGGCCAGGCCACGCTGACTGGGAGGTCACATTGTGATCCCTGGTCTCTCTGGGACTCTGACCCTGACTAGCCTCCTCTCTTGTTCTTTCTCTGTACTGTTTGCCTCTCCCTTTCTTTGGGCTCCCCTCTCCTCCTCTGCTCTTACAGTCTTTCTTTCTCCATGTTTTCCCATTTGTGTCCCTGTCCCTCTTCTCTAGTGCACATCTGAGCACCTTCTTGCTCCGTCCCAAAGAGAAGATGATCCTGGGTCCCAGGGAGGAGGCAGGAGGGGAAGGGCACCACCTGGTCCTCATCTGCAGGTGGGTAACAACCGCTACTCTCCCTTGTCTGTCTCTCGGGGGAAGCAAGCCAAGCTCCCCCAGAGCCATGCCTGCCAGTCCTAAGGCTCGCCATTGCCTCTCACCCTCAGGAGTCCTCCTCCTCACCCCGAACTGCCATCACCGGTATCCCTACTGTCGCCCTTTCCCTGAGGCAGCTCTGGCCCCTCTCCTGAAACCAGCCAAGAGGACCTTTGCCTCAGAGCATCCCTCCTTTGGCAACCCACAGGCACCACACCCATTTCTCTGCCTGCACCCTGTTCCCGAGAATCCTATGACTGCCCCGGCCCTCTGCACCATTCCCACCCGGATGCCACACAGAGGGGCAGCTTTTTCAGGAAATCAGTGACACGGAGCCCTGAAGGCTGGCTTTACTAGGTAAGAAACGCCAGAGATTTGTGGCAGACATCTTAATAACGCCGAGTACCTCTAATCTTCCTTTGAGGGAAGCTGACATTCTTTATGGTGCTAACTTTTAAAAATGTTTTTTCTTAAAACATCTCTAAGCACACATGCGGTAAAGAATAGGGGTCGAAGATGATGTGAAGAAACGAGGCAGGTGGGTTGGAGCAAAAAACCATTCTCTCAGGGGCGGCTGGGTGGCTCAGTTGTTAAGCGTCTGCCTTCGGCTCAGGGCGTGATCCCGGCGTTCTGGGATCGAGCCCCACATCAGGCTCCTCCACGTGGAGCCTGCTTCTTCATCTCCCACTCCCCCTGCTTGTGTTCCCTCTCTTGCTGGCTGTCTCTCTCTCTGTCAAATAAATAAATAAGATCTTAAAAAAAAATAGCATTCTCTCAGCCTGGACCTGGAGCACAGTCTGTGGGTGCAAGGGGCTGCTTCTGAGGAAGGCAAGGAATCAAATGGAATCCAGTGACCCACAGTCCGTGGCTGAGTCCTTGGTCACCCTGGAGCTCCAGTCCTGTATTAGTGGGCATGTCTGTGGCCAGATGGTCTGGCGTAGAGAAACCCCAAGTCCTCACAGCAGGGTGGGGAAGGCACCTGTGCTCAGCAGAGGCAGGGCTGCCAGAGCCCTCCCCGGCAGGCACCCCTCATCCCCTCATCCGCCCTCCCCTCTCCCCTGCAGATGAGACAGTTGACCATTCAGAGCTTCAGGGCACCCACAGCAGGGAATGAACAGCACCTCTTTTTGCTCAAACAGCTGTCCTGTCCTCCTTGTTCCCTCCTCTGGTGCACCAGCCTGTTTCCATCAGGTTTCCTTTCTGTTGGAAACACTTGTACTCTCAGTTTTGTGGAATTTAACTGAGGTTTGGATATTTAAAAACAAAGTCAACATCTGTTTTGTGACTCTCCTGAAGCTGCTCACGGTATCAGCCTCCACAGCCGGTTCCCATTTGCAGCTCAGTTTTAGGGTCCCCCCCCCAGTGTTTTCTTTGGCACACACCGGAATCACCCCGGGGTATTTGTTGAACATGCACGTATCTGGGCTGTTCCCCACACCTACTGAATCAAAATCTCAGGGTAGGGGACTGGGTATCTATAGTTTTTAACAAGCTGCCCAGGGAGCTCTGTTGTAAGACAAGCTTAAACCAATGAGCAATATGAGAGGGGAGAATGTGGGCTCTGGGTGGGAGGCCGCGGCTGTGAGCCTGACTTTGCTGCGAGACTTTGGGAGAGTTCCTTAACCACTCTGGGCTCCAGTTTTCTCATCTTACGTTGGGGCTGATAGAACCTCCCAGGCGGATTGCTGTAGGAATGAACGAAGAGATGTGTGCAAATCTCTCCTACAACACCGCCTTCGGACAACAACTGCTTTATCAAGTAATTCCCAAGTCCCCAGCTGGTGGAGTGCGGGCTCCTAGGGTCCTGCCAGCTATGGTCAGGGGCTTTCATTTTCCAAACGGGGTCCTTGTGATTGTGGCTGAGCAGGGTTCGGAACAGGAGGTGGAGAAATCCTGCTTTGCCCATAACTCTGAGTTTTCAAAACTAGGTATTTTTTTTCTTTCCCCACACAGGCAGCCCCTCTGGCTGGGTCTTGCTCTGCTCCTCTCCAGCCCTCTGACCCCTAGCAGAGGGCACAGGTTGCGGACGGAACACAAGAAAGCTAGTTCAGTGGCCCTGGCTTTCCCCTCCCAGTCAGCTCGGGCTAAAGCCTGTCTCCCCTGGAATTCAAATACTTCCTGAAATAGCAACACCATCCCCAAAGCCCCTGGGCTCCTGCCTCCTCCTGGTGGAGACATAGCTTGTGCTTCATCCCACAGTAAACTCCCTGGACCTGTGTTTGACCACACGGTGACTCTGTGCAAGCACGTCCCATGCAACCTTCCCAGCAACTCCACGACACAGGTAATGCCCTTATGCCCGTTCTGCAGCCAAGAGAACTAAGGTTCAGGGATGTCCTGTCCCTTGCCTAAGTCCACAGAGCTAACAGATGGTGGGGAAGGATCCAAACCCAGGTCTCTGACCATAGAGGCTGCTCGTACCCACTACAGTCGGCCTGGCAGGCACCTGCCAATGTCCCCTTGCAGCACGTTACCAACAAAATATGCACGACGTTCCCCACTTGTGCTCTGCATCCTTTCCTGTCACCCCTCGCGGGCACTACAGGCTTGTCAGTTACACACAGCACCATGGTTTGACACAGCCTCTGAGTGGGCCTGAAGCTCTGGCTAGCTGTGTGATCTTGGTCAAGTTAGTTAGCCTCTCTGGGCCTCAGTTTCCTCATCTATAAAATCAGATTCATAATGCGCACTACTTGTGGGGCTACTGTGAGGATTATGTACGTGGCTTAGCTCAGTGCCAGCACTAGTCCTAAGTAATACCACTTACCTGGGATGCCTGTGTAGTCACTCATGACTATCTTACATCATCTTTTAAGGCCGAGGTTGATAAACCACAGTCAGGGGGCCAACGTGGACCCCTCATGTTTTTGTGTGGCCTGTGAGAGAGGAATAGTTTTCACATTTTTAAATGATTGAAAAACAATCAAAAGAATAATAATGTTTAATGACACGTGACGATGTTATGTAATTTAAGTTTCAGTGTTGGGGTGCCTGGGTGGCTCAGTTGGTTAAGCAGCTAACTCTTGATTTCGTCTCAGGTCACAATCTTCAGGGTCCTGGTATCAAGCCCTGCATCAGGATCCATACTCAGTGGGAAGTCTGCTTGAGATTCTCCCTCTTCCCCTGTCCCTCCCCCTGTGCTCTCTCTCTCAAACAAATAAATAAATCTTTTAAAAAATACATGCAAAATAAATTTCAGTGTCCAAAAATAAAGTGTCATCGGAATACACCATGCTCATTCATTTACACATTCCCCGTGGTCACTTTCACTCTACAGTGCAGAGTTGTATAGTTGTAACAGACACTATGCGGCCGGCAAAGTCAAAAATATTTATTATCTGATCCTTTACAGAAAATGTTTGCCAATCCCGGTTCCAGGGTGTAAAGAGCTCATGCTGAAAGCTTCTGCATAGCCCTGGCCTGGGCTGTCAGTCAGGAGGAACCCTCCGAACTTGAGCCCCGGGCAGTAAATGTACACCAGCAAGGCTTCCCCGGAGCTGCAGACCACAATGGAAGGGGTGGGGTGCGGAGTATTGCCACAGTGTAGGTTTCAGACACAATGAAGCAGTGGAGGAAGTGAGTTGGGGCACAAAAAATAAAAAAGAAGATAAAGCCGTTAGCGGGGACTCAAAGAAACCCACTGTCCTCTCCCAGCAAACATGCTTCCTCACCTGGTTCCGGAACTTCCCAGCCTGACTTGCATCTGATGGAATGATGTCATTAAGTCCTGGACAAGGACCTATAAGCAAAAGAGCAGGACCAGCTTCCAGAACACTTCCTTAAAAATACCTAGCAGGTATTCTTCACGCTGCCTTGGCTCTCTACTTTCCCCTGTGCCTGGGAGATGGCTGGAGTTCTAGCATCCATTATGGACAATGAAGATATGAACCACTTCCTAGGGATGGCAGAACAGTGACCGGGAAGTAGGATGGATCCCTAGGACTTTGAGGAACTAAGCCACCACTCTACGCCTGAATTGCTTCCCTCCAGACATTAGCATAAGGAAGAAAAAAACAAAACAGGCAAAACCCTTCTGTCTGTTGAAGTCACCGTTATTTTGGAATTCTTATTCTAAGTCAAACATAATCCTAACTGTTGCACTTCTCATGATATCTTTTGGTGATCACTTCCTGTTTTCTTTGCTTTCCAGTTGTCCTTGACCTTCACTTTAGTAGATTTTCCCTGTATGTATGGGGGAAGCTGTGTGCTGAGGGGACTGCAAGGAGCACAGGCTTGCAATTTCTGTACTTGCATCCCTCCGCCTGGCAAAGGAGAATGGTGGGCAGTACCTTCCTTCAGCTTAGCCCTGAGCCGGGCACATACAATGAGGTTTTAATTTATTTTAATTTTTTTATTTCCTAAGCTAGCTTTTTTGCATTATCATCATTATTTATGCTATGACAGTTACCCAAATACTAAAGGCAAGCATTGCCTTTATGAAACAGAACTGGTCATTTCCCCCACTACTTGAAAACTTTTGTTAACCAACACTTTACATCTCTTGGAAAGCAAAGATCGATGTCCTTAGTCCAGCCACAAACTCCTTTGCAATGTGACTGAAGCCAGCCTCTTCGTTTCATCTCCTACCTCCGTCAGAAAACCCAAAGTGTAACCATGGCAACGTGCCTCCAAAAGTCAGCCTTCCAGAGGCATCCTATCTGCATGGGGTACTGCGGAGGTTGGCCACTAGGGGAGCCATTCTCGAAGTTAAACACTGGAGTGAGGGTGGGAGGAGGGCTTCAAGGCTTGATTACCAGCTCCTCACCCAACAGCAGGTGGTAGGAGATGCTGACCTGGACTGGGGCCTTGGGTGTTTAGTCAGGCAGCTTGGATCAGGCCCGTGGAGCCAGGAGGAGAGTAGGGGTGGAGATGGGAGAGGGAGCACTGGAAAATCTGGTCCAGACCTCCCTTCCTCTCCTAACACTCTCAGTGCAAATTCAGGGACTGAATAGGATTATCTTTTACGTTGGGCTCAAATTCTTTGCTTTTCTAACTCGGGAACGTAGGAATTAAATTGATTTAGATATCATAGCATGCCTCTCCATCTAAACTCACTTCTAAACTCAGGGATCAAATGGATCAGATCGTGAGGGATATTTATACTTTATATTTTAGGAGGAAAAAACACATTGAGATGGAAGATAATAAAGTATTTTATCTAATACCTCATGAGTCAGTGCCTGGGTGGCACAGCGGTTAGGCGTCTGCCTTCGGCTCAGGGCGTGATCCCAGCGTTATGGGATCGAGCCCCACATCAGGCTCCTCTGCTATGAGCCTGCTTCTTCCTCTCCCACTCCCCCTGCTTGTGTTCCCTCTCTCGCTGGCTGTCTCTATCTCTGTCAAATAAATAAATAAAATCTTTAAAAAAAAAAAAGAACTAAATTTAGTATTTAGAGTCACGTTTATTGAAATACTACATCTTTTAGGCTGCTTATATATTTTGTTCTATAAAATCAGAATGATGACGACATGATTTATAATCATCGTTGTTTTCACAGCCACATTTGGCTACTCCAGAATCAAGTTCAATTCCCTCAAACTGATGTTCAAGATCCTCAGTAATTTGAGTCGTATTTTCCACTGCAGCAAAGCAATCTCACCGCCCACCCACCACGTGTGCCCGGGGCCTTTTTCCCTTTGCTTTCACAGCTCTCTGCACTCACCTCTTCCTCTCTCTTGCCTTCCAAATACCATCCGTTCTTTAGAGAGAAATTTTCCTGAACTGGAACCCTCAGAGTGTGGACCACAGACTTTCACACTGTAGAATATACTCCTTCTATTTCTTTTTTTTTTTTCCCCACCTATTTGTTTTCTGAAGTTGCAGGTACATAAACCTCATTCTTTTTAAACAAAACTGTAAGGTACCTAGAAATGAGGTTGGTTCCCCCCCCCCTTTCTTTCCTTTTCTTTTAAAATTCTTTATTCTTTAATTTTTTATCCCGTGTCAGGCCAGTAGCAGGCTTTCAAGAAATATCTCTGAATCACTGCTAAATTTGCCACTTGTTCAAAGGCAGACATTTGACTTAGAAGTGCACCAGGAGCAAATGGGAACCAGAGATAATAAAACGCAGTGAAATGCAATTTCCTGTTTCATGTAATGCCAGACTCAAATATTTCTACCATATCTCCTAGGAAATATAGAATGACTCAAAATTGAAAAAATGTAAGGAAGCTACACTGAATGGCTGCTAAGGAGACAAAACTAAAGCCTGAGTTTTCCTGGCTCTAGACCCCCACAGATGACAAGACTCAGAGTGAGGCAGGCCTTTCCAACGTGCAAGGCGCCCATCGGCCCAGAGCCTGCCCACCCCTGTGCAGGTGTGGCTTCTCATTCCGTCTTTTCCTTTGGCTTCTGTTATCATTAAAACCCTCTGCAGGTGACGGGCTGCCTGACTGCTCTCCCAGTTGCCCCGGCAAAAGGCCAGGGACCAGATGGCAGGTCCTACATCTGAAGGGGAGCAGCGCGTCTTTGTGAGAGGGCCTTCAGCTCCAGTCCTACCCTTCCTTGAGCCCTTGGCCTGGCAGAGCAGGGGGGTGTGGGGTGGGGGTCAGTGAAAGGGGGAGGGTAGTGTCCAGAGTACCTTTCCCAGACTCTTCTGCCAGGTGTTTCTGGTGGGAGTCTGCCTCTGAGAGGCCCCAGAGGAGCCGAAAGCAGAAGCAAGCAGCAGTGGTGCGGCCTCTGGCGGCGGCTGGCCCTGCAGGAACGTGGGCTCTATGGCCAGCGGCCCCGTCAGTGGTCCAAGGGTCCGGCAGCCAGGGCACGTGGGCTCCAGCATCCTGAGGCCCTGGGCCATCCCCTTTTCCCTGTGTTCCCCCACTCCCCTCAATACTTTCACCATCAGATCACTGCACGAAATTCCTCTCTGCACAAAATATACCGAGTAGGTGCTGATTTCTCAACTGGACTCTACTAATATGGACGCCAAGTTTAACTGTCCAAAACCTGGGTGCTAGACAGAGGCAGGACAAAGCGCCCAGGTATAGAATCAGACTGGGCAGCAGAGTTAGGAAATGCAGGGTGGAAGAAATGTCTGACCAGGGGGATGGCCACCTGCGGGAAGCTTCCTCTGCTGTTTACAGACCGATGGTTGAGGTCTGAGGGCCAGCAAGGGGCCCGGCTGGCTGTCAGGTCAGTCCCAGTGCCAGCTCAGGGCCTCCCTCAAAAAAGTTTCAGAAGGAGAAGGGAGCGATGGAGGGGACACAGAGGCAGTGAGTGAAAGAGAGAGCCCTGCTAAGGGAAAAAAGTGGTGGCCAAATGATCAAATACACCTGCCATCTCACTGTGTGGCTTAGAGATGGCCTTGTAGCAGAGAGTCATGAGGAAATGGGATTTCATGCTGTGGGTTAAGAACACACGGGGGAGCTGAGGCACATTTGATAATGCACTCTAACTGGATGATATCTTCAGGTTAAGATGAATAGGATAAGTTTTAAAAAATTCGAATCTTGTTTGGATAGTAGGTTTGGTGTTACCCGAATAGAAATTCCTTTCTAAGTGTTTCTCAGTCACGAGGCTGGGCTTGCTTCTCACCACTAGCATGCTGTAAAGGTGGGTGCCTCTTCCAAGGATAGGTTACGAAAGGCTGTGACTTCCATCTTGATGGTGCCGTCTCTGTCTGGCCCATCTCACTTGCTGGCTTTGATGACACTAGCTACCACTTGTGAGCTGCCCTATGGAGGGGTCTACGTGGCAGGACACTAAAGGTGGCCACCGGCCAACAGCCCACGAGGAACTGAATCTTGGCAACGACCTTATTATGAGTGAGCCTGAGAGCAGACATGTTCCCAGCTGAGTCTTGAGATGTCTGCAGCTCTGGCTGACACCTTGATTATAGAGGACCCAGCTAAGACACGCTCAAATTCCAGATGCATACAAACTGAAATAATCGATGTTGTAAGCCTCTGAGTTTGGGGGTAATTTGTTACAAAGCATCAATAACTAATACAGACACGTGACCTTGAGTCTAGCCAAGATGAGGGCTTCTTTCCCCTCCTGCTCTGCCTGCAGTTCCAGAACATGGGCTCCATCCAGGAATGGATGGACAGAGATAAATGGCCAATGGCCCACTCAGAGACTGACCCCAAGGAGAAGCAGGATCCTTTGAAAGGAAGAGTGCAGGAGATAAATAAACCAAGAGGGAGCAGTAGGGGAGGAAGGGGGAAGTAGGGGAGTGGCTCCAAGAGAAAAAGTCCTTGAGAGCAGAGAACTATGCCCACACCTGTTGGAGGGGCTGAGGTAGGGAGAGAGTGTTCATCAGGCCCCAATCTCAGCCACAAGCTCAGGCATAGAAGAAATACTACAATCCTTTGCTTTTCTTAAATAAACTTATTTCTACTTCAAAGTCTACTTCCTGCTGGGCAGTCATTCCTAGGGCTCTGCCGCTTTTCCAGGGTAGGACAAAGCTCCTGGGTGAGATTCCTCTCCCACCGCCCCTCCCTCAGGTATCAGTCAGCAGGCACCTGCAGTCCTAGTCTATACCATGTCTTCAGGTCGGCCTGCTCTGCTGGGGAGTCTTTGGCAAGCCTGGTGCCCAGACCTAGGAGTCAGCCTCCCCAGGCACCATGCAATGGTTCCCTCTGAGCTCCTGCCATGCTCTTGGCTCTTCCAGGGAGAAGGACACTGGTCCTGTTTCTTACCAGGAATCCTAGAACACTCTCTCCTGAGTTTCCTGTGGGTTGAAGGCAAGTTCTTCTGTCTTTCTTGCCCCTTCCTGCAAATCCCCCCATTTCTTCTCCACAAACACAAGATTTTGGAAATAAAAGCCAAGAAGAGGTGCCCAGAGATTACCATCACTTCCTGCCCTGCCCCACGTCTCCACTGAGGTCAGGAGCAGAGTCTTTTACTGGCTCAAATAGGGGAAGGGGAACTATAGGAAGAAAAGTATAAGTTCTCCAAAACTTCTCCTGTCAGGGGTGAAAATGTTGAGAAGCTGTATCACTTCTGGAGAATTCCTGCCAACTTGCCCTAAGCTGAATCTAACTGTGAAAAATCAGGCAAACACAAATTGAGGAACAGTCTACAAAACAACGAACGGCCTGTGCTCTTCAAAAAACTGCTACTGTCATGAGAGAAAAAGACTAGGAACTGTTCCAGAATACAGAAGACTGGCAAAGACACGACATATAAATGTGACAGAGATCTTGAACTGGAACCGACCAGGATCAGGAAAAATGCTACAAAGGACATTATGGAGACAATCGTGAACATTTGAATATCCTCTAGATGTTAAATAATGGTATTATATTGATATTACATTTCCTCGATTTATTCATTACATGATGCTTATGTAAGAAAACATCCTTGCTAAGATACTCCCTGAAGTATCCCAAAGTAAAGATGTAAGATGTCTTCCACCGACTCTAGAGTGGTTCAGCAAAAAGTTTCTATGTAGAAAGCAAAATGAGACAAAATGTTAGCAACTGGTGACTCTAGGCAAAGGGTATAAAGGGAAGTGGAATTACTCTTAGAGGGGGAGGCAGACCCACGAGCAAGGTGTCGGAGCTGGTAGGAGGACCAAAATGGACAAAAGCTACAGTGGCAGCCACTTCAAGGTGCTGAGATGAGAGTCAGAGCAGGTGATGGGGTGCACGTTGGACGCTTCCAGGAAAGAAAAGCTTTTGTGGGATGCAGCAGTGGCATGGGGAGCGGGGTGAGGAGGTGGCAGGATTTCGATTCAACTAAAGAAAAGTTACAGAGATAGAATGCATCTGAGGACTCTGGAAAATTCACAGGACTCTGCCGAGTGGTGTGTGAGTTCATGGGCTTAGTATGTGTCAGAGGGTAGCTTTGGATGGCATGTTTGGGAGGATGAAGAGCAAAACAGTGTCCCAAGTTCTTGACAAATTGGCAAGTGTGGGTGAAGCAATTTCTACTTATTTAATGAGATTTGAACAAGCAGGGCAGGGACAAGGAGGCTTAGAGTGGAAACTGGCTGTGGTCTGGACAGTGTTGGCGGGAGGCCTGTCGTGGTAGCTCAGCCGTATCCCCTCCAGTGGAATCCTCTCCATCAAGGCAGCTAGCAAAGATGGAGGATGAGAAAAGGCATTCTAGCTGCTCTTGGACCTGGGATCCCATATCGAAAGCCAGTCAGAGGAGGCTGTGATCAGACGAAGTACTGGCCGTGTACTGAGGCAGCCGGCACCAGGAAGAGCCAGGCCACACTCACAGGCTTCTCTCACCTTCTGCGTGGATGTGGGCAGGATAAGCAGGTGAGAGTCCATGGCTGCCTTCCGACAAAAGCCTCTCTGGTGCTGGGGGAGACGCAGGTGTACAGGGCACTGGTGGGGACAGAGTCTGGGGTCTGCGGGCACCACTAGGTTCAAACCCTGAGGGACAGCTCCAGGCTCTGACCCCAGCCAAGCATCCCTTGTACTAAGTGTGAGCTTTGGTTACTTTATGGGTTCTCTGCTCCCACCCAGGGCTCTTCACACATAGCTCTGGACGCTGTGTATGTACTTGATAGCCAGCACTAAGCCTATGGCTGCAGACTAAACAACCCCCTCCCACAATACGAGCCCCAGAGCACTGAGTTACAGGTGTATTTGTATATCTACAGAGAAAAGTCTAAAAGAGTATATGCCAGGCTCTTAACAGTGGTTACCTCTGGCACATGGAATTAGGAAGGACCTTTCTCTTTCTACTTTGTTTTAATTTCCATCTTGCTTAATGCTTTTTAAAATTCTTACACTATTTTTATAATGAAAAATATGATATTACTGAGTATATAGAAACCCCTTGAAATTTTGCTTTGGACTGCCTTAAATGTCTACATTAATTTGATAAAGAGGTGTCCTCTCTAGAATAATTTATCTCTTCTTCCTGTACATAGAATGCTTCATTTATTCAATGTTACTTTTGTACTTTCCAATAGCATTTGGTTATCCTGGGGTGTGTGTGTGTGTGTGTGTGTGTGTGTGTGTGTGTGTGTAGAATGGAATAAAGTACAAGAGACTTCTCTGTGTTAGCCACTGTTCATTCATAGGCCTTCCTTATCATACTATGAAGTAGGTGTTTACAGATGAGGAAATAGGCTCCACACTTGCTGGGAGGATGGGATTGGGTTCCCAATCCAGATCCAGATGACCCAAAGCCTGAGCTGTACCAGATACATTACTTGTTTAATGACGATATTTCCCCTTTAGGCAACTAATTACAACGTGGAATATACCACGGATACCTATGTTCATATGAAGTTGTGAATTGTCCCTTAAAATCCTGAATTTCAACTTCATTCTAACGATGGTACTAGCCTAGATGAAGGACTCTTAGTTCAAGGATCCAGGACTTTAATTAGTATTAAAAGTAATCACCCTCAGACACTTTTGGAATGTACCATAGATTTTTCCATTTCACACACCAGTAGTCATTTTGTCTTTAAAGTTATTTGTTTTTAATGGGTACGAAGACATTTTTCATTTTTTGAAATAGGAGTTCTTAAAGAAAATTCGGGCCAGATGAATCTCTTTTCTCTCAGAGGTTCTAGGCCAGCTATCAAGCAGCTCTTCGGAGGTAGGGGAGAGCGGGCACTCTACAGTCCATGGAGTGAGGATTGATTCCCAATCTGCCACTTCCTGCTGTGTGTCCTTGAGTAATTATGTAATTTCTTTGTCAGGAAAATAGAAACCCACTGGCTATTTTACCAGAGAGAATTTAAGACCAGGAATTGGAAGACTGTGAAAGCCAGAAGGCAACACAGAGTGACCACAGAGTAGAGCTGCTGGAAGCAGCTACCCCCTAGGGCTGGGGGGGGGCCAAGACAGGAAGCTGCAGTTCTCAGAATCTAGAAGCTGAGAGGGGGAGCTTAAGGAACAGGAACCCAGATTTCTGAAGTGAAGGGCCATTGCTGGGAGGATGCTGACAAGGACAGCAGGCAAAGGAAGGGTGAGTGCCTTCTCCCTCCTCCTGGCACCCCCAGGGGCAGAGCCTACCAGGGCAAAGCAGAAATAAACTTTGCAGGGTCCCAGCCCCAGAGTCACGAAGCGGTATAGAGGGTGGGCGTGTGGTCTGCACTCCTCTCTAAGCTTCAGCTTCTTCACCAATGGATTAGAAATGATAAGGGTACTTACCTCGAAAGCTTGTTATGAGGACAAAGTGAGACAATGACTCTAAGCGCTCCGTTTTGGGTGGTGTCCTGTTAGTAAACCACATTGAGGTCAAGGCATATGCCAGGGAAATCAGTGTCAAAGAATAACTCAGGGACATTTCTCCTGCACACAGGTTGTTTACTCACACGTGGTAGGGAGCTGGCAGGCAGAGGGTAGAGAGGAGTATGGGAGGGGAGAGGAGACGGGGAAAACCTGTGAAGAGTCTGGAAGCAGTGATTCCTTCCTGCGTGCCTACTTTGGGACCACTGGTCACCTGGCAGCGAGCTGAGGCCATGCCGGGCTTTCTCTTTGAGCAGGCTGACCAGGGGGATCAGTGTTTGGCTTCTCCAGCATGCCCCGAGAGCTTGGCCATGAGCACACCTGGCAGACTGGTGGGCCTGCGTCCTTCGGGCAGGGTCTCCCCAGCGACTCTCAGCCCAGGCTGACCTTGGAATTGTCCCCAGAGCCTAGAGAAACTGACTCCCAGGCCAGCTCCAACCCCAGAGATTCTGATAGAATGGGGGGGGGGGCAGGGCTGGGCATCAGGAGTTCTAAAAGCTCCCCAGGTGATTCTGATGGTCAGCCAGAGTGGGAAATGCTGCAAGGGGAGCACAATGCGCTAACTTTTCAAACGTTCCTCTTGATTAATATCAGTCTTGGCTTCACCAGCCCTGGGGTTGCACCCGGGCTTCATTGGCATCATCTTCCCCACGCACCTTTCATCTGCGGCACCTCATTCCTGGGCTGTCCCAAGGTCCCTCTGACGTCATAATCCCCGCAACTATTTGCAATTGAGGTTCTGCACACTTCATGAAAGGGAACATTTCTGTGGTGGCCTTTCCCTGTAACCTGATGTTGAAGGAGTTAGAGCAGATTTCAGCCCCCCAATTTCTCCCCAACTACAAGTGCTGAGGGTTAGTGGTGTCTGATAGCTTGAACAATCAACAGTGCGGTCCTGGAAAATGACCCTGTCTGGGGGGAGCCAAGGAGGTAGGGCTGAGGAGGGGAAGGATAAGGTGGCCCTAGCTCTTTGATTCTGAGTCCAAGAGGTCAACATCCTCTTACTGGAGGATGGTCCGAAAAGCAGTGTTTCCTGAAGTGAGCAGGTTAACTCTGCCAGGGCTAATTCCAGGGCCGGAAGCTGCAGCAGATCCATTAAATGGTCCTGGGGACCCAGGTGGAGGCCTGTCTATAGTGTCCAGATTGCCTCTAGGTACATGTCTACATTGGGTATAGACCAGAGCAACCCCATAGAGGGCTTCCTCACCAGTGGTCACAGAGTGGGCTCTGTCGGCCATTTCAAAAGCCAACATCTATGTATGAACACACTTAGCTAACTGTAGAGCAATTTTGGGATGAAATGTGATTGGCGTGTGTTATCAGCACCATTTCAACACCCACCTCAGTCAGAAAAGAGTTGTAGTCTTCTCATCTTACAGAGCAGTGTTGTGGAAAAGCAAAGAGGGGAAAGAAGCAAATTAGAAAATAATGTGAACTGTAAGATTCGATTGTGTAGAAAAGTATGTTTATGACTAGGGAAAGGCTGGAGGGATAGATTAAATAATGAAATGTTAATAACAGTTATCTTTGAGTGTGAGACTAATGAATAATTTAAAATTTCCTCTTTGTTAATCTATGTTTTCTAAAATTTCTACCAAATATATTTAGTTATCAAATTAAAACTCGAAGGTGTAAGGACTGTCTCAACCCTTTTGGAACACTACAACAGAATACCACAGCCTGGGTGGCTTATAAACAACAGATATTTATTTCTGGAGGCTGGGAAGTCCAAAACCAAAGTACTAGCAGATTCTGTGTCCGTTGAGAGCCAGCTTCCTGGTTCGTAGGCGGCTGTCTTCTCACTGTGTCCGCACATGGTGGAAGGGGCAAGGGCACTCTCTAGAGTCTGTTTTATGAGGACACTTCCTTTATGAGGTCTCTGCCTTTATGACCTCATCAACTCCCACCTCCTAAAACCATCACCTATAGGGACTAGGTTTTGACATATGAATTCTGGCGGTGGAGTGAGGGGGCACAGACATTCAGTCTAGAGCAATGACCTTTCTAAAAAGAAGGGAAAAGCTTTGGAGAAGCAGAGTCTCATGTCGGGTGGGGACAAGGACATTGGCAAGCCAACGTGTCTTTGCACAGACATAAGGTAAACTTGCTCAATTCATCAACATCAATTTGTTGGTTGACTTGTTTAAATCTATGGGGGAAAGAAATCAAATGAGGAAATGTCTGAGCTAACATAAGGAAACCATCCTTGAGTCTTCTCCCTCATTTTCCATGCAAAGTACCTCATAGGTCTCTGTACATAGTCTTAGATAAACACCTCTTTGTTGTGTTTACCCAGTGAGGGAAAGAGAAAAATTTTAAGTGGTAGCCCTACAAAGAAAAGGCTAATAAAATGTAGTATAAGTTAAATATTTACATCCTGGCAGGAGCTTTTATTTTCTGAAAGAAGAGAACAAAGTTGTTCACTGTGACACTACCCAAACGAATTGTGATCTTCATTCCTCCAAAGAGAAAATTTCCACAGTTTAGTTCTCTCTCCATTACATTTTGAGGGCCTTTGATCTCCTCAAATCCATCCTTTAGGAATAGCCAACTAATTAGTCTTCTCCCAGAAGCAGATGCTTTGGAAAAATGATAATTAGGAGGTGAGCAAAAAAAGCTTTCATCTCAAATATTTACTAATGAGTAAGATGTTCATCTTACCTCAAAGGCCTGTGACAGGCCCCAGAAGACCACAGAGTTCTGTCCACTCAAAGTCTGCTTTCACAAAGCTCATCTTTGTTTTTTTCTTTCTCATCTCAGTTTCTCACACGGCACCATGTCTTGGTGAGCACTGGATTTTTGAAGTGGTCTTTGTTTGGATTCATCATTTGCGATCCTTATTGTAACAATCAAGCCAGGCAATGATCACATCTTCTACCAGACCTAATTAGCTAGCATCTGGTACCCAGTTGGGTAGCCATAGGAGGAGCCCCCACCCTCCAAGGCCCAAAGATAGGATGGGGTGGGATGGGCTTGCACTGAGGTGGGGAGCATAGAAAATGACATAAGCCTTATGTCTAGGAACTCCCCTTCCAGCCTTTTGAACAGTTTTTGAACTTAATTATTTTTTTAATAGATAACACATGCTCAAGGCACAAAATTCAAAAGGCACAAAAGGGTATACAGTGGTGCTTAGTGTATTTCATGCAGACACATTGCATATGGCTATGGAGGTAATATACTGCCCAGCTTCAGGAACCCCATTCCCATGGTTTAAAATTTCTATGTATTTACATTTTCAAGATGAACTTTTTTCTTATTGTATAAATGATGTATCTTCTTAGGGGAAATGTGGAAAATACTGAAAAGTCCAAAGAATATAAAAATAAACCATAATCCCAGCCAACTAGTGATAACGTTTGCCTACATTTGGATGTAGTTCCTTTCAGTTCCTTTAAGAACACATATATTTGCTAAGTGCATTAAATAACACAATTGCATTAACTAATTGCATTTCTACTCCCATCTGCTAGCCCCTTCAGCCTCCTCCCAAAGCCCAGCAGTAGCCAGGGCCCAGAGAAGGCTTTGTTTCCCACACATAAAACAATGTTTGCACTGGGGACACCTGGGGTAATGAATCCAACCTTTCCGCTGTCATATCCTGTTACAGCCTCTCAGCTAACATTCCTATGAGCCAGGGGAGGTCAGTGGATGGAGGTAGGGCTTCCGGTTTGGTCAGCAAACCTCAGGACTTTCTGGCAACTTTGAGCAACTTCTAGATAAAACCTATTCCCTTAGCCTTCTAGGGTTTTAAGAGCGAGTGGTTACCAAATAACACAGGTCTATAAAGAGGTTTTATCTGTTCATATTGAGGTAAAAAAAAGACAATGCAATATTTTCAAAGAGTTAAATTTATTCAATATAAAAGACTTATCTTTCAAAATGGCCTACTTTAGGGTGTTAAAATAGGTTTTTCTTTTAGGAAACGGAAAAAGCCATTTTCTAAAAAATAGCAAAAAGAAAAAAAAAGTTGGCAACCCTTTACCAATGCCCTAAATTATTTTTTTTGAAATTTTAATGACCTGTGAAATCCAAAATTCTCAGAATCGTTGAACTCAATAGGAACCTCTTATTGGATGGAGCCATCCCAGGGAAGGCTCTGTCACTCATTCAGTGCTCAGTATATGTTTGTCAAGCCACTGGTCACCAAGCTGGAGGGTGGGGGCCTGATTGGGCTGATACTCCCTGGAACACTAGGTCTGAGAAAGGTACTCGTGTTGGCTATGCTGCCATTATTGCCTACCCCGGAGGAGGTGCTTTTTTTTTTTTTCCAAAGTGTTAGCTTGTGATTTCTTTTTTTTTTTTTAATGATTTTTTATTATATTATGTTAGTCACCATATAGTACATCCCCGGTTTCCAATGTAAAGCTTGATGATTCATTAGTTGCGTATAACACCCAGTGCACCATGCAATACGTGCCCTCCTTACTACCCATCACCGGTCTATCCCATTCCCCCACCCCCCTCCCCTCTGAGGCCCTCAGTTTGTTTCTCATAGTCCATAGTCTCTCATGTTTCATTCCCCCTTCTGATTACCCCCCCTTTCTTTATCCCTTTCTTCCCCTACCGATCATCCTAGTTCTTATGTTCCATAGATGAGAGAAATCATATGATAGTTGTCTTTCTCTGCTTGACTTATTTCACTTAGCATTATCTCGGAGGAGGTGCTTTTAAGTCTTGATATCTCTGAACTACTCATGAGGATATTTTAAGTACCAGGGTTCTCATTTTATGAAAGAGGAGATGAGGACTTTCGAGATTAAATTGTCTAAAACCACACAGCTGGTAAACTGCAGAATCTAGAACAGAACCCAGGCTAGCCGGATGCTGGAGATCCAACATCTCCTGACACATCACACCTAGATCACAGACCACCAGCTGAGGACCCCTGACCCGGGCAGTTTGGACATTGCTTTATACACCACCCTCTTCTCAAAAAAACAAGAAAAACGTTAATGGAGAGGAAGGAGAGGTGCCTTCTTAAGCTCTCAGTACACTTTGGTTGATGACTCTGAGCCCCTTAGACCAGAGTCATAATGGTTCCATTTACAAATCAAATCAAATTGAAGAAAAAGAGTAATCCGATTCTGCCTAGAAGTAACAGATGAGTTATCTCTGCTTACCCTCAGGTCCTCTTTCTGCATTTTCCCCTCTCTAAAGGTACGGGCTTGCACCCTAACCAGCCCGTGTGATTTCACAGAATCCCTTAAGGCTGGGTAATGAATATTTATTCACAATTGTATGTGCAAAGCACACAGATCCAGGCTTTTTGAACTTTAAGGTGCAAACAAATCTCTCATGAATGTGGAGAAAGTGGAGTCTGAGACAGTAGGTCTGGGGTGGGGCCTGAGAGTCTGCATTTCTAGCAAGTTCCCAGGAGAGGCTGATGCTGCTGGTTCTTGGTTGACCTACTGAGTAGTGAGTTCAGGTAAATACTGTGTAAATTTTTTCTGAGTTAGGTCCCACAACCAAACCTTCCTTCAGGGAAGAGTGACTTTCAGGCACTTGACCATACCATCAGCTCCATCCTGGGCTCTGTGAAATGAGGGGTGCTGTGCTCTCTGAATGGAGCTGGGAGCCTCAGTAAACAATTGGGCAATATCTCTTTATTTTATGAAAGGAGACCTTCCCGGTTTTCAAGTCAAAAGACAGTGTTTGGGAAGGAAAATTGCCTTAGAATAGAAGCAACTTCCAAAAAAAAAATTTTAACCCTCAGACTGTTTCTCTCAGCTACATAATTAAGTGCCTACTGTATGCCAAATAAATACCATGCCTTCTTTCCTTTCTTCCTTCTTTCCCATCTATCCATCCTCTTGTCAATCTCTAGGAAATTTGGAATTGTCTACAAATATAGCTATGCTGGGAAGCAAACATTAACCTGTACAACTTGCATGGAGCTATAGGTTTTAGGGAATTAGAATATTTTTTAAAGATTTATTTATTTATTTGAGAGAGAGAGCGCCAGCAGGAGGGGCAGAGGGAGAGGGAGAGAATCTCAAGCAGACTCCACACTGAGCACGGAGCCCAAAACTGGGCTGCATCCCACAACCCTGAGATTGAGACCTGAGCGGAAATCAAGAGTCAGACGCTTAAACAACTGTGCCACCAAGAATTAGAATTTAACAAAACACACTTGAAAGCTTTTCTCAAAGTATGTCCCAGGGAACACGGCTTTCATAGGATGGTAAAACCAACCAACCAACCAACCAAAGGAAGAAGTTCTGCACTCTCATTTAGTTGGGGGAAATGTCCTAAATGTTGCGTTCGGAATCTACCTCTTAGAGACTTACATTGCCCGTTAGTATATTAAAATGTCTGAGAAGTACTTCCGAAATGAAACATTTACATTTTGTTTAAACTTCAAATAGGGCCTGCAGAGTTGGTCCGCTGAATATTGTTTGTTGTGTTGTATTCTTACTGGTCTATGATGAATACTGCCATGAACTCAGTAAGCATTTAGAAACTTTACAGAAACTTGATAGAATAATGTAATGTTTGTTGACCCTAATAATAAAAGAATCGAGTGTCTTCTTGTGGCTCTTTTTATTTCATTTATTTGGTAATTTGTTTTTCTTGTATTTTACAAAAAAAATGGTCTGAGACAAATTGGAAATCAAAGAAAACTTGGTCCTTCCTCACAGAGTTTGAGAAGCATTGGCTTACATCAATCCTTCCAGACCTATTTGACCAAAGAGACCCCAGTCCAGGCCATCCTGTTAATAGCTTGAAGAATGAGTTTTGCACACTGTATTTTGGGAAATGTTATGCAAAACTTTAACCAGACATAATTCCATCTTTCTTTAATAATTTCAAAAGCACTTCAGGATTTCAAGTGTCTCAAATTCCTAATCCAGAGCAACAGTTTTTACTGTGCTGTATACAGCCGAGTTGTAATCTCAATTCCTAAACACACACACCGCACAGCCACCCAGGCAGAATGTGTGCTGTGTGAAGAGCCAGCCTCTGGAGCAGACTAAGGTTAGAGACAGTCTCTGACAGCCCGAGCAACAGGGGAAATTGACAAAAAAAAGCAAAAACATAAAAAAGGAGAGAAATGAGGAGAAGTACTTAGTGCCAACTAAAATTTCATGCTTAGTAAAATCAAGTGCTCATATTTTAAAGAAATTTAAGACTGTAATATAAGTTATGAAAATTTTATTTCATTTTATCATTCCCTCAAATCTGAGTTGAAAGGATTTTCTTTTTAAAAACCTTCCTTATTCCCCCACATTACCTTACTTTAGTGCTAATTTCTTCATTATTAATTCAAATTTGCAAAGTTGAAAGAAACCAGTTTCTCTGTTGATCATGAGAAGGAAAAGGAATGGCTTTATTTTAAAATAGACCCACGTGATTGCTTTTTAAATGCTCTGTGGGTCTTCAACTCCTGTTCTTCCCCTGCTGCTTCCTGCTCTGTGTTTTGGGAACCTCATTTTCCAAATGGGTCGGTTGGCTTTCTGTTGGGCTCTGCCCCAGAAGAGTCAGGGAGGCCAGAGGGCGAGAAGAGCCACTCCCTCCCCGCTTCTGGCTTCTGGGGCCTGGCTCCCCAGGTGGGGACTTGCCCCTGCAAGGACCTCCCCCCCCCCCCGCCGCCCCTCCCTGGCTGCCCCCCTTCCGGGCAGCACAGTGGGGAGGGTGCGCCGGTCATCCCTCCTCCTGCTTGGATTCCCTCGGAGGGAGAGCATTCCCTCAAGTTCCTAACACTTGCTTTAAGTCACCTTCCCCTTTCCTTCTTTGTTCAGCACTTTCAATCCTTTGGCAACCAGTTGCCCTTATTAAATCCTCTCTGAAATATCTAGAAGGTGATCAGAAAACCATTACGAAGAACAACTGATATTGGCACCCCACTTAAATGTGGATATATGTGTGTGTGTGTGTATACATCTGTGCTTATATGTCTATGTCTAATCATTATATAATACAACGCATTATACATACACACATTATATGTTTTATTGTCCAACAGACTGTCCTTGAAAGTGTATTTTAAAATCCCTCCACCAAAAATTGTACAAAAATGCAGTTGATTATAAACTAATGAAATAAACAGACAAAATAAAGATAGCTAATGATGAATGGGAGTGAAAAATCTGAATTTCATATAGGAACAGATACTGACTTTTAAAATGTATTACTTAATGTCTTTTCCTATAGTTTCACTTCCGAATGGGTTGGATAAGTGTTTCCTGGTTTTTATGTAGAAAAAAAGGCATTCTGTGTTCGTGTAAGTCTGGCATTGAGAGCATATGAAACTCCTCTTTTCAAGATTCACAATGTGTATTAGTGCCTTAATCTGTTTGGGCTGCTATGATAACATATCACAGACCGGGTAATTTATAAACAGCAAAAATTCACTTCTCAGAGTTCTGGGGGCTGGAAGTTCAATAGTAAGGTGCCAGCAGGGTTGCATTCTGGCTAAGACACCCTGCTGGTGGCCGACTGCCAACTTCTCATTGTGTCCTCACTTGGCAGAAGGGGCTAGTGAGAACACTAATCCCATTCATGGCCCAATCACCTCTCAAAGACCCCACCTCCTAACATTATCACTTTGGGCACTAAGATTCCAGCATGGGAATTTGGGGGAAGATACAGACATTCAGACCATAGCAATTCTGGTATAAATGGCTCTGAGACAACCTGAAATAAAAATATCTGCTTAATTTTGTTTAAATAAAATTTTCCAAAGGTTAATTGACCACGGAATTTTTTTTTTTTAATTTATCAGTAGTAAACTACCAAATTTTAGAACTCACTATGGGCCAAGCATTTTGCAAGAATTATTTTCTTTAGGAGTGCCTGGTGGCTCAGTCGGTTAGGCGTCCGACTCCTGATTTCGGCTCAAGTCACAATCTCAGGCTCCTTAGATGGAGCTCCGCATCTCACCCCTCTCCCCCTGTTCCTCTCTCTCTCAAATAAATAAATACAATCTTTAAAAAAAGAATTATTTTTTAAATAATTCTTCCACTGCTTCACACACACACACACACACACACACACACACACACACAGATGCCCACATGCGTACGCCACACACAATTTTTAAAAATTGAGATATAATTGACTATGACATGGTGTAAGTTAAAGGTGTACAACATGATGATTTGATATATACATATATTGCAAAATGATTACCACAGTAAGCTTAGTTAACACCACCATCACCACTTATAATTACCTTTTTCTCTTCTGGTGGGAACATTTAAGATTTACTCTCTTAGCAACTTTCAAGTCTATAATACGGTATTGTTAACTATAATCACCATTCTATACATTAGATCCCCAGAACTTATTCATCGTTAAAAGTCTGTACCCTTCGACCAACACTACCCCACATCCCCACCTCCCAGTCCTTGGCAACCATCATTCTGTTGTCTATTTTTATGATTTCCATTTTTCAGATTTCACATACAGGTGAGATCATACAGTACTTGCCTTTCACCATCTGACCTATTTCACTCAGCGTAATGCCTTCAAGGTTCATTCGTGCTGTTGCGAGTGGCAAGATTTCTTTCTTTCTCATGGCCCAATCGTACTCCGTCGTGTATATAAACCACATTTTCTTTATTCCTTCATCCACCGATGGACACTTTGATTGTTTCCGTGTCTTGGCTGTTGTGAATAATGCTGCAGTGAACCCGGGAGGACGGATATGTCTTTGAGACAGTGATTTCATGTCCTTTGGATGAATACCCAGAAGTGATATTGCTGGATCGTATGGTGGTTTTATGTTTAGTTTGTTAAGGAACCTCTCTGTGGTTTTCCACGTGGCTGCCCCCCTTTACATTCCCATCGACAGGGCACGGGGTCCCTTTCCCCACATCCTCACCAGCATGAGTTATGTCTTGTGTTTTGACAACAGTCAGTCTAATAGATGAGGTTCCGATTGGCATTTCTCTGCTGATGAGTGACGTTGGGCAGCTACCTGCTGCCGTTTGGATGTTTTCTTTGGAAAATCGTCTATTCAGGTCTTCTGACCATTTTTTGATCAGAGTATTGTTTTGTTGTTGTTGTTCTTGAGTCATAGGAGTTCCTTTTATATCGGGTAGGTGGTTTGCCAATATTTTTTCCTGCTCTGTGGGAATGAGATGCTCTCTCATTTTGTTGACTGCTGCTTTTGCTGGGCGGAAGCTTTTCACTTTGATTTAGTCCCACTCATGTAATTTTGCTTTTGTTGCTTGTGCTGCGGTGTCATTTTTTTTTTTAAGATTTTATTTATTTATTTGACAGAGATAGAGACAGCCAGTGAGAGAGGGAACACAGGCAGGGGGAGTGGGAGAGCAAGAAGCAGGCTCTTAGCAGAGGAGCCTGATGTGGGGCTCGATCCCAGAACGCCAGGATCACGCCCTGAGCCGAAGGCAGACACTCAACCGCTGTGCCACCCAGGCGCCCCTCTGGTGTCATATTTTTTAAAATCATTGTCAAGATCCAAATCAAGGAGGCTTACCCCTATGTTTTCTTTTCCAAGACAGTTTCCGGCCTTACATTTAAGTCTTTAACCAATTTCGAGTTGATTTTTGTGAGTGCTGTAAGGTAGGGGCCCAATTTCATTCTTTTGCTGGTGATCACCCAGTTTTCCAGATACATTTATTGAAGAGACTCTCCTTTCTCTACTGCGTATGCTTGGCTCCCTGGTCAAGATGAGTTGACTGCATGTGCACACACACAATTGCTGGTTCTTTGGATCAAAGGAAATGTTAGGTAAAAAGATAGACATTTCATCACGTGTTATGCTTTTCTCCTTATACATTTCACTCCATAGCATATTTGACTTTTTTGGTATTTTAATCATAAACATTTTTGTGTTCAATATAAATTGCATAAATAGCAAATATATGGTTTCCTTTAGCCCATGCTGGCAACACAGTATGATTGACGGTCTTTACCCTGGAAACGACTTTCTTCACGACATGTCCTGGGAGTTAGTCACAGAAAGATGTAGGCGTACAGAATTCTTCAGTGGTTTCCGCATTTGTGTTTAAATGCAACACTCGTCTTAATGTGATAAATAAAAATAACTGAAGTCCTCAAGGAAATTGGTGAAAAGCACAGCTTCACGTGGTTTTGTTTTAAGCTGCAGGGTAATACTTGGAGGAGAGCAAAGTCCTGCCGAATGGCCTCCTGAGCGTGGAGCCAACCTGAGCCGGATTCCATTCAGACTGCGGGCACCCTGTAATGCTTCGAGTTCAAGGTACAGAACCTCAGCACCATCACAGGACACGCTGCTTTCTGCTGCTTCTTTTTATGTCACAGTAAATCAGCTGTTGGAAAGAAGATTCGTAAACTTTGTTCATGTACGAACAAGCTTCAGTCCATCCTGCAGCTCCAGAGATGTAAACACTACTTGGAATTTAAATCTGGATGATTCCTAATAGGAGCCGTGATTTGGATTTGGCCGAAAACTCTCAATCTGATTTTCCAGGACAGGCTGCTGACAGCTGCTGGCCAGCACTCCGGCCTGGCCTGGCAGAGCCTGCTTCTCTCCCCTCCTGTTTCCCTCCCTTCGCTTGGGCCTCGGAAATGCCCACCAGCTAACAGCTGCTGGAGGCAGGCGGAGAGGCCTGGCAGGGACAGGTGGCCCCACCTGCGTCTCAGTGGTGCCAGCTCCAACAACTGGTCCCCAGGCTGGGAGAGGGGCAGTGGGGCAGAAAGACAAAAACAGGGATGGGGCGGGGGCAGGGCTGGAGTGGGAGGGAGAGGCTGGGAGTGTGGGCAAAGCCTGCTGGGCTGCTTTAAGCGGCAGGGGTTTGGCTCCTCTGAGGGATCAGCTACCACCACTTAGCATCAGTGAATCAACAACAATCCTCTTGAAAACTACGCCACCTGCCACTGAGGGAGTTTTCTTAAATCCTTGAATCCTGCAATCCGCAGTGGAGTCTGAAACCTGGTAACCTTGACTGACTCCACCAAGAGGCAAAAACAGACCACAGACACTCCCCTGGCTCTGAGGTGAGTTCACTCGGGTGCTCCCTTCAGAATGGCCCAACAACGGGCAGCTCTGGTTTCAGACAGGCCATGGCCAGAGAGCCAGGGCAGCACAAGCGAGGGACAGTCTGAGCACAGTCCGGCTCTTCAGGGTCCTGGCAGGTTAACCCCACCATCAGCACCTGCCCCTCACTGAGAATTCTCACATTTCTTCCTTTCAGACGAGGCCCTGAAGGGCAGGGTGGAGCACCTCTGTGCTCCTGTGGTCACTTCTATGTAACCCGCCACCGTCCAGCCCAGCTCTGGTGTGCTGGGACTTTAGGGACATGGGATTCCTCTTTGGAGGACAGTCCTGGGCTACTGGACATGTTTGGCCACCTGCACAGAGAGAGCCCGGAAGGCCTGGGAGGTTCCACTTGTGCGCTTAGTCAGACTTGGGGACGCGGTTCCCTTGTCACACCTCAGAAGAGACTCTGAGGTACGACTTATACTCCAGAGCTCCCCTGTAGTATCAGGTGGAAGCTACCTTCTGTAGGATTTTGTCTGAGGTCACTCCTGTAGGGGAGGAAAAATAATTTCCCCTCTATCCTTCTAGATTCTTGGCTGGGACCCCCTGTAATGAAAGGGAGATCAATAAGAGAACAGTTTTAATTATGTAGGCATGTGTATGTTTACGAGAGTCCGACAAAAAGAGGAGACTCAAAGAATTGACCCGAGTAGGAAACTTTTATACCTTTTAGATGGTGAAACAATATCTGTGTGAACAATTGACAAGACAAAGGGGTTTGGGCTAGGAGTAGTAACAGCATGAAGAAGGAACAAGGTTTGTTGACATAGCCTTCTTGGCCCTAAATTCCCTCTCTCCGGAAATAAGGATGTCTCCCTTCCTCTTGGCACAGGGAGGGTGCCTTTCACAGGGGAGATTTATCTCCTGCTTTCAGGGAGGTTGGGCAAGGGCAAAGCCACTTTCCTGCTTCTGCCAGGTTCTCAAACTCCTGCTTAAGATAGGAATATGCCGAGGTGCCATACTTTGGGGTACATGTTCTGAACTCCATCACGCCTTTTCCTGGCTGCTTCCCCATCTCCTTCCCAGTTTCCCCTGGAAGCACTTTGTTAATAATTCATTTGCACCTGATCTCTCCTCTCAGTGTCTGCTTCTGGGGAAACCAACTTAAAACAGACAGTGTGTAAAATCCAGGTGTTCCTGAGAGGCATGGTGCCTTGAGGAATAGTGGTTTAAGACCTGGAGGGGCTGGCTTTGATGATTTAGTAAGAGCAGTCCCACTGAAGAGCTGCCCTTGGCAAAACTGAGCTTAAGACAGTTGAGTTTCAGCTTTCTTTCACCCTCCTGAGAAAAGTTTTGGGGTGGGGCAGGAATCCAGAAATAAGCCAAAGGCTCTCCTGGGTTTGCGGATTGGAGGCCAAAAGGAGACCTTGGCCTGGGGTTGCCAGGGGTGTTGAACACAGTGTGTGGGGGGCGGAGGGGGGGGGGGGGTTTCCTGACACAGGGGAGGGGCTCAGTCAATGATCTGGGGATCACTAGGCTGGCCAGCCAGGCTTCTAGGCTAGGATTCCAAAGCAAAATTTGCTACCTACATTTCTGGCAACTTTTTATCATTACTCTAATTCTCTATATGATGAGAATGCAGATTAGGAGAAGTTCGAGGTTGTATTGTTTTAACGATTTTAGTGATGTTTTCCACTATCTGAAAAGCATAGCCTATAGAAAAAAATCCTTTCAAATGGCCTTCTCCTCTAGGTATACAGGTATTTTGTTCTTAATTCTATATCTTGCTCCATTACATATTTTAAAAAGTTATGTGTAAACAGGTACCATTTACTGAATATAAAGAGGAACCATTTGACTGAGTAGAGCAGGAAATGTAAACAATTTCTTACCCTTCAGGCATGGGTAAGAAAGTACGGTAGAAATGGAAAAGTCTAAATAAATGGAATCAAGTCATATTTATGTTAAATAGTCTGGGACCAAAGCACCAAGAACTTGGCATTAATTTAACTTAAGTAAGCACTTAGGGCTGAAATTATGAGGAAATCTAGTCTCAGTTTATCTTAAAGTCCTGGAGGTACATGATTACTCATGCTTTTTTGCTTAATATGAGGTTGGAAAAAGGTATGGGTGTTAATGGCACATGAAACCTTTTTTAGAACTGTATTTTAGAATTGTTGCTGTGAAGTATGTTACAGCGAAGAGTATTATGCGTGTGTTCAGTGTGAGGAGCTAACAGCCCTACCCTGTGTCCAGTATGAACACTGCCCCAGCATTAACAATTGAATGTACCAACACTCGGGAAGGCTGCGAATTCCCCCCCTCCCCCACTGCATCCTGTCCTTTAAAACATAGACATCCTCAAATTTCTATCAGTCATTCCTATGCTTCTCTTTACAGCTTTCCACGTAGCTCTGGAGACTTCAATAATAGATTGTTAAGCGTTGCATGTTGTAGACCTTTTTTAGAAACGGAATCATATTGCACGTGTTTTCTTGTTACCGGCTTTTTTTTTTTTCTTCCCACATTGCTTTTGAGACGTGTTAGCTGCAGTTCATTCACTTTCATTGCACTGCATTATTCCACGGTGATTATACCATCAATTTTAATTCATTCTACTCTTGACAGGATTTAGGTTGTTTCCAATTTGGTGAAATCACGAAACTGGCTCTTCTGAATTTTCCCGGTGCACATTTTTGAGCTTCTCTGGGGTACACCTACGAGTAGAAATACTGGGTCCTCGGTACGTGCCTCCTTCACTTTATAGACAGTGTGTGGGTTCCAGGCAGCTTATCGTGAGTGAAATGGGCAGTGTGACCTCAGGCCTGTGTCACTACCTCTTACCTCCTACCTTGGATGCTTGATTTGGAAATATGGGAGAGGCAGCACCTTCTGGGGCAAGCCTCGGACTGGTGGTGGATGAAGCCTGTGGAAAACTGCCTCCCCCTGTCTCTTCACTGTGTATAATCAGAGATACATTTCATACAGCTTCTCCAACGAGGACCCAGAGCACCTCTAGCAGCAGCACCGAATGTATCATCTAGCTCTTACTCCTTTCCTGGTTCCATTTCCCCCTCCCCCTGCCCGCCACCAGCCCCCATCACCCTCTCCAATTGAGTGCTTTGTTTAAGCAGGCTGTACTTTCTAGGAAACCCAGGCTAAGATACTTTTATTCTATTATAAACTTTTACAGCTATTAATTTTCTTCTGAGTACCCTCATTAGTTGTATCTTGACACGTGTTTTTGTTTTTTTGCTTTTTGGGGTTTTTTTGAGAGAGAGAGAGAGAGAGTGTGTGTGAGGCATGCAGGGGGAGGAGCAGAGGGGGAGGGAGAATCCCAAGCAGACTCTGCCGCTGAGCACGGGGCCCCTCCTGACCCTGAGATGAGACCTGAGCAGAAATCAAGAGTTGGGCACTTAACCTACCGAGCCACCCAGGCGCCTCTCAACACATTCTGAAATGCAGATCTTTTTTCGAGGAATGAGGGAATTCTAAGACTTTCCCAATCTTCACTATTATTTTGTCATTGACTTATGAATTATTTATAAACATGTCCTTATATTTTCAATTGTATAGATTTTAAGTTATCTTTTTGTTATTAATCTCTGTCTTAGGCACATTGTATTTAGAGGCTATGTTCTGTTAGATACTGATTCTTTGAAATTAATCGAGACGTGCTTTATGGCTTCCTACAGGGTTAATTTTGATAAGTGCTTCATTTGTACTTAAAAAAAAAGCCATTTCTTCAGTTTTGTTGTTACAGTGTTCTCTATTATATTTCTCTCCAAATCTTCTGTACACTTGGTGATTGCTTTTCTGTATGTCTAACCTGCCAATCACGGAGAGAGGGATGTTAATGTGTCCTATCATGATGGCAAGTTTGTCATCTTCTCTGGGGCAGCCAATTTTTGCTGTATGTATTTTTGCTTTATATAGTTAGGAAAGGTTAGTCAGGCCTAAAGAATGTAGTGGAGGTCAAGAAAACGATTGCTTCAGGGGCGCCTGGGTGACTCAGTCGTTAAGCCTCTGCCTTCGGCTCAGGGCGTGATCCCGGCGATCTGGGATCGAGCCCCACATCAGGCTCCTCTGCTGGGAGCCTGCTCCTTCCTCTGCCACTCCCCCTGCTTGTGTTCCCTCTCTTGCTGGCTGTCTCTCTGTCAAATAAATAAATAAAGTCTTTAAAAGGAAGAAAGAAAAGAAAAGAAAAAAAAAGAAAAGAAAGAGAGAAAGAAAGAATGGAAGAAAGAAAGAAAGAAAGAAAAAGGAAGAAAGAAAGAAAGAAAGAAAGAAAGAAAGAAAGAAAGAAATTCCTTCAGCATTTCAAATTCTCCTAGGCTGTTTGAAAAGGACAGAAATGGGTAAGCCTCGGCTGACCTAGGTTTTTTAAAGGAAGCAATGGGTGAACAGGTAAGGAAAACCTCATTTGTCTGTAATAAGTTGTTCTATATGAATATCTGGATTTTCCACAGAACTGAAGTTCAGGCCAATTAAATGTCTAAACCTTTTGAAAAATTAACTGTTTTCCCTCCTCATCCTTTCATCTTGAAAAATTTGAAATCTGCATAAATTTGAAAACGTAGCATAATGAAAGCACATAAAACATGTAGACCCTTCTAAATTCACCAATTGTTAATGTTTTATCATATCTCCTCCCCCTCACCCCACATTTGTTCTGTGACTTGAGCCATTAGAAATTAAATGGCAGACTTCGTAACTCTTCACCTCTATATATTTAGCATGTGTCTCCCAAGAATAAAGATATTTTTCTAAAGAACCACAATACGATTATGACCTCTAAAATTTTAATACAATCAGTAATATAATCAATAGAATCATCTAATATACAGTCATATCCACACATTTCTCAAATTAAACCCCAAAATGACATCTGTACTTAGTTTTTATTTTGAAAACCTGAGTCTTGAGCTAAAGTCCCCATTGCATTTGGTTGTCCTACTTCCTCGTTCTCTTCTGATTCAAGACAGCTCCCTTCTCCAACCCTGTTTTTGGTCTTTCAAGACATCAACATTTTAAGGGTCTTAGAGAATGCGCCGGGGATTGGATTTGTCAGAATGTTTCTGCATGCTAGATGTAGGGTATTTTTAGCAAGACTCCCGTACAGGTGATATTTCCCATACTTGACCTCAGGAAGCACATGATGTCTTTTTCTGCCATTATTGGCGATGCTAATTCTTTGATTAGGCTTATTAATGTAAATTTACACGCAATGCAGACTTTTTAGTGTATACAGTTCCATGAGTTCTGGATAAACCTCTACAGTTACATAACCACCATTTCAATCTAGATAGAATATCTCCATCGTCCTCCAAAGTTGCCTTATGCCCTTTTGTCCTCCATCCCCAGTCCTGGCAGCCACAGATCTGATCTCTGTCACTATAGTTTTGTCTTTTCATGAATGTAAAATAAGTGGCATCAGACACTATATAGCCTTTTGTGTTTGGCCTCATTCATTTAGCATAATGCTTTTTGGATTCATCCCGGAGGTTCCATATCAGTAGTTCATTTCTTTTTATTGTTGATTAGCATTTCATTGTATAGACATAACAAAAGTTGTTATTCCTTAACCAGTTGCTGGACACTGGGTTATTTCTAGCTTTTTCTTTTTTTTAAAGATTGTATTTATTTATTTGACAGAGATAGAGACAGCCAGCGAGAGAGGGAGCACAAGCAGGGGGAGTGGGAGAGGAAGAAGCAGGCTCATAGCAGAGGAGCCTGATGTGGGGCTCGATCCCATAACGCCGGGATCACGCCCTGAGCCGAAGGCAGACGCTTAACCGCTGTGCCACCCAGGCGCCCCTATTTCTAGCTTTTAGCTATTATGACTGAAGCTGCTGCGAACGTTCATGTGGACTTGTTTATAATTCTCTCCAGTAAATACCCAGGAATGGGACTGCTGGATTATATGGTTAAGTATATGCTTAACTTTATTCATATAAAGTTACTCTCAAACTATTTTCCAAAGTGACTGTACCCTTTTGCACGTGTGCCAGCAACGTCTAAGAATTCTATCACATCGCATCCTGGGCAGCACTTGGTATTGTCAGTCTTTTTAATTTTGGGTATTCTAGTAGCTGGGGCAGTAGACTCTCACGATAGGGTGGTGCTAAGTGTAATTACGTGGTAAGGCAGTGCCCATCACATCTGTCCACTGTAAGTATTCTTTTGTTTCTCTGTCACTAGTATGCAATTTTTAGATGATACTTTGAGATCTTGCATGTAGTTTCTTTCCTTCAATCATTTTGGTATCTATTGATGAAATTTTCCTGAATCAATTTTTATGATGGCGATTGCAAAATAATGACTTAAGAAAAATTTTATAATTTTTCTATGTTAGCTGATAGACTTTGGAAGAAAGAGTTTCTCCCCCTTTCCTCCTACCCCTTCGGTCTCAGTATCTACACACCTAAAGATTCTTTGTTATAGAGTCCATTATAATCCATTACTGACACTATTTTGGTGCTCAAATGATCGTGGATTTGACCATGGGAACCTCTTCAAGCTGGCTCCTGTGACCTTTTGACATGTCTCCATCAGTCTTTGAGCATGCCCTTCCTTTCAAGAACAATAAGCTTTCCAGACTTTCCTGGAACTAGTTATTTCTCTAAGGAGCCCTGATTTCTTTTAGTGAGGAATGTTATTTAAAAAACAAATTTTGGATATCCTACTTATGGAAGTATCATTTTTTCTAAGCCTGTTCAGCGGGCAGACCTGGAATATATACTGTATTTTAAAGAATAGGGGCACCTGAGTGATTCAGTCAGTTAAGCGTCAGACTCCGATTTTGGCTCGGGTGGTCGTCTTGGGGTCCTGAGATGGAGACCCAAGTTGGGTTCCAAGCTCAGTGCAGAGTCTGCTAGGGATTCTCTCTCTCCCTCTGCCCCTCCCCTCCTTGCACTCTCTCTCTCAAAGAAACAAATAAAATCTTCAAAAAATAATAATAATATTGAGTGTATATTGATACCTCCAATTCAAATCCAATATCATAGAGGTCTTTTTTACATTCTCACATTTCTAATTCTCCCACAGTGAGAATCTTGGTTCCCCAAAGTATCAATATATTTATTTTTCTACCTTACGAGTACACACAAAATAGTTTCAAAATTCTCACACTGGCTGTTTTACTAACAACAAACTTATTAAGTAAATTCAAGATTTATTTTGCAATTCTTTTTGCCCTCAGGATGTTTTCAATTCAGATTATGTTGTTTTCGAAAATTACTTAATTTTTTTCTCTAGTGTTATGCTAGCAATTTGATGTACAGTTAAATCGATTTGTGTCTGAATTTAATTTTAGAGTTTGATTCATTCATCCTTTTAAATTTTATTTTGTTTTCTTGGTTTAATAATGTAGGTCTTGTTTTCAACAAGACAGCTGATAAATTTCTCCTAATAACTTCAGAGAGAGGTTTTTTTTTAAAGATTTTATTCATTTATTTGAGAAAGAGAGAGAGCATGTAGGGCTGGAGCGGGGAGAACAGGGAGCGAAGCAGAGTACCCCCTGAGCAGGGAGCCCTACGAGGCAGGGCTTGGTCCCAGGACTCTTGAGATCATGATCTGAGCCTAAGGCAGCCGCTTAACCAACTGAGCCACCCAGGCGCCCCAGAGAGAGTTTTATCTATAGAACCATCATGACCAAATGATGCTGGAGTGTAGGTTAATCTAATTTTAGAGGAAGGTTTTTAGTGACAACCATAGGACCCTGTGACATTATGAAAATAGTTATCACTATCCTCTCATTAGATGGTAAGCTCCTTTGGAACATGGACAACGTCTTTGAGTCCCCAGAACCTAACAAATGATCAACACATAAAAGTTGTTCACTCTTATGATAAAGATAAAAAAATCTTTATCGAATGAATGGAAAGATGAACAAACAAGTGAGTAGAAGGAAATAATATGTCAACAAACTAAAATAATGGGCTTGCACCAACTAATTCAAATTTGTTAGGACTGAATGAAGTGTGATACTTATGTTATAGAAGAAAAAACAAGACATGTACAAATGTATAGAATATGGGATTCCTGGCTTAACAGCAATGTAAACGGACCTGAGAGCTTTCATTGATTGGATATTACTGCTTAAAAAGCTCAAAAGCCTAATACATTTTTAGACCTTGTTATATTTGTGCAATATCCAGATAGCCCCAACGCCCATTGCCCTGGTCAGACGACCCTCAAGTGCTATATGCAATTCTAAGTTACACACTTTTTTAACAGGACATTGATACACAGGAAGGGTTTTTAGGAGGGTGACCGTGAGCCTGAGGGGTCTGAAAACCACACCAAGGTAGCGGATGCTGGAAGGTCCTGGAGAAGATTTGAGATGAAATAACAATTCAATCAAATTTGTGAAAGACATGGAGGAAAAAGGTCAGTCACTTTGCAGAGCTTCAAATAGCAGAACTAAGACCAATTCATGTCAGGTGTAGCGGCTCCTTCAGCCCAATGTAAGAAGATACTTTCTTATAGACTTGAACAGAACGGGAATGAGGACCCTCAACTGGGTGAGCTGCAAAGATGGTGAGGTCCATGACATCATCCAACACGAGCTGTGATCATCTTTTAGGAATGCTAGAGGGGCACACCCCGCTTTGAGTTATTCCAAACGTACTTGAAAGAGCTGTCCAACTGAAAGATTCCACACCCTAATCCTTTGGGTCAGTATCATCATTAAAGGTCATTGGTGTTCTCTAATCATTAGATTCCTCTAAGATTGGAGGGATATTTCTAATATTGATATGTGTGGTTTCTCTGTCACTATGTCACCATGTGGCTCCCAACTGTTTATCAAATCTCGATCACAAAATGCCAATCCTCAAGATGCTTGCTGTCAAAAAGGATCCCTGATCAAATCAATTTCTAAAATACTGCCTAATACAGTCCTCGGAGAAACTTACAATCACTCATTCAGAACATATTAGAGGATGTGAGAAGAAAGTTGTTTTTACTTGAACTCAGAATTTCCTAACCCTACGGAAACGTAGGGTTTCCGAACCCTACGTTTTTCTTAACAAAATAGATATCTCTTCTTCCAAGGCTCCTTGATAATGCTGCCTGCTTTCCTTGTTGTTCTATCTCCTGCTGGGGTCATCCTCATTTAACGTGGTCTCTGCAAGACTTCAGCCGCAACATAATTTTCTACATCAACCACAAGGTGGCTCTGCTGGTCTTACAAAAGCAGGCTGCGAGCACTTTCCAGCCTCTGCCTCGCAGGGTCCTGTACAGGAAGGGCTTGAGTCTGTGCTGCAGAAGGTGGCCGGGACCCAGAAAACTGGGGTGTTAGCTGTATACACAGGTTACCTTAGAAATATTGTCATCGGGCTCAGATGGGTAGTTTGCAGAAGAATGCGGTGAGAACTGGGGCTCTATAGTTGTCCGTCCAAGTTTCTGTTTTGAGGATACATTTCCATGGAGTTCATGAATGGGACTCTCTTCTTCTAGGTCAGTGAAGAGTGGAGCACCTGCAATCTGGGAAGAGACTTTTCCTGAGAAAGTAACTGTTCCCAACTAAGCATATTTTCAGTTCCCTTCAGAAATCTGAGAACAAAGAGATGCTGAAGCAGGAAGCCAGAGCTGTTGGCCCTGAGCTCTTCTGCGTCCTAACCTCCGGCTTAACCCTCCATGCTGATGAATTCATTTTAAGTAGCCCCAGCAGGAGCAATTCAATGGTGCTCCGAGCCTGATTGCACCGTTCTTGAAGAATTGATTTTTGCAGGTGTATGCATTTCTAATGAATGGGAAAAATAATTGTCCTCAAGGCTACGAAAGGGATATTTCTGACTGAGTTGAAAGAGCCTCTGTGAGCTGTGCTGTGGGTGGGCAAGAAGGGTGAGTGATTTTCAAGGGCTCTCAGTATCCTGTGGTTGCTAATTCTAAGGTCTTGTGTTCGTGAACGATAATTTCAGATATCTCCAGAAAAATCTACCTTTTCATATCAATTTTTTTCTCCAATTTTTTGCCTACTCTGTTCTTTCTCTCAAGCCCTCTCTCACTTTCAGAATTGTATTCATTCATTTATTTGAAATATTTAGCACTTACTCTTTGTAAAGCACATATGCTAAGTGCTATAGGGTATTCGAAGATGAATCCCCTTGACATAGAGGCTGGGAGGTTTGAGATAGACAAATACATAAAAAGTAGCAAGTTGAGCCAAAGGTCCAACAGGACAGTAAATGGATGCTGGATATGGAACTTTCAGCCTCTAGATTCTAAACTAGAACCCTGCCTCCCAATGTGCAAGAGGTCTTTTTAAAATCCTCTCCCAGAGTATTGTCTGTGCTCAAGCCCCATTATTCTTTGACATTGTCTACGAGTTCTCAAACAATTAGAGAGGGACAGGAGGATCAGTGCTTGTGTCACTTTTGAGCCCTGGGGTTCCAGGAAGGATAGTACTGACAAAAAGGTAATTGTATCTACAAGAGAAATTAGCAAATATATATAAGTGATGGAAGTGTAGGGTGATATTTTGGTTGACCAAAAACATTTTCTTGATATTACTGCCCAGCAGGATATGATACTTGATAAAGAAATATGCTGCCTTCTTCCAACTGACATTTTGATCCCCGTTTTTTGTTAACAAAATTTTTAAATGTGTAAGAATAGTACCATGAATATGCATTTCCTCAACACCAAGACCCAACAGTTGCTAACATTTCACCGTATTAGCTTTGTCTTTGTGTATATTTCCAAAATGTCTTTTAAAGATACTTCCCCTCAAACTAGGATCCAATTAAGTCTCATGCATCGTATGAGAAGACTCTTCTAAGTAAGGAGAGTGTGCAAGGTACAATGCAAAATGTACTTTGCATTTAAAAAAATGCAAAAAAAAATGACTTTGTGAAGAGAACATGCCAGTTGTTTCACAGATAGGAATGTCCCACATTCTAGGTTCATCTTATGGTTTCCTGCTGATGCTTGAAGACTTGCTCCACTATCCTCCTGTACTTTCTAGAAATTGCAAAATGAGGTCTAACAATGGCCCTGCACATAGTCTCTCTGGCTTACATTTTCTAGAGGGTAATCTTTGGTCCTTTAGTTTGCTGTCTGGTTAGCAGACAACAGCAAGTGCTGGCAAGGGTGTGGAGAAAGGGGAGCCCTGGTACATTGCTGGGGGGAATGTGAAATGGTGTCACTTTGGAAAACAGTTTGATTGTTTCTTAAAAAGTTAAACACAAACACACATATAACCAGAAATTCCAGTTTCAAGTATCCACAGGTCCACGCAGGTCCACACAAAGACTTGTGCATGAATGTTCACTGCTGCGTTACGAAAAATGGCCAAAAAGTGGAAGTAACCCAAGTGTCCACCAACTGGTGAATAGATAAACAAAATTTGGTATACCCAGACAATGGAATTTTATTCAGCAATTAAAGAAATTAATGTACTATTGCAGTTCCTCAAAAAATAAAAATAAATAGAACTACTATGGTCTAGCAATCCCACTTCTGAGTATATATCCAAAAGAATTGAAAGTGGAATCCTAAGGAGATATTTGTACACTCCTGTTCATAGCAGCATCATTCACCAGGGGTGGAAGCAACCCAAATGTCCATCGATGGATGGATGGATAAGCAAAATGTCTCACACACACACACACACACACACACACACACACACACACACAATGAAATGTTCAGCTTCTTAAAGGAAGAAATCTTGTCACATGCTGTAACATGGATGACTCATGAGGGCATTATGCTAAGTAAAAGAAACCAGTCACAGAAAGAAAAATACTGTGTGATTCCATTTACATGAGGTGGGTAAGGTAGTCACACTCATCAAAGCAGAAAGTAGAATGGTGCTTACGTGCCTCCTCGAGCTCCAGATTCTAGCTGGGGTCAGCCAGTGGGAAGCGCAGGGAGGAGACTGTAGGCAGGAGGAGAGTGCTGTAGGGTATTGATTGCCCCAGGTACTTCCCGACCAGGTTGCTGGGGACTGGCAGCGTCCCTCTACCAAGGCCACAGCGCCTGTTGGGTGGCCCTCTCCATGAAGATACGCTCTCAGGATTCCAAGACCTGTTCCTTTGCCTTGTTCTTTCAGACCCAAGAGTAGTAACTCTCCAGGGCTACTGCATTGTACCTTGCACATTTCTTTAAGCTCGGCAATCACACTTGCATGTAGTTCCTTTATTAAATTCTACTCAAATCACCCAGTGAGTGTGCAGCCTTCTTTCTGCCGGGGTCCTGAGGGCTTCCTTGGCTCACACCCACATCTGGTGGGACTCTACATGAGAAGCTTCCCTAGAAAAAGTAGGAGCGTGAGAAATAAAATTGTTTAGACTTTGTGGATATTGCGGTTGACTAGACAACATCCATTCTACTCCAGATAATTAGTCCAAGCCAATAATGCTAATCCCACCCATGTGTCAGTGACTGGTTCAAAAATGAACATGGGACCCAACCTGGGTAAATGAGTTCTAAGGAGAAGTCTTCAGGGGGAGATTCTGGGGGAAATTTTCTTGTTTCTAATAGAGAAACACCAGAAGAGACAGAGTACCAACTTCCCATGGCTACTGAAGTGCCTGGAGCACCTGTGTTTATCTTGCTACAAGCTCGAAGATAAAATCAGTAACAAAGATATGAGTGGGGGGATGGAAAGAACCCGAGTCCTTGATGTCGTTGTTGAGTCAGGGAATTCATGAATTCTGGGGCTAACCCCACTTCTGCACTTCCTGTATGCAGGATGATCTTTTTGAAAAGATATTTTTGATTAATCTAGCCGGAATCAGTGTCTCTGTAAATTATAACCAAGGATTCATTGCATGTCTAAGCTTGTCTCTATTTTATGCTCCAACTTTAATGATAGTTTAGTTGGCACTATAATTGGAGGCTGAACATTATTTTTCATCAGGATGGTGTTGTAGTTTCAGACAGACTCTGAAGTGAGATTTTCAAGATTCAAATCCTGGCTCAGTCATTGACTGGCTGTGTCTCCAGACAAGTGTCAAAGATTGCCAGATTTAACAAGTAAAAATGCAAGGTGCCTAGTTACATGTAAATTATTTCTAATTGCCTATACAATGTACACTGAGATAAAAATATTGCATGGAGCATATTGAAAGTAAAAATTATTTTATATCTATCTGAAATATCCAAGATATCTAAATTACATACCTCTTTAATTATATTTCCCGGATGCTTTGGCTGTTCTCTGATAGATCTTTGTGATGTAGAATTTGCTTATTAAATTCTTTACAGGGGCACCTGGGTGGCTCAGTTGGTTAATTGTCTGTCTTTGGCTCAGGTCATGATCCTGGGGTCCCGGGATGGAGCCCTACTTTGGGCTCCCTTCTCTGGCTCGGTGGGGAGCCTACTTCTCCCTCTCCCTCTGCCCTTCCCCCCAATTTATGCTTGCTCTCTCAAATAAATAAAATCTTTTTAAAAAATTCCTTACAGGCACAGTCTAAGTCCACACATTGTAAGATAGCTTCTACAGTGGTCCCAGCTAGCTCCTGGCGTTCTTTTGTCTCCTGAGCATTACTGAACATTAATGAGCAAACACTCTGTATTTGCATCATGAGCCAGTTTACTGAGCATATAGAGTTAATAACTCTGAGAACTGCCCTCTAAATGTATTTCAGTGAAACACTTCATACTATCCTTTCTGGCATAAATTGCTTTTCCATTCTTCAGGATTGCATCAGATCTTTTGATCCGTGACTTTTAAAAATGTTCACTGACAAAAAAAGAGCATTGTCATCAAATTTTATTCCATTATTCTTCAACCCCGCACATGAAAATTTTACTTGCTCCCTGCTGGAAGAGTATTTAGTAGCTCTATGAAAAAGAATACAATTCTTCAAGGGATGAAATCACTTTTAAAAAGAGTCATGGCAAGCAGCGTAATAATTACCCACTTCAAGTAGGGATTTACCTATTCACATACGGTTTTATTCCTTTTAAGAGCAGCATTGACATTTAAATGATTACTATTTTGCCAATGTTTTCTTTAATGCATTCAACAATGAATGCATTTAGCAGCGGAGTTCTGTAATAAAGCTGTTTGCTCTTCTTTCAACATAATCCTATTGCTAAAGAGATATTGAAAATTATGAGCAAGAAAAAAATAGGCTCAGTGGATTTTTGGAGCCTTTTAGCATTTAACTATTATTTCAGTGCTTTAAATAAACTGGCATTCTCGCAACTACAATTGTTAAGAGAACCAATGGGGTTTTGAATCCCGGAGAATTGAAGAACACTGACAAGTGTGTCAGGGGTGTGCAAGACCGCTCCTACATTCAGAAACTTGTGCGCAGAACTCGTGCAACTCCACAAATAGTCATATCCATTACTAAGACTTATAGGGACATACAGAGAGGATACAGAGCCAGATCATATGGGGAAAAGACATCAATGGAGGCTGGCAGAATCCACACACAGGCTTCTGTGTCCTCTCTTCCTCTTATGGGGCCACCCAGAATGCACTCTTCCCCTAGCAACGCTTATGCAACATTTCTGCCCAGGGAAGGCCATTGGTGTCTCCGTACCTCAGTATGGTATGTTTGTCGCAATTAATGAACCAATGACTCTTATTAAAACCCTACTTTATTCAAATTCACCTTAATTTTCAACTAATGTCCTTTTTCTGTTCATGGAACTCATCCAAGATGCATTGTACTTAGTGATCATGTCTCCACAAGCTCTTCTGGACTAAAAGCGTCTGACTTTGTGTACTGATCTGAAATTATTTCTAATTAGTGGTGGTTACTTTCTGGATTTGGGGCTTTGGCTGATAGTTTTCCCAATGAATAAGTTGTGAGAATAAAAGGCACTGCATGGGAAATACAATGATATTGTAATAGTGTTGTACGGTGACTGCTGGTAGCTATGCTTGTGGTGAGCACGGCACGATGCAGAGAGAAATCGGATCGCTATGTTGTACGTCCGAAGCTAATGTGAGAACATTGTGTGTCAACTATACTCAAAGAAATTTTAATAATAGTTTTCCTCTCTGGTGAATAGGAAAAATGCTTTCCTTGTTGTTCCCCTCTTTTGATCTTCCTTTAGCCAAATGGTAGGAGGCGGTAAAGGAGTTCAGCTAGTGTTACCATTTAAATGTTGTACCAATAACTGGCAGAGGCAAAAAGCTTGAATTGCTGAAAACATAATTGCAAAAACAACAACAGCAAAAAAACTGAAGACATTTAGGGCATTCTGACAAGGTCAACATAGGGTAGGGGATGAAATCATTATTTAGGGACATATTCTGTATATGTCAGAACATCTGACAACCCTGCCTTGGGGTCACCACCCCTGGACTTTCCTCTGACCCAGGAGAGGCTTGCTGAAACCCTGAAGATGGAGACAGGCTGAGACACAGGGGATGGGTGGCCAGCCCCGGGGCCTCCACAGATAGACTTTCTCCTCTTATCTGGACTTTGCAAGGCTCCCCATGGGCTTTTAATATTTTCCATTCCTGGCTGCTGTACAACATTGCACCTCAAAAATGCATCCTCCCCCTCACCAAAGGGCACGCCTTTCCAGTGAGAGGAACCCGAGGCCGGTGAGTGGAGGTGACCCATGCGCTCTGGGTTTGGAGGGGCCCTAGCCCCGTGCTTTGAGCAAGAGGTGGCAGAAAGGTCTTCTCAGCCAAAGGAGCCAAGCTCCCTGGCCAGCCGGAGGCCTCGGGGTCCCACAGGAAGCCTGGATCCTCGGAAAGCTGGGGGACACCTGCTTGGTTCCATCTGGGCCTCTAGGCCCCTTCCACTTGGCTTTACCTCTCTGAGCCCTAAGGACCCCGTCTGCACGGCTCGCGGGCTGCCCGTTTGGGTCATCCGGGTCATTTAACCCCCCCCCCCCCCCCCGCCAATGCCCACCCTCAGAACCACTGATTTCAGGGTACGGGGTGCAGCCTGGACGTCGGCATGTTTTAAAAGCTCTCAGTGATTCGCTTGCAGCTGCAGCTGAGACCCGCTGGCTCTGGTGGGAACGTGCTGTCTGTAGGACTTTGATGAGCCGGGGCGCCACACCGCCCGTTGTCCCGAAAATACAATCCCACGGGTGCCTGAGATCCACCGACGGGTGGAGGGAAAGCACTTTGCAAAGGCAGGTGAGGGGTCCTGCGGGTTTGCTCTGGGCCTTTCCGAGCCTGCCCTGCCCACAGACAGATGCGTCTGAGCCACCAGCCGCGGGCCCAGGCCGGAACCCCGCAGACCTGCCCTGGTGACCCCTGTCCCCGGCGGGCCAGGTCCTCCCCGGAGGGACCCAGCCTCGTGGCGGACCGACCTCCTTCCCTTCCAGACCCAGGCCCTGAACCCGAGCGTGGGACTGGGAGGCAGAGGTCGCCCCGCCCCCATCCCCGCTCACTGCATGTTGGGGTACCAGCGGTCACTGCAGAATTAAACAGGGAGGGAGCCAGTGTCCTGTGGGGAGGAGGGGATGTCTGGGGGCCGAGGGTGGGGGCGGGGGAGAGCGACATCTGCTTTCCCCATCCTGAGGAGAGAGCATCCGCGAAGGTTCCACAGCCCAGAGGAAGAACACAGCCGGAGAGCCAGGCACCTTGGGGAAGCGAGTGGAGAGCCCCCGGGCCACCCCCGGCGCCACATCCCCGAGTCAGCGTGGGCTGGGACACAGGAGGAGAGAACAGCTTCTTCCAGGGGGCGGCACAGCCCCTGCCTGAGGAGCTTCGGCCGAAGTCCAGCCCCCCGGAGGCCAGAGCCCTCAGCCTCCCCAGGCCCGAGGTTCTCCCACACGTCAGCGAGCAGGCCTGGGGCTGGGGTCCCCACGGGAGACTTCACCAGCAGAAGTGGCCGGTGTTCTTCAGGCGCTGGCTGGAGAAGGTTCTTCTGAGGCTTCCTCGCTGCCCTGCCTCCCGCCTCCTGGCCAGGGTAGGAGAGAGGGAGACAAAGGGAGTGTTGTGAAGGGGTTTCAAACCCTTGTGAGGGATGACTTGTGATTATCAATTCTCCAGGGATCGTTTATTTCCCCTCGAATCTGAAGGAGGTACATTTCTTGGCAGGCTGCTGGGAGGTGCTGGTCTTTCTATGTAGGTCATCCATTTACTGAAGGTATAGTCCTTGGGTCCCAATCTTGTGTGGGGGGCAGGGTTTTATTAGACCCCCCATCTTGAGTGTCCTGGTTTCTTTCCTATCACCTTGCCTCCATGAGGCTGTGAAAACTGAAGTTCAGTTCACTTCAACACTGGGAGGTCTGTCACAGATCGGCTGGCTTGACGAAGTCCTAAAGATAAAAGTGGGTTTCAAGGCTTAACTTAGCTCTCCGGATTCTTGGGTTTTGGGCCCAAGTACGTCTTATTTTCTTCCTAGCTCAACAGTGTGTTTAAGAAAATTTAAACATTTGGGGCGCCTGGGTGGCTCAGTCGTTAAGTGTCTGCCTTTGGCTCAGGGCATGATTCCAGAGTCCTGGGATCGAGCCCTGCATCGGGCTCCCTGCTCCGCTGGGAGCCTGCTTCTTCCTCTCCCACTCCCCCTGCTTGTGTTCCCTCTCTCCTTGGCTGTCTCTGTCAAATAAATAAAATCTTTAAAAAAAAATTTAAACATTTTATTCAGAATTTGTTTTCAGAAGAAAGCTTGCTCAGGGTACCTAGTCTACTGTACTACCAGGAAAAGTAGTCGTCTCAGTCTCTTAATCTAAAAGTTGAGACAGTTGGACTGGAAAAGAAGGTCCTACCATTTTGGGCACAGAGTCTTGAAAATTTGAAAGAAGTTAGGGTCTGGGGACTGACGCTCTTTCCAGGAAAATGTGTATGTACACACACACACAGTGTGTGTGCATGAGTGTTCCCTTGAAGGTGTTCAAGGTTAAGAACTCACAAGCAAACTGTTCTCTTGAGATCCTTGCCAAGGTCGACTTTCCATAGCCTTGCAGTGTTCTCTGTGGGGTTTGAGGGCAGAGAGTTTCCATGACTCCTCTTGACAGTTCTGAAGAACACAGACTTCTGTTTCTGTGTCAGACCTTGCAGGATCTTTAGGACCTGATGGGGAAGGGAAAACATGTCTGTGGCTCAAGTCTCATACAGAGCTGAAGCAAAACAGAGCTTGCTGTTCATTCAAAAAATATTTACTGAACTTGCTCTAATTATCTATTCCCGGATAAAAAACTGCCCCCAAATGTAATGACTTAAAACCAGAACAAACAATAGAAATCTGGGTAGAAGTTCTCTTACCTCTGAAGACCTAGCTGGAATACAGGACATGTCTTGGTGGCAGAAAAATGAAAGACTATGCAGACATGTTTTAAAACTACCGTATAACCCTTCTGCATGACAGGCACTGGGCAAGGCACTTGGCACAGAGTGGTAAGTCCTACAGACTCTTCCCTGGTGGTGCTTGGGGTCTAGTGGTGAAGATAAACACTAATAGAATATTATTACAAGTAAGTATGCAATTGGGAACATTGATGAGTAGAGGAAACCATGAAAAATTATATCACATTTGTATGACCAGGACCAGAGACCCAAGAGAGAATTTCCTCAAGAAGAGACATCAAACTGCCGGCAATTATTGTTTAGGTCTTAAAATAGATCTCAAATCTGTCCACTCCCCTCCATTTCCATCGTCGCCACAGCCATCAGCATCTCTCATGCAGATGACTGCCCCAGGCCCCTAAGGACTCCCCACTTCTATTCCTACCCCCCGCAGTCCCTTCTCATGGAAGCCAGAGTGCATTAAAAAAACACCTCATATTAGATCAGGTTGCATTTTTATATGTCTTCATTGAGTTATAGTCAATATACAATGAAGTGCACATTTTTAAGTGTAAAATTGGATGAGTATTGACATATGTACACACTCATGAAGCCATCGCTATGATAAAGATACTAAACATCACTCCCCAAACTGCCTCATGACCCTCACCTCCCATCCCCAGGCAATCCCGACTCTGCTTTCTGTCACTATAGACTTGTTTGCATTTTTTAGAATTTTACGTAAGTGGAATCTTATAATATGTACTATCTGGTATGGTTTAATGATTTCATTCTGCTATCAGTAGTTGTTTCTTTTTACTGCTGACTAGTATTCCTTTATATGGACGTACCACACTGTTTATTCATTTACTTTTTGGACAGACATTGGGTTATTTCCAGTTTTTAGCTGTTACAAATAAAACTGCTATAGTATTCATGTAGAAGACTCATGTGGACATAGGCTTTTATTTCTTTTTGGTAAATACCAGACAGTGGAATGGCAGGGTCATATGGTTGGTCTATGTTTAGCTCTTTAAGGAATTACCAAAATGTTTCCCAAAATAGTTGTACTATTTTACCTTCCCATCTGAAGCGTCTGAGCTTTTCAGGTGCTCCACGTGCTCTCCAGCAGTGGGTATGGTCAGTCTTTTTCATGCTAGACTTTCTAATTGGTGGTCAGTAGTATCTCACTGTGGTTTTAATTTGCACTTCCCTGGTAACTAATGATGTTGAGCATCTTTTCATGTGCTTATTGTCAAGCTCACATGCAGGTGACAAAGCTCGGCCTGGGTGATTCAGCTTATAAAGATACAATGAGCCACTTTTCAAACTAGACCTTTACTTATACAGACAATGAATTGAAGAGTAAGCCAAAGATGCCAGCTCCCCATGGTTCTTGCCCTACACAGCAAAAAGGCTGACTGAGACAAGAGAGGCTAGACAACTAGAATGTGAGATGTGGGAAACCCCATTGCTGAGGAGCCAAATCTAGACTCCAGCCAAGAGGCTGTATATTCTGCAGCTCTATTCTGGGGTGGGGTTAGGGGTGGGGGCAGAAAGCCAGATCAGATCCCAGGAGGAGAGATGAAGCGGTCTCATGGAAGCCTCTCAGGGGAGACTGCCTTGAGCTCCTCACAAGCCTCCGAACCTCTCCTGTTCCCGAAGGATCATGGGGCCTTATGTGCAGACTCAGGCCTCTGTCTGCGGGGTGGCAGGGTGCCACGGCAAAGCCATTCCCTGCGCTTATTTACCACTCACGTATCTTCTTTAATGAAGTGTCTCTTTACATCTTTTGCTCACTGTTTTTTTTTTTAAGTTTTAATTTTAAGTCCAGTGAACATACAGTGTTTTATTAGTTTCAGGTGTACAGTATGGTGATTCAACACTTCCATACATCACCATCTTTTGTCCACTTTTAAAATTGGGCCGTTTGTCTTGTTATTGAGTTGTAAAAATCCTTTATGTATTCTATATATAAATCCTTTTTGGGATATCGTATTTTGCAAATAACATTTCCTAGTTGGTGGCTTACCTTTGCTTTCTTAGTGGTGTCTTTGGGAAAGTTCAAGTTTGAAATTTTGATGAAGTCAGGCTTATCAAGAATGTTCATTTATTGGTAGTACTCTTTGTGACATATCTCAGGAATATTTGCCTGGCCCATGGTCACAAAAATTTTCTGTTTTCTTGTGGGTTTTAGAAGTTTTATAGTTTTAGTTCTTATATATAGGGTTGTGATACATTTTGAATTAATTTTTGGGTATGATGTGAATTAAGAGGTTCAATTTTTTCTCCACATACATATCTGTTGTTTCAGCACCATTTGTTGGAAAGATTTTCCCTTCCCTATTAGATTACCTTGGAAAATTTGTTGAAAACCAATTAGCCTATATTTATGTGGAACGACTTCTATATTCTCTTTCATATTCCATTGATCTGTACGTTTATCTTTATGCCAATACCACACTGTCTTGAAATCAGGCAGGGTAAGTCTTCCAATTTTATCCTTCATTTGAAAAATAATTTTGGCCATCCTAGATTCTCTGCCATTAATATGATGCTTCTTTAAAAAAAAATTGGTAGCTTTTGTTTTTCTAAGTTGCGGGTCTGGTAAACAGTTTTCTACAGTTTGTATAGAATCTCTCCAGAAACCACCTAGGTCAGTGCGTTTTGGGAGGGTAGTAGTTGCTTTCTGACAATTTCCTGAAAAATAATCCATTTTGCCCACATGTTCAAATATGTTTGCCTAGAGGTGAGAAAAAGAACCACTTGTAATTCAAGTGATTATCATTTTTTTCCCATTGGCGGTTAATTTTCTTATTTTGGGTAGTATTTGTGCCCCTCCTTTTCCTTGACTAGGTTATAGAATTTATTTTTCAAAGAGTTAATATACTTTTCATACAAATAACCAGCTTTCATATTTGTCCTTTTCTTATTTAATATAATGCTTTTCTATTTTATTTATTTTTAGTAGGATCTATGCCCAGCAAGGGGCTCAAACTCACAACCTTGAGATCAAGAGTCACATCCTCCGCCAGCTGAGCCAGCCAGGAGCCCCTATGCTTTTCCATTTTTATCTTTTTTTTTAAATGTTTTTTTATTGTAATATGTGAGTCACCATACAGTACATCCCTGGTTTCTGATGTAAAGTTCGATGATTCATTAGTTGTGTATAACACCCAGTGCACCATGCAATACGTGCCCTCCTTACTACCCATCACCAGCCTATCCCATTCCCCCACCCCCCTCCCCTCTGAAGCCCTCAGTTTGTTTCTCAGAGTCCATAGTCTCTCATGTTTCATTCCCCCTTCTGATTACCCCCCCTTTCTTTATCCCTTTCTTCCCCTACCGATCTTCCTAGTTCTTATGTTCCATAGATGAGAGAAATCATATGATAATTGTCTTTCTCTGCTTGACTTATTTCACTTAGCATTATCTCCTCCAATGCCGTCCATGTTGCAGCAAATGTTGAGAACTCATTATTTCTGATAGCTGAGTAATATTCCTTTGTATAGATGGACCACAACTTCTTAATCCAGTCATCTGTTGAAGGGCATCTCGGTTCCTTCCACAATATAGCTATTGTGGACAATGCTGCTATGAGCACTGGGGTGCATATGGCCCTTCTCTTCACTACGTCTGTCTCTTTGGGGTAAATACCCAGTAGTGCAATGGCTGGGTCATAGGGTAGCTCCATTTTTAACCTTTTAAGGGACCTCCACACTGTTTTCCAGAGTGGCTGTACCAACTTGCATTCCCACCAACAATGTAGGAGGGATCCCCTTTCTCCACATCCTCTCCAGCAATTGTTTCTTGCCTTGTCAATTTTTGCCATTCTAACTGGCGTAAGGTGGTATCTTAGTGTGGTTTTGATTTGAATTTCCCTGATGGCTAATGATTTTGAACATTTTTTCATGTGTCTGTTAGCCATTTGTATGTCATCATTGGAAAAGTGTCTGTTCATATCTTCTGCCCATTTTATGATTTGTTTGTTTCTCACGTATTGAGTTTGAGAAGTTCTTTGTAGATCTTGGATACCAGTCTTTTATCTGTAGTGTAATTTGCAAATATATTCTCCCATTCCGTGGGCTTCCTCTTAGTTTTTTTGACTGTTTCCTTGGCTGTGCAGAAGCTTTTTATCTTGATGAAGTCCCATATGTTCATTTTATCTTTTGTTTCTCTTGCCTTTGGAGGTGTGTCATGAAAAAGGTTGCTTTGGCCGATGTCGCAGGGGTTCCGCCTATGTTCTCCTCTAGAATTTTGATGGATTCCTGTCTCACATCGAGGTCTTTCATCCATTTGGAGTTTATCTTTGTGTATGGTGTGAGAGAGTGGTCAAGTTTCATTCTTTTGCATGTAGCTGTCCAATTTTCCCAGCACCATTTATTGAAGAGACTGTCTTTTTCCCACCGGATGTTTTTTCCTGCTTTATCAAAGATTAGTTGCCCAAAGAGCTGAGGGTCCATTTCTGGGTTCTCTATTCTGTTCCATTGGTCTATGTGTCTGTTTTTGTGCCAGTACCATGCTGTCTTTGTGATCACAGCTTTGTAGTACAGCTCGAAATCCGGCATTGTGATGCCCCAAGCTTTGTTTTTCCTTTTCAACAATTCCTTGGCGATTCAGGGCCTTTTCTGGTTCCATACAAATTTAAGGACTATTTGTTCCAGTTCTTTGAAAAATGTCCTTGGTATTTTGATCAGGATAGCATTGAAAGTGTAGATTGCTCTGGGTAGCATGGACATTTTAACTATGTTAATTCTTCCGATCCATGAGCATGGAATATTTTTCCATCTTTTTGTGTCTTCCTCAATGTCTTTCAAGAGTGATTTGTAGTTTCTAGAATATAGGTCCTTTACGTCTCTGGTTAAGTTAATTCCAAGGTAACGTATGGTTTTTGGTGCTATTGTAAATGGGATGGATTCCCTAATTTCTCTTTCTTCAGTCTCATTATTCGTGTATAGAAATGCAACTGATTTCTGAGCATTGATTTTGTATCCCGCCACATTACTGGATTGCTCTATCACTTCTAAAAGTTTGGGAGTGGATTCTTTTGGGTTTTCCATATAGAGTATCATGTCATCTGCGAAGAGAGACATTTTGACTTCTTCTTTGCTGATTTGGATACTTTTGATCCCTTTTTGTTGTCTGATTGCTGTTGCAAGGACTTCTAGTACTATGTTGAATAATAGTGGTGAGAGTGGGCATCCTTGTCGTGTTCCCGATCTTAAGGGAAAGGTTTCCAGCTTTTCCCCATTGAGAATGATATTTGCTGCAGGCTGTTCATAGATGGTTTTTATGAGATTGAGGAATGTACCCTCTATCCCTACACTCTGAAGGGTTTTAATCAGGAAAGGATGCTGTATTTTGTCAAATGCTTTTTCTGCATCTATTGAGAGAATCATACGATTTTTGAATTTTTCCTTCTGGATAAAATCTAAGACACTGATAGATTTGTGAATGTTGAACCACCCTTGCATCCCATGGATGAATCCCACTTGGTCATGATGGATAATCCTTTTAATGTGCTGTTGGATTCTATTAGCCAGGATCTTGTTGAGGATTTTGGCGTCCGTATTCATTAGGGAAATCAGTCTGTAATTCTCCTTTTTGTTGGGGTCTTTGCCTGGTTTGGGGATCAAGGTAATATTGGCCTCATAGAATGAGTTTGGTAGCTTTCCTTCTGTTTCTATTTTTTGAAATAGCTTTAGCTCTTTTCTTCAAAGAAGAAATAGGTATTATTTCTTCTTTGAATGTTTGGTAGAATTCCCCAGGAAAGCCATCCGGGCCTGGAGTTTTGTTATTTGGAAGGTTGTTTATCACTGACTCAATCTCTTCATAATTAATTGGCCTGTTTAAAAAATCATTTTCTTCCTGTTTCAGTCTTGGTAGTTTATAGGTTTCCAGGAAGGCCTCCATCTCTTCCAGATTGCTTAATTTATTGGCATAAAGCTGTTGATAAAAGTTTCTAATAATCCTTCCAATTTCATTGGTGTTGGTTGTGACCTCTCCTTTTTCATTCATAATTTTATTATTTTGGGTCCTTTCTCTATTCTTTTGGATAAGTCTTGCCAGTGGTCTGTCAATTTTATTAATTCTCTCAAAGAACCAGCTTCTAGTTCTGTTGATCTGCTCTACTGTACTACTGGTTTCTAATTCATTGATTTCTGCTCTAATCTTGGTCAACTGCTTCCTCGTGCGTGGATTAGGCCTGTCCCTCTGTTGCTGTTCCAGCTTCTTGAAGTGAGAATATAAAAACTGCATTTTAGATATTTCTATTCTTTTGAGTGAGGCTTGGATGGCTATGTATTTCCCCCTTAGGACTGCCTTTGCAGTATCCCATAGGTTTTGGACCATTGTGTTTTCATTCTCGTTGGTTTCCATAAATTGTTTAAATTGATTTTTGATTTCCTGGTTTATCGAGTCATTCCTGAGCAGGATGGTTCTTAGTCTCCAAGTGTTTGAGTTTCTTCCAAATTTTTCCTTGTGGTTGAGTTCTAATTTCAAAGTGTTGTGGTCTGAGAATATGCAGGGAATAATTTCAGTCTTTTGGTATCGGTTGAGACCTGTTTTGTGTCCCAGAATATGGTCTATTCTTGAGAATGTTCCATGGGCATTAGAATAGAATGAGTATTCTTTGGTTCTGGGGTGTAGTGTTCTATATATATCTATGAGGTCCAACTCGTTGAGTAGGGCATTCAAAGCCCTTGTTTCTTTGTCATTTTTTTGCATGGGTATTCTGTCTATTTCTGATAGTGGAGTGTTGAGGTCCCCTACTATTAACGTATTTATATCTATATGTCTCTTTATGCTGGTTAAGAGTTGGCTTGCATATCTTGCTGCTCCCCTGTTGGGGGCATATATATTTATAATTGTCATATCCACTTGTTGGAGACATCCTTTAAGAAGAATATAGTGCCCTTCTGTGTCTCTAACTATAGTCTTCAGTTTAATATCCAATCTGTCTGATATGAGAATTGCTACCCCAGCTTTCTTTTGAGGTCCATTGGTATGAAAGATGGTATTCCATCCCCTTACTCTCAGTCTGAATGTATCTTTAGGTTCAAAATGAGTCTCTTGTAGACAGCAAATGGATGGGTCATGTCTTTTTATCCAATCTGCAACCCTGTGTCATTATGGGAACATTTAGGCCATTTACATTGAGACTGAATGTTGAGAGATATGATTTTAATGATGCCATGTTGCCAGTAAAGTCTTTGTTTGTATCGGTTGTGACTTTGTGCTCTGTATCACTCTTGGGGCCTTTTTACTTTTATGGAAACCCCCTTAATATCTCCTGTAGGGCTGGTTTCGTGGTTACAAAATTGGTCAGTGACTGGCGATTCTGGAATGTCTTTATTTCTCCATCAATTCTGAATGACAGCCTTGCTGGATAAAGGATCCTTGGCTGCATGTTTTTCTCTGAAAGAGCTTTAAAAATGCCCCCCCAATCCTTTCTCTCATTCCAGGTCTGTGTAGACAGGTCTGACGTAATTCTGATATCTTTGCCTTGGTACGTGAGAAATTTCTTTGCCCTGGCTGCTTTCAGTACTGTATCCTTGGATCTAATATTTGTGAATTGCACTAGGACGTGACGTGGCATAGGTTTGTCGTGGTTGAGCTTGGGAGGGGTCCTCTCTGCCTCTTTGACACGAGTGTTTGTTTCCCTTGCTAGATTAGGGAAGTTTTCAGCTACAATTTTTTCAAATATCTCTTCTAGACCTCTGTTTTTCTCCACTCCCTCGGGGATGCCTATGATTCTGACACTGGAACGTTTCATTGAGTCAGTAATCTCCCGTAACCTACATCCGTGGGTGTGGATTTTTTTAAGTCCCGATTCTATTTTAGCTTTCTCTTCTACTAACCCATCCTCCAATTCGCTGATACGTTCTTCTGCCTCATTCACCCTGCCTGTCAGAGCGTCTAGTTTTGACTGCATTTGGCTCATAGAATTTTTAATTTCTGCCAATTCGCTCTCATTTCAGCCCTTAGAGATTCTATATTCTCATTAACATTTTCATTAATACTTTTTTCAAGACTATACATCATCTTGACCATTGTTACTCAGAATTCCATTTCTGATAATTTGGTTATATCCATATCCATTAGTTCTGTGGCAGAGGCCACAGACTCATTGTCTTTTCTTTTTGGGGGGGGATTTCTCCTTCTCGTCATTCTGCTGAGGAGAGGTTGCGGGGTTGTCCAGAGCCCAAATTATTGACAGGGACCCAGGCCATGCACCCTTGTTTTATAGGGATCTTAGGGATGTGGGCTTCTTGATTTTTCAGCCTGGCTTCTGTGTTCTGGGGGAGGGGCCTGCCGCACCGATACTCAGGCAACCCTGTTTGGGTAGAGTCTTCGTGTCCCCTGCAAGGGGGGATGGGGATGGGCACACTGTGAGCCGGTGTTTCCAGGCTTTTGTTCTCTGGTGGCTTTCCCTGGCGGTCTGCTGTGCCTCTTCTGAAAGAGCAGCAGTGGCCGAATCTAGCCTCTGTCTCAGAACAGAGGGATTGCAGCCCATTCTCCACTGATGTTCTGGCCACTTTAACTCTGTTTCTGTTGGTGCTGCTAAACCCTACAGCGTCCCGGGATGTGCACCCCACACCCAGCGTCCCAGCCCTCACTTCCAGGGCCGGAGTCTCTGTCCTTTGTGTTTCTAACACCACCAGCTGCCAGCCGCCTCGTGCGCTCCCAGAGCTCCCAGTCTCAGTCTGGTTTCAAAGAGCGCACTGGAGCTCCGTTTCAGTCTGGTAGCGCGCACTCCTGGCTCGCGGTCTCAGTCTGCTCTCTCGCAGGTGCCGGTCCGCGAGTCCGGCCCGCTCCCCCGTGAAGGTGGCTACCACTTCTCGGCACCCAAACACGGCGGCTCCCTCCCCCTTCCATTTATCTTCCGATATCTGTGCACGGTTTCATGGCTCCCCGCTTCGTACCTCAATACTCAGCGCTGGAGATGCTCATTTGTAGAGATCCAGATGCATCTTCCTGCGATTCAGGCTGATTCCGTGGATGTTCAGGCTGGTGATACCTATCCAGCTCGACTCAGGGGACCGGCTGAAAAAGGGGTCCCCTACTCCTCCGCCATCTTATCTCTGACCCCCTCCATTTTAATCTTTATCAATGAATTATCTCTCTGCTTTCCAGATTTTTGAGCTGAATGCAGTAGATAATTTTAATTATTTTTAAAATATTTTTATTTATTTATTGGAAAGAGAGAGACAGAGATTGTGAAAGAGAGCAGGAGCTGGGAGGAGAGGGAGAAGTCGGCTCCCTGCTGAGCAGGGAGGCCAATGTGGGACTCGATCTCAGGACCTTGGGATCATGACCTGAGCCAAAGGCAGGAGCTTAACTGCCTGAGCCACCCCGGTGCCCAATAATTTTAACTATTTTTTATTTAAAAGAATTCAAGGCTAGGAATTTTTTTCAAAATATATTTTTGCTGAATCCTGCACGTTATAATATTTGATGTTTTCGTGATTATTATTTTATGGATATTTTACAATTTTAGTATTCATTTCCTGTTGTACTCAAGCAGTAAGAAAGTTCAAATTTTTTTCACGTGATAGTCTTTTTTAATCTCTTGAGTTTCAGTTTTTTTAATTATATCCAGAGAATACGGTCTATAAAATTTTCACTATAAGATTTCTACTTTGGGGAATTTACCAAGGTTTTCTTTGTGGTATGATAAGTCGTCAATTTTGTTAATGTTTCAAGGAACTCTGAAGTGGTGTAGTCTCTTTTTCTTCAATGAACAGTTACTGCATGTCTATTAAAATTTACCTATCTGTACATTTAAAAGCTGAGAAGGTATTTTTGTGTTTAGTGACAATACACTAGACCTTCTCCTCACTGGTCTTTAGACATCATGAAGGTTTATCTGTTTTTCCCTCACTTGCCTGTTTTCCTCTCTATTTCTCTACCACCTACCCTATGTGAAATAAGAAAATTAGTTCTATTTTTAAAATTAGTTATTTTAATGAGTGAAAATAAGGAGAGTTCTGTGTTCTTAATTCAAAAGGCATGTGTTGAGTGGAATAGTTTAGAATTCTTCCTATAAAGGAAAAGTGTATATTGAGTAGTTAAAACTCACATAGCTTCCACTCCTTTTTAAGAGAGAATGGACTTGTACATGTGCCAAAGGAGAGATTATCTGGGAATATGGTCACTGTGATGACTGTAATAGGGTGACGACCTAACAAACCCTCAACGTGTTTATGGAATAGCAGGCAACTGCCAAGAAAGGAGAAAGACTCATATATACAAATATGCAATCACCCGAAAAATATGAGTGAAAAATGGAGCATGTGTACATATATGCATGTATGTAAAGACAGAGAAAGAAAAGAAATGAAAGATGAATGAGAGGTTTTGGCATTTGCTGTTTTGAAAGGACAGGTAGGCAATAAATGGGAGATTTTGCCTTTTACTCCAAATTCTTCCTAATTTCTTGGACATCTATATGAGACCACACAAATACTGTTTTTTGTTATTAAAAAATGTCCAGGCCTTCAAAAGTAGAGGATGAAAGGTTCCTCATACCTCTGGTCTAGGAATAGCATATATGGCAACACAATGGAGTAGACATTTTCCTTTCTTCTCTCTTCAAAAACCCTTTTTTTCATACTCCTTCCCAGAAAAGTTATGGAGAACACACTACTCTGCTTAACTGTCTCTGGCACCCCAAATCATTGACTTTGATGTCCTACCCTAGTGAGGGTAATGGGCAATGTTAAGCTCCACCTCTTGGGGCGCCTGGGTGGCTCAGTCGTTGAGCGTCTGCCTTTGGCTCAGGGGATGATCCCGGCGTTCTGGGCCCCACATCAGGCTCCTCCGCTGGAAGCCTGCTTCTTCCTCTCCCACTCCCCCTGCTTGTGGTCCCTCTCTCGTTGGCTGCCTCTATCTCTGTCAAATAAATAAATAAAATATTTTAATAAAAAAAAGATCCATCCCTCCTCTCCTTCTAATAGAATTTATCTGCCTTTATCCTATTCCCCTAAAATTTATGTCTTATTAAGTGAAGATGGGTAGAAATGTATACCAAAAGCTAGACAGTAAACATCCATGAATATTTTATAAAAAGGTAAATAATGAAACAATCTAGGTAACTTACTACTACTCTTAGAAAATGCAACTGACCCAACTCCGAATGAACGAACATTTCTCAAAGGTTTCTGCATCCCTTGTACTCCAGCCTGCGGAGTTAGCGTGCGTGGCAGATCCTGCAAAGGCACAAGCTCTGCTTTCCTCCCCTGTCTCCCATTCTGCTATGTTGAGTGGTGCTCTTTGACTTACATGGGGATGGAGGTGCTTGCAGGGAGATGTTCGGCTCCACAGCTGTTTACTGATCATGAAGCCTGAAGACACAAGCAGGCACCTCTCGTGGTTCTGGCACCGACTGGGTGGAGATGTATGAGATGAGTCAGGGCCGGAAAGGCCACGAGGAGTCCTGACAATTTGATTGTGGACCTCAGAACAGGGGGCAGTCCAGTGTGGCGTATCCAAGTTTCTTGGAGCAGTTCTACTTCTTTCACCTTGGAACTTTCTGAGCAGCAGACTCACTCTCAGAACATTATCAGGGATGAAGTCCCTGGAATCAAGAAATCTTAGGCACAAAGCACCTTTTTCTCCCAATTCTTTTTCATTTACTATAGGGATCTAGGTCTGCTTTCATCCTGCTTTCTAAGAGAATTATATTATGTTGGAGATGTTGAGGGACTTTGGGAACCCAGAGTTCATCTTCTCATTTTACAGAGGAGATCACTGAAGGTCAGCGAGGGGAAGGGGCTTGCTCAGTGTCAAACAGCTGACAATCATACAGGCAGAGTTGCTGCTCTGCCTTCCTTCAGCTTGCAGGCAATCAGTTAATTTATGCCGGTGAGCACGTCACAGATTTTCCCTAATAGTTTCATTTTCAAATACTCTACCTTACCACCAGACAACACTGTTAAATTTGCTAGAACCTTAGACCACTGTAGGAGGGTGATGATGAAATCAAAGGTTTAGCTCTCAAATTCCACATCTGAAACTTTGTAGAGGTTGGAATCTCATGGGGAATCTACAAAGTCCACGTTCAGAAGGCCTGATCTCCAAGTAGACAATTTGCTATTGATTGGGAAGAATGGGAGCGCCGTGGTAGACGGTGTGTGTGCAAATGGCAGCTGGCAGCCCTCAGGGCCGTTAAGTACCACAATGACAAGTAACTTTCGTTACCCGCTTTACACCCCACAGAGAGCCTTTTAACCTTTAACCTCCCACCTCTGTGTGGTGGGTCGTAGTATACCAATTTTGTCCATGAGAAAAGAGAGGATCAAAAAGTTCAGGCAGGGGACTATTCCCTTTTGCTGGAAAATGGCAGAACCAGAACTAAAACAGATCTTTGTCCCAATCTAGCACTTTCTCAGCTCTACTACTTGCAGTTTTGTCTCGGGATCCTTCCTGAGCAACTGCCTAAATACTAACATTTTTAGATACAGATCTCTTTAGGGACTTACTTAAACAATCCTTGAAAGAGCAGCATCAGCGAGAGGCTGATAAAACAACCCAAAAGACGCTAAACCTGTGGCTACCCTCTGGGCTAGTTTTCTCTAAGACCCTGGGGCAGTTCCCAGAACTGACTGGTTGGGACTCAGAGTTCTCTGCTCACCAGGGCAGCTTCTGCCAAGGAAAGTGACTTAGGGTCCTCCTCACATTGCTTTTCTCAAGAGTTACCCCAAGCAGTGGGTGTGACATGCAGTCATTAGAACTTTATTACTGTGGTCCAAAGAACTGTCATTGCTCTGAAAGAAAAAAAGTGGAACTTTGCTATCATATTCTGAATTATCTCATTCTTTTCCCCAAAGGAAAAATGAGAGATGGGCTTAAAAGTGGAGAGGAGACAGAACGCTTGCCGCAATCTTACAGGTGAGGTAGGAGAACAAGAAAATACATTGTAAGTAATTCATAAGGGAAAAGAAGTCTAAAACAGGATAGTGGGACAACATAGAAGTCGTGTGTAAGTCAGAGATTCCACGAGTGGCACCAGTGGCCTCGTGTAGAATACTGCTCCCCCACTCCAGGAAGTGGAAAAAGCTCAAATCCTTTATAAAAGTTCAGGTCTCACTACTTAGAATCATTGGACCCGTCACTTGTACAATAACTTGAATTGACAAAATGGGGAGCTCTATGCTTTTTTCACCTTAGTGTGATTATTCTGGCCTTATGCCAAAGGAGAGCTGAGAGTTTTATCAGGAAGAAGCGAGCAGACTAAATTACTGTAAAGCCCTTGTTAGGAGAATGGAAAGCAGTGCTTTATGGGGAGGTGGAAGACACAAAGCTTCCTTATTTCAAAAAAGGTCAAGGGCAGTCCCTGAATGAAGATTCTGTGCAAACCTAGACATTCCCTTTCCTGCACAGGGTGGCAGGCCCGAAGCAGAGAGGGCGAGGACCCAGAAAGTTTACCCAGAGCGAGCAGCTTCAGAAGTGATACATTAGTTGTATCCGGAAAAGGGGGAAAGCACAGATTCCCGTACACTTCAGGCCGACTCTAGGTGCCGACACTCTCCATTGGCAGCAGCTTGGAAAGGGAGAAAGAACGGGGCTGGGGGACTTTCACAGTCTCGTTCACTAGTTCTCTGGTCCCTTCTCTAAAACTGGATGAGAACTGGTTTTGATAGGGGAGTGGGAGACAGAACGTGAAGGCTCTGGGCCCCCGAAAGAGGGCTGTGAAGAGTAATGCAGCATCAAAGGGAGGTGGAGAAGCTGGCAAGCCATCAAGTCAAACCGCCCCGAAAGATCAAGGGCAGGCTGCAGGAAGGCTCCATACAGACTCCAGCAACGTCCTTTACAGAGAACATGGCATGGCGTTAAGCTTGCAGGACAGGACCCGGTAATCCATTAATAAGTCAAATTATCTCAAAAATGACCCAGTAAGCCTCCCCCCACCCCAAGAATGGGAGAAAAAGTGCAGACACCCAAGAGCCTCGTGCTATATTCTTGTCGGTCCATCCATCTCTCCCTTGGGAACCAGCTCAACAAATCACAAGTGGTCAGGGAGGGAAGTACGGTCTTCACCTTAGTGAATTCTCCAGCCTCTTAGAAGAATGACAGCTTGGGAGTTGATTTTGCACAGGTAGAAGAGAGAGAATATCGAGGGAATGGATGGATATACCCAGGAGGCGACTGTAGGAAGTAGCAGGTGGTGCGCAGGCAGTAGCTGGGGGAGCAAACAGCCAATCCTGTTATTTTCCAGCCACGTCTGGTGCAAGCCGTGGGACAGAAAGATTCCAACGCCCCAGTAATACCCCCACGGGACAGAAGGGGGGTATGTTCCAAAGCAGGGTATGAGGAGGACGCAGAACCTGTGTTCTGTCAGTCAGAGGTTTTCGAAGGGGCCTCACCTACCTTGCCCCCAGAACGGAGAAACAGTAGATCTGCGTAAGCCTATCGTGGATATGAAACTGTTTCTCACGAAGTGCTGGGCGAGAGGCATAGAGAGCTGTGTGACACTGAGGTGGCTCTTGAGGAGCTAGGGCTGGATGAGCGGGGTGGATGCCAATCCCAGTCCGAAGAGTGAAGAAGGCCAGGAAGACATTTTCCCTTGGTGCAAGCAAAAGGAAGAAAAAAGGCTTTTCCCGTATTCTGACAGTCCTTCCTATTTTGGGGTGTCAAATGGTTTTTTGTTTTTTGTTTTTTTATAAAATGACCCCTAATAATGCAAAGTGGCTTTGCTTTCTGAATTTTTGTTCCAGTGTTCTTACTGGGCTAGAGAAAAAGTTGTCAAGCCCACAATCGTTCTGTTTTGTTAACATGTAAATGTCATTTGTCCATGGACTCTGACACCAGCTGAGCTAGTTCACAGTATCCTGAATTTTAACATGACATCAGAAAAAGGGTTGTGGGAAGCAGGGAACATTTGACAACTTCTCCCATATCAACATGCATCTGCCCGTCCCTTTGTTTTTCCCATCCTGTGGCAAATGGGATTCTGGGCCCAGGGTTGGTTTGGAAGCATCTGCTGGTCCTTCAGACCCCTAGGGTGCCACCCAGGTATGGACTCACTCCTTCCCCTCCCTTGCCACAACAAACTGTATGGCATTTCCAAATCATTCCCCCAAACCTGCCCCATATATCACTGCTCTCTCTACAGTTCATATGGAGTCAGATGCTGCTTAACATTTTTTCTCTTTTCACAGGGACAATGGGATAATTTGGAGACCGAGATAAAAAGCACAGGAACCAAGGGAAGGAGGAACAACGGACTACCTGCAAGAATAGCTCCCTGATGCATTACGGAGCCCATTCTGTCCCTCCCTGGACCTGCTCCCAGGGTTCGAAGGGCTGGTCCAGGGAGTGATCCATGTCCAGCTGTGCTGGGGTGCAAGCCAGGCTCAGGGCATTGAGGTGCCTTCAAATACTGTCAAAAGGAGCAGATAACATCAAGAGATTGCTAAGGAAGGAGCTACTGATCTGACTGCCTGGCTTTACAACTCTGTTTCTCGAAAGTACCTCCTTAGGCACCCCCCAGTCCCTCACTGTGGCCTGGATCTACGCTTCAAACTGAAATATAACACACAATTTGAATCTCTCGGAAGATGGTCTTGTCTGAACATCTTCTTCACACAGTCCCAACCCATCCATGAAATTGAATGGGTGTCTACAGGCGAGACTCACAATAATACCCCACCCCCCAAGATCCTTCTTTTGGAGGGCGTGAAATCAAGGATAATTGCCTATCCACCACACATTTCACCTTAATAGAGTATTCACAACCCTATGCAAGACATTTTTGAGAGCAAAGGTTCTTGACCAAGGGTCCATATATTAGGTTAGGGGCCTGGAAATAGGGCTCCAAGTATATATACATATTTTCTTCTTTTTCTCTTTGGAGTACTACTTTCTGGGACATTGGTTTCAACTGATCTTTATTTTCTTCTTTTTTTTGTATTCACCAGGTTTTCCAAAATTTCCCTTCCCTATTCTCCTCCATTCAGGAAAGACCAGACAGTAGAATGGCCAAAAGAGAAAGGGCCAGAGGAGAGGTAGAGCTTTGTGGGCCCCCAGCAAAGGGACCCAGAATCAGAAAAGGAAAGGATATGCCCCCCCTCCCCCTCTGTCTTTAGATATGGAAGTGAGAGCAGGAGACATCTATCACCCTGTCCCCCATGCAGGCCCCTACACAACAGCCCTAAAAGTCATCCCAAGGGGAACGTCAGCACCTTCAGAGGTCTGACCTTGCACCAAACACCTATATCACTTGACATCCTGCCCAGACACTTCTATCACCTAAGAGGATAAACACAGGCTTCATTCTAGGGTGCGGTTAACCTGTAGTCCTCCTTCCACCTCTGACACACACATACAAAAAGGGCCATCTTGGAAAAGTCCCCTCCCTCTACCATATTATTATTCTCAATTTCACCTGAAGCCATCAAAAAGCCAAAGATTTCAGAAATAATACATTGCCCCTCTCCTGAGATGGAGGGGCGGGGGCATCCAGCTACAATCTTGGTCAAAAAACAAACAAAAAAATAACAAAAGAAGAAGAAGAAAAAGAAGCTGTATTTTTTACTTTAATAAGAGTTATATGACTGCATTCCAGAGGGTAACCGAGGGCTGGTATGCATAAGGGAAGAGACAGAACACTAAGGGTCTAAACACCAGAGAGGTGAGCTCAGTGAGGTCAGCTGAGGGGTAAGGGGTGGGGAAGCCAGAAGACAAACACCCAAACTTCATGGAACTCTACAGCAGGCTCTGGGAAATGCTCTAGATACAGCTGTGAGGGGTGCTACCAGTCACAGAAGACAGGGGTCAAAGCAGAAAGGATGAGAACCCATAATCCACTCCTAAGTCAGTGGTTTCAGCAGTGACATCAGTCACTCCTCTCTAAGAAAAGGGAAGATGTGTAGATCCCCATAAACCTCTGCTGACATTCCTAATCCCCAGGGAACTCTTCACCTGGGAAACAGAGGTTGTGAGCAAAAATGGAAACCCGTGGGTCCCTCGGGCCCTAGTACTAATTATCTGGCCTCTTATCAAAAGAGCTTAGAGTAGATTTTGACAGGTTGGAGCTCAGGAGGACACCGAGACACTGGGCATGAGGGAGGAGGCTGCTAAGAAGACGGAAGAGAGAGGTCAGAGGGAAGGAGAAAGAGAGCAAGAAAACAGCCTTGCACATTCCTGAAAGAAATTTAAGGAAAGTCCTGGGAAAAGATCTAACCATACCCTATGGATACAATATGGCATATCACAAAGCAGGCATGATAAGAACAGTCCATCTGTGTTCCAGAGATTTCAGAAATGCATCTGTCCCGTCTCCCCGGGAAGGGCATATGTATAGATCCCCATAAACCCAGGCAACATTCCTGTTGGCCACTGAGACCTCCCATGGTCCCCAAGCTGAATGTCAGACACGGGACTATGGGTCTTCTTCACCTCGGTATGATGATGTACCTGGCCCCTTGCAAAGGAAACCTCACCTTTGGCTTTGATAGGGGAGGAGGAGACAGTGAAGGCACTTGACTGAAAGGAAGACTTGAAGAATGTTCCGTCATTGAAAAGGGACCCAGGAGAACTAGGAAGTAAACAGCCACACTTTTCAGAAGCTCAAGACAAAAAAGAACCCTCTGTATATAATTGGGCCAAAGATGCTAACAGTAGGAGACAGCGGCACATCTAAACATGGGTGGCATGAGAATGCTTCATAAGCCAGTGGTTCAAAGTGACATCAGCTGCCCCCCTCCTGAGAAGGGGAAGCCATGTTCTTGTGAGGCCTAGACCTCTGTCTTTGTCCCTGTGTCCTTCTGGGGCAGCAGTTTGGAAAGGCAGCAAAAAGGAAGGGTTTTTCTCTCACACACTGTGAGTTGTGTGGCCTCTTGCCAAGGATGGTGGAGAGCTTAGTGGGTAAGAGGCATTATGTAAATATCAAGGAACTGGGCTCCACAGAGGAGCCTGCCATGGAGAATGCTGACTGCGTAACAGAGGGAGAGCAGGAGCTGGAATACAACTCCCAAACCTAATAGACTCCAGGGCACATCTCGGGGCGGTGGGGGCGGGGGGGAACCCTTCAAATGTAGGCCCTAGCGATGCCATCCAGAGCAGAGCAGGCGAGCTCCAAAGAACATGGGATGCAGACCATAGTTTGGTGTCGAAGTGTCTTTCCTTTTATCAGATGACAAGGACAGTACACAGGTGTGTGTGTGTGTGTGTGTGTGTGTGTGTGTGTGTGTGTTGTTTAATCTCCTTAATAGATACTGATTCAGGAAAAGTGGAAGAAATCTCATAATTTCTCCCACAACAAATGTGAGGATGCAGTGGCCACCTGCCCAGTGGTCCTAAATACACAATTAACAGAACACTTTCAGGGGAGCTGGAAACTTTAAGCGTCTCAATCTTTAGCTACCATCCACTTCATTGCGTTCCCAGTCCCCAGCATAATCTCAACCAACAAGGCAACTGTGGACCCAAGTTTGGAGTGATCAGAATCAATCTCTCCCCAGTACACACACAGAATGCCCTGCTCCCACCCAGCTTTGCCTCCCACCACAGCCCAATCCCAAGGACATCAGCATTACCCCCGGCCCTTGGCAGGATACCATGTAATTTGCTAGCAGGGAATTTAAGAGCAAGGAGATGGTTTCATTCATCTTTCCCTCCCTTGTTTCTAGCCTAGAACATGGCATAGTCAGGCTCCAATATTTATTTATTAAGGAATAAAGGGAGGAAGGATGAGAAGGCAAGGTTGGGGAACAGATAGAGACCTATGTCTAAAATAACAGAAGGTAGGGAGGGTTCAGCTAAGCACACTCTTTCCCTCTTAAAGGGCTCTTTTTGACCCCGTGCCTTCTTTTTCTTTCTTTCTTGCCCTTATCCTTCTTCCAGTGACAAATTCTCTTTTAACTTTCAATGTCACCTCATCTCTTCCTGTGTTTGCTTTATTTCTATCCCTATTTGCTCTCTAGATATTTCTACTTTTCTCTTTTTTATTCTCTGCTTATCTCATCTGTTTCTCTGATTTTTTTTCTCCTTGAGCTCTTGTTCTATCATCTGATGACTCTTTTATTTTCCTTTTAAATAGCTGTGACAGGGCCCCAGGAGAGTGAAGGGCTGAAAGAACGGCTAAGAGAAGGGCATCATCTAATAGTTTCCCAAGGGTGCAGGGCCAGGCCATCCTCCTCCCCCTGTTCCATCCCATTGATCGGAAATGGCCATTCAAGACTCGTCCTACTCCCATCTCCCTCTGGGCTCTCTTTGGCTGCCCTTCAGAGCTACCAGTTACCATCAACAGGGGAGCTAACCCTTCCAGGCACGACCTGGCCTTCTGTCTTCTGCTACACCACCTTGAGGAGGCAGGCCCATGCCTTATTTCTGCACAGTACGAAGACCCATTTTCCACAAAAGCCAAGAGAGCTCCCTGTTTTCTTTTCCAGTCTGCTTCCCCAGAAGCTGACATCTGCGAACTTCGCATGCCCACATCTAGGCTCAGTTCAGAAGTTTCTAGGCAGCTTTGTCAGACATGCACACAGGTATACCTCTCATGAAGGGGTGACTCTGAATTCCAGCTTCCAAGTCCAGCTTCGCCCTGAGATAGCAACACCTGACTGAAGAACCTGACAGAGTAGCGGCTATGTCTTATTCATCTTTGAATCCCGGCCTCACTGGGGAGTACCTCGCCACACTAAGTGCTCTCTGAAGAATCATCTAATTTCCCTAAAGGCATTAACACTTAACGTTCATTTTCTAAAGCATTATAATACAGAATGAGGTGGGGAAAGGCAGAGACTGTGGCTACTAGTCCCCGATGGAGGTGAAGGCATGGCTTTATCTGGAGGCTCCAATAGTTGGTTTTCAGATGCAAACAGTGACCACTGGTGACGCCTATGCATCTGGGTTCCAACAACATGGAGGAAGGTACACAAAGGGTCTTCCCCTTTTAGAACTCTGGATCTGTAGCTGGAAAAAGGATCTTAGCAGATACGAAAAATGCCACTGAAAGTCACCACCTGTCTGATATTATTACCCTTAGCCAATGACAATGCGCTGCTCAGACACCAAGCCCTTGAAAGGAGTTAACAGTCTAACATTCTCCCAGCTCTTAAGAAGACACCTGAGTAGCTTTGTTTGCAGAATTTCTTGAAATGATGTTCGTGGGTTTCATTCTTGCGCTGTGGTTTAGACTGTCACACACGCATTGGTTCTACTGATTGGCAGGGGTGACCCGCAGCACCTTGTAGACCCAGGGAGAACGGCATAATCATTTCACCGGTCTCCACTCCCAGACCCCTGTGACTCAGCTCTTGGCATCTGTTATTGAAACCTCAGTGGCCTCTGCATTTCCATCCTCCACATATTTGCTTCTCTTCTGAAGAGACTCCAACAGTCTTCGGTCATTTTGCTCTTTGGCCCTGAGCCCCAAACATGGGGAGACGCTGGGGCTAGTCACGTGGGGCTGTTTTCTAATCACTAAGTAGTAGCTCCTTTCAAGGTGGCTGAGTCTGAAATGTTTCCTGACCTTTTCTTAAATCCTTCAGGGTCTGTTCAGGTTGGGCACTGGATAGGGTGGGAATGCACTTTGATGGCCAGCTCTTAGAAGAACCAACAAAGTTTCCCTGCTTCCTCCAAATAAGGGTCCCAAATGCAATGGCCTGTGACTAACTGAAATGTCGTCATTACCTAATTTTCCAAGATGAAGCTATTGCCCTTTAGATCAAAGTGAACAACAGGACAAGAAAGGCCGGTAAGAGCTGGCTTGCTTGCGGGTTAAAAGGGAAAGAAAGGAGTGAAGAACAGTAGGTACACAGAGGAGGAGTGCCCAGGGGGCGAGGGCATAGATGACACTCCGTGGTCCTTGCCCCTGCTCCAGTCCCCTGTGAAAGCTGTCAGAATGCAGGCAGAGGCTGGCTCCCGGGAGTAGCCCTGTGAGGACGGAGGGCCTAGTCAGCTACTTCTGGACTTACTCCAACCCCTCTATCTTTATTTCCTTCATACCTCACACCTGATCTGTCTCTCAGGCAATCTATTCTGCTGTCATTCCTTTCCTTGCTCACTCAGACACGTCTCTTCACTGCTGACACTCCCTCCCTTGTCGGTTTCCCTCACTCACCCTCAGTCTGTCTCAGACTCTCTCTTGGGCCATGACCCACGCCTGTAAGAACAAAGGACAACAAGAGGAAGGAACTTATTTCTAATTTATGAGCTGCCCCTTGGAGCCAGATTGATTCCGTATTTTTTGTTCCATCCTCATTTCCTTTGGGCTTACACCAAGTTGATTTATGTCCCTTCCAAATTCCATCATCATGGGAGCTCCACTATCTTCAGAAACTGTGATCTTATTCTCTGTCCTTCAGAGAAGAATGTTCAATTCTGTTCTAGGAAGTACCACAAGATCTGGCTATTTAAAAGGCTGGTTTCCTCACACGTACCTTTCTCCTTTCTCTAAGATCGGTGTCATCTCTCCCAGTTCTTGCCCAACCCCAAATCCCGGTTCAGCAGACTGGCCTCTCTGTTGATTCTCACACCCTGCCCCACAGCAAAAAGATTACATGGTATGAAATATTTCGAGGACCAATCTGAAGCCACATCAGATGTTAGCCCTAAAAATAGACAATCTTCAGAGTTTTATGTTGTTCCCATACCAGGTAAACTCTAATGCCCAAATCCCTTAACCTATTAGAGAGTAAAATTATTAGCTGCTCCACGAGACAAGGAATTCTTTGAGGCCAAAAACCATTGTTTCATCCCTCATGCCTTGCAATGACCCCAGTAAAATGTCTGTAATGGATTGAAATGATTTCTCCAAATGCATAAGAAAAAAAAAATCAAAGCTCGTTCTCTACAGTGTTTTAGCCAGGTTTGGTAAGAAATAAGAGGGAAAGCCTATGCTACTGCTACATGATCCAAAGCATAGAATGAGTGACATTTGGTTAGTGATAGCAGAGAAGGGAAATGCGGGAACCCCACACAGAAGATACTCATGGTTGCAGCAGAATGTGAGTGGAGCACAGATGTTCATTTTTGATGACCTCAACTGCATCTGGGAATAAAGAAATTTGTGACCTGGAGAGCCCTAAAAAAACAAGCAGTAGGGGCGCCCGGGTGGCTCAGTCGTTAAGCATCTGCCTTCGGCTCAGGGCGTGATCCCAGGCTCCTGGGATTGAGCCCCACATCAGGCTCCTCTGCTGGGAGCCTGCTTCTTCCTCTCCCACTCCCCCTGCTTATGTTCCCTCTCTCGCTGGCTGTCTCTCTCTGTGCCAAATAAATAAATAGAATCTTAAAAAGAAAAACAAAAAACAAGCAGTAGGTTTTCCCCCAGTTACTCTCTTACATTCCAGAGAGCCACTTGTTAGGGGAGAAAATGAACTCAATAAGGATTAAACAAATCATCTGCACTTCCTGTGGCCTATATTCAGCATCTATTAAATTCTACTATACTTTTTTTTTCTGTAATAAAGTTTTGAGTTTGGAGGTTAAATTTGAGGCCACCACACACTGACTCTGCTAATAGGCTTCACAGACTTGAGCAGCTGACACCCACCCTCACCCCAAGGTCAGAATCTCCTGCAGACCACATCTTACACAGCAAAGGGTGGGTCCAGCTACAGTTCAAGGTTTCAGCTACCAAGGTTTTTGGTTTCCAACTTGATATTTTCTAGGGGATCCCCTTTACAGTAAGGATCATTTAAAAAGTCAATCATCTTTACCATCCCCTTTGAACCAAGAGTAATTAAAGTAACAGACACACTTCTAGAGGCCACCATTCCTTAAGGTCTGACAAGGTCAGAGTCCAGAGCTTCCATTATCTCTTGACAGATTTCCTGGCAAGGGCCATCAAATATCCTAGTGGTATTGCCAAAGTTTCCCGCTAGGGTCTCAGGGTTTCTTGACTGGCGTTCTGGGCATGGTGGCTCATTCAGCAAGGACAGACCCAGCCCCTCTAACAGTTTACTCTGTCATTCATAAAGCTTGTTGTGTATGGGAACACCTACAACACGCCTCTCCTTGAGCTTGCAGTGGGCATACAAGAGGAAAAAATGAAGGAGCTAATGGTTGCCACTAGCAACAGCACCCAGGGCTTTCTCCTGCCTGAGGGGGTTTCCAGAAACTCTTCCTTCTTCAGTTCACAATGTCTATGGTGTTTCTTGCCTCTTTGAACAACCCCTGTTCCTATCTTGCCTAACTTCTTCCTTCCCTGTGTTCCTAGATCCCCCTTTTTTTTAATTAGGGTAAAATACACATAGTATAAAAACTACCGTCAGTGACGTACAGCACATTCCCAGTGGTGTGCAATCATCACTACCATTTAGTTCCAGACCATTTTCACCACCCCAAAAGGAACCTCTGTACTCATTAATAAACAGTCACTCCCTGTCCTCCCCTGTTTCTCCCTCCTCCCCCCCTTTCGTCTCCCTTCCCTTCCTCTTCCCTCCTCCCCTCCCCACTCCCCAGCAACCACTAAGCTGATTTCTGTCTCTTTGAATTTGCTTGTTCTAGATATTTCTTAAAAATTGAATCATGCAATATGACCTTTGGAGTCTGGCTTCCTTCACTTAGCACCATGTTTTCAAGGTTCATCCATGTTATAGCGTTTGTCACCATTCCCTTCCTTTTTATGATGGATAGTGTTCTAGTGTATGGATATACCATATTTGGTTTATCCATTCATCAATTGATGGACCTTCGGGTTGTTTCTAACTTTTGACAATTACGAATAGTGCTACTATGAACATTGGCATACAAGTTTTTGTTTGAACATCTGTTTTCCTTTCTTCTAAGTAGAAGTCTAGGAATGGGATTGCTGAGTTATCTGGCAATTCTCTTTTAACTTATTTAGAGACTTCCAAACTTTTTTAAAGATTTATTTATTTAGGGGCACCTGGGTGGCTCTGTCGTTAAGCGTCTGCCTTCAGCTCAGGGCGTGATCTCAGAGTCCTGGGATCGAGCCCCACATCGGGCTCCTTCGCTGGGAGCCTGTTTCTTCCTCTCCCACTCCCCCTCCCCGTGCCTGTGTTCCCTCTCTTGCTGGCTGTCTGTCAAATAAATAAAAAAAGATTTATTTGTTTTGACAGAGAGAGAGAGAGAGAGAGATTGTGTGCATGCAAGCGAGTAGGGGGAGGGGCAGAGGGAAAGGGAGAGAGAATCTCAAGCAGACTCCCCGCTAAGTGTGAGCCCTGTGCAGGGCTCAATCTCAGGACCCTGAGATCATAACCTAATTAGAAACCAAGAGTCGGATGCTCAACCGATTGAGCCACCTAGGCATCCCCCAAACTGTTTTTCACACAGGCTATACTATTTTACAATCCAACCAGCAATATGTGAGGGCTCCAATTTCTCCACATTCTCACCAACACTTGTTATTGTCCGTTTTAAAATTATAGCCATCTTAAAGGGTGTGAAGTTGTTTGTACCCCATTGTGGTTTTTACTTGCATTTTCCTAATGACTGATAATGTTGAGCATTGTTTCTTGTGCTTATGACCATTTGTATATATCCTTTGGAGAAATATATATCCTCCCCTACTCTGGTTTTTGCCCACTTTAAAGTTTTTTTTTTTTTTTTGGTCTTTTTGTTTTTGAGTTGTCAGAGTTTTTATATTTTAGATAATAGATTCTTATCAGATATATAACTTTAAAACGTTTTCTCTTGTTCTATAGGTTGTCTTTTCACTTTCTTTTCACTGTCCTTTGATGCACAAAAGTTTTAATTTTTTGATGAAATCCTATTTGTTTCTTTTATTGCTTGTGATTTTGGTGTCATATCTATGAAACCATTGCCAAATCTAGGATCATTGAGATTTACCCCTATGTTCTCTTGTAAGAGTTTTATGGCTTTAGCTCATATTTAGAGCATTGATCCATCTTGAGTTAATTTTTGTATATAGTGTGAGGTAAGGGTCCTACACCATTCTTTTGCCTGTGGTTATCCAGTGTCCCAGCACCATTTGTTGAAAGACTATTCTTTCACAATTGAATGGTCTTGGCATACTTGTCAAAATCAGTTGACCTTAGATTTATGGCTATATTTCTGGAACCTCAATTCTAGTTCATTGATCGATAGGTCAGTCTTATTCCAGTACTGCTTTTTTTTTTTTTAAGTAGGCGCCATGCCCAGTGTGGTGCCCAATGCAGGACTTGAACTCATGACCCTGCTGAGATCAAGAGTTGGACACTTAATCAACTAAGCCACCCAGTGTCCCAGTACTGCATTGTTTTGAAGTAAGTTTTGTAGTAAGTTTTGAAATCAGGAAGTAAGCATTAGTCCTCCAAATTTGTTCTTCTAGTTTAAGATGTTTTGGCTATTTGGAGCCCCTTGCAATTCCATATGAATTTTAGAATGAATTTTTCCATTTTTGCAAAAAATATTCCTGGTTTTTTGGATAAAAATTATATTCCATCTGTGAACTGCTTTGGGTATGATTCCTCTCTTAACAGTGTTAAGTCTTCCAATCTATGCACATGGGATGTCTTTCCATTTATTGATGTCTTCTTTAATTTCTGTTAACAATGTTTTGTAGTTTTCTGGGTACAAGTCTGTACCACCTTGGTTAACTATTTCCCAGTATTTTATGTTTCTTGATAAAATGTAAATGAAATTGTGTTCCTAATTCCTGTTTGCATTGTTCATTGCTAGTGTATAGAAATACAACTGATTTTTGGTTTTGTACCCTGAAACTTTGTTGAATTTATGAGCTCCTCTAATCTTGAGGTTTCTGGGGTGGATTTTTTTATCTAAATTCTTTAGGATTTTCTGCATATAGGATCATGTAACCTGTGAATAGAGAGTTTTTGTTCCTCTTTATCAATTTGGATACATTTTTTTTTCTCAAATAATTGCTCTGGCTAGAACTTCCAGTACAATGTTGGCTAGCAGTTGTAAAAGTGAACATCCTTGTTTTATGGAAAAACCCACAGCTAACATCATATCCAATGGTAAAAGACTGAAATCTTTTCCATAAAGATCAGGAATAAAACAAGGATGTCTTTTATTATGTTGAGGAAATTTCCTTCTATTTTTTTCCAGTTTTCTGATTTTTTTTATCACTAAGGGTGTTAGATTTTATCAAATGCTTTTGCTGAATCAACTGCAATGATTATGTGTTTTTCCCCTTTATTCTAGTAATGTGGTATATTACATTGATTGAGTTTTGTGTGTTGACAAATGTTTGCATTACTGGGATAAGTCTCTATATACTTTCATTTTTTTAAAAGAATTTATTTATTTATTTGACAGAGAGAGACACAGCCAGCGAGGGAGGAACACAAGCAGGGGGAGTGGGAGAGGAAGAAGCAGGCTCCCAGCAGGGACCCCAATGTGGGGCTCGATCACAGGAGCCTGGGATCACGCCCTGAGCCGAAGGCAGACACTTAATGACTGAGCCACCCAGGCGCCCCTCTATATACTTAATACTCTAAGATGCTCATCTCTCATTTCTATTTCTCCTATTTTCAGCTGTATGTTTGTATATTATTTATGCAACCATCTTTCTCCCCATTTGTCACTCTCTCAGTCATTATTCTGTTTCTATTTTATTACTTGTATGTTTTGCTATCATTGTCTCAAATAATTGCCTTATATTCCATTGTCACAGACAGATAAGAACCAAATTAGGAATGGAAGGCAGAAGGACTTAAGGAAGAGGACACCGTTGACTAGTTACAGGGTCAGAGCCCATTAACCTAAGCCAAGATGAGGTCACAATGTCCATCTTTCCCATACCCAATACTTATGGATCAAGAATATTGATCCAACTGGAATCTTTTAAGATTTTGCCCTTTAAGAATGGGGAGTGGGGAGCTACCTAAATCTTTAGGGTCTTGTTGTGGGCTACTGACAGTTTCCTTGACCAATGAGAAGATGTCTACATAACAGCATTTAGGGAAGTTTAGAAGCATCAGGAAAGCCTTACTCCCTAAAAGAACTAGACCAACCCCTGCTAATAATGCATTAGAGTATACCATTGGAGCTTCCTTTCCTTAGGTGAAGGCACTGGCCTTTCTTAGACATTTAATGCTCTGGCAGACAAATTAGATATTTTGTAAATGTACATGAACAAGTTCAAAGAAGGGGAGAGAGCAAGAAGGTCAGGTGTACATGAGAAGAGGTTCTAGGAAAAGGGAGGAGAGTGCACAAAAGAGTAGGTTGGGAAACCTGTAACCCTACTTCCCCGTTGTACAAATGGGCCCAGGGTGAATTCTGAGAAAAGGATCCAAAAGACAGAAGTTACCTTCTATAATCAGAATGTGAGTTCCCATTAAAGAAGGTAAATGCCCAGATTTGACACAGGTTTCAGAATGGACACCGGAAAAATCTCTCTTCCGAATGAGTCACAATTCAGTTTCCAGGTTCCAGCTAAGTTACACTAAAGCTTTTTCAGTTTCTATTCACAAGGGAAGTAGTTTAAAGTGTTTTCAAAAGTCTAAATTCTCACCTATCACAGTGCTACCAGCTCTCAGCCTTTCAATATAAACCCATCAAGGAGTCCATTTCTGGCTCCCATCCTAGGTCCCACTATACACCCCCACAGATTTCACTACTATGGGAAATTCCTGTCCCATATTTTTTCCCCCTAAAACCTGATCTTGGTTCTCATCAAAAACTTTCACATTCTTATAAAATTGTCGTGTATGGAGAAATACTAACCCCTAAACCAAATATATCAGCTGTAAAAAATATCAGAAAGATCACATTTCAGTCGGGTTTTCCTATTTGAAATTGCCTTTAGCTTCTAATTTGCAGGTATTTCCTGATTTTAAGTTATTGAGCTATTTTTCTGCTGACAGTTGGATCTAGTCCCAAGGGTGACTTCAGTGATAAATGCCATGATGTCTCCATCTTTGTCAAGCCCCTGTCTTCAACCAAGGGAATGAACATTTATCCCCACAGGGAGAGATGGAGAAACCAAAATGATCCCATGTGCACGTGTGATCTTCAGGTAGGAAGCTGGAATGGCTGAGTCTCTGTGTTTTGAAGGCAAGCCACCTCCAGAGCTCATTATTTGGGAATCCCTCTCTAAAGTAGCTTACGTATGAATTTAATTCTGTGTTTAAAAAAATATCTTGTTCGCATAGCCTTCATGATTGTCTGCCTCAGTGTGATTTTCGATCCCTTCGGATGATTGAGAATGGAGATCTAGAGGGAAGGGAGGGCCAAGGGTACCTAAGAAGTGGAAAGGGGATGCTACACCTGGCCAGTGACAAGGGCCAACCTTCCCAAAGTCCCACCATCTTGACCAAAGACTTGGGGACTCCACACCCTATCCTTTTTGGCTGGCCCCTCTGGGTCCAGGTGACTAAGACACAGCCACTGCTTTGTTTTAGAACAAAACAATAATAACTTTCTTTCCCATCCCCTACGCCAATAAGAATTATTGTTGCAAAGGCAGAGATAATACAATAACATTCATGCTGCTGTCTCAACCCCAGAAGGCTGGCTGTCGCTCCTGGCAGTGTTACCCCAGCTTCCAGACAGGGCTCCAAGGCTTTCTGGCTGGGTTTCCAAAAATTTCATATGGGGGCTTCCAGACTTCCTTTTGGAAGTTTTAAGATTTTATGTTAAGATTTTAGGGCATTCTTTGTAGGAACTATAAGACTTGTCAAAGTTGCCAAAGCTTGTGCACAGGGGTTACAGGGCTCCCTGGAGAAGGCCATAAACTTCTTCTCTGGGCTATTCAGAAGTTGCAGGCAGCAGCTGATAGCATCGTCTTCAAGTACTCAGGGAGTAGCTGATTATTTTTATAATCAAGGAGGCTTCTAGAGGGTCCTATCAGCATATGCTTTCCTCAGCCACCTCCTTTCATTCATTCATTCAGCAAACATTTAGAGAGTGATCTATCATGTCCTAGGCACTGAGCTGGGTCAAACTTATGACACACAGCATCAGTGTCAAGGAGCTCACAGACAGAGCTGCTCTGAAGGCTCTCCTGCTGGTGGGGGCTGCCACCACCTCACCTTGCCTTCAGCTCCTAGTCTTTACTGCTTTGTTTCCCTTCCAAGCTGAACAGCTCAAGGGTATTAGTGTTTCAGGTCCACGGTAGGGGAAGAGCTACACATGGCATCTCCAGCAGCAGTTTTGTTCCAAGCTCTTTCAAAAGGTTTCCTGAAACCTCCTATGGAGTGATACGAGGAGAGCAAATCTAAATCAGCCCACCAACTACAATTCTTGGGCCCTCCGGCACTTCTTGGCTGCACTCTGAGGCAGTGGTAGGGCTCTTCAAAGAGCAAGAATTTAGGCCATTCAGGACCAGCCCTACCCAACCATACTTCATTGGCCTGGTAGCAACACTTTTCACCACATTTTCAAATTTATTCCTGGGAATATATTCCACAAGCCACACCTAAAGAAGAATATGTTTTCTAAGGCAACACATGGGGAGTGAGGTTAAGCTCCCCCATCTTCAAAAGCTTTTCTCAGCCAGAACCTTCTTCCATACAGCTGAGATTTCAGCCAGCTTCACAACTCTATTCAAGGGACTGACTCCTATTAAAATGAAAACCCCAGAAGGTGCCCAGCTTCCATCAGACTATTTTATTTCACACTCCTACTGTGAGTGATCGGATCCCTTCAGAAAAGATAAGTGAGAGCAGGTTTTGCCATTTGAAGGGGGGGGGACAAGCTGCCCTGGGTACCTGAGAGGAAGAAAGAGGCGGTTTGAGGGCGTACGAGAAGACTCCAAATAGATTTCTCTATTAATAGCTGGCTATTGGGTCCCTCCCGAAAACAAGATCCACGGGAGTGCTGGAAGTCATGTGTTGCCTACAAACAAGGGACACACTCTCTGAGAGAAGCAAACCCAGGGCCCAACCTGCACGGCAGCCTTCCAATAGGCTGTCTCTCCCTTCCAAATACCCGGTACAGAGACCTCTTAAACCCATAGTGATACCCCTCTCTGCTCCTTGTGTATTTCCACATCTCTTCGATCCGATAGACAAGAAAAGCCCTGAGGGGGTCTTGGAAAGTGTAAGACATCACACAGGATACTGGCCCTGTCAGCGGGAGAGACTAGGTGGACTCCAGTAGAGGAAGAGTAACAGCTAATGTCCATAGCAGTGTAGCACCGAACTCTACTAAGCCTTCCACATACTGTACTCACTTTACCTACCCAGTACCCCTAGGAGGTAGGTACTATCTGGGATTTCATTTTCATTTTACTGTTGAGGAAACTGAGGAATAGATTCTAAGTAACTTCTTCAATGTCACACAGCCGGTATAATAGCAAGACTCGATTGCTGGCGGTCCCGCCCCTGCCTCAGCGCTAAAGCCTGTACCTCTCCATGGTGACTGGACATTTCTCTGACAACAAGACTTATTTCCCATGACTTTTTCTCCCTTTCAATTTTTTCCCCGTTGTATGAGTTTAGCTGCTGAAGACCTCATCTTCCTGGGACAAAATTTTCTCTCACTTTTCCATCTCTGGCCCATTTCGTCAATCCCTTCTAACTTGACCTTCACCCTGCTATTCCCCCCCCCCCAATCTTGAAGCCTTGTGGACCTCTCTCTCCCCTTCTTTGGAGCTGGGAACTGAGACGGAGTCTGCAGTGGCAAGAGAGCCAACCTACACGGTCAAGAGCAGGGTGTGAGTGTGCTCATGTCGCCAGCTTCTTTGGGGGCTCTCTGCTGTCCCCTACACCTCGCCTTTCACTCTTTTGTTCACATTGCTGCTCCTGGCCTGTTGGTCCTCCCACCCCATCCACTGTCCTTTCCCACCTTTTTTACTGCTGTATCTTTTTCTCAGCCTTGCTTTCCTTCTGCTACAGGTCAATCTCTGGAATATTTTTTCCCCTCAGTTCACTCGCTCTATATCTCGCTGAAGGTATATCTGTGTCTGTTTTTATTGCCCATTTTCCCCCCTCTGGCCAGCCACAAGAGGGAACAGGAGTTCACTACTCCAGGATGAAACCTGTTCTCTTTTAACATGGTTCAGAGGCCTTTGCATTTGTCTCCAGCATCAACTCTGGCCACTTGTGCTCCAACATGGCGCTGTAGCCACAAGGAACTTCATTTTTTCCCTAAAGATGCTCTGCCCTGCACAGTTGCCCTTCCTGTTGTTGGAGAGACTTTACCACCCTGAACCCAGTGCTCAGCTAACTCCCACTCCTTGTTAAGCCTCAGACACTGCTTCCTCCAGGAGGCATTCCTGGCTGAGGCGTCTGTCCTACGAGTGTTTCCACCCTGTGTTTCTACTGATAGGGCAATGGTCACATGGACTGCCTGTTTGCTTATACCCTTCTCCCTTAGATCTTTGAAGGCAGGTTGACTTCTAGACTTACTTCCTTTCCACACAGTACAGTAAAAATGGGGCTTCGGGTAGCCTTCCCTCCCGGCTACTCTCTCCCCACACCATCCTCCAAAACATTGGCTCATTTTTGCCAGATTTGGGAATTCTGCAAGCCCAAATACTATCTGCTTTTTCTACCAAGTCTCAGGAGACTTCTATCCCCTGGGGGTGTTTCTTCTGGGGCTTCTCATGTCAACCTCTATTGTTATTAATCATGGAAGAAAGTGAGGTTACGTAGAGATTTTGTGGACTCCTTCCAACAACTGTGCTGGTGGTTCCGCTCAGAGGTAGGAAACCTGGAGGAAAGCGCTCGCATGTCAGTCGCCGGACCCACTGCCCCTAACAACAGTGTGAGGTCCTCCAAGACAAGTACCACACCGCATTCTTTTCCTCCCTTGCCCAGTGCCCTAAGAAACATTTGTTGAAATGCTTTATTCCTATGTATACGTGTATGTGTGTGTATGTACATGTGTGTATATATATATATATACACTATAAGTATGTATAGGGAGTCCTTCTACATAGACAGGTTTCATTCATACACACACACACAGAGTTTAGGAGTATAGGATAGGGATGGGATATAGGTCCTAGATGACAAGACAGTACTCCCTCCAGTTTTTCTGCATGCATCTGAGAAGTTGTGTTTGGGCCAGGAGTTGGGTTCCGAGAGGACCCAATCAGTTTCAAACACCTTCAAATCTGAGCTGAGAACGTTTATATGGTCTCCTAAAGGAAAACAGCCTCCCCAGCAGCTGTTGCCAAAGAAAAAACACATCATTGCCTAGCCGAAGTGATACCCCGAGACTCCGCCTGCAGGCTCTGTTTATGAAATGAATATCTGAACATTGTCCAGTCAGTTCCCATCCTCTCATTTCTCTGCGTGCTCCCCAACCCTAGAGAGGGGATGTGAACCGTGGCAAGCTGAGGTCTCTATGGCTGGCTTCGGCGGCTGGGCGCGTTCTGCTCTGGCCTCCATCCTGGCAGAGGCAGAACCCTGCAGCTGACCCTACCTCCCCTCTCCAAGCCTTTAGTTCCAGTAGCTTTCTTGAGGAACTTAAGCCACATCTCATGAGGTAAATTCCTCAATCATCTTCCTTTATGTGATTTTTCTTAGCTATTTTAATTTACTTTGTTTTAATTTTTTTTTAAATACGGAACGCTCTGCAAACTGGCATGTCATCCGCGCACAAGGTGCACGCTCATCTTCTCGGTATGGTTCTGATTTCAGTATATGTGCTGCCCAAGTAGGCTCTTCTCTTAGCTATTTTAAACATTCACTCTCCCACATGAATTCTAGGGTCGTCACTTCCAATTTTGGAACAACAAACTAAAGGATTCCTAAGGAGGTATTTTTAAATCCCCAACCACAATTGCATTTTAAAAATCAAAGTTCTCCTTGCCTGTCGAATAGTTTTTGCTTGATATACTTCGCTGTTGTATTGCTAAGTGCATACAAATTTTTGACAATTGACTCAACCTAGCTCATAGTAATACTGCTATTTCTGCTCTCTTGTATACATATTTGCATTTGTCCGTTTATTTTCAAGGTTTTGGAAGCATCTTGTTTCAAGTATATTTCTTGTTTAACAGCATGTAACAGGCTTATTTTTTTAAACCTAATAACATAGTCTGTTTTAATAGGAAAATTCAGCCCATTAACATTGCACGATAGTTGTTATACTGTTACACTCCTTTTTATTCCTTTTATCCTACTTTATGTAGGATAATTGTAATTGTATCTCTTTTTTGCATGTTTCCTTTTTCTCTACTAGTCTTCCCTTTACCCTTGTTAATTTAGCAATTCTGTATTTTTCCATTCTGCTGTCATTATCTGCCAGTACCTGACACGCATGATCAAATGCATGTTTCTTTACTTCTGAATTAAAAAAAAAAATCTAAATATTCTTCCATTTACTCCCCTCCCCCCAATTCCACACATGTTGTCATGGAGAGATGACCACACCTAGCTACTCAGGCATCCCTGGCTGGGAGTGGGAGCCAAGCAAGCAGAGCGGGCTTGGACCTGAGAGTGGGACTCCAGGGGCCCCATCAAGTCCCTGTCTCCACAGACAGACTAGATCTGGCCGTTCCCCGTGACTGATACTGAAAAACCCCACTTTTAAAGCTGGAGGTCCCTCTTTTGGCCTTGTGGAACCAGTCATTGGCCCACTTAGAATAGGCCAGTTGGGGCTGATTTGGGAGTGAGGAGATGAAGGCTGCCTGGGGACACTGGGGAGGAGGATGAAGGAAGAGGGCAAGTATGCTGAACGAAAGTTGAGGAGATGTCACTTGACCTTGAGGCCGCTCTGCCTGGCAAGGGAATCTTCTTTCTTGGCAAGTACAGAAGTTTCCCAGCACCAAAGCCTGTGTGTGTGTGTTGGGAAGGATGAGCACTCTGGACCTAGGGATTCATTGGGAGAAGGGTAAAGGCAGGAGGAGGAAGAGCGTGGCTTGGAGTCCAGCAGAGAAAGGGGAAGATGGTGGAAAATGCAGTGGTCACGAAGGGTAGAAGCAGCGGCCCTGATACAGAGGCAGGACTTTAGGCAGGTGTCCAGGACAGATTGGGTCCGTAGCAGAGACCTTCCTGCTATGGAAGAGGTGGAGTTTTGTAGGGGAGAAGAGGACAGTAACCCAGGGTCTAGCAACTGAAGCATCTCCTCTTGGAGCATAGGAGGGACTGGGGACAGTCAGGTCAGCCTTGGGCTGGGATAGGCAGGCCCTTTTACCCTTGGCCCTCAGCTGAGCACTACACTGGGAGGTTGGGTCAGAGCCTGAGTGAGACTCTCCATGGCCCCTAGGGGAAGGTGGACACCCCCCCCCCCAGCTGTAGTCAGATTTCTCCAGAAACCCAGGGGCCCTAGATTCTGGCACACCTTAAGGGACTATAGGGGTAAGGAGGCACTCTTTCTCAGGGTCTGCAAAGGGTGCTTTCAGGAAAACATCTTAGCGCCACTATCTCATACAGAGGACACACAAAGAGATGGGGACACAGATGAGAATAAGGCACGTGCTAAAGGAGGCTTTGGGCTCCTGGGTTAGGTAATGGTGGGAAAGCAGAAAGAGGGCTACCAACTGTCATTTGCGTAGCATTGACTACTTGACAGGCACTGTGATGTATGGAAATCCTTACATGTATTGTTATCAGTCCTTTAGAGATGAAAAATCAGAGACTCTCTGTGTTTAGTTTGCCCAAGTTTACATACCTAGCAAGTGGGCAAGCTTAGATGAAAACCCGTCCTGTCTGATTTCAAAACTTAAAAACCTCTTAGACTCTCCCAAATTATTCTGAATACTTTGGTAGCCTTAATCTGGAATCTGGCCTTACACTTACCAATGAATGGGGAAGCAGCCCAAAGATTGAACAAATAAAATATGGCGATAGGACAATATGTTCACAGTTCACTTCTATACTTGTTTTTCTTGCACACACATGCAAGAGTGCAAGGTGGGTTGGCTAGTTGCTCCTGTGGGAAGGTACAATGAATCATTCAGGTTCCTCTGCCCTCAAACCATGGTCAGAATACCTACTAATCTTTGGCACAGCAGCTTCCTGCACCCTGCCCTAAGTTAAGCTGCCCGTGCCTCTTCTTTCTCTTAGAACCATACTGTCGGAAAAGCCTGGGAATATTAGGGGAGGTTCCCCCAAACAATAGACAGCTCCTTCCTTGATCAGATTGTCAGAGGGGTTGGTCTGTTCTTCCTGGTTCCCAGTTTCTTCATGTCTCTGATCCTTCTTAAATTGAAAGTCTCTTTTAAAATGTATGTGGACCGTAGAAAATCCAGTTAATAAAAAGGACAACAGAAAACGTTCATCTCATCACTTGCAAATAACCACTGGCCTCATTTTGACATCTGTCTCCCTCAACCCCAGCAAAAATAGGCATAAGAAACAAAGCTTAATTGTTTGGGGAGCAGGGATCGTTATAAAATTATTAGTTTTTGGAAGAAATTTGTGTCTGCTATTTAAACCACTGACGTGTTCAACGGACTCAACTATCCTAACTTTGTTATTATAATTTAAATGCTCATCAATGAGTAAATGCTCAAGTAATGTTTTAAAAAATGTTACGTATGAAACATGAGTTTTGTTGTTTTTTTTTTGAAACACAGGAGTTTAATAAATCAACCACAAAAGATTATAAGTGGTGAATGTTGCTATGTCTGAGCAGAAGCCCTCTGGACCTTAAGGAAGAGCAAAGTAAAGGATATGTAAAGGTAAGTGATGGAGACCTGGAGAGGGTGATAAAAGGACGGCATAGAAAGTACCAGTAAGACCGAGAGGAACCAGAAACATGGGAGAACAGATGCCTCCAATGCTTCAGGACACGGTAGGGAAGGTGGCAGGATGGCCTCTATATCCTCAGGGGAGGCGAAGGGGGTGGCAGGGTAGGAGGGCGTTTGAACCGACTGGAGACGGAAAGGGAGCGATCACTCCATTCCCAGGCAGGAACGAGAGGCACGAAATGGGTGTCTGCCCCGCCCTCATGATCCAGAAAGGTCTGAGCGTCCAACCAATTCAGAGGAAGGCAAGGGGCCTGGAAGGGCCAGCGAGGGAGGAGAGGGCTGGAGCAGTGGGCCTCCTTGGATCCAGCGTGGAGCTAACCTCCCGACATCCACTGGGCGTACGTGGGCCCGGCCTGTGTGGCCGTGCGAGCTGATGGGGACCAAGGTGCCCGGGCTACCACCAGTGAGCTTCCACCCGACACGCCTAACGTTTGCCGCAGAGGACGCGGCAGGGAGGTGGGCTTGGTGCGCAGAACGCCTGACGCACCAACGCACCAACGCACCAACGCACGCGGGGCCGAGCTGCCAAGGGGCGTGGCCGGGCTGCCAAGGGGCGTGGCCGGGCTGCCAAGGGGGCGTGGCCGCTCACAACCAGCCCTGCCATTGGCCGGGCCCCTGCCGGGAAGCCCCTGAAACCCCGTCATCACCGGCTGGTCCCTGCTCAGTCACCCGGGAGACGCAGGCACCCAAGGCCACGCCCCCCAGCTGCAGTTGGAAAGCGTTGGGCACACCCCCCTCGGCTTTGGCCGTTGGGCTTGCCGCCCACGGGCGTTATCGCTCCTGTAGGTGGGCGGGGAGGTTCAGCGGGGTTGCACACCCCCAAACCTGAACTGCTGCCGAGGCTTTGAACTGTAGCAGAGCCATATATTCTTGTGGTGACAGTGGCCTTAGGAAAAAAATTTCTGTCTCTGGACGACTAGGTCAGAGCTGCCCAAGCCTTCTTTAATAATGCAGCTGACCTACATAGCGGCCTTCAGAGGGATGGCGGGGAAATTTCAAACCCTGTCGTGGGAAGGGGTTATAGAGTGGGTATTAAATTGGGTGAAATTTGTAGTTACACCCATAAATACTGAGTTGGAGATGCCAGCTGGGCAGATAACTTCTCTTTAGCTCAGGCTGAGGATTTGTAAGAGGGGAACACACATGGTGCCTGTTCTTTTGATTTCTGTGAGACCCTAGTCATCGTTTTAGTAAAGCCTGCAACTAATTCACCGGCTCAGCCTGTGGACCCAGCTCACGGATTCCTGTCACCCCCAGACAAGCATGGGTTACTACCATCCAGGACATACCTATTTTCCTTGTGTTCCTTTCTTTTCCCCCATCAAAACCCTCTCATTCAACTCTTTGATAAAACCGTGTATCCCCACCTGCTCGACTTCTTACTGGATACGGAGAAAATTCCCAAAATTACTTTTAAATTATTTTGACGTCATTAGAGAAGTCACTTAACAAGTGTGCTGTTAGGTTCAAGGGATTAAACAAAAGATTATTGCCCTGCGTTCCCTCCCTAGTGCAGACATTCTGGCTCACAAGGTTAAGTTGGGTGTATGAGCTGCACATGGCTCCAAAGTTTGTTAATGAGGCAAACCTTTGTGGTGGTCCTAAGTTGGAACCCTGAAATGATAATAGGCTGAATCTGGATGTGGGCTCACCAGAGTTGCTGGGTATTGTGGGATTGGGTGGGTGTTTTTCCTGAAGTCAGAATCTCGGGAATGAAATAGATACCAACTGGGGTGGTAAGAAACGCTGCTTTTATGGTTTTGTGGTGGGGGGAACTCTTAAACCCTATTTTAAAATAGGTTAAGCCTGTTTACATCCATGGTAGTAATTAGAGAAGACTTACCACAGTTGCTGGGGGCCCAGAGGAAGAGGGTGGGACATCGCTGGATAGTCACTCCTGACCTAAAGGACACAAGTGGAATTAAGAAGAAAATTACTTCTTCCTTTCTCCTGAATTAGCATCCTGTCTCTGTAAGGGGCCTGGAAAATAGAAACAATATTGCAGAAATAACAAGCAGTCCAAATTTAAAGGGCCGTTAAGAATTTGGGATCCAATCCTGAGGCTGAATACCCCTCAGTATTCAAGGGCTGGCAGTGGTGTCAGAGTAGCAGGACTCTTTGGTGGAGAATGATACAGATCTTCATTGTTAGGCGGGTAGTCACTGTAAACGGCATCTCCATGGTCTGCTTAGATGCTCTTTCTAATAGGAAACATACTAGATGTATAATGTCAGTTATACATCCGTGTTCTAAAATGGAAAACTGTTTTTTGGTGATTTGCTTCTTTCATCTCTTAACTCTCCCCTCCATGTTTGCATCACCAAAGTGCCTAAAATTAGGACAAGCTGCTTTTACCAACTGAAAACCTCCCCTCTGTGCTGCTAACCTAGGTGGTAAAGAGTGCCGGATTCTGATGGGAACCTGGAGTTGAATTCCTGAGTGTCTTAAGTTTTGTCCCTTCCTTCAATTGTGAGATTATTTGGTGGAGCCAAAACCCTCTGAAACCCAAATTAGAGCTGGCAAGAGAGAGCTTGCAGAGGTATTGGCCCTGTGGGAGACTGGATTGCGATCAGAAAATGGGGCAGGGACTTGAACTGGCAGTGTTGTGGAGCAAAGACTCTTGCCTAGTCTCTGGGTGCTGGTTGGGGCTTTTGCTATCTCTCTGAAAAGAGGACCTAAAGCTGCCTCTTTGGAGCAGAGTGCTGAAAGATAAAAGGCCAGTTGTTCCCATGTTGGGTGAGGGTACACACACTTGAAAGTGTTGGTTCCTAGGTTGATGGTAACTGGAAGAGCTTTTGGGGGTGACTTTGAAGAAGGTAAAGACTAGGTTAGAAATCATAGGAATAGAAATTGCTTGTCCTTTGAGATAAGGCAAGAGGGAAAGGGAATTAATTACTTCTATTTACTGGATCTGTGGACCTAGCCTTTGTGTGTAGTCAGATGATAACTCTTCTTCTTAGCTTTCACTTGGGCAGAAACTGTATGAAAGATAAGTTAACATTGAGGAAAGGGCAAAAGCTTTGAAGAAGGAGAAGGCAATGGCAGAAACTTATAAGGAAACCAGAGACAAAACCGGAATGACTAAATCTCCTTCCCTCTCTGTGTATTCCTTCTTTCTTCCCTCTCTTCCTTCCTACAAACATTTGAGTGTCTACTACATGCCAATTTCTAGCTAGGTACTGAGGATAAAACATGAACAAGACTCATTCCCTGCTCCAGAAGAGTTCATATGTAGGGGGGAGCTAATGTCATGGCTGATTGTAGGGCATGGGGGTGAGAAATGGGTTTCCAAGGACTGCTTTTTCTGTGTGTCGGTAAGGAGGGGGCTAAGAAAATAGAGAGACTCTTCTTGGGGCACCTGGGTGGCTCAGTCATTAAGCGTCTGCCTTCAGCTCAGGGCGTGATCCCAGAGTCCTGGGATCGAGCCCCACATCAGGCTCCTCTGCTGGGAGCCTGCTTCTTCCTCTCCCACTCCCCCTGCTTGTGTTCCCTCTCTCGCTGGCTGTCTCTCTCTCTGTGTCAGATAAATAAATAAAATCTTAAAAAAAAAAAAGAAAATAGAAACTCTCAGAATGGGTTTGTTAACTGCCACAGAGCTGAGGGTGGAGGACCAGCTGGCACATGTAGGCTGAGGATTCATACCATCCTTGTGGCTTCTCTTTGGGTGGTGGTACAGGTGACGGGTCTAAAGCAAATCAGGGCTCAGATACTTCCGGTGTCCCCCGTGACACTCTTAGGTACAGTGGCAGGGGTAATGTTATCACCTTTCCTCTCCCTGAAGTACCTTTGTGTTGCCGTGGGTAGTGTAGCTGGAACTCATCATGAGGTCATCATGTTATGTGCAAAAGGGAGAAAAAGGAAGTTGTGAGAGATTTGGAAAATACAAATCAAAGAAGAAAGAAGAAACATCCTTATCCCCAAATAACAACAACAGCAGCAAAACTGAAGAAAAACATTTTGGTATGCAGTTTATGGGTCCCTGAAGTCCAGGAAGCTCAAGGACCAGAGAACAAATATTCTCTTACCAGAGAATATTCTACTAGCACTTAAGGGTTGGTTAAGGGTCTCTGCTGAGGCTTGGGGAACAAAAAGCTCCTAGGTTTTCATCTCTTGATGAGAGAACTTTTGTGCAGGTATTTAAAAACTTCTTATAGGTGCAGGGTACAGAGATTTCCCAGAATAGAGGCTTCTGAGGGAGTCACGTTTGTTATGAATCTAGGTTTGATTTGTAAAGCAGGCATTAAAGAGTAGCTGTAAGTTTCCAGAGTTTGGGGGTAAACAGACTGGTAGGTCCTGCCTGGACCTGGGAGACCTTTCCTACATGGTTTATTTTGAAAGTATATGCTGCTGCTGAAGCTAATTGGAGGAAGGACCTAAGGTTGCCTGGCCACAGCCCAAAAGAACCTGGAATTAAGGCACTGGCTGGATAGCTCTCCTAACCCATAGACACAAGGCCAGGTGAAGGACATTGACTCTCATTACTGTCATTTTGCCAAACGTTTTGAAGAGTGTTTGCTGTACCGAGGTCTTGTAATGGCAGTCAGGGCTTTAAGTTGGATAGATATCCTTACTAAACAACAGCACCATATTTTTTTCATTTGTTATGAGCCATTGGATGCTTTCACAAATTTGCCACAGTCCTTGAACAGCATTTAATTTCCACTGATGTAGCTTGGCTCTACAGCCTCAGCAACAAGAGCATGAAGTCAACAGCTTCCCCATCATTGCTTCTTTGAGCAGATGGCCAAGGAAGGAGTTCAGCGTCATCAAGAATATGGCCAGACACTTTGTGGAGTTTCTGAAATCCCTGGCTTATGGATTGATTAGGGGTTCTCACTCTGCTCTCCCCTAGAGGAGGTGTTTCTCTGTGGCCATTTAGCAGATTTCACAGCATCTTAATCTTTTATCAAATTTGGAAGTTTGTTTTCTGGCTCTCATATTTCCCTTTTGGTGTGTGTACTGCCTTTTCTCAGATGATGTTGGTTCTTCTCCCAACTGACTTTCAGCTGTTCTTTGGGAAAAGGCCAGACAATTTACAACTGCAGTGAAAAAACAAAACAGAGCAAACCCCAAAAAACCTGTATGTCTTACCACTTCTGGCATCTGGTTTTGTTTTGCTTCGCTTTGCTTTGTTTTCCTGTAATTGGTGGTCAGTTTCTGTACCCAAAGTCCTGCAATTCTAATGACCTATTTTCTGGTATCCTTGCCTGGGAATAATCCATGATAGGCTCCAATCTCTAGTCTCTCACGGTCCCCTCACACTTGTTTAATTTTTAGAAGAGCTACTTGTTGAAAGGGCATGTCATTGCGTTTCCCCTGGGTAGCTAGCAAAGATCTCAGTTTCAAAACTGAAAATATTAGATGTGAAGATGTTTTGAACAAGGAACAAGAATCCTGTGTTCTAGTCCTGGCACTGCCATTACTATCCATGTGAACTCTGGCGAGTCTCCAGATTTTTTGGGTTGTGGTTTCCTCATGGATAAAATTGGGATATTAATACCTACCTCACAGGGTTGTTGTGAGGATTAAATGTGCTCTGTAATCTATTGTACTATATAAGTATTCGTGAATTTTTGTTATGATTTAAGAGCCATTTAAAAGTATTCTTCGGCCGCATATCAGACATGCTAACATTTGTACTGTCTGATCAAGGGTTTTCTTGGTCATGTGTTGCATATTTAAATTGCTGGAGCAAAATTTTATGTTTTTACATAAATATTTTTGTGTGGAGAGGGTCCATACCTCTCACTGTGTTTCTAAAGGCGGGGGGGATCTATTATCCTAAAAAGGTAAAATCCAGTGCTTTAGATTGAAAAGTGGGATTTAGTAATGGAAATATATTGCTTCCAAAAGGTCCCTCTTAACATGTCTGCAGTAGTAGTTGCCATGTGTTTTCGATAGTGAAATTCTTAATGTGGCCTAATGACTGGCTGTACAGAACATTTGAAATTGGGACAGAAGATTCTTGGCCATTTGGTCATGGTAGCCATTAGGTTATCCAACTGCCTAGGGTGTGAAGGTGGAGGTAAAACACATTCTTAGCTATGTGGCCCTAAGAAAATCACCTTCCCTCATGGAGTCTGTTACCTCATTTGTAAAGTGAAGGATTTGACCTTGAAGATTTCCAAAGTTCCTAGTTTGAATTCTCTAGGGAAGTGAGATCAAAGCTGGACTTGGACGAAGCCCTGTTGTGGCAGAAATGAACCAGGTTTTGTGTAAGAGGAGAAAGAGGGAGTGTCAGGGAGAGGAGGAGGAGCAGAGCATCCAGGAAACCCCATTCTTGTTAAACATGGGAAACAAGAGCCTGCTGAAATGAAGAGCCAAGGTCATCAGGGCAGAAAGAGAGCTGGTGGGATACTCCCGAAGATCCAGGACTCTGATGGACCAGAGACTCAACCTCCAATTTTCACCCTGGGTTGACTTGCCAGAACAAAACTGTCCCTCAGTGAGCAAACAACCGGTGTTCTCTGCACTCACAGAACTTGCAGTTCTCAGGGGCAAATGCCTGGAGTCTTCCCTCTTCCCACATCAGGTGGTCTGACTACTTCAGGAGATTGCTGCTCTACAAATGCCTCAAGGCACAAGTAAGTCACACAGAGGGAGAGGCTGTTTGAAGGATTAACAGAACCACTATTTGTACTGAAAGGGGTATTGAAATACCCACCCCCATAAGAGGAATTTATTTAAGGGAAAGATCCTTATTTTTCTAAACCACCCTGATATATTATTATTAACTGAAGCCCACAGTTTCTTTTAGGTTCACTGTGTGTGTGTTAAAAATTGGGTTGAGGCTATTTTGGTGTCCAGCGGCTGGCTCATCATATGCTGGGTGTATATTTAACTGCCAAAGAAACTATCAGACTGCTCTCCAAAGTGGTGGTACCATTTTACATTCCCACTACCGGTGTATGAGCGTTCTATCCTCGTCAACACTTGACATAGTCTTTTAAATTGTATCCATTGTAATAGGTTTAGAGATACCTCATTGTGCTTTAAATTTGCAATTCCCTGAGATTAGTGGCGTTGAGCATCTTTTCTTGTGCTTATTACCATTCATATATTTTCTTCGATGAAGTATCTGTACAGGTCTGTTTTCCTGCTCTCCATCTTTTATTATTGAGTATTAAGAGGTTTTGTATTTTGGATAAGCCTTTTATTAGATACATCATATGCAGGTATGCTCTCCAGGTAAGACACTTGTCTTTTCATTTAACAGTGTCTTTTTAAAGAGCAGGAATGTATAATTTTGATAAAGTACATTTTATCGGTTTGTTCTTTTATGGATTGTGTTTTGGTGTCATGTCTAAAACAATTGTTATCTAACTCTGGGTCACAAAGTTTTCTTCTGTTTTCATCTAGAAGTTATATACAGGCCTATGATCCATTTTGAGGTAGTGTTTGTACATGCACAAAAATTTGTATATGGTACTTCAAAGTACTGCGCAAAGTTTCTACTTTGCATGTGATATCCAGCTGTTGCAACACCATTTATTGAGAAGACTATTGTTTCTACCCTGCTTTGCAACTTTGTCAAAGATCATTTTTCCGTATATGCGTGGTCCTATTTCTAGACTTTCTATTGTCTTTCACTGATTGTTGATTTTTGTCAATACCACACTGCTTTGATTACTGTAGCTTTATAATAAGTCTTGAAATCACATAGTATTTATTTGTTTCCTGACTTCTTTTTTGAAGTTGTTTTAGCTATTCTCGGTCCTTTGCATTTCCACGTGAATTTTAGAATAAACTTGTCAATTTTAGAATAAACTTGTCAAAAAAGTTTGCTGGGATATTTATTAGGATTATGTTGAATCTATACCTCAATTTTAGGAGAATTGCCATTTTAATACTGAGTCTTCTGAATTATAAAATATGGAGTAGCTCTCTAGTTTGTTAGATTTTCTTTAATTTCTTTCAGCAACATTTCATAGTTTCAGTTACAGGTTTTACACATCTTTTGTCAGATTTATCCTAAGTTCATATTTTTAATGCTGATATAAATAGTATTCTTTAAAATTTCCATTTCCGATTGTTTGTTGCTGATATTTACAAACACAATTATGTTTTGTATATTGATCTTGTATCTTGCAAATTTGCTAAACTCACTGGGTTTTTTTGGAGATTGCATCTGATTTTCTGTATAGGCAAGCTTGTCATCTGTGAATAGACAGTTTCATTCCCTTTCCAATATGGATGCTTTTTCTTTTTCCTGCCTTATTGGACTGTTTAGAACCTCCAATGCAGTACTGTATAGAAGTGGTGAGAGGGAACATGTTTTTCTTCTTTTTGAACTTAGGAGGAATGCATTCAGTCTTTAATAATTAAATATGGGGTGATGTATAGGTTGTTTAGATGTCTTTTTATCAGATTAAGGAAGTTCTCTTAACTAGTTTGCTGGAAGTTTTCAATCAGGAATAGATTTTGTCGAATGTCAAATGCCTTTTCTGCACCCTCTGAGATGATTATGTGTTGTTGTGGTTGTTTTAAAAAAAACAACTAGCTCTGTGGACTAGGAAAAATGGGAATGGAGGGTTACATTTTTTAGAATAATATTCTGACCTTGTGATTCTTTAGAATAGGGGTCAGCAAACTTTTTCTGTAGTAAATATTTCGGTTAATCTTTTAAGCTTTATAGGCCAAAGTGCCTGCCATTACTCTTCATTTTTGTTGTTTCAAAAACATTTCTTTAAAAAATAAACTATTCTTAGCCTACGTTTAAAATTTTTGGTCTGGCCATCTGAGCTAAAAAATGATTTTTTTACATCATTACAGAGTTGGCTGCATAGTTTGCAAAAAGAAGCAGCAGCAGCAGCGACAAAAACACATGTAGTCAGCATAGTCCCAAACACCTACGATTGGCTCTTTTCCAAAAACACTTTGCCAATTCCCTATTCTAGAATATTGTCATAAAATACTTCGAAGGGAAGATTACATTTTCACATACTGTATATGGCTCAGATCAAATTAAGCCATGGGTAGCAGCTTCTCTCCATCAGCACTACTGGTCCCTAAACTGGGAATTTTTAAATAAGAGTGTGATTATTAAAATGCGTCATATGATGAAGCAACTGAAGATGTCAATCTGGAAATTAATTGATGGCAACTATGTTTGATTTCTCAGAATTTGGAAGACTTGGCTCCCTGGTTTAGAAGCAACACTGACTGAGACATGATTCTTTGGAAACAGACAAGGTATGGTCTTGATTGTCTGGGTGTTGAGTACCCCCTGTAAGTGCATTTAACTGACACTAATAGAGCAATAATTCTGCTCCAGGCATTGTTCTAAGGGTTTTATCCTCTGGGCTTCTCTCCTTGTCTAATGATACCAATAATTCCTTGCTCACAGCAGGTTGCTGGAAGGATTACATGTGGTTTAGTAACTTATCTAAGACACTCCTACAGTGGTGGGCTCTTAACTCTCTACCGTGCTGTTCTCTAGTCCACGGACTTGTCCGTTCTCAGCCTCCTCTCTACCATCTGGTCTTCTTCCTCAGGTCTTCTTGTTGCCATAAAGACTGATGTTAAGTGAGATAAAGTTGAAAAGTCCCATTTGACACCCTTTTGAGTGAACTAGAAGATTTATAGCACTTTTTAAGAAGTAAAGGGGTCCAGAATGTTTTAGAGAGGGAGAGAGAGACGAGAAGTAATAAAACTAAAGAGACTAAGAACTAGGAAAGCTTCCATCCTTTTCTTTCCCTCTGACATGAAAACAGATGTGAAATTTGGAGGTAGTCATAGAGCTTCCCCTGGTTTTACTTCGTTTGGATCAATTTAACCAGTTTGTGGTTGCTTCCAATGAACCCCTCTGGGGTAAACATTGACTGCATGTTAATAACGACACATACTACTTTTATTTTTTTTTTTTAAGATTTTATTTATTTGAGAGAGAGAGAGAGAAGGAGCATGGAGGGTGGGGTAGGGGGCAGGGGGGGAGGGAGAAGCAGGCTCCCCGCTGAGTGGGGAGCCCAATGTGGGACTCGATTCCAGGACCCTGGGATCAGTCATGACCTGAGCCGAAGATCAACGCTTAACTGACTTGGCCGCTCAGACGCCCCAACACTGACTACTCTGAAAGGTCAAGAAGTGAAATAACCAAAATGAAAGCATGTCATTCATTGTAGACTAGCTCTCAAGTTCATTCCTGGTAGCGTGCACATCCCCAGGGACACTGCTTTTCTTCCTTGGGAGTGGGCAGCAGTGCCTCTGTCCAATGCTCAGTCCCGCAATTCATGCAGCTGAGCTCCTCCTCCAGCTACTTCCCATTTGCTGCCCTGGGTTGGGCCTGATGTAGTCCGCCCGCCGGCTCATGGTTCTTGGTTTCCCCCTTTCTACATAAATACATTACTTTCTTATATATATTATACCAGTTAAGTAGTGTGGGTCTCTTTCTGCCTGGCAAGGGGCCCAGTATTTGACATGTAAGGGAGCCAGGGAGAGCCTTCTACAGACTTCTCATTTATTCTTGAGGTTTTGGGGAACTCCTACCCTCCTGGGTGTCGAAAGCCTTGTTCTTTTACCCTGATTTGCCTTTCCCAAGTACCAAGGCTCTGAAGTGGCAACTTTAAACATACTAACTCCATTTAAAAGTGTCATCTGATGTCTTCATCTATTGATTACTCAAGTTTGTTGTCTACTTAACGTTGCTTTAGTTCTGTCTCCCCACAGAATTATCAATTTCTTGAGGGGGGAGGGGTTCTACTGTAGAAGTAATACGTCTTCATTTTGGAAAATCCAGAAAATACAGATAAGCAAACAGAGAAAGATCAGAATCATCTGTAATCCAACCATCCAGAGTCAACTTGCTGGGTTGATTTTAGTGGATTTTCTCACAGTGTTTGCCCATGTGCACACTTTTTTCCCCCTAGAAATAGGATTACTTATGACGATTTTGTGTTAGACTTCTTTAATTTTTCTGAGCTCACACTCTTCCACAACATTGATTTTAAGGATCTATCCCATAAGTGTGCTTTAATTCATTAACAAGTCTGCTCTTACCCACAGGTCCCATTCTAGGAGGATTTTATGTAAAAAATGAATGGACACAACCTAAAGACAGTGCAAACAAGGGCCTCATGATATAGCATTTGGCTGTCTCTTAATGGGGAGGACAAGATTGTTTTTGTGGCCAAATATGGTATAGATGGTTCGATCATGTGGAGGTTTCTTTGAAATTGCGCACTTCCACTCATGGAAGAAATGGTGTCGCTATATGCCTAGCACCAAACATAAATGCACAAAAACCTTCTTGAGGCATCTGCTGTATCACAATGTATATGCTTTAAAGTGATTCTAGGGCTTTATAATAAAGTGTACTTTTGATGACGTATGATCTGACAAAGCATTTTTTGTATGAAACAAAAACAACAAAAATGGAGTGATATTTAGTTCTATATGTAATAGACAAGGATTTATTCATACTAGTTGGGGTGTGAAAGTATCATTTGGAGCCCTCACTTGTAAAAGGCAGCAAGAAATATTGTTAATGGAATTACTAGAGCTTCCTTCACTGTTTAGACTGTACCAGGACCCCAAGTCTTAATTCTGAGTAAAGGGTCAAGGGAATGTGGGTAGTTTTGTTCTTTAGCCCATTGGTTTGCTCTAAAGGTGCCTCTGTTTAGGCCCAACAATTTCAAGTTCAGGCAACTGTCCCAGTGGCTTCACTCGGCCTGGGCTGGCCTGGCTATATACAGTGAACTTACTTCACTGCTGCTCTCAGTAATTATGTGCTTGGTACATAGCCTCCCCATGGAGCCATGATGCTTTCTCCATTCCAAGATGCTTCTACCTCAGGGATGCCAAATATGAGTAGAAATGGAAATCCCAGCTATCCCAAAGATCCAGAATCCATCTTTTCTTCAACTTGGACAGTTTCTCCTTAGAGCCTTGTTATCTCTCTGTCATCTAATGAAACATAGTGGAAAAGGGGATTCTTCAAGCTGGCTCATCTTCACCTGGTTTGAAAGATACAAATGGTGTCAACTTCTAACTGTGAGCAGGAAAAATATGACTTCAGACAAATGTCTGATTGTACTTCTATAAAGAAAGGAGAGGCTTTCCGCTTTTGCTAAAGCACCCGAGTTATCAGTGAAAAGAAACAATTTACCCCATCACATACATTACACGTCAGTGTTTGTCCTCCACCTAACCCTAGTGCCCACGTACTTAGCTCTTTCCATGTCTCAGGCAATAGTATTCTAAATAATTTACATGCCTTTATGCATTTAGCCCTCAAACAATCCTGGTACTAGGTATTCTTACCCCAGTTATTACAAATGTTAAAAGTGAGGTACTGTGGTTATATTATTTGCTCAAGAACACGGGGTTATTAAATTTCTGTTTTGTGTAACGAAAGGAATATAATTATAAAATTTGCAATGTTTGGGAAAGAGTGTAAAATATAGTACTTCTATTATAATCTTCCTGAATTTAAGTTTTGCTGTTTATCTGTTATCTGTTTGAGGGTGGGGTAGGCCAGAAAATTCAAGTTCAGGGTAATTTCAAAATGTCAGCTCTAGAACTTACAAGTGACATGGAAGTTTTGCAAAACATGGGGAAGATAGCTTCCCTCCTCCTCCTGCAAAGGACAAATTTTATAATCTTGGTTTTCCCTTCTTGGTGGACTAACTTTGGCCACTGCCTTCTAGGAAGCCTATCCCCTTGTCCATTGCTCACTCAAAGAGCCCCTTTATAGCACATGGAACTTTTAATTAAGAATACCAAGGCATATTTGGCTCAGGGCGTGATCCCGGTGTTATGGGATCGAGCCCCACATCAGGCTCCTCCGCTGGGAGCCTGCTTCTTCCTCTCCCACTCCCCCTGCTTGTGTTCCCTCTCTCATGGGCTGTCTCTATCTCTGTCAAATAAATAAATAAAATCTTTAAAAAAAAAAACAAACAAACAAAAAAAACAAACAAAAAAACAAACAAACAAAAAAAAAGAATACCAAGGCATAGAGACATGGCCAAGTGTGCTTGCTAACAGTCTTTGAAGAAATTGTATTTAAGGGAAACGCTAATTGCAGAGACCATCTAGCACTTTAAGAAAAAAATTTCTCTAAGCTGAACCAATTTTTGTCATTCATAATGTTTGTAGGGAGAAGAAAAATTTTTTTCACAGCCTTTATAATTTCCTTAAGCAGCAACTGTTTTTCTTAGCAAATCAGGAGGAAGCAGGCCTTGGCCATATTGGTGAGCTTTCATATTTCCCCAGGGAAAGAAATGGATTTGAAGAATCCTCTAGTCCAGACGCAGAGGTGGAAAGGCGACCCCTTGCTGCGATGGTGTGGACAGCTGATTTCGTTTCCCTGAGGACTCCTGTCTGTGGCCCAGCACCGAAGCTGTCCCAGCTCCGTGAGTGCACACTGCTGACAGTAGTAAGAGCCGTGAGAATCCCTTTCCATCTCTGCCTGCCACACAGTTGAACCTGGCTAATTCTTTGATCGCTAAAATCCCAGGTCAAATACCACTATGTCCTGTAGTGTTACTTGTTTCCCAAGAAAAAAATGGACCCTTTTGGACTTCCCAAAAACACTTGTTACATGCCTTCGTGCCTGGATTTATTAGCTCCTAAACTGAGCTCTTTGAGAGCAGAAACTAAGACTCCTCTCTGGCATTACAGGACCTAGTGACAGGTTATGAACGAAATTGTTGAAATCCGTCTAATACCAAGGAAGATAACATAAATAACATCTCTCTGCTGGAGGTTTTCATCCCAGTTCCCCCAGGACTACCGTTTACCTTGTGCTCTGTTCCCCCAAATGCCGGTGACCATATCTGCTCCTAGATTCTTTTCCCTTGGTCAAGACTTCTTGGACTTCTTGTAGAGACATAAGAAATACCAAAAGTTTGCTAGCTTGTAGCCCTCAAGATCTGGAGATTTGGTGGGAGTTGAAATTTCTTGGAGTTTCATACTTCCTCTCAAAAATCCATCTACATTTTATGGTTTGTATGTCCTACTACATGTGACAAGTTTTCTCCTAAAACTTCTGGAAAATGTACATAACTTCGCAGTTCCAGAGAGGTTAGTGCGAGAAGCATGGTGCTAATTACAACTCATTGTGAGCATGGCAGATGGCGCTCCATGAGGAGGAATTGCTGAAGCCTGGAAATGAGGGGATTGGGGGAGCAGTGTCCAGGCAGCAATCTGCCTGATGAAAAGTTGTTACCGACAGGGACTTTAGACATAAATTTAAACCCAAGTTTCACTCTGCTAATTGTTAATAGAAAACTACCTCAAAATAGCTTGCTGAGAAGACAAAATGGTAACTGAGATGTATTTAGTGTTCTCTGAAGTTCTGTATATGTCACTATATATATATATATATATATATATATATATATATATATGCCTATGCAGATTTAGATTGAGCTGCATGAACTGTAAGCCAGTTTGTGCTTTTCCATACAAATATCTTAGGTTGGAGCAACCACTGACTGCATCTTAATTTTGGACACTGACCAGCATTAAAAATTAAGAAACAGACTAACGAAAGACAAAACTATGTATGTCATTAAGAGGAAACCATTCCACCGTATAGGTGTTTTCCCAAGTCACTGATTTTTTCCCTTGGGAAGGGGTCGGAATCCTGACAAATCCTCAGTTGGGCTGAAGTCACCAGCTGGCTGTAGGTGCAGTGGGGCAGCTCCTGCGCAGCCCTGTGACAGGCCTTAGGGCTTTTCCCAGAGGAAGATGTGAATGGCTTTCTGCAACAATGCAGTGTTCTGTAACTTCCCCTGAGCTGATAGATTTCAGTGATACAGACTGACACTACGTGAGCAGTGCGGGCGCATCTTGCCTTGCAGCGTGCAGAGCTCACCTGGCGTGCTCATTTCTCAACTGGCTGTACTTTTCAGTGGTTGTCCTATGAAAGCACCAAGCAAAACTGTAAGCTTAGCAGGTATCCTGCATGGCAATGACTTTGTGACATTGCTTTTACTTTGGGGGGAGGTTTTCAAACCTCATCATATCCAGTCTCGTTCTTTCTCAAGTCTCCCAGGCTCTGAAGTGGCCATTGTTAGTATACAAATTCCACTTAAAGTCCCTTTTCTGATTTCTGTCACTGGTGGTTAAGCAACTCACTGTTTGATTAATGTAGTTGCAGGCCTACTTCTTACAAGGTGTATCTTATGAAAAAAAATAATTTCCTCTATAATCTTTAGAGAAAAACTAATTTTTTCCCCATTACAAAAGTAACATATTGGGTTGATCCAGAAAATATATTTAAGTAAAAGGGGAAAGATTAGAATAATCTATAATCCCACTACTCAATTTTCATGGCCATTTTTCTAGAGTCTTCCGTATGTCTATCTTTTCCCGGAAATGGGATCATACAGTCCACGCTGTTTTATTCTCTTACAGTCTTCTACAACTTCCATTTTAATGATCTACCCTGCAGACAGGCCTCAGTTTATTTAACCAGTGTGCTATTGCCCATAGGTTACCCAAGAACCTGCCCCTAGAAGGGTACTGGCTGTCACCTGGATGCCCCCTATCAGCCCCCACAGTGTGATATTCACTTGTCTCCTGTTGGGTGGGACATGAGTGCCTTTGTGATTAAGTGAGCGATTGGTCAAACAGGGCAATCTTTGGGATTAGATGTTTCTGCTAATGGAGCAGAGGATGCCAGCTGGTGCTGAGTGGCCAGACCCTGCTTGGAGCATCATCCCATGTCACTCTGGAGTGAGAGCACTGTCACGCTGTGGAGTGCTGTCCTGACCACCACCACCCCCTTCAGTTCCTAGGCACTCATTCCCCTTGCTGCCTACAAGTTCCAGGTAAATTCCTCTCCAGAAACCGCCTTAGCTAAAGGAACCCACCATGATCAAGGTCATGGCCCTTTTCCTGGGGGAGTTTTCATCCAATGATTGGTTGATGGGGGGCTAAAATTGCCTGCCCCTTTACCCCCACTTTGGGACAACTCTTCAGGGCTCTTCTGGTTCTAGAGCTCTGCATGGCCCATGCTGAGGCTTGTGTTGGGACTGCACAGCAGCTCTGCTCCCCCTACCCAACTCTGCTTTCCTCTCTTCACCCCCACAGGTGTATCTCCCACGAGGACCTTACAATAATAACCTTCCTCCACGCACATCACTAGCTCAGTGTCTGCCTCCCTGGGAACCCAATCTTGGCAGGCACTAAAAGTGTACAAATTTAGCCTGACAGAGTTTATGTGCATAGTATGTCTTACAGAGACAATACAAGTTAAATAATATGAGTTTTAATTGTAACAGTTGCAGGTTTCTCCACAATACTTATGTTGCTAGATAGCTAACGTTTCCTTTCCAAGCTGAATCAAATCTGTCTTGGAGCTCTCACTTGAGGAAGTCAACAAGAAGTGTTCTGTGTTTGTCATTTCCTATGACTCTTACCCCACAATACGGGCGTCCCAGGTCTGAGACACAGTTGATGGGGAGGTGGGTGGGTTCCTGCCCAGGCCTCAGCAGGCGTCTCCCAGGCAGTGCCCCTCACTGTGTGCTGGCCGTGGACCCTTAGGGCTCCTCTCGGTACTGATATGGGTTCACAGCCCCCTGCATGGCCACACATGCCCTTCTCATTATGGAGGAGGAAAACACTTTTGCAACCTATTTCTATTTCCTCTCTTGAAATTCAAGGCTTTATTCAGCAGTTTCCTTATTCATGATGAGGGGATTTTATCCCTCCAGCAGCAACAGCTGGCTGTCTGCCAATCTGGAGCAGCCTCAGGAAAGTGGCAGAGCCCCAGCCAAGCGGGCTAACTTTCATATTTCCCCAGGAGAGGAAACAATTGTGAATCTCTCCACTCAAAAAGCAGAGGTGGGGAAGTGACCTCTGATTGCTGTGCTGGGGATGGGTGACTCAATTTTTATGATGATTCCTACCTTTTTTCCTGGTTTAGGTTCTGAAGTTGCCCCCCTCCTTCCCTGTATTATGTTGGGTTGGGGAGCCATTGCTGACGGATGGATCAGACAAAGTACAATTTAGCCACTGTTATGGGTTCAGTTGTGCCCCCCCCCCCCCCCCCCGCAAAAGCTATGTTGAAGACCTAACCTCAGGTACCTCAGAAGGTGACTGTATTTGGAAATAAGATCTTTGCAGATGTAATGAGTTCAGATGAGGTCCTACCGGAGTAGGGTGGGCCCTTTATCCAATAGGATTGGTGTCCTTATAAGAGGAGGAGAGACAGGGAGACACGGACACAGGAGAGGAGAACACCACGAGATGACGAGGCAGACACTGGCGTGTTGCAGCCGCAAGACTAGGAGCTCCATGGACCAGAGTGAGGAAGAGGCAAGGAAGGGTTCTCCTTTACAGGAACCCATGGACATGATTTAGGAGCTGAGAGGTCCATTTCTAGCTTACTGAGGCTGAAAGAAAAGCTAACAGAGTAGCTGGGGAACTGCGAAGTCACTCTCTGGATTTGGCTGGGGCCTGGGAGGGGCTTCCTTGTAGGACCCTATGTAGTGCTTTGTAGAATTTTTGGATTCTGAGAATGAAGCCGTACAAAGGAATTTGAAGATTACCTGATATCATTGAGTGTCCTGCTTTATGTGGAGAACACAAGATCTGGGGAGTGTTCAGTGGCTTACCCAGCAGCCAGCTGGTAAATAGTAGAGACAGGCCTGAAGCCCCAGGCCCCCTGAGATGTAGGCCAGCGTGCTTCTCCCAGCTCTGCGCTCCCTTGTAGGCCTGTCAAAACATGTGCAAAGTCCTGCGGAAACTCCAGGGAGGCCCTGCGCTCACTTCTCACAGCTACTAAGGTCAGCAGCCTGGGCTTTGGCGGCAGGTCCACCGACCTGTTTGAGCCTCAAGTGATTTCCGAAGATAGTGTTAACATCACGAACAGATTTTAGGCTTTTGTATCAGATAATAGCATTTAGAGCCTAGCTCTGTGGTTGCAGACCAAGTAACTTTAGGAGGGGTTATTTAAACTCTCTCAGCCAGAATTTCTCTTTAAAAGCTAGGTCATTAGAACCCTACCAGATTGATGAAAGGTCAGATAAGGAATTTTTTGCAAAGGGCTTGGGCCAGAATTGGTACCTAAAAAATGAGTTGTTTTTCCTCCTTTAGTGCCTTTCTAAGTTCTCATGTGTGCCTGAAAATTTTAACCTGATATAAGAACAATGAGTATAGTAACAAAATACAACAGTTACTTTTACTACTACTACTACTACCATAAAATAGGTAAGATTTACTGACTAGGTGCCAGACACTGTCTCATAATGGCTTTTACATGGATTACTAGGTAGCATAACCTTAAGATATAGTTACAGCTATTAACTCCATTTCATGGATGACAAAACTGAGGCTTACATAAATTAGAAACTCGCCCAGGCTCACACAGCCAGATAGTTATGGAGATGGACCCAAACAGTCTGTAACTAATAAGAAAAATCAAAATGAGCAATGTTCAGTCCCCGGTGTCCACCAGGAAATTAGAGCAGAGTCATGTTGCAAAGGAGGAAACCATAGGCTGTTTACGTCTAATTCTTTTTTTTTTTAAAGATTTTATTTATTTATTTGACAGAGAGAGAGAGACAGCCAGCGAGAGAGGGAACACAAGCAGGGGGAGTGGGAGAGGAAGAAGCAGGGTCCCAGCGGAGGAGCCTGATGCAGGGCTCCATCCCATAACGCCGGGATCACGCCCTGAGCTGAAGGCAGACGCTTAACGACTGAGCCACCCAGGGGCCCCTGTTTATGTCTAATTCTTAACAGTTACCAAAGTCTGTCCATTTATAGCATTTGCTGAGTTGTCCGTAACCTTAAATGACTTGGTAGAGTAGGTTGTGGCTTTCAAATAAGAGTCAGTAGATGAAGTGTAGCCAAGATAGGATAACAAAGTACTCTGAGAGAACAGTTGAAATGTTAATTATTTTCAGGCAAAAATGCCTGTTGTACTCAGATCCATGACCAGACAGTCAATATGGTTTATACAACAACCTGACCCTGGACTTCTCCTTATAAGAGCTCTACCTCATGATTGTCCAGACTATTTGAACACCACGCCCGAAGATGAGGAGCATATTACCTTTAAGAAAGCCCTACTCACCTTTAAGGAACACTGGCTGAAAATTCTGCCCATTGGTGGATTAACAGCCTAAATATGAATAAGCAAAACTTTTAAAACATCAGAAGAAAATAGAGAAAAATATCTTTATGCTCTAGGGACAGGGAATTATTTCTTAAGCAAAATCATGAAGGAAAAATTGATACATCTGAGTACATTAAATTTTTTAAACTATTTCTCAAAAGATATCATAAAAGTATGAAAAGCAGGTCACAGGGAGATGATATTTACAGCACTTAAAAATGACCAAAAAAGAAGTGTCCAATGTGTGTATATATTAAGAGAAGGAAACAGCACTATAAAAATATACAAAGTGAAAGACTTTTTAAAAAGAATTTTATAGGGGAGGCTGAGGGGCTCAGTTAAGCATCTGCCTTCTGCTCAGGTCATGATCCTGGGGTTCTGGGATCAAGCCCCACGTCGGGCTCCCTGCTCCGTTAGGAATCTGCTTCTCCCTTTCCTTCTGCACTGCCCCCACTCCGTTTACGTCAATTGTAAACAAGAGAGATACAAATTAAAACTCTGATTTTGAACTTCTTTGCCTGGGTTTGCTAGAGCCGCGGTAACAAAGCTCCATGGACTCACTGTCTCAAACAACAGAGACTTCTTTCCTATTTTTTAAGTTTTTATTTAAATTTCAGTTAGTTAACATACAGTGTAGTATTAGTTTTGGGTATACAATGTAGTGACAGAGCTTTATCTCAGCATGGCTCTGGAGACTAGAAGTCCAACATCGAGTTGTGGGCAGCATTGATTTTTTCTGAGGGCCTTTGTCTTGGGCTTGCAGATGACTGTCTTCTCCCCATGTCTTCGCACTGTCCTCCTCTGTGCATGCCTGTGTCCTAATCTCCCCTTCTAATAAGGACACTAGTCCCATGAGATTGGGGCCCACCTTAATGACCTCATTTAACCATAACTACCTCTTTAAAGACCCTAACTCCAAGTGCAGTCACATTCTGAGTCACTGAGGGTTAGGACTTCACATATGAATTTTGGGAGGACACAGTTGAGCCCACAAGACTCACCATATTAGCAATCTTTTAAAATCTGATAATACAAATGTAGTTGAGGATGTGGAACAGCAGAAAATGTTATCGACTGTTGATGAGAAAAGTGACTTTGCCTTAAAACTGAAGGTGCAGATACCCTATTACCAGCTGTTCTATTCCTGGAGATGTATTCTAGAAAATCTGTGTACAGGTGGCTGGGAAGACATGTATACAAATGATCATACCGGCACTGGAAACCCTGGAGACAATCCCAATGTTCATCGGCAAGAGAAATAAAATGTTTGTGCAGTGGAATTCTCTCTGGCAGTGAAATGAATGAGCTAGAGCTGTACATGGATATGTAAACGAATCTTACAGAATGTAGAATAAAGAAAAACTGCAGAAGAATATTTGTAGTCTTACCATTTTTATAAAGTTCAAAAACTGAAAATAAACAATAATTTGTAGAGATATATACATATGGCGTAAAACTAAGATTTAGAGAAAGACAATAAGCCCCAAATTCAGGATACTACTTAGCTCTGGGACAGCAAAGAGACAAAAAGGTTATCGAGAAGGTTCTAGGGGGTTTCAACTGTTCCGAAAATAGCTTATTTCTTAAGCTGGTTGATGGATAAACAGGTGTTAATTATATTATGTTTTGGGGACTTTTTCTGCATACATTAGATGTCACATAACTTTTTAAAAAATACCTAAAAAGGAAAAATTGAACATGTGAATGGGGTCTAGAGCTTATGGACAGTAAAAGAAAAGTACGTGTTCAACAGGGATGTTGCTTTTGGTCAACCTTGCAGTAGTTAGTGATGGGAAGGAGAAAGGAATACTTAAAAATGTGGTTACTACTCATAGAGAAAAGACAAATTAGTGATCAACTAGAATGAAGCAGTTGGTTGGGGATCAAGATGGGAAGTTTGTTTTCTAGACAGCCAGTGAGAAAGGGTTAAGTGGCTACATGTTAACGTTAACCACTGTGTTCATGTATCAACTACTTGATTTAATAGGAGTTACCATAATCAATCACTTTCATAATGTAAATGCACCTACATGGCTGAATTTCTTAAAGACTGACCCTTGGAGATTCAAATCACATTAATGGCAGTGTACATAACTTGAATTAAGCAATAACAGTTCTTTTGAGACAAGCATCATAGGAATTAATGTATTAACTTCCTTAGAGTGAAAATGAAAAGTTAATACTAGTTTCTCACCTGGTTCCTTTTTAGGCAAAAATATGAACAATTAAGGTAAATTCTCAAAAGGGGGACGAGGATAGATAGAAAAAGTGATTCTTAACCTCAAACGAACTTAAACATCTGTTTGAAAGGACAAGATACGTGAGGACATAGTGAAACACCCCGTTAAGTAGCAACGTGAGACTGTGCCTAATTTCGGCAAACATCTGGCCACCCACATGCCAGTCCTCTGCAGGGTCTGAGGTATGGAGGTGAAACGGTGTCCTTCAAAGAGACCTATGGGAGAAACAGACAGGCAAGCAAACATCTTGACTACCATAGGAGAAGTGCTATCCTAGCGGTCGGCATGGCCCAACCTGGGGAGGTCAGGGAAGTGAAGGAATGAAAGGGGCTCCCAAAGGCAGATGGCAGCTGGGCTCGTCAAGTAGAGAGAACAGCACGAACAAAGACCTGAGGTGAGTGAATATGAGCTTTCAGGGAACAGCAAGGACAGGGACTGAAGTCACCGGCATGATGGCCATGGCTGGAGATGAGGCTGGAGATTGTGGTTGGGAGAGGCCAGATCGTGAGACTCTTGTACTCCAGGCAGAGCACTTTGAGCTTTATCCTAAAGGCAGTGAGGCAACCCAGAAGGCTGGAAGTCAGGGACTGACGTGATCAGGTTTGCTCCTTAGCTCCGGGGAGGAGTGGGGCAGGCAGGCTGATTGCAGGTGGAAGACGCTGACTGAGGCATGCGCAGAGAGATTAAATTGAATCCCTGGGGGTAAATCAGAAGGGGGACTGCGGAAGAAACTCTGGGAACAGCAGCATTTCAAGGTGGGCAAAAGCAGAGGAGAGTAGCCAGAAGGAGATACATGCAAATTTGCTTAAAACTCTGAGTTACTTCTCACTTCCTCTTGACAATTTGAGTCCAAGCTGCTTTGGCTAAGAAATTTTCCGGTTTATTTTATAACCCCACACCCTCAGGTCACAAGCAACGGAAAACATTGTTTTGGGAAAAGAACATAAGTTATGGAGTCAAGACCAGGGTTTGAGTAATGACTCAGTCAAGTGTTAGTATCTCAAAGGGAACACTGAGTCTCAATGTCCTCCTCTGTAAAATGAGCATTAGATTGACATGATTGCTATGAAGAGTAAACAAATACGATATTTGTGAAAATGGCTAGAAATTCTGCGCACATAGAGTACCTAATGTGTACATAAAGGAGACTAATCTCTGACATGAAAGGAGGAAACCTAATAAGCTGAAGATTCTTAAAAAGTAACCACAAATTAGTCTAAACAGTTATCTGAAGAGAGAAGCAAACAATAGGAAGAATCCAGACACTCCTCCTCAGGAAAAAAAAATTGGTAAAATTAACCTTGATTTTCATTTATTAGCTTGATAAACATTCATTTGGGATAATATAAATATTCTGCAATTATTTCAGTGTGGACCAAGAATTAGTTTTAAGTTGTTCCATATGTTTTTCATTAGCCATCTTCAAAAGCTTTCAAATGTAAACACGGACTTAATATGTTTTAGCAAACTAAGCAATTTTGAAACCTTTACGTGGGAATCTTAATCCAAGGGCATTATTTCAGTAACAATAACCAAAATTTACTGAGCCCTATTATGTCCTTTGTGCTTTCTATGTCCTATCTCTAATTCTCACAAAATGGAGGTAAGATAAGATTAATACGTAAGATTGGACTCAGACGGTTTTACTAACTTGGCCAAGGTCACACATGTAGAAAGTGGCAGAGTGGGATCGTGAACCCAAGCTTCACAGACTCCAAAATTCACTGCCATGCCTGCCTTTTGTTCTGAAGGAAGATCACAGAAAAGGGGCCCATGACCAAACCTGGGCAGTCCCAGAGGGCTTTCAGGAGGTTGTGATGTTTGAACAGAGTTCCAGAAAAATGAATAAGAATCTCGAAGGGGGGTGGTGATACAAAAGGAAAGGGAAACAGGGAAGCTTGCAGGGAACAGCAAGTGAAGGACTGAGGCACTTTATGACTTACAAAGTATATTCACGAGTAGATTCCCACTATCTTCAGGAAACAATCTTCATCTTTCCCATCTAAGAGGTAAAAACAAGTCATATTGGAGGGGTAATGACCTGTTTGAGGACAAAGAAAAAGTAAATTGCAGCCCAGAGTTCAAGGTCAGCTCTGGTGATGCCACATCCTGGGCTCATGTTCTAGAGCTGTGGCGGGTACAAAGAAAAAAACTTCACTACATATTTTCCATTATAACTTCATTTCCCAATTTTATCATATTGTCCCTACCCTTATTTTCTTGTGTCAGTTACTTCCCCCACTTCTTTTTCTTTCATTTTATCAAGTCACACATATATTTGTAGGCTTGCTCAAACTTTCAAAGAACCAGGGCATAAATTGATAAAAACTTCAATGCCCACAAAAAAGAAATTGTGTCAATGATTTATATTCCCATCTAGTTCTGGGCTTTAGGAAACCACATTTTTTTTATTAATGATTTTTTATTATATTATGTTAGTCACCATACAGTACATCCCCGGTTTCCGATGTAAAGCTCGATGATTCATTAGTTGCATATAACACCCAGTGCACCATGCAATACGTGCCCTCCTTACTACCCATCACTGGTCTATCCAATTCCCCCACCCCTCTCCCCTCTGAAGCCCTCAGTTTGTTTCCCAGAGTCCATAGTCTCTCATGCTTCATTCCCCCTTCTGATTATCCCCCCTTTCTTTATCCCTTTCTTCCCCTACCGATCTTCCTAGTTCTTATGTTCCATAGATGAGAGAAATCATATGATAGTTGTCTTTCTCTGCTTGACTTATTTCACTTAGCATTATCTCCTCAGTGCCGTCCATGCTGCAGCAAATGTTGAGAACTCGTTCTTTCCGATGGCTGCGTAATATTCCATTGTATATATGGACCACAGCTTCTTAATCCAGTCATCTGTTGCAGGGCATCTCGGCTCCTTCCACAATATAGCTATTGTGGACAAAGCTGCTATGAACATTGGGGTGCATATGGCCCTTCTCTTCACTACGTCTGTATCTTTGGGGTAAACACCCAGTAGTGCAATGCCTGGATCATAGGGTAGCTCAATTTTTAACTTTTTAAGGGACCTCCACACTGTTTTCCAGAGTGGCTGTACCAACTTGCATTCCCACCAACAATCCCTGTTCTCCACATCCTCTCCAACAATTGTTGTTTCTTGCCTTGTCTATTTTTGCCATTCTAACTGGTGGAAGGTGGCTTCTCAGTGTGGTTTTGATTTTAATTTCCCTGATGGCTAATGATTTTGAATACTTTTTCATGTGTCTCTTAGCCATTTGTATGTCTTCATTGGAAAAGTGTCTGTTCATATCTTCTGCCCATTTTTTGATTTATTTATTTGTTTCTCACGTATTGAGTTTGAGAAGTTCTTTGTAGATCTAGGATACCAGTCCTTTATCTGTAGTGTCATTTGCAAATATATTCTCCCATTCCGTGGGCTGCCTCTTAGTTTTTTTGACTGTTTCCTTGGCTGTGCAGAAGCTTTTTATCTTGATGAAGTCCCATAAGTTCATTTTATCTTTTGTTTCTCTTGCCTTTGGGGATGTGTCATGAAAAAGGTTGCTTTGGCCGATGTCATAGAGGTTGCTGCCTATGTTCTCCTCTAGAATTTTGATGGATTCCTGTCTCACATCGAGGTCTTTCATCCATTTGGAGTTTATTTTTGTGTATGGTGTGAGATAGTGGTCAAGTTTCATTCTTTTGCATGTAGCTGTCCAATTTTCCCAGCACCATTTATTGAAGAGACTGTCTTTTTCCCACCGGATGTTTTTTTCCTGCTTTATCAAAGATTAGTTGCCCAAAGAGCCGAGGGTCCATTTCTGGGTTCTCTATTCTGTTCCATTGGTCTATGTGTCTGTTTTTGTGCCAGTACCATGCTGTCTTTGTGATCACAGCTTTGTAGTACAGCTCGAAATCCGGCATTGTGATGCCCCCAGCTTTGTTTTTCCTTTTCAACAGTTCCTTGGAGATTCGGGGCCTTTTCTGTTTCCATACAAATTTAAGGACTATTTGTTCCAGTTCTTTGAAAAATGTCCTCGGTATTTTGATCAGGATAGCATTGAAAGTGTAGATTGCTCTGGGTACATGGACATTTTAACTATGTTAATTCTTCCAATCCATGAGCATGGAATATTTTTCAGTCTTTTTGTGTCTTCCTCAATGTCTTTCAAGAGTGATTTATAGTTTCTAGAATATAGGTCCTTTATGTCTCTGGTTAAGTTAATTCCAAGGTAACATATGGTTTTTGGTGCTATTGTAAATGGGATGGATTCCCTAATTTCTCTTTCTTCAGTCTCATTATTCGTGTATAGAAATGCAACTGATTTCTGAGTATTGATTTTGTATCCCTCCACATTACTGAATTGCTCTATCACTTCTAATAGTTTGGGAGTGGATTCTTTTGGGTTTTCCATATAGAGTATCATGTCATCTGCGAAGAGAGACATTTTGACTTCTTCTCTGCCGATTTGGATACCTTTGATCCCTTTTTGTTGTCTGATTGCTGTTGCAAGGACTTCTAGTACTATGTTGAATAATAGTGGTGAGAGTGGGCATCCTTGTCGTGTTCCTGATCTTAAGGGAAAGGCTTCCAGCTTCTCCCCATTGAGAATAATATTTGCTGTAGGCTTTTCATAGATGGCTTTTATGAGATTGAGAAATGTACCCTCTATTCCTACACTCTGAAGAGTTTTAATCAGGAAAGGACGCTGTATTTTGTCAAATGCTTTTTCTGCATCAATTGAGAGGATCATATGGTTCCTGAGTCTTTTCCTGTTGATATGATGTATCACGCTGATCGATTTGCGAATGTTGAACCACGCTTGCATCCCAGGTATGAATCCCACTTGGTCATGATGGATAATCCTTTTAATGTACTGTTGGATTCTATTAGCAAGAATCTTGTTGAGGATTTTGGTGTCCATATTCATTAGGGAAATCGGTCTGTAATTCTCCTTTTTGATGGGGTCTTTGCCTGGTTTGGGGATCAAGGTAATATTGGCCTCATAGAATGAGTTTGGTAGCTTTCCTTCTGTTTCTATTTTTTGAAATAGCTTTAGGAGAATAGGTATTATTTCTTCTTTGAATGTTTGGTAGAATTCCCCAGGAAAACCATCCGGGCCTGGAGTTTTGTTATTTGGAAGGTTGTTTATCACTGACTCAATCTCTTCATAATTAATTGGCCTGTTTAAAAAATCATTTTCTTCCTGTTTCAGTCTTGGTAGTTTATAGGTTTCCAGGAAGGCCTCCATCTCTTCCAGATTGCTCCGTTTTTTGGCATATAGCTGTTGATAAAAGTTTCTAATAATCCTTCCAATTTCACTGGTGTTGGTCATGACCTCTCCTTTTTCATTCATAATTTTAATAATTTGGGTCCTTTCTCTTTTCTCTTGGATAAGTCTTGCCAGTGTCTGTCAATTTTATTGATTCTCTCAAAGAACCAGCTTCTAGTCCTGTTGATTTTCTCTACTGTGCTCTGGTTTCTAATTCATTGATTTCTGCTCTCATCTTGGTCAACTGCTTCCTTGTGAGTGGATTAGGCCTGTCCCTCTGTTGCTATTCCAGCTTCTTGAGGCGAGAATATAAAAACTGCACTTTAGATTTTTCTATTCTTTTGAGTGAGGCTTGGATGGCTATGTATTTCCCCCTTAGGACTGCCTTTGCAGTATCCCATAGGTTTTGGACCGTTGTGTTTTCATTCTCGTTGGTCTCCATAAATTGTTTAAGTTGATTTTTGATTTCCTGGTTTATCGAGTCATTCCTGAGCAGGATGGCTCTTAGTCTCCAAGTGTTTGCGTTTCTTCCAAATTTTTCCTTGTGATTGAGTTCCAATTTCAGAGCGTTGTGGTCTGAGAATAGCAAGGGATAATTTCAATCTTTTGGTATCGGTTGAGACCTGTTTTGTGTCCCAGAACATAGTCTGTTCTTGAGAATGATCCATGGGCATTAGAATAGAATGAGTATTCTTTGGTTCTGGGGTGTAGTGTTCTATATATATCTATGAGGTCCAACTCGTCGAGTCTGGCATTCAAAGCCTTTGATTCTTTGCTTAGTTTTTGCCAGGGTGTTCTGTCTATTTCTGATAGTGGAGTGTTGAGGTCCCCTACTATTAATGTATTTTTATCTATATGTCTCTTTATTCTGGGTAAGAGTTGGCTTGTGTATCTTGCTACTCCCCTGTTGGGGGCATATATATTTATAATTGTCATATCCACTTGTTGAATACTTCCCTTAAGAATAATATAGTGTCCTTCTACATCTCTAACTATAGTCTCTAATTTAAAATCCAATCTATCTGATATGAGAATTGCTACCCCAGCTTTCTTTTGAGGTCCATTTGCGTGAAAGATGGTACTCCATCCCCTTACTCTCAGTCTGAATGCATCTTTGGGTTCTAAATGAGTCTCTTATAGACAGCAAATGGATGGGTCATGTCTTTTTATCCAATCTGCAACCCTGTGGCATTTATGGGAAGGTTCAAACCATTCACATTAAGACTGAGTACTGAGAGATATGATTTTAATGATGCCATGTTGCCAGTAAAGTCTTTGTTTGTATTGGTTGTGACTTTCTGTTCTGTATCACTCTTGGGGCCTTTTTACTTTTATGGAACCCCCCTTAATATCTCCTGTAGGGCTGGTTTTGTGGTTACGAAATTGGTTAGTGACTGGCGATTCTGGAATGTCTTTATTTCTCCATCAATTCTGAATGACAGCCTTGCTGGATAAAGGATCCTTGGCTGCATGTTTTTCTCTGAAAGAGCTTTAAAAATGCCCCCCCAACCCTTTCTCTCATTCCAGGTCTGTGTAGACAGGTCTGACATAATTCTGATACCTTTGCCTTGGTACGTGAGAAATTTCTTTGCCCTGGCCGCTTTCAATACTGTATCCTTGCATCTAATATTTGCGAAATGCACTATGACGTGACGTGGCATAGGTTTGTCGTGGTTGAGCTTGGGAGGGGTCCTCTCTGCCTCTTGGACACGAATGTTTGTTTCCCTCGCTAGATTAGGGAAGTTTTCAGCTACAATTTGTTCAAAATCTCTTCTAGACCTCTGTTTTTCTCCACCCCCTCGGGGATGCTGATGATTCTGACATTGGATCGTTTCATTGAGTCAGTAATCTCCCGTAACCTACATTCGTGGGCGTGGATTTTTTTAAGACCAGCTTCTATTTTCGTTTTTTCCTCTATTAACCCATCCTCCAATTCACTAACCTGTTCCTCTGCTTCGGTGAACCTGGCCGTCAGAGCCTCTAGTTTTGCCTGCATTTGGCTCATAGAATTTTTAATTTCTGTCAGATTTGCTCTCATTTCTGTCCTTAGGGATTCTATATTCTTAGTAACCTTCTTGTTAATAGTTTTTTCAATTCTAATCATCATTTTGACCATCGTTATTCTGAATTCCATTTCTGATACTTTGGTTACATCCATATCCATTATTTCTGTGGCAGAGGCCACAGACTCACTGTCTTTTCTTTGCTGGGGGTGGCTTCTCCTTCTTGTCATTCTGATGAGGAGAGGTTGCGGAGTTTTCCAGAGCCCAAATTATTGACTGGGTCCCAGGCCGTGCCCCTTGTTTTATAGGGATTTTAGGGATGTGGGCTTCTTCTTTAAAGATTTTATTTATTTATTTATGTGGCAGCCAACCAGCGAGAGAGGGAACAGAAGCAGGGGAGTGGGAGAGGAAGAAGCAGGCTCCCAGTGGAGGAGCCCGATGAGGGACTCCTTTCCGGAATGCCGGAACGCCGGGATCACGCCCTAAGCCGAAGACAGGCGCTTAATGACTGCGCCACCCTAGTGCCCGGGTTGTGGGCTTCTTGATTTTTCAGCCTTCCTTCTGGGGGAGGGGACTGCCGCGCCGATACTCAGGCAACCTTGTTTGGGTAGAGTCTCTGTGTCCCCTGCGAGGGGGGATGGGGATGGGCACACTGTGAGCCGGTGTTTCCAGGCTTTTGTTCTCTGGTGGCTTTCCCTGGCAGTTTGCTGTGCCTCTTCTGAGAGTCAGAGCAGCAGCAGCCGAATTTCAGCCTCTGTCACAGAACAGAGGGATTGCGGCCCGTTCTCTACTAATGTTCTGGCCACTTTAACTCCATTACTGTTGGTGCTGCTCAACCCTGCAGCGTCCCGGGATGTGCACCCCACACCCGGTGTCCCAGCCCTCACTTCCAGGGCCAGTGCGTCTCTGTCCTTTGTGATTCTAACGTCGCCAGCCACCAGCCGCCAGCTGCCCCCACGCGCGCTCCCGGAGCTCCCGGAAGCTCCCGGTCTCAGTCTATTTCCGGTGAGCACACCGGGATTCCGGTGTTCCGCGAGATGCCTGGTGGCGCGCCACCCGGCTCACGGTCTCAGTCTGCTGTTTTGCGGGTGCCGACCACGAGCCCGCCCGCTCCCCCCGTGCATGTGGCTCCCGCTTCCTGGTGCCCAAACGCGGCGGCTCCCTCCCCTTCCATTTATCTTCCGATATCTGTGCACGGTTTCATGGCTCCCCGCTTCGTACCTCAATACTCAGCGCTGGAGATGTTCATTTGTAGAGATCCAGATGCATCTTCCTGCGTCTCAGGCTGGTTCCGTCGTTGTTTAGGCTGGTCTGGTACCTATCCAGCTCGACTCGGGGGACCGGCTGAAAAAGGGGTCCCCTACTCCTCCGCCATCTTAACTCCTCCCCCGGAAACTACATTTTTATTCAATTGTGATGTTAAGGGATATATAGTTTTGTTTATTGTTAGCTTCATCAAATGCTCCAACAGAAACATGCTGCTGTGTTGCTACGGTCTTCTTGATGATGAATCTCCATGACTGTTTTTTTTTCTGTAAAGGAGACATGGCCATTTCCACACCACTGAACATTCAGACAGGTTCTTCGTTGGTTTTCCAAGGCTAGTAGACTGTGAGGGTCCTGTGGGATTTCTCACTACTCCAAGCCTTCCCACTACAGCTCCTTTCACTGCTTTCGTATCTTGTCCATCCCATTTTAGGGCTATGGGTGTTGGTACATGTCAATTTGGGACCTCATTCAGGCTTCCTTACTCCGTCAATTGTGTGTCTTTTCCATTTTTACAGTCAGGCTCTAATTGGTAAGTTCCCTGGGTCTTTGTTGCATAAATTCCCTCAAATCCTGTTTTGGAAAAAGGTATAAAGAAAGTGAATACACTTCCGGGGAGGATAAGGATTCTGTTTACAAATGATACAGCACTACTGTGCAAAACTAGTGATTTCCTGCTTATGACAATTGCATGTGTTAAGCTATTAGGTGCTGGTATAAACAATAAGCTATGTGGTTTCAACCCAAGGCCTTGGAACAAAGGTCTCCTTTTATCTAACCACCCAGAGAGGACATGAATTCAGGAAAAATAGGTCTGAGGGAGGCACTCTAGGGAAGTGGTTCTAAGTACACAGCATGCTGAGCCAGATGGATCTGGATTTCACTCCCAACCTTGCTCTTCATGGCTGTGAGCCTCTGGACCAATTGTTTCTCTTCTATGAGCCATAGTTTCTATATCCTTACCTTCTTTTGAGGGTTGTTTAGGGATTAAATAAAACCCAGTATATACTGAGTGTTCAGTAAATGTTAATATTAATCATTGGGATAGTTTCTTTGAAATAACAATTTCAAAACTTTAAATACAAGATGATGGGGAACCTTATGTGGTCATAAGGCACAAAACAATGAACCAACTGGAGTGATCAGAGTTTCCACTGAGGCGTTGTTTTTCACTTTTTTCCCAGTGTGATTTCAGAATCAGGAAGAAAATCAGGCCTCTAACTGTGGATACAGCCTGCAGCTATGGGCTTAAATGAATGAATGACTGGACTGTATTCTTGGGTAATTTAATTTCCCTGTATCTTACTGTCTCTTCTGTAGAATATTGATTCATGGAAAACTAGTGGTTTTGGAAAATCCTCTAGATAGAGACTGGGTTTCCAGCCCTGCTCATGTTATTCTATGAACATGAAAGTGCAGGCAGCATAATGACTCAAATTCCACGTCCTGTTTTTGGTGGCATTTTCCCACTGACGAAATGTTTGTGTGTTCCTATCATGAAGGCCCTTGGAAGAACCATTTTCATTGAGGTCTGATTTGAAGGGAGCTAGCAGATTGGGAGGACATAATGCTGGTGTGCTCTGCTTGAAAGAAGACCATTTGATCTCTCATTTGCAGACTGGCCTGAAGAATTGGAGCGATTGATGCAGTCAGAGACCCCAGGGACTCCTCTGCCTGCACATTTGGCTTTGGCAGGAATGGTTACTTCTCCCTGGGTGCGTGATTCATGCCCGTCCCATCAAGAAAGCATACACTTTTGAGAGAACAGTAATCAATTAAGAAAGAAAATATTAATTACTAACAAGGGGAAACATTCACTCTCCTTACCTCTAAGGATTTGGAAATAATGATACTTATTCCGAAGCAAGGATAGTGGAAAATACTTAACGGTAGACTGAGTTGCTTTAAGAATTAACATTCTGGGTGTAAAGTGTAATATAAGCCACACACACACAATGCCTTACACACAACAGACTTAGAGAATTATATTGAACTGAGTGAATGAAAAAGAGAAGGAAGAAATTAGCAAAAAGATGGAACTTGGGGAACAGGGTGTGATTCATAGTTTGAACGACCCTAGACAAGTCTCTTAACCTAAGCCTCAGTTTCTTGTCTGGTAAACAGAAGCAATGTCCACCTTCCTGGTTTGCTGTGAGAAATTGAATAATGCGGTTTAGAGGGCTATGTGGTTAAAAGCACCTGACAGTCATAAGACCTGGATCGTAGATCAGGCTCAATTCCACACAATATAATTCACTCAAATATTTACTGAGCACTTATTATTTGCCTGGCATTGTATTCCAGGTGCTGGAATTGAATAAAGGATTAATAAGACAGCAAGTTTATCCCTTGTGTAGGGCAGCTGGGACGGAGGCAGACCCAGAGTCTGAATCATAGCACTCTTATTTTATTTTACCTACATTCAGAAGAGTTCCCCCAAACACCCAGTCTTTGCCCTCAAACAACTCACAGTCTATTGGGGGATGCAAACCCCTAAACCCCAAATTCCAAAGCAGCATGCTAAATGCAGCCATGGTGGTACATAAAAGCTGTGTGGAGGGACTAAGGAGGAATTGTAGAGGGGGAGTTGGGTAAAGGGTCCTGAAGGGGATGCTGTGTGGCTGAATGATGGAAAATGAATAGGAGTTCCTACAGAGAGAAAGAGCAGAGGAAGGCATTTCAGATAGCAGGAAGCATCACATGCAAAGCCAAATAAACAGGAAGTTGCTAATTCCAGGTTCAGCCATTAACTGGCTTTATTTAACCTTTATGGAATTTCCTCAAGTCCCTCTGGGCTTCCAGTTTTCTCATATTAGAAAATGAAGGTGGGGGGGTGGGAATGGGGCGCGTGGAAAGAAGCAATATGGATTTTCTACAAGGGGCTTTCTGGCTGGTCCTTCAGTGCTGAAGCAGAGAGAATAGGGGTAGCTTTGGGACGATCAAGTCCCAGGAGTTATTTTTAGAGTATGAGCCAAGGCCCCATCTTTTGTGACAGAAGATGATGGGCTGCAGTCATTCAGAAATTTTTGCCTAATCCACCCAGTTCTTCAGTATTTATGGCATTGACTGAACAGGCTATTAAGGAGGCCACCATCCAGGAGAGGGAGACCTGTAATAAGTACACGAGTATCTTGGAAACCATACTGATCTACACATGGCGGGTGCGTGGAGGCAGTAAAATAGAAGAACCTAGGGCATGTCCATCACGTGCACGACAGGATTTAGCTCCTAGCAAAAAGGAACTTCCTGGTTCCTCATCCTGTTTCACCTTCTCCGAGAGGCCGCCAGCATGTTCTGCCACCAGTCCTCCCTGGGCAGGGCCACCAGGCATCATCTCTCCACCTGCAACGTTTTCCAGGCCTGTGTAACGGGCTCCGCGCGCGCGCCGAGCGGGTGCAGGTCCCAGGACTGACCAGAGGGTCACACCCCAGCACCCTCTGCAGGGCCCCCAGCAGCAGCGAACAGGGTTTGCTTGGAAGCCGGGCTGTCCAGTGCCTCCAGGGGTTGGGCTCCCGCCAGCTGGGCGGGACTCAGGCTGCCAGTATAAGGCAGGGGCGCCACTGTCCCAGCCAGAGTGCTGAAGCTGGCGCCCCAGCCGTGAGCGGGAGGCAGCTCGCACTGAACTTGGCAACTCATAACCCTGAGTGACTGAAGAAGGAAGGAAAGGTCTGATTTCGGTTTGTTCGTTTATTTAGTACCGATCAATGGAAGGCGGGCAGGTGTGTGGGTGCGGGAGAGCTCGGCTTGGATTGGCCAGGGATCTTAAGCCCATTGGTACCCTCGGCTGTCCCCGGGGAGCGGTCCAGCCACTTCCCGAGGGGCCCCAGGCGCCCACGCTCACCAAATTCTCTCCCCCGCAGGAGCACTTCTTGCCACCACTCCCAGCCCCAGCCTGTGAGGATGCGGCTCCTCGGGAAACTGCGCGCCTCGGCTCCGGAGCCCTCTTTCACCAACGTGCTCACCCCGGCCCGCATCCCTGAGTTCTGCATCCCGCCACGGCTGCCCGCGCCCTGCGCACTCGAGTCTCCGCCTCCCGCCGCGGCTCTGCCCCGGCGCTGCGCGGCGGAGCCGGACCTGTGGCCCAGAGGGGCCGACGATGCGGCGGGGCACACGGACTGGGACCCGCGCTCGCAGGCCGCGCTCTCCCTGCCGCACCTGCCGCGCGCGCGCACCGCCTACGGCTTCTGCGCGCTGCTCGAGAGCCCGCACACCCGCCGCAAGGAGTCGCTCTTCCTCGGGGGCCCCGGCGCAGCCCGGCTCCTGGCTCCGGGCGCAGCCCCCGCGAACACCCCCGCGCTGCCCGCCGGCCCCCGCCCGACCCCGGACGCGCCCGCCCCGCCGCCCCGCGCCGGCCGCCTCCTGCGCGCCCCCGAAGGACTGCTGAGCCGCGCGCTGCGGGCCCGGAGGAAACGCGGCCTGGCGCGCGCCCGCTCCGTGTCCAGCGGGGACGAGGACGAGGAGCGCGGCGCCGGCTCGCGGCCCCCGGCCCCGGCCCCCTCCGCCGCCCCGCCGCCGCCGTCGCCGCAGCCTTCGGGGCCCGATCCGCGGCCCGAGCGCCTGGAGGCCGAGGGCACCGTGGCCCTGGGCCGCGCCGGGGGCGCCCTGCGCCTGGCCGCCGAGTACAGTCGGGCCAGCGGGCGGCTCCGCGTCCGGCTGCTCGGCGCCGAGGGCCTGGCCGCAGGCAGCGCCGAGCCCCGCGCCCTGGGCTGCCGCGTCAGCTTCGTCCTGCGACCGCCGGGCAAGACGCGGCCGCAGCGCAGCGCCGTGGTCCGGCCGAGCCGCAAGGCCGCCTTCGACCAGGACGTGTGCCTGGACGGGCTCTCGGAGGACCAGGTGCGCCGCCTGGCCGTGCGCGTCAAGGCGGAGAAGCGGGGCCGCGGCCCGGAGCGGGGCCGCCTGCTGGGCCAGGGCGAGCTGCTGCTGGGCTCCCTGCTGCTGCCCTGAGGGCGCCCGCGCCGCAGGCCGTCCCCTCGGGGCGCCCTCCGCCCGCTGGGAACTCGGACACGGACAGCCGCTTTGTACAAAATAAATGCTATTTATTCATTTTTCTATTTATGATCTTGCTTTATTGACATTTTAGTTTTTATTTTTTTAAAAGATTTTATTTATTTATTTAACAGAGGTACAGACAGCCAGCGAGAGAGGGAACACAAGCAGGGGGAGTGGGAGAGGAAGAAGCAAGCTCCCAGCAGAGGAGCCTGATGTGGGGCTCGATCCCACAACGCCCGGGTCACGCCCTGAGCCGAAGGCAGAGGCCTAACCACTGTGCCACCCAGGCGCCTGGACATTTTAGTTTTTAGATGTCTGTTTTTGTCATGGTTTGTTGGTAGTGAAGGAAAAACTGAAGTTCTCTATTCAGAACATCCAATCCTTTTTTTCCAGACCATTTTTACGTTCCAAGGCTAAAAGGGTTGGCTTGTGGCTGGAAAGGAGAAAAAGAACTACACCCAATCTACCTTGATTATCCTCCCTGCTTTATGTGAGCACTAAAGGTTTATTATTTTTTAAGTTATTCCTTCAGAATCATGCCCAATGCTAAGATTCCCATATACAGCTTTACGTATTTCATGTGGCATAGGTTCATATCCTCGTTCATGCACACACCTTGGAGCTGGACATTCTGTAATAAGGATATCTTGGTGGGAAAAGAGTTTCTTTCTCACTAAGAAAACAGAATTCTTTTGAAAGTGAAGTCTTAAAAAATGCTAAGGGAAAGTAAAACCAAGGAAGTGAGGATCTTTCAAAGGACAGTCCTGTAGGGAATAGATAACCTGGCATTACCTTCTTTCTTCTCCAGAAGGAGCCCTGGAAAATCTTGCTGTTTCAGAAGACAAATCTTTTCTGCCTCTGTAAACATATTGAACTTTTTGTGGAATTATCTCCACCTAGCGAGGTATTTAAGTTACGTAGTAATTAATGCCACTGCAATAGGATCTCCTAGATGAATTGAAACATAAACTGTCAACTTTTTGAACACTGAATTTTAAGAGAGAGTTTCTTAATGCAATTTATTTTCATTTGTTGATTCAACGAATAGACCTGAGTCCACTGGAAACTGATTATATCCAAGAGGGTTTGCCCTTGACTGTAGGCATCTATGGTGTGGTGGAAAGCACAGTGAAGGGGTGTGGGGAGACTTAGATTCCAATCTTTTTTTCTGCCACTTGTCTGAACTAGGGCAGATCAGTTCATTTTCTAATCAGCGAAATGGGGGTGTAAATACCTACTTCACAGTGTTTTGTAAAAATATGCTTTAAAATCCAAATAACCCTTAAATACACATGAACTAGGATAGCTTACCTGAAAAGGCTTGAACTGTACTGGTGACTAGGTACTCCATAATGTTCCAGAAAATGAACTCCTTCACTTCTCCTCCTTTCTTTCCAATTGTTTCTCCCTGGTCCTGGAGTGGAGGCTAGCAGAATGGATGGCTACCTGAGACCGAGGATTCAGGGGAGTCAGGAGTGGGAATAGAGAATCCTTCAGGATTTCTGTGGTAAATATCCCCATAAGCAATAGTTTGTACTCATTCTGCATCAAAAAGCTCGTCAGCACTGTTACTGAAATGGGTTTTAGGTACAAATTTGGTCAGAATAAGTCAATAAAAATCCTGGATTTTAAATATAATTTCAAAGTGGAAAAATTATCCCTTAGAAATCATCTAATCAAATTACTTCTGCAATTGAGAAAATACCACAGAGGTGACTTGCCTGAAGTCGAATAGCTAGGAACTGGCTAAGCTCAGATAAGAACCAACTTGTCCTGACTTCTCCAGGGGACTGCCGTCCCCTTTGTTCCCTCATTCAATGATGATTTGTTGAGCCCTTTCTCTGTGACAGGCACAATACCAAGCCCAGGGGACACAGCTATGAAAAAGACAGACAAGATTCCTGTTCTCACAGGACTTAGTTTTAGTGGGGGTAGCCAAACAATTACCAAGTGTGGTTATTACAGATTGTGGTGACTGTCATGAAGACAATAAACTAGGGGGGTGAGAGAGAAGTGGCAGGTGGGATGCTCTCAGAGAGAGAGTGGTCAGGGAAGGTCTCCCTACCACCTGAAGAAGGAATAATACACAAAAGAAACTTCATACAAATAACCTCGTAATGTGTCCAGATGACCCCTTAATACATCAAGCCAGAATTCTTGATTTTTCCGTCCCGCATTTCTTCCTCCCCTGGTCTTCCTTATGGCAACATCATTCTTCCTTTTATGCAAGCTGACAACCTGGAATCCTCCTTAACTTCTCTCTGTCCCATTCCATTTTTCTTAGGTGTAAATGTCTCCTCCTTAGAGTATCCTCCCCTGCCCATCCTATCTTAAAAACATCACTGTTGCTATTACTGCTTTATTCTTCGTAGCACTTATCACTACCTGACATTATGCTACCCCCTTATTTTGTTGTTGTTTGTTTCCTTCTCTTCCACCAGAAAGTATGCTTTATAAAGCAGGAACTTTGTGGACTCATTGCTTTATTTCCAGTGCCTAGAGTAGTCTGGCATCTGGTAGACTCTCAATAGAATTGATTGAGTGTTGAACAAATATAGAAAGAGATGGAATAGAGAGGAGTAGAGGACCTAGGAGCAAGCCCTGAAATAAATCAACATTTAGAATTCGATACAGGAGGGGCATCGCTGTAGGGGAAAGAGAAGCAGCAGCCAATGAGACAAGGGAAAGACCAGGCGAGTGTGGAGTCACGGAAGCCAAGAAAGTATCCCAAGAAGAAGGAGATGCCCCCCCCCCCCAACTGAAATCCTGCAGTCATCATCACAGGAGCTGGGCTAGAACGGCTAAAATGTGAACGGAGGGCGAAAAAGTAAAAGGGGGAGGAGGAAAGGGGCCCATCGCTGGAAGAAAATCAGAGATTTCCAGAATCATAGATGTATTTTGTTTTCATTCGAAAGAACCCAGCACATGTTCGGAATACCCCAAATAGAGGGAGAAGTTGATAGTGAAGTGAAAGAAAACCAGGAATAACGATAGGAAGAGAGCCTTTGGAAAAGTAAGAGAGGATCCAGAACACATGTGGGTAGAAGCAGTAATCAAGAACTCATGTCCCTGACCCGTATCTTGTCCCACATCCCTACTCCGCCACCCGCAGCATCATTCCGTCCTGAGGCAGCTCACTCCCGTAGTCTGAGCAAGCTGGCCAGAGCAGCTGGGACTACCCCCTGATTTCCCAGTAGACTCCAGGCTGGAGAAAAGGTATCACTTCTACAGGCACCCCCATACGACTGAGAAAGAACTTCCCCAGAAAGCCCCAGGAAACTTCTCTGTATTTTTTGGCCTAAATTGGGTTGCAGTTCCAATAATGAGCCACTCCCTGCAAGGGGGAGAGTGCTTAGACTTAGCTAAGTAGGGCCTCTCTCTGCAGTGGAGTGTGAGGTAAGCATCTGCTGAGGCAGGTGCTTCTTCCTGTTGAGAAGTCAGAAAGGGAATCGGGGCCTGGGTGGCACGGTCTGTTAAGCATCCGACTCTTGGTTTCCGCTCAGGTCCTGATCTCAGGGTCATGGGTAATGGGGATTGAGCCCTGCTTGGGCTCCGTGCTCAAGGTGGAGTCTGCTGAAGTTTCTCTCTCCTTCTGCCCTCCGCCCACCTCAAATAAATTAATTTTTTAAAAAGTAAGAAAGGGGTACAGTACTAGAAAGAGCAGAAAGTCTGAGGCCAGAAAGACCTGGCTTCAAATCTAGGCTCTGCTCCTGGGTAGTTATGTGATCTTGGGGCAAATGCTTAAACTTCTTTATGTCTCAGTTTGTCCTTTCTAAAATATTGGGTGTGAAGATGGCAAGGGTTAAAAGAGATAACTGCATTTAGTAACAGCAAGATTCATATAAACGGGTAGGCACTCTTCTTTTTTTAATGTAATTTGAACATCCCCTCTTTTGTTCATGCAAATGAGTATAATTTTGCTGAATGGCTTTGTGCACATGTGTGGTTCCAGTCTTAAGTCTGTACAAAGGGCAGTCTACTGGGAACATATCTGGGTGACTGCACTAAATGATACAAACACGAAGTTACATCCTTCCATGCCACTGGTTGTGTATTTCAGACTCCATCTGCCATGTTCCAGGAGAGGAACAATAGCTCAGCTGATGTGTGCTAAAATCCAAACATCACTACCAGGAGTTTTTCATCCTTCGTGAATAGCAAGGCCTTGCTTGATAGGATATCCTTATGTGACCAGACACTGGCATTTATCCTAACAGGGAAAATCCATATTTTATTTTCTTTGGCAAAAAGAACAGGATTTATTTTCCAGGTCGGCAATGGTTACTGATTTAAAAAAGAACCAATGTCTCCTGTCTCTGTCTGCTGCTAGGAGATGGTGCCTGATTGGTCTAAACTGTCCATGCAGCTCTCCGGAGTTTCATCTCTTTCTCCTCCTGGTCACCTGGACCAGAGCCACCGTACCTTCCTCCTTTACTCAATCTGCTCTGTACTGCTCTCTTCGCCATTATCAGATTTTTGTTTATTTTTAAATAATGTGAGGGTTATAGAACAGTTGCCAAAACAGTGCAAAGAATTCTCATGTAACTTTTAACCAGATTCTCTAAATATTTATTTCATTATCATCCCATCTATCCATCTATCATCTATCTTTTTTTCTCTGAAATATTTGGGAATAAGTTGCAGACATGTGCCCTTTTATCCCCAAATAGTTATGCATTCCCTAAAAATAAAGCTATTCTCTTCCATAATTCCCTTACAAAAATCAGGGAATTAATGTTGATTCAATACTATCAGATAATCTACAGAACCTATTCAAATGTTTCTAATTGGCCAATAATATTTGGGGGTATCTTTAAGAAGAAGAAAATCCTGGATCACAAATTGCATTCAATTGGCATGTCTCTTTAATCTTCTTTAATCTCAGGCTTTCATGATCTTGATATTTTCTAGAAGGTCATGAGTTTATTTGTCTGATCCTCCCTTGTGATTAGATGCAGGTTATGCATTTTTGGCAGTAATGGCACAGCCGTGATGTATCTTCTCAATGCACTATATTAGAGGCACACTGTATCAAATTGTCTCATGACTAGTGATGTTAACTGTAATTACTTGGTTACAGTGGTGGTGTTTACCAGATTTCTTTACTGTAAAGATGATCATTTTCCTCTTTATATTTAATAAATCTCTTGTGAGAAATACTTTGAGACGATGTAAATATCCTATCTCTCAGCATCCTTTTAGTTCCCAGATTTAAGCATTCATTGATGATTCTTGCCTGAAACATTTATTACTACAAAGATTGCCAAATGGTAATTTTAGAATTTCATCTTTTTAAAAATATTTGTTAGTTGAAATTTTAACGTAGCTTTTCCCCTATTTATTTATTTATTCATTTGTTTATTTATATCTCTATGGACTCATGGGTTTTTAATTTTATTCTATGGGTTATAACCCATTGCAATTATTTATTTTGGTCCCAGGTCTGACCTGTGGGAGCCCCTTCAAGCTGGCTCTTGTGTCCTTGTTATATCTTCATTGAACACTCACTTATTTTCTGGATCTAAAATTTGTTCCAGGTTCATCTTGCACTTCTGATACCCCAGTCCCGAAATCAACCATTTCTTAAGGCATCTTGATTTCTTAGATTGATGGTACTTAGTTTGATGGTACTTAGAAACCAAGACCTGAGTGCTAATGCTACCCATGGCTACTGGCGTGCCATTGCTTCTAAGCTCTAGAGCACACATACGCTTTCTCCCTCTTCCATCTATATTTGCACATCTATGTTTTAAAAAAATGAATTTAAACTGAACCATCATCAGATTTAATTTCCTAATACTCTGCTTTCACCATAAACAAAATCCTTCCACATCTATCACTTTACCCACATCTATCACCTTACCCAAAATTTTTAGCATTAAGAGTTAAGATGTACTATAGTTTGTCCCAAACCCAAGTCCTCCAGCCTTACCCTCCTGAACGTCCCTGTATTCCTCCACCATGAAGAGAGTATCCATTTGCTGTACCATGAATATGTCTGTTTATAGTACCCTAAACAGATTTGTACTGTTAGATTTCTTCATTATGAGCATAAAATGAAACTGTCTATAAAATTAGTAACAAGACATTGAACTTGCAGAATGGATAAAAGAAATGATTAATCAATAAAGTAAGTATTTGATGTTAATAGCTTATACACAAGAGCAGACAACTGGAGAATAGAGGCGATCATATAAGAAGTTTTATTCTGATTGGAAAAGACTGGTCTTGAAGAAAACACACTAGAAAAACTTGGAGTTTGTGAAGCTGTGACACCATTGCTAGAGCTGCAGTCCCTCTGCTGGGCCCTTAGCATTTGAAAGGGCTGTGAGTGACACTTGGTTCTTGGAGAAGTATGACAATGACACCCAGCATTTACTTTGGGCTGCCAGTCACACATCTGTCCACATCAAGTCCCCTCAGGTGGCAAGGGGAGCACTGTCTCTCCCAATCTTGCCCCACAGTCCTCTCGGTGTTGTATTTCATGCCCTCCTACGAATGGATCTAGGAAAGAAGGGCCGGGGACAGAAAGAAAGAAGGAAGAAAATATTAAAAGATAAGCTGAGGCATGTTATCAATTTCAAGAGTTTATTTGAGTAAAAATCCATTCCAACTGGGCAGCACCAAATTGGAAGTGGTCAGGAGCTAGGGGGATGACTTATTGGGAGAAGGTGCAGAAACAGGGAAAGGAGATTATTTGGGCGTAAAGTCTAGTTGGCCGTTTGTGATTGCTTGTCCTTACGTTTCAATTTTACAGCCTTGAGGCATTTACAGGCTTAGATTTGGGTCTGTTTAGGTAGGCCACCATGACACTAGTCATTGCAGTCTAATGGCTTCCTTGTTTAAATAATGAAAGAAAGATAAAAAGAAAGAAAGAAAGAAAAAGAAGAAAGAAAGAAAGAAAGAAAGAAAGAAAGAAAGAAAGAAAGAAAGAAAGAAAGGGAAATAGATGTTATTTATTTTTTTTTACTTTGAAGATGTGATTTAACCTTTTGTGACAGAGCAATTTAAAAATTCTGATTCAAAGTTTTTTTTTTTTAATTTTAACAGCAGTGACACATAAACTATCTCACAACAATATTTAGATCCAGAGGAAGAAAGGGAGAAAATGGCTATAGTCACAAAATCACAAAATGTGTTTTTCAATCCTATCAATTTACAAAGGTTTGTGTTTTTGTTTAAATTCTGCAATAAATTTCCATACTTTCTGGTTATTAGTTGTAGGGGAACAGCTCTGCTGTGGTACCCTAGCCACTTTGCACAGACCCTGCAAGCAAAGGCTTGAACCATAGCTAATCTGAGCCCTAGTAGAACAGCTCTGGACCCTCCTGGAACCCTGGAGGGTGAGAGGCTGTTAGGGGCTGGTATGAAACCGTCTCCTCCTCACCTTCTCTGGAAGCCTGTCATCAAGAGTTTGTCATTGCCTCTCGGGTTCGATGAGGTGTGGGACTCTCTGTCCCATCCCCTCAGAACAGAGCTGCTGAATATAAAAGCAGTTAGGGGCAATCTAAAATTGCTCCTCAGCACAATTCACATCGAAGTCATCTGCTTCCTTTTGTTCTGGTGCCATCTTCCAGTGTATAGGACAAGGACCATGGGAAGTGGTGCATTTTGCTACCCTTTCTTTTGCTGTTTATATAAATAATTAACAACCCGAATCTACAATTGCATCTTTACTGGATGAAGCCATCAGGCCTTGGTCTTTGTCTTGCTTTGTCTTGTGTGTGCCTGACATTTATCAGTTGTTCTTACAAACTTTGTTTTCTCATATTTTTGTTTTAAAGATTTATTTATTCATTTTAGGGTGGGAGGAAGAGCGCACGCATGCGCGGGGGGAGGGGCAGAGGGAAAGGGAGAAGGAGAGAAGCAGACTTGCTGCTAATCCGCGGATCGCCCCGTGGGGCCCCATCTCAGGACCCGGAGATCATGACCTGAGCCAAAATCAAGAGTCGGAGGCTTAATGGACTGAGCCACCCATGCGCCCCCTATTCTTCTATTTTCAACAAATGGGCTTAGATGCCTGTTACTTTAAGATCTGAACAGATGACTTCACTGAGAATGAGCGACACTTTACGTAAACGCTGGCGCTTTTTGAGGTGAGTAAACATGGTAAATGGATGAGTCCTTGTACTTTTTTTTTTTTTTTTTAAGATTTTATTTATTTATTTGACAGAGAGAGAGACAGCCAGCGAGAGAGGGAACACAAGCAGGGGGAGTGGGAGAGGAAGAAGCAGGCTCCTAGCGGAGGAGCCTGATGTGGGGCTCGATCACAGAACGCCCGGATCACGCCCTGAGCCGAAGGCAGACGCTTAACCGCTGTGCCACCCAGGCGCCCCAAGTTCTTGTATTTGTACCTTGTCTGACAGCTGGTTTCTGACCACTCTTTTCCAACTGACTCTGAATTTTTATCCAAATCAGTAATGATACTTATCAGTTTTCATCACCTGGTAGTAATTGTTCTGCGTGGTAATAATATCTGATTTCTTATGTGTAATCACTGCCTCCATTCACGTGGTCCATGTTTCAGGTGGTGGTGATTCCATATCAAGTTTCAGGGGTGGGTCTGACGCAGGCCTGGCCAATAACAGTATTTCTGTTAACAGGATAAGTTTTGTCACAGTGATTAATTAGTATAGGAGGTAAATGTGACCTAGTTTAGTACCCTGAGAGTCAGACCTAGGCGTTGCTTTAAATTTTTGAGAGGGAGACAAAGTATTTTCTGCTGAATTTGCACCTGACAGAACACTGGTTCGTAGCTCTCGGGAGCCATTTTGCCAATACATGGAACCCAAGGGTAAAGGCAACATGGAGAAGAGCAGAGTGATAAATGAAGAGTCAGGGTCCCAGTGACATCACCTGCATTCTGAAAGCTAGCTGACTGTAGCCAGCTTACCCCTAAACTCCTTTTAAAATTAAACTGGGTTTGAGTTGGGCTTTCTGTCACTGCATCAAAAAAGAGCCTTGACTAGATACACCAGAATTTGAGCTCACCTCATTTTCCACCTCCCACCCATTGCAGATCCCACTCATATCCTTGATTTTTAACCCAAAAAGTCAGTGATGAAGTGAGGTGAGGGATAGAGCAAGGCTCAAGGATGGGGTAGGCATGTGTATTTCACACACTGACTGGTCACTAAAAGAACAACTAGAATCTTAAAGACTTTGGGGGAGCCATGTGAAAATGTGTCTACATCAAGATGGCTGTGTTAAAATGTCAAATACTTATCAAGTAAGACTGCACCTGGCATCACATCTTAAAGGAAATACGTCTCTGAAAGAATAATCTTGGAAAACTCAAACTTGCAAAGTGACAAAACCCCGAGAGGTGTTGTTTTAAGTTGTGTATACATTTTATGTGAATATTAATAATAATTTCCTGATATCATTTCCTAGTTTGTAAAGTACTTTCACAGAATTTACTCCTTGTGATCTTAAAAGCAACCATATAGGTTATGTATGGGTACTATTATTATTACTACTATCTGTCTTACTTTACAGATAAAGAATTTTAATAAATTTTTCATGGTAACGCAGTTAGTAAGTGAAGGAGTCAGGAATCAATCCCAGGTCTTCTGATTATTAACACCATGTCCCAATTCAACTGCAAGCTCTTGGACCTGAATCAGGGTCCATTTCTTACACTTCTTTTTATATTCCTACCAATACCCCCCAACCAAGCTGTATGTGCAGGAGGTAAGCCTGCAAGGAACATAGGTGAGATGTGTCAGCATTGAGCATTTGGTGAGCAAATAAAAAAGGAGAAAATAGAGAATGATCATATAAAGCTTCAGGTAGTTGGCGAGAAGTAGAAGGACATTCAAACCAAATTAGAGGGGTTTTTGTTTTGTTTTGTTTTTTAATAGACTCCATGCTGTGGAGCCCGACACATGGCTCAAACTCGAGACCCTGAGACCCTGAGACAAGACCTGAGCTGAGATCAATAGTCACTCAACCCACTGAGCCACCCAGGTACCCCAAACCAAATTAGAGTTTTGTCATCTCTAGCCTCCCTTCCCCCATTCCGTCTAACTTTCCATAAGCCATATTCCATAAGAGGGTGTTCTGGGTATCAGTTCCTACACTGACGGTAGACAAATTTCTACCACTCTATGAAAATTTATTATAGGAGGTCTTTGTTTCTGAGCATCTCTTAGAAAAAAAAAAAAAGAATGTTAAAGTGAAAAACCAAAAACAAAAACCCAGACTTGATGAGGTTAATGATATAGAAGGGAAAAAGAAAGGAACAGGGCTAAGGTTCATATTTTAACTTTGGTTTTGGCATACTGAATAAATGAATCAATATATGACTGGATTGTGTGTCTATATGATTTTAACAGTTCCCAGAGAAGTTGGATATAGTGTAGTTTAGATGAAAAATTCAGGGCTCAGAGATATTGGTCAAAAGCTACAACCCTTCAGTCAGAAGATGAATAAGTTCTGGAATTCTGATGTGCAGCACGGTGTCTTTAATAATAATATATACTTGAAATTCACTGAGAGTAGGTCTCAAATGTTCTTACCACATACCCAGAAAATAGTAATGGGGAGTGATGGATATGCTAATTAGTTTGGTGGTGGTGAGCATTTCACAATGTATACTTGGTATACAAATATGGATACAAATACCAAAACATTGTGTCGTACGTCTTCAACATAGACAAGTTTTACTTGAACAAAATAAAATATCTTTTTAAGATGTCTCAAAGAGACTCTGATTTCTCTCTCTAAAGGCGTGTTTACTTGACTCATTATCTATTTTCATTTGTATTTTTATTCTCGTAGGGTCAATTAGAGTCATTCTGGGTTTAGTCGGCGCTCACTCTAGAATCCCTCCACGGCTCTTTTGAGGCCATCCCAGCACTGGGTGAGCAGCGCTCTCAGCTGCTCCACGGAGGTGGTGAATCAGGAGAAACTCGGTCTCTACAAAGATAGACAAAGCCTGGTGAGTAATTCATCACATAAATATTGCTACTGTGTTGGGATGGTGGGGTTGTGATCATTTATTTCTTTTATTTTCTTTTTAAAAAATTTTAAATATATTTTTTAAAGATTGTATTTATTTAAGAGAGAGAGAGCATGAGCAGAGGGAGGGGCAGAGAGAGAGGGGGAAGCAGACTCCATGCTGAGCAGGGAGCCAGATGCAGGGGCTCCATCCCAGGACCCTGAGATCATGATCTGAGCTGAAGGCAGACACTTAACAGACTGAGCCACCTCATTTTTTCTTTATTCATAATGTTTTTTAAAGTTGAGTTTACAGTTTACAGAACTAAAAACACTCCATTTGATTTTCTAGAGAGAGATCCGTCTTAGAAACTGAAAAAAATTTTTCCTTGGGCAAAGTACTTACTATGGCTAAGCCTCAGCTCTACGTCCATTGCCGGATTATTTTAAAGATCAGAGGAGACGCAGGTCTGTCTGTCAGCCTGGGAACAAAGGTGGGGCAGCTGGGAGAACTGGTAGCTGTCAGGGGCCTGCCCCAGTGCAGGGAAACAGGCAAGAGGCAGACAGAAATGGGCCTTTAACCCAGATTGTGCAGGGGAGTCCTTAAGAGCAGGGGTTTTGGAATCTGTCTCTCTTTTAGCACTTATGAGCCGTGACTCAGAGATTTACTTTTTTCTCTGCGCCTGGGTTTCCTCATTTTGAAAGAGATGTAGCATCATCTACTTTGGAGGGTTCTCCTGAGAATTAGGTCAGTTCATGTGTGAAGTGCTAGCCTATTCCTAGCCTTTAGACAGACCCCAAGTACCCGGTCCAGTTGCTCGCATTCCGCCAGGACTGAAACGCAAACATCTGAAGAACCCCAAAGCAGAGTGGGGCCTCATTCCTAGCTGGAAGTCCAGATGCTCAGTTCTTTGGCCTGACTTTGCCGAAGGTGGACTTCTGTTTTGGCGTCTGCCCCTGTCCGGATGTGGACCCCCCGCCCCCCAGCCCAGACACAGGTAACTCTGCCCTGCCTGACCCTGGCCGACTGCAGAGTTGCTGAGGCGAATTCTGCACACCTGTCAAGTCCCTGACCCTGGAGCGATCGCCTGTGCTGGGGACTGTGGGTCTCACTCTTGCAGGCGTGAATGGTCCAGTCTTTGGGAGAAAAAAAAAACATGTGCACCCCAAGCTGTTGGCACTTGTACCTCTGGCGCTGAGCGGGGGGGGGGGGCTGGGGAGCAGGGCTGGGAGAGGACAGGTTGTTGCTAGAGAAAACGGCTGAGCCAGGTGAGGGGTGGATTTTCACTGATGAGGGGTGTGATTCAGAGATAAGAGACCACCTGCCCTGTTGTGGCGTCCTGGGCTGTAGCCCTCCCCCCTCCGCAAGGGGAGACTACTCAAGGAGCCAGTCTCTCCCTGGCATCTCAGCTAGGAAGGCTTGGACTCTGTCATATGTGGTAAAGGCCAGCAAAGCTTTTGCCTCTGGAAGTGAAGTCCTCTAGGACAAGAAGGGCAGAGCCACGCGATCATTGACTCTGAGCAGAACCAACCTTGGCTTCAGAGGATCAGGCTTGTGGGGTATCTTCCTCCCCGCTGCCAGGTAGAGGCCTGTCTGAAGGTCTTGCCAAATCCCCCCCGGGGGCTGAAGGCCTTCTGTGGCAGGCAGCTTTAAGATGGGCTTCTCAGTGAGCCCGGCAGGAGAGGCCAAGCTGCAGCTGGTGAGTGCAGCTCACCTCCCCACCCCCAGCTGATGGGGAGCAAAGGAAGGCAAGGCGGCCAGTGAGCTGGGGGCCGTGGCAGAGCAGTGCGTGGTTAACATGGACAGGGGAGTGGAAAGAGCAAGGCTGACCTGCCGAGTAAAGGAGCCCCTTCTTACCTGCTAGGTCTCCGTGCAACGGCCGAGCGGTATAATTGGCACGAGGATGAGAACAGGAAGGAGAAGAAAGTGTGGTTCAGGTAGGAAGATCGGGGCTCTGCTAAGATGGATATTATTGGTACTGCTTTGGGAGGTTTGATCGGGCTGGGGGTGGGGGGACGGCAGTTTTTAGAAGCGTTATTATTTATCAACTCATTGTGAGTTCAAGGCATTGTCCTAAGTGTTTTAAATTTAAGGTATTTCGTTCCTGTGGATTTGAACCCAGGCAGGCTAGCGCGAGCGGTCAAGCTCTTCACACCCGTTCCTCTCTGTAGAAGATTCCAGTCCGTGAGGGCTGGGGTGCAGCCGAAGGCAGGGAGAGATGGCCTGGGGAGGTGAAGGACACTGAGATGGTGAAGGAGAGACGATTTGAAAACAAAGTTCACCTGTCTCACATTTTTTTCCCTAAGGTACTAGCCTGAAAATATAAATCCTGCACAAATGAAGGCTTAGAAAGAATGTCCTGATGCAGTTTACACTGAGGTTATTAGTGCTATAAACACACGGGCAATCAAATATATTCCCGCCTTCCAGAAACTTTTCCTGAAGAGGGCATCTTAAGGACCCTTTAAAAAAAATAAGAAGTAGATACCTTCTTTGAAAAGGGACAAATGAAAATAATTGGTCAAACAACTAACAAGCAGAAGCTGAGGATAAAAAAACTTTCAGAGCTGTGAATGGAACAGCTGATGTGGTTCTGGGTCCAGGTAGACCACGTGACAGGAAACGCCAACAGCTTAATCAGTTCTGTTCTTTGTGTTTCCATTCAGCATAATGTGGTCATGGTCACAGTGATTTGAGTTCCAGTGAACAGAATGCCGGAAAGGGAAAGGATTAGGGGAGAAAAAGAGGAGGGGGGAGGGGGAGGGAGGAAAGGACGTTATCTGATGCTCTGAGCTTCCCACAGAGGGGCTTAGACTGGACTGTGTTTTCCTGTAAGAACAGGCCAGTGCTGAGTTGCTCCTCTTCTATTCAGGAGAGAATGTTTATGGAGCATTGACTCTGTGGTGCCTTCAGGGAACTGAAATCTTGTGGAAGAGAAGACGTGTTTCCAAGACAAGACAGAGTGGAAGCTATCCACAAGAGGCAGATGCAAAGGTGGAAGGCTGACTAGACCTCACTTTCAAAGGTCCCCTCAAAGCCAGGGCTGATGGGCTGCTCTTAGCATCTGCTTTCCCTCTCCTGGCTCCCCAAGTGGGAACACAGCACCTGGGACTCCCCTAATGGAGCTGAACTCCGTTGACAGGGTGCTTTCCTTCTGTACAGCTCAAGGGCGCTATGAGGGAAGATGATGCAGGCGAAGAATTTGATTTTCCTAGAGGTTAGCCAGAGGTCTGGGCCGTTGAGGGCCTGGGGAGGCCTGGATGGACGGAATGGCCTGGGGTAACCCGCCTGTGCCGGGGAGGTTGGCTCCAGGGCCAAGACTGAGGATGCAAGGAAAGAGATTGCCGTGCTGGTGGAAGAGTGGCTTACTGGCAGCTAGAGGCGGCGTGCTCAGTTCCAGGGTGTGAGGAGCAAGGGGAGACAGCCTGATGAGGAGGAGAGCTGGAGGGAAGGCCCTAGCGTCAGATCTATGCCCACACGATGTTTGCACCTGGACTGCATCCCTGTCTCCTCCCCATCTCCTCGAGATCTGCTTTCAGAAGTTTACATGGGAACTGCATGTCCCTGAAATGGATTCTATTTTTATACCTTCTTATGTTTCCTGAGATGTTTTATCATTTCTGTTTGGTCCTCAATTGTCAGTGTTTCCAAACTTTAGTTTTAACAAACTTTCTCTATTTCCACCTCTCCTTCCCAAGCCAGTCTTATCCCTAATTCCTCCAGCTTACACATATACACTCTTGAATATAAAGGCCAACTTTGAGTTTAAAGGAACGCTCTAAGAATTCCTACTTACAATTTTGCTTTTCTTGTTATGGATTTCCCAACTATTTGTAAAGAGGCAGGGTGATGCCAGACCATCTGAGTCCCATTAAGGCTCATCCACTTAGAATCTATGTGGCCTCAGATAATTAACTTAAATTATATCAGCCTCCGTTTTTTCATTTACAAAGTGGGTCTACTAATAACACAACAAATCCGCCTAATTTAGGATTGTGCTCAGAATTAGTGATGATTCATGCGGAGACCCTGGCGTAGTGCCTGGTACATGGTACGTGTTCAGTAATGAATAACTATTTATGTTGTCTTCAAAGAGGTCATTTCTGTACTTTTTAATACCCTGGTAAATAACCCACAGCACAATCCTGGGAATTTGTAGCTCTTACATCGTGAGAACTGCTCAGAATTTATACAGCTTTCAAGCACGTCCTGTTTGGGGGGAAGTGTAGTATTTCATGGGCTGTTCGGATGTAAGAATCAAAGTAAGCTCAGTTTTCATTGTGAAATGAGATCCTGTTTATTGTCTGACTTGACACGTTAGAATCTAATTTCCATGAGATCAGGATTCATGTCTCATCTTGCTTATTCCTATATCCCCAGTACCTAGAACAGTACAGTGGACCCTTTAACAATGTGTGGGTTACGTGTGCCGCCCCCCGCGCAGTTGAAAATCTGCATATAACTTTTGACTCTCTAAAAACTTGCCTACAGTTGACTGGAAGCCTTACCAATAACATAAACAGTCCATTAACACAGATTTTGTATATGTGTTAGGTACTGTTCCTTCAATAAAGTAAGCTAGAGAAAAGGCAATGTTATTAAGAGAATCATAAGGAAGAGAAAATACATTTACAGTACTGCACTGTATCAAAAGACGTCTGTGTATAAGTGGACCTCTATAGTTCATAACCGTGTTGTTCAAGGATGAACTGTGCTTGGCACATAGTAGGCACTCAAAAACTATTTCCTGGCGAATAAATGTATAGTCAGATTATTCCCAGTAAATTGTTTAAGGAAGCGAACATGCGTCTGTCTATATGTATCTGCACATCCTTTTGTTTATATTTTTTAGCTTTTACCATCACAACAAGTGCACTTTTTAATCCCCATCTCCTGTTTCACCCAACCCTCCAACCCACCTTCCCTCCGGTAACAAGCGGTTTATTCTCTATAGATTGTAGTTATTTATTCATTTGAGAGAGAGAGAGGAGGAGAGCACAGAGGGAGAGGGAGAAGCAGGCTCCCTGCTGAGCAGAACCACCCCCCCTCTGCCATGTGGGACTTGATCCCAGGACCCTGAGATCATGACCTGAGCTGAAGGCAGACACTTAGCCGATTAAGCCACCCAGGGGCCCAATTTGTTCTCTATAGTTAAGACTCTGTTTCTTGGTTTGTCTCTTTTTTTCTTTTATTTGTTTTATTTCTTACATTCCACATATGAGTGAAATCATATGGTATTTGTCTTTCTCTGACTTATTTCACTTTGCATTATACTCTCTAATTCTATTCATGTTGTTGCAAATGGCAAGATTTCATTCTTTTTTAGGGCTAAATAATATTCCATTGTATATACCACAACTTCTTGACCCATTCTTCCATTTATGGACACTTGGGTTGCTTCCATAGTTTGGCTATTGTAACTAATGCTGCAATAAACTCAGGGGTGCATGTATCGCTTTGAATTAGTGTTTTTTGGGTAAATACTCATTGGTGTGATTGACATCTTTTGTTGTTTGTTTTTAGATCTTTGTCAACACTGGTAATCATACTAAATGTAACAAGATGAATCCTCATCTTGGGGCCTGCATAGAAGGACAGCATGGCTCAGGGAGGGATGCCAGTCTGTGAACTTGGGGAAAGCTCAGTGTGTGTGAGCTTCCCTGGGAGGCACAAGAAAGCATCACAGAATTCCCCCATGGCACCTGAAGAGGGGCTTGGAAGTGGTTGGAAGGTGGATGGTCCACCTAGAAAGGCCTGGCATCAGAGCCAGGAAGAAGCAGAGTGAAGGGGCCCAGTTCCAGAGGCCACAGTGAGGTGTGACCGTCACAGTGAGACTAGTTCATAAGGACGAGGACTAGATAAGGACCACTAAGGCACTGTTCAGCAGAGCCAGCCACCCCTGACAATGGCTCTTGGTGCAGACACCTCCCCATTAGAAAGAGGGATGACAAGTAGGGAAAGGTAGAAAAGCTTGCACTGAGTTTAAACTGAATTCACCATGCCGAAATATGGAATCACCGAATTACATTAAACCTAACACACATGTCTACCATTTTATGCAGGAATCTGGCCAGACAAAAAGCTTTTATGATACCTAAAGTCAAGTGCTTAAAACCATATGATTTCGAAAATAGTCTGAGTGACAAAACAAAATTGTGAAATGTGTTCTCTAAAAACCTGGTGAAGTGGTTTGCCTGGCAGGTGCCAAGGTCACAGTTAATTTGGTAACTCATTATTTATCAGAAACGCAGCTGCTTGTCAGAATTAACCGGGTTGAACTTTGGTCTGGGTTGGCAGTTTCCAGAGAAGCAGGTGGCTGGGTGACCATCCAGGGTCGAGTTACACGAGCCAGTGTCTGCGTTTGTTTTCAGTGGGGTATTATGGCTTAGAGGGCAATGACACGCAGCTGCTGCAGCGGGTTTATGGCGCTCACATGGGGGACAGGAGACCCTGGGCTCTCGATGGCTGCTGCGTCCTCTAATTTTGTTTTCCTTGCTTTTCCACAAAAGCCCCGCAGGATGTGCTACTCAGCTGTAGGGAGTCTGGGTTGGGGGGGTGGTACTCAGGAGGTCAGGAGGACCAGCAGGAGGCATGAATAGGAGGCTGGGGATGGGGGAAACTTCTAGGCCTCCGAGCGGAATAGGAAATATACAAGAGGGGCGCCTGGGTGGCACAGCGGTTAAGTGTCTGCCTTCGGCTCAGGGCGTGATCCCGGCGTTCTGGGATCGAGCCCCACATCAGGCTCCTCCGCTGGGAGACTGCTTCTTCCTCTCCCACTCCCCCTGCTTGTGCTCCCTCTCTCGCTGGCTGTCTCTATCTCTGTCGAATAAATAAATAAAATCTTTAAAAAAAAAAAAGGAAATATACAAGAAATGAGACCAGAGCAAGAATTAGCGTGTCCCAAAAGGGGACTGGCTGACACCAGCAGTACCCCAGTTATCGGACCTGGGGCTAATCTAGCTGCTATCAGACCTGTGACGCTAAATGCCACATTAGGTGGCTGGTCTGGTAAAATCTTTTTGCACTGGGTCAAGATAGGGCCCGGGAGCTGGGAGCAACAGTGACGCTGCGTCGATTCTCTGTTCGTAGCCTCTGTGTTGTTGCCATGATGCTACCTATGAACACCCAGTGTAGCCAGCCAGGCCCCCTAGCCGGCTTCAGGGGCCTGGTCTCTTCCCTGGAAAGCTCCTTCTCTCTCCAAGCCTTAGTCCACTTATCTGCAGAATCGGACAATAACGTTGCTCTCAGTGTACTGTGAGGGTGGGATGAAATAAAGTAATTAAAGGCATTTCTTAAGAAGTTCAAGGGCCAAAACCATCGTAAGAGAAAGAGTTACAATTAATGATTTTCCCACCTATGGGAAGATGTGGATTTGGAAGCGTTGTGCATGGAGAGCTATACAAAACACTGATGTTTTTAATTCATTTCACGTGTTTTTTTCTTGTTTGCGTCAGATAATAGTAGGGGCCTCTAAGTCTGAGTTTTTAAAAGGTAAAGAAAGACATCAGAGAAATATTTGATAGACTGTGAGCAGAACCCAGTCTCCTGATAAGATATTTACATTTCCACTGGATATTAATGGACATGTGTTTTAACAGAAGGAAAAAAAAAAAAAGCTTTCCTGGCCTTGATAACAGTCTCCTTGAACCACATGTCTTAACTAAGTATATTTCTGCTTGCCCAGAAAAACAAGATATCTGCTGCTATTGGGTGTTTTTGATTTTTTTTTTTTTTTGCTAATTATCTTGGTAATCCTGTCACGATCCCACCTCTTTTTAGTATTTTATTAATAGGATCTTTATGGGATATTCTCAACTACAAAGATTTTAAAGAATTCTGATGACATCATTGTGCAGCAAGTGTTAACAGCATGGACCTGTTATCAAAGCGGGGGGTCTGTGATCCAAGGGGGGCTTCGGTGCTCCATCACAAATTGTCAAAATGTTAAAGAGAGGGAAAGAAGAGGTCTACTAATACAATTAAAAATAGTTCTTAAAGAGCTGGGTTAACACGAATGAGAAACAAATTTTTAATGTGACACCAGGGGGAGATCGGATAAAAAGACCAGGAATCCCAGTAAAAACTTTGAGAATTGAGGTAGCAATAGGGGGAAGGATGCCTAGTAGGAAAGCTTAAGAAGTGGGATTAGAAGTTTTGGGGGAGGGCCCCCAGTTGTAAGTAATATCCTTTTATCTGTACTGTTTTATCAAAAATAACTTGCTGACATTATTTTAATTTGAAGACTATGCTAATATTTCAGAAAGTTAGGAAAACCGAGAGGAGATGGTAGCCACAGTCTATTTTACCACAATGGTTAGAATCTCTTTCAATACCCTCCCCATCCTTATCTACTCGCTTTTCAAGATTACAGTCGTACACGTAGTACAGCATTATACATTTCCGTGTTGTGCCAGTCTTCATAATTACAGTTTAAATTGACACATTTTGTTTTTTGCCTTCTTCACTGCTTTTTCCCCCTTATTTCCCAAACCCAATCATATTTCTTCACTGTAAAAAAAAAAAAAATCTTCCTTATCTCTTTAAGTAGAGCCAATATGTATTGTCAAGTGAAAAAAAAAAGCAAAGCTCAGGAAAAATGTCTATGGAACGTTGCTTGGCCCTTAGAAGTAAGACATTCTCTTTGATTAGAGCAAGTATTGATTTTTGAGATTCCTCTTGTTAGGAAGGGTTATAACTCTGCCAGAAGCAAAGCTGTTGTGCTCTGTGAGCAATTCTTCAGCAGCTTTCTCTTTCGCTTAGGATTTCTTGTCTTCCCCGTATTGCTTTTTAACCTAATGAAAAACTGTTTCCATGTTCTGCCCTAGGAGCCAGATCTATAAAGTCATAGCCTCAACTTTCTAATGCAACACTTAACAGGTACCCATTATTAAAGGACAAACTGAGGCATATCAAAAATTTTGAGTTTATTGGACCAAAAAATCAATTCCAACTGGGCAGCCCCAATCCAGAAGTGGTTAGGAACCCTCCATCAACAAGAGCTCAGGGCGAGAACTTGATAGAGAAAAGGTGGAATCCAAGTAAGCAAATTATTGAGTAGCTCTGACCGAAAGCCTAGTTGGTGGTTTGTGATCGATTGTCCTTAGGGTTTGTTTCTGTAACCTTGAGACATTTACAGGCTTAGATTTTGGTTTGTCCACATACGTCCACCATTGTGTTAGAGCCACGTCAGTCAGTGGCCTCCTGTTTAGTGTAACATGATTTAGAGGACCCAAGGAAGGTTCAACACAAACCCCTTGACCTGAGGCCAGAACCTAAACTTAGTGCCGTACTTCCAAAGACTACATTGCTTCCAGACTGCAGCCATTGGTCTGCCTGAGCTCCTTTAGGCCTCTGAGTTAATCCCTACAAATGTCTGGGGCATGCCCATATTGTGCATTTTTATTTCTGTATCCTATTAATGCATACGCTTGGGCCAGTATTTCTTGAACGAAAGAGCGGACCTCAGCCAAGTATTTTAAGGAGGTCCCTCCAGCATTTAGATGAATTAATGCCAGTACTTGATGGCCTCATTCAGGAGGTTGTTTCACTTTTCTGAACCATTTTCCCAACTCAGACACTCACCCCTCCCAGCACCCTCCTCTTTAGAGCAGCCAAAGCCCTTGCTCTTGCCTGTCCTCCCCTCTTTTTAGAAATACACGTCTCAGCACTGTGAACACCCCCTGGTATGTAGTAGGTACTCAATAAATCTATCAAGTGAATAAATGAAAAATACTGATTCTCACAGAGCAATTACTAGATGCTGTACAAGGTCTTGCACACCAGACCTCCTTCAAGTCCTGTAACCTTGCAAGGTGTTATTATTCCCACTCTATAGAGGGGGAAAAAAGGAAGATTCTAAGAATATGGTGATTTTTTTTTCAAGATCATCTACCCATTTGTGGTGGGCTGAATAATGGCCCCCCAGAGATGTGTGCATCCTAATTCCCAGAACCTACAACTATGTTACCTTATATGGCAAAAGGGATCTTGCAGATATGTTACATTAAGGATATTGAGATGGGAAGAGTATCCTGAATTATTTGGGGGGAGCAAGGGGTGGCAATATAATCGCAAAGGTCCTTTTTTTTTTTTTAATTGAGCCAGCCACGCAAGCATGGGAGGAGGGGCAGGGAGAGAGAGAACCTTAAGCAGATTCCATGCTTAGCACAGAGCCTGATCTGACGCAGGGCTCGATCTCACAACCCTGAGATCATGACCTGAGCAGAAATCAAGAGTCGAACACTTACCTGACTGAGCCACCCAGGTGGCCCCACAAGGGTCCTTTTAAGATGGAAGCAAGAGGGTCAGCTAGAGAGAAGGCAATGTAACCAATGGTGATATGAACTGGTGATGTGATCTGAGACCACCACATAGGGAATGTGGGAGCCTTCAGAAGCTGGACAGGGTATGGAAGTGGAATCTCCCCTAGAGCCTCCAAAGGAACACAGACTTGATTTTAGCCTGTAGACCCATTTTGGACATCTAACTTCCAGAGCAGTCAGTTTAAAATGTGTGTTGTTTTATGCCACTAAGTTCGTGGTCGTTTGTTAAAACAGCAACAGGGAGCCAGTACACCACTGTAACTGGTCATTGAAAGGGCAGGACTCCTAACAATCTTACACCCATTTAGTCCTTTCTCACTGCTGCCCTGTACCCCCACTGTGGGGCTGGTTCTTTCCTGGCTTGAGATAAAATCTCGTGCAAGTGCCATAACTTCTCCTATGTAATAAAAGTCCCCAGTCACCTTAGTCTTCCAGTGGTCTCAGATCCATAATTAAAATGTCCAGTGTTATGTAATTTAATTTTTTAAACACAAATAAGCCATAAACTTCCAACATAAAGCTTCTCTCTTTCCCCAGTCAGGACCTCCTGTAGGAGTGAAGCCTGCTGTGGCCACTTTGGCTCTCCTGATAATACTGGCTTCTCCTTCCCTCATCCAGACTTGCTATAAATTCCAAAGACTGCAGAGCTGCAATAGAGAGAGGAAGCAAAGGGAAAGAACAGGAAAGGTCTTATCTGACCAGCACCTTTCTGGTTTAGTCTCCTCTGACCTAGCAAGTGTTTAGAGACAATTTTTTCTTTTGTGGATTTCTCGGCAATGTGCTTCCAAGTTGAAGATTTTTTCCCCTGCCGTTCCTTTGTTGGGGAAGGATATGTACCCTCTGGCTGGTCACTCAGTAGCTCCCCCTCTGCCCCTCTGTCTCTCAGTGTACTCAGCTCTCATTCTTCCAAGGCAAAGCCTTAAGGTGGCCAGGCAAGCCTTTCTGCCTGGGCCCTGGGCAAACACTAGCACGTCCTCTGGGACCTCCAGGACTGCAGTGACACCGGAACAGTGCAGCCCACTCTGCTGCCCAGGCTGCTTCTACCAACCTGTCCTCTCTAGTTGTCTCGCCCACAAAGGAAGCCCTTTGAGGAAGCCCTTCATGCCATGATGAGAGCATGAGGGGGGACCCCCCCAACACAGGCACATACACACCTCCCTCTCTGGAGTGGGGGCTGGGACCCACATCACACTGGCAGTTCTCTACAGACATGTTCCAATCTCTAAAATCCCTCCAGCTCTCTGATTTTAACTCATAGATTTGCAAGTGGTGACAGGGTTTCAGCCACCTCCTTTGAAAATAAAACTGACACTTTGTCCTCCTGCCATTTTAAGTCATGTGTATGTCATTTTCTCACAACCAGACAGGGGAAAAAACCTAAACCAGATTGCACTGGGAGATAAGCCAAAAATAATAAGCTCACCAAGTCTGGTTCTGATCCCTTCAATAAGTGAAGCCTTGACCTTCTGCAGTCTAAATAGTTTTCCAGACTCTATAATCCCTACCTCTCCCACTGGGGATGGGAGCTGTCATTTGATTCCTACCTGACTCTATCAAAAATTTTACCCTGACTTTTGCAGTGTTGACATCTGACCATATGTTATGACTTTGGAGGACATGATAATCATGTGGAAAAGTTGCTGCTTTTCTACCATGACAGGCTAATGTCGACGAGGTAATCTTGCTGATACTGAGGGGTTTTTTTTCCTTAAAATATCTCTCATGGATTTTATTTTATATTTTATTTTCGCCAGTCAGTCCTTCCGAAGTTTGACTCCCTCGAAAAAGTGAACTTCTTTTCTTTCTGAAATGCTTTTGTCTCTGAATCTTCTTTTCTCAAATCCTACACAGGGTGCTACTATTATACTTTGGAATGTGGGAGTGATGGGCACCTATTGTCTTGGAGTCTCAGACAAAACTGAGACCAGCATCATTCTCTTATTACATCCTGGCCCACGAGTCAGGGGCAAGCCTGGGATTCAAAGCTGGGTAATCTGAAGCCAGTCCATTTTCTACCACACTTCAGTGTCCCAGCTATTACGGAGTTAAAGTGCCCTGGTTTCATTCATATTTGAACAACTATCAACTTCATATAGACTGGTATTTGCAGGAGAGGTTATATACAAAACTAACGGTAACCGTATATTAAAAACCACTAATAGACATGTAAAGAATAATGAGAGAGAAATCCAAATACAGCAGTACAGAAAATCAGCAAAACATGAAAGAAAGGCAAGAAAGGATCAGAGAAAATCTCCAGAAACAACCACAAAACAAGCAATAAAATGGTAATAAATACATATCTATCAATAATTACTGTGAATGTAAATGGACTAAGCACTCCAATCAAAAGACATAGAATGGATAAAAAATAATAAGACCCACCTATACGCTGCCTGTAAGAGGTCATTTTAGACCTAAAACACCTGCAGATTGAAAGTGAGGGGATGGAGAAACATTTATCACGTAAATGAATGTCATAAGAAAGCCACAGTAGCAATACTAAATTGGACAAACCAGACTTTGTTTTTTTTTTTAAGATTTTATTTATTTGAGAGTGGGAGAGCATCAGCAGGGGTGGGGGAAGGGCACAGGGAGAAGGACAAGCAGACTCCCTGCTGAGTATGGAGCCGACATGGGGCTCGGTCCCAGGACCCTGAGATGATGACCTGAGTCAAAGGCAGACACTTAATGGACTGAGCCACCCAGGTGCCCCCAAACTAGATTTTAAAACAAAGACCGTAACAAGAGACAAAGAAGGGCACTATGTAGTAATAAAGGGGATGATCCATCTGGAAGAGCTAACAATTATAAAAATTTACACACCCAAATATATAAAACAACAACACATAAAGGAACTAATCAATAATAATACAGTAAAAGTAGGGGACTCTAACACCCCACTCACATCAATGGACCGATCATCTAAATAGAAAATCAGCAATGAGGGGCACCTGTGTGGCTCAGTCGTTAAGTGTCTGCCTTCGGCTCAGGTCATGATCCCAGGGACCTGGGATCGAGCCCCGCATAGGGCTCTCTGCTCAGCAGGAAGCCTGCTTCTCCCTCTCCTTCTGCCCCTATTGTGTTCCCTCTCTCGCTGTCTCTCTCTCTGTCAAATAAATAAATAAAATCTTAAAAAAAAAAAAATCAGCAAGGAAACAATGGCTTTGAATGACACAGTGGACCAGAGGGACTTGACTAACAGACATAGAACACTCCATCCTAAACAGCAGAATATTCATTCTTTTCAAGTGCACATGGAATGTTCTCCAGAATAGATCACCTATTAGGCCACAAAACAGGCCTTAACAAACGCAAGAAGATTGAAGTCATACCATACGCTTTTCTGACCACAACACTATGAAACTAGAAGTCAAACACAAGAAAAAAAATCTGGAAAGAGTACACATACATAGAAGGTAAATAACATGCTACTAAACAATGAATGGGTCAACCAGGAAATCAAAGAAGAAATAAAAAAAATACATGGAAACAAATGAAAATGAAAACACAATAGTCCAAAACCTTTGGGATGCAGCAAAAGTGGTCCTAAGAGGAGAGTATATGGCAATACAAGCCTTTCTCAAGAAGCAAGAAAAATCTCAAACAACCTAACCTTATACCTAAGGGAGCTAGGGGGAAAAAATGAAGCCTAAAGCTAACAGGAAGAAGGAAACTATAAAGATTACAGCAAAAATAGATGATACAGAAACTAAAACAAAAACAAAAAACAACAGATCAATGAAAACAGGAGTTGGTTCTTCAAAAAAATTAATAAAATTCATAAACCTCTAGCCAGACTTATCAAAAAGAAGAGAAGGGACCGAAATAAATAAAGTCACAAAAGAGAAAGGAGAAATAACGACCAACAAGGATATACAAACAATTAGAATATTTATGAAAAACTGTATGCCAAAAAATTAGAAATTTCTTCTGGAAATGGATAAATTCCTAGAAACATATAAACTACCAAAACCGAAACAGGAAGAAATAGAAAACTTGAACAGACTGATAACCAGCAAAGAAATTGAATCAATAATCATAAAACTCTCGACAAACAAAAAAGTCCAGGACCAGATGGCTTCACAGGTGAATTCTACCAAACATTTGAAGAAGAGTTAATACCTATTCTTCTCAAACCATTCCAAGAAACAGAAAAGGAAGAAAAACGTTCTAATTCATTCTATGAGTCTATCTGGTTTTGATGCCAAAACCAGATAAAGACACCATACACACACACAAAAGAACCATAGGCCAATACCTCTGATGAACATAGATGCAAAAATCCTCAACAAAATACTAGCAAAATGAATCCAACAATACATTAAAAAGTCATTCACCACAATCAAGTGGGATTTATTCTTGGGTTGTAAGGGCGGTTCAATACTCACAAATTAATGTGATACATCACATTAATAAAAGAAAGGATAAGAACCATATCATGCTTTTAATAGATGCAGAGAAAGCATTTGAAAAAGCACAACATCCGTTCATGATAAAAACCCTCAACAAAGTACGTTTAGAGGGAACATACTTCAACATAATAAAGGTCATATAGGAAAAATTCACAACTAACATCATACTCAATGGTGAAAAGCTGAGAGCTTTTCCTCTATGCTCAGAAACCAGACAGGGATGTCCACTCTCACCACTTTTATTCAACATAGTACTGGACGTCCTACCCACAGCAATCAGACAACAAAAAGAAACAAAAGGCATCCAAATGGGCAAGGAAAAAGTAAAATTTCACTATTTCCAGATGACATGATACTCTCTATGGAAAACCCAAAAGACTCCATAAAAAAAGCTGCTAGAACTGATAAACAAATTCAGCAAAGTCACAGGATACAGAATCAGCGGACAGAAATCCATTGCAGTTCTACACACCAATAAAGAAGCAGCAGAAAGAGAAATTAAGGAATCAATTCCATTTACAGTTGCACCAAAAAGAATAAAATACCTAGAAATAAACCTAACCAAAGAGGTGAAAGATTTGTATTCCAAGAACTATAAAACACTTATGAAAGAAATTGAGGAAGACACAAAGAAATGGAAAGATATTCCATGCTCATGGATTGGAAGAACAAATATTGTTAAAATGTCTATACTACCCAAACCTATCTAGACATTTAATGCAATCCCTATCAAAATACTACCAGCATTATTCACAGAGCTAGAACAAACAATCTAAAATTTCTATGGAACCACAAAAGACCTCAAATAGCCAAAGTAATCTTGAAAAAGAAAAGCAAAGTTGGAGGAATCAGAATTCTGAACTTCAAGTTATATTACAAAGCTATAGTGATCAAAACAGTCTGGTACTGGCACAAAAATAGACACATGGATCAATGGAACAGAATAGAAAATGCAGAAATGGACTCACAATTATATGGTCAATTAATCTTTGACAAAACAGGAAAAAATATTCAATGGGAAAAAGACTGTCTCTTTAACAAATGGTGTTGGGAAAACTGGACAGCGACATGCAAAAGAATGAAGACCATTTCCTTACACCATACACAGAAATAAATTCATAATAAATTAAGGACCCAAATGTGAGACCTGAAACAATAAAAATCCTGGAAGGGAACACAGGCAGTAACTTCTCTGACATCAGTCGTAGTAACTTCTTTCTAGATATGTCTCCTGAGGAAAGGGAAACAAAAGCAAATATAAACTGCTGGGACTACATCAAAATAAAAAGCTTCTGCATGGTGAAGGAAATACTCAACAAAACTAAAAGGCAACGTATGGAATAGGAGAGGGTATTAACAAATGACATATCCAATAGAAGATTAGTATCCAAAATATATAAAGAACTTATGAAACTCAGGGTGCCCGGGTGGCTCGGTTGGTTGAGCATCCAACTCTTGATTTTGGCTAAGACAATGATGTCAGGGTCGTGGGATCGAGCCCCACCTTGGGCTCTATGCTCAGAGTGGGGTCTGCTTATCCCTCTCCCTCCCCCTCTGCCCCTTCCCCCCTCAAAATAAATAAATAAAATCTTAAAAAAGATTTATAAATCTTTATAAATTTATAAAACTCAACACCCAAAAAACAACCCAATTTAAAAATGGGCAGAACACATGAATAGATATTTTTCCAAAGAAGACATCCAGTTGGCCAAAAGACATGAAAAGATGTTGAACATCACTCATCATCACGGAAATGCAAGTCAAAACTACAATGAGATATCGTCTCACACCCGTCAGACTGGCTGACACAAACAACAATTGTTGGTGGGGATGCGGAGAAAAAGGAATACTCGTGCATTGTTGGGAATGCAAACTGGTGCAGCCACTGTGGAAAACAGTATGGAGATTCCTCAAAAAGTTAAAAATGGAACTACCCAACAATCCAGCAATTGCACTACTGGGTATTTACCCAAAGACTACAAAAATACTAAGTTAAAGGGATACCTGCAGCCTGATATTTATCGTAGCATTATCTACAATAGCCAAAGGATGGAAACAGCCCAAGTGTCATCAACTGATGAATGATAAAGAGGATGAGGTATATGCATACCATGACCAGCCGTACACCCGCTCACCAAACGAGCCTCCCCCGGTTGCTCAGGGGATGTCCTCACAGGCTGTTCCCTCCTGGGTCCTGGAACCTGACAAGAAGCCTCTGTCTCAGGTGCTAATAGCATGTGTCTCTGTGACTTCTCACTAACCAAGCAACTAGCAGAGGCATTTCTTTTTAATACGGAAACGAAGGAAAAATGACCCTCCCAATTACCTAGCAAGGTATAACTGACTTCTATTCCACTTTGCTCCCAACTGGCTTTTGTTTAAAAAAAAAAAAAAAAGATTTTATTTATTTGAGAGAGAGAGTGTGAGTGGAAGGAGGGCAAAGGGAGAGGGAGAAGCAGACCCCGGGATCATGACCTGAGCTGAAGGCAGATGCTTAACAGACTGAGCCACCCAGGCCGCCCCCCGCCCCACCGCCCCAGCAGCTGGCTACTTTTTTTTTTTTTTTTAATTGTTTAGCTTCACACTCACTGTTGCTGCCATGACTTCAATGAGAGAGCAGGACAGGACGCAATGCATAGAGCAATTCGAAGGGATCATCAAGAGTTTTAGTGTCCTTTCTCTTCTTCGCAGGCTCTGCTCCTACCCAATGGCTTCACTGCATGCACACATTTGCTCTGAGAGCGGTGGGCTGGAGGGGGCAGAACACCTTCAGGATGATGTGCAGTAAGAGGAGACTAGATAGAACCCAACCCCCCTTGGAGGGGAGCCCACTGGGCCTTAATCAGGGCAGACTGCCTGGCTTGTCCCTTTCCAGGCCAGATGCTGTGACACCACGGCCTTGTTAGCCTTGCCCATCAGCTCTGCCACGTTTCCGTTTAGGGCTTTCCCCTGCTCACTCCAAGATGCCCCCTGCTGAACTACCTGTCTCAACCTTGTCTTCCCACCAGCGTCTGGCACCTGGCATGTGGACGCAGGTGCATGTGATGCCCTCACTCTATCTCTGCCCACTTGCTCTATGTCTCCCCCGCCCCCCAACAGGGCCTGACTGACTTGAGAGCATATTATTAACTGAGCCGAATTAATACTAGCATATGTGCTTGAGCAAGGTGACCGAAGTGGGAGTTTGTCTGTCCTGATGCCTCTCATACTCATTCTTTTTCTTTAAAATGTGTTTTAAAGATCAACTGTATGCTAGGCACTGTGGGGAGCTGACTAGCTCACAACCTGATGAGAGCAGCACACTTGCAAGCAAATAATTACTATTCAGTGTGACAGACTGCTGTCACGTTCATTCACAAAAATGGATGGTGAGCCTAAGGTGGGCTCCTTCCCAGGGCAGGCTCTGTGTGGTGTCAGGTACTGTGCTAAGTGCTTTGGCTATTTGATGAGTCTCTTAAAGTGGATACATTGTGTGTATATGTGGGGGGTGGGGGGCGTCCGTGCTGCCTGTATGAATACAATCACACACATCTTCTGGGGCTTCTCAAAGCCATCTGTCCTTTCTGTGATGCCCCGCATAGGGCCGGCGCCCCAGGCCTGCAGCGCCTCTCCACCCAGGGCTTTGTGTCTTGCACTCAGGGGGGCGGGCCTGCCTGCCCTACCGCTCAGGGTGCGAGCCTGCTGGCTGCTGCTGGGAAACCAGGGGGGAGGCAGTGAAGAAGAAGGGGCAGCCCGCCAGGAAAAATAGGAAGCTGGTGCATTTGGACGATGATGGGGCTTTTTTTTTTTTTTTGGGCTGGAAGATAAGAGTGTTTTTGTTAGTTTAAGGGGGGAAGGGAGCTCATAGCAGTTATCTGAACGGACCTGGTTTGTGGATGGCTCCAGACTTTGAGACCTGGCCAGTGCTGGCACTAGGTGAAACTGAAGTGTTTTTAACCCAGAGGAAAATCCCCAGTGTCTCCTGATGATTGGCGTAGTGCTGAAGTCTGCAGAGGGAACAAGCGCTCAGGCCAGCTCGTACCCACTTGAGGTGGTTGTAGGGACGCTGCAGAGGCCCTGTCACTTTTGTTGGGTTTCTACTGAGACCAAACAGGGGGAGGGTAGAGGGAGCCCTGAGAGTGTGAGGGTAGAGGACCATTCCTCTCTCTGATATGCGGTGAACTAATTGCAGCAGCTGATCAGGGGGACAGCTAAGGTTTGCCCATGTTCCCAAGGCCTCCTGGGGGAATGCTACGAAGACTTCACTGTGCTCCTAGGTGGGGCTGGCACGCCCTGCTGGGTTCCCATGGGGCTTGGTACAAACCTGCATTATAGCTCTTGCTGCAACCACACACATTGGCGTTTGTCTGCCCCCCTGGGGTTAAAGACTAGGCCTGAGTCACTTTACTTCTGTATTAAAACTCTAATCTATTTTGGAAGTATCCTGATAAACAGAGAAATGGATATTTTAATCTTTATTCCATATGGCTATCCAGTTATCTCCAATACTGAATATTAGAAAGTCCCACTCCTCCTCACTGACTTGGTATGTCCCTTTAACTCATTCTGAAGGAATATTTAATAGAAATCAGTGAGCGGATTCTAACATTCACATGGAAGAGAAAACATGAGGACTAGTTCCTCCCTCCAAAATATTTTTGCAAAAAAGAACAATAAAGCCAAATATCAAGATGAAATAAAAAATTAGAGCCAGGAAAACAGTGTGCTATTGACATTGGACTAAATTAGAGACCAAAAAGCCTTAAACAAAAACAGAGACTTGCAGATTTGAAAATGAGGTTTATGGTAAAGGAAATGTTTTAAATCTTTGGGAGAATGGGTAACGTTTATTAAATTGCGTCAAGACAACTGGACCCAAATGTGAGACCTGCAACCATAAAAATCCTAGAAGAGCTGCTCTCTGGGCCAAGGGTCAGTGGAGGGCAGCAATCAGATATGCTCTTGGTGTGTGTGCTCTTTGTCACTGGGTCTCACCCAATGCCAACAATAGGAAGACATATGGCGGTGAAACTGCAAAAGTTGGAAGACACAGGGAGAGCCTTAAAAGCAGTGAATGGAAGGTTAAGGGGGAAAGAGGTGCTAACTGAGGGAAGATTTAAGGGAAGGGAGTTGTTCGGGTTTGTTGGTTGGCTTTGTTTCTGAAGATTAGGGTGACTGAGAGCTACTTATGCTGAGGGGAAGATACTCTTTTTAAAAGGGTTTAAGGTCCAGGAGAAAATTCTCTCCACAGTCTCACCAATGGCAACAGCTTCAATTACCAGTCAAGCTGCTATTCCCAGGCCCCTCCTTCAAGATCCTTATTTTCAACTATTTCTCTAACTTCACCTTATCTGCGGCAACTTAATTTCTTACACAGAGAACCCACTCGCAGCTAAAGAGTAATTGGAAATTAATTTGAAAACACAGCCCCCAACATAGAAGGGAAGAATTTCTTTCAAAAGATGAGGTCCAGAGCATAGATGATACAAATGTTAGTCTTGGATAAAGAGGAGGGAATAGAGTGAAGATACAAGAAAACTAATGTACAAATAAAACTAAAGGTATTACCTGTCTCTGTGAAGTGGTTTGCACATTCTTTCGCCTGCTGGGCATCAGGGGAAATGTGTTTTTCTAACCTCTGCTGATTGGGGGAAGGTGCTTTTCAGCCTTCGGTGGAAGGAAGTGTGACCGGATCCTTTGCCCTACCTGCTGGTCAGTTGAATCTGGGGACATGGTCCTATATAGATAGCCATCTCTGGTAAACTCATGGTCAGTTCTGATCTGAGCCTAGAAAAGCTGCTGGTGGGTTAGACTGGCCTTGGTGGACTAGCAGGGGCATAAAGCACAGGTGAATCTACTTGGAGTAAAGGATTAGCAACAGAGTGGACCAATCAGAGAGGAGATCATCTGCCGAGTGTCTGGGAGTGGGGAACACAGAGAGGGTAAAATAGTGTGTAATGGAAGTTGTTGACCAACTGCCCGAAAGACCCACTTGTGTGCATCAAGGCGCCAAACGAAGTTCTCAGCCATTCTCTCCATATGTAAAAGGGAGATGAGGAGTGATTTTCTGTTTTATTTTATCTAAAATATCCCAACTTCATTAACTCATTAGTACTACTGAAAAATGATCATGTTTCTGAGTTTTCCCAGGGAACCATGCATTTCAAAAGCTTGCCTATAATATCAGTGATTCAGGAACAGTCAAGATTTGTACTGCCCTGAGTTACTTATGGTTGCAAATCATTGTCAGTAAAAGACAAGCACTTTCCTAACCCTTTAGTATGCTTATTTTTATGCAGACTTTATTTTAGTCTTTTTGTCTAGAAAGAAGCCAAAGTGGAACAGCTACCTTGACACAGGGGTTTAGAACTCTGAGAAACTCATTAAGAGCTCTGAGAAAGAATCTCAGAGTGTGGATCGTGATTTCACTATTAGAGTCACGCGAGCTTGCAAGCCATTCAACTTCTTTGGTCTCAGGTCCCTCACCCTGTATAGTGTGACCAGTAATAGCATGGGCCCCCTAGCATTGTTTTGAAGATGAAATGAGACAGTCCATGTGAAGCACTCTACACGGCACCAGGGTCTAGTAAACCCTAAGCACATCCTGGCCGTATACAACAAACATACTATAAATGTTAAACGATGCTGGGTAGTCCCTGAACTACTGAAATATAAATCAGAAGCTTAGAGCTGGAAAGGATGCTTGAGATCATTTACACCGGGATGGCAAATACCTAGCCTATTTTCCATCAATCTTTCCACCATCGCCCATGGCAGACATCACTAATCTATCCCAGTGTTCTTTCCCACTGAATTCAACATGCTGTTTTATGTGACCACTACCAACTGATTGGAGTTGATCCTTGAAATGAAACCCATGTGCCACCCCTAAATGTACTCAACAGGTGAGGAAGTGACTTTCCTAATGTGACAGAATTTTTCAGTTTCGGAGCTTAGACAAAAATACAGTTTCTTCTTGAACTGTTCATTGTACCCATTGCCATGTAACTTCAGCTTTATAGAATACACACTCTCCAAAGAATCTAACAATATTAATGTTCTTTGAAGGAAAATGGTATTTGGAAGAAAAATTTGTGGGCTAAATGGGAAATGGGGAGTTAATGTTCATCTGTATTTTATCTCTTTTTAATCCTGATTATTGGTCATGGTTTGCTTAATGGAAGGAATTTAGCTGAGTGCAGAAACCATACAGGATACATCATTTCACAAGACTTTATTCATGTACTTATTCAACAAACAAATATTTGGTGCCAGCTTTGTACCAGGCACTATACTACACACTGAGAAGAAAAGATGGTCAAAATATGACCTTGACTCTCAATCAGTACAAGAAACAGTAGGGGGGACAGACACGGACAAAACTGGGTGTATCAGCAGCGTGCACTTCAATAAAGGCACGCACACGGTACCACGTGAACAAAGCAGTCAGTTCTACCCAGGCAGATGGGAATCAGGAAGGCTGCTTGACCTGAATCATCAAGGAAAAAAGCAACCCTATAACAAGAGATCCTGGAAAATGTTAGTAACCTTTCCTGGAAAGCCAGAAGTTGCATTTTTGGGTGATGCAATATTTGTGGACCTGGACTTACTTCATTAAAAATTCCTCTTAGTAGCCCATATGGTTTTGTTAAGGGAGGGTTATAGTAACATTGCTGCCTGCTGTAAGACTGATGACACAAAGTAACGTTTGTTACAGTCACATTTTCAGGAGCAGATTTTTTTTGTACATTTGCCTGAGTGGCAAAAATACTTCCTAGTCTAGTAGACTCTCCTTGTGTGTCTGCAGGGCTGATGTCAGGGAGTTGAGTCTGACGCTGGGTGAACCAGGTACTGTTCAAACCTGCTTGAAACCACCTGCAAGACCAAGCTGATGTTTTACCCTGTTTGACGTCATGGCCTTAAAATCAAATTTGCTCACCCTCATTCTTTTGTTGTTAAGCATACTCTGGTTATTGTTCTGCTGTTTAGGTAAGGGGGAAGGATAAAGAGCCTGTATCCTGAAAACACTGGGTTATAAACAAACACATGGTGGTGGCTGTGAACCAACCATCCAGATGCCCTTGGGCAACTGGTGGCCAATGAAACCCAGTGCTAAGTAGGTGGCCCAACCTGTTAAGGCTAATGTTGGTGGACCAACTTCTAAAAGTGTTTTTCCACTCTCTTTGGCAGGGATGAGGGGAAATGTGCTCATTTAGAGAGGTCAAGAAAATCAACCTTGCCTAGGGCTCCATGTCTAATGAATGGCTCTACCCCAACATCAACCATGGCAAAATGTCATTGACCTAGATTCTATGCTGAATCAACACCACGAAGAGACAGTGACCTAGCTTCCGCAGGGCCTTTACTTTCTCTTTTTACATTTGGGTTGCAGAGGTTACTACAGATGTTAAGAGACAAAGGTCCCACTGAGTAAAAGACTTGGTGTGAATTCCCCAATTGCTCAGTTAGGAACCCTTGAAATGAAATTTGAGGCTGAGCCTGGGATGCCCTTGAACAGTATCACACATAGATTGGATTCTTTCTCCACTTGGGGGAAATTTGGCTAAAACAAATGTCATTCTTACTCAGTGGTGGCTTTTCATGCTGGAGACCATCATGGGGTGGGGGTCAAGTTTGGAATTTAAGATGGATTCAGAGGAACGGCACATTTAGGGATTCAGCATAGCGGAGGAGGCAAGATTGAACTGAGGTGCATGGGCACCCTGGGTAGGATAACAGTGTAGAGCCCCTTCGGAGAGTCGTTGAACACTCATTTAGAGGAGTGGCCTGCATGGGGAAGAGCAATGAGGCAGGTCTGTCACCACTAGGTGGTTTCGGCAATTCAGCTCCGGATCCAAACTTGTAAACCTCACTTGGCAAAGCAGAACTCTGAAGTGAGCTGAGGTTTTTATTACGTTTTGTTGCCAGAGCACACCCATTGGGGTTTTATATCCTGCATCAAGTTGCTTTAACTACAGACAGTTCGGAGTTGTAGTAACTACGAAGCATTGTATTTCTGGTGGGGTTTCAGTGCCCTTATAAAGGCCTGCCCTAGGGGAACGACTCACTGGCCCGTGCCTGTCGTGCCGAGATGAGAACCAGTAATGCCAGGGAAGAAAAGCCAGGATTTCCCCCAATGAGTCTGCTCTGAGACTCTGAGGGATCCCTTCGTTCACCTGAGGATGGGTGGCCAGGGCTGAAAGCTGAATCCTGAGACCAGAAGGGTAGCCAGCAGGTGGAAGCTGCCGGTGGCTGCGGGGCTGAGCTTGCCAAACAATGGTCCTCAGTGTCCATGAAATAGAAAATCTGAAAATGTGATAGAAATATAATCTGTAAAGAAATGTGAGCCTTGACATTCAGAGCTTCTCGATCAGTGACAAACTCTCTCAGGTTACATTTTGGCCCTTGACTTCATGCCACTTTTCCACTATCCTGACCCTCTATCTTTTGTTTGTTCAACACATGTTTATACAGTATCTGCTTTGTTTCCAGCACGATTCTAGGCTTGGAATAGTGAGGGGGAGAAACCAACTCTTGGCTCTATTGGACACTAGGTTCTAGTGGAAGAACAGACAATAACAAATACAGATGTAAGTATATACTACATACATGTCACAATATATATTATATTGTATTATATTATTATATTATATTTACACATTTTTAAGGTGGTATTAAGTCCCTCCTCCCCTGGGAAGGAGGCAATGAGAGGCTAGAGAGACGTGTCCCCTGCATACTGTGCCTCCTTAGGCTTAGAGCATGAATCCCCTCCCCTTCGTGAAAACTTGGGCCAGGGAATAAGTGTTCCTTTTAACAGGAGCAATGCCTGAAGCGGGAAGTGTGTGCAAGGTCAGAGGGTGACACTTCCATTCTAGGCAAGGTACACAGCAGTATTCCTCATCCCTCAGGCTGGAGAGCCCTGGAAAGCCCATTTCTTGTGCATGGTGGGTCTACAGAGAAGCAAGCTGTCCAGGGCAATGCTCACTCGGGGCTCCCCGTCCCTCTCTGACTGCTTCTATACCCGCTCACTCTGGGTGTCAGTGGTAGCGAGGTCCGCGGGCTTCTCTGCTGTCAGGGGTGACATGGCGCAGGCAGGGAGTCATCCTCATGGTTAATGAAATGACAATGGTGCTGGCCTTATGCTGGGCCCAAGGGACTTCATCTCTGGTCAGTCACCTAGCTGGTGATGGCTGGGGGATTCAAGGGGAGGGGAGTGGGGGGGGGAGCAAACAAGTCTAGAAGCAGGTGTTGGCACCCAGTGAGGGGGCATGGGGAGTGACTGCTAATGGGTGTGGAGTTACTATTTGGAGTGAGAAAATGTTCTGGAATTTGAGAGTGGTGATGGCTGCACAACTTTGTGAATATGCAAAGAACTGTTGAATCGTACCCTTTAAAGGGGGGATTCTATGGTATGTGAATTATATCTCAATTAGCAAGGCAACTCCAAATTCAGCAGGAAGAGGGGAAGTCTTCTTATTTCAGCTGTTACATTCTTCCCGTCACACCACAGCCACTTCCTAATTATATCATTATGTTACCTTATCTTCCATCAATGGAAAACACCATAAATTCAAAACCATTTGACCTGTTCTGCCTTAGGGTTCCCAGGGACTTTTGGTTCTGTGTTTGCTATAGGCTAAGTCATTTAATCCCAGTTCAGATAAAAATAAGAGCAGCACACTAACAGGAAGTTGGGGCCAAGGCCTACACACAATAGCACAGGCATGGATTACTATAAGAACCACACGTTTCTGAATCACCCAACTAACGGAAGGCAAGCGGGGTCACAGCATTGCTGAAGGTGAGAGCTTAATTATGTTTCCCAAACTGTGGAATTCTGGAAAGGCCTGAGAGGGGCTGTGATTACAGACAGTAACCCCATATTCTATTTTTTAAAAGATTTTATTTATTTATTTGACAGAGAGACAGCCAGCGAGAGAGGGAACACAAGCAGGGGGAGTGGGAGAGGAGGAAGCAGGCTCCTAGTGGACGAGCCTGATGTGGGGCTTGATCCCAGACTCCGGGATCACACCCTGAGCTGAAAACAGATGCTTAACGATTGAGCCACCCAGGCACCCCAATAACGCCATATTCTAAACATAACATGGCAACACCAGCTCAACTGGAGAGAGAAGGGAAGCACCTTGTGAAGAAGGTGAAAGTTTTGTTGGGACAATGGACGGGTCTTCCCATGGCTCCCTGCAACCACAGCAATACCTAGAATCCAATGGGCATATGGAGCCTCACCATGACCATCCCTGGAATGACTGGGGAAACTTAGCAAAGGTGAGGCTCTCCTGGCTATGCCACGTATATCTATCTGTAAGACCTAAAGGAAGTCACATCCCCTCCATGAACCTGTTTCTGCATCTGTCTAGTGGGGATATTAACAGTTCATTCCTGGTAATGTTGTTGAGAGGATTAAATGAGATGCTGCATGCCCACACGGCCCATACACTGTAAGATGTCCGAACTATGGTAGCTCTTCTGGGCTCTGAAGTAGCTAGGGGAGGGATTATGGCCTGATTTAACAGATAGAGAAACTGCAGCCAGAAGACAGATTCATGGCATCTTAGAGACAGAACTGAATACATTCTTAGTTTATGGCTAGCCTAATAAACTGTCGATGTTGTCTTAAAGACAACGTACAAAGGAGATGCACAAAAGCAGAGGACGGAGCCTCCCAGAGTGCCTCCCCAGAGAGCCCATGTTGCCCACTCTCTCCTGCTCTGTCTTTTGAAGTCATTTGACTACCTGCTCACCACATGTATTACCTCACCTCCCCTTTGGGAAGGAATTCCTTCCTGGATCCCTGTATGATGTTTGAGGCCCTTCAGAGATTGGCCTAGTTCCACTGCCTGGCCTCCCCCTACTCTTCCTCCTCTTCCCTTGGCCCCTGGCTTTTCCCATCATCATGTGCCATGAGTGCTACCCCACGTGCCTTAGCACAAACCAGGGCCTCAGCCCAGGGTGCCCTTTCCCTAGCCCGTCATCTCCCACTCGTCCGTGAAGGTCTAGTTTAAATGCTGCAGGCCCCCCAGAAGCTTCTTCCCTCACTTAATCCTTGTTAGTTCCTGCATCAGCAGTGTCCACATCAGGAGGGATTCCTTAAGCCCAAGGACTAGGTGCCTGGGAATCCATGGGATGGGAGGGAGTATTTTGCCTTTAAATAACTTACTTAAGGCTTATGAGAAACATAGAATTGGAGACATTGATGTCACAGATCTAAACACCCTTATTTCATTTTTACATTTAACTAAAAATAAAATAATAAGAACTGTACCATTACTAAACCATCAGTAATGTTTTTGCACCTATTAAGTAATAAGTCCTTAGAATGGTTTAGAATCTGCCTCCATTGCAGTTTCAATGATAAGCTTGTCTGTGCATGTACTTTATATGCATGCCTGGAGGTGTTTTGTTTTCCTTGTCTCATTTTATGACTTGGAGTCAGTGACTCTTGTCATCAACGACACCACCTTGTCCCAGAAACCCATTTAAATACATGCCTTCCCTCTCTTCCTTCTTATGAATGAAGGAATGCAGTTATAATGTCATGGTTTTCTTTTCCTTGTCATTCTCAATCTCTCCCCAGGATGCTTCGTAAATACCTTTACTCCTGCCCTGACATGTGGGCTACCATCCTTTTCCTTTCGGGCAAACCGTTTTGTTTTTTTTGGTTTTTTTCCCTAATTATATCCAGGAAAATGATTTGTTATTCTGTGGTTGCTGAGAAAGCGTGTAGCAGCAAATATGCAAATCCCCAAATTTGGCAAAAAGAGAATACATCACTAGGATGTAATTACCTAATTATCTTAACTGGGAAATGATGGAGAAATGTTGATTGAACTATGAGCAAGTTAAATACAAGAATCTGCCTCCTGCCTATAAGGTGTTTGCTCTATGAGAACAGGGCTATAATTTATCCAGCTTGGGATGTCCAGGTCAGGGCTTGTCTCATTGTGGATTTCCTAAGATACGTTTGTCTAATCAATGAATGAACAAATAAATTTGTAAGGAAAGAGTTGAGATGACTAAAGTCCAGGATGAACTTAGGCTTGAAGAATCATAATGACTTTTTATTTGGTTCAGAGCGGGAAGAACCACGGAGGCATGAGCTTAGAGTTTAGGGCAGATGATATAATAGTTATAGGAAACAAAGAGAAAACAGAACAGTTTTCTATCAAGGTTAATGGTCTGCAGAATGAAAAACGTGGGGACCAGGAAATGAAAGCCCAAGATAAGGGAAAGGAATAGGAAGAAATAGCGAATTGTTTGGAATAAGTTCATCTTGTGGTTCAGGCAAATAATATGTAAATAGACGAGCATGCCTGTCACAGTCATGGAAAACAGGAAAGTAGTAAAAGGTGGGAGATAGGAAAACACTGTCTTAATTGTCAATAAAGGAAGGAAGGTGGAGTCTAGAAGGTGGAGTCTAACTGTTAAATGGATGCTTTGTGAGCTCTCAGTGCAGTGAGTAGAAATCCACCAAGAGTATCAGTGATTCACTGTAAATCATGCCCAGTGATCTTTATTTCCCTTAAATAGGACTATTGGCAGGTCAGATCAGGGGTGTGCAGCAGGCATGGCGCACCTGGGTTGGGAGGAGGCATGAAACAGACTCTTCGGTAATAATTTGGGGGCAAGATTAGGAAATGGAATTATGAGAGAGCATAGTCTGTAACATTGTGAAAGATGGAACCTACAATACTATTGATTAAAGAATATATGACAGAACGGGAGGAGGAGTTCTAGATGCATTCTGTCAAATTTTGGTCTTTGTCATGGTCAATGTTCCCATCAATGACTTGGATGCACGCTGTATGTCTTGTCAAATTTGAAGTCCTAAAGACGAATGAGGTAGTGAGTTTGATGTAGAAGGAAGACACAAAATAAGTTCAGCAAGATGGAACTGTGGCGTGTTTTCAGCAAGGTGGAATGCCATAGATATAAGTGTAAACAAATCTTTGCATTTAGATTTTCAACATTAACTGTCCTAGTAGACGAGGTGTGAGAGAAGTAAGTCCACATACTAGTGAGCTAGGGGCTTAACTGATGACCAGTTCTGTGCCAGTCAACAGTATGTATGTTCTGGCTTCCAGAAAAGTGAATTTAAACCTCAGAATGTTGTTGAAAGTAATAGTATTCAATAATCAGAAAATAATTAATGACATTTTAAAAATTGGAGTGTGGTGTTTGGTTGAAAAATATTCTATCCTTTATTTTGCAAGGCAGACACCATCTGGAGCACTGGGTTCTGTTTGGGGTGCTACAAGTTAAAGGGACTTTGATGCGCTGGAGAACATCCCAGAGACTGGATTCTAGGCAGTTTGGGGTTCCTCGAGCTGAGATTATACACACAGTCTAACCCTGGGGGGCAATAACACATCAATAAATCTGAGCCTTAGTGTCTCATGGTGAGCTTGGGGCTGGACAGGGTCTGAAATACTGGCTGGTTGGTGTATGAACACTGTGTACCAGCGGTCAACTGTCTCTACATCAGGATCTGACCATTGGCGTGTAAATTGTTAGACACAGCCACCCTGTATCACACTTCTTCCTCTAACCTTCCCACAGAAGCTGAACGACCTTCCTACCATCAAGTCCCCTTGAATGGTTGAAAATGCACCTCTTTAGAGAAGAGCCCAAGGAGTGTGGCCACTCCCTGTGCTCCTCCAGGTATGCCCCATCTCCTTATGAGCTCAGCTTCCTGAGAGACCCCCCAGTTTCCTGCCAAAATTGTCTGTTTTTTGTTGAGCTAGTGTGAGAGGGTTTCTGTTCTTTGTTCCCTGGTTAAGATGCTCACATTACACAAGGGATAAAATGACAGTTACTTGCCTGAGGGAAGGGGGTCTGAGCCCCAAGGAAGGTGCAGCTGCTGCCTGGGCCTGGGGCTGCAAGAAGTTGCCTGTGGGTGGGAAGGGGGCATTAGCTTTACAGAGACGGGACTAGAAAGGCCTTTTAAGTGGTTGAGGTGTGGAGGGGAGTGGAATTTTTTTGTTAATTCAAAGTTTAATAATCATCTCTTTGTTCCATGATGAGGAAATGTGGGCTCATCCTTTAAAAACAGGGCTTCGCCGTCATTGGAAATGCTTCGTATTTTATTCTCGTGTTTACCATGTCTCAGCTCAGCAGAGGGAAAACACAGCCCATCCGTGACATTACTATTAACACGTACAAAGGGAAACATGAATAGTGTTTGTCTCTCGCAGAGAAGAACATACGATAACGCCGAGAGAAATGTGAGTAAATTATTTTGACGGGGACTCAGTAATTCTGCTGCCCCACATGAATCACTTGTAGAGGCCAAACAAGTATTAATACAGAGGACATTGTCCCGAACAGAGGGACAAATCTGACATTCTGTAATAGCTCTCTTTGTCATTTATGGTCCAAAACAGATGAGCTCTAGAACACGTAATTTTATTGCTGAAATCAATAAAGGCTGGCCTGGGGCCAGGGCTTAAAATAGCTGTTGCAGCTGCCTGGCAAATGGAGAGATCGCTGTCACAGCTCTCTGGAGCTCACCCTGTTTGTCAGTGTAGACGCAGATGTGGTGCCCACCCCACCACCTCCCGTCCCAGGCCACAGGCCTCAGTGCCCATCGTCCTTCCCCCGTAGTTACCGAAGGGCTTCCCGGCGCAGCCCCAGCACCTCCACACCCTGGTGTGATGTGTCTTGGCTTCTCTCCTTCTCAAAAACCAAACCAAACTAAACCACGCTCTGCAGGCTGAGTAATAAAGGCCACTTGTCATTTCAGGACTTTTCTCTCCCATGTGGGAAAAGGATTTCACGCTTGGCTACGTGCTGACGTCTGCCGCTGTCCTCATCATGGGTCGGGCTCTGCAGTCTCTGGGCACTTTGGGGTAGAGGGTAAGAGCGCTGATCTAGGAGCCTGAGGTTTAAGTTTCTCGTGGTCTCTTCTCATTGTCTGCCACTGATGGGCTGTGTGAGCTGGGCAAGACCCTGTGCTTCTCTGGGCCGTGTTTCCTGTATCGGGGTGGGATCGGACTGGGATCGGGAGCTTTCAAACTGTCCTACAGAGATGCTTCGAGGGATCCTAAGTCAAATTTCATTAAAATAGTAAAGTGTCTTTAAAAGTAATAAAAGACAGCAAGAATAATCAAATCGATTAGATTCTAATTTTAACGGTAGGCTATCTGAGGACATTAATTTGTATTTCCATGTGAACTTGCTCTGTGGCCGTGGAAAAATCTTGTCTGGACACCTGCTCCATACATGTAGAATTTAGATGCCTTGTGGATGCACACTGGCCTGGAAGACTGCCTCTCCTCACTGCTCGTACCTTAAAATCAGGCTGTGTACGTGCATTGCCTGGCTCCTGTGTGCCACGCTGGATTAAGGGCTAAGCCTTCCATGCATCTGCTTGGCACACACTCTCATTACAGATTCATTCTCACTTGTGCAATCATTTGTGAATGCCAAACATGTAGCAATGTGAAAATATTATGCTGTAGAAAATTTAAGCCATTTTGTGATTTCTGGGTGCTTACTGCCTGGTCTATATATTCTTACATAACATGTATACAATATATACTTTATATGTTATGTATCTAGAACCTTTCAGGGTTTGATGGTGGTTTTATCGAACCAAGCGTCTCCTGAGATTGACAGAAGAGCTATTAAAAGACTGGAACCATGAATAGTTACTTATCTGTGTGGCAGGGTTTTGTCCCTACTGAGCAAAAACTATGAACAACGATGACAATGGCAAAATAAGTTACTGACGGTGACAATCTAATTACCAATTAGTGTTCCAATTCCATAATGGTCTCTTGCTCATATTTTTGAGGTTATTATGTGCAAATTTTAAGTTTGAAGTAAAATAAATTTCTATTAATAAAATATGGCATGCATTTGTTTTATAAACATCGGGATCCAGGGCAGGATTTCGTTTGAAAGAAGAGAGGTGTTTCCTACTAAAAGTGTTTGCAGTCCCTTTGGGAGGATAACCCCACTTCCACTGCCTTTCCCGCAGAGCCCGCCCCTGTGAGCGGGGGACACCTATGTGATGTGATTTGGAGCTTCCAGAAGGCTCTTTGCTGTTGGTGTGATTTTCTTTGCCAAGATGTAAAGTCTTTTCCGTGATGAGGCCGAACAGTTGTCATGACATGCTTCTAAAAGAACTGTCTGGAGAGGTTAATCACATGAGGTGGGAAAGATTGACATTAGAACCTTCCCAGAGTGTAGGGTTTGGCTGCTCCGGAGGCTCTGGATATATAAATGGGGTAGAAATGGAGAACCAGGACAGTGGAAACTGGAATTTTCTTATTTCCTCAGTGGTTCTGGCCACAAAATATTTGCTCTAACGCTAGAAAAAATAATTTTCCGGTGACTGGAGAGAGGGGCCATAGAATACCAACCATGAACTCACCGTACTAGGAGACATTCTCACCTGTGTGATCTCCTAATCCCCATAACAACTTTGCAAGGTTCTTTCTAATCCTCATAACAACTTTGCAGGGTTATTTCCAAGTTACAGATGAGGAAATTGAGATGTTGAGAGATTAAGCAATTTGCCCTAAGTGATCTGCCTGGAGAAAAGGCACATCGGGACCGAGAGCCTGGTCTTGCTTTCACATTCCACGTGAAGCTCCTGGCATGGAAGACTGAGGGAGAAAGCAGGATGAGTCTGAGTTTCCAAACCTCTCCCCAAACTTTCCATGTGTTACTGATTTCGGACAGTCGTAACCACACCTCTTGAATCCAGCTGATTACAGTTACTGATTTAACCAGGGTGTGGTCATGTTCTGTGGCTGCTGTTCTGTGAGGCTTTTGAAGACGTCACTTCCATCCACAGGCCTGGAGCTCCCGGTGGGTGGGCCGAGGCTGTCCTGTTCAGCACCCTACCTGTCCCCCAGCATGTGGCACACCGGTTCTCAAGGACGGCTTTCCCCGACAGAGATGGGGCCCAGAAAAGGAACTGAAAACCAAAATCTCCACGGTAATTTTGTTGTGACGTAATCAGGTTACGACTCACCAAGGACTTCACAGGTGGTCCATTTATTTTTCTTGAGCAATTAAGTAAATGAAGATTGAGTGTTGTGGTGACCATGGAGATGCGCCACTTGGATCTCTTGCTGGCCGGAGATAATGAGCTGATGGCCCCAGCTTTATCCACGGTTGGATCCACCACTGTGTTCACAGGAGGCCGTGCTCCCTGCCAGTGACAGAACACGGTGGGGATGCTTGAGTCCCACTGCTGTGAGATGCAAGGCTCCTCTGACGGGCAGCTGTGGCTTCAGGATACCCTATGCTGTGATGGGCTGCATTATGTCCCTGAAATTCATATGTCAAAGTCTCAGCCCCCAGTACCTCAGAATATGAGTGTATTCAGAGATAGAGTCTTTAAAGAGGGGATTAAGTTAAAATGCGTTCGTTGTGGTGGGCCCAAATCCAAAATGACTGCTGTTCTTCCCAGAAGAGCCGTAAACAGAGGGAAGATGATGAACAGACACAGGCAGAAGGCAGCCATCTACACTCCAAGGAGAAAGGCCTCAGAAGGAAACCAGTCCTGCCAACACCTTGATCTCAGACTTCTAGCCTCCAGAACTGTGAGACAATTTCGGTTAAGTCACCCAGTCCATAATCCTTTGTTACAGCAGCCCTAGTAAACTACTTTCTCTAACTGAAATGTTCTTGGAACTGTCCTGCCTTCCGAGACTCTTCCTCCCCAGCCCTCCCATACGCCTCTCCCTTCACGGGGGGCAGGCCTGCACTGGGGCCTAACAGCTTTCTCTACCTCCATGCACGTTCCTGCTCCTTCTCCCTCACAGCTGCTTCCCTCAACAAATCTCTTGCGTGTCTAAGCCCATCTTGGTATCTGTTTCTCAAAGGACTCAAACTACTTGCAGAAAAAAATTACTTGCAAATGCACTATATTCCTGAGATTATTTTAAATTAAGTTATTATACTAGATGACAGATTTTTAAAAAAAAATAAGCCCAAATTTATTTGGAAGTAAGTCTCACTTGCCAGGATAGACAGGCTTTCTGCTGTGACCATGCTTCCTGCCCCGAGCCTCTGGACGCCACAGCCATGTTGGGGCTGCCTACCCCTGCTTGGGAAGGGAAAGAAGGGAAATGACCCGCATGGGTAGAATTATAGCATGCCAGAGCTCGCAAGGACCTCAAAGGTGATCACTCAAGTCCTGCCCCTCACCTTACACCGGGGAGACTGAGCACCCAGATGTAAATGTCCAGTTGACTCACTCAGGGTCACAGAGCTGACAGATGGCTCTTCTTGGCAATTCCAGGAATGCCTTTCTTGGAAGAAAACAGAGATTGTTATTTAAAGGAACATCTTTGGATTACCTGGGAGTTACTAGTCTCTTCTACTGGTTATCTCTGGTCCTATTAATGAAATACTGGGTTTTTTGGTCACACACGTGACCAGAAGGAGAGAGAGGCCTTTCTCCCTTCCATCAACCCTTGGGGCTATTTGTAGGCACAAGCTTCTGCCAGTGTGCGAGCAGGCTGACGTTTTATGAGCTGTCACAGAGGATAAAGCCAGGCTTGGTAACTGAAGCCACAACACACCCACGCAGAGCAACAAGACCCGCCTCGGGCCGGCAGCAAACTGGATCGGGTCCACCTCTCCACGCGTGTGTCTCCAGCAGGCCTCATGTGCCCTCACGCAAGCTGCCTGAGCCTGTCCTGGTCAGCGTGGGGTGGAGCACGTGAGTGTGGGGCCGGGAATTTTGAGCAGAAGCTTGGCTGGAGTCTGAGCCCTCCCCACCCTTCCCATTTCTTCAAAATCATTTGTCACTGAGTGGTTTGTGCGATTAATAGGGGGGCGATGGCTCATCACTTCCCCTTTTGGGATGGAGTTATCCATAAAATGGAGCAGGCAAATTGACCCTGGTGATGATGGTACATACCCGCACCTATGCTGGAAACCACTGAACTGTACGCTTGAAATAGGCGAGATGTGCGGTGCATGAATTATATCTCAATAAAGCTGTGTTTAAAAAAAACTGGGGGGATGAGCTTAGCTGTTGATAAGACGGGTCATCCTCTTTCTGCACCTCTCAGAGTCAGAAGGCCGATTTAGAGCTGAGTCAGAGGATAGGAAAATCTCACCGTTCTTGGATTAAAAGAGGCCACTGGGCCCAGAGAGTTTCTTCTAAAACACCAACAATTCTGTAGGCAGTGATGGGGCAGGGCCTGTGTCCCCAGAGAGGTAGCTCAGCCACTGTAATGAAAGTGCACTTATATAAAAATAGCCAGCTGGCCGCAGGCGATAGTTTGCCGCTAACAAGACTGTATTAAAATATTATTTACCTTGGGGTTGGTTTTTTGCAGCTCCCTTAAATTTCACACCCGAGGCGAGTCCGCCCACTGGGTCTTACTGCTTCTGCCCAGCATTTGCTCTGCTCCTTCTTCCTACCAGTATGCCAAGTCCCTTTGAAAACAACCCCTCTGTCTCTTATCCTCTGCTATGTGGTTCCAGTGGGACTGATCCCACTCTCAGCCCAGGAACGGGCCATGGTTGGCTTAAACGAGTCAACAGATCCCTTCCCCACAGGGTGGCTGGTTCAAAGGGATGGGTAATGAAATTCATGGAGGAAGAAGGAGCTGGAAACTTACGCTGGGAATTCAGGACCATGCATATATCTTCCTCCTTGGGTTTGTGGTGTGGGCAGGTGTGGCCAGGAGCTGCTGGGATACTGGAAATGACCTGGGAGCTCTGGGCCATCCTCTGGGTCCTGCCAAAAGGGAATCCAGGAATGCCGGCAGGTTCTGTGAGGTCTATAGCTGTACAGTTTGGGTGCTCTCTTTAAGAAAATGAATACGTAATTACAGATACATAAGTAAGGACAAACGTGATTATTTAACTAGAATGAGAGAAGACATTCTAACAAATTACAAATTTAAAAGACCCGATAAACACCACAAAGGCCAGGTAAACAATACACTTCTGTTAATTAATATCTGACACACGTCTAAAGCACTTTCCCATGGTTTTGGCTGCCTACTATTCAATCACCTCTTTATATTATGATTTAGTAATGTCATTTTTTATAGAGAGGATAAATAATAGTCTTTCCTTTAATATGGATGACTAAAATATTTTGCTATTGGTACTTTAGAAAGGTTTAGTTCAGGGACACCTGGGTGGCTCAGTCGTTTAAGCACCTGCCTTTGGCTCAGGTCATGATCCCAGGGTCCTGGGATGGAGTTTCGCATCCGGGCTCAGTGGGGGAGCCTGCTTCTCCCTCTGCCTGCTGCTCCCCCTTCTTGTGCTCTCTCTCTTTCTGACAAGTAAATAAATCTTTTTAAAAAAGAGAAAAGCTTCTTTCAGCATCCTAACTCATTGTCAGTAACATCACCTAACATTTTTGGGATTGCGGTCGGGTATAGAAAGCATAATCTTCATTAGCTTCACGATAGATCGACCTCTTACCTCGCTCCTCTCCCTGACATAAACTACATATTAGGTGATGCTCCCCTGCCTCTTAAACTCTATGTAAAACCTTGACTCAAATTCCTAATCCAGGCTTTATAAAACATAACGCCCTTCCCATGATTTTTGCAATTCCTGTGTAATGTATCATATACTTATGGTAGTTGTTTTTGGGTAGCTCAACATCTATTGACTGTATTTCTAGCGGCAGTATTTTTGGTCTTTCCTCCCCTCCCCCACTATGAATCTGTAGAGTTGAATGGAACCTAATATCATACCCAAGATCAAAGCCAAGAAATACATTACATTCCTCCTGGCCACCACCTTTGGCTCTGGGATAAGCATGAAACCATGATACTCAATTAGTCTTTTGTTGAAACTTTTGGGGAAGAGATGCTTGCTCCCTCCTGAGAAGGTGTGAGGTCTGATAAAGTATTGAAAGTCTCCAAGGAATTTTAGGACTGCCCGAGCCAGTTTGGAGAGAGGGGAAAAAGCGGGCTAATTTACCTATCTAATATTTGGGAAAAGGGAATCCATGTTTTGTTGTGAGGCAGATAGATACTAGGTTACTACTAAAGGAGAGAAGTCACCAAAAAGTGAACTGAGGAGGGTGAATAAAAAAGGGAATTTGATTTTCTTAGAAAAGGGAGACATTCAGCCCCTTGACCTTAAAGAGTAAATGATGTGCCCAGCCAAAGGCAAAACAATCCAGTCTCTCTATAGCCAGAAAGGTTTATAAACATTAACCAATGGCCCATATATTTCAAGTCACACTTAATGCCTAGAATGTTTGAGTCGGAAGCGCTCTTCTTAAAAGACAAGGTTTGGAAATAGTAGGATTTCATTACTAAAAATAAATTTCATATTCAAGAGAGTCTGATTTGTAATTTTTATTAATATTCTTTCTCAAAGCAAGACATTGGTATCCCCATCTCTACACAGAGATCATGAAAGTGCAAACCACATTCCAATCATGATGGCCTTTTTCTCAGTCTATGTGGGTACACTTACGGATCTATCTTCCCCACTAGATTTTAGCTCCTTCTAAAGATCTTGCTTATATTACGTTTTCCCCAACAAAGCCTGGCATAGAATGGGCACTCCAAACAAGCCAGGCAGATTTAGGTTTGGAATCTCAGTTCTTTCACTAGGTAGATATCCTTGAGCAAATTATTTTAACCTTTATGAAAGCTCTCAGCACATGCTTGGTGCAGAATATATACTCTTCCTTCTGAACAAATGAAACTGAGGAAAAAGTTGATTTCCCAGCAAACTATTAAAAACAGGTATGACCAGAATCCATGACTTTTAAATGCTTGGCCCAAGAGTCTTATATACCAGTCTTTCTTTGGTCAAGAGGAAGCCGTTTCCGGAACTCACTTCTCAAATCCAGCTTTTTCATATTTGACAGGAAAGCTGTAACCCATAGCAACTCCTAGCCCTGGTAGATAGAATGATCTACAGAGGAAACCATGTGGCTGGGCTGGTGCACAGCTGATTAAATATTTGAGCAACTCATTTTATAATGTGATTTCACTAAGTGCCTACCTATTGCACCAAAACCATTGACAATTAGAGGGCACAGAAATTGCCTCAGAATGCAAAGGCACATCTTTCACCGCTTAAAATAGAAAAATCACTAATGCTCTCCTGGAGGACGCAAATAGAGATGTTGGGACACATGCCATTTTTAATGACTCAGGCAGAGACAAGTCCATGTCAATGGGACTCCTCCACGTTTGGCCAAATGTTACATGACGAGCAATTGTAAAGCATGATTTAGAATTCGTGTTCTGGTGGCCAAGCCTAAGGAGTGTAGCTAAGGTTGGGTTTACCTTCACTTTCACCTCCTAGTGATCAATCACTTCTTTCTGAGTTCTCCATGGCTGCCTGACTTCCTCTGACGTCAATGAATTAGCCGGACTTCCTTCTAAATACATTTTTTTAAAAAGAATCTAATGAGTTAGAATTTTCCACTCATGTGGAGCATAGAAAACATCAGCATCCGTCACATATAGTAAGAGTAAGGGATGTTCCATGCAACATTTGTTTTCGTTTCATACATGAAATGCATTATGATAGAAATGTATTACTTATTGTGGATCATTTTACGAAAACAACAACAACAACAGAAAAGCCACTGAGTTTGAGGACTCCTGCTGTTAACGTGGTTTTTACCAAATGTTTGTCTTCAACTATTGCCCCAAATTTCAGTGAAAATCAAGTACAATCACAGCTTATTTTTGGTAATAATACCTTGTGTTGGTTGTATACCCACTACATCCCTGATAGGATGGAAGGTGACTCACATAACTTAATTTCAAGGTAAGGTAAAATATCCCTATTTTAGCATTGAGGAGTCCAAGGTTTAAAACTGTTTGTTGGTATGTCTAACATCATACCACTTGTACATATCTCCCTCTAGACCTGCCTTCTTTTCCTTATGCACAGCATTTTAATGAAAAAAATAATTAGTGCAGCATCTAATGAAAGGAGATAATTCAGTGCTCTTAAAATCTGTTGATTAAGATTTAGAAAAGCTTTGAACTGTTTGGACTTGGGTGTGTGGGAATTTGCACTCCCCCCCCCCCCCCCCGGCAAAGGTCTGGATCTACTGAGAGAATCCTGGGAAAGACAGAGGTGAAGGATGGATGCACCACTGTCCACACTTCCTAGAAACTGACTCAAATGATCTAAGGAAGATAAAAATAGGAGGCATTCTGCATCCTCTCTGAACTGGAGAAAAGTGTCCTCTCGGTTACAGGCTTGGAGGGATTTCTGTCATATATAACCACCCTGGGGTGCCTGCATGGCTCAGTCGTTAAGTGTCTGCCTTGGGCTCAGGGCATGATCCCAGGGTCCTGGGATCGAGCCCCACATCAGGCTTCCTGCTCCACTGGGAAGCCTGCTTCTTCCTCTCCCACTCCCCTTGCTTGTGTTCCCTCTCTCGCTGGCTGTCTGTCTGTCAAATAAATAAATAAAATCTTGAAAAACATATATAACCACCCTGGGCCAATTCATAGCTCTATGTTATGGAAAGTTCTAGCAGTCTCCCCATCCCTGGCTCATACATTCCTTAATTTAGAAGGTGGATACATTGTCCTCTCTAGCTCTAATCTCTTCTCTTTCTCTCCTTCCCAGTGCTTTTCAACACACGCAGAGACACCAGGGTGGGTTTGCCTAACCTGGGCTTGCTTGCTCTTAAAAGATTTCCTTGTTCTCTCCCCTGTTGGGGAGGAGGGTTGTAAGCAGCAGAGTAGGGGGTGTAGGAAAGGTAGCTGACTCCTGCAATTGTGGATCTCGGGTTCTTACATCAGCCAGCTGCTACTGGCAGGAGGTGCTGGTGGCAGAAGATTGGCCACTGGGAGGGAGAAGCTGGAGTATTTTCTTTACCTTCCTCTAACTCAGGGGGGCATCTCCAGCAACTCTGTATTTCCTCTGTGCCTCCAGGTCCAGTTGGACAGGCCTGCCATAATTTCAGTTTCTCCTGTTTGTCCCCAGTCTAGAGATCATAGCATAGTGGTTGCCTGCTATTGCTAATCTCAGAGCTGCCTCATCACACTCTGTTGGCTCCTTGCTTTTCCAACGCCTGTTAATTTGTTCCCTGCATTAAAATCCCATAGTTTTAAATACTTGGAGTCATTTCTCTTTTCCTGGTTGGACCCTGACTGATATAAGGGGGGGGGGCACTGGCCCAGAGCCATTCTCTGAACCCCAGTTAGGTTCAGCTGGATCTCTTTGCTACTTATTTATCTGAAGACAAATAACTATGGCTGTGTGAGTGGGTAAATAATCAATAAAGTGTCGGAGAACCTACTGACGTGTAGATGATGTGGCAGATGCAGGCTCGGGACCTTGGGTGACCTATATTCTGCAACGCACCTTGGAGCATCATGACTGCTCCCCAGGTCTGACTCTGTGCAGTGGACTCGTATCACTGTTGGAGCCCAGGACTAGTTAGATCTTGCTAAGAATGGGGAAAGGAGGAAGAAAGGAAGGGAGGGAGGGAGGAAGAAGGAAGGGCTCCACCAGCCTCTGCACTGCCCCATACTTAATCCTGTCCAGTGACTGTGGGCCGAATAAAGGTCTTGCATGGTTGCGAGGACAAGAACCTGGGATACCCTGGGGTTTCCAGCCAAGGCATATTCTTCCCCTGGCCTTGGCAGTTCGTTTGTCTCTTTTGCTTTTATAACAAATGAAATATATCCTGAAACAAAATTAGTAGATAATAAAGCTTACCTACACTTAGTCACTTTCAGAAAAAGCAATATAATGCAACTATAATATAATGAAGAAATAAAATAAATGTAACAATGATAAAATTTATTTCATGTAAATGGTGAGGTCTGATTTCCCGAGAAGCCATGAACTGGTTGCACCCATGCATAATACACGAGTCAAGCTTTAAGAAAAGGAAGCAGGTAAGATGCCACTCCGTATACAAGCTGTAAGCAACAGTAACAGAGCAGTGGTCCTGTGAAGGACACCAAAGTAGGAACCAGTGTTAGGATACATAGTAGCAGACCAGAGTTATTTAGCTGTGATAAGACAAAGCAGGAAGTAGACTTAATTGAAGGAGGGCTAACATGCCAAGACGAATGACATACTGACATAGCAGAGAAAATGAGGAAGTGTGACACAGTCTCTTAATGAGCTGGGACTTATTTATAAGTATAGTATCAATTACTGGCTTTATTAAGAAATAGGACTGAGTGACAGTTTCATGGAAAACACACTTCCTATATTGAAATCCTGCCACGCATTGACTTTTTTTTTCATTCCATCTCTAGCACATTAAAGACACTTCAGAGACCGTATCCTTCAGCAGGTGATGGAGAATGAAGGCGGACTGGAAACAGAACAGTTTTGTTCTGTTCATTGAGGGTCACTAGGAGAATAAGATGGGGGGAAAAAGGCAACCCTGAAATAAATGTTTAATGTGATTATTAGATTTCTTATCTAAATGGCCGTCCACTGGTTCCTCTACGCCGGCGCTGCCCAGGCTGCTGCTAACCCATACTGTGGTGGTGATGGTGCCTTCCTGAACATTCCTACAAGGCACCCATCCTGGACACTTCTGTAGAAAAATGCCTTAATGCACTGATTTTGTCCTAATAAACCTATAGATCCGTACTGTCTACAATGTGAATGTTCTCCTTCCTCCACTCCCACTGCATAATCAGCCCCACCCTTTTCTTCTGTATGATTCTGGCCACTGCTTCCTCCCGGTTTTGCTCATGTTGCTGTTTGTAATCATTCTGATTCTGAATTAAATTAGCAAGTACCTATTGATCACCTATGCATAGGCTCTGTGCTCGACACTGAGGGGGAAATAGAAGAGGCATCGAGACATGGCCCCCTGAGAAACTTCCCACTTGAGTTTGTGAAAACATAGTGTTCTGTATGTTGCCCCAGCCCCAGTTTCGGTCAGCAACTTCGTGTTAGAGCATTTGATTCACCTGACGGCAGATGGCTTTACAACAGAGATTCAGCAGAGATTCTCCTGCCAATGTTAGTAATCGTTTGAGAAGTGATGCTTTGGAGAAAAATATAGGTAACTCAGACATTTGAAAAGTAGGGGCTTACATGGTTCCCTTCTACATAAATATAGCGACTTTGGAACCTGAGCCTTGCTGGGAAAGTGTAAGCTCTTGCCTTCTAAGAGACTCAATTTTATCTTAGGCCTGTTGGAAGATATATCACTTTTTAGTGTCCACTGAGAATTTTCTTCTAGTGATTTCCTGGTGAGCTCCTTTTGTTTTTTTAGCTGATAAAGCACATAGGATGTGCCCTTCTCAGGGAAAACTACAAACTTGTAATAAGAAAAAAATGGATGGTTTTAATTAGTCTTTAATTAGTCTGACATAATGCAAAAATGCAGCAATCATATTTTCCTTTAGGGGCTCTTCAACGCTCTGCAACATGATTCAAGTGCACTAATAAAGTTGTCCCCATCATAGAAAGATGAGCAAACCATGCACAAGTCCTTAGGAACACTGGCATGGGAGGCTTCACTGTACTAGTCAGGTTCTTGGCTGCAAGCAACTGAAGCCGACTCTAGCCCTTTAAGCAGAAAAGGAATTTATTAACGGAATTTTTTAAAAAAGATGTTATTTATTTATTTATTGACAGAGGGAGAGAGTGCACAAGAAGGGGGAGCAGCAGAGAGAGGGAGAAGTAGGCTCCCTGGAGCAGCAGGGAGCCCAATGTGGAGCTCGATCCCAGGACCCTGGGATCATGACCTGAGCCAAAGCCAGATGCTTAACAGACTGAGCCACCCAGGCGCCCCATTAACGGAATATTTTTATGGGATTAGGAAGGCTAAAGAACCAGACTTAGAAAAGGGGGTGGTGGGGGTGGGGGGTGGAGGAGAGGATCTATATAATCAGAACAAGAGTCAAGAGCACATCCACCATTCAGTCAGGCTCATAAAGAGGATGCAGCCACCATAAGCCCGAATGCTGCCACTGCTCCCCACTGCCACGGAGAGCAGGTGCTGTGGCCAGCCCTGGCCCTGCCTCTCTGAGTGCATATCTGGAAGCATCTGAATGGCCACACCCAGGTCATGGGCTCCTGATCTAGTTACTGAGAGGGTTGGGAAAATGAGTGTGGCCTTTTCCGCTTCTGCAGTGACAGCTGGGCTCTGCATCCTACCAAACATCAAATTCAAGGGAATTCTGAAACATAGGAAGATGGTTCAGATGCTAGGCCATAAAGTCAGACAAACATTCCTTTCTCTCATGGAATGACTAAGGAGAATACTTGGGACATGAATGTGTTTTATCTATCTCAACTGGTTATCTTCATCACTTTTAAAATCATTATCCCTTCTTTTCTAAAATTAAAAAAAAATGTAAAAAGTCCAAAGTAGCACGTTGGCTGTGTTTGTCCAAGAGCTTATGCTTGGAAATAAATGCCTTTTCCTTGCTTAAGAAGCCAAAACCTGGGAATGTAAATTGGTGCAGCCATTATGGAAAACAGTATGAGGGTCTCTCAAAAAATTAAAAATAGAACTATCATATGATCTAGTAGTTCCAAAGTTTTTTGTTGGTATATACCTGAAGGAAACTAAAATATTACATTGAAGATATATCTGTACTCACAGCATTATTTACAATAGCCAACACATGGAAACAGCCTAAGTGTCCATCGACAGATCAATAGAAAATAAAAATGTGAGATATCTATAGAATGGAATATTATTCACCCAAAAAGGAAGGAAATCCTGGCATTTGCGGCAACAGAAATGGAATTTGAGGGCGTCATGCTAAGTGAAATAAGTCAGACAGAGAAAGACAAATAATGTATGACCTCACTCATATGTGGAATCTGGAAAAAATAAATAAACTCATAGAAACAGAATAGATTGGTGGTTGCTAGAGGTGAGGAGGAGGCAGCAGGCAGCAGGGGAGCAAACCTCCTCACAAGATAAATAAGTCAATAAGTCCTTAGGATGTAAGGTGATTGTAGTTAATAATAGATACAACTGTACTGTATGCTTGAAAGTTGCTAAGAGATTAGATCTTAGAAATTCTCATCACAAGAAATAAAAAATTTGTATTATACGTGGTGATGGGCGTTAACTTATTGCAGTAATCATTTCACAATATATACGTATATCAAATCGTTATTTTGTACACCTAAAATTAATACAGTGTTAGAGTTCTATGTCAAATATATCTTAATTCAAAAAACCAAGACAGTATTTGAGGCACCGGGTTTCCTATTGCCATCCTGTCTTTCATCATTTCATTCCCTGATCAAGAACCTTAAGTGACTCTCTATTGTCTGCCAACAGTGAGTCCCCCACTCTCATTTCTTTACAGCGAGCACTCAGTTCTAGGAGGCCACCCACCCGCAGATGAATGGAGACTTGTCGAGCAATCTGTCAGTGAGTCTTGCGCCATTAAACTAGTGTTCAGATACTAAAGAGCTGCCTCCTTCATGGTATGGAACCCTCTGGTAGCTTCCTCTGTATATCGCCAACAGAAAGTTGGCCGCAGAAATGTCCCCAAGCTAAGGCAGCCGACGTGTGGACTTCAGTCTGTGGGCCAAGGAAGGTCAATGTGATATGAATGTTTCAATTGTATAAATTATAGCCATCAAATTAATGATTGTACATTAAAATGAGTATGTAATTAATAATATTAGTCCTGAAACAAAGTTGTACTTGAATGGATACCGACTTCAGCTGGACTTTCTTTCAGGTCTGGCTACAGCATGATGGTCCTGGGGCACACATTTGATTTGGCTTCCTTCTTTCATGACAACAGAGGAGGAGAACAGCATAACTGTCAAAGCACATCTATGCTCTATTCTAATGACCTCTGGGTAATAAGTTATCCAGTCAGTTGCACAAGAACCTAAATCTTTCCTTCCTAATCCCTAACTGGCTGAGCAGTTGTAAGGCCAGATTATATTGCACTGACTAAGAAGTTAATGTGCGCATGGATCACCGAATTACCCTGTATAATGCAGATTTCCTCTACTTCTGCCAAAAGCTGCCCCTCTTTTATTAGTTACTCCTTAGGTTATTGAGATAGAATCTAGCCCACCTGGGTTATTATAATGCTCGAAGAGATCATGCATCCATTTTGCGCATAAAGACCAGAGCATCTGTGAAAGAGCTCTGAACTCTGTCAGCCTTTCAGGTGGAGGCCTCAGAAGCTTTTGTCACAATCAGCAAAGATAAAAAATTGTCACGATGATAGCTCTTTAATGCCTTACCTCTTTTTAGTCAACAGAACGTGAAGGTCTTTGTTAGAATCATACAATATTATAAATGTACAAGCCAAATGGACATTTATTTCTCAATCATTTCCCCCAACAGATAATTTCCCATCTCTTATACTTAGCGGACTCTGATATTTTAAAGCCTCTTTACCGTAAAATATAACATCATAGAGAAATGAGCAAGAGAACAAAAAGGTACAGCTCAAGGATTAGTCACAAAGCAAGTACTTGTGAACCCACCACCCAGGTCAAGAAATGAAACATGCTTATGTGAAAACCTGTACACAACTATTTATTGCAGCTCTTTTTGTAATCACCAAAAATTGGAAACAATGTAAATGTCCTTCAATGAGTGAATGAATTAATAAGCTGTGGTTTATCCACACAATGGAGTACTACTCAGCAATGAAACAGAACTGGCTGTTAATACATGCAACAGCTTGGATGAATCTCAAAGGCATGATGAGAAGTAAAAGAAGCCAGTCTCAAAAGGTTACATGCTGTATGATTCAATGTATGTGATATTTTTTAAAAAGACAAAACTACAGTGATGGAGAACAGATCAGTGATTGCCAGGGGTAAAGGGGTTGGGAAAGAGGTAACTGTAAAAGGCCAGCACGGGGGTGGTTTTTGGGTGATAGAACCCCCAATTTCTGGCTTTGGTGATGGTTACATGAATCTACACATGTGTTAAAATTCAGAGAACTGGGGCGCCTGGGTGGCTCAGTCATTAAGCGTCTGCCTTCGGCTCAGGGCATGATCCTGGCATTCTGGGATCGAGCCCCATGTGAGGTTCTTCCGCTGGGAGCCTCCTTCTTCCTCTCCCACTCCCCCTGCTTGTGTTCCCTCTCTTGCTGGCTGTCTCTCTCTCTGTTGAATGAATAAATAATATCATTTTAAAAAAATTCAGAGAACTGTACACCAACAGAGAAAGTAGTCATTTTTACTGTAAGATTATTTTAAATAGTAAAAGACAAGAAATGGGACAGGAGAAGCACTCTTGAGCCCTCCTAGTTTCCCCTCCCCTCTTCCTTCCATTGAAGAGGTAAGATTATATTACCTATATATTTTTATTTTTTATTTTTTTTAATGTTTTTTATTATATTATGTTAGTCACCATACAGTACATCCCTGGTTTCTGATGTAAAGTTCGATGATTCATTAGTTGCGTATAACACCCAGTGCACCATGCAATATTACCTATATATTTTTAATGATGTATTTATTTATTTTAGAGAGAGAGAAATCACAAGAAGGGGAAGCGTCAGAGGGAGAAGGAGAGGGAGAGGGACAGAATCTCAAGCAGATTCCCTGCTGAGTGGGGAGCCTGATGCAGGGCTCAATCCCAAAACCCAGAGATCATGGCCTGAGCCGAAACCAAGAGAAGGACGCTCAACCAACTGAGCCACCCAGGAGCCCCAAGATTATATATATATTTTTAAGATTTTATTTATTTGATAGAGAGAGCAGGAGAGTATGAGCAGGAGGGGCACAGGAGAGGGAGAAGCAGACTCCCCAGTGAGCAGGAAACCCAACTCAGGGCTTGATCCCAGGACCCCCAGGGATCATGATCTAAGCCGAAGGCAGACGCTCAACCAACTGAGCCACCCAGGCGCCCCCAAAATCATATTTTAAATAATGTATATCAACTGCTTTAGCTTATCAATATGCTTAAATCCATTCTGATTGCTGTCAGGTGTCGAGCAGTGCTTTAAGTCAAGGCGCTACTCAGCAAATCATAGGAGTTCAGGACTTGAAGTGTTGGCTTGTTGGCATTTCCTACTCCAACATATTTCATTCAAATTGAAAATAATAATATAATCTCAAGAAATACTTACAGAATCAGTAAATAAAAACTTAACAAAAAATATGAGATGTTCAAATCACTTGCAAATCGTTCCCCGTTCCACTGCCACTGTACCCAAAATCATCAGAAAGAGACCTTGGAATCCTCTGTAAATTAACCCAAAATCATCAGAAAGAGACCTTGGAATCCTCTGTAAATTAACCCAAAATCATCAGAAAGAGACCTTGGAATCCTCTGTAAATTTGCTATGATAGCACTGCAACCATGAAATGCGGGCCAGTTTTTTTGGAAGGTTATTCTTTACAAATTTTATTTTTGACAACTTGCATTCCTATATCTTTAGCAGAATGTTTTCTCTCTTCCCAAATACAAACTATTTAAGGAACTCTGCAGGACAAGGAAATTGAACACATTCCCATGACTTTGGATAAAAACCTAGGCAGCTGAAAAAAAAAAGTGATCAAATTAACCGTGATCTGATTAATATTTTAAAATTGGTTTTTTTCTTGAGAGAATATCTTCTTTGCTTTTTGTCGTTTTTGGTTTTAAGCTTCTAGGTTGATATGCATGGTAATTTTTCTTTCATCACAAAGAATGTTATTTGGTTATTAATAAAGCTCTGTACCCATGTGTGACAAAGTAAACTTATTTTTATGTACTAAGGGTGGGTGTTGGAGGACTAACATCTGTTGTTTTTGCTCCGCATCCCTGTGCTCTCTCTTCTGGGACAGCACCTGCTTCCCTGGGGGAACTGCCCCTCCTCGGCGCTATGAGGCTCTTGCACCCCTGCCAGCGGCAGTATCTTTGCCGCGGTGATTGGCTCACGGAGGGTCACATGACTAATCCGGGCCCATCGGAATCTTTCCTAGGAATTGTGTTGCTCTTTTTTCTTCCAGGGTCACTAGGCTAGTCTGACACGTGCTGGAAATGTTGGGAGCCACTGCTTCCACCCACTATTCTCTCTATTCCATGGAAGAAGCCTAATGACAGTAGGAGAAGGAGAGATGGAGAGAGAAACAGAACCACAGGTTGTGGTTGCTGCCAGGCATTGTTGAAGACCCCGGTTCCTGTGCCGCTTGACAATACCCTTGTGCACGCTCCTTGCCAGCGTCAGATGTCAGTTATCTATGCCCTGTACCCAACTGTAAACAATAAGACTAATAACAATAATCGCACTCACTGAGCTTGTATGATGCGTTAAGCTGCCCCAAGATCTTTGTCCCCTTCCCCCCCACCCCCTCATGTTTTATTTTCACAACCACTCTAGAATTTTCATAGGTTCAATCACTACCCCTACTTACCAGTTGAGGAAACAGGCACAGAGAGGTTAAGAAATGTGTCCAAGGTCACAAAGCTTACTAAGAAGCAGAGGTGGGATTTAAGCTGAGCAAGTCAAACCTCAGAGCCTCAGTCAGGTTTCCAGGCTTCCAGTGTGAGAGAGAGGCAGACACAGGAATTCATGCTTCCTCTTTGAAGCCTTCCTGCATTACACAGGCTACACTGAATTCCCTCGGTCCCAGCTTTATTTATGCTTATGGCCACTTCACCGAGGGGTTAACCTGAGAGGTAGTAGCTGTGGTTAAGAGTCTGGGTTCATATTCTAACTTGGCCTCCTACTAGCAGCGTGACCCCAGCCTCACTTTACTCATAGTAAAATGGGAATAAAAACAGTACGCGGTGGGGCACCTGGGTGGCTCATTCAGTTAAGCGTCTGTCTTCTGCTCGGGTCATGATCCCAGCGTCCTGGGATAGATTCCTGTGTTGGGCTCCGTGGTCAGTGGAGAGTCTGCTTCTCCTTCTCCCTCTGCCCTGCTTGTGCTCTCTCTCTCTCTCTCTCTTAAATAAATAAATAAATAAATAAATAAATAAATTCTTTAAAAAAAAACAGTACTTAGCTCCTGATGTTGTTTCAAGTATTAAACATGTTGATTTATGTAAGGCGTTTAGAGCGGGATCTGTCATGTGAAAAATTGCTAAGTGTTAGCTGTCATCATCCCAGTGTTCTCCGCGCTGCCTCCACATTGCCTCCCCCGGTAGAGTTTAAGCTCTACGAATGCTGGGTCGCTTGGTTCCTCTGGCATCATCTAAAGAGGCTGTTGTGGTAGGGATTGTACAGTAGGCACTTATGGGTTCAAATGCTCATGGGTGAAGCCTCCCACGTTTTGACTCTGTGTCCCCTCCTGTAAGCATTATTAAAGATGCATGGGGCATAAATGCTCATTTGGAATTTTGCTTTTTCTGTCCTAAGTTCATATTATCTGTGTCAGTGGAGGCCTTCAATTAAATGTTCCTGTCCTATAAAAGCAGAACGCAGACCTGAAAATCAGGCACACTTTCTGGGAAACATCCCACTCATGGCTCAGCATTTGGAAACCTGACGTTTCCCAGCAACTGTCCCAACAGGAGGCGGCCTGCAGAGGAGTGAGCAAGGGAGGGGACTGGAAAGGAAATGGGAGCTCTGAGAAAACAGTCATCTCTTTCAAAATATCACCAGCAGAATGAGGCACGTCACGTCCAGCTGACATTTCCATTTTATTGAAGAGATGCAAACAAACGATTTGGTAAGGGTTTCAGCCTTTATTGAATCAGTGTTAATTGCCCTTGGGGCTTTACTTAGTGAAATCACAAAGATCACCAGGCTTAAGCTACTGGAATCATCTTTGAGAAGAACAACTCCATCATTTGTCAGCTGGAGACACCCATTAGCGGGTAATTTTCCTCTGTATGAGGCTGTGCATGAGCTCACAGAGCTGATTCCAAATCTTTAAGACAGAGAAAGAGCAAAGTGTTGCGGGTGGGCAGAACTGGGTTCAGAACCCTTATTTGCCATCCATAGCTGTGTGACAGTCCAGAGTCTTCTACGTAGGACGGAAATAAATCACACTTGCTCTGCTGGACTGTGGTGAGAATTAAAGATAATAAATGGAAAGCACTGAAAGTGTGCCTTACAAGTCCTGGGTGCTCAAAAAATCACTTTCATGAAATGTGTGATGCCAAAGGCAGTGAACAAATACTGGGTTGAATGTTACCAGATTTACATCGAACAATTATTTCCTCACCAAGCAGATATGAGACAGGATATATTCAACTTAAGAATTAAGATACATAGTTGAGAAATGGAGCTTACCCCTGAAAACATAGATAACATTGGAGTGGATGTTCAACGGGCTTCATTCCTGGTAACTTTTTCTGTTGCTGTATTTTAGCTGGTGTCTTTGAATACAGGGCCTTTTCATGTAAAAGAAAGGGATTCATTTAAAACAGGGATAAAATACGGGGCAATACCTCCTTACCATGTGCCCATGACAGACATTACTTACCAATTACAGTTCTTATCGTTGAACCCGGTTGTGGCTTCTCTATTCTTCTCAACACTGCTCCAGACAGCCTTGACTAATCGAGCACATGCGGTATTTCCGATCAATCCTGGCTTCCTATTATTTCGCATCCTGGCTTACATTTGGTTAATTCCAGGAATCATAGAAACCTGTAGGGTAGGTAATTTTGGCAAGGTAGGCCTTCTGTGCCCCTTAGATCATCTCACAAGAAGCTGCGGATAAAACCTGACTTAAGTGAACAAAAACAAACATTTGTTCGCCTGCAACTCTTTGAGATTTTGCTGCTTATAATATTATTTTATGTGGAGTTAGCAACATGCATTTTAATCGACACAACCTGTTTCCTTTGAGAACTTGCTGTATGTAACCCACGGCGTTATCACGAGTACACTGTGCAGAAAGCACAGAGGCAGTGTATGGAGGGGCCTGAGACGTGAGGTGCCAACTGGTTGCTGCTTCCTTTCTGTCCCCCCGAGGAGGAGGGATGGAACATGCATACCAGGGACCACTGCAGTTTGACGCCCTGACAGGAGTTGTTCCCCACAGCGAGGCACAGGAGGCTGCCCTCGGAACCGGAATTGCTGGCGTGGAACGTTGGCTCAGACTAGACTCTGGTAATGACTTGCAAGCCTGAATAGTTCGCATTATTCAAAATTTAAATGTTCAGGCTGGGAAGAAATTAGGTTCAGCAGGTCACACCATCCCCTAGGCAGCTTCCTAAACACGGTGCTCTAGATCCCTTAGAGATGGGGACCAGGGGAGGCTTGGAGGTCAAAATGCCCATGGATTTGCAAACTGTGCTCCCAGGAGACCAAGAGATTCTGGAAGGTACTCTGGAAGCAGCTAGGGGGAGTGAGTAGGAGGCTGAGGGGTGGGGCCTTGAAACCATGTCCAGACCCCAGGACATATTTCTCACCCTTCTGCTGCTGCTGCCCTGGTCTGAGCTGCCTCATTTCTGGTACGAATGAGGCAATAGCCCCCTATTGGTCTCTTCGCTTCCATCTTCCTCACCATCTAGTCTATTCTTAAGGCAGCAGTCAGAGAGCCTGTTAAAACAGAAGTCACATCAGGCTACTACTCCTTGGCTCAAAACCCTGCAGTGGCTCCCCATTTCCTTCAGCGTGCATACCAAATTCCTGCGACCAGACCCAGAGTGTGGCTTGCACAGTCCAGCCCCATTACGTCTACAGTCTCCTCTCCCTCTGCTCTCCTCCCTGTTCATGCACGCCTGCCACCCTCCTGTCTTTGCTGTTCCTCCGATATGCCAGTGTGTCTCCACGTAGGGCCTTTGCTCAGCCTGCCCCCTGCCTGGGATGCTCTTCTCCCAGATAGCTATTTGGCCGTTTCCTCTTTTTTCAAATCTTTGTTGATGCGTCAGTATCTCCGTGAGGCTTTTCTCGACTTCCTTCTCTCTTACAGTTTTCCCCACAACAGTTGGGCACTCTGGACTCCCCTTCCTCTGGCTTACTTTATTTCTTTCTGTTATATGTATCACTTTCTAACAAACCATATAATTTGTTGATTTTTTATATTTATTGTTTATCATCTGCCTCTCCTTGCTAGAAAATTACATTTTATTAATTTTATTAACAAATAGGGACGCCTGGGTGGCTCAGTCGGTTAAGCGTCTGCCTTTAGCTCAGGTCATGATTCCAGGGTCCTGGGATTGAGTCCCACCTCAGGCTTCATGCTCAGCCAGGAGTCTGCTTCTCCCTCTCCCTGCTCTGTTTGCAGCTCTCCCTGCTTGTGCTCTCTCTCTGACAAATAAATAAATAAAATCTTTTTAAAAAACAGCATAGATTAATTTTATTAATAAAGGCAGCGATATTTGTCTGTTTCATTCACTAATGTTTCCCAGGCAGTTAGAACATTGCCTGGCCCATAATAGGATTTCAAAAATAGGATTTTAGGGCACCTGGGTGCCTCAATCTGTTAAGTGTCCAACTTTTGATTTCAGCTCAGGTCATGATCTCATGGTCCTGAGATCGAGTCCCATGTTGGGCTCTGCCCTGGGCATGGATCCTGCTTAAGATTCTCTCTCTCCCTCGCCCTCTGCCCCTCCCCCTACTTCTCTCTCCCCCTTCTCTAAATAAATAAATAAATAATGTTTCAAAAATAGGATTTCAATTAGTTTATAAATTAATCAATGAGTGAGGGTGTGAGCGAATAAGCGAATGGGTTTCTGGATACATCACATCTTCATCAACCACAGCAATGCCATCTTTAAAATTTGCTTTGATGTTAGGCTTCTGCATAAGATTCCATTCAAAGAAAAGATTCAGGAGCTAAAAAGTCCATGTAGACACCACCACTCTGATCCAATGCTCCCTTTATAAAGATGGAGGAGCCTGGGCCCTCGGGAGTCACACACCTGGTTAGAGCAGAACCAGTGGATGACCCGCCTCTCCTGATTTATAATCTCAGCCTCTTCGGTCTAGTTCATTCATCATTCCCACCTAAATGCCCTCCCTACTCTTGCCTTCAATCTTTACAGCTGCTTTTAAATGAAGCAGCATTTCCCAGGGCACCTGCGACTCTTCCTGGTTTTAGGTCAGACTCATGCTGTCAGGGTCATGCGACCGAGAGCCGAGCTGGGCTCTGTGCTGGGTGTGAGTCTCCTTGAGTTTCTCTCTCCCTCTTCCTCTGCCCCTTCCCCCCACTTGCTCTCTCTCTCAAATAAATAAATTAATCTTAAAAAAAAATTAGTCTACTCAAGAGTTTGACCACTAAGAAATAGTAGCGGAAGTCGTGCTCTGGACAGCCCCTCTGCCTTTTTCAAGCTCCGATTACGGCAAGTGACGGGTTTGTAAGTATGTGATAAGCTGTGTTTTCTATTCCCGCTCAACCACCCCAGGTGTGATTAGGCTTATTGATGCTGTTATTGCTAGTAATTAGCTTTTAGATATATTTTTTCTTCTGGCAACGCCCAGTTCCTAGAAATTTCGCAAGCACTTCTCACATATGCAAAGGTGAATGAAGCAATCGCCATCTGGTCTGTATTTTTCTCCACAGAAGGTGTTTTCCCCTCTCTTCTTTTTTCATTTATGGTATCTTAGCAGGGCAACAGTCAACCAGTCATCCAGCCAGAGTCATAGATACATATTATGGACTTTGTCTTGTTTCCAACTTTATTTTTCATTTATTTTTTTTTATTTTTAGTTTTGAGAGAGAGAGAGAGAGTGAGTGAGCATGTGAGCTGGGGGTGGGGGCAGAGGGAGAGGGAGAGAGAATCTTAAGCAGGCTCCACCCCCAGAGTGGAGTGCAACACAGGGCTTGACCTCACGACCCGAAGATCATGACCTGAGCTGAAACCAAGAGTCAGGTGCTTAACCAACTGAGGCACCGAGGTGCCCCTTGTTTCCAACTTTAAAAGAAGAAGAAAATTCCCTAAAGGGTTAGCTAGTAATGCTGGGGACACAGCATCGTAATGGTGGTCATTTTAGGACAAGTGGTCGAGGCCTCTAGCAGTGGCTGTTCCCTCTGCTTGGGATGCTTTACCCGCCAGGCCTGGCTGGGTTGGCCTGAGCTCCTCAGCATCATCACCATCATGTAAGACAGACCTTCCCAATCTATCACATCTCCGTTCTGTCATCTTCACATTACTTTCCTTCTTATACCTCGTTTATCTATTGCTTTAAACTCATTTACTGTCTGTCTCCAGCCCCATATAGAAGGTAGACCCCATGAAAGTTGGGATGTCATCTGTGTTGTTCCTTTTGCTGCATCCCAGGGCCTGGAAGAGGGCTTGTCATGAGTTAAGTGCATACTTTCCCTTACCAATAGTTCAGAAGGTTTACCTCATCTAGAGTTACTAATCTCTGGCCTACTTTACCATCCCTTTTTTGTTTTCACAGTCCTTCCCACCCTGTGTAAGCAATTCCCTGTATTATCCTACCTTTGTTCGAAATACACAGAGAGGTTTCTGTTTTCACGACTGGACTGGTCAGTGGGTGATGTGACCAGCACTCGACACCTGAAATGAAAAAACACAGCTGAAGGCATTGCGTCCTGTAGTAAGGGAGGATGTGTGTCAGGCGGCACATTCTCTCTAAGCAGAGAGATCTGCTAATATTATATAGGGGATTAGGGAAGCACGGAGTTCAGGAACGGGAGGACTTTCAGAGGCAAAGCTCTTGTTCACATGATCTGCAGAAGTGTGGTCGCTCGGCTGAGACTGTTGCTGACTGGCTACCTCAGAGTCATGTTGACGGAAGTGAGTCCGTCTCTGACTGGCTGACCTTTAGAAGTGAGGGTTGACACTCATTGGCTTTCAGAAGCCTGTTCAATGAGGCAAGCTGCTGATCAATTAAACGGGTTCGAAAACGGTTTTGGGGCCTTCTTGTTACCAGGCCACAGAACAATCAATCCTTTCTCAAGTTTGTGGAAATATTTTCTTTAATTAAAAAAATTTATTACTATTATTTTTTAATTCCAGTATGGTTGACATACAGTGTTATATTAGCTTCAGGCATATAATATTGTGATTCAACAATTCTATTAATCAGCGCTGCTCATGATAAGTATACTCCTGATCCCTCACCTATTTCACCCATCCCCCCACCCATCTCCCTTCTGGCAACCACTAGTTTGTTCTCTATATCTAAGAGTCTGATTGCTTGTTTGTTTGTTTTTTATCTCTTGTATTTTGTTTTGTTTCTTAAATTCCACACATTAGTGAAATCATACGGTATTTGTCTTTCTCTGACTGACTTATTTCACTTAGCATTATACCCTCTAGCACCATCCATGTTGCAAATGGTAAGATTTCATTCTTTTATATGGTTGAGTAATATTATATATACATATATATATAATACAATAATATACGTAATACATATGCCACATATTCTTTATCCATTCATCTATTGATGGACACTTGGGCTGCTTCCATGTCTTGGCCATTGTACATAATGCTGCAATAAATATTAGGGCACATATATCTTTTTGAATTAGTGTTTTGGTATTCTTTGGGTAAATACCCAGTAGTGGAGATACTGGATCATATGGTAGTTCTATTTTTAATTTTTTGAGGAATCTCCCTGATCTTTTCCACAGTGGGTTCTCCAGTTTTCATTTCCACCAACAGTGCATGAGGGTTCTTTTTTTTCCCACATCCTTACCAACACTTCTTATTTCCTGTGTTTTTGATTTTAGCCATTCTGACAGATGTAAGATGATACTTCATTGTGGTTTTGATTTACGTTTTCTTAATGATTAGTGATGTTAAGCATCTTTTCATGTGTTTTTTGGCTATCAGGTTGTCTTCTTTGGAGAAATGTCTGTTCATGTCTTCTGCCCGTTTTTTAATTGGATTATTTGATTTTTTGGTGTTGTATAAGTTCTTTATATATTTTGGATGTTAACTCCTTATTATATATATCATTTGCAAATATCATCTCCCCTTCTATAGGTTGCCTTTCTGTTTTGTTGATGGTTTCTTTCACAGTGCAAAAGCTTTTTCTTTTGGCATAGTCCCAATAGTTTACTTTTGCTTATAGTTTATTTCCCTTGCCTGAGGAGACATATGTAGAAAAACATTGCTATGGCCAATGTCAGAGAAATTACTGCCTGTGCTCTCTCCTAGGATTTTATGGTTTCATGTCTCACATTTAGGTCTTTAATTGTGGGAATATTTTTATTCTCAGTTTCTCCCTTTTGCTCCTCATTTACCCAAAGCTACGAGAGAGATCATCAAGGTATGTCCAGATCTTTGCCACTATCGCTGATTTTCCTAAAAGATGTGGTTTCATTTGTAGACTTCTGGTTTTCAGGGTGCACACTAATCAGTGTGATTCCATCTGTTTTCATCATAAAATGATTTGTTGAATGATCTGTCAGAACAATGGCTTCTCAGTAGCATTTAAGACTCTGGAAAACAAACACTGAACAACTAAAAGACAAATGAATATAACTAGAATGGTGATAAAAAATGGTAATGAGGAGAAAATACAGAACCATGACCAGGATTTTCTAGGACCAAGTAAGAAAGCAAGTCCAAATGTCTCCCTGAATCTATCTCAGACGGTCATGTGTAATTACTTCTTTTAGGTTTGACATAGATTGCTTTACTCACCTATAGCATTCATTTAGGTACAACCCGAAGTGCTAGCAATGGTGTGGGCTACCACCCAGTTGGGAAAAAAAATCCAAGTGCACGAAAGTGTTTTCTGGACGTGAACACTTCTGGAATTATAGAAACATAATCGAGGAACACCTCTTTATTGACTATAGAATATAGTGTTGCTGGATTTAGAATGTTACACCAGTGGATGCTGGAGAAGTAATAGTGATTCATAATCAGCTAAGTACTTAGTAGAAAAACAGTGGGTGATTTTTGCTGAGACTATCTCATCTGGAAGAGATTTTGAAAGACGAATGGAGTTGGAGTACAGGCGGCCCAGTGAATACAAGTGTTGGTCCAGGGGCGCCTGGGTGGCACAGCGGTTCAGCGTCTGCCTTCGGCTCAGGGCGTGATCCCGGCGTTACGGGATCCAGCCCCACATCAGGCTCCTCTGCTATGAGCCTGCTTCATCCTCTCCCACTCCCCCTGCTTGTGCTCCCTCTCTCGCTGGCTGTCTCTCTCTCTGCCGAATAAATAAAATCTTTAAAAAAAAAAAAAAAAAAAAAAAAAAAACAAGTGTTGGTCCAATATTCCCTGGAATGTTACCAAAATAGTCTTCAGATTAGTCCTAGTGGAACCTCCAAAAGTGTTAAAGGATCATAAGAACCTCCACTCAATATGTTTTTTAAAAAGTGTCATTTATTGCTTACTATAGTAAGAGAGAGCTACGTTGATCAGCACAGTATCTCTGAATAGAGAAGTCTGCTAGTATGATCCAGGGGTTTGGGGAAGCATGGAATTCAGGGTTTGGAGGATCTTCAGGGGGAAAATGTGTTGACTTCATCTGTAGATGCTTGGTTACTTATCTGAGACTGTTGTTGGTTAGCTGTCATTCGGAGGCACGGTTATGGAAGTGAGTCCAACCCTGACTGGCCCACCTTCCGAAGTAAGGGTTGACACTGACTGGTTGGCTTGCAAAAGCATGTTCCCTGGAGTAAGTTACTGATTAATTAAACAGGTTTAAAACCATTTTGGTGCCCTTGCATTACCATGGTTACATAACCATCAGTCTTTTCCTAAATTAATGGGAACTTTCATTTTATGTTCAACCCTAACTGATACACCTCCCTTAGTTTAGGTCTGGACTCTGGGTCTATTTCCCATTATGCCCTTTATTAACTTTGTGATGTTTCTTGAAAAGGTTACTTTACTGAACTTTAGATTCCTCATTTGTAAGACACGGTTAATGATACCCACCTTTAGGATTATTGTAAAGATTAATGTTACAATGATAGTGAAATTTGTAAATTATGAAACATCCTGAAAATATAAAACACTTGAAATCCTCTCAAATTGTGGTAATATATGCTGAAGTGGTGCTTAACTTCTAAAGCACTTTGTGATCATAAATATTTATATGATCATTTGTAGTATTTAAATTATTATTATCAGGAGCACCTGGGTGGCTCAGTGGGTTAAGCATCTGACTCTTGATTTCGGCTCAGGACATGATCTCAGGGTTGAGAGATTGAGCCCTGTGTTGGGCTCCATGCTGAGCATTCTTCAGATTCTCTCTCTCCCTCTGCCCCTAAACCCCGCACATGCATGTGTGTGCACACACGCACTCTTGCTCTCTCTCTCTCTCAAAAAAATAAAATAATAAAAAAATAAATTGCTATTATCATGCTCCATTCTTCAAGACCCAGCTCAAAGGTTCTTTTTTTCAAGAACATAGTTTTGGCTACCCAAGTCTTCACTGATTTTCCTTTTCTCTGGGTTTTCACATTTATTATCTGTACCATACAGATTAGACCACCTTGATTTATTCACTGTAATTTCTGATTGCAGGTCTTACTCCTTCGAACAGTTTTAAAGTTACTGAAGGCAAGAATCTTGTCTTCGTTGACATTGAAGAATGTCATGTGCTGTCTTAGAATTCTTTTCACCATAGCACGTGGGGCAGCCTCTGTAAGTTCCGTGGATCTTACACCTGAGATAATGCTTACTTGGTAGCCTGGATTTACTCCAACCTTCTCATTTTACCAAATGATGCGATCAAGGCCCAGAGAAGGAGTAACTTGCTCATAGAATACAGAGCCAGAACTAGAACCTTTGTCCTCTCGACCTTGTCATCATTCTTGCTTCAGGATCACTACACTGCTGCATTGTTAATATCCCCAAGGGTGCCTGCCACAGTTACAGAGCTCACACGGGGTGCTCAAAAAACACCTATACCCACCTTTCTCATGCTGGAAAGCACAGCATTTCCACAATTACTGTCGATACTGTTATTTAATACTGCCGGGTCTTCCTGAGGTGGCAGCTTAATTCATGATTGTGAATCATCTGACATTTCAGTTTGGATTTGTAGTTTTCATCCTCTTTCCCTTCTATAAGAAGTTCTACAAAGGATCTCCCAAATCTCTTAAAGTACATACCCTCCCTCACCACTTGCCAAAGTCTACACCAGTCACACAAATGGAAAGAATTACTAATTGCAGGAAAACTTCCTAGTTAAACATGGCAATGGAAAAATACATCAATCACATTGAAAATCAGATCTAAAAAGCATAAGTGTAAAAATGTATTTGTATGAGATTGATTTATTCTCATTCAAATTATTTAAGACTGAATTTGATACTTCTGAGCTAAAATTGTTCTTTCTAGTTCTTTCTCCAGGCCCTTAAATGGGCATTTAACAAAACAGTAATTAAAGGCAGTAGGTTCTTTTTAACTCCAATGCGCAAATGGCATTTTTGCTTTTTTGAGGCTGTTGCTGTAAATGAGACCCTGACATGGAAGAGAAGATTGGACAGGAAGGGGGCCCTTGCTCAGAAAATGCTCAGGACAGCAAACCCTTTCAGAAAGATTCCTAAGTTTCCATTAATACATAACAATAGTAGCTGCACTTCCCATACCCAGCAAACCATCCTCGTTGCTTTTCACTCGCTGTGTTATCTCTGGGAACACTGGGTCTTCTATAGACAGATACAGCTCTTTAGCTGAAACCCTATTTAATTTAGGATTTTTCTCTTCCTCCCACAAGAGTCCTTTCTTTCCCCGTTTTACTTTGTAAAAGAAAATATAACCAACCAGAAAGGGCAATATGTCAACATGCATTAAGAGCTATAACAATGTTCATATCTTTGGTCTTGAAATCTCTTCACTTGGAACTTATTCTAAGAAAAAGAGTCAAAAGAAGAAAAATAATAAATTGGGAAGAGTGAAAAATGTTTAATAATAGGGAAGTAGTTATATTATTACATATCTACTTCAAAGGTTGTATATCAAAGACTAAACAACTCTTAAATTATAATCATAAATTCAGAAGAGGAAAAAATGGTATGTTTATACAGACACTGTTCTTGGAACCATATGCATCTGGGTATACTTATAAACAAAGACTGGAAAATAGTGGACAAAGACGAAAATACTTAGATGACCGCAGCAAGACAATGGTTGTGTTTTGAAGGTGATAATTTTTCAAAATGTTTTTTAAACCCAAAAATTCATAGCTCATCAGTGTAGTTAGTCTTATGGCATATGGCATTCTAGTCTGGGGAGTCAGGAAATGCCACTAACTGGCAATATGACCCTGGAAAATGTTTTCACTCTTTGATCTTCCTTTCATCATCTGTAAAATGAGGACACTGAGCCATCATTTTCCTAAGTTGACTTGTAGTTTAAAATTCTATTATCTTTCATGGACTTATTTTCTTCTTTATTTAATGTTTGAAAGTATTTTAAATGTTTAAGAGGGGAGGGGCACCTGGCTGGCTCAGTTGGTGGAGTAGGCAACTCTTGACCTCAGGGTCGTAAGTTCAAGCCCCACGATGGGTGTAGAGATTACTAAAAAATAAAATCTTAAAAAATAATAAATAAATAAATATATGTTTAAGGATGGTAAACACTTGACAAATTTCAGGGCCTTAGTCTGGCGAAGAAACTCAAGCCTCAGTCTCAACCTTAGAGAAATGGGTTGCATAAAATAAAAAGTAATCTGTCTTGGCTCAAATCTAGTCATTTTTCTTAAGCTTTAACCTTGGATTTATCCACTTTTCAGAACAACTCATACTTTGAACCTGCTAATGATTACATCGTTAGTCATGCAGCAAATTATCTATAAAAGCTGGATAAATAGGGTTATCCAAGGGCAGTGTGGTATTATGAGTGAATAAATCACGACTGCTGACATAGGATGAGCTGTTCTCTTTTCAAGGCACAGTGGTATCTATATTTTAGTCTTATTGCTACGGTGTCAGCAAGTCGAAGTTCTCAGGAGGTGGCAACGTGATCACTGAAGCTTCCCCCGGGGCGGGGGGGCGCTGGGAACCTAAGAAGCAGTGTTTCCAGAACATATTTTACTTCTCTTGGATCGCATACTTAGTTCCTTTTCCAAGGCTTCCCTTCTCTCTTTTCTCTTTATACCCAAATTCAGCTCATGTCTTGTGAACCCAAGGCCTAGCAGTTGTATGGTCATATGTGCATGGCTCCAAATCACTGGCCTTCCCCTTTACCGGCTGGGTGACAATGGATCTTTCCTGAGCATCAGAATCTAGGTATCATGTCCTTCTTCACGCATCTGGGACACGAGAGATCTACTGCTTAATGTGTCTCTAGTACATGGCCTGGTACATGACGAGTGTGAAATAAATCTCAAAACCTTTCTCGTTTCCCAATTGCCTCTGTTAAGAATCCTGTCTATAGCACTGTTGTTTGTAACATTTAATTTGGTACTTCGTATTGTTTCTCAAATGACTCTATGGGTGGGGCGCCTGGGTGGCACAGCGGTTAAGCATCTGCCTTGCGCTCAGCTCAGGGCGTGATCCCAGCGATGTGGGATCCGAGCCCCACATCAGGCTCCTCCGCTGGGAACCTGCTTCTCTCTCTCCCACTCCCCCTGCTTGTGTTCCCTCTCTCGCTGGCTGTCTCTCTCTGTCAAATAAATAAATAAAATCTTAAAAAAAAATGACTCTATGGGTACAGCTTCTCTATTCAGTCTCTTAGATGGAGGGTCCCAGTTACAGGATAAGCACCTACTGAACATTCTAGAAGCTTGGGGAAAGTCCACTAACATCATCCATTATCAAGAAACCAAAAATAGAACTAATATTTATTAGGTGGCTCTACATACCAGGCACTGTGTGTGGATTTTGAATACATTAGCTACTTCAATCCTTAAAAAAAAAATCCCATGTGGTAGGTAATTTTACTGCCTCTCTACTAATGAAAACATGACATCTAAAAAATGTAATGGATGTGAGCAAGAAATACAGAGAGTAAACAACTGAGACCTGACACCCACATCTTTGTTATTTTGAATATATAGTCGTCTTAAAAAAATGAGTTTACTATCAACAACTTGTAGAGTTGCTGCAGAGTACCCGGCAGCCATCACCCAAACCCAGAACTGTAGCTGGTGTGGTGCTTTTGCAAAGGGACTGTTGGAAACTGGCTCCACAGCAGTGTTCTTGCTCTGTCACTAGAATCTCATGTTTCTGCTCCTCCAGCTGCAGGGTGATACAGAAAGGAAAGGAGAGATTGCCGACTCCTTGGCAAAGGTGATCTCTACTAACCTGCCTGGAAGAAAAGCAAGAGTGTGTCTAAGCCCTGTCTCTATTCAGACTTTTCTTTCTTTTTTTTTTTAAAGATTGATTTATTTTAGAGAGACAGAGAGAGCTGGAGGGCAGGGAAGGAGGCAGAGGGAGACGGGGAGAGAGAATCCTTGCAGACTCCCCACTGAGCCTGAAGCCTGACACCTGGCTCGATTTCATGACCCTGAGCTGAAGCCAAGAGTCAGAGGCTTAACCAGCTGCACCACCCAGGTGGCCCTATTCAGACTTTTCTTTAATGATATAATCGCTATTTCCTTTCTCTCACATTTGACGCTGGTCTATGATAAAATCTCTTTATCTGTATTGGTTTTATTTATTCATTTTTATTTTATTTTTAAAGATTTTGTTTGTTTGAGAGGGAGAGAGTGCTTGCACTCATGAGCAGAGGAGAGGGGGCAGAGGGAGAGGAAGAAAGAGAAGCAGGCTCCCCACTGAGCAGGGAGTCCACGGGGCTCCATCCCAGAACCCTGAGATCATGGCCTGAGTGGAAGGCAGCCACCTAACGGACTGACCCACCCAAGTGCCACTGCCTGTATTGGTTTTATTTATTTATTTTTTTAAAGATTTTATTTATTTATTTGACAGAGATAGAGACAGCCAGTGAGAGAGGAAACACAAGCAGGGGGAGTGGGAGAAGAAGAAGCAGGCTCCCAGCAGAGGAGCCCAATGTGGGGCTTGATCCCAGAACGCCGGGATCACGCCCTGAGCCAAAGGCAGACGCTTAACGACTGAGCCACCCAGGCGCACCTGTATTGGTTTTAAATGACTAAATTTATAACTTTGGGAAACAAACTCAGTAACTCTTACTGTAGTTTAAAGCTTTTGAATCGGCACTGAATATTTAAACATTCTGGTGTTCTAGGATTTTAAATGAGCCCAAACATTTTATGGACATTTTATACTAAGGTAATAACGATTACATTCCCTTACAGAATGTTGAATCACTATATTGTACACCTGAAACTAATACAACACTTTATGTTAACTATACTAGAATTAAAATTTAAAAAGTAATAATTTTAGGATAAAATTAAACAATCTCCTCATCAAAAAAAAAAAAAAAGATTACATCCCTTTGAACTTCTGTCCAAAATATGGCCTTTGCCTAATTGTTATTGCTATTTTTAATTATTAAAATAAAACTGTACTCAAAACCCACCTCTCTGTACCTGGGAACCAAAACACGTAAGGCGAAGACAGAGCTTGGGTATAAAGAAGGAAGTTAAGAAGGGTGATAGTTTATTACTTTGCCAGGTAAAGGAGGCTGCAGCAGGCAAATGCCTCCCAGTCTGCAAGCCTGCCTGGGGTATTTATAGGAAAATACAGGATCTGGGAGGTTTCCAAAGGAATCTGGTACGTGCTGCCAACCCCGTTGGTCTTGTCATCAAGGTGGTCTCCTGATTAGCACTGAACTGGCTGTCTAAGCCTCGGTACTAATTGAGGTCAGCGAGATATCAATATCGATACCAAGTTCCTGAAACAAAGGATTCTATGGGAAACCAAGTGAATGGAAGGGGAAGGCTTCAAGAATGAGGAAGAGAAAAATGTGTTCAGTTTAAAGTCAAGGCTTGCGGAAGCACTAGTGTGTCCATATTAATTTCCGTCCATCTTTATGTTTCTGTAGTGGTTTCAGAAATTCTCAGGGTTGGAGGTACGTGGCTGTAACAACACACCGGTGACCAAAAATAGAAACTTTGAGTACGTGTTGCCTTCAGAAGATCCTTATACGGGCGGGTGTTGTCAGGGACGTAGAACAAAAAGAGTTCTCATATGCTGTCAGTTGGAAAGTAAGATGATAACGACGACTTTGGAAAAGAAGTCATGGGTTTGTTAGAAAGCTAAATCCACACCTATCGCATGATGATTTACTCATTCCACTCTAGTTATATGCCCACGAGAAGTGAAAACATATACCTACACCAAGTCTGATGCATGAATATTCATAACAGTAAAAAATGAGAAACAATCGAAATAGCCATCAAGAGGTGAATGGATACAGACCTAGCTTCCCGAATGGGGTTCGCTTCTTTTCTTCAGCTTAGAATGAGTTCCAGTATGTAAAGAGCTTGGAAGGTGTCACTTTTATTTTTACAACAAGAAAAAAGCTGAACAAACTGAAAAATTTTGACTTGATGACCTTTCATCAGAGGTAGCAGAACAAACCACTACTCTGAAATCTAAGGAGAATACGGAGAATCCCAGCCAAGGGCAGCTTATCTGAAACAGAAGCCATGGAAGTCATAAACTGACAGGAATACTTAAATGAGAATTTTGACAAACTGCTGGACCCTGAGTGTGGACTAATGTGAAGGCGAGATATTTCTGACATCCAAGGTCTTGGGCGGGGGAGTTGTGGGTGCCACACTTTCATAGGTTTTACCTCAGGGAATCCCACCATGAATTCTCATGGTGAAGGGCCAAGCAAAATCCTTGGTAATCATTTTGAAATACTCCCAGCACTTTCTCTATAACGAAAGTCTACTCTACAGGGGAAGAGACTTTACCAGAGCCTTACTGACTTGGGGAGAAAGACAATTACCCAACTTTCTATCCTTCCCATCTCCCTAGGGGTGAAAGAGAAAAGAAAATGTGAAGGTCACAGCCCAGGGACAAAAACATGTGAGAAGACTGAGATTTAATCATAGTGTTATAGATTGCTTCCCCTTCCCAGTTATCTGCCACCACATCAGCAGGCCTCCTATATAATAACAGTGGATAACAGTGAAAAAGAGCTGTAAGGCACATAGTTAGTCTATTTTAGAAAGCGTTCCTGGGGAAACCCAAAGACTACAGATCAGACAAAAATAAGGACATAAAAGGAAACCAAAGCTTCAAATACCTACAGCTACGGCAAATAATATACACAGCATAACTCTGCCAGATAAACTAAAGCCTCACACCAAAGGTCTGTTTTGCCTCAGTTCCTGTTATTTAATACATCATGTCTGGCTTTCAATGAGAAATTACAGGCAAGGAATAAAAGGCAAGAAAAAATAGTATGGAGAGACAAAACAAACATTCAGGACCAGACTCAGATATGATACAGATCTTGGAGATCAGACAGGGATTTTTAAAATAACTATGACTAATATGTTAAGGGCTCTAATGGAAAAAGTAGACAACACATGAAAACTGATGGCCCAGGTAAGCAGAGAGATGGAAATTTGAAAAAATCAAAAGGAAATGCTAAAAATGAAAATACTGTAACAGAAGTAAAGGAAACCTGTGATGGGCAGACTGGATACGGCCAAGAAAAGAATCGATGAGGGGGTGCCTGGGTGGCGCAGTCGCTAGGCAGACATCGAGCCCCACATCGGGCTTCTCTGCTAGGAGCCTGCTTCTTCCTCTCCCACTCCCCCTGCCTGTGTTCCCTCTCTCGCTGGCTGTCTCTATCTCTGTCAAATAAATAAATAAAATTAAAAAAAAAAAAAAGAATGGATGAGTTTCATGATATGTCCATAGAAACTTCCCAAACTAAATACAAGGAGAAAGAATAATGAAGAAAAAAGCCCAAAGTAGAAAAAAACATGAACTGTGTGACTGTTTCAAAAGGTATAACATATGAGTAATACTAGGAGGAGAAGAAAGAGAATGGGACAAATGTAATATTTGAAGTAGAAATGGATGAGAATTTCCCAAATAGTTGACAGATACCAAAGAACAGATCCAGGAAACTCTGATGAACAAGGAGGAACAACACACACACACACACACACACACACACAAATCTACACACAAAAATATCACAATTCAAACTGCGGAAAACCAGAAACAAGGAGAAAATCTTGCAAGAAGCCAAGGGGGAAAATACCTTACCTATAGAGAAATAAGGAAAAGAATTATACTGGACTTCTCAGGGTGACTGGCTGGCTCAGTTAGTAGGACACTTTTTAAGCATAGTCATGCTTTTGTTTATTACCACATTTTATTTTCTGAAGCAGTATTGAAATTATTTTCTATTTCCCCAACTTTGAAAACTTAATTCCATAAGAGTGAGGACATTTTGTATCTTATTTACAGGTATAAATTGAGATTTTTAAAAAGTATTCGACCCATGATAGATATTCTAAATAAACCTTTTGTTTATTTTTTTTGGAAAGATTTTATTTGTTTATTTGAGAGAGAGAGCATGAGTGGGGAGGGGCAGAGGGGGAGATAAAGGGAGGGGGTAGAGGGGGGAGGCAAAGGGAGAGGAGGGACAGAGGGAAAGGGAGAAGCAGGCTCCCCCTGAGCAGGGAGCCCAGTGCTGGGCTCGATCTTGGAGTTGTGAGTTCATGCCCCAGATTGGGTGTCAAAATTACTTGAAAAAAATAAAATCTTTTTAAAAAAGATTTATTTCTTTGAGAGAGAGAGAGAGAACATGAGCATGGATTGGGGCAGAGAGAGAGGGAGAGAAGAAGACTTACTGGTGAGGAGGCAGAGCCCGTCTAGGGCTCTATCCCGTGAGCCTGGCTGAGATCATGACCCCAGCCGAAACCAAGAGCTGGACGCCTAACCAACTTAGCCACCTAAGTGCCCCAAGAAAAACGAAACCTTTAAAAAAGAAGAAAAAAAGAATTATATTGAACTTCTTGTTAGGGATCATACAAGGAGGAAGAAAGTGAAATGTTTAAAATATTGAAAGAAAGAAACCATTAAAGTAGAAATCTATAGCCAATGAAATTATTCTTCAAAAGTGAAGGAGAAATAAAGACTTCTCAGGCAAAGAAAAACTAAGAGAATTCATTATTACCAAATCTGCCCTGCAAGAAATGTTAAAATAAGTTCTTTAGGGAGAAGCAGAATGACATAGCTTTACATAAAGAAAGGGAGCATGTCAGAGAAAGAATAAATACAGGCTAAATGAAATATTTTATTGTTCTTATTCTTGATTGGTTCGATGGATAGCTGTTCAAAATAACAGGGGAGCCTGGGTGCCTCAGTGGGTTAAGCACCTGCCTTTGGATCAGGTCATGATCCCAGGGTGCTGGGATTGAACCCCACATCAGGCTCCCTGCTCAGTGAGGAGCCTGCTTCTCCCTCTCCCTCTGCTGCTCCCCCTGCTTGTGCTGTCTCTGTCAAACAAACAAATAAAATATTTTTAAAAAACTGTTCAGAATAACAATAGTAATATATTGGTAATATAGCATAGTAATAATAATAGTAATAATAATAATTATAGTATGTGGGTAAGTAAAATGAAAACATTATAAGAGATGAGAAGGAGGAACTGGAAATACTGTTTTATAGTATGCCTGCACTATCCATGAAATAATAGTGTCATCTGAAGGTGAATTTAGATTCACTGACAGAGACAACAACATGGGTGCATCCCGGAATAATGATGCTGAGTGAAAGAAGCCACACCACCCTCCCCCCAAAGAATATATATATTTTCCCATTTATATGAAATTCTATAAAGTATAAACTAATCTATAGTGACAGAAAGCAGGTGAGCAGCTCCCTGGGGACCAGAGAGGGGCGGTGAGGGAAGTTCGGGAGCGAGGGATTGTAATGAAGCATGAAGAAGCTATTAGGAGTGATGGATATGTTCATTATCTTGACTGAATTGAGGGTTTCATGGTCATATATGTATGTCAAAACTCATGAAATTGTATGCTTTAAGTGAGTGCAGTTTATTGTATGCCAATTGTATCTCAAAAACAGGTTAGAACAATGGCTTACACGAGAAAAGACAGAAATGAAAAAAGTAGTGAGCATGGAGGTCTGGGAGGTCTGCAATTAAATTAATCATTTGCTTGATGATGGTCTTAGGCAACTTATTTAAGTCTCCTGATTCAAAGTGTCCTTCTCTGTAGAATGGATATTGTAGCAGTTAGGATTGTGTTCATATGTTTCTGAACACTGACAAGAGCTGAAACAAGTTAAGAATGTATTTGTCTTATGGACAAGAACTTCGGGGCTGGGGGGCCAGAGCTGGCATGGAGGGTCAGTGGTGAAACCTATATCCTTTAGCTTCCTTAGTGACGGCTGGTGTGTCTCAAAACTTGTGTATTCCAGCAGGATGAGGGAGGAAGGGGGAAAGACACCGTTAGCTGACCTCTTCCTGTGTTTCATTGGCCAGAACTGAGTCACCTTACTGTCCGTAGCTGAACGAGGGTCTGGGAAGGCGATGTTTGTTTTCTAGACTCTATAGCACATAAGGGAAAGCAGTAACGGGCTGGGGTGGGTGTTGAAGGGGCCTACCTACAGCATCCACCCCAGGCACAGTAAGAGCACCTACCACAAATAGTTGTTGAGGAGTTTTAAGAGCATAAAGGATAAAAATTAGTTGTGAAGACCATAAAATACAAGCAAGAAAAAATCATGTTGTTATTTGCTTCCTAAATGCACCGGAAGGCCTAATCTGACCAGAGTTTGTCATCCTCTCAAATTAATTCAAGTGCCATTATAATGCTGTAACAAAATTCTTAGCTAATGGTCTGATAATATGCAAATGATAGTATGCAAAATAGTAAAAATTGTGTTTGTAAACACCCTGGGCTGCCTCAGGATTATTCTACCTGTTAAGCCTGGAGGCAGAAGAGCTTCTACACACTAGAGCTGAACCACCTGGAAGTACTTCCCACTGGTGATAAGGTATTAGTGTGAGATTTTTCTCTGAATATGTTCGTATATTTAAACCACAAGAGAGGCAAGATTGTGCAATATCACTTGTGCAAAGATGTGCGTACCTAAACTGGATTGAGAAACAGAACTCTAAAAACAGTTTTCTGCAGCCAACAGATAAGGCATTTGTCAGGCTGGCCAACAGATAAGGCATCTGCCAGCAAACTGGCCTTACAAAATTAGCACACATCTTCAAGGTCATTGGGTCTGATATTACATTGGTCTTTACTATTTAGTTGAGATGGTCTAATACCGAGGAGTAAAAACACTGACAAAATTTATGAGGGATCCACTAGAGGGCAGCAAAGTGCAAACCAAATTTAAATTTGCCCAAGGCAAGGCTGATGCTTTCCTGGAAAAATTTGTATTGCAAAGATTTGTTAAATGCAAAACATTCAAATTAGTTCAGTGGTGTAAAAGAACTTACATACAAATTGTTTCTCTTTCTTGGAAGTAGTGGTCCAAAGACTCAGTAGGGTGAAGAGCAAAATGAGAATAGAATTGGTCCTAGCCCCACCTCTTATACTAATTGTGTGATTTGGGACAATCCACAGTTTGTCTTTTTGGTCTTTTTCAATGTTACACGGGTTTGCACAAAATAATTCTTAAAGTTCTTTTCAACTCTAAAATCCCAAGGTTTTATGATTTATGATTATATTTTAGTCATTTAAGTCTTGCTCATTAGGCTCTTACATTTTTTGATCAACCTTAACTTGACATTAGTGGAGATTTTGTCTGGAAATACCCACCATTATTTCATGGAAAATTTAGGTCCCTGAAATATGTTGATGTTACCTTAATAAAATGATACGTCTGCTCCCAAACTATTACTTGTATGTAATGTAGTGACAATAGTGATTGCAATGTTTTCCGGAATAGGTTTTGCTATTTAAGTGATCAGTGTAGTCTGTTTTTTTTTTTTTTTTCTTAGAAAGCAGCAAAACAATGGGGCGCCTGGGTGGCACAGTGGTTAAGCGTCTGCCTTCGGCTCAGGGCGTGATCCCGGCGTTACGGGATCGAGCCCCACGTCGGGCTCCTCCACTATGAGCCTGCTTCTTCCTCTCCCACTCCCCCTGCTTGTGTTCCCTCTCTCGCTGGCTGTCTCTATCTCTGTCAAATAAATAAATAAAAAATCTTTAAAAAAAAAAAAACAAAAACAAAATCCCAACATGATATATTGTATGTAGCCAAGTTTTTTTCACTTTCCATTTATTTTCCTTTTAAAGTACTATATATGTGAACTCAGTATTAGTTACTCTACCAAAATTCTGAAATCATGAAGAAAGTTATACATTTTTTTAAAAGTTGTTGGCTTGAAGGCCAGGGATATGGTGACTTAGAGTAGACTGAAGAGCACGTGAAAGGTCTGAGCTCCTGTTATGTCATAATTCACTTGGTCAACCACATGGAGCTTCTGGATGTGGCTGATTTTGACAGTGAATTCACAGTCATTTTTCACATTTGTTCAATGATGGTCATTGTAAGCACCCACCACAATAACCCATTTTCAGCTTATGCCTGAATTGTGACTAAAACTGAAACCCTGTTTTATACAGCATTTTTTCATGAGCACCAGGGGTTAAAACTCAATGGTTTAGTGAAAGCAGAAATGGTTTCTGAATCCAGACTGTTGATGTAGTCATATTTAATACCACACCACATATTTAAATATTTTCAACTCTCGTTTAAGGACACATTTTCCTCCTATATACATAAGGAGAAATATGCTTGTTTGGCAGTGGATGTGGTGAGGAAGGAAAATCATCCCTTAAAACATAATACACTTACTATCAGAAGCCAGCGGTAGAACAATATTATAGGTATGTTCTAGACTCCCTGCCCTGGCACATTAGCTCCGCTGGGGCCAATTAGGCTGGCACTCTTTTTTCTATGACTCCGAGGCTAGTTAGCATCTTCTCAGACAGAACCTTAGACATTAGTATTAGGTAATAAATTGCTCATTTGAGTAAGCACCAATTTGCTTTTCCACTAGGGTGTGAGGATGTGAAGAGACTCCCAATGCAGAATCAACAGTTTCAGATATAAATTGCAGTCCCACAATGGTCATGAGATGAACCCTTCAGATGCTTGGTATTTTTCAAGAAAGTAATGCGTAAAATACTGATTGCCATACGTGCAAATCTTAACTCTGCTCTATATTCTGTGTTTCAATGTCCTCCTCCCTAAAGTAAGGATAACCGTGCCTGTCTTTTAGGTTTGTTTAAAAATTAAACAAGTTCAGAGGCGCCTGGGTGGCACAGCGGTTAAGCGCCTGCCTTCAGCTCAGGGAGTGATCCTGGGGTTATGGGATCAAGCCCCACATCAGGCTCTTCCGCTATGAGCCTGCTTCTTTCTCTCCCACACCCCCTGCTTGTGTTCCTTCTCTCGCTGGCTGTCTCTATCTCTGTCAAATAAATAAAATCTTTCTAAAAAAATTAAACAAGTTCATACTTGTAAAACTTAATTAGCTTAGAATATTAAAATGGCTTCAATTTTTCCAGTGCTTTTCCAGCAAGATGTAGTTAAAGTATCACGTTTGAGTTTCTATTAATAATTCACTGTTGACCTTGAACAAATTACTTCACCTCTCTTGGCTTCATTTTCTCACCGGGGATCTTAAACGATGCTTCAAAGGTAATAACACGCTCTAAAGATGGTCTCAGCGGATGTTGTGGAATAAACAAACTTCAATATGAAGAGGTTGGGGCAAATAGGTCACCAGGACACCCTCTAGTTTTAACACTTCCTGTGACCCATTATCTCCCAATAGGGCTGTTGGGAACATGAAGTGCAATTATCTACCTATATTGGGGAAGATAAAGTGCAATTGCGTGTCTCTATTGGGAAACAAAACTGCAGAACACCTTACCACTTGCTGAAACGAATTTTGAAGGTAGCTACACAAAATACTACGTTCTTTATTGTGATAATTAATCTAGCAACATATGTGCCAATATTGGCCCGGGTAGAAGAATAAATAGCATTTATTTTGTACGAAGCGGCTGTCGGTGTCCGAGTTCCCAGCGGGCGGAGGGCGCCCCGAGGGGACGGCCTGCGGCGCGGGCGCCCTCAGGGCAGCAGCAGGGAGCCCAGCAGCAGCTCGCCCTGGCCCAGCAGGCGGCCCCGCTCCGGGCCGCGGCCCCGCTTCTCCGCCTTGACGCGCACGGCCAGGCGGCGCACCTGGTCCTCCGAGAGCCCGTCCAGGCACACGTCCTGGTCGAAGGCGGCCTTGCGGCTCGGCCGGACCACGGCGCTGCGCTGCGGCCGCGTCTTGCCCGGCGGTCGCAGGACGAAGCTGACGCGGCAGCCCAGGGCGCGGGGCTCGGCGCTGCCTGCGGCCAGGCCCTCGGCGCCGAGCAGCCGGACGCGGAGCCGCCCGCTGGCCCGACTGTACTCGGCGGCCAGGCGCAGGGCGCCCCCGGCGCGGCCCAGGGCCACGGTGCCCTCGGCCTCCAGGCGCTCGGGCCGCGGATCGGGCCCCGAAGGCTGCGGCGACGGCGGCGGCGGGGCGGCGGAGGGGGCAGGGGCCGGGGGCCGCGAGCCGGCGCCGCGCTCCTCGTCCTCGTCCCCGCTGGACACGGAGCGGGCGCGCGCCAGGCCGCGTTTCCTCCGGGCCCGCAGCGCGCGGCTCAGCAGTCCTTCGGGGGCGCGCAGGAGGCGGCCGGCGCGGGGCGGCGGGGCGGGCGCGTCCGGGGTCGGGCGGGGGCCGGCGGGCAGCGCGGGGGTGTTCGCGGGGGCTGCGCCCGGAGCCAGGAGCCGGGCTGCGCCGGGGCCCCCGAGGAAGAGCGACTCCTTGCGGCGGGTGTGCGGGCTCTCGAGCAGCGCGCAGAAGCCGTAGGCGGTGCGCGCGCGCGGCAGGTGCGGCAGGGAGAGCGCGGCCTGCGAGCGCGGGTCCCAGTCCGTGTGCCCCGCGCCGTCGTCTATTTCCCTCGCTTGGATCCAGGAAACCCGGAGTGCAGCTAGGGCGGTGCAGGGCGCCAGTCGCGGGGGGATGCAGAACTCCGGGATGCGGTCCGGGGTGAGCACGTTTTCCCACGCGGCAGGCGTGAGGGCCGGGACTTGGTGGCCCCGACCGTGAAGAGTCCCGTTCCTGCCCCTCAGGAGGCGCTCCGGACCCAAGCGGAGCCTCTCCAGGCACCACATAAGGCGGCGGGTGCCGGTTGCAAGCGACCCTCTGCTGGTGCTGGTCGGCTTGCACTGCACAAGCGTACAGGAGTCGTCAGAGCGAGCCCTGCAAAGCGCAATTCCCGTGTCTTTTCTTCTACTTTAGAGGTGCTTTCTCCTTCCTCCCCTGGGACAATGCAAGCTGCCCTTTACACTACTATTGCAAGCTATGTTTCAGTGATTGAAGAACGATCGTTCTTCTCTTGTCTCTAGTAGTCCTGTTCACTTCGGGGCTTGTTGATTGAATCTCGTTCCTCCGCTGGCTTAAGGCCGAGTTTCTCACAATGTTGGCCTCTAACTTTGGTCGTGCCGTCCTCAATGCCAAGAAGCGCTTTGCTTGTGCAATCGCTTCCCGAATCCTTGGCTTATTGCACTCTAGTCCTTGGCGAGAATTAAAATAATCATTATTCTCCCCTCTGGGACGCACGGCTTGCTCCCAGGGGAGTTAAACAAGGATGTGGGTCCCTCCTAGCGTACCTGGGGTCCGATGTCAGATGGGTGTCTGCACGGTTCTGCCTGAGGCTCACCTCTGGGAGGTTCAAAGCGCGCGCGGCGGGATTCAGCACCGGTGTTCAAGGACAGCCGGCCCGAGCCTTTATACCTGGAGCCCTGAACGCCGGCCAATGGGCGGGCGCAAGAGGCGCTGCTTGGTAACCCGACGCCAGGCCTTCTGCTGTGCCACGTGGCTAGGTCTACTGCGCAAATTTAAAACATCCAGTTCGTTCTTTCCCTTGCGTGTGGTGGGTCTGTTTTGGTCAGGAACCCTAAATAAACGTCTATTTTCTCACGTGCGAAAAAGGGTGTGCGTCCGGGGTCGGGCGGGGGCCGGCGGGCAGCGCGGGGGTGCTGGCGGGGGCTGCGCCCGGAGCTAGGAGCCGGGCGGCGCCTTCTCCACTATATCGACAGTTATTGGGTGGATCGCCGCACGTATGAATATGAATCCACGGAAGCACTGTACGCGCACCACCAAAAGATAAAAGTCGGGTTTGTCTTATTCTTACCTAATACCGTCCCTGTCCCCCAAAAGCCAGTTTTCGAAGTTTCTTACCCGCTTTCTGGTTTTCAGTCCTGATTTTAAATGCATTTTCTTTGTTGATAATAAGTCACTTGGTACAGGAACCTTATGGAGTGCTGAAAATATCCCATATCTTGATCTGGGTGGGGTTACAGAGGTGTTTCCATATGTTAAAAAATCAGCATACGCTTAAAATTACATACACGATTGTATCTCATACCTTAATTTTAAAAAATCACAACCCACTTCTTAAGCCATGTGTGCTGATTTTTTGATTGGGAAAATATACTCTGGCATACAACTGTGCTGTTGGAACCGACCTTTGAAGGCACCCCGACCACCTCTGGCCTTTCTAGGCTGTACCCACCTGGGATACCCTTTTTCTTCCTTTTGAAAACTGACCTATGCTCATTCTGTGAGAGAACCGCTTCCAGCTAGCTCAGGTTAAAACACCCAAATGTTCAGAATTTGGGTATATGCTATTTCTGCTTAAAATACTGCCTTGTAAGTTAATTGCTTCTTCAAATAATGTTTAGTAATTAAACAAAACAATGTTCAGTGAATCAAATTCATCCAAAGGTAGTTCGAGGCTGGGGCATGTGCATTTTATTTTCAGGATATATATACACAGGCACCGTGCTCGATGATTTACATGATAGTCTCTAGAATTGTCACATAAAGCTGCAAATTATGATTATTCCTAGTAACTTACCATGTTCACAGTGATGGGAAATGGAGGAAATAATGCACATTAGTGGGCATAAATGAGTTGCTTTGGGAATTAAATGAATCTAATAATGTAAAGTACTTAGCATTGTGCCTGGAACATGGTAAGTGATGAATACACAGAAGTAGTGATTATTATTAATGATAATAAAAATAGAAGAGATGCGGTTGAGTGCTGTGGTTAAGAAAACTGGGTCTGAAATTAAATCTGGTTTTGATTGTAGAATGACTCCTTACTATGTGACTTGAGCAAATTACTAACTAAACCTTTCTAAGCCAATGTATCAAATATACAATAGTAGTTGGGACCCTTGAGAGGTAATGAAATTAATGGTGGTATAAAAGAGACCCAGGAGAGCTCCCTCACCCTTCTGATAATAATAGTATGTATCTATAGGGTTGCCATAAGTATATAATAAGATAATACATATTAAGAGTTTAGCATACAGCCTAACATGTACAATGTCTGACATGATATTTGTTATTATACAAGAGAAGAAATGCTCATTAGTTCATTTATTTGTTCAAAGCAATATTTACTGAATGCTTCCTGGGTTTTAGCTGCTATTTTAGGCATGTGGATCCAGGCTGTACAAGATCGCATCAGCTATATACATCCATCGGAGGAGCAATGATGAGGATGAAATATTTGAATTCTGTCTAGCAGAGGCAGGAGTGAGAAGAAACTATTGAACAGGATTTATATGCTTAGTCTTGGTAGGGAGGCAGGGTTGACAGGTCCCTGGGCTTGCCATGCCCTTGATTAGCTATTTCTTTGTCTTTTTATCATCTCCATGCCTGGCCAAAGTTCTTGGAGCAGTGCTAAATCTATGGGAGAATGATTGCCGGATTATATACTTGAGGGTGATGTGCATGTGTTTTGACTCACATTTGTCAGGAGACAAGAGGCTGTTAGCTCTGCAAGTGAGAGCCCAGAGAGCCCTTGGTTAAAATGGTGAGGCTGACAATCTGAGAAGTTGTTAAGCAAAGCTATGTTGTGGTGGGAGAAAGGGAAAAAGCACCAGAGCCTGAGAAATGATTTATGGGTGAAGAAATACAGATTTGGAGTAAATCTGTCCTAGGTTGAATCTGTTTGTGCAACTTTTTAGCTATGGGACTGTGGGCAACTTAATTAACCTCTTTGAATCTAAGTTGTAAAATGAGGGTAATCATAACTACCACCCAAGACTGTTGTGTTAAAAATAGAGGAAATGTCTGGCACACAGTTAAGCGCTGGTGAACTATCAGCTGTTATTATTATACAGGTTTGCTTAGTCGGGGATTTGCTGATTCACACATGAAGTCCTCTAAAAATATTTTTCTTTGTGGCCAAGCAAGGCAGATGTGCTTTGTTTTTATTAACAATTCACCTTCTTCAGAGACACTTTAGAAGCATTTCCTGTGTAATGTTTCTTGAAAACAGCAGGCCCGTCTGTGCGTGACTGGTCCCCTGTGGCCACATTAAGCCTGTTTTCCTTACCTTAGAAGCATGAGCCATGGAGTAAACCTGGGAGGATGGTGTAACAGGGTCAAGCCCCATGCCTGGAACACACAAATGTACTCAGAAGAAGGCTGTGGCCCTTCAGGGCTCACAGCTAGAACCATGGGGACATCCAGTAATGGAGCTCTAAAATAATTTGAAGTAAGCATGAATAGTAGATGACATACCATCCAGGCCAGAGGTGTTCTTGCTGGAGGAGGAAACTGAACAATATAAAGTAGACTTAAAAGATTAATAAATTGGAGTGTTGGGTGTCACAGAAAGCAAGAGAAAAAGAGTTTACAACCAAGTAAAAAACACCAGTGTTCTGGCTTATGTGTCTTTCTCATTCAAGGAAGTAGAGTATGGAGCAATGGAAAAAACAGAGACTTGGGAGTCAGGACATTGAGTTTTAGCTCTGACAGTCACTAACTTGTTGTGGGACATTAGCAAGTCCCTTCATTCTCTTTCATGCTGTTCCCACCTGTCAAATGAGGGGGTTGGGTTAGCCAGATTTGTTTTCCTCTGGCTCTCAAATTCTGCAATCCACTCCAGTGCTTTCGGCCAGCTAGTCCTCCTCCTAACTTTTCTGACAGTCCATGATGTTATGCTTATTCTCTAACTTTCTTTTCCAGTTCCTTCTTTTCCCCCCAAATGCCTTTTGCTTCTCTCAACAAAAGGTAAGGAAATAGCATGTGGATATGAGGTAGTGCAAAGTTAAAATTTCTTATTTTTCAGTTTTTAAGCAAGAGTTTTGTGGGGTTTGTTTGTTTTTTTGTTTTGTTTTGTTTTGTTTTCTTTTGTTTTAGAGAGACAGTGCACACACACATGCCAGTTGGGGAAAGGGACAGAAGGAGAGGGACAGAGAGAATCTTAAGCAGACTCCTCCACAGCACAGAGCCCAATATGGGGCCTGATCTCACAACCCTGAGATCATGACCTGAGCTGAAATCAAGAGTTGGACACTTAACTGACTGAGCCACCCAGGTGCCCAAGAGTTGTTCATTTTTACAAGTGTTCCTAATTTTGACTTTCGTTTTTAAAATGGAAATTATATTTTGCTCATCTGTTTTTATTGCTCAATCCCACATTGCAGTTTACTTTTGCAATTGCCTTTGTTGTCACATTATTCTTAAACCAGATTGAATGTGAGAACTATAATTACTTTACAATGTTCACTTTCTTTAAAGCCCCGAATCCAAATTCCTTTGGAGATAGTGCTATACATCAGAGTGCTAATGGTATTTCTTTACATTACTTTGTTTTGGATTAGGACTGTAAACATCTGATATCTTCAAGAAGTATGTAGGATTTGGACCATTACTGTATGCAACTTATCAAACTGTCAAAACATACTTAAAAAGGAAAATATTAAAATTAAAAGCTTTTTCTATGTTGTAATAGCATTATTTATACTGCCAATATTAAGCTGAATTTTCCACCCTGAGATTTTCTATTCTTTGATTAACCTTCCAAAGTAAAATCTCCAAGAATTACTACTAGCCTAGCAGTGATTTGACTACAATTATTGAAAGAGAAAAGGGTGGCAATGTTCGGGGAGGTAAAGGAAATTAATGCCTGCTGTGTAATTTTGGGTAAATTGCTTGATATTCCTGACTTATTTTCCTGTAAAATGGGGCAGTACTACTACCAGCATTACTTATCTCTCAGATTTTTTGTGAGGATTACATGAATATGCATACCTTGGCATAATAATGGTATGATAGTTCATAAGTTATAACTGAAAATTAATAAAATGGAATAATCCATAAAAAAGCACACACATTATTCTTTCAAAAGTGTAAAGTACCATAGGAGTGCAAGGAATTATTATTATACGAGGATTAGTATTGCCCACTTCTCCCAGCAGATTATGCTATTTCATTTGCTTGACCATGCTATTCTGCCTACGGCATCTTCCGTATCATCTTGCACTGTTATTCGTACATCCTTCCATTTTTTGCTTAACTGTTTTATGGTTCATGCCATTCCCAACCAGATCATGTTGGTTTTTTTTCTTTGTTTTGGGGTTTTTTGCTTTCCCTTCAGTTGGCCTAGTTGGTGTGAGTGTACAGGGGGAGAGGGATTGTTGGAGGAGGATGGATGGACTAGAAACACCTTGGGGATAGATTGGGGAGTGCGTTCAGAACACTGGAAAGTTACTGGGTGGTTTTTTTTTTTAATTTTTTTTATTATATTATGTTAGTCACCATACAGTACATCCCCCGTTTCTGATGTAAAGTTCGATGATTCATTAGTTGCGTGTAACACCCAGTGCACTATGCAATACGTGCCCTCCTTACTTACTGGGTGTTTTTGAGCAGGTGACTGACTTGAGTTCACCTGTGCTTTAGAAAGTAGCTCCCATGGCAGTGTGCAGATGGATGGAGAAGGGAAAAACCGGGGAGACCAGTTAGAAGGTGATTGTGTGCTCCAGATGAGATGTAAGAAGAATTTAGGAAATGTGGCAAAAGTGGAGTAGACAGGTTTGGCTTTTAATTGGTTGCAGATGGTGAAGGAAAGAAGTGCAAAGTGCCTGCTAGGTACTTTGTCAGGGTGACTGAGCAAGGAAAAAGAAATGGTTAAGGATTTATTTTCTGTGCGTGGGAGTGAAGGATGGAGGTGGATATTGATAGTACTGATTCATATTGGTTCTTCTTTTACATCCATTTTACATAACACCAATTGCAGACACTTTGACTTTTTTTTCTTCTCCAGTGGATTTTGAATTTAAGAAGTGATTTTCCTCTTTGATCCTGTCTTAGTCCAGACTGCTATAACAAAATACTATAGACCGTGTGGTTTAAAAACAACGCAGTTATTTCTCACAGTTCTGAAGATTGGAAGTCCAATATCCGGGTGCCTGGCAATTCAGAATCTGCCGAGGACCCACTTCCTGGTTCATAGATGGCTGTCTTCTTGTTCTGTGCTCACATGGCAAAAGCAGTGAGGGGGTTCTTTGGGGTTTTTTTGGGGGGGTGGGGGTTCTTTTTTAAAAGGGTACTAATTCCATTCATGAGGACTTTGCTTAATGACCTAATGACCTAAGTACCACCTTAGGGCACCATCTCCCAATAACAACACATTGGGGATTAGGATTTCAACATATGAATTTGGGGGGACATGAATATTTAGTTGATAGTTTAGGAACGATTCAGTTTTTCAGACAGTACATGTAATGTAGCAAAGCAGTTAATAAATTCTTGACTACAAATAATCTTAGTCTTTCTTAGATTTATTTCTGTTCACTGTATCTAAACAGCTTTTTGAAATCTATTTTAGAAAAAAGTCCTGTTCGCTAAGAGAATTGGTTAGTGGGTGGTTAAATTTTATTAAGGTAGAGAGACTGCACTGTAAAAGCCCCCACTTTCAATGTCTTGCCACACTAGAACAGTTCAATGGTAGTATGGAAGAAAGTGACATATAAATAACAGCCAACCCATACTTAAAGGAAGTACTACGTTTGTTCTTCACTTCCTTAATTAGGTAAGTAACTAAGAAATGGCTCCTAAGTAAACTAAAAGTGAATCAAGCACAGGAGAAGGGTAAGAACAAAATGCATATTCCGTTGCTATTTTACCTTTCATCCTATGATACCGTTCTGTTCCCTCTCCTTTCTCTTTTAAATAATTAAAATTTTCAAGAAGCAAAAAAGAAACGAAGATGTTGCCCCAGGTGGGGTTAATGTAGCAGGACAAGGGTGCAGGATCTCCTTTTCCCCACCTGACGCCCAGGTGAAAGGGTGGTTGCCTAGGAGGCGCTGAGGGTGGACTTGGGGCCTGGGAGGCGCGGGACCCGTCGGGTCGGGTCCGCTCGGGGCAAAACGAGGCGCTGGGGAGCAGCTTTTGCCCAGGACGGAGAGCTCTGAGGACCCGAGGTCGACAGGAGGCGACGGCACGCAAACAGAGCTGCCACATAGATGTCGCTGTGCTCAGTAACTACTGCCCTTCCTTTTTCTGGACAGCCTTCCCATTTGGTGCCTCGGGCGCAGCTTCCCGTCGCTCCTCCGCCCGCCCTCGGGTGGCTGCGCCCGCAGCTGCAGAGAGAAGGCGAGGTTACTGCACGGCGCCCGCATCCTGGAGTTCCCGGCGGCGGCGGCGGCGGCGGCGGCGGCGGCGCGCCTGCGCACAGCCCGGGTCACGCGCGCGGCGCGGGGGCGGGCTGGCGCCCGCGGGGCTGTCATTCGCAGCGCGCATCACCGCCCTTAGCTGCGCCCGGCGGTTCCGGCTCCTCCCTCTCCCGGCGCCTCAGTCCCACCATGGTGCTGGAGTCGGTGGTCGCGGACCTGCTGAACCGCTTCCTGGGGGACTATGTGGAGAACCTGAACAAGTCCCAGCTGAAGCTGGGGATCTGGGGCGGTAAGCGAGAGGGCGCGGCCGGCGGGCTGCCCGCGCTGGCGGAGGGGCCCACGCCGCGGGCTCCTCTCGCCCGTCTCCAGTCCGGGCCCGGCTCCCTCCGCCGCCCGAGACTCCGCCTGCGGGGAGGGGCCTCGGCTGGGCCCCCTCCCCGGGCGGCAGGTGCGGGGTGCCAGGAGGCCTGTGCCCGCTTCCGCCGCCGTGGGGCCCCGGGTCCCCGCCCGGGGTGGGGAGAGGCGGCAGGGTCGCGCTCGCGCTGCCCGAGTTCCCACCTTTCGCGTCCCGGAGGCGGACTCCGTGCCCTGTCCCGCCCTGCCCTCCTAGGAGGGTCCTCTCGCTGCCCTCAGCTAGCCCGGTTCGCTCCACAGCATTTAGAAAAGCTTTCTCCTCCTGCACCGCGTGCAGTGGGCATGGCTGCGTGGTCCACACACGCTCTAATAAAGTGGCGCCAAGGAAGAAGAAAAAAGGAGATTGCGTTTCGCAGTTACCTTCTCTTGGCATTTTATGGCGAGCAGGAACTGGCTTCCTTCTCTTTAGGATTGCAGGGATTTGGGAAGGGATCTCTTGGCCCTGGAAGTTCATCACTAAAGGCCTCTTTAGTATGGCTTCTCACAGTACGTGCGGCTTTTGAGAAAACGATTTCTTCCCTTAATATTTACTTCGCCTCAGTAAGAGCACGACTTTCAGTTTTGTTTTGGATGATAGAAAAAAATAATTAAAGCCACGACAGGCATCGTCATTAATTAGGTGCGTGCTCAAAACACAAACGTTTGTGTCCTCAACATTGAATGTGTAGAAGTAGACAGTAGTATGCTTGCACGCTCTTCGGAAAGATTGATTATTTGCACTGATGGTGCATATTAAGCTTTGGGGATCTTGGGGATACTGTTTCACTCTACAGAAGACTTTTGGGAATTGTGTCAGCTTTGGAAGGAAATCGAAAGAACTACTCAAATGGATGGAACTGCGTTTAATCTAGTCAACAAATAGTTATAGACCAGCCCTGTCCAATAGGGTAGCCACCAGCCACAGCGGCTATTAGGCACCTGAAAAGTAGTTAGTGCGAATTGAGACTTGCTGCAAGTCTAAAATTACATGGAGTCTGGAAAATACTCGGTAGGAGCAATAGTGTAATATCTCAATCTTCTATGTTTATTATATGTTGAAATAATATTTGATTATATGGGGTTAAGTACAGTATATTATTAAAATTCATTCCCCCGTTTCTTTTTCCTTTTTAAAAAACTTGGTTCTTGGAATTTATAATTAAGTATGTGAACCATGTATTTATATTGAGCAATGTTGTTATAGAACCAGGAGTACTGCCCTGGTTGGGGAGGAGCCTTCTTTGAATAGGTCTCTGATCATTTGATTGGTTCTGTGTGGTTTGCCCAACACTACATCCTTTGTTTACATGCCCTCCCCCAACGCTAATAAAATGCAAGAGAAAGCGAAGTAAAGGAGGAGACACTTAAGGAATTAAATATACAGTGCCTTCTGCAGGAGTCAACTCCTTGTTCAGGATACTGTTGAATACAAATTATTCTTTCTAGTCTGTAAACATTATTTTTTAAGATTTTTATTTGAGAGAGAGAGAGAGATTGATAGAGAGCACGAGCTGGGTGAGGGGCAGAGGGAAAAGCAGGCTCTCTGCTGAGCAGGGAGCCTGATATGGGGGTGGATTCCAGGACCTCGGGATCATGACCTGAGCCGAAGGCAGACACTCAACCGACTGAGCCACCCAGGCACCCCTCTAGTCTGTAAACATTATTTGAAATCTGAAAAGGCACTGGGGTAGCATTTAGGAAACGTGGGTTCGCGGTTGTTGTGTTGGACAAACACTAACCTTCCTCCTTGTTCGTTTCTTCATCTTAATTTAAACTTCAAAAGAAAAAAAAATCGTACCAGATAATATAATATTCCTATGTGGTCACTACTCAAAATCATCTACCAAGTTAAAACACTGTGCCCTATTTACGTCAGATTTTTTTTTTAAAGAAATAAAGTTTATGGATATAGCCAAAGATTTCTTCTCTACCAAATCTTTCCTTTTTCTTTAAAATTGGGAGTTGAAATAGGTAACATCTGAGGGTCCTTCCAGTGCCAGTACTCTGTGATTTTAGTTGTAAATGTTTTTACTATGAAATTGTGAATGCTGCCTGGGGAATTTGAACTTTTTCACATCTGAAATTAGAATGCCACGATATTATGTCATTTATTCCGTTCTTTTTTGGTGGACTGTAGGAAAAGAAACTTTATTTTCTTTCATCTCATTTTCTTTCTTTTAGAATGAGGAATGCTGCCAGTGGCAAACATCAATTTTATAGTAGGCCTGAGAAAATAAACTCCTTTCTTTCAAGAATCGTATCCATTGGAAGTCGAATCTGGGATTCCCTCAGCTTTATCAGCCTACATCTCTGCTTCTATGAAGTTTTGCTGCTTTTTATTTTTGTGGTTGTTATAAAGGAAGGTTTTATAGATCTTTTTCAATATATTTTCTTTGTGACACAAATTCTCCCATTAAAAATGAAAGGCAAGATATGTGAGCTATTTTTCTTCTCTGAAAATATTCCTGAAGAAATTTTAACCTTTTATGGTAAACAAGTGGGTGTATTAATGAAATAGCTGATATTTATGACATTCATGATATTGACAAATTTTATAAAGAATTGAAAATTTTATATAATCTTATTTGAAAACTATTTGTTTCAGTAAATAAGGTTTATGTGTCGTAGAGTTTGGCTGTTTCCATTGTTTTTGTTGTTGTTTTGTTAAATCTTTACATCCTGGGACACCTGGGTGGCTCAGTTGGCTAAGCATCTGCCATCCTTTCAGGTCACGATCCTGGCGTCCTGGGATCAAGTCCCACATCGGGCTCCTTGATGAGAGAAGCTCCTGCTTCTCTCCTTTTGCCTGCCGCTTCCCCTGCCACCCCCCCCCTCTCTCTCTGACAAATAAATAAAATCTTAAAAAAATTTTTTTCATATCCTGAGAAAAGAATTCAGCCTGTGAAAATTTCACAGGGCTGATCTCAGTATTCTTTAGAAACAAATGGAAAACTAAATTGAAACATCTTAACTGGAATATTTGACTAGACTAAAGCAGTGGTTTTCAGCTGGACATGACTTTGCCCCAAGGGAGTATTTGGCAATGTCTGAGACATTTTTGGTTGTCACACTGAGTAGTAGAGGTGTGCTGCTGGGATCTAATGGGTAGACCCTAGGCGTATTGCTACATCCTGCCATGCACAGGACAGCTCTCCACAACACAGAATTATCCAGCCAAAAATGTTTGTTGAGGAACTCTAAGGAGAATATTGAGGTTGTCTTCTGCATTTTTAAGAGAACTTCTGGGTGTTGAACACATAGTAAGAAGTGAAAAAAGTACTTAGAGGTTGTATGTGCCTCATGAAATTTATAATTTAAGAGAGATACATGTCTTAAGTGATTGAAAGGTATCATCTTGTTAAAAATGCAAAATCTTTGGATGATATCAGGAAGTAGTTTTAAAAGTCAAAATATTGTGTGAACAATTTGAAAAGGATTGTGGTGTGCATATATTCATATATACATAGACATTCACAGTGAAATTCACGATAAACAAGAAGTTGTGTAGTAAAAAGGATGGGGAAATTTTATTTGAAAGTCTAGAATCAGGAAGTGTACTATGGATATTGCCTTTAAATTGGAGAAGCAAAAAAACTGTCTTTTCCTTTTTTCTGTTTTTGTTCTTTTGTTTTTTATTTATTTATTTGACACAGAGAGCACAAGCAGTGGGAGCAGCAGAGGGAGAGGAAGAAGCAGGCTGTCCTCTGAGCAGGGAGCTCGATGGGGGGGTCAGTCCCAGGATCCCGGGATCATGACCTGAGCCAAAGGCAGATGCTTAATCAACTGAGCCACCCAGGCTCCTCAATTCCTGTGGTTTTTTTTTTTTTTTTTTTTTTTTTTTTTTTTAACAGTGATTTAAGCAGAATGATCTTTTAAAAAATCTTGCTGTTTAGGAAAATGAGGCCCTGATTATTTACTAGTTGTGGGACCCATAGGCAAAACATTTTCATTCTTTAAGCCTGTTTCCTTATCTGTAAAATGGGGAAATAGCATCCTGCTTGTGACTAAATGGTGTGATATCCTTTGTAATTATAATTGTTAAACTGTTAATACTGATAGTAATAGTGAGGATAAACAAACCTAGCTGAGTTATGGAAAGCAGCCTGCTTTATTTTATTTTTATGAGTATGTTTCTTCTAGGCTTCAAACTTAGGGCTTTCATATTCTGTAGTGTGCCGGTTTGGTATAGAGCTAACACAACATATCTAAACATTTCTTATTTGCCAAACTTCTTAAAAGAAAAAAACCATTTGCATTTGAATTTACACTTAAAATACTTATATTTACACTTACATACTTATATGCCAGCCAATTTGTAAGTCAGGTTTTCAAAGGCTCAGAAAAGTGTGTGGTGGGCATGTTGCTTGCCTATGCAAGTAGGAAGGTTTTTGTTTTCCACAAACCGGTACCTAAAGATAACTTGTACAGCCCTTAGCTATTTGAGCTGTGTCCAGGATATAATTGTTTTAAGAGTAACATGTTTTTGAAAGGGTATGTGGAAACGCCATATCTTTTGCAACTTGGTTTAAGTAGTATTGTTGCAATGTAGAACCCCTGTCAGTTTGATTTTTGAAAGTGACTTACTCTGGAAAGTCAGCAGGAAAATCCTTCATTCTGAATTCTCACTTCCATTTGACAGGTAGGGTATGCATAGAGGCTATGATGTGTTGGGTGCAAGGAGTGGCTAGAAGCCAGGTGGAGTGCCCGCAGAATTTGTAGCTCTGCAAACCAGGCTGAACCCGTGCTGGTGACTGCACTGTCCTTCATCTCAGGCCTGACGCTTTTCTGCGAGCTGCCAGATACTGTTGGAGTAGAACAGCATAAGGAATGAGGGATCTAATTCCATCTTTGGTACTGCCTAGTTGTGTAGTTTTTGGCAAGTCACTGACCAGTGACCACTAGTTTCTTATCTGTAAATGAGAAGATTAGACAAGGTCATCTCTTCTGGCTCTTAACCTTTGTGATTTGAACAAGGCCAGAGCAGAGTGATCTCCTTCATTAGTTAAGTCTTTGTGTCTTTGTGCCACTTGCTCTTACATAGTGGGAAATTGTAATCACTGCATTTTCCTCTTTGTTCTTCCCTCAAATGGTGAGCGAAGAGTCACAGTCACAAAATGCAACAAGTTAAATGAAGTTCCAGTCTCATACTGATATCTGCAAGTTCAAATCTACTGTTTTACCCTGTCTTATGAGGTAGCTGTAGAGTAGCTTGAGAATACAAGAAAAAGCATGCCTCTTCGCTTCTTTTTAACCTTGGCAAATAAAACAGAGCAGTATCTAGATATTTCTAAACTTGTAGAGGAATTTTTTTAGTTCTTTCCTCCCAGCCAGCCCTTGGTGTAGTGAAGGCCACATTTATCAGTAGCTTGTCCTATACTATGTAAAATAAATAACAAAAAGTTTAGTATCGTAATATATATTTAGGCTCAGTTATTATCAAAGCAATGCTTAAAATCTTTAATTGAAAATACCTTACCATGCTTTTAAAAGCATCATAAATGAAAAATCCACTCTTTTCCCAGAAATAAAACTGGAAGTTGGTAGCTTGATAACCATTTTTCTAGGAAGCTCTGCCACACTACTCACTATTATGAGATCCCCAAAATGTTCCTGAAAGGGAGAAAGTTTGTTGGTAATCTGGCAACTTTCCACCTTTCTTTGCCAAGACTTCCTGTTTCAATAGGGAAATGGAAAGAGTAAGAGTCAATTGTTTCCTCTCCTGATGTCTCCTAAGACAAAGTCTCTGTGAACTATTTTTTTTTCTTTCTTCATTCTTTTATGGTAGACTCTCAACACCATTATGTTAGATTTAGACAAAATGTATTGAGCTCTCAGAGGAACATGTGACGGCACAGTCTGTGGGAGGGGATTACCTTTCTCATTGGGGAGGAGGGAGGAGCCAAGGAACCTGTATGCCTCTTGATCTTGGGGTTTTGATTTCAAGCCCCACATGAGGTATAGGGATTACTTAAATAAATAACACTTAAGAGAAAAAGGAGTCTGCATTAACTAGTTAATTTGGGTTGAATGGAAGGATTCAATTGAAATGAATTGCTACAATAGTTTCTTCAGTATTCTTTACTAAAACAGTGGTTATTAAAATCATTTGATTTATGCTTTAAAAAACTGTCAGTCATTTACTTGAGCTCACTTTTTTGGAGAATGAATATTTTGATATACTTTCAAATAAATAATGAGTCTGTGATATATAAAGGAAGCAAAACAAATACATAGCACTACATATTCTTTTTTTAATATTTTATAATATGTAAAACTAGTTTCATGGAGTAAGGCATGGCATTTTTGTTTGTTGGGTTTTTTGGTTCTGTTTTGTTTTTAAACATAATTTTGAATTAATCTCTGTTTTATGTTAAGAACATTGACGGGGGAGTCAGGAGACACAGGTTTTATTAGCACTGCTACACATTAAATGTATGATCTTAGATAAACCACCTGTTCTCTTTAGGCTTCCATTTTTTTCATATGTAAAGTGAGGGGGAATTAGGTTTAAAGATCCTTATGGTTCTGAATAGTTATAACTTATGAATTTCTTTTGTTTTTGTTTTTGTAAAAACATAGACTTTTGTAAAGTACTAAAATGGTCATTTTGCAATGCCATCTCTTCCTTCTGTGTTTTCCACTGTGGCACTATCCTTTCTTCTGATAATCCTCCTAACGTAAACCTTAACTCTATCTTTACTTACTGGTTTTGTCCTAGTTAGTTTTACTGATTTGAGTTTCCCTTTTGGTTTTGGATTTTTTTCACACTCTTAAAATGCAAAGACCAAAAGTGGATCCACCAACTGCACAGGCTTCTCAACGTATGGCATTTGTTTCTCCTGAAGGGAGATAGAATTATCTTCAAAATTAAAATTCTCTACCCATTCTGCTCTGCTCTTTGGGAGACAGTGTGATGTTCTGAGCAAAACACTGGGCATCAGAAAATTTGAGCCCTGGCTCTACCAGTTACTAGGTTGACATAGTGTCCTTAGGCCACTCATTTAGTCTCCCCGTGCCTCAGTTTCTTTTGCTTGATGTCTACATCCTATCTCCTTCATTAGAAGACTGTGAGGATCAAGAAAGGTTATAGCTCAGAGAGTTAGAACGATTTTATGTTCCTATTGTAGTTGTTCTATGCCAGTATAATATGCATTCTAAATCAATTATGTCAGTGTTTATTTTATTTATTTATTTATTTTTAAAGATTTTATTTACTTATTTGACAGAGACAGCCAGCGAGAGAGGGAACACAGCAGGGGGAGTGGGAGAGGAAGAAGCAGGCTCCCAGTGGAGGAGCCTGATGTGGGGCTCGATCACAGAGCACCGGGATCACGCCCCGAGCCGAAGGCAGACGCTTAATGACTGCGCCACCCAGGCGCCCCTATGTCAGTGTTTATTGAGCACCTACTATGAGGAGAATCAGTAAGGAGTTTATAATCAGGTTGGGGTTTTATGTAGTTAAGGACCATAAGAAAGGTATAGCTAAATTTCTGTGAAAGTTCAGGAAGATTTTTTCTACTGGAGGAACTTAACATCAGTACTGTCTTTCTTCATTTATTTTGTCGGCTCTTACTGAGTTTTAGAAGCCATTCTTGGATTTAGACTTGTTCCGTATTATTCCAGTACCATTTCGTTTGTGTTCGTAAATGTCTTAACTTGGTTGTTTTCTATAATTTAGCAACCATTTCTTTTTCTATTGTATTTTTTTTGCGATGACTCCAACTCTGCTTACCTTGGTGTCATTTGCTAATTTAATGGATTTACCAACATTTTTATCTTCTGATTCTTTAGTAAAGGTTATTAGATAAATTTTGATCCAGGATTTACCCTTTAAGGTACTTCTGAAAATACCCTTTAAGATTAACTTTGGGGCATCTGGGTGGTTCAGTTGGTTGGTCATCTGCCATCGACTCAGGTCATGATCCTGGGGTCCTGGATTGGAGCCCAGAATGCACTTGGCTTCCTGCTCAGCGGGGAGCCTGCTTCGCCCTCTGCCCCTTCCCCTGCTTGTGTGCCCACATTCTCTCTCTTTCTCTCTCGTGCAAAAATCAATCAATCAATCAATCAATCAATCTTTAAGATTAAGTTTGAAATTTTGTGTGTCACTCCCTAGCTATGTATGCTCTTCAAAGTATTTCTAGTTTATTACTGAGAGTCATAAGATGAGAATGAGAAACCTCTTCTGAAACATACTGCACTTACTGCTTGCTCTCATCCTTTAGGCCTGTCAGTCCATCATAAAAGGAAATCGCTTCATAGAACTTCCTTACTTGTCTGTCACCATGGTCTCCATGGAACTTCTCCGTGAGATTAGAGACATCTGATTGTGGGATTGGCTTTAGTGCCCTCTTTGCTGGCAGTGTTAAGTTTATCTAGTTTATCCATCTCCAATTATTATTTGTTCTTTTTCTTGTTTGTTTTTTAAGGTTTTGACACAAATATTTACCCTTCCTCCAGATTTTCAGGAGCTTTCTATGGCCTCTGTTCTTAGCCCTATGATCTGGCTATAGCAATAAAGTTATTGCTTACATATAGAATTATTATGTTATCTTGAAGTAAAAACAGGAAATTAAATATTAACTTTTTCCTTAGTATTCAGTTAAATATAACATGGTTGATATTTAGGAGGGGGTCTGCTTTAATCTTAGTCTCATAAATTATTTTTTACATAAACAATTTCTAACATTCTGAGGATATAGGCGGTTCAACTCCTGCATTATGTATCTGCTGAAAGGCATGAAGTTTAATGGAAGAGTACATGTTAGCACAGTGCCTTACCTAGATAAAGTACTCATCTACTGGTTGAAGGAGTGCCCTTTTACCCTGCTGTTAATCTGGAATATGCTGCCGTTCCTTCCCTTTGCTTTGTATTAGGGCTAGTGGCTCCTCCTTCAGTGCAAATAACTTACAGAATGTGTCATTCTTACTTCATTGTTATAGTTACTATTTGTTAGATAGCATTCACAATTTTGAGAGAGGAAATATGCATTTGTTTGCTAGACTCTAAGCAGAAATAAGATTTTTTTTTTAATGTGTCTTGTAAGTAAGGTAGATATTAGATGTAGGGGGGATGTATATAAAATATATTGAGGTCCTATTGACATTAGAATTTACCTTTATTTTGTTTTCCATTCTTATTACAACTTGTATAATTTTAACATAAAAATCATATTTGATTATTATAAAAACTAGAAAATACTGAAAAATATTTTAAAAATCCTTAATTTTGTTAACAATAATCACTAATCACTATTATCTCTTTTTGTCTGACTTTCTAAGTATACTTGTTTAACTATGTTAGCCGTGTTGGTAGTTTTCAGTGTTTCACACTTAAAATCTGTCTGTTCATTAAAGAATCAAAGTGCCACTATGGTAGAAACAGTCCACTTTTTCTAATCGCCTTTATGTTTTTACACACATTATGTTAGTGTTTTAATAATTGTTAAAAAAATACTTCATATCTAATGCAGATTATTTATGAGCACTCCTGGTGACATTTGACCCATGAGTGAGGATCGCCGGGTAGAGCAATCCAAATTCATGAACAGGTTTGCAGGTCTCTGTTGTATGGGCCTTAGATCTTGTTGAACTAGTTTGGATTGCTTCAAATATGTACTAGGGTCTGTGCAGTTCACTTCTTTTGGCTTGAATAGAGTTACCAGTTGTAACTATTTATAATTCAGCATCTGATGGAATTAAATCCAGGAATATTTTTCCTTTTTATGTAATTTTTACATATAATACTTCTTAAGGATTTTTTTTTTCCCAATTCCGGAACATATGTCTGTTTTCCACAACTACCTTATTATCCCTGCATTTGGTCTGTGATGTCATCTTGTCAGTTCTTCCTATAAAATAACTTCTTACTCTGGCTCTACCTCTTTGACCCTGAAGTTACTATTTCGCGGTTTAATTTCTCTTTAGTGTTTTGTTTGTTTTTGAAAGAGAGGGAGTGCACACGTGAGCAGGGAGAGGGACAGAGAGAGAGGGAGAGAGAATCTTAAGTAGGCTCCCAGGCAACATGAGGCGGTGGGGGGGGGCAACATAGGGTGACACAAGGTGACATGGGCTCTATTTTAGGACCCTGAGATCATGATAAGAGCAGAAATCAGGAGTCAGATGCTTAATGGACTGAGCCATCCAGACCCCTCTTATCTTTAGTGTATTGTAGATGCTGCTTGACTGCCTATATTCTTTCCCTTTCTTCCTATTATAATGCCAATAGTATTTTCTTCCCATTTGTGAGGCTTCTTACCTCCTTCTCTCCTTTTTTTGTAGCTTTCAACAGTTTATTTTAGGAAATTTAAAATATATCTATAGCAAATGAACTTTATTATATGGAAACAACCACTCTGATCATTATGGTGTCTAGTCTTACGGTTGTTTTCTTTGTATGTGTGCATATATACTCTTTAAATTATATTGGAATGGATCAATCTTTGCCCAAAAAAACCTTAATGTTCTGTAAATATTTTCCCATATCTGTTTTATTTTTTGCTTTATATTATAGATGTATTATGACTTATGCCTTCTTCTTGGACATTTAGTTCTTTAGGTCCTCCCTCCCTTTGTTCTCCCTCCTTCTTATTCATCCATTCTTTCTGCCCTTATAACCAGTACTGCAGTACCATTGTCGCTAAATTGTTTGGACAGATCCATGGTTATTTCTTAAAAGAACAGAGTGATGGTTCTAAAATATAGCTCTGATTTTTGTCATCCCTATTTTATGTGTTTCATCTCTGTGTTGTGACCAGTCTGAACTTTACATCCTAAAAACTCTTTGTTAGTCTGGCTCTTGCCAACCTTTCTGACTTTTATCTCCTATCCTTTTCTCACACCCTCTAGCTACACCAAACCACCTGTGGTTTCTAAAATGTGTCTTACTCATGCACGTGTGTTTGCCCTCTTTTCTTATCCACCTGGTAAATATTTCTTTGGCCTTCCAGCCTGGACTTTGGTGGGAATTCTTGATCTGCCTAGGCAGTTAAGTGTCTCCTTCTTTGCATCTGTGCACTCTTCTCCAGGAATGCCACTAGAATGTTTCCAAAATTTTAGAAATTTGGTCTCCTTTGCTAGGCCGTGAGCTCTGTAATGACAGGGATGTTGTTCTTATCATATCTCTCTTTTCAGCACCTAACTCATAGGAGGTGCTTTCTGTTTGAAAAAATATGTGATCTGGGGTAAAGTACATTTCTAGCAATGGCATAATATAATTAAATGTTAGTTTTAATTCACTCCAGGATACTGTGAGGGAAAAATTATTTGACTGAAAAATACTTATGGATAGCATAGTAAGTATAGTTTTTAAAAAATATACATGTGTCATGAGTGGTTAAGAAAATACATAACTGAATAATTCATGCTTGCATTTAATATTGAAATGATAGTTTTATAAACCTTTAGAGAATTTAAGTGAGATGGAAACTTTTTTTCTTTTGGTTAGGTTTTTATGTAAGCAAGAATATTTAAGTATAATATATCAACAAATATAATTACAGTGTTTAAAACTGGATTCATATAATAGTATCATGATGGCTTAAATAGATTTAAGAAGAATTGGACTAGTTAAGCAACGTTAGAACCATAGGGGAGCCTGGCTGGCTCAGTTGGTAGAGCATGTGACTCTTGATCTTGGGATTATGAGTTCGAGCCCCACATTGGGGGTGGAGAGTTTACTTTAAAAACAAAAAAAGTGACTTTAGAACCATAAACAGTAATCATTGGGAAGGTAGCGTGTTTGGAATTTTAAAAGACCACATTACATTCCTGTAGAGAATGTTCACTGATACCATAATTAAGGAGACAATCCTGGCTTACCATATAATCGATCTGTTCTAATAGTCATTTCTTTATGTCCTTTTTTTTTTCTTTTTGAGGTTTTTAACTTAATCATTCAAAATGATAGGTGTTTTCTTTGGTTCTAGAGTTCTCCAATCTGAGAGTCTCCAAATTCTTTCTCATTGTCTGTTTGAATGTTAGCCAGTTTAAATATTTTGTAATTTCTTTTGTATTGGGCTGACCTATATATATGCTACCACTTACACATATAGCAACTCTTTTTGTTGGTAGCTGCTTAAGATCTTAAAGTTTGCTTTGTTTACCCATTGTCTTAGCACTTAGCATAGTGTCATAGTGTTTGGTACTGCTTTATGACAGGTTACACGAATTGGTATTTTAACTTCATATTTTTCCTTCTTTTTTTTTTTTTTTAAAGGTAATGTGGCTTTAGATAACCTACAGATAAAAGAAAATGCTCTGGTAAGTTTTCAGACTATGTTGATTACTCAGTTAATTTGGTAAGCTCTTAGAAATTCTTGGTTACTTGGTATCTGGTACCAGGTACCAGATAAAGTTGATTGAGTCACTCAGAGAAGGATTACTTATTTAACTGTTTGCTATAGGAAAATCTGAAATTAAAAATTTAGATTTTTTTTTCCTCTTGATCAAAATGGTGTCTCTTGGAAAGCGGAATGTTTTTCCTTGACTTAATTTGACTGAATAGCTTTGTAGTAGACATTTGTCTTACGTTAAATAATTTTCTCCAGAATTATCTTTACATATTTTTTGGTAAATAAGAATTTTATTTTAACAATTTATCAAATGAATAATTGTATTTTTTGAAATACGTTGACAGTCCAGCCTTATAATATTATGGTAATATTAACAAGTCAAGTAGATTTTTTGAATTCTAGCTCTCCATCACCTACTCCTCCTCCCTCCCTGTTAGGCTTTAGCCTTTTGGACTTAATTTGATTTTATAAAGTCACTTAAGAATGAGTTTATTTAAGGTTTTATTTATTTATTTTAGAGAGAGAGAGAAAGAGCAAGCGGGAGCACACACAAGTGAGGGGTGGGAGGGGCTGAGGGAGGAGAAGGAGAAAGTGAACCCCAAGCAGACTCTGTGCTTAGTATAGATCCTAATGTGGGGCTCAGTCTCACAACCCTGAGACCATGACCTGAGCCAAAATCGAGTCAGACTCTTAACCCACTGAGCCACTCAGGTGCCTCAGAATGAGTTTATTCTTTAATTAATAGGTCAGATTTCTAACAAACTACAGTATGTTTTATAATCCTGGTGTTGACTTCTGGTTGGATTTCTACATGATGAACTGTGTAATTAAGGAGAGTCTTACACCCGAAGTGCTAATATGACTGGTCTCAGGGAAGCCAGTTTTGGGTATTGAAGATCCCAGGAATAGAACTTTGTCATGAGAAGTAACAATTGATTATATTCTACTGAAAACAACTTGGCAGACATGGTGGAAAAGGCATGGACCTTGGAGTCTGGCAGACCTGGGTTTCAGTGCTAGTGCTGCCCTTTTATCAGCTATGTGACTTTTGGCAAGTTTCTCAGTTTCTGTGAGCACCAGTTCAATCGTCCTTAAATTGGAGTTAATAATACAAAATGATATAATACATATGTGCTTTTGTGGCTTGAATAAGATTAAAACTAGAGCCTGGCAAGTAGTGGATACTCAAAATATTTAAATTTTCTTTCTCTTCCTTTATTTATATAGGATGCTGCAACTTTTAAAATTTTACCCCAAAATTTGGAACTTAAGACTCTTTTGCTGGAGATTAGAATAAATGTTATTTTTTCCCCATTTTAGGAAAATATTTTAGAAGGAAAGAAGTATAAATAGAATTGGGGTGAGAGGATATATATCTAACATACTTAAGAGACCAGTTGAACTCTGTGTTAGCCTAGTTTGAATTTGGGTTATAGTTAAATATAATAAATTCTTTTGTAATTAATATTCTCCATTAATTCAAACTAATATCCTTTCCCTGATTAAATTGGATTGATGAGGTTTTACTTTGAATATGGATTCTTTACATTTATTTTTTGTGAAAAATTATTTCATGAGGATCAAAGTGAGCATGAGCCCAAACTTTCAGAAGTGTATAGTTCAGAGTTGGTATTCTGCATAACATAAAGTACAATATGAATGCCCTTGAATGCATTCCCTGCCCCCCCCCCCCCCACCTGCTTCTGCCACCTTGGGTATAGAGCTGCTCTCTTACCACCAGAGAGAAATTTTGTTTTTGGTCTACAAAAAGATCAGTATTATATTCAGTTCCTATTCACCTAGAATGTTTGAGTAATCAGATGATTGGGTAAATTGATTATTTTAGTTAATTGTTACCTAAAGTACTACATTTCCGTCATCAGGTTGATAGTATGTAATAAGGTACATCTAACAACAGGGCTATTCCGATTGGTTTAATTTTTAATAATTCTAAAGATTCAAGTGATCATTGTGAATATCAGTTAGTGTTTAGTACTCTGTGAATAAAAAAGTTATTTGTACTTTCTAGTGGTTTGGAATCCAGCTAAATGAAAGTTTGTTTTTATTAATGATTGGTACCTGTCAGTAACTTGATCTGAAGTAAATGCTAGTTTGGTAAGTAATAAGAGGAGAATCTCCCTTTCCTTTTAAGATTCTTTTGTTTATTTACCAAATGTTTTATTTGAGTGAAATAGTTGTTCAGTTATTGTTTTCAACTAATTTTTGTGAAGGGACTCTTTTTTTCCTATTCTAGTATTTTAGATAAGCAGTGTCCATCATTATTTTAAAAGTTCATGGCATTTCTATCTGTCTTGATTTGGTTTATTAAAACAAGGAACCAGTTTATCCAATTACTTTCTTTAGCTACAAACTCTTTTCCTATTGTTCCTATTTATAGTTTTGTTTCTCTTGTGAATTCTTTCCTCAAAGGCAAATTTAAGTCAATAGAAACTTTTTTTCCCCAACAATGTCCTGAGTTACTCAAATACAGAAAATTTGTTTCATGTTTTTCCTTTGAGATGATGGTGTATTTAAATGATGATATATAGATGATTTGGGGGGGGCTTAATAGTTTAAAATTTCTTTTAAATTTTTTTCTTCCTTTTAAAGAGTGAGTTGGATGTTCCTTTTAAAGTCAAAGCTGGCCAAATTGGTAAGTACTATTCACTTGAGTTATTCTTAATCCTTTTAGTTTTTTTATTTTTCTGGTGTTATTTAATCTAAAACATTTTTTAGCTTGAACAAAAATGTGAGAGGTTTTTGGCTTATGTTGGCTAGAGCTCTTGGAGCTCTGGGCCTAATATATGTTGTATGTAATACATAAATACTTCAAAATTTCTGACGAAAGGGTAGAAAATTACCCTCTAAAATGAAAGGACATTTGAAGTGCAATGATACCTTTTAGGCTTTGGTTCTACTACACAAAGTATATCTTGATTTTCAAAATTGATATGTAAGTTCTGTATGCTTTTTCTTTATATGTGAGAGTGGTATAATTTGCAAAACTCTAGTAAAATTTAGGTGTAGCTTATTTTCCTCATGTTTTGTTCAATCATTTCGCTTGATATATTATGCAGCAACGTGGTATAGAGGATGTCTTGGTAAGTAGAAAGTCTTTGCAAAGGCTAAACTCTTACACTAAGATCATCCATAGCTAAGCCTTCATCTTTGTTGAAGAAATTTTTTAATAGAACGTTAACCCATGAAGTCCTCTCAACTATTCCATACTACCTGATTTTTACTTTTTTAAAAATGTCATTTACAGCCCTAGACAACTTGCTCTTACTTTAGAATTTTCACTTATGCCCACCATCAGTCCTTCTACTTCATCACCCTGCTATTTCACCATGTGGCTTTCCTTCTTCATTTATTTTGTATTCAGGGAAGGCTTTGTCTTTCACTATTCTAGCACTTCTTCGCGATTACTTGAATACTTCTGTTTGAGTCTACTTTATATCACCTGTACGTGTTCCTTTTAAAATAACATTTTTATGTTTCTGTCTCTTGAAACAGAAGACATTCCCTTAGATTGAAAGCATCCGTGGGCATGCATTATTCTTTTTCATTTGTCTGTCATACAGAGCCTTGTGCTGTGTGAAGTGGTGATATTTAGCTGTGGTGGTATCTTGAAGTATTGTGGTTCTGCATGCTTAATTGAAATCCTAGAGTAAAGTTAAAACCATTCATTCTTTCTTTTGCCTTTGAGGTATTTATGCACACACTGTTATGTGTGAGACTACATAGGTAGCTGTGGGAGAGGCAAGATGAATATATGTTTGTCTCCAAAGAAGTTAGGTCCAATTTTAGGACATATTGAAATTGTATTTTTAGAGTATTGGTTGAGTTGTATTTGACTAAAGAACTTTTACATTATTATATTATAGAACTAGGTTTATATTTTAGAAGAGGTTTGCTAATGTTTCACATTTTGTTCTTTTTTCTTTTAAAATACTGTAAGAATTTAATGACTCCCATCAGGGTTACTCATTGACTCTTTACATATAAGGATGCAAAGCATATTTTCTTATTATTTATCCCTTTTTTGGTTTATGGAGCATTTATATTAGTTATTCAATTTCTATTAGGTTAAAATATTACACCTAACCTGTAAAGTCAGTGTGGCTAAGTAAGCTCAAGAATGTTTTGGTTTTCTAAGGGCTAGACATATTTGTTCGTGTTCCTTGGTTATCCTTTTACTTAAAGATTTAAAAATTTCCTGTTCTATAAATGGGAGGCAGTGAAATAACTAACTTAATTACAGTGGAATTCAGGATAATGAAGGATGGGAAGATAATGAGTTAGGGTAAGTGGAGAGAAGAAAAGGTATAGGGAACAGACAATCCGTTTTTTGCTGTGCTCTAGTTAAAGGGGCATTTCTGACTTTTTCAGTCTCATGCTCACGATAAGGCAATCAAATCAACTTTTTTTTTTTTAAAGATTTTATTATTTTAGAGAGAGTGAGAGAGTACATGCACATGCACGTGAGCAGGGGGAGGGGCAGAGGGAGGTGGGGGAGAGGATCTTGAGCAGACTCCATTCCTAGCAGGGACCGCATCCGGAGCTTTATCTGAGGACCCGGAGATCATGACCTGAGCAGAAATCAAGAGTCAGACACTCAACCAACTGAGCCACTCGGCACCCCTCAGATCAACTTTTTAGGAGTTTCTAAGTTAGCTAGATATGTAACAGTATCTGTTATACATATAGGTGGTTCTCGCTTATAAAGTCATCAGACTTAGAAATAGCCCAAAAGTATACTGGCATTACCTCTAGACTCCCCTGACATGGGAGCTATTTAGGAAACTCAACAGATTTATAAACAGAAGAAAAATAAAATTTAAATGGAGAAATGATTTGAGATTTTAACCGTGGGAAGAGATTCCCAGGTAAAACTGGCTTACCTACATAAGCCATGCAGGTGAATCAAAATATGCTCCCTTACATTGCACTGTTTTATTTTCTCTTCTGCTTATTCTCCTGTTAAACAGTTCTTTGAACTTTGGGCATTTTTATTTAAAGGTGCCAGTAATTCTGGTGGTATAAGTAGTTGAGTCACTCTGGCATCCACACTGATGACTTAAGTAGACTTACGTGATTTATTTAACTTCTCTGGGAATGAGTTTCCTGTTTTCAAAATTGAAATAATAGCTGTCTCATTCTTCTCCTATGTTGGGAATATCAAATGAAATGATATCAGAAAGTTTGAAAAGTATAAAGCAGTATGAATAGTTACTTCTAATAGTAACTAATATGGAAGAGATCTTTGCAAACTTCAGTGTTGGAATCTTTTCATTTTTCTGAGTGATATACATATTATATGTGTGAAGGGTTTTGTTATACCTTTTCTCTAATTGGAAAGGGGAAATGTGTATCTTCTGGAGCCGCCCAAATAAGAATTTAAGGTTGAAATTATGTTTCTTTAGATAAATTAACTTTGAAGATTCCTTGGAAGAACCTTTATGGAGAAGCAGTTATTGCGACCCTAGAGGGACTGTACCTGCTTGTTGTCCCTGGAGCAAGTATGTTGTTTTGGGTTATAACCATTCAGCAACACCATAGTGAAATTAAATTGTTGCCTTGGTTAGATATTTTAATATGTTTAATAGAAGATACTTTAAATAAACTAAGCATATACACATATCACATATAGACATATATTTTACATATATACACATATATATTGCCACAATTGTACATAAAATATTTTTATGTTGTTGTTGGAAAGAATAATTCCAACCATTTGTTAAATTTATTCTCCTCTCTGTGAATATTTATTTTGTAACTAAGTCTTCATTTTAAGTTGAGATGCATTAAATAATTTCCTTTTGGAGAATGAAATGAAATAAGTTTTTAAAAAGTACTGATGCGTTAATCTGCAGATTTAAAGAATGGAAATTTTTTTCCCTCTATTTTGTTGCCTCTCGTTTTGAATAAATGTTCGTTCAAAAATGTGTGTGAAATAGGTAATTTTTTTTCATTGTAAATGAAAGTATTTTAATTTTTAATGAATGTTGTATGTAAAGCAGTAGTGCTTATTTATTTATTTATTTTAATTTTTAAATAATTTTTTATTATGGTATGTTAGTCACCATACAGTATATCCTTAGAGTAGTGCTTATTTAGGTAATATATTTTGTTATAACTCTTTTTTCAGTTAGAATAACAATATAATATTAAGAAAAGTTTGGATATTTTAGGGAGAAATTACTTGTTTTCCCAACAATAAAGCGAACACAATTTTTATTTTTATATTTTGCTTTCCAATCTTTACTATGTACGTATTTGATTTGATATAGCATTTATCACATTATATATACAACATGGATCTGTTTTTTTTACTTAATGTGTATATTTTTGATATGTGATAGTGGTAATTTTGAAAGGCTGTATGATATTTCATTGTGAGCTGGGCTCATACATTGAACATTATAAACACCTCATTCTTATAGATATCTTTTTTGTTCTTTTTTGTTATTTCCTCAGGATACATTATCAGAAATGAGATTTCTAGATGAAAAGGAAATATATATTTTCTGATTGTTGATATATATTCTTGAATTACTTTCTGAAAGTCTTTTTATTAGTCTGTATTGATACCAGCTAGTACTGGGTGTTACATGTATTTTATAGTTACTCAAAATTTTACCCCTCAGACAAAATAACTGGAAATTATCTGTTATATTTTCCGCCATCCTTCTGTTTCTCCCTTTTACCTTTCTACTCACTCTTTCCCCCCTTAACCTTTTTCCTTTCTTCCTCTATCCCTTTAATTTCTCTCTTTCCCTCGGTTCTGTTTTGATAAAAGCTTTGTAAATAAATAGGAATCATTTATTTATGTTTAAACTTTTTGTAAAACTAATTTAAAGAATTCAGCTCTTTTAGTTACAAAGAAAATGGCTTACAGGACTTACAGTATAAATAAACACTCAATCATAATGTGATTGAACTTTTCCTCTTTATTTAATAATTGCCTTTCCTAGTGTGTGAGCTAACTATATATTTTTAGGTATTAAATATGATGCTGAAAAAGAAGAAAAATCCTTGCAAGATATTAAACAGAAAGAGCTATCCCGAATTGAAGAAGCCCTTCAAAAAGCAGCAGAGAAAGGTACAATATGCTTATGTTTTACACATGATCTTAGCCAAAAGGCTGAGAAGTGGTACAATATGTTCATGTTTTAGATAAACTTACATACACCTATATTTTAGATATGTTTAATGCACTGTAGAGAGGATGCTTTCATAAGCCTCCATTAAGTCATGGTTCCAAAGAAAGAATATTCTTTTAAAATTATATCTCAAAATATTGACTATAAATATTTTCATGCCTTACATTTAGGAATCATTGCCATGTGATTGTATTATCTCACTGCCAGTTTAATTTTCCCACTTTCCTCAACTAGTCATTTTTACAGTGTTACTTTTTGGAGACTTTTCCGTGAGTTCTTGCAGACCTGTTTGTTTTTGCCAAATGTTAATAGGTTCTTAATCTACATTTTTAGATGTATCTATGGAAGATAATGAGGTTCAGCATATCAGTATAGTGAGATAAGGTTTAGAGGAAATGGTGCTGTAATTCTGTTCCTAGCTGTATCTCTTTATATTGTATAGGATACTTTTTAAAACCTGGTTCTTCAGATTTCAACATTTTAACATCTTGCCTTAAGTTTTACTTTTTTATTTTTATCTAAATAAATCTGATGACTATTTGGATTTGTCTTATGGAGCAAGAATAAGGATAAGATGAAAAAGCAGTCTATAGAGTGATAAGTTGAAGGATTTTTCCAAATTTCCAGTTTGTCTCTTTCAAGTCAGATTACACCCCAGTTGCTGATTGTATTCAGCATTATATTCAGATATACTAAGAAATTATATTCAGATATACTAAGATTTTGTTTCCTAGCTTAAGCTGCTGACATTTAATTGAATCAGTAAATCTCTCTTAAAAATAGCTTGCTCATTAAGATTCTTTATCAATGATTCTAATTCTTTTTGCCCCAAGTGCTTTTTCTTATACAAAAAAATTTCTTACACAAAAAAATTACTTAAAAACTTAAAATACAGAGGAGGCTGTCTTAATGGAAGAAAATTTTAAAAGCTTAAAAATGTTTTTTTCTTTCTCTTTTCATACTTGAGCATATTTTGTCTTCCGAAGTTTAAGAATTCTGTGTTTTTATGAAAACAGTGTTCTTCTTTCTATTACTTTTTAGTGCTAAATAAAGCAAGATGAAAATGGTTTTGTTTTATGACAATTCAGTGTGATTATTTACTTTTTTTCACTTTTTGGTAATTAGTATATATGGAAATAGTACCATAAAATGAGGAGAAAGACTTGGAGAGCACTAGAATTTCATTTCTTTCTTGATATAGGTCAGATTAAGAATATTTTTTAACACACTGTATTTAATGGTACATATCCTTGAGTAGGCATATTGACATATATTTAGATAAATTGATACAGGTAATAAAATGTATCATAATATATATATAACAGCATAATTATACACTCATATAATTTATTATGTATATACAAAATTAAGTTATATTTTTCCTTTTCAGAAACAAACCCCAAATTCCTCTTTCTTTTTTATTTTTGGATGGAAATAACTGTGATTGTTTAAAAAATATTTTCACGTTTCCAGTGAACTGTAAGAAAAAGCATGTATAGTCTCTCCTGTTTTAGTAGTTGACAGCTTAATTGGCAAATGATAATGTGCTATACATTTTATATTGAGTATGTATGAAATTTTGACTCCTGGATCTTTAATGCTTAGGAAATTTATATGTTTAGGCCTGGCAGAGAGGCTATTAAGGATGACTTGATATATTTATAGGGGCTGAACATCTGTGGCACTAAGTTTGTGTGAATAGGACTATTAGACTTATATAATATATAATAATTACACTGTAGCTTCTTGGATGATAAAATTTAGGTTTTGCTGATATAGAACTAAAATTCAGAAAGTGATACTGAGTTTTAACATTATTATTTTAGATTTTTTAGAAAAATGTTTTGAGTATAAAAGAGATGAATTCTGGTTGCCTGCCTGGCTCAATTGGTAGAACATGTGATTCTTGGTCTTGGGGTTGTGGGTGCAAGCCCCATGTTGGGTATAGAAATTACTAAAAAATAAAGTCTTAAAAAAATAAAAGAGATAAATTGTGATATATGGGATAATTGGGATATATATTGATATTGCTTTTTTAATTGCACTGAATTTAATTATCTTGACTGCATATGATTTTTTCCCTAAATTTTCTATGAATGTGGGTCACATTTTCATGTATTATTATTCATATGAATGATAAAAGACACCCTGGTCTTTGGATGCTTTGCATTTCTCCATTATTAATAATTATTACTTAATGCCATGCTTTATTTTTGAGGCTTATTATTTTTTCACTTATTTCTTGGTTTTAAAAGCATAAAAGTGGGGCGCCTGGGTGGCGCAGTCGTTAAGCGGCTGCCTTTGGCTCAGGGCGTTATCCCGGCATTATGGGATCGAGCCCCACATCAGGCTCCTCTGCTGTGAGTCTGCTTCTTCCTCTCCCACTCCCCCTGCTTGTGTTCCCTCTCTCGCTGGCTATCTCTATCTCTGTTAAATAAATAAATAAAATCTTTAAGAAAAAAAAAAGCATAAAAGTACCATGGCACGTGTATAGAGACTCAGAGAGGTAAGGAGAGAAAGTGATTCAACTCTTAGCAGCAGATGATAAAATTGAAAACAAAATCATCATGCTAATCTGCTTTAAGAAAGTATTTTTACTTTGTTTCTTTTGTTAAAGTACAGTACTGCCCACAATCATGTGGGAAAAAAATCAAATTGATATGTAAGTGAGTTCATTTCTAAACAGTTTGCTCAACTGTAAAAATAAACTTCTTGATATTTTTCTCCTTTTATTTTATTGTAGTAAGTTTATTTTCCTGGAAGGCTATTATAAAATAAAGGGAAAAATGAAATTCCTAGTGAGGCCAAAGATTCCCAAATCCTATATATTCTATATTTAAAATGTTAATTTTATCTAAGTGATGTATGTATACACACACCTTAAAATTAAATAGTTTTGCCAAAAAGACTTCTGTTGAAAAATGTCAGTCTCCTGTTGCGCTCTTCTTTTCCCTTTAAACCCATTCCTTAAAGGGAACCACGGTTTTAGAAAAACTAATGTTCTGTCATTATCTAATCTATTAATGGAAGGTATTATCTAGGTTTCCTCTTACGGTAGTCAAGGAGTTTACTTCTCTTACCATGTCCTTTCACTCTAAATTCCCCTCCTTCTCATAATATGGTTATGTCCTAATTTTTGGCCAATTAGTAGTCAAAATTTACATTACTATGATGGTGTAATTGTTCACTGTGTAGGTTAAATGTTGTACTATGGTTATATTCCTTTCTTATGCAACGTTTTGTTTTTCTTGAATTTGTAAATGCTTCTTTTTCATTTGCTTTGTTTTCTGTGTAAATTTACGTTTAATTCTTTTCATTTGCTACGTGAAATTTGTTACATGACTATCAGTGTTATTTTCCAGTTGCCCCTACTCACCTATTGGTCCCCTCCCTGGACCCTTTTTTCTCTTGGAGATCTCCCTTTGAAATGGTTGCTTTTTCAGCCCTGCTGCGCAGTTGTCATCTTGGGATTGTCTTCATCCCTATTCTGTGTTTAATTCACTGTTTTCTGGGTCCTTTGCCTATTGTTCTTTGTTAGTTACTTTGCTGTATCCCATAGCTTTTAAGAAAAATACATTAGATATAATTGTAAAAATGCTTTCAAGTCTGAAAGTCTTTACTTGAGCACTTGTTTTATTTGGCTGGGGAATAGAATGCTAGGTTTAAAATTAGAATTTTGAAGGCAATATCATTTAGTTACCAGGTACTTTTTAGAATTCTGATACCAATCTGCTCAACATGTTGTTGGAAACATAAAAATCAGAAAATGCGTGAATCCTGCTGTCAAAAACCTTACATTTTAGTTGAGAAAATAAGAAATGTGCGTAATCAATCCTAAACAGGAGAAAGTATTGAGTCTCTTCAAAGAGGTACAGATAAGAGTGGTAACGGAGTTCAGAATGAACATACCACGTTAAGCCAAAGAGATCAGGGCAGACACTGTGAAGATAAATATTTTAGCTATGTCTAAAAATGAGTTTGCAGAAAAGGAGAAGAGGGTCTTCTAGGTAGAGGGGACAGTAAAGAGAGGGAAGTATAGAACATGTAGGGGGAATAGCTAAGAATTTGGGGGTTTGAGGGAATGTAGTTAGTTAGATATAAGTTGGGAAGCTGAGTTTAGGTCAAGTTTCAGAGATTTGCATGCCATGATGGTGATAATGGTGATGGTTATGACAATGATAGCAGCTAACATTTATTGACTATTTACTATTTGCCAGTCATTCTTCAAATGCTTCATATGTATTGACTTATTTAATAGTCATCATTCTGTGATACAAGTCTATTATTGTTTCCATTTTACAGCTGAGAAAGCTGCAAGTTAGTCCTAAGTCACACATGTAGTAAATGATAGATCTATAATTTGAACTTGCTCTGGTTCTATCTAGATCCTATATTTTTAGTTCTGTGTTATCATGGACTTCCATCTGTAACCATTGGGAGAGTCAGTAATAAGTTTTCCTTTTCCTTTCTTTAAAAACCAGGGCGTGATGCCATCAAAGCTGTGTTTTAGCAAGGTTAAACTTGCCTTCATGTGTCTGTATGTGAGGAGGGAAATGGAGGACGGTGCTATGTAGCCAACACTAACAAGAATGGATAGAAAGGATTAAGACAGTATATCTAAAGGGAACAGATCAGACTAAACCTAACTCCGAAGTTAGTGTAAATATCACAGCAATATTTCATTCTGCAAATGGCTAAAACAGTGGGCAAAAAGGGAACCAAAATAGCAGACTTTGCTCTGTTTGAAAATTTCAAATAATTCAATGAGACATTAGCCATAATTGATATTTGTCTGCCTTGCTTAATTTGAAATTATTAATTGTTATAATTTTTATCACTAGGAAATTTTGTTATAATATTATGATGATAAAGTTTGTAAAGGAAATGGGTTCACTGTGAATATTTCCTTAGAAATAGATTGTTTTGGTGTTGCCACATTTTACTTGTCTGTTACATGATTTCTAATTCTTTGAATTAAGTTTAGACATGTTTTACATGTGAAATTAAATGCTTTGCATTCTGGTTATTGCTGCCATGCGGATGCAGGGGCACATTCAGGGGAGTTCATATATGGCTTGGAAAGCTTTGTTTACAAGGACATCAAGCCTGGTGGGTATGCATGGTTCATTATATTTAGCTATATAAAAATTATATTCACATCCACTTTTGAGCTTTTAATGGAGCCCATTTGATGATATGCCATTTTTTTAAAGAAAATATGGAAATGTAATTCATGTTTTTCTCCTTTACCATCATTTCCATTTCCCAACCTTTTGTAGCCATTTGTTCATTCACTAAATATTTAGTGTCTTCTTACGGCAAGCACTGTGCTGGATGCTGAATGTTCATGGGGTGAAGCAAAGATGATCTCCTGTCCTTGTGAAGCTTACAGTTCGATCTGTAGATAACTTTCAAATCCAGACTACCTTCCTGACTTTGGTTCTGTAGGGTAGTAGTTTCTCAATTAGTCAATTCCTCTCTATAGCAGTGGTTTTCAGACTTGTAAAAAGCATAAAATGGGACCTTTTTTAGTGAGTGAGACTTTATTTAGAGCCTTGATAAGAAGTGTTCCTCTGGGGTTCTTCATATTCTTCCTGATTTGCTTTATCTCTGTAGGAGCTCCAGAGGCACTATGGTCTTATACAGCATATTGAAATTTGAGGCTTCACAAAAGGCAGATTTGAAGGCTGACTGCTTTAGGATTTACAATAGGATTTTTTGTATGGAAGGGAGTTTAATACATACAAGTACATTAAAATAATTCTGATATTATAAAAATACTTTGATGTATTTGATTATATTTTCGATAACTTTATTGGAGTTTATTATATTAACTTAGTCACACTTAAAATTTGTTTTGATTAAATGGCAAGTGGGGTCTGTACTAGAAACGTAAACAATAAGCGTTAATGTTAGAATTACTTTTGCAGCTAGAAGCTTCTTTAATATTTAGGTTCATTTGACAAATGGAAGAAGAATTGCATGGCAAATTTCACAGCATTGAGTGAAATTACCCTGAAAGGCGTTTCTCTTTTAATAAAATCTATCCCTTTAGCAAGTGTAACTGACTATGTTAATTTGTCTTACAATTACTTTATTTAATATAAAAGATAGTCTGGAAATACTCATGGCTTACTGTTTAATTTTGTTATAATTAGACCAACTTTCTGCTGTCTGCCAGGGCAGTGTTTTCTGATCCTCCTAGGAGTAATCTGCCTTCAAGGTACAAATGAATTCTAGTGCCCATACAAGTCATAACAAAAATCACTGGGTAACATTGGTGGTAAAAACAATCCCTCTCCCCCAAAAAACCAAAACAGACAGTGGTCACTATAAAGCAAAACCTAATTGATTCAGAGTTTACTTTTTTTAAAACACTGCATTAACGTAGATAAAAAACTGGGCCCAGAATATCGGTGATTCTGAAGTGAGAATAGTTAATTTTGTTGATGATATCTGATTCATTTGGCTAGGACTTAATGTAGACTCATGATCATTTCATCTTTTTACTTTATGATGTATATTCCTACCTTATTTGATGTCATTTAAAAAAATTATTCCAGAACATATTTCTCAGAACATCAAAACTATTTTCATAATAATACTAGAATGTGATTTTTCACTGTGCCACCACTGGTTCTGGTGGTGTGAAAGCAATGTTGGGTAAAATTGTGGCTGTCTTAGCATGAATCAGGGTAGTGGCACCAAACTTTACTAGCAGCCATTGTATTGTTCAATACCATGTACTCACAGTAAAAAATAAGATGAAACAAAAGAAAAAGAGCACTAGTTTTACTTATGAATGTTTTTGATGGAATAGGAAAAATTTAATTTTAATAAACTTAAGCTCTTGAGTATGTGTCTTTTAATATTTTATGTGACAAAGTAGGAAAATAGGCAGTAAGCAGATAAGTAGGATAATTGTCACAAGGAAGAATACCTGTGCATTGTTTGAATTGTCAGCTGACCTAGTTGCTTTTTCCCTGGAAAACCATTTTACACGGAAGAGTGATTGACAGACTATTTTTCAGATTTGGGTGTTTGGGTGTTTAACAAAACAACTTCAAGAAAAAAACTGATGATGTTTGCTGCCAATAATAAGATTTTTTAGTTTTTGAGCAAAAATTAGAATTTTGGAAACTTGTATTTGCCACCTGGAGCTTGGCAGCTTGCCAGTACTTAAAAGACTTTTCTGGTGAGATTGGTGGTGATACTAACAAATGTGATTTTTGATTTTAAATAATGAAATCACTCAACATTGAGAAAATCTGCATAATTCAATGAAGCAATATTTCCATATTACCAATGCATGATAAAAAAGGAGGTATGTGTCAAAGGTCCATTTAAAGTGTAAGTAGACCAGTTGATTTTAATTCAGATGAAAAATTTATTGATTGAGTTTCAGATTCCAAAATGCACCTAACCTTTAAGAAATTACTACTTGTTGAGTTTGGGTGTAGTATCCATAATTACATGAAAAGACCATGAGGATATTCCTCCCTTTTTTATTACATATCTGTAGTTAGGTCAGATTTTCTTCATGTGCTTCAATCTAAACAACATTTCAGCAGACCAAAGGCAGAAGGAGATAGGTGAATCTAGCTGTCTTCTGCCATGCCAGACATTAAAGAGATTTGTAAGAATGTAAAACAGTGCTTCTCTTTTTACTACAACTTTTTGTTTGGAAAATATAGTTATTTTCATAAATATGTGTTATCAGTGCTATCACATGTTTTTTTTATGTAATGTTTTTTAAAATATGAATTAATAAACATTTTTAAAATTTCTGTTTTGATTTCCAATATGGTAAATATCAATAATTGTAACCCACACTAATAAAAAAACTTTTAAGGGTTCTCAAGTAAGTGTATTAAAGGTGTCACGATTCCCAGATATTTGAGGACTAATTTAAAGAGTGATACAGAATCACAAATTTATGTGGACTCTGGGAAGCAAACTGAGGGCTTCAGAGGGGAGGGAGGTGGGGGATTGGGATAGGCCAGTGATGGGTATTAAGGAGGGTACATATTGCATGGAGCACTGGGTGTTATATGCAAGTAATGAATCATGGAACATTGCATCAAGAACTGGGGATGTACTGTATGGTGACTAATATAACAAAATAAATATTATTAAAAAATAAAAGAAAAAAAAGAATCACAAATTTAGTATCCATCACATTAAATAGAAACTTTAAAGAACTGTGTAGCAGTCAGATTAGATTTTGCAACTATTTGGAAAGTTTTAAACATGATACATGTAACGTTGAGATCAAAGATGGAACATGGAGCTAAAACAGTTGTGAAGCCAGAAAGATGAGAAGAGTGAGTTATGGTAAGATCTAAACCCAGGCAGCTAAACCTGTTTCTGAAAGCTGTTCTAGCCAAGTGGGATGGTTTTCAGGGCCACTCTGGCTTTCTTGTTTCTTTTCAAGTCATATTTCTTTGAAAACTCAGTTTTTCTCTAAATGTTTAATTTATGAATGAAAAAGACTCAGGGACCATCATTATGGCAAGAAATACTGGTAATAGCAAAGTCCAGATTCTCTGTGTGTTTATTAAATATCTTCCTCTTGAAACTCAAGGTTTATTCTTGAAATCCAGGATTTGGTTCTTTATAGTTTTTATAGTGGCAGGACAATTTGCTTTAAAATATCAAGGAAGAACAATTTTAAAATTTCAATCCAAATTTCATGTATAGTCTGTCAAATACTATATAAAAAATAAGAACTGAACTTATATATTTTATTATAATGTTCAATGTGGATTTTTTGATTCATTTGAACAGATGTGTATCATGTGCTTTGTGCCCAGATACTGGATAATTCCTGCCCTAATGTGGAGTCCTGCCTGGTGACAAGACAGTTGTACAAACATTTCGATTTCAGTATAATCACTGGTTAGTGGAAGTCTATATAAAGTGTAGAGGTAGGTGGCCCTGGAGCTGCTTGAAATAGTTGAAGAAGGCTTCAGACAGGCCTTAGTGGACCTGCGATTTGGGAGCCTCCTAGGAGTTTGCCTGGTGAAGAACTTCAGGGAGGGTAACTGAAGTTCAGAGAATGATCTATATATATATAGAGAGAGAGCAGCATTAGCCATTAGGATGTTAGGCTTGTTTTGGAAATTAAGAATAGTGTTTCTGAAGTGTCCGATTCAAGGATGAGTAGAGGAGATAGAACAGCACAGGGAGTTAGGGGTTAGGTCATGAAAGGAACTTTGTGTCATGCTACACCTTTTCATTTTATCTGCCAGGCTGCAGAGAGCCTTTAGAAGAATTTTGAGCAGGGGATTAACAGGCCGTGAATGGTATTTTAGAAGGTATCAGTCTGGTGCACTGTGAAAAGATGTTTAGTAGGAGGTGGAGTGGAGACTAGAGGCAGGGGAAACCTACAGAGACCATCTTGTGTGCAGACTAGAGATGATGTCTAGTAGGAAGTCAAATGTAGAGGTTTGTAACTTGGATAAGATGGGTATTGGTTAATGCCATGAAAGTGAGGCAGTGCCAAATAAAAGAGGATGAGCTTTTAAAGGAATTAATTATTAAGCCAATTTCAAAGTACAGTTCAGTGTACTTTTTTTTTTTTTTTTTTTGCCCTTTTGGTGTTTTTTGTATCCTTAACTCATTAAAGTATTTTTGCTTATGAGATGTATCATCCAGGGAAGTCATCTGTCAGCAGCCTGCCCATTCATTTCATTTGTGTTCCTGTGTCCCTCCCATATATCTACGAAAGCCTTTCCCTGAAAGTTTTATATTCTGTTATTACATTTCCAATATTTTGATAACATTGAAATTAAAATTAAACTTTGTATTGTAAAAAGTCATAAATATTATGAAGGGCTTTATAGATGGATATTTTGCCCAGTTTTTGTGTAATTGTATTTGCCAAGTTATTTGCTAGATTAAAGGTTATTCTAGACTAAAGAAGGTGTGTGAACTTCTGTTTGTATTGAAATAGCAGGTTAGTTTAGAATAAAGTAAAGTGAATTGTACCAAAATTTGCTGTCAGGAAGAATTCTCTTGTTTTCTTTTCTGTCCTCTAGTCTGCTAACTTGAATTTTATCCTTTTCTCACTAAAATGCTTCCACTGAGAAGGACGTAAACGTAAAAAGCACAAAAAACATTTTAAGAAACCTTTTAAAGGTCTTGATCGCTCGAAAGGTAGGTAAAAGTAGTTTTTATGCCATGTGTTATTTATACACATCACCACTTGATTTCTGTCTTCAAAGGTAAAATGAATGTTAGATACAGTGTAACTTCAAAAATAAGTTTTAAGTTACAAGTGCATATTAAAATCTAAAATCTAAGATCAAACAAGGACACCAGAATAGGCTGTCCTTTCTATTGAGTAGTGCCTTAGCTGTCCTTTGGTCATTTGAGTACGAAGTATGTGAGAATTTCAACTCTTGACCTTGTATTTTTCTATTTTTTATAGATAAACCAAAAGAAGCCAAAAAGGATACATTTTTAGAAAAGTTAGCAACCCAAGTTATTAAAAATGTACAAGTAAAAATCACAGACATTCACATTAAATATGAAGATGATGTAAGTAATTTCAATTCATTTAGTTTAAGTTAGTAATTAAATGCATATTTTATTATAATAGTTATTGATTTGTGGGTTACCTGTACTGGATTTTAAATACAAGATTTTTTTTTTTCCTGGTGAATACACTACTGTATCTTCTTTCGTGTGTCACACTTTTTTTTTTTGTTGGGCATTTGTGTGTATAAATACAAAACCACCATATGCTTCTTTCTAAAGGTAAAATGACAGATTCTCCGATTGTCTTCTATTATTTATTTTGAATTTTAATGCCTTAAGACTTATTCTCTTATAACTTTAAGGAACTATATTGACAAAAAAATTAGTTGCAAGTGGTGATGGAATCAGTCAATTATAATGGTAGTTAGAGAGAGGGGACTAAACCCCAGGTCAGCAGACTGCTAGTCCCGTTCTCTTTACATTCCTTCAAATTGGATTGAACATGCACAGTTACTCACATACATGTGCAAAAGCATGTTTAGAAACCACACTTCACTTACAACCAGAGTTTAACATTAGTTGATTAAAAACTATTTGCTGATTAATTTTAAGCTAGATATACATTGCTCTGTTTTAAAGTTTGAAAAATATGTAAAATAACCTTGAATTTTTTCATTTACCTAAGATGATGGAAATATTATTCTATCTCTTTTAAAATTTGGATTTAATTAAAGCAGTACTGACATATATAGAATTTATTTTCTTTTCCTGATAAGTTCCTTATAGAACTTAAATTTCAGTAAGACACATTTGTAGTTTTTCAAGATATACTGTCTCCATCTTATATTGACTTTACCTTTTGGTTTTATGTAGTCATTAAACTGAACTTTGTCAACAAATAAATGTCAAAAAACCTAACTCATCAATGCCCTTGTTTAAACAAACTTAGCAAAACAAATCAACTCAACATATCAAGGAAGTGAAAGAATTATTCTTAAAACTAATGGCATATTGATGAATGAGAACCTCAATTTGAACTTAAACTAAGCTTTTTTTTTACTGAGCAAGTATAATTAGAAAGGTACATCATTTCTCTTTCTTTAATAAAAAAAATACAGAGATGCACAGGAGTGGGCTAAGTACATCAATTATGTTCAAGTTGGTATCACTGACAAAATACGCTAAAATAATCTAAAAGGAAAAGAATTAAAAATGCAGAGATCTTTCTTGTATCATTCCTTTTTCAATGTGATTACCTTAATTATTGTACGTAGGATAGTGAAAAATGGAGTTTAGGAAGTGGGGGAGGAAAAGTAATAATTTATCAGAAAAATGCTCATTGGGTGATAGCAATAGTTTGTGGGTAGTGGCTTAGCAAGTGAGGTTGTGTGTTGGGAAAGTTCCTTCTGAAATATGCGCAAGTGATTTTGAGCTAGTTGTTCGTAGGTATGAAAAGAGGAGTGTGGGAATAAAGGAGGTTATTAAAAACTGAGCTCATAATGCTATTTGTGCTTTTCAGTTATTCTAGAGCATGCATTTTTCCTGCATTTGAGAAGGGTCTATGTGACTATACTTTGGATGACTTAGAACATTATGTTTTTTTTCCTCTCTCTTGAGTTTCCCTGGTTTCTCTCATGGCCCAAAAAAACTCTATATGATTTGGACATCCTTATGATGTCTAAAACAATGACATTGTTCTCATTGTGGTACATTGTAAGCATGGTGTATCAATATAACTTAAGAATTGAAAAATTGAAAATTGAAATTCATAGGTTAAGAGACTATGGAAATTGAATGTTAAGAATCTTGGGAGTTTCCTAACAAAGCATTTTTGAAAAGTTAAGGGCATTAAAGACTTAAAGAGTTCACATTTCTAAGTGTGAAAATCATAAATGTTTGAAAAGTAATTTAGTGACAGTGTTATTATCTGTGACATCTTGTTTTATTTATATTTGAAGAACATCTTTAATGATAGACATAAAACTGTCTGTTTTTCACTGCTTAAACAAGAATCTAGTTAGAAAAGAGTTCACTTCATCAGAAAAGAGTTCCACTGGGAAAGTGTCATATCAGTGTCCTGCCTATAAAATATGGATAATCCTAGCCATGTTATTCCCTTTTTCTCCTATTTTTCTCCACAAATCCATTTGGGCTATGTGACTTACCTGTAGACTGATTGCCCTGTGTTGCCCATTGTACAGAGTGGAACATGAATTCACTCTCCCCATCAGTGTGTTTTAACGTTACCTTTTCTTTTTTGCTAGGTCACTGATCCACTGCAGCCTCTTTCATTTGGTGTCACACTGGGAGAACTTAGTCTGTTGGTAATGTTGGTCTTATTTACAATTTTTGTGAAACCTGTAAAATATTCCTAAGCTACAGGGTGAATTGCCTAAAATCAACTATCAATACAAATAGCTATTTAATTTTTTGTATGATTTTTTACAGTTTTTCTAGAGGTTCAGAATTTATAGTGATGCTGTTATTACATTCTCTAATTATTTTTGTCTTTGAACTTAAGAAATAGCGAAATACCAGTACCAAACATTTTTAAAGAATTAAAAGCTGTATCTTAAACATGTGGGAAAATAGGGAAAGGTAAATTTTTATAGATCATGTTCTCATTCTTGGTATAGGCAGATAGAATTTCCAAATGGCTTATCAGTGTGTATTTGTGTGTGTGTGTGTGTTATTGTGAGTATTATATTGAGATATATATAAGGTCATTTATTATGGTTATGTATTTTATAATGCAGTTTTGTTTTTCTCCTAAAGATCTTTAAGGATAGGTAGTGTGTACATTCAGGTTGGACATTTTTCCCTCTGTTTTCTGTGGACAACTAAGTGGTAGGAAAATGTTTTAAAGTTAAGGACAGTGAACAGTAAATCATAGTAGGTACATGTCTGTCTTATGATAGTTATATGGAGAGGACCTTAGTAGGGAAGGAACAGGAAGAGAAATAAAAGAGGATTGGAATTCCATAAAAAGAAAAAGGACATGGTACATATAGGCCTTCAGAATGATATTTCCCTACAGATAAGTAGAGATATCCATCAAATTGAAGACCAAAGCAGAAACATTGGGGGAAAAAAAATCCTGGAGAAACAAAGTTAAGGGAGCTAAGGAAGTTAATGTTTATTATACTGTTTATCCTCTGCTTCTTTCCAAAATGAATTTTAAGTGGCTTTTGATAAAAAAAGAAATATACAATAATAAAGACTAGAGATAATTGGTATCTCTAGTTACCAATTGGTAGTCTACCAATATTAGTTATAAATTTGGGCTATGTGACTACCAATATTAGTCATAAAAGAGCACAATATTTTATGTTGAGCTTCTAGCCAACAAAATAAAAAATTACAGAATAATCATGTATCTCTCATTGACTGATAGAGGCATAGTAGTGCATAAGAATGATGTGTAGTTTCCTTAGAGTGTATTGTTGTTTGATTCTCTGTATCTTTTCTCAGACTCTTCATGCTGTTTTCTTTGCCTGTATTACTTTCTTCCCTTTGTCTCCTTGGTGATTCTGTTCAGGTTTTAATTTTTGTTAGATATTACCTTGTCTTTCTCATTCCTTTTTCACTTCCCTCTTAGAATTTATCATTCTTTCTTTTACGCTCCCCTTTATATTTTCTTATAGCACCTGTAACATATTGTACTGGTTACCATGGTGATCTTCCGTCTAACCTTCATTCACTCACTGATAAAACAGTACCTTTATTTAGAGTTTCTGCAATGATTAAATGAGATAGTTTGTGTAAAGCATCTGGCACACGTGTGGCTCAGTTATTCCTGCTTCACCTGCTACATTGGCTATAATAACAACAGTAACCCCAAACTTACCTCTTTCTGTATCCATGTCATTCCTTTTTTCCGTCTTTCCAATTACAACCTAACTCTTACATCTAGGGTAATCTTCCCACCTTTGATCTGGAGCCCATCCTCCCCATATCCTTGGGAGCCTTTTTTCCTCCTTTCTCTCTGCCTTTTTTCTTCCCTTCTTTCTTTCTTTCCATCAATTTCCTTCTCTTTCCTAAATCTTCAGCTCCCCTCCCTCCCACTTTTCCCTCCTCTCACTCCTTCCTGTAAGCTAAATTTAAACACATTCCAGTCTGTCTTTTACAACAAAATTAAAAAGACCCTCCTGAGCCTTCTTCCACTCCACCTAGGCCCCATCTAAACTGCTTCCTTCTCTTTCTCTTCTTTCTAAACTAAACTTTTTGAGAGAATTCTCTACCTTTACAGTCTTTGTTTCCCCACCTTTCCTGACCCCTTACCCACTGTACTCTGACTCTGCTACTCCTTTGAAATTTTTCTTAATAAGTCCATTAGTAACACCCTGGCTGCTCAGTTGTTGATCATGCTGACTTTCTAGAAATATGGTCATGCTGTGATTTCCATATTCTCGTGGTTTTCTTTGCAATAATTATTTATTTGATTTTTTAAAAGAATATGGACCTTCACTATTTTATAGGCTCTTTTTTTTTTTTTTTTTTTAATTCATACCCAGTTCCTTCCACACAGACAAAGGTAGCTCAGCAGTTATTTTCTGGATGAATGAACTCAGTTAAATTAGAACCTCTTCAATTCTATTTTCACTGTTCCTTTGATTTTGTCATAGAGATATGTAAGGAAACAGCTCACAGTAGCCATGGTTAGCTAGATGTCTTTTCTTTTATCTAGGTTATTTTGTAACAGTTTATAAATACTAGAATACCGTTTTATGATATATATACTTTGTTTCACAGTTATTTTTTTCTTTTAGACTGCAAATGAACACTGGACTCCATGCATATTAAATGAAGCAGAAAAAATTATATACAAGGTATTAGACTGGATTAAGAATTTCTTGTTATTTTTCTAGGTACAAACACTTAAGGTAGTTTTCTGAAAGCTCGGTGGAGCCCAGTGTGCCATTGGAGTATGAGTTAAAAGTGTAAGGTCTAGTTTTGGCTCTGCTGCTTACTGTGTGACCTTCTGTAATCACTTACCTTTTCCGAGGCTTAGGGTCTTCACCTAGCAAAAGAAATCAGATAAAATTAATATTTCCTAAATTGTATTTTTGGAGCATTAGAAAATTGAGATATTAGATTTGTAGAAAAAAATATTCTGTGGTCAAGATTACTGACTAAAGTTCTAAGCTGTACATAGTTACCCCTCCTTCTAAACAGTCATTCATATCCACTGGCGGAATCATGTCTTTCTTATTCAGCAAAACATATAGAAGTCTGTTAAATAGTAAATTCTCAATTAAGATTTGATAATTGAACGAATGAATCTCCTTGGAAATAGTGTTGCTGGAAGCACAATTTACCAAATACTAAGATTAATAATAAAGTCTATGAATAACATGCGTGTTTTTTCCCCATTTTTGCCTAATTTTTTTCCTTTAAAAGTTCAGAATGGCAATTGGATAATTCTAGGGTGAACATGAGAATAATCTTTTAATACTGATTCATAGTTTTCGTATGTTAGTTGCCTGACCTCTTTCACTTTTCTTTTATAGCTTATACGACTTGATAGTCTTAGCGCCTACTGGAATGTAAACTGCAACATGTCTTACCAGGGATCGAAGGAACAGATCTTGGTAATTTGAGTTTATACCTGGAAGAACTAATTCCCTAAATTTTTTAACTTAAGGGGTCTTTAATGAGGATAGGGTATAGTCTTTTGTTTAAGTTGTATTTAACCAAATCAGAATTGTGAAACACAGTTTTTAGAATCTACTTTTTTATTAAAAACACATTTTTTTAAAAGAATTTTTATTAATTCTGGGGCGCCTGGGTGGCTCAGTCATTAAGCGTCTGCCTTCGGCTCAGGGCATGATCCCGGTGTTCTGGGATCAAGCCCCGCATCAGGCTCCTCTGCTGGGAGCCTGCTTCTTCTTCTCCCACTCCCCCTGCTTGTGTTCCCTCTCTCGCTGGCTGTCTCTCTCTCTGTCAAATAAATAAAATCTTCAAAAAAAAAAAGGATTTTTATTAATTCATTAAAGAGAGAGAGAGGGTAAGAGCACAAGTAGGAAGGAGGGTCAGAGGTAGAAGGATGAGCCGAAGGCAGACACTTAACTGACTCGGCCACCCAGGTGCCCCAGAATCCACTCTTTTTAAAAAAGCACTTATATTTTTGAACATCTTTGTGAAATCATTCACTATACAGTGAGATAATAACCTATAGTATTAAATTAATGTATTTATGGTTTTTTGCACTCTCATTTTGATGGCATTACATTGTGTTTCATATGAGAATGATTACTTAAAGAGTATTGTAAAGAAAGATGACACTTTTCAGATCTAAAGAATATATCCTTAGAAATTTTAAATCGAAGTATAGTTGACCTTAGCAAATGTTTTAAGCATTTGTGATAATGATTTCCTCAACAGCGAAAGATTAATTCAAAACTTCAGTGTGCTAAGTTAGTCCTCGTCTTTTTTATTTACTTAGAGGAAAAGGGAGAAGAGTTGACTTTTCTGAACTTGAATTAATTCCAAGATTCTATCTCTTAGTTCAGAAAGATATTGTAACAAATAATTTGTCTAGAAAGTGTGCGAGATCCCAATTCGTGGATGTTTAGTTGTCTTTTATTTTTAAAGATTTACTTATTTATTTGAGAGAGAGAAGAGAGCACACGCAAATGAGTGGGGGGAGAGGCAGAGGGAGAGAGAATCCTGAAAGCAGACTCCCTGTTGAGCTCAGAGCCTGACCCCAAGATCATGACCTGAGCCAAAATCAAGAGTTGGCCACTTAACCAACTGAGCCACCCAGGTGCCCCAGCTTTTGTTTTTGTTTTAAGTCAGAGGGGAACACAATGCTATAACATTTAGATATTTTAGAATTTTAAAAAATGATCCACTTACATATTTTATTCTGAAGAAATACATCCAGAAGTAATGCTCACTGTATTTTTCTTATGGACTACTAATTATGAAGAAGAGAATAAAGATATTGATTTAAGAACCATTTGTGTAATGGAATATGTGTGCATTTTTTTTTTCATTCTCATCTTTAAATTTTTGTTTAGGATCAGCTGAAAAGTGGAATTCTTACAAGTAGCAATATACCTGCAAACCATCAATATAGTAAGTAGTAGTAAAAGTTTATTTCATGTTATAGGAAGCATAGGATTAAATACTCTGTTTTAATACACTTTTTCTGGTAAAGTTACTTTGACAAAGAGAAAGAATTTTATATTTTAGTTTTATAATACACCGTATTTGGATTATAACAAATTTTTAGGCATAGATTATGACACATACACCACTGGACAGTAACAGAGAAGAGGGCAGTAGGACTGTAGTTTACTCCCAACAGCTAAACACCCTTGACCTCCGTGTTTTCCTTCTTGTTTTCACTTTTGTTTTCAGAATTAGGTTTTCTTCTCTTTGTTTAATAACTAAATCTCTGAGATTTTGGTATTCAGGTCAGCCTTGCCATGTCACTATTACAGTGTTATGACAAACCAGCCACTCTAGAGATTTTTCCAAGTGGCTTTTCTAATTCTTGGCATGCTCACCTTTACTTATTTTTAAATGGACTGCTAACAAAGCAGACTGTTTATTTATGTATGCCATCTGTTTTCTCCATTTTAGTTTCATTCCAAAGAGGCTATTTTTTTTAATTGAGTATACCCCTACCCCTGTATGTTTGTCTTCAGCTTTCATGCCCGTCTTCTTCCATATTCCATATAACTCTGGTTCACTATTGTTTTCATATTCTTTTATGGCTGACTGCCATTATGTAGAGTTGGCACTTACTCTTTATGTTCATAGATCTATTTGGTGATGTTTTCAGATGAAAGTGTTTAGTTTCATTTATGAAAGAACTAGTTCAGAAAAATCTACAACTTCATTTATAAGTGGTATCCTCCACTTATAAAAACCTCAAGTTAAAATTTTTATACAATCTTATGCAATCGTAAATAGTATAAGATATCACAATTTATCTAATTTTAATGCCATTCACAGTTAAATTTATTATATTACTTTGCCATGTCTGTCATCTTCTCCACTACACCTTTGCATGCTAGTTCTTAACTTCAAGAATATTTTCTTACTTGATTCTAAGGTTATATATGTAATGGTCATTTTGAAAGTTGTAAAGCAGTAAGCATTTTTTTTCTTGGTAACATGAATTTAATTTGTGATTCTGTTCCTAAATTCTGCCAATGATTAAATAAGACAAATTAATCAAATTTTGTTCGTACTTTGTTAATATTTTTAATGAATAATAAAATTATTAAATGTCTTTTAGTAAAGAAGAGAAGCCTACTTTTATGCAGACCGATTAAGAGTAGATTGTCTATTACTTTTGTACATTTTTACTTAGAGGCATAGGACTCCAATTTTCTCCTTGGAGATTCCACTTTAATTTGCAGTTGGTATTATGCAAATAAGTAAATGCTTTTTTGGTAGTGATTTTTTAAATTTTTTGCATATTTTTGATTATTTTTCTATATGTCCAGAGTAACAGTGTTCTCATAATTATTTACAGTTGTTCATTTGTAAGGGCATATAAACATATCTTATGTCTTCCCATGTGATGTAAGTTTTCCAGCCAATATCAGCTTCTGCAAAGCTCTACATGAATCCTTATGCGGAAACAGAGCTCAAAACACCCAAACTTGATTGGAACATAGAAGTACAGAATATTGCCATCGAATTGACCAAACCTCAGGTAAGATTCAGGTGGTCATTTCTAGCTTTGATTAACTTTGAATCTCAACTGCTTTTGTCCTTTGTGATTATAACTTCTCCAGTGCTCTACTGGTTCTTTTATATATATGTCAGTATATATATTTTTAAGAAAATAAATACCAAATTTAAGAAATCATTTCCTTCATTTTATCTGGTCTTTTCCTTATTGGTAGAGAATCTTAAATTATAACAAATATTATTTCCATTTTACTCCCAATTGATGGAAAATTTTAATATTTTTTTTCTTCCTCAGATTTAGTAGATGCTTTTATATTAAATATTGTCTATTTAATTTTTAGACCAACTACATTGGCAGCTCTTTTTCTTCACCATTTGTTTCTCATTTTGATTGTATTCCCCAGGAGTTTGGATAACAGACCTGGAGAACTGGAAGTAAAAGGAGGGCAAGAGATTTAGCTAAATCAGCTTTTGTGCAGTCAAATAAAAATATACAGTAGTTCCCCTTCTCCATGGTTTCCTTTTCCTTGGTTTTGGTTACATGGGTCAGGTGTGGTCTGGAAGCAAATGATCTTCCTTCTGATGTATGGTCAGAAGGTCAGTAGTGGCCTACCACTCTGTCACAGTGCCTACATCATTCACCTCATTTCATCTCACCATTAGGCATTTTATCACAAGAAGAAGGGTGAGTGCAGTACAATTAGGATATTTTGAGAGAGAAACACAAACCATATTCACATAACTTTTACTACGGTATATTGTTAGAATAGTTCTATTTTATTACTAGTTATTGTTGTTAATCTCTTACTGTGCCTAATTTATAAATTAAACTTAGTCATAAGTATGCATGTATACAAAAAGCGTATCATATGTAGCTCAGTACTATCCGTGGTTTCAGGCATCCACTGGGGGTCTTAGAACATATTCCCTGTGGATAAGGGGGATTACTATAATGCAGATTGTATATGTAATTTTAAATTTTCTAGTAGCTACATTAGCAAAGTAAAAAGAAAAGATGAAATTAATTAATAAAATAACGTTTTATGTAAGCTAACATTCCCAAAATATTATCATTTCAATATGTAATCAAAGTAAAAAATTGTTAAGATATTTTACATCCTTTTCTTTTTCCTAAGTCTTTGAAACCTGAGGTATATTTTAAACTTAAAATACATTTAAATTCGGACTACCCATATTTTAAGTGGTGAATAGTCACATGGTAACCATTAGGTAGAAGTGCATTAAGAAAAACCAAGAGGAAAAAGCTAGATTTGCCCCTTTCTTTATCTTATCTTGTTGTGTATGTGTGTTTCCCTCATTTGAGCTGTTTACTGGGTACATGCAGAGTTATATTGATGGTAAGATAGGCAATTAAATAGCTTTATCGTGCTTTAGTTATGTAATGATTTTCTGGAGCGATTTGCAAATCAGCTCATAGATTGCCAATGGTGAAATGATGGTCCAGAGGAAAATATGTAGTTTTAGGAACAGCCATGTTCCAGTCACTAGTTACAGATAGCGTATTTTGTTGTTTCTAAAATGTACATTTATTGCACACTGTAACGTATTTGAAAATAGGATGTATATTACTATTGATGGTATGACAGTTTATTTGGGAGCACTTTTTTTTTCTTTTTGTAGTAGAACTTGAGAATTATGTTACAACTTACAATTGATGGCATCTTAAATTTGATGAAATATAATATTAACAGGCAACCATGATATTCATTGTTCATGGAAGTTAGAGTTTTACTGGACTGAAAATATAATAAAATTTAGTGTTTATCCATGTGTGCAATGTAATAAATATAACTGTATTTTTGTTTTAATAGTACTTAAGCATGATTGACCTTTTGGAGTCAGTGGATTATATGGTTAGAAATGCCCCTTACAGGAAATATAAGCCTTATTTACCACTTCATACCAATGGTCGACAATGGTAAGTTAGAATCTTTTTGTTTAATGAGAAATAATACAGTTAGGAACTCTCAGATTTAAGAGACCTTTAATGCCATGTAATGAAGCCACTTTTTTTTTCTTTATTGACATGAGAGGGATATCTTTTGTATTATGTCTTTGTTATTTTTTTCATAAACACATTCTTTTGTGATCTTTTAGATTGTTCCCGAATTGTCATCTTAGCATTAAGACTTTAATCATTTTTTGGTTTTAGTGCCCTTTAGTCACCACATGGGCTCAATGCTACAACCATATTGGGATAGTATTAATTTTGCATAACATGTCATTTTATGTCTTTATGATTTTGCTTTGACATACCCTTTTACTGGAGTAATTTGGTCATTTTGTAATCTATTTAAGTCAGAGAATTGTACTGGGGAATTGAAATGTTAATTACCGTGCTCTTACAGGAGAACAGTTAATAAGAACAAAAAACGTAACAGTGTAGATCTAAAAAGTAAAAGCCATTTTCCTGCTGCTTCTTAAACCTTTGTATTCAAATGTGCATTAACAAAATTTGATTTGCAGGTGGAAATATGCAATTGATTCTGTTCTTGAAGTTCATATAAGAAGGTATACACAGATGTGGTCATGGAGTAACATAAAAAAACACAGACAGTTGCTCAAGAGTTACAAAAGTGCCTACAAAAACAAGCTAACCCAGACCAAAGTCCCAGAAGAAACACAGAAACAAATTCAGGTAGATCTCATATATATTGGTGAAAACTATTCTTTGTTAAATCATCCTTTAAATTTTCCTGAATTTAGTTTGAATTAAAATATAATTTTAGAAAGAATAGAACTGATCTCTTTTTGAGATAATTTTATGGGAAAATTCAGAGTATATTTTCTTTCAGTTTTTTTCTTTAAACAAATCTTTCCCTCCCATCCTAATATCAGATAAAAGATACTAGTAACTATTTGGAGAAATGTGTTTGGTTTTTATAATAATGTTTAGAAAATCAATATCAGAGCTATTAAAGTATATGTTTATTATTAGCTAGATGTATGTTATTAGTTTTGTTAGTGGCTTTTTTTAAGAGCTCAAAGTTTTGTATATAAAAAAATCAGCTCTTATTCCTCAAAATAGGAACTCCTTTTGAAATACAGAAAAATACCACACAATATATAATTTGCTTAATGTCGTATGGTCTTGATTATATAACCATTTCTGCCACAAATTCATAATGTGAAGAATTAATTGAATTCCTATTATTCTGAAATATATGAAAATCACTAATACTACATATTAGAAAAAGCATCAAGTTTCTCAGCATCTCAGGTCTGATGTTCTCTTGTATAAAATGGAAACAATATCTGTTTTACAGAGTCGTGAGAATTGCATGAAATAGCACATGGATTACCTCATACACAGGTCACTCCATACATGTTAGATTCTTAATATACTTTTATATAAATTCCCCAAATCAGTTTCTACTTTAACTTAGTTGTTGATTTGTAGAATTTTGCATTCTTAACTTCTGTGTTTTATAATGGTGCCTTTAGTACAATGGTTATAAAATGGTATGAAAAAGAGTGAGTCAGTACGAACCATAAGGATAATACCCAAAACAAGTCCCCCCCCCAATATTCTTGTTTCTATAATGGTGTCATTAAGTTCTTATTTTTATATTGTATTTATTAAGGACTTGCTTTCTTAGAAAACTTATCTCCCTTATTGCAAAAACTACAAGTATAAAAGCCAAGTGTACATTCAAATTTATACTTATCCTTTCATTAAATCACAGCTACTGTTTGTTCATGGACTGGATAAGCCTAGAAATTCTAGAATAAAATACTTTTAATCTAATGCCATTTTTATTGTTTACAAGTGTCTCTTTGTTTTATAGGATTTGGAGAAGACTCTAGATGTTTTTAACATAATTTTAGCAAGGCAACAAGCACAAGTTGAGGTAATCATTTTTATGAGTTTTAAACATGTTAATACTATTCCTTTAAACTTGAGATCAAGAAATCTTAAGCTTCATGGGAGTTGTTCAAGTAATAATAAATTAGGTTGATTTTCCATGCCTTCATTTAGTCTCAGGAGAAAAAAATTGGAACATTTGGAAAAAAACCCCACTAACATGGCAGGTAAAAAATTTTTAAATTTTATTAAAAAATCTGACCGCCCCGCCCCAAAAAGAAAGTAAATAAAATTTGTCTGTAATCGTAGCAATCTGGAACGCTGCTGTTAACATTTTAGCATACAGTCTTCCAGTTTTTCTCCCATGCATATGTACCAGATGTATGCTTTCTATCCCCCATCCTTTCACTTGACCTTTGCTTTTTTCCTTTACCTTCTCTTCCTTCCTCTTTTCCTTCCTCCTCTCTCCCTCTCTCCCATCTTTTCTTTTTTCCCATAATTGGAATCAGTTTATAGTCCATAATTTATGCTGATTTATGCCACTTGGCATATCCTACCTTGCCCACATTGTTCCATGTCAATCCTATTATTCTGTAATATGACTTTTTTGGTAATTAAAAAAATAAATTACCAGTGCAATACAACTCATGATAGAGAAGTTAGGAAATAGGATACACAAAGAAAGAAAATAGAAACACCTATTATCTCACACTAAAGATGCATACTGTTAATACTTTTTTGTATATTTTTAGTCTTTTTATATTCATGGATCTCCAAACACTCATGTTCTTAAATGGGATTAAAGCTTGTACCTGTTCATTCATTTACTTAGTAAGTACTTATTGAGTACCTATTTTACTAGCATCATGGTGAAGAGTGTGGACTCTGGAGTCAGCTTTGCCTCCTTGTGTGATCTTGGGCTGGCTACTTAACCTCTCTGTGCCTCAGTTTTCTCATTTGTAAAATAGGATTGTTTCATAGTACCTACATCACAGGGTTACTGTGAAGAGTGCATGATGATCCATGTAAAGCACTTAGGCTGCTGAGTACCTGCTACATAATAATCACTAAATAAGTGATTTTCAGCATCATCATCATTATTTGCATTAGCAAACGAAGTGAACAGACAAAAAATCCCTTATTTACATTCTAGTAGAAAGAAGGATAATAAAAACATAAATAAAAATAAAATAGAAATATAGAGGAGGAATACGTCACTGGCAAGGCAGTGATGATGAGGAGGATTGCAATTTTAAATCGGCTGGTCAGGGAAAGCCTCACTAAGAAGGAAACACTTGAGCAAACACCTGAAGGAGGTGAGGGAGTCACCAGAAAGCTATCTGAGGGAAAAGTGTACCAGGCAGAAAGAATATAGCAAGCTGAAAGGTTTTGAGGTGGAGGCATATCTGGTTCATTCACAGAACTAAGAGAGTGGTGAGAGAGAAGAGAGTGGTGGTTAGTGAGGTCAGAGCAGTAGCGTGGTGGAGGAGTGGGAGGGGTGCTTGTGGGAGTTGGGGAGGGTCCCAGATTGTAGGGTCTTATAAATAATTGTGTGAATTTGGCTTTTACTCTGAATTTGGGGAGCCATTTTGAGAACAGAATGATATAATCCAGCTTATGTTTTAAAATGCACTCTGGCTGCTCTTTTGAAAATAGACTCGAAGAGAGAGAACAAGGGTGAAAATAGGGAGATCAGTTAGGATGCTCCTGAAATATTTGAGGTAGAGATAAAGGTAGCTTGGCTGAGAGTAGTTGCAGTGGAGGTGATGAGGAAGGGTCAGATTCTGGATGTTTTTTGAACATGGAGCTAATATTTCCCAACTGATTAGATATGGGTTATAAGAGAGAGAAGTTGGAGAGGACTTCAAAGATTTTGGCCTGTTGCAGTTGGAAAGATGCAATTTTCATGAAATGAGATGGATAAGTCTGGATAGAACAAACTTGGGTGAGATGGAGAGATCAGGAATCCAGTTTGGGACCTATTAAGTTTTAGCTGTCTTTTAGACAGTGATGTGGAGCTACGGGGTAGGCTGTAGATACATGAATGTGTGGTTTAGAAGAAAAATCTGTGCTAGATATATAAACTTTGGGAAGGATCTGCACATAGATTGTATTTAAAGCCATGACATTGAATGAGATTGCTTAAGAAATTAGAGTAGCTGGAAAAGTGTTCCAAAGACCCCAAGTATTCTGTTATAGGTCAGACAGATGAGAACCAACAAAGGTGACCATGGAGGGGTTGTCAGAGGTGTAGGTGGGAAGCTCTGTGAATGTAATATCCTCAAAGTTCAGTGATGCAAAGTTCAGTGCTTGCAAAGAATTGCAAGCAAGAGGGGGTGATCAACTGTGACAGATACATGATTGGTCAACTGAGCTGGGGACTGAGAGTTGACTGTAAGATTTACCAAAATATTGGGTGTTTCAGCCATTATTTTTTCAAATACTTTTTTTTTTTTAAGTAGGCTGCACTTCCAGCATGGAGCCCAACACTGGGCTTGAACTCATGACCCTGAAATCAAGACCTGAGCTGAAATCAAGAGCGGACACTTAACCGACTGAACCACCCAGTCTCTCCTCTTCAAATAATTTTTTATCAAATTTCTTTCTACTTTCCTTCTTGGACTCCGATTTTATTACACACACACACACACACACACACACACACACACACACACACAGTTGACCCTTGAACAATGTAGTGGTTAGGGACCCCTACATAGTAAAAAAATCTGCAGATAACTTTAGACTCTCCCAAAACTTAACCACTAATAGCCTACTGTTGACCAGAAGCCATACTGATAACATAAACAGTTGATTAATACATATTTTTATGTTATATGTATTATATACTGTTTTCTTAAAGTAAGCTAGTGAAAAGAAAATGTTATTAAAATCATAAGAAAGAGAAAATACATTGATAGTACTATACATACATTTATTGAAAAAAGTCCATGTGTAAGTGCACCTGTGTAATTCAAACCTGTGTTCAAATCATTTCTGATCTAGATTTCTTTCTTCTTTCCTTCTTGGACTCCAATTTCATACACATACACACAAATGTTTGTGTCTATACATATGTACATATGTACTTATACATATGTATAAGTTCCTGAGTCTTTGTTCCATATTTTTCATCAATTTTTTAACTCTGTTCTTTAAATTGGATAATTTCTGTTGATACGCCTTCAAGTTTATACTTTATCATCTCTATTTATTACTGAGCCCATCCTAGTTTTTATTTCAGATAATGTTTTTCAGGTCAAAAACTCCTGTTGAGTTCCTTTTTATAGTTTCCATTTCTCTGCTGAAAATTCCAATCTTTTTAGTAATTTCAAGTGTATTTCCCTTTCTGTCATGTAGCAGATAACATTGGTTCTCTGCTGGTTTCACCATCTAGGTAGTCTGACTGTTGACATCTGTTGATTGTCTTTTCCCTTGAAAATGGGTCACATATCCTTTCTTTCTTTCTTTTTTTTTCTTACTGTGTGTTAAGTCAGCTTGGATTATATCCTAGGCATTGGGAATATTATGTAGTCTCTGGGTCCTTCTTATCTTCTGGAAAATGTTGATATTTTGTCTTAGCACACAACCTAAGGAGGCTCTGATCTTTAGTTATGCTTTGCATCCTGTGGATCATGGTTCAAATCTCAATTCCATGTTTTCTGCCTGTGGTATGTTGGTTTAGGTCCATTTTGCACATGAACAGTATAGGAGGTTGTTGGAGACTTGTGCAGGCGGGTTCATGTCTCAGTTCAGATCTCTAAACCTTTGCTACTTTCATTTAGGGTTACATTTATACATGGGAAGTTTGGGTTAGACTGAAATTCATGCAGGTTCATGTGCAGAATTAAGAGATAACCCATGTTATCTCTTTTTCTCCCTCTAGTATTTCTAGTATTTCCCTCGTCCCCTCTGGTTTTCATGGAGTCCATTTTCTCATTCCTTGGCCAGACTCTGGAGTCTTTCAGGGGTTCAGCTGCTTGTGCCTCTGCAGTGCTCCATGACTGAGGCCTGCCTAAGGGTGCAGCCATGTGAAGTAGTTTTCTCTGGCTGCATAATAAACTCAGTGGCTTAAAGCAATACACATTTATTATCTCAGTTTCTGTGGGTCACAAGTCCAGGTATGGCTTACCTGAGTTCTCTGCTTAAGGTCTCAAAATATTGCTGTCAGGGTGTGGCTGGGACTATGGTTTCATCTGGAGAGTCACTGATGAAGGATCTGCTTTTGTTGGCAGAATTTAGCTCCTTGTGCTTGTGAGATGGAGAACTTCAGTTTCTTGCTGGCTGTTGGCCAGAGGCTGTGCTTAGCTCTTAAATTTCATTTCATTTCCTTGCCAGATGGGCCTCCAGACATTGACAGCCCACAACATGGCAGCTTGTTTTTCTCAAAGGGAGAGACTCCAGCAAGACGCTGGTACAGTTTCATGCACATAATCACATACATCTCGTCACCTTTGCCATATTCTGTTGGTTAGAAACAGGCCATAGGTCATGTCCACACTAAAAGGAAGGGGACTGGTCAAGGTCAAGAATAGGAGGGAAAAGTTATGGAGTGGAATGGTGTAGGGAGAACATGTGGGGAAAAAAAAAACCAATAACATGTTAAACTCATTCTGGTGAAGGTCACTTCTCCAAGTTTTGATTCCTTTCCAGCATCTGCCTACTTTGCTTTTCAGAGTCTGTTGTAGACGATTTTTGTATTTTCAGAATTTTTGGTCATCAGCATGAAGGATGGGCTATAGAGGGCTTATATCACCATGGAACTGAACGTTCATCATTGGATTTAACAATAAGGAAATCATTTAAAAGGCAATGTTTATAGAAGAATGTGGGTAGAAACTTGATAGAAATGGGAGAGTGGATGTAAGGGGAGAGCAGGTAAATGGAGTGGTAACTGGTGGGGAATATGGAGTCAAGAAAAGGTTTTATAACTTTTATTTCTTTTAAAAATTTATTAATGTTTCATTTTTATGCCAAAAGAATAATTTATCCAACATTTTAAATAGCTGAATGGTATTCCATTCTGTGCCTGTATCAGAATTTGCTTCCCTATTTCCCACTGATTATATTTAATTATAAATGACACTGCAGTGAACAGCCTTGTCTCCATGCTTTCTCAAACATCTCTTGTTTTCTTAAGGGCAAGTTCCCCAAGGTGCAATTTTTGAGTCAGGGTGTATGAGTATTTTAGAAGGTATTTGCTACTACTGGGCTTGTTCCTATGAATTAAAGGAATTATTTGCCAGAAGGAACAGATCACTTCAGTCCTTCCTAAATTAAGTTGCTTGACTTTCATTGGATGTTCTTTTTAAAAATGTTTTGAGAGAGAGAGAGAGTACAAGTGGGGATGGGGTGGGGGTGTATCTAAATAATACATTTGAAATTTTTTGAAGCTACTTTCAGATTTTATTATTTCATATTTTGTTTCTTATTTCAAGTGCCTCTTCTCATTAACATTTCAACCCTTTCGACTTTTGTTGTTATGGACACGATGAGGTTAGTTCCACTCAAAAAATAATCTCAAGCAAAAGACAAACAACAGTAAGCACTTGGACTAACAATATTGTGCCTACGTCTGACATGAATTCAAGATATTGGTGGCTAAGAATTGATTTGCTTTTGCTGAAGCTTTGTGTTCATGAACATTTTAAAGTAGAAAGTTTAGTAACAGGAAGGAAAATGGTCGCTAACATTTTCTTGATCTGATTTGCTGGGTACCGTCAATTCTGAGGAAAGTACTATAATCTTCATTAGCGAATTAAGACATAGGTTAAATAAATTGTCTAAGTTCTACTTATCATGAAAAATATAAAAAAGCCCACTAATCTTCTATGCCAAGAGAATAAAGAAGTTAAATGTTATTTCATATAGAATATAAAGTAATCAGATACATATTTTTTACTTATTACATTTCTGACTGCAAAAATGGATTGGTAAGTTGATAAAAGATAGTTATGGCTGAGGTATAAATGATAAAACTTTGATAGTTTTGTTCACAGATGTAGACCTGTTCCTCTATTTCTTTAACATCTAGTTGTCAAAGAGAACTTACTTGGGTACCTGGGTGGCTCAGTTAGTTAAGCATCTGCCTTTGGCTCAGGTCATGATCCCAGGTCCTGGGATTGAGTCCTGCATCAGGCTCCCTGCTCAGTGGGGGGTCTGTTTCTCCCTCTTTCCCTCTCCCCGCTGCCCATGCTGTCTCTCACACTCTGTCTCTCAAGTAAATAATTAAATCTTTAAAAATAAATAAATAAAAATAAAGAGAACTTACTTAGTTTAAACTTCTCTTTACTAATTCAGCTCTTTTTTTTTCAACTTCTCTTTTGGAGTATTTCACCTTTTGTTATAGAAGGAGGCTTGCAATAAGTTACCAATTCCCTACCAATTAAAAATATTATAAATTTTAAGTGGGAAAATTATTAAAGTTTACTTATTCAGGGAATGAGAAGATAGAGTCTAAATTATTTATCCCCTTTATTCTACTTATCCTGTTTTCTGCTTTTTAGTTATTCATCTGTGTTTTAGTATTTCAAGGAGTTGCAGAAAATCAAGCCAGGATTTATTGAGAAGAGAATGAAATGAGATTCAAGGACTGTTTTTATTTATATTTGACCCCTCTCCCATGTCCATAGTTAGCAAACCAGCAATGTTTCTGAAATTCTGAAATGAATTCTGAAGTATGATTGTTTTAAACTAATACTTCTGGATGTGGAAGCATCTTTTTAGAGAACTTTTCATTTTATAAATCTGCAGTCTTAGTGGCTTGTTAACTTAAACATTTGGAAGACATATTGCTCAAAAAAATTCACTTGAAACTTTTACTGTATTTCTGTCAAAATGCAACATCATCAAAATTTGATCAGTAGGTGTGAAAAGTAAATTAACAGTGGAACTATGTTAACCAAGTCATTTTGAATACCATTTCAGAAGACTTTCTTGACTGTTTTTAACCTAATGTAGTGTTAAAAAAAATTAACCATTATTCTTACCTGGCTATACCTGAAAATGAAGAGGGCATTTACTCTTTAATTAAATTTAAAAAGTTTTACTTTTCAGGTGATTCGATCTGGGCAAAAATTAAGGAAAAAGTCTACTGACACAGGCGAGAAACGTGGAGGCTGGTTCAGTGGGTTTTGGGGTAAGAAGGAGTCTAAGAAAAAAGATGAAGAATCTTTGATTCCTGAAAGTAAGTTCCAAGTTAGATAATTTATTGTACACTGATAAGAAAAAATATATATAAATTCTATGTTAGCCAGTTAGTGGACTTTTACTGTGTTTATTATTAATAAACGTATAAGCAAATACTTCGGGCTGGAACATGTCTGGGTTTATCTAAATTAAAGCTTTGATATTTTTGAGGAAATTATTTGGGTGAAATTTTGTAAGTTTAAATTCAGAAGTATCAACATCTAACATTTCTTACTGTTACTTTTAACATGGATATCGGAAGTTTCCCTTAATTTTTAACATACTTAGGGAATTCTAAAATCCTTATACGAGACCAGAATTCCCTTAATGGTGTCTCTTTGCCTTTTCTTGACGTAAGCAGGCAAATACATGATGTTTGTTTCAACTAGGCAAAGTAGTATATTAGAGGAAATTACCTAACTGCTTTTGCTTTAGCATTTGTGCGTTTGCTTCAGCATTGATTTTAGGGCACTTGTTAGTGTGGTTTTATTTTTTTTTTATTGTATCTGTAAGACTGAAGCAATTGATTTCTTAAAATACTGTCCTTTCTTTGTAGCTATTGATGACATTATGACTCCAGAGGAAAAAGATAAGCTCTTCACTGCCATTGGTTATAGTGAGAGCACCCACAACTTAGCTTTACCCAAGCAGGTAATTATTTTTAGGTGCTTTAAGAGGTATTTTATTTCATTTTACTGTATTATCTTGAATTGGGTTAAGTGAGTTACTGATTTTTATAAAAATGTAATCATTTGTTTCTTCTCATGAGAGTGTGTGAGAAGAATTGGAATAAATTCTTTTTTAAATGTTTGATGGAATTGACCAGTGACATTATCTGGTCCTGAGGTTTTCTTTGTGAGGAGGTTTCTGATTACTGATTCAATCTCCTTACTCATTATTGGTCTGTTCAGATTTTCTCTTTCTTCATGAGTCAGCCTTGGTGGATTGTACATTTCTAGAAATTTATCTGTTTTTTTCTAGGTTGTCTAATTTGTTGGTATATAGTTGTTCATAGTAGTTTCTTATGATCCTTTGTATTTCTGTGTTATCAATTGTAATATCTCCTCTTTTACTTATAATTTTATTCATATATGGCATCTCTCTTTTTTTCTTGCTTAATCTAACTAAAGGTTTGTCAGTTTTGTTTGTTTTCCAAGAACCAACACTTGGTTTTATTAATCTTTTCTATTTTTTTTTTATTCTCTATTTCATTTATTTCTTCTCTAGTTTTTATTATTTCCTTTCTTTTAACTTTGGGACGCCTAGGTGGCTCAGTTGGTTAAGCGTCTGCCTTTGGCTCAGGTCATGATCCCAGGGTCCTGGGATCAAGTGCCGCATCAGGCTCCTGCTCAGCAAGAGCCCGCTTCTCCCTCTGCCTGCCACTCCCCCTGCTTGTGCTCTCTCTCTGACAAATAAATAAATAAAATATTTAAATTTGGGCTTGGTTTATTCTTCTTTTTCTAGTTCCTGGAGGTGTAAAGTTGTTTGAGATCCTTCTTTTTTCTTGTATGAATTTATCACTATAAACTTCCTTCTTCGAAGGAAGATGCTTCTGCTGCATCCCGTAAGTTTTGATGTGTTGTGTTTCTATTTTTGTTTATCTCATGCTGTTTTTTAATTTTCCTTTTGATCTATTCTTTGATACAGTGGTTGTTCAGGAGTGTGTTAACTTCCACATACTGGTGAATTTTGTAGCTTTCCTCTTATTAGGATCTTATTCCATTGTGGTTGGGAAAGATACTTGATATAATTGATATCTTCTTGAATTTTTTGAGACTTGTTTCATTGCCTAAGATATATGATCTGTCCTAGGAAATGTTTCTGTGGGCTTGAGAAGGATGTTTATTCTGCTGCTGTTGAGTGGGATGTTTTGTGCATGTCTATTAGGTCCCTTTGGCTTACAGTGTTTAAATCCATTGTTTCTTTATTGATTCTCTGTCAGGATGATCTATCTGTTGTTGAGAGTGGGTTATTGAAATCCCCAACGAATATTATATTGCTGTTTATTTCTCTTTTTAATTCTGTTAGTATTTGCTTTATATTTTTAGGTACTGCGATGTTGGGTGCATAAGTATTTACAAATCTTAGTTTTCTTGATTGATCTCTTTATCATTATATAATGACCTTCTTGTCTCTTTTGACAACATTTAACTTAAAGTTTATTTTCTTGTGATATAAATATAGCTACCTTTTTTGGGGAATTACTAATTCGCTTGGAATATCTTTTTCCATTCCTTCACTTTTAGTCTATGTGTGTCCTTAAAGCTAATGTGAATGTCTTTCTTGTAGGCAGTATATCATTGGATCTTATTTTTTTAATCCATCCTGCCATTCTTTATCTTTTTATTGGAAAATTTAATCTGCTTACTTTTAGAGTAATTATTTAGGTAAGGACTTACTGTTGCCATTTTGTTAATTGTTTTCCGTTTTGTGCATCTTTTGTTGCTCGCTTCCTCTCTTAATGTCTCCCTTTGTGGTTTGATGAGAATCATCTCCCTGGTTCTCTTTCCTGCCTCATCTTGACCTATCAATTTTTTGGTCAGATTTTTTTTTTCTCAGTGTTTTTTTAACCCTCTAAAGACATGAGGCAGGTGATCTCTATACTTTGTCCAGTTTTTGAGCGAGAGGATTGGTCTGAATTAGTTTGCTTTAGTAAAAGGTGGTGAATTGAGTCTTTATGTGACAAAATATTTTATCAAGTTTAATTTTTATTATCTCTAAAACTAGGAGAAATGAATTTTTGATCTCTTGTAGTTGTCCTATTTCAACAATTTTGTAATTTTGTATTGAAGTTTCTAATGTTCTTTTTGAACATATTGTATTTAGATCACTTTATAATTCAAATTTAAGTAAGAAATTATTAAAGAAAGTAATAATTACTTAAGCCATAACAATTTTCTTTCATTCTTTTTGTTTAGTATGTTGCCCATATAATGACACTGAAGCTAGTAAGCACCTCTGTCACAATAAGAGAAAACAAAAATATTCCAGAAATACTGAAAATTCAGGTAATTGGCCTGGGCACCCAAGTATCTCAGCGACCAGGAGCACAAGCACTTAAGTAAGTTTTAAAAACTTATTATTTCAGTTTTTATTTCTAGATATGACTTGGCCAAAATAGTGTTATTTAACATTAAACAACTGATTAATAGTAGTTCTTTAGTTTCTTTTCCTTTTATGTGTCAGATGGTCTTTTTATAGTTTAATTTGTTTTGTTATGAAGCTATAAGAGGAGTTCATCATTTATTCTACCCTCAGTTCTTTCCTTCCCGAATACTTACTGGATACTGTTAAATTTATCAGTTTGATACTATGAAGGCTAGCATAGGAACAATAATTTCTGTTTTTAAAAAGTTTATGCCAGCTGTGAAGAGAGGATAACCAAAAAGTTAATAATGTAAGAACTATGTAACATATTAGAGAGCTCATAGGTGATAAGATGCTGTAAAGTGAAATCCTTGTAGTTAATGCCACCCAGGCTCAGGTGCAGAGGAGAATAACTTGGGCTAGAAGAATTGGGGCTTAGGGTAGCTGAGTAGAAAGGACTAGGAGAAGCAGGGATGAGGGGGTTTTCAGGTGACATGAAATAGAGAGATGAGTTCCCTGAGTGAAGTGTAGCTTACATTCATGTAACAGTGATCAGAACTTCTGTAGTGTTTGGGAGTTGGCCAAAGTGGGTTTCTCATGTGGATGAGGAGTTAAGAGCCAAAAACCAAAACAAAACCCCAGATTGTATGGGTAATTAAATTCCAGACCAAGGAGTTTGGACTTTACCTCGGGTAATAGGTATTAGTACTGACTCTCAAAGAAGTTTTTTTTAAAAGGAAAATTTATATTTTAACCCGTTACATTACACAGCTTCTTAATTATATTGTTTATTTACTCATTGGTTTGTAGGGTGGAAGCAAAATTAGAACATTGGTATATAACAGGTCTGAAACAGCAGGGTATTGTACCGTCACTTGTGGCTTCCATTGGCGATACTACCTCATCCTTGCTTAAAATCGAGTTTGAAACCAATCCAGAGAATAGCACCGCTGACCAGATTCTGATTGTTCAGTCTCAGCCTGTGGAGGTCATCTACGATGCTGTAAGTGAAAAGACAAAGGTCAATCTTTATTAAACCCACTTTATACTTTTGACATATGGTTTTCTTATTTTTCTTTTTTCAATGTTAAATAAACTTAACATTTATTTACTTAGCAACTAAGTTTACTAACACTTTTTACTTGTTTTAAAAGCAGTACCTGTTTTAGCAGTTAATTTTGCTTTTTCATATGCTGCCATTTTTTTCTACTATATTTATCTATGCTTGTGTTAAACTAAAAAAAAAAAAATGTAATATACTATTCAAAAAGTCTGTGTTGGTGCCTGGGTGGCTCAGTCGTTAAGCGTCTGCCTTCAGCTCAGGTCACGATCCCAGGGTCCTGGGATTGAGCCCCACCCTGGGCTCCCTGCTCAGCGGGGAGTCTGCCTCTTTGTCTCCCTTTTGCAGCCCCCCCCCCCGACTTGTGTGTGCACATGCATGCATGTTCTCTCTCTCTCTCAAATAAATAAAATCTTTTTTTTAAAAAGTCTGTTTATTATACCAGCTACTCCCAAATAGTTATACACTGACTTCCTGTTCCAGTTCAGTTTTGCTTATTTTCCCTTTCCCCTAAATATCTGGACTAATTCAAATTGCTTTAGGAGTTATTAAAAGAATTTTAAATATTGTTCGTATGAAAGAAAAAGCATTGGCATTTAGATGTCATTGAAAATGCTGGCTTAAGTTCTGTATCTGTGGTTCCATCTTTTATTCAGATGCTCTTAACTGATCTCAGGCTAGCCATCAGGATCACTAGTTATCACATCCCTTGTAAGTTCACCCTACTTTGTTGTTGAGAACCATGACTTTTTTTTTTTTTTTTACTTTCCAGTTTAGAAGTGTAGTCACAGTCAAGGTGGGAGGCATTATATAAAGAGTCTAGACTGATTGTATTCTCTGATTTTTAAAAAATTTAAATTGTGGTAAAATACATATAATTTACCACCTTGGCAATTTTTAAGTGTACAGTTTAGTAGTAATGTCCATTGCTATATCGACATGATGCCTTAGAACGTACAAAGTCACCTAATGACATGCACACATTTGTTGCCTCTCTAGCAAGCTTACTTGGGCTATTCCTTTTTTTAGTTTTTTTTTGTTTTTTTTTGTTTTTTGTTTTCCATCAGAGAGAGATGCAGTAGGACAGAGTATCTTTGGAAGTTATCTCCTAAGTTTGGAGCCACAGTTGTTTAGAATTAAACTGAAACTTTAAAATTTATAATATGGAAAGTACTGTGTATAGCTTGCTTATATTTTAAATTATTTTACAGAAAACCATCAATGCAGTGGTTGAATTCTTTCAATCAAATAAAGGATTAGATCTTGAGCAAATAACATCAGCTACATTAATGAAGCTGGAAGAAATTAAAGAGAGAACAGCTACAGGTAAAGAATTTATCTCCGTAAACATCAGCGGAACTCAAAATTTTGTCTATTTTAATATAAATATTGTATTTAAAAGAGTGTAGGTTGCTCTTTTCTTTTCTTTTTTTTTTTTTAAGATTTTATTTATTTATTCGACAGAGATAGAGACAGCCAGCGAGAGAGGGAACACAAGCAGGGGGAGTGGGAGAGGAAGAAGCAGGCTCATAGCAGAAGAGCCTGATGTGGGGCTCGATCCCAGATCGCCGGGATCACGCCCTGAGCCGAAGGCAGATGCTTAACTGCTGTGCCACCCAGGCGCCCCTCTCTTTTCTTTTTTTAAATTCCATGAAGTTGCATCATGAGTACCTGAGTTACCCGAAGTCACACTTACCTGCTAGACTGACTGAGAAAGAGAGTGATATGGACACAGAGGGTTATGTCTGCCGTTATCTTTAAGAACCTGCGTCTCAGAGTGAGGTTGAGATGGAAAACGTTCCTTTATCTCAGTTCTTAAGCAACAGTTTATCATACTGTGTATTGTGTGTGAATCTGGTTCTGAAGATACATACTTTCGTACAACATGGTCTCTAAACTCCAGCCAACTACTTTATGTGGTTGCTTAACTAGAGAAATGATGAATTATTCTCTCTCTGGATAAAATACTAGCTATGTTGGGTTTACTTTACAGTGTAATGGTACGATTGTATACCATTGACCATATGCAGTTTCACCTTAGATGCTTAACTTTGAGACTCTGGTCTGTGAGAACTGATGCTCCTCCATAGTATTTTCCAGGTGATACTTGTATTCTCATTGTTAATAATATAATTACGTATTTCAACTTGACCATCTGATCTTTTATTATTTCTTTCAGGACTTACACACATTATTGAAACTCGAAAAGTCCTTGATTTAAGGATAAATCTGAAGCCTTCTTATCTAATACTTCCACAGACAGGTTTCCACCATGAAAAGTCAGATCTTCTCATTTTAGATTTTGGTACATTTCGGGTAGGTGTATATACATTTCTTCCTGCCCATTTTTGCTCAGGTTGGAAGCTAGTTATCTGACAGTTTGCTATTTTTCCCTCAGAGTTTACTCAAATTAAACTTTTTCTTCTTAGTATTTTGTCATGCCTAGCTTGGATTGAGTATTTTCTGTATATTTTATGGCTATTAAGAAAAGCATGGAAAACCCCTAAAATTTTCTGTAATGGTAAATGATTTGATTTTGGGGACTAGATTTCTGCTGTATTTTTTCTAATTGAAGAGAAATACTCCTAGTTTTCAAGTACTCCTAGATTTCCAGAGTTTAATTACACAGTGTTATTTGTTAATTTACATATTTTGACAATAGGAAATTATACACATATTAATATATGTTTGTTATACCACTGTCAGCAATTAAGTTGAGTAAGAGAACTCTAAGGTTTTGGGGTCAAACCCATTAGAAATCCAAGCATCTGAGAAAAAGTGAAGATTTGAAAAAATACAGTCCCAAATGGGATCCTTGCTTCCTTTGGGAAGAGGGGAAAGAAAGTAGAGATTGAAGCTGAATTCTAATGGCCCATTTATTCAGGTGATATAATGGGAAGAAGAAGGAACAAAATCAGCGATTTCATGGTGAAGAGGTTAGAATCAGTAGTCAGGGTGCCGGGCCATGAATGGCAATAACTGCTGAGAGCCAGGAAGAGTTGCATGTCTAGACAGGTTATTTGAGGTAGACAGCTGTCTAACTGATCTTCTAATTAATGCAAATATGCTGAGCACCTAGTACCCAAACATATTAAAGACATATACTAAATATTATATTCCTAATAAAATACTTGCAAATAATTGTCAGAAAATTGAGCAGGATGTGAACTCATTAAGGACAGTGATTTCATTTTAGTTAGTTTCAAGAAAACACAACAAAAGTATCAATATATTTTTCTGTTAAGAAAATTGAAGTTTTTGTCCATTTTTAGCTTAACAGTAAAGATCAAGGTTTGCAGAAGACTAATAATTCATCTCTGGAAGAAATAATGGATAAAGCATATGACAAGTTTGATGTTGAAATAAAAAGTGTGCAGTTACTCTTTGCAAGAGCAGGTAAGCTGTTGCTCAATTTTTAGGATCTTGAAATTATGTTGACTAGCGTAGGTAAATATATGTGTATGTACGTATGTATATCAACCCTGCTAATATTTTGAACACATATCTAGTTGGTCACTTAAGAAAACCAATCGGAGCCCATCAGTGCAAATCATTGCCACAGATAGAAATAGAGATACAGGGGGCGCCTGGGTGGCACGGCGGTTAAACGTCTGCCTTCGGCTCAGGGCATGATCCCGGCATTATGGGATCGAGCCCCACATCAGGCTCTTCTGCTATGAGCCTGCTTCTTCCTCTCCCACTCCCCCTGCTTGTGTTCCCTCTCTCGCTGGCTGTCTCTATCTCTGTCGAATAAATAAATAAAATCTATAAAAAAAAAAAAAGAAATAGAGATACAGATATGCCTGTTCATCTTCAGGTACTTAGCACCATTTCAATCTAGGTCCAGTCATTGCCTGTTTTGTTGTGATATGACCATGAAACTGCCCAGAACACAAAAATAGAAGTTGCCATTGGCTTAAGTTTTTCTGTGTCAGTGCTTTTGGGATGTCTCAATGTTGTCTTCCCTTGCTTCTTTATTTTTAAGTATTTTGACTATACTAGCCTAGTCATTATTTCAGTAGTATTACAATCTACTTTTGTAGATATCTGACAAGTATGGGTATAATCTTAAAACCCTAAAGATAGTTAATTATTTTCCAAAAGCTTTCGTGTTTTGTACTGCTTAAGTAAAGAACACTGGTTCTCCATACTTGTTTAGTTTCTGAAAGCAATAATTACTTGCTAAATATCTTTGAATATATCACTTTATGGTAGGTCATTGGAAGAAATAATGTAACTCTCTGTGCAGAGTATATGCTCTAGTAGGAATGAAGAGATTTATTAAGATGTAAATACATGATGCTTTACTTAGTTTTTATATATTATGAGCCTGTTAATTCCTTGGAGGGAAGTACTTTTACACAGACCATTTTACACAGACCATTAAAACTGCCTTTTCTTCCGTATGTACTTAATAATAATTGTTTGAGTTACAAACGATAAAAGATATTCAGTGATTGCCATCAGTTAAGATCTGTGTAGGATTCTGTTGGAAAGTCTGACCTTAAAACCTTTTTTTTTTTTTTTTTGAGAAAAGTGATTATTACACTTTTTTATCATAAAATCTTGCTCGATAAAACTCATTTTTGTTTTAGGATTATGTGCTAAACTAGTGTAATTTCTCTAAAGAACGCCAGAAACCTCTTTTTTTCCTCTGTCATTTTCTATTTTTTTTCCTTTTTTCACTGCAGCCACCTACCTTGGTCGCAAATTCCAGAATCAGGGCAGTAAATTCCTGGGTTTTTTTCCTATTTGCTTTAAAATGCAAGATGTTATATAAACAATCTTCAAATAAATATTTACAATTATTTTTATATCACAGTCTTTGACTCCTGTCCATCTTATTTTACTTAATTTAATTTACTTTTTGTTTTTGTATCGTTTATTTTAGTCTGTTATAAGCCATTTTGATTGTTTTGTTCCCCCATCACATATGCACTAATGCTTATAAACATATTTGTATATAAAACTATTTCTTTCCCACTGATTTTTTTCCTTTATGTTTTTATTCCCCACAGGAGACTATACTTTATCATAATTTGTGAATCACTTTATAGCCTTTGACTACATAAGCCAGATTGATAGCCTAGACATGATAGACCTAGGATGAGGATAAAAAATGTCAAATGGAGTTAGAGTAGATATGTGAAAAACACTGAAACTCCTTGTCATTAATAACCCTCATTTTTAGAGCATGGGTGAATTTTAATTTTTTTCTTTGATGTGGATTGTATAATTTATCATAGCAAATTATTTTAGTATTCATACAGCAGTAATAATCAATTCAATGAGAATTATTTAATAATTAAGTGGCGGAAAATGCCCACTTACTATGAACTGTTACTGCTAACTAGAAAACATTTTAAAATAAGCAGTTACATTATTAACTGTCAATCTTATTTTAAAAAATAAAGGTCATTTAACTTATATGCTGAAAAAAGTAAAAATTAGTATTTATTGAATATGTTTGTTGTTTTCTGTTAAGTTAGAATAATTTTTCACAGAACATCTGAAAAACTAGTTTAATTTAAAAAATTTTTTTTAAAGAGGAAAACTGGAAAAAGTGTCGATTTCAGCATCCATCAACTATGCATATACTGCAACCCATGGATATTCATGTTGAGTTGGCCAAGGCAATGGTAGAAAAAGACATTAGAATGGCCAGGTAATGTATGAGTTTCTTTTATATTATAAAATGAACAAGGTGAAATGTATCTGTATCAGTTACAGGGTTTTAAAAAACTATATTTGTGAAGGACAGAAAAAATGATTATCTTATAGCAGAAACACATTTTTAAGAAGATGTTTTTTTGAATTATGGTGTATCCCCTCTCTTATTTCAGAAGTATTTGGACTTCTGTATTGTGTAAAAGTTGGTTATCCGTGTTTTTGAATGGATCAAATCCATGTCTCAGTATCAATAAAATCTTCAAAAATTAGCGATGTGAATGGAGCTAGACATTAACATGCTAAGCAAAATAAGTCAGAGAAAGACAAACACCAAGTGATTTCACTCATATGTGGAATTTAAGAAACAAAACAGATGAACATAGGGGGAAGAAAAAGAGAGGCAACCCAGAAAACAGACTCTTAACTATAGAGAACTGAGAGATGCTGGAGTGGGGGTAGGTGGGGCAGATGGGTTACATGGGTGATAGATACTAAGTAGGGCACTTGTGATGAGCACTAGGTGTTGTATATAAGTGATGAATCACTAAATTCTACTCCTGAAACTAATATTACACTGTATGTTAACTAACTGGAATTTAAATAAAAACTTGAAACTAGGCAAAAAAATTAAAAGCTCTTTTGATTATGAAACCATATAAAATCTTGAGAATAATTCAAGGGAATGAAAAGTATAAACTGAATTTTGAATTTAAGGAGATAATTATGAAATATTTATGCTGCCTTCTTAACAGTCTAATCGAAGTATTATTGACATTCAGTACGCTACATCTGTTTAAAGTGTACAATTTGAAAAGTTTTGACATATGTATATGTATATGAAACCATCACTGCAGTCAAGATAATGAATACATCCTTCATCCCCCAGAGTCCTTGTATCCTTTTATGCATTTGTCCCTGGAACAACACAAGGGTTAGAGGCACTAGCCCCCATCCCAGTCCCACACCCGCTCATTTGAAAATCCATGTATAACTTTTGATTTCCCCTAAACTTAACTACTGAAAGCCTATCTTTAACTGAAAGCCTTACTGATAATATAAACAGTTGATTAACACATACTTTGTGTATGTGTTATATACTCTGTTTTCATAATACAGCTAGAGAAAAGAAAGTACTATTAAGAAAATCATAAGGGAGAGAAAATACAGTTACAGTACTGCATTGTATTTATTGAAAAAAAATATGCATATAAGTAGACCCATAGAGTTCAAATCCAAGTTGTTCAAGGGTCGACATCTCTATTTATGAGGGATATTTGTGCTTTCATTGTTTTCGTATCAGAGTATCAGGGTAACGTTGGCCTCATGGAGTGAGTTTTTTGGAAGAAGTTGTGTAGAAGTATTTCTTCTTTATATGTTTGGTAGAATTCATTAGTGAAGCCATTTGGACTTGAGTTTTGTTTTTGGGGGGGAGAGTTTTTAACTGCAAATTCAATATATTTCATAGATAGAGGGCTATTCAAATTTTTTTGAGTAATCTTTGGTAGTTTGTCTTTTAAGGAAGGAATTTGTCCATCTTGGTTTTTGAGTTTATTGTCATAAGATTGTTCATGTATTATTGTATTGGCTTTTCAATACATAGAGAATCTGTAGTGATGCTGTCTCTCTCTCCCTGCTGATGTTAGTAGTTTGTGCCTTTTCTCTTTTTTTCCTGATAGTTTATCAGTTTTGTTGATCATCTTTTGAAAGAATCAGCTATTGGCTTCTATTATTTTCTCTATCGTCCTTCCTTTTTTTATTTCATTGATTTCCATTCTTATGTTTATTATTGCTCTTTCCCTTCTGCTTCCTTTGGGTTTCATTTGCTTTACTTTTCTAGTCCTTTAAGGTGAAAATTGAAAACACTGATTAAAGACCTTTCTTTTCTACTGTAGGCATTTAATGTTATAAATTTCTCTTGAAATACTCCTTTACTGTACCCTTCACATTTTGAAATTCTTAATTCATTAAGCTGGGGTATTCCTAGGTCTTCCCTCATTTGTTTTCCATCTTTCATCTATCTTTTGTTGACTGATGCCCAATGTCTTTTAAACCATTATTTCATGTATTTTGTCCAACTTTGTGTTATTTTAGGTGGGAGGGTTCATCCAGTCCCTCTGTTTGAGATGCTTTTAGTTTTATGTAATGTTTCACAAATAATGAAGAAGCATCTTCCATATTTATGGTGCTTTCAACTGACAGAGTACTTATGTAGAAAGTTCAATATTTTGAGACAGCAACAGCCAACTGGCCTCTTTTGAACATTAATGGTTTGTGCATCATACAATCAGTCTTCACATAATGGTTAGGCTTCTGTCAACTTGAGCTGTTCACAGCTTAGTTGGCAAGTCAAAGATACACAGTAACTGGAAAGAACTTCATGAGCAGCAAACAGCTGCCACAAAGCTATTGAGACAGATAAACCTAGGGAGTTATGCTGAATAGGGAAGCAGAGTAGAAGCAAGTGCTGAAAAGTAAGCAGCTAATGAAAGCACAGCAGTGACTCAGCAGTGAGTAAAACAGATGTCCTCAGGGTGCTTATATTTTAATCAGGAGACATAAAATAAGCAAGTATATATATGATATGTTCGGTACTGATAAGTCCTAGAAAAGGAAATAAAGCAAGGCAAGGGGATAGAGAGTGATGGAGTAGATACTCTTAGATATGTATAATGCAAAATCTTTGATGCCAGGAAATAGTTAAAGAATGTATAGTGGTTTTAAAAATTAGACATTGTGTTTGAAAATACATTCATAGGGGCACCTGGGTGGCTCAGTCGTTGAGCGTCTGCCTTTGGCTCAGAGCATGATCCCGGCATTCTGGGATCGAGCCCTGCATCAGGCTCCTCCGCTGGGAGCCTGCTTCTTCCTCTCCCACTCCCCCTTCTTGTGTTTCCTCTCTTGCTGGCTGTCTCTCTCTCTGTCAAATAAATAAATAAAATCTTAAAAAAAAAAAAGGATTAAAAAAAAATATGTTCATAAAAATAAGTTAACTTTAAAAGGTTTGGCTGCTGAAGAGGGATACATGAAAATTATCTGGAAACTTGGCTTACATAGAACCTCTCATTCTCTGACAATGTTGAGGCATTAGTTAGATTAAAACATGTCCAGAGTTACTTTGACTCCATAGTGTAGTCTCTAATCCATCTCCCCCGCCCCCATAATAGAAGCTGGACCTTAAAAACCTTACAACTGAACTGTATTTTTAGATTGAAAGTATCCGGAGGACTTCCTTTGGTGCATGTGAGAATTTCTGACCAGAAGATGAAAGATGTGTTATGTTTGATTAACAGTATACCCTTGCCACAGAAATCCTCTGCACAGTCTCCGGAGAGACAGGTAAGTGGATATAATAAAAATGCTACATCTTTACGTTTGTGTACATGGTGAGTTTTTTTCATCTTTCTTTGAGCTAATTTGTTTTTGAATAGTTTTTAGGGACAGTTTCATTTATTTGATACACTTCTGAAGTTTAATGTTGTGGATTCTATTCCAAAGTGCATATGGCATTGAATGGATAAAGTTTGAAGCCTGTTTTCACTACTGTTTAGAGTGGTGGTGGAAAGTCAGCTTCAGAGAACAAAGGGAATAAAAATACATAAATGAAAGGAAAAATTGTTTTATAAATTTATGGAATGTGTTTAAGTAAAATTAGATATGGAAATCTTCCTTAAAATGTTACAAAATAGAATAATTTGTATGTGATTTTCTTACACATTAGACTTAAATGTTGTAGATAACTTTAATTGGAATTGACCTTTACAACATAAAATAAGTGTTCAATTTCCACTTACGTGGAAATGAAATTTGAGAGCGCCCACCAATGCTGATACCATTTTCTAGGAACCTGTAATACAGACATGCAGTTAGTATTGTCAGAGACAGCAGCGAAATGATACACTCTGATAAATAGACTTATCTGCTAGAGTAGTACATAGTCTGCCCTTATAAATACAGGTGGTAGTCTTAATAATTAGTAAACATTAGCCAACCATTAGTTAGTTGATTGCATAATGTGATTTGTTGGAAGATTTGTGTATTGTGTGTGTGTGTCTTTCCATCTCTCTCTATCCTTTTACTACTTTTTCGGTATTTTTCTCATTTATGTACATTCGATCCTGCTAAATTAGTATGTTAAGAAAACTTTTTGTATTCTTTGCTAGGTATCTTCAATTCCTATTATTTCAGATAGGACAAAAGACCTACTTGGTACTTCACTGTTGCTAGATGGAGTAGAATCAGGTAAGGAAAGTAAATGTTCTTTATTTAGTGAAGCCTATATCCATTTATATATAGAGATAAAATTTTCAAAAAATAAAGGAATTTTGAAAGTGTTAAAATAATTCACTGGTTTTAGTTCTAGTTGGTTAGTTCTACTAACCAACAGTGTCATTTTGAATCACTTTTTTTTGGTTTTATTTAAATTCAAGTTAACATATAGTGTATTATTAATTTTGGGGTAGAATTTAGTGATTGATCAAGACAGCATGGTACTGGCACAAGAACAGACACATAGATCAATGGAACAGAATAGAGAACCCAGAAATTTAGTCACTTTTTTTTAAAACCCAGTTTCTTCATTTGAATGAAAGGATTTTTATTTTTTTGTTTTGTTTTTGTTTTTAAGATTTTATTTATTTGAGAGAGAGAGAGCACAAGCTGGGGGAGGGAGAGGGAGAAGCAGAGTCCCCTGCTGGGCAGGGAGCCCCACGCAGGGCTTGATCCCACGACCCCAGGTTCATGACCTGACCTGAAGGAAGATGCTTGACCTACTGAGCCACCCAGGCGCCCCAAAAGGAGTTTTGTGATTGACAGTGCATAAGAGTCTAAATAGGCTATTTTTCTTTTTTGCCCCAATTTCTACCTGATTTTTTTTTCAAGCTCTTGACTAACTGATTTTGTTTAATTTCGAAGTAGAGTATAAGCTTCATGAGGATAAGGATCATGTCTGCTCTGTTCACTGTTCTGTCGTTAGTGGCTGTTACAGACTGATATATGATGGGCGATGCCCAACAGTTATTTATACTGAATATTGAATGAGTGAACTGAAGTGAAAAACAGAACTATTGAAGAAAAAAATAATAGGGTGGTTTGGTCTTTATATATGATTATCACATGGCAGGTTAAGTCACTTGGTGGGATTTAGAAAAACATTGTAACTGTATTCTGATTCTGAATATGAAGATTATATCTAATAAATGAATTTTACTTTTGAGAGATTTGAGGGTTTTATACAGCTTTCAGTGGACATTCTCTCAAGTCAAATGAATATGTTCTTTAGAGTCTGATGATGAATATTTTGATGCTGAAGACGGAGATACACAGACTGGTAAAAGTGTGAGAAGTTCAGAATTAAAAAAAGGTGCAGAGGCCCCAAATGAGGAGCTCATTAATCTTTTACTAAAGTTTGAAATTAAAGAGGTATGTATTTTTGTTTTGTCCATAAATAAATATATTGTTGTCATCACTATCCTTGTAAACTATCTCATGCTAGATCCAAACATTAAGTAGTATATTTAAAATGGAAGATACTGTGTCTCACTACTTTTTAACACACACACACAGACACACACACAGTTCCAAGAAAATGAAATGTTATTTTGTAAAAACTGATATGAGAGTGATCTATACTGTATCTAATCTATTCTGGAAAAGCTCAAGATACCTAAATGGGATTTTCTTTTCTATAGAAAATGTCTGTGACATGTTTACATTAATTTTTTTTACTTTTAAGCTTAATAGTATTGCTCATTGTTATAATTCAGAAAAGTGTAAACAACCTAATTTTCAGCATGTCTTTATATCCATTAAAAGTCATGTAATAAAAGGAAACATTGACATGGAAAGATGTTTATAAAATATCATTATTTTGGAGAAAAAAGAGATTATAATACCAAGGACATTATGGTTCTATTTAGAAATTACGCATGCATTTTTTTCTTTGATAATGCATGATGGACTGCACATCTCTGTACAGTGGAATTATATATAGTTTCTTATTTATGCCTGTTTGCTTTTACATATACTCTAAATTTTTAATAATAAATATGCATTGCCTTAATAAAACACAAAGGTCTAAAAAGATGTTTCTTATTGACTGCTTTATATCCCAGTGTGAGATGATGTCCTAAAATGTAATGTCAGAAATACCAGATTTTATTGTGTATATAGATCCCTCTAAGTATTATTGGTATTTGTTTTAAGGAAATATGTATTATTTATCTTTAGCCTCCCTTGACTTCTCTCTTTCTTTCATATGCCCATCTAAAATAACAGAAAATCCTTTGACTCTAACTTCAGAATACATTCAAGTGATTGCTCTTGTCTTGTACTGCACTGTCCAAGTCACTGTCTTGCTTAGACTAGTGCAGTAGCCTCATAATTGTCTCTCTGCTTCCATAAGGTACTCTGTTCTCAACATCGTAGCCAGAATGATCTTTTTTTTTTTTTTTTTTTTTTTAAGAGAGAGCGTGTGAGCGGGGGGTGGGTAGGGGCGGGGGTTGAAGGAGAGAAACAAGCCTGACACAGGGCTTGGTCTCAGGACCCCGAGATCATGACCTTGAGCCAAAATCAAGAGTTGGACACTTAACTGACTGAGCCACCGAGGTGCCCTCACAGTAATCCTTTCAAAGTAAAAGTCAGACATGATCTGGCTCCATCTTGATTAGAGTAAAGGGTTCAGTCCTTCCTATAGCCTGCTAGGCTTTACATGGCATACAGGTAGGTCACCCCATGTGACTTCTTTAGAGTCATCTTCAGTTCTCTTCTGCCTTGCTCACTCTGCTCCAGTCATATTTCATTCATCCCTTCAATAAATATTCATCAAGTGTCATCGTGGAGTGTACTGTTTTAGATACTGCTGTTGTAGCAGTGAGCACAACGTTTGCTTTGTGTTGTGTAACTTGCCTTTTTTCTCCCTTATATATACCAAGCACATTCTTTGTGCTTGCTGGGGTATTTTGGGGTTTTTTGTTGTTGTTGTTGTTTTGCCTGGAACACTCTTTTTCTGTATGATTTGATTCTTTACTTCTATTAGGTATTTGCTCAAGTGCCATCTTATTGGAAAGGCCTGACTACCCAATACAAGGAAACTTCACTTTTCCCCACTCCTCCTAGAATATAAGTTCCATAAGGACAAGGACCTTGTCTGTCCTGGTCACTTTGATGTTCCTGGTGGCTGGCATGGCCTCGTACATGGTAGATGATGTCCAATAAATATTTTATTGAATATTGAATGAATAAACTAAAATGATAATGGTAATCAGAATCATCTAAGAAAAAATAGTACTGTTTTTCCCAACTTGACTTCTTTTGCCATTTTGAAGTTTGAAATGTTGCCGTAGTGAAATATATTAAATTTTTTCTTTATATCTTAGTGTATGTTTAGAAAATTCCCCTCGATTACAAAAATATTTACCCACAGTTTAATATATTATGATTTCATTGCTTTCACTTAAATCATTGATCTGAAATTTACTTTGGTATAACAACTCTGTACTGAATATCTTATTATACTATATTATTGTTTCTATTTTTCAGTTGACGCTCCTAGTTTTTCTTAAGTATATATCACTGCCAGCAATGTTATTTTTGCTTTTTTTCAGTATTTACATTGTTCTAGTTATTATTGCTGCCTAACAGGTTATCCCAAAGCATGATAGCTCAAAACAACTGTTTCATTTTGCTCAGAGTATTATGGGTTAGGAATTGTGAAAGGGCCCAGCTTAGCAATTATTTTTTAAAGATTTTTATTTCTTTGAGAGAGGAGGAGGAGAGAGAGAGAGTGAGCATGAGTGGGAGCAAGGGGGGCAGAAGGAGAGGGAGAAGCTGACTCCCTGCTGAGTAGGGAGCCCGACACGGGGCTTGATCCCAGGACCCTGAGATCATGACCTGAGCCGAAGGCAGATGCTTAACCGACTGAGCTGCCCAGGCACGTCTCAGCTTACTAATTTTTGTGTATAGTTTTTCATGTGGTTGCAGTCAAATTCGCTGGAGCTACAGTGACCCGAAGTCTCAGAGGGTCTCAGAAGTGTCTCGCTCATGAGGCTGGCACTAGATACTGGCTGTTGGCTGGGAGCTCAGCTGGGACTATTCGAAATGCCTACTCATGGCCTCCTGAACATGGCAGTCTCTGGATAGTTGAACTTTTTACATGGCAGCCAGCTTCCCCTCAGTATGCATTCCCAGTTGGAAGTTTTATGGGCCTTTTTTTTTTTTTAATGATTTTTTATTATATTATGTTAGTCACCCTACAGTACATCCCCGGTTTCCGATGTAAAGTTCGATGATTCATTAGTTGCGTATAACACTCAGTGCACCATGCAATACGTGCCCTCCTTACTACCCATCTTTATGGGCCTTTTTTATCACTGGAAGTTATTATAGTGTTGCTTCCTCTGTAGTCTGTTGATTGAGTACTCACAAGCCCGTTGATATTCAAAGATAGTAGACAAAGATCTCTATCTCTTGATGGAATATCAAAGAGCTTTCATGTTTTAAAAATTGCCACATAAATGTTTTGTTTTTGATTGACAAAATATACTGGTTGTCATATCCAGAATAAATTTAAATAGGACTGTAAGAGTGAATAGTCTGTCTTACTTTTTACTTTAATGGGAATGCTTTTTTTTTTTTTTTTTAAGATTTTATTTATTTATTCGACAGAGAGACAGACAGCGAGAGAGGGAACACAGGCAGGGGGAGTGGGAGAGGAAGAAGCAGGCTCCCAGCGGAGGAGCCTGATGTGGGGCTCGATCCCAGAATGCCAGGATCATGCCCTGAGCTGAAGGCAGACACTTAACGACTGAGCCACCCAGGCGCCCCGGGAATGCTTTTTTTTTTAATCAGCAGACATGATTTAAACATGATGATAGGTTTAAACATGATAGGTTTAAACATGTAAACATGATAGGTTTAAGAAAACCATTAAGTAAGAATCCATACATTCCTGTTTCTACTAAATAGAAAAAGTAAATAAAAATTGATGTAAAATTATATCATGATTTTTATATAGATGTAGTTATATTCTGAATAATAGAATTTAAGGTGATAATTTCCTGTCATAGTAAATATCTTTATGGTAGTAAGAAAGTATGAGTAAAGTTTCTATTATTCTCGTGATGATATGTATGAAGAAAAATTTTGTTTTTAAGCATGATTCTAAAATTCATCAAGCTTTTATTGTCTGTCCTGATCTTTTAGGTGGTTTTGGAATTTACCAAACAACAGAAGGAAGAAGATACAATTCTAGTATTTAATGTTACTCATTTAGGAACAGAGGCTACAATGAGAACATTTGATATAACTGTGGTATCTTATTTAAAGAAAATCAGCTTGGATTACCATGAAATTCAAGGTAATAGTCATAAAAATAGAAATAATGGTTAATAAATGTAATATCACTGAGTATCTGAAACACTTGTGTATAAAATAATATTTATAATAAATAATAGCTAGCACTGTTTTAAGAATTTTATAAATAATAGCTCATTTAACCCTATGACAATGTTATTATCTCCAGTTTACATATGAAGAAACTAAGGCATAAATTTTACATACTTTAACCAGGGTCATACTGCTGGTTAGTGGCTAAACTGTGATTAAAACCCTGGAAGTCTGGGTTTGTATTCTTAACTACTATGATCTACTGTCTTAGAGAGTCCATATAAATCTCCTTTATATAGGGAATATTATTCTCATTTTACACAGAAAGGTTAAAGAAGGAGGGATTAAGTGGCTTATTCGAGACCATGCATCTTATGAATAGCAAAACCTAGAATTTATCTCTGATCTTATAGTATTAAAGTCTTTGTTCTTTCTATTGAATAGCATTTATATGTCAGAAGCAGTGCCAGGTTATGAAAACTAGAATGGGGGATAAAATTCATTATTTTAGAAGCTCTTGTGGTTTATTTATTTCAGTGTACATCTTGTGTGCTAATTATTTGACTATTAAGTATTTGGAATGTGTGAATCTACAGTAATTACTTAATATTTGCCTAATATTTTAGTAGAATATAAAGTCCTATTTTTGTTATTTTTTAATAGTTGAAACGAAAACACATCTCAGTTTAGAAGAAGAATGTTTTATATGTTAGTTTCTGTAAGCACTATGTTTGAATGGAGTTTACATTACTGTCTTGAGGGCAAAATGTAAAAAATTTGCTAGGCTGTTTTTTGCTTTAGGGAAGGTTATGACCTTGAAGGTGAAGTGAAAATTCTGAGATTTCTCAGGAGCAGGAGTTATAGAACTGAAAATAATGAAGTTGGATAAAACGGTGTATAAATCACCTCTACAGCTTTTTGAGGCCGTTCCTTCGTATGTCTATGTGAAGGATATAGAGGACATCCAATAGTGTATCTGTAGTTTTAAAAATTAAAAGAAATTTAGCAATTCCCCTCCCTAGAAAATACTTTCTTTTCTAATAAGCCTTCTCTCTTAGCCTAAGCAAAGGAAAATTATTTAAATTTCTTTAATATGAATGAAATATTCTTAGAATTTTATAGCTCAATAAGGTATTACATATTTTTGTAGTTCAGTCTTGTTTATATGGTTGCGAAAGCTGAAGTTGAGTATCTCCTAGTAAGGGTTGAAAGGAACTAGAATTAATTTTTCTTAATTCTTAACTCTTAATTAACTTGTAGTCTTTCTACTGCTGTACAAATGCACATATGTCCTTAAAAATATCTAGGGAGGTATTATTTTTGAACACAGATGTAAAATCAAATGAAAATAAATATACATTTTTCAAGTAAGTTGGATGCTAAAGGTAAGGTCAATATTTAGATTGGTTTATTTATTCACCAGTGCATGAAAATATGTGCAGATAGTCTTTTAAAGCTTAATTAACAACATTTTTTAAAAAGAAAAAGATACCCAGAAAATTCCAATCTTAAAAAAAGAGCAATTTATTTGAAACACTTTTTTCTTTTTCTTTAATCTAGGATCCAAAAAGAAGCCCCTTCACTTGATTAGCTCTTCTGATAAACCTGGATTAGATCTCTTAAAAGTGGAATATGTTAAGGTAAGGACCATAAAATGTTTGCATATTTATTGTATACTCTAAACTGTCCTCTGGAAGGAAAAAGATGACAGCAGATTGGTAAATGATCTGGATGTTTGTCATAGGTTTTAATCATAGGGATATCCACTATTTCTCTGAACACTTTCATATTACACTTTCTCTTTGACGTAAGTACAAGACTAGGACGAGTAAGAAGCTACCAAGCTCCCTGTCCTCAAAGATGGAAGCTTGGGATGAACTAGGATGCACTCCTGTCTCTTGGGGCATATTCACCTGCCTGTATTCGTTGTATATGTAGGTGAGATTTGACTGAGTATCCTTCATTAAAAGGGATAAAGTCAAATTTGATTGGAAGAGAACTGCCAGGATTGGGGGAGACTCAAAAAAATATATGAGAAATGCTGAAGGAAGTAATGGTATTTAGCTTCATTCAAGATTAGTTGATTTGTTTAATCATTCAACAACTATTTATTGAATGTCTTTGTCAGGTTCTTTTAGGCACTTGGGATATAGAGATGAAAAACATTCCCTGTTTTCTAGGAAATTATGGACTTGTAGGAAGATAGACAAGTAGATAAAAATTGAAATATATTGTGATTGATTCTCTCACAAAGAAGAGCATTAAGTTTTATTGCATTAAAGAGTCAGAGATGGACACCTGGCTGGCTCAGTTGGTTAAGCATCTGCCTTCAGCTCAGGTCATGACCTTGAGGTCCTGGGATCGAGCCCCGCTTGTGGCTCCCTACTCAGCTGGGAGTCTACTTCTCCCTCATCCTCTGCTTCCTCCTGCCCCTGCTCATGCTCTCTCTCCCTCTCAAATAAATATATAGAATCTTAAAGAAAAGAAAAAAAGAGGCAGAGAAACTGGCCTAGCCAGAAGGCTTCTCACAAGAGGTAAAATTGAATTTACTGTGGATGTTCCTAAGAGACAGAACTTGAACCAATAGATAATTATGAAGGGAGACAGATTTTTGACTTAGTATGAAGACCTAATTAAATCAAATTTCTCTTAAGATTGAATTTGTAAGAAAATGAGGTTTCTTTCACTGGAGAGAACCTAAAATAGACTTCCCAAAGATATAAAATGGACTCTGGATGGGCTAGATGACCTTTAAGCCTGTTGGCCTTCGGAGTTTATAATTCTGGTCTCTAGCTGTAGTTTCCCAGAAGTGAATGTTACCGTGGTCTTCCATATTTGAAGAGGAGAACAAATTCGCATGACTGTAATAAATAATTTGGCTATAAATTTAAAATAATGACAATAAAATTAATTATATAATATACATAAAATTACAGTTCTGAATAATTTAAAAAATTAAAGATCATAAATAAGTGATTTATTTACTTGGGTCTTAAATCCTTCTTTAGAACTTTTGTTCTTTTTTTTAGGCTGATAAGAATGGACCCAGTTTTCAAACCACCTTTGAAAAAACTGAACAAACACTTAAGGTAAGAAATTTTTTTAAAACAATATACCTTTTTTGAAAATAACTTACTGTGAAAGGCTCCAGTATCCTTTGAGGAATAATGACTGAGTAATTTGATAAAATTATCAAGAACCAATAAAAGTTATAAATTAATCTCATAGATACCTTCCATGCTCTATATTTACCTTTGAGTATCATAGAGCTGGTGTTTTAACTTACTGTAGCACATCCTAATTATTTCTTATAAAGGGAATGCTATAGATGATGGAACTTTGATTTACAAAAAAACAACAGGATTTTAAACAAATCATACTATATACTGCTGTTTAATTATGCAGGGCTGAGAAAGTATGTGAAAAACAAGGAGAGATGTTGAGTACTTCTGGAGCCACACTAAGGTAGTCACATGGAGGAAGAGGAGACAAAATGTAGTCGTGGGTTACATGAAAAAGATAATCAGAGATAGGAATTTTAGGTTACACTTTTGAGAGATGGGAGAATTTGTTGAATATTTATAGTTTTTTATATCCACTTAGTGCTTTGAGGTAATAAAAGGAAATTCTTTTATATAAGCAAAGATTTTTTAAAAAACTTTCATTTGCTACTAGAAAACCACATATTCCTGACAGCAATTTTTGTTGGTGTCTTAGCTTTCTGGAGTCATTGTTTTAAAAAATGTTAACTTATTTTTATAAAAGATATATTATCTGTCTGTCTATTTAAATGATAGGGCCATTATGGTTTTAGAAGATCACTTAGTAACTGAGAACTCACTTATTATTGTACTTGTTATATTTAAATCTCATGAATATCACATTTGAAATCATTTCTTGACCTAGTATTAACACATGGTGATTTTGGAGTTTCATGGTTTAACTTACATGTTTTATGTAATCATAATAGAGAGTCCATTGAAGATTCAAAAATATGATGGATATCGGGATGGCCATGACAAGCAGATTATAGGCTCCATGTTAATTATGTTTGGGAAATGGAGTAATTAGGTTACTTTGATATTCATAGGAACTCTAAATATGTGTAAGTGTGATTCACTCTATCTGTATTTTCTGTTTAAGGAGTCTGGGCTGTGGATCTTGATCTCCTCTCTCTTCCTTCCAAGCTGTAAAAGCAGTGATATGAGTCCAGCTAGAAGCCTTTCTGGTCCATCATGGATATTATGGGTATAATTGGCCTGGAAAACTAATTTTCTTTTTAAAAAATTTCTAGGTGGCGTTTTCATCTTTAAATCTGTTGCTGCAAACACAAGCTCTTCTGTCTTCTATTAATTACCTGACAACCATACTCCCATCCAATGACCAAGGAAGTGATTCCAAAGAAGTGCAAGTTTCAGATGAGAAGCAACAAAAAAATTCAGCTCTACAGAAAGGTATGAAAAACACTTTGTTTCTTGTTAACAAACATGTTAGAATCCTAGAGAGAAATGGGGACTCTTAGAGATCATTTAGTTCAGTCTTTTGTGTGCCATTTTCCCCACTTTGTCCTTTTCTTCAAACAAAATCATATGTGGGTAACTGCTATATAAGGTGAAGGTAACTAATACTGTTGCTTTAAAAAAAAATACCTGTTTTTGTTCTTTGGTGGTGGTGGGGATGCTTTAGGTGGATAATCAGGAAGAATACCTATATTTACATTGAGCTCTTCCTCTCCTGTCAGTGGCCCCTGAAGAGACTCCACAGAGGGTTAGTCTTCCCTTCCATTTTACGGTTAAGGAAGTAAGACCCAGAGACATGAGGTTTAGCAGTGCAGGGATAGCATCTAGTTGGTCAAGAGCCCAGATTTTGGATCAGAAAGAATTCAGCTTAAATCCTGCCTCTGCTACTTAAATTATGTGACCATAGGCACATTATTTAACTTCTCTGAGTTTCAGTGTCCTTATGTTATTTATTTTGTGGTTTTTTCTTGCTTTTAAATTATAAAAGTAACATATCTCAATATGAAAAATGCAAACCGTACAGAGTATATAAAGCAAAAAAAAAATATTTGAAATCTTTAGGAACTTGAGAATTTTATAATTTTTAAAAACAGAACTGTGGATCACTTAATCTAAGGAAGAAACCTTACAGAGTTTGAATTACTAGACTCCCATGTGATATAATGCTTTGTTTTATTTTTAGTGATTTTATCCTCTAAAGATAGGGACATTATTGACTTCAGGCTGTTTGCCAAATTGAATGCTTTCTGTGTCACTGTTTGCGATGAGAAGAACAATATTGCTGAAATCAAGATTCAAGGTAAAAGTTTTCACACTGTTAAAAATTATTTAAAAGATAGTTTTTTTTTTTAATATTAAAGAATATACAAACGGAGGGCGCCGAGCTGTGAAAACTGTATAGTTTTTTTATGACGTACTTGAACTGCATGTTTCCTTTGCTCTTTGGGATGTAGATGCTGGTCAGAATCTGACCATCAAATTGAAACACACAAGGTAGTATTTTGAATCTTTCTGGGAGTTGTCTTGGTGGTGAAAAGAGATACTAATGTCCATGTGGGGATGCTGTTGATGGGCTAGGATAGACGCCAACCCAGAATTCAGGTTAAGGTCTATGAATGTGCTTTATCTTGGTACAAATGCAAACAACCTCGTAATGAAGAGAAAACATATGAGCCCATGATGTCTTTCAGGCAAAATCTGCTCAAACTAATCTAACTCTGTCTTTGCCAGCTCACTGTGATCTGATAAACATAAAGAATATATTTAATGAAATTCTTGAATAACTTAAAGACCAAAAAATTACGGCTTTTTTGTTGTTGTTCTTTCCCAGTTGGCAGTGCATCTATAGTGAATTCGATTCATGAAACTTAGAGCTTCTATGTAAATAACTGGATATAAGATATAAAGGATTTCCTAAAATCCTGAGATAATCAGTTTGTACCAGGTGTAGTTTTTTCAGAAGGTTGAAAAGTCAGGTAACTGACTTACAATGAATTTATAAGTTTCATTGTTTATAACACTAAAAATATATAATATTGCCACTTCTTTATCAGTTGGGAGTTCAAATATAGCTAAGTTTTAAAAAATCTCACCCCCAAATAAAATTACAAATGAAAAGAAATATCTTAAAATTTTATTATGGTAGGTCTTTAGAAATTATAATAATATAATTTTTTTTTTCAGGTCTTGATTCTTCTCTTTCTCTTCAGTCAAGAAAACAGTCACTGTTTGCCAGACTGGAAAATATTATTGTCACAGATGTTGATCCTAAGACAGTCCATAAAAAAGTAGGTGTAATAAATAAATAGCTAATATGTTTTGATAATTGAATATGAGATTTTAATTTTAAATATACTTTAAGAAATATTAAATATATTTTGTTACACAAATGTTTGTTTCTATAATGATTAAAAATATAAGCCCCTTTTAAATGAGACTAATTTTGTCATTATCCTCTTGGACAGAGTACATTCAACTCTCTGCTTTTCAGGCTGTATCAATAATGGGAAATGAAGTTTTTCATTTTAACTTGGATTTGTATCCAGATGCTACTGAGGGAGAGTCCTATACTGACATGTCCAAAGTGGATGGTGTGGTATCACTGAATGTTGGCTGTATTCAGATTGTCTATCTTCAGAAATTCCTCATGTCACTTCTGGTAAAATCTCTATTTATATATTGATTTTTCAACTTAGAAATACTTAAGTTTGGTAGTTATGATTGCAGATCTTACAAACTTTGGATTTTAGGGTGTGCGTTGTTTTGATTATAGATGGTATTTATGTATTAATGTAGAGGTCAAAACCTCTTTTTAACAGCTGAAGTCTGAGTCATTTAATTAGATTTTTGTCTAGAACTGGAATTATTTTTTGCCAGAACATAGTGAAACCAAAGTTTCAAGTAAAAAAATACTGAAAATGCTTTTTTCCCCCTTCTGTTTCTCAAATACCCTAGCCTTTATTAGGTAGCTCATAAACACAGACGGATGATTGGTGATTCCTTCCTAATTCTAGATAAATAAGACTCAATTGAAAGTTATGTACAGGAAAAAAAATAGCACAGAGATAAAAAAAGGAAGATTGCATTATTAACGATGTGCTTGTTGTCTGTTTTTCTCCTTTTATACTTTGTGTCTACAGAACTTCCTGAGCAATTTCCAGACAGCCAAAGAGGCTCTAAGTGCTGCCACTGCTCAGGCTGCAGAAAAGGCTGCCAGAAGTGTGAAAGATCTTGCCCAGAGGAGTTTTCGTGTTTCTATCAATATTGATCTGAAAGCACCGGTTATAGTCATCCCACAGTCTTCCATTTCCACTAATGCGGTAGTGGTCGATCTTGGGCTAATCAGAGTTCAAAATCAGTTCAGCCTGGTGTCTGGGGAAGACTTTTTAAACCCTCCAGTAATTGATAGAATGGATGTGCAGCTAACAAAGCTCAAGCTCTCTAGGTATCCTCTCTTTTTCAGTAATTTTGGATTTAAGTATTACTTAACGTTTTCCATGAAATTTTGTGTACATTGAAATTCATACCCACAGTGCTTCTTTTGCACAGAATTGTTTGTTTATTCATCTTTTAAAAAAGATTTTATTTATTTGTTAGAAAGAGTGAGAGAAAGCATGAGCAGGGGGGTGGGGTGAGGGAGAAACAGGTTCCCTGCTGAAGACGTGGAGCTTGATCCCAGGACTCCGGGATCATGACCTGAGCCAAAGGCAGACGCTTAAACGAATGGACACCCAAGGGCCCCTGAATTGTTTATTTTTTAATCAAGTTTTTATTTTGAAAAATTTCAAACTTACAGAAAAATTCCAAAAATATTACCATGGACACACTTATAATCTTCACCTAGGTTCACCAGTTGTTTACATTTGCTTTAACTCTTAAGTGTATGCTATTATTATCATTTAAAACATCTTTTTAATTTAATTTTTCCAGTTGAGATGAAATTTACATATTATCTTAGTTTCATGTGCATGATTGCTGTTTGTATATAGTGTGAAACAGTCTCCACGAGAAGTCTAGTTAACATTCATCACTGCACATAGTTATAATTCTTTTTCTTGTGATGATCTTTTAAGATCTATTTTCTTAGAAACTTTAAAATATACAATACAGTATTATTAGCTGGCCACCTTGCTGTACATTAAATCCCTAGGACTTAATTAATTTTATAACTGGAAGTTAAAATATTTTTTGCTGAACCTTTTGAGTATAGATATCTTAACCCTTTGCTCTAAATGCTTTAGCATGTGTCTCCTAAGAGCAAGAACATATATCCTCTTATATAACCATAATGCAAGTATCAAATTCTGGAAATTTAACACAGATCCAGGATTATATCTAATATTCAGTCAATATTCAGATTTTTCCAGTTGTTCCAGTAGTTTCCATTATAGTAATTTCCCCCTTGATCCAGGATCACGTTTGGCATTTAATTATATCCTATGCTACTGAGGAGGATTTCTGTACTGTTAGGTACTTGCTCTGGAATAGTTCTTCAGCCTTTCTTAGTCTTTCATGATGATGACAGTTTTGAAGAGTGCAGTCTATTTTTTTCAGGGAATGTCTCTCAATTTGGTTTTGTCTGAGTGATTCTTCATGATTTAATTGAGCTTGTATAGTTTTATAAGTATCTGTGTAAGTAATGATGTATCTGTAGAGCTCCCACCAGATGAATATGAAAGTCTCTATACATTTTAAAATCATTTTCTACCCCATCCAAAGAGATTTAACTATCCCAAATAAAAAAGGAAAATTATAAGGCAAGTCTAGAAAATAATCATGGAGAAGAGCTTTATCAAACTCTTTAAAAAATGCTAACTGTTCATCTTGCCATTTAAAAAAAAATCTCTGTATCAATACATATATCAGTCCTTGTACAGCTATATTTGATGATTCCCCCATATATTCAACAATATGAATTTCTTTTTAAAATTTAATCCATGTGTGACCTGCTGTTTGAAGAAGAAGGTTTTCTTAATGGCTGATTGTATATCGTGTATTTTAATCTGTCCCTAAAGTGAATTATTGATTTAGGTTAGTAAATACTTAAATATGTTTCAAATCAATGTTTAGAGCAGCAACTTTTGATTCTGTGTCTTTTTAATGATAAGTTGCTTTTCTCTCCTATGTTTATGCATCAATTATATTTTTCATTAGGACAGTGATCCAGCCAGGCATCTCCCATCCTGATATTCAGCTCTTGCACCCTGTTAACTTGGAATTTTCTGTAAATCGGAACCTAGCTGCATCTTGGTATCACAAAGTGCCTGTTGTAGAAATTAAAGGACATCTTGAATCAATGAATGTAAGTATATGAGTGAAAAAAAGCTCCTTACTGAAATTTTAGATTCTGAAAACTTTCTTAGTATAAATCAATATGATACGTGAAATTTTTTACTGATTGGTACACAAAAATTTCAATGAGATGTTGTCCAAAAAGATGTTTATTATTTAGCAGAATTTAATCTTCAGTTAAGTGTTACTTAACATTTATGTATGTATGTATCTATGTACAATTGACATACAATATGAGTTTTGGCTGTATAACAGTGATTCAACGTTTATATACATTGCATGGTTTTTGTTTTGTTTGTTTTTTAGATTCCACATATAAGTAAAATCTTGCTGTATTTGTCTTTCTCTGACTTACATCATTAGGCATAAGTGTTTTTGTTTTCTTTGGGTAGATAAGCAGTAGTGGAATTGCTGGATCACATGGTAGTTCTATTTTATTTTTTTTTAGGAACCTCCATACTATATTCCATAGTGGCTGTACCAGTTTACATTCCTATCAGCACGGCCTGTGGGTTCCCTTTTCTCCACATCCTTGCTAGTACTAGCTGTTTCTTATCTTTTGGGTAATAGCCATTCTGAGAGGTGTGAGGTGATGTCTAACTGTGGTTTTGATTTGCATTTCCCTGATGACTAGTGATGTTGAGCATCTTTTCATGTACGTGTTGGTCATTTCTGTGTCTCTTGGAAGAATGCCTATTCAGGTCCTTTGCTCATTTTTTAACCAGATTGTTTTTTTTTTTATTACTGAGTTGTATGAGTTCTTTATATATTTTGGATATTAATTGCTTATCAGATATATGATTTGCAAATATCTTTTCCCATTCAGTCGGTTGCCTTTTTATTTTAATAATGCTTCTTTTTCTGTACAGAAAGAAGCTTTTTGGTTGATGTAGTTCCAATTGGTTACTTTTCCTTTTGTTGCTCTTGTCTTTAGAGTCAGATCTAAGGAAAAATCTTTAAGACCAATATTAAGGAGCTTAACACCTTTTTTTTTTTTTTTTAAAGGAGCACTATGGTTTCAGGTCTCATATTCAAGACTTTCATCCATTGGAGTTAATTTTTGTATATAGTGTAAGAAAGTGGTCCGGTTTCATTCTTTTAAATGTAGCAGTTAAATTTGAACACATCCCAAACTCTTCATTCCCCCCCAACAGAGTTTGTTTTTGATGTCACTTTTTACATATTTTATTTTTACTACTTTTGTTTTTTGACATTTTTAGTAGTTTTATAAGTAATTAATCTATTACCTTTACTATATATTTCCCTTTTCCAGTGAGATTTTTACTTTCATATGTTTTCTCTTTATTAATTAGTGCCAATTCTTTTCATCTTAAAGAAGTCTTTTTTGGAATTCTTATAAGGCTGGTTTAGTGGTTATGAACTCCTTTAGCTTTTGCTTGTCTGAGAAACACTGTATCTCTCTTTCTATTAGAATGATAAACTTGCTGGGTAGAGTATTCTTGGTTGGAAATTTTTTTTTAGTACTTTGAATATGTCATTCTACTTCTTTGGCTTGTAAAGTTTCTGCTAAGAAGCGCTAAGATTCTCTATCTTTAATTTTTGACATTTTAATTATAATGTGTCTTGGTGTAGTGCTTCTTGGATTCATCTTTTTTGGTACCCTCTGGGCTTCCTGGATGTCTGTTTTCTTCCCTAGGTTAAGGAAGTTTTCAGGCATTATTTCTTCAAAAAGTTGTCTGCCCCTTTCCTCTCTCTTCTCCTCTGAGACCTCTATAATGTTGATGTTCTTTTGTTCATTGTTGTCCCCAAAGTCCCTTAAGACAGCTTCATTTTTAAAAATTTTTTAAAATGCTGTTGTTGCTTTGTCTCGGTGAGTTCTATTGCTTTATCTTCCTGTTCACTAATCTGTTCTCCTTCATCCAGTCTGCTGCTAAACCCCTCTACTGTATTTTTCAGTTCAATTTTTGTATCTTTAGTTCTCTGACTTCTATTTGGTACTTTCTTATATTTTATATCTCCTTGTTGAAGTTTCCGTTGTGTTCATCCATTCTCTTCCTGAGTTCCGTGAGTATCTTTATGATCATAACTTTAATTCTTTATCAGATAGATTGCTTATCTCCATACCATTAAGATGTTTTTCTGAGGTTTTGTCTTATTCTTTAATTTGAAAATGCTTGTTTCCTCATTTTGCTTGACTTTCTGTGTTTGTTCCTGTATATTAGGTAAAATAGCTGCTTTTTTCATTTTTTTTCTTGCATGAATGGCCTTGTTTAGGTGATCGTCCTTCTCCTTCAACCTTGCCATAGCTTGTGGTTGTCTCTTGAACTGTCGTAGTTGTCTAAGCCACCTGAATTATTATTGGTATGCCCTTATTATTTAGTGTATACCAAGATCTGTCAGTGGATCCAAGGGGAGGAATATTATTTAGCACCTAGTTTCAGGCTGATTGGAAGCCAGACCCTCAGGCAACAGCTTTTGAAATATGCCAAGTGTATACAGTCCTGTGAGACTGCGATCATAATCCCTGCTGGGCTCAAGATGGGAGATCTGGAAGTCTCCATTGAGCAACAACTGAAAAAATTGATGTATTGCATTGGTGTATAAATGAGTGTATGAACTCCTTTCTGGAAAGTCTTGTCTAGTTATGATGAGGCCAAGGGGATGTGCAAGGCTGTTGTCTCCCTGCTTTCATACTCTGAAAGCTCTTCCTTAATCTCTAGGTGTGTGGGAAACCTGAAGTCTGTCCCTTAGGCTGATGCTCCAGGTTGAGTGAATAGGTCTTTTTCACAGACCGAGGTTGTGTTTCAGTCTGCTGTCTGTGCATTGCCCTGCTGGCTTTAGGACACCTTGTGAGTGTAGGGTACAGAGCATGCTCAGTGGCTTCAGAAAGGCAGTGGGAAAATGTCTTGACTGCATGTGCCCATGAGCTTCAGCAGCAAAACAGGCTAGTGCCTTGTATGTCTGTGTACTGACTTTAGGCTAGGAGTGGGAAAATGCCGGCACTGCTCACCAGCTCCAACCATGGGCGTGTTGCAAATGCCTGCACTTGCAAACTTTAGCTGGGAAGTGGGAGAACTCCACCGCAGTTTTCCTCTCTGGCCCAGCCAGGTTGCGAGGGAGCACTTCAATTGCCAGTGCACTCCAGCCTCAGCAAGTATCATGACTACTCTCCCACTCATCCCAGCAAGGCTCTGGGAAGGTGCTAGGTCTGAGCTCTCCTGTCTATGCTAGCGAGCTATGTGGAGAGTGCAACAGCGGCTCTGCTAGCATGTCAGTTTCCCAGAAGTATTTCACATGTCTCCTGCTCTTTCGGCCAGTGCCCCCAGATCAGCAAGTGGATTTCCCTCAAATATAGTCTAGGTGCTTTTCAAACTGCTGTTTTTTCACTGAATCTTGGGACAAGCCATTTAAGAGGGGAATCTCATTTTGGGACCCCTGGAGGTCATCCATGTTGGTTTTCCAAGCCAGACTTTCTGGGGCCTTCTCACTGTGGTGTAGATCTCAGGGGCACGAGTACCCCATGGGGAGCACCAACTCCTCGCTCCTCCATGAGAAACACCTCTCTGGTGATATCCTTCCCTTTTGTGTGACACCATACTGGGGGTGGGCTTTTTTGGGAGACCATGTCTCTCTGCCTCTCCAGCTCATCTCAGTGTGGTCCTTTTATCTTTTGCTTTGAAGAGCAGTTTGTCAGGATTCAGGTCTTTCTCAGGAAAATGATCCACATGTAGTTGTAGATTTAGTGTGTACGGGGGCGGGGGGTGAGTTCAGGATCTTCCTATGCCACCATCTTGGACCCCTCTTCATTACTTAATTGTTAAATTTGCTATATGTACACAATAGCAGAGATCTGTGTGTAAATTATTTATTAGTATATCTCATTTTATATGTTATATATCCATACTTCTAATTTTAGGGGTGTCTAAGTACACCTACAGCATTTAGGGAAAAGCTTATTTTTTATATTGAAGATAGCCTTTTTATTTCATTGGAGTTGTTATTTTTAAAAATATAGAATTTCTGTTTTTTTCTGAGTTTGTCACTTTTTTTAATGATCTGATTTCTTTCATCATTATTATCTTTCACTATAGTTTATATAAGTTAAGTTGATGGAACTAATACTGATTTATAAATCACATTTTTTTCTCCAAACATTTTATTATCTTTGAAACCAAAAATTTTAAAATATAATAAGTAGTGAAATACTTGAGTGCATAGTGAATATATAATTTTTCAGTGTTAAGGTAATTTTTTCTTCAGTGTCTTATGAATAGTAGTTTGTTTTCTATATTAAAATTGTTCCATTTTGTTTATCAATTTTTAAAGGAATTTTTTAAAAAAGATTTTATTTATTTGAGAGAGAGAGAATGAGCAAGGGGAGGGGTAGAGGGAGAGGTAGAAGCAGACTCCCTGCTGAGCAGGGAGTACAATTTGGGACTCGATCCTAGGACCCTGGGATCATGACCTGAGCTGAAGGCAGATGCCTAACCTACTGAGCCACCCAGGGACCCTAAAGGAATTTTTTTTTTAAGATTTTATTTATGTATTTGACAGGGAAAGAGAGAGCACAAGCAAGGGGAGTGGCAGGCAGAAGTAGGTTTCCCACCAAGAGGGGAACCCGACATGGGGCTCAATCGCAGGACCCTGGGATCATGACCTGATCTGAAGGCAGACGTTTAACCAACTGAGCCCCCCAGGCGCCCCTAAAATTGTTTCATTTTAAAATGAAATATCTTTATCTTTTCTTTTAATGATATTTCCACAGGTTAATCTCAATCAAGAAGATCTTAATCTTTTATTTAGAATACTAGCAGAAAATCTTGGCGAGGCTACTGAAGACTTAAATAAAATGAAACCAGGAGTACGAAAGACAGGTAAGAGACTGACAGTAGGTGGCATAGTACACGTATTTGTTTATGTTACAATTTAGTAGGGGAGACAGACAATAAAAATGACATAAACAAATACATACTTACAAATTGTGATTTGTATTACCATGAAAACAAAGAGGATGTTTATTTGTTGAATAAATATTGCATAAAACTATAGTTAGAGCTGATGGACTCTCTGTAGTTATGGCAACAGTCAGTTATAGATTCAGAACTTTTTTCCTAAGTTGCATTAAGTTAGAAGGAACCATAAAGAGACATTTTAAATCTGGTGGATTCCTGGAATAACTACTGAAATTGCATGTATACAAATAAAAACATTCAAAGTTGGCAGTAGGCTATGGTAGCATACTTAATCTGATTTTTAAATTAGGTTTTATGGTAAAATATCTTTAAGAATTGTAACATTTGATAAATTACACCTCGGCAAAGAAAATACTGAAAAATTGTACTGAAATAAAAACTCAGAGAATTTAAATTATTAGTTGCAATGGCCTTTTGACCTAAAGGCAAAGTAGCTACCAGACCTAATTTTTGAAACTGTTTTATATATGTATATTACACACACAGACATATAGTCATTTTTTTCAAACAAATGGCACTATCCAATAAATGTGTGTATGTGTGTATTTCTGTACTTCGCTTTTTTCTTTCAAAGGACAGCTTATCTTGGTGTTCATTCTGTATCTGTAAATATACTACGTATAGGTCCGTCTTCATTCTTTCTGATGACTGCCTGGTATTAAATTCTCTTGAAGTATTATAATTTGTTTAGCAAGTCTGTGTTGATGGACATTCCAGATTGTTTTCAGTCTTTCACTCTTACCACATTGCATTGAATATCCTTGTCCATACACTTTTACAAGTGCACATATATCTGTAGGGGAAATACCAGGACTACTTGATTAAAAGGTATTTAATTTTTATTAATATATGTAAAGTTAATGAATTTAGTTAATTTAAATGAACATCTTTGACACATCTTGCCAGTTGCTCCCTTTAGAACTTGTACTAATTTTGTACTCCCGCCAGCTCATTTTCTATATTAAAATTTTCGCTAAATTGCTAAGTGAAAAATGGTATCTCACTATATTTTTATTATTTAAAAAAACTTTTTTACTATATTACAGAGCACAAATAGTAGTCAAGAGCACATATCTTAAGTATACAATTCAGTGAATTTTTATGTATAGCTTTATCATATAGTTATTAATCACCATGGTTAATATATAGAACATTTTCAGCTTGCCCCAGCAGGCCTCCCTATGCTCCTTCTCAGTCAGTACCAAACACCCACCCTGCCTGCAAATCCACCCAGAATTGACGGCCATCCTTATTTGTAATACCACAGATTAGTTTTGCCTGTTCTTGAATTTCACGTAAGTGGAGTCATACAGAATTTACTCTTCAGTTTTTGGCTTCTTTCAGTCATTATTTTGTTTGGGAGATTGCTCCATGTTGTGTGTGTAGCTGTAGTTGTTCTTTTTAATCCTGTGCATATCCATCGTATGAATGCATTAATATTTATTTTATCCATTCTATCTTTGATGGAAAACATTTGGGTTGTTTCCATTTTTTTGATTGTCTTGAATAAAGTTGCTATGAATGTTATTATACATGTCTTTTGCTATATACTGTCTTCTTTTGGTTGTATAGCTAAGCTTTACATGTTAGGTTCATTTGTTAGGCTTATGTTTAGCTTCTGTAACTTATGCCATATTATACCAAATGATTTTCTGAATGGTTGTACCAATTTACCAGCAATGTATGAGAGTACTAGGTGTTTCACGTTCTCACTGGTCCTTGGTATGGTTGATATTTTTAAATTTAGCCATCCTGGCTGATATGCAGTAGTATTTCTATGCTTCTTATTTAGTCCCTGATTACTAATGAAACTGACACCTTTTCATATGTGTACTGGCCATTTGGATATCCTTTTCTATGACATGACTATTCACGTGTGTTGACCATTATTTTTATTGAGTTTTTTTTTTCCTTAGTGATATATTGGAGTTCTTTGTTCATTTCAGATCTGAGCCCTTTTGTGTGTTGTGTGTGTTATACGTATATGTGTTGATCTAGGCATAGAAATATCCTACCCCTATCTCTGATTTGCTTTTCATTCTTATGGGTCTTTTATGAGCAGAATTATTTAATTGTAATGTAATATATCATTTTTGAAAGTGATTAGTGCTTTTTATTTCTTATTTAAGAAATCTTTGCCTCTTCCAGGAATTATTTTGTAAAAGCAAAATATTTGCTAGAATTATTTCCCCTGGATCACACTCTAACAGTGTTGGAATAAGGTGATAGTTAAGAAACCTCACCGTGTGTATTTCTTTCTCAGAGTTAATTATTGACAGCAGTGGTTTTCCATATGGTTTTCTGGTATGGCTTATGGTACAGGATTCTTGTGTTAGTGATCATAGATAATGTTAACTCCAATAATATTAGTAACTAATGTAATGTTATTGAGGGTTCGTTGAGAGTAAAGGCTATCGTGAGCCTGGTGAGTTTGGACTCTACCATTTGGCATCTGTGTGATGGTGGGCAACATCCTGAATCTGTCTAAACCTCAATTTGCTCAACTGTGAAATGAAGACAATAAAGTTTTTATCTTGAAGGGTTGATATAGGAATGAAATGAGACAATCCATATACAGCCCTTAACATAGTGACCAGCACCAAGGTAAGCACTTAGCAAGTAACAGCTATTATTAGTTTTGTATATTACAGTTTAGAAAGCAATTTTATTGCATTTCCGAGGATGTGAATTTTAGCACAACAATATCAGTTTCATATAACTCTGCTTTTACTTTTTTCTATGGTATAAGAGGTGGTAACCATCCCTCCCATTTTTTTTTTCTTTTCTAGCCTTAACTGTTGTTGTTCTCCTCATGATTTAATCATATCAAACTCTGTTTCCAAAACCTATCATGATGTGCTATCTACAATTTTCCACAATCTCTTATTCTTGGATGTCTTCTCTGTATGAGGAGGTCCTGAAGCTCTACCTGAATGATAACTCCCTTATGAAACTTTTCGTGACCTCCCCATAACAATTTCATGTTCTATAGTTTCTGCAATTTTCTATAGTCTGTTAACATTTGTCTACTTAATGTGACCAGGCATAGCCTGCTTCTTTTGTTTGTTTGTATTTTAAATATATATGTCTCTTCTAAACTGTAAGCATTCTAAGGGGCTGGAGCTATGTATTACTGATTTGTGGATTTTCAGTGCTTACACAGGTCCAGAGTACTCATACATGTCCTCAGTGAGTATTTGTGGAAAAAAATGTGTGGATAGAAGTGAAAGAATTTCTTTTAAACATGTTTAGGTGAAATTAAAGGGCCACTTGAAGCCTTTACAGCAAAACAAGATGTACATGCTTCCCAAGGTACTGTAATAGCTGGAGTGGAAGAAATGAGATCTGTAGACATCATTAATGTCCTGCTGAAATTTGAAATCAAAGAGGTACGTAATTTTCATCTGTTTCTGTTAAGTAAATAAATAATAGATATTTGGAATTACCTCTACTAAAACTTGTAGATTATTGATGTGGATGAAAAAAATCTTTAAGTAGGCTATTTATAATTTGTATGTAGCAGTACAGTTTGTGGTAAATTTGAGAGTTTATGAAAGATGAGTTATATTGGGGTATCCAATATTTCATAGAGAACATGGTAGCATGTCCTGCTTTTCAAATGATTTTAGGGCACTTGGGATGTGGCTTGCTTTGAATTTCTATAAGGAAGTCAGGAAAGGGAAGTAGTGACAGAGAAATCCTTTGCAAATTTTAGAAACCCGTGATAGAATAAAACACGGTATATCTACATTTTTTAAATGTTATATTACCACTATCTGCTTTCCGTTTGCAGATCTTTGAGGAAAACTTAAATGGATTTTCCTCTTCTGTATTCACACATTAATATTCATTGCTTGTGCTAAGTGCTGAGGATACAGAGTTAAAAGGCAGAGACTCTGAACTCTAACAAGAAAACAAACAATAAAAATTTTTAAGTGCTCCCATTAAAAATGTGCCTGAGGAGCTTGTGGCTGTGAAAGTAAGCAGGGGGCATCTAAGCAGGCTGAGAGTGTCAGGGAAGATTTTCAGGAGGAAGTGACATTTGAGATGAGCTTTTAAGGAAGAGTAAGTAGAGTCTAAGAAAAGGGGATCAGGAAAGGGGCTGAGGCAGGGTTAAGGTATGAGTATATGACAAAATATCATAGATAAAAGGACTTGCAAGAACTTCCTGCAAAATCCCTTCGTCATTAATGGTAGAGGTTATGTTCTTATTCTGAGTTAAAAATTAATAATAAACTTTAGAATAAATGGGTTCTACTTTTCTTATCTGAAATATATGCTTTGGAAGTAATTTCTTTCATCTTAAAACTTTACTGTTTTTCTGGTTAATACTAGAGTTATTAAAGATACATAAGCTTTAATAATTGAAACATTGATAGATGAATCATTCTATTTGTAAATGGGCTTCATTAACATATGTGCATAGAAAACCCATAATTGGTTTTTAATATCATTCATAATAAATACTATGCCCTGAGCACACGGGAAGTAGGGGAGAGGGAGCTGCCAACAACTAGTGTTAGAGGCCAGTGTTACCACTAAACATCCTACAGTGCACAGGTCTGCTCCCTCACTACAAAAAATTATCCAGCCCAAAATGTCAGTGGTGTCAAGCTTGAGAAATCTTGCCTTAGGATTAGTATAGAAGTTGACCGTTTATCATATAGACTTCCAGTTGAAAGGCTGTCCATCAGACTAGAACTCCTGGGAATTAGGCAGAACTACTTTGTTTTTTTTAAATTTCATCTTGACAATCACTTGAATAAAGTGACAGTGTTTCACAAGTCTGAACAAGGAAACGGACCTGCTCTGCGGGGAGCCTGCCTCTCCCTATCCTACTCCCCCTGCTTGTGCTCTCTCTCTCTCTCTCAAATAAATACATGAAATCTTTAAAAAATAATTCAAAGAAATGTACCTTCCAAAGTATATAACACTAGGCCATTTTTCAGGCACAAATAGTAGTATGCACCTTTACATTGTGTGAATTTTTTTATTATATCACTCTGGATGGTTATGAAATTGTTGACTTACCTTCATTATATATAAGTGGAATTGTTTGTGGTAATACTGGGCCTTTTCTAGGTTGTGATTACTTTGATGAAAAAAGCAGAAAAGAAAGGAAGGCCTTTACATGAACTAAACGTCCTGCAGCTTGGAATGAAAGCTAAAGTTAAACCCTATGACCTGACTGCTAAAGCTTATCTAAAAAAAATTAGTATGCGATGCTTTGAGTTCACTGGTAAGTGTGAAGTATAGTCTGTGTAAATTATTCATGTTATAGGCAATGGTCCGTCCGTTTTTGTCAGTAGTAAGCACATTTATTAATGTCACCATAATTATTTAGTTAATTAAATTTATTACCTTGATAAAAAGGAATTTGATTTTTAAAAATTTTTTGTCTATGAGTTACCATAAAGTAAGACTATATCAAAAAATATATATCTATATTTAGCATGAAGTAGAATATATTTAAATCCACTTTCTAATATGCATTAGGCCAACTTTTAAAGTTGCTATGGATGTTTAAAGTTTGTAGCAACTCTATGGGGTAACTTTTAGTAAAGTGAACATATTGAGAAAAATCCCTAGTTCATGTATTTTATAGCTTTGTTCTTCAATATATTCTTTCTGATTTATTCAAATGATAATACCAGTAGTACAGATGTTACAAAAGTTATAATTGACTGGTGCTGGGTTATTTGTTTTTTTTTTCCAATTTTTTTTAATGGAGTTTCTTTTTTTTTTAAAGCCACTTTTATTGAGGTGTGACTAATGTAGAGTAAAATTCCGTTTTAAAATACATTTGAAATGTTTGAAGGACTTACTAGAGCTACCCTGTGTTTTTTATTTTTAGACTCTGCAGGAGAGGCGCTTCACATTATTAACTCTTCTAATGTAACTGACGAGCCCCTGCTGAAAATGTCACTGACAAAGGTACCTGGTTTCCTTCTGGGATTCTTTAATATTGGAATATATGAAGTTATATAATTCTCCCATATTTAATATTTAAATAACCCCCCCAAATTTTCATTCTAAGCTCATTGATTGTAGTAAAGTATGCAAGCATCCAATAATAACCTTTTGAATTACCCTTATATTGTTGAATAAGTGAGTGTGTACAAAGTTCTATGGTAATCCAAAGCACATTTGTTATAATCTCGATATGCTAGCATTTTTCCCTACTTTTAGCATTTACTCCTAAGTAGGATAAGGAATTTGAGTTTTTGCTTCTGTAGGATGTGAGAAATGCTTCAGTTTTTTTGGCACATGCCTCTTCGCTGTTAAGAAATAGGTTTATAGTGTTTTCATAGCATACTTTGAAAAGTAGAGAACATATATATATATATATATATGCATATATATGTATGCACATGTATATGTATTTATGTATGTGAGTGTATATATATATTTCTTTTCAGTGTGTGAATTCTTAGTGTTTTCAACCCAGTGGTTTAATCTTCCACTATTTCTAGGCAGACAGTGATGGACCAGAATTTAAAACCATTTATGATAATACCAAACAGAAACTGAAGGTAAATATTTTCTAATTCACTATAAGGCAATGTTATATTAATGATTAAATCTAGCTTTATAGCCATCCTCTTTCTCCTCATTCTCACCAACAAATAATATACTTTTTAAGGGAATTTTATGCATGGTTATTTGGCCTAGTGTTGATAGAAGTATTAAACATTTGAATTATGTATCAGCTTTAGGTTGAGAATAAAATTAAGGATGAAGCTAAAAGCATGGCTCAGTACAGATATTGCTTACAATACATTTGAGCTTGTATAGTCTGTCTTGGACCCATCTGATATGTGATTGACCTAAGTCCTGCTAATACATCCCTTATCTTTCCTTAAAACCCACCAATTAAGGTCAGAATTAGAGTTGGGCATGAGAGGGGGCAGAGTGTTGGTTTAATGTCTGGTTGAGATTAACATTGTAAGAATGAGTTCTTTTTTTTTTTTCTTAAAAAAAAAAGTACTTTAATTGATCTTAGATGAACTATTCTTCACCATATACTTATTTGTATATGTTGAAGCTTAACATAAAAATGTCACCATATCTGAAATCTGTCTTTCTAATTGTTCATTTTCTTAGGTTTCATTTTCATCCTTAGACTTAGTACTTCATTTGGAAGCTTTACTGTCCTTCCTGGATTTTTTATCATCTGCTGTTCCATCCTCTGAACCTTCCTCTTCTGAGAAGGAATCTGAGCTGAAACCACTTGTGGGGGAGTCCAGAAGTATCGTTGTCAAAGCTGGTATTAACTTTTGAGTCATGGTTTAGTACTTTCTGTCTGAAGTTTTAATAATCCTATGATTACTTATATTTTCAAGCTAAGACAAATATTTATCACCTTAATATTACAGTTACTCTGACAGATTAAGTTCGTTTCAAAAGAAAGCAAATTTTTCCCTGCAGTAGGATAATTTTGTGAGGGATTTAAAATAAATGTTTAATATTAATCATGTATTTGTATTTGATTTCACTGTCTTATCTTTTATGGAAAATAAAGTTGTACGTACATTGCATTGATGTCTCTGCAGCTTTCACTTCAGTGCAAGTGAGAACGGAAGGAATTAAACTATGAATACAATCAGGCATAGTACAAAAGCCCATTTCTGTCAGTCACGTAAACCTACCTGGTGCTCAACAATTTTAAATGCTTTGCAGGGCACAAAAGGAAGAAGATCATGGAAGAGACAGACTCACTTTGGTTTCTATCCAAACTGAGTTTAAATCACACACAGATATGGGATGTTCTGCAAGCAAATGGCTTGTGCTTTGAATTAGATATGAAGTCAATCTGAGTGAACATGCACCTGTTTTTAAGCCAAATGTCATTTAAATTATTTTTCTTTCATATTACATGATATGAATATCTAACATCTAGCAGTTTAATTTTCAGACCATTACCTGTTTGAGTGACATCTGTATTATTGACATCTTTAAAGCATAGAACTCTTAGTAATATTAGATCTAAGGATCAGATTTTTTTTAACCAGGGATCAGAGCAATACTTTTGCTATAAACTAGAGTTAAAGAGTTTTTTGTTGTCTTTAATGTACTTGCTATATTAATATCTGTGGAAATGCTTCTTTATATAACATACATAAATACATACATGTACACACACAGTTGAATAAATGAAAGAGCAGTGTTTAAGTTCACAATAAACTACAAAAATTATTAATCCAAGGAAATGGTCTTCCAGTTATGCTATGTAGTTGATATTAATGGTTTCATTATAGTTTTTATGGTTTGATTTCCATCTTAAGGGAAAAAAAAAATCCCTGTTATCACCTTGGTGATTAAGGACTGATATCCTGTTCTTGTACAGTATTATAGGAAAAGTTCTGTTTCCCTCAGGCAAGACACATCTCTAGAAAAATATATTCTAAATTTATCAGTTAATACTTGGACCAAAGTAGATTAAGAAAATCTATTTGATTATGATTCTTATACACACACACACACTGTAAGTTTTTTTGTATTTTTTAATCTTAGCCCTTTATGTTTAAGTCTCATAGACATAAATGTTTTTTCCCAGAAGAAAAACTATAGGAAAGTTTCCATGTAGCAAATTGAACTTTCGGGGTACTATTAAAGGTTGCCTTTATTCTTAAGTTGGAGGGGAAATGCTAGTTTCTGATTGGCATTCGAAAATTGAGTCAAAATCCATAATAATTATATGTTATCTTAATGGAAACCTTTTTGATTCTTCTTAGTTCATAATGTACTTTTTGTGAATTTTACATTATTAAGTGTGTTATATCATCTTTGCACTTTGCTAATCACAAGGTTTCTATTATTTTTCAGTATCCGGCAGTATTTCTCAAGATGATGTTTTTGATTTAAAAGTCATAGCTGAATTAAATGCATTTAATATCTTTGTCTGTGATCGGAAGTGTAACATTGCAGATATTAGAATACGTGGTAAGTAATGATATTCCTTGGTGTAGGTATTTCTGTTTCTTTACGTAGACCTCCAGGAAGAGTGAGCTTGTATATGGCAGATTTCTTATGAGTCATCATTTTGTTTACTTATATTGAAGACTTGCACAAACTTTTCAAAGATGTACTTTGAAATGTGAGATGTGAATTTGTTATGATTCACAGCTGACATGAAACATTTCTTATGTATTTTTCAAATTTTAGAATAAATCTAAGGCTTAATCGCTTATGTTCCTTTTGTATTTTCAGAATAATATGACCTTAGTTTAAACTGAGAAATTAATACCACAACAGCTCACTAAATAAAGAAAATATTACTATGTTTATTTCCCTTGTCTTTTGTACATGTATAGCATCAGACTAGTAGTACCTAAAATAAATTTTGTGTTACTCATCATCAGCTTGATAAAAAGATAGGTTCATATTATACCATGGGTTCTTGTGTTGGCTCTAACACCTACTAGCTGACCTTGAGAAAATTAATAAACCTTTCTATATCTTAGTTCCCTATGGAGGTAGTTGTAATAATTATTCATGGGATTGTTGTGATAGTTATGATAATTATTTGTAGGATTATGTACACATTTACATGTATTTAGAAAAGTGATTGGTAAATAATAAGCACTTGAGAAAAATTAAAAAATAAGTACTGTTCAACAAATATTACTAAGTATTTCATGGGTGGCATGGTATTAGGTTGAGCTTATTACTGGTTCTTAGCTATAGGCATTCTCTTTTACTGAGGAGCTATTTTAGAAATCATTATCCTTTAGAAATTATGAGAATAACCAAAATTTTTTTGGAGAGAAAGATTATATTTTAGATAGAGTTTATTGTAGAATGACTATTTATTCATCAAATTATATTCATTTTTGCTCAATTATCAGAGCATTAGTTTTCATAATAAATGCTTGTGAGATGGCTGTTTAAGAAATAGTGTGTGTCTTCCTCTGTGACCAGTTGTGATCTTGCCAATGCACAGGATATTTGTTTGGAGACCTGCCACTAATTCTCTTTGAAATTCAGTTTCTTTTGTTTTTAAAATTTCCACTTTTATGTATGAAATACCTGTAGCACTTAAAGATCTTGTAACCTTTATTAGACATCTCATACATAGAAGTTGATACCTCTAATATGTGTAATAGTAATTTTATTTGTTCTCTATCTTGGTAGTGTATTTTTTAACTTGACTAAATACTACTGAATTGGTTCACTTGGATTGGGTAAAAAGTTTGTAAATGTTATATTTCCCATAGGAATGGATGCCTCTATTTCTGTGAAGCCAAAGCAGACCGACATGTTTGCCAGACTTAAGGATATAGTAATTACAAATGTTGATTTGCTCTCCATTCACAAAAAGGTAATTAAAAAATAGGTTTTAGGAAAAGAAGTCTGTTCAAGATGACAGGGTAGGAAGATCTTCAACTCACCTCCCCTACAGCCATAACAATTCTACAGCTACAAATGGGATAATTTTCTCTGAAAAAGTCTTGAGAACTAGATAAACAGCACCTTCACAACAGAAGATAAAAGGGCCACATTGAGTTGGGTGGGAGAGGCAAAGACGTACTCTTGCTGCTATAGCTTGCAGGCATCCACTGCATACAGAGGAGATGCCCCTGGAGTGCCTGGCTCTGTTGTCCACGTGGGATTGTGCTTCTGGGCCCAACTGGTCATGTCCTCTTCAAGGCCACTCCTTCAGTGGGAAAGGTAGCTCTTTCACCTAATACATAGAAACAAACACAGAGAATCAGGCAAAATGAGGAGGCAGAAGAATATGTCCAAATGAAGACAAAGGCAAACCTCAAAAAAACCCTTAATGAACTGGAGATAAGTAATTTGCCTGATAAAGAGTTCAAAGTAATGGTCATAGTGATGCTTACCAAACTCAGGAGAAGAAGGGATGAATAGAATGGGACCTTCAACAAAGAGATATAAAATATATGAAAGTACCAAATGGAAGTCATAGAGCCTAAGAGTACAATAACTGAATTAAAAAATATACCAGAGGGGCTCAGCAGCAGACTGGGTGAAGCAGAACAGATCAGTGAGCTGGAAGACAAAACGATGGAATTTACCCACACAGAGAAAAAAAAAAGATGATAACTTAAGGGACCAATGAGACAACGTGAAGTAGAATAATATCCGCCTTATAGGAATCCCCAAAGGAGAAGAGAGAAAGGGATAGAAAATCTATTTGAAGAAATAATGGCTGAAAACTTCCCTAACCTGGGAAAGGGAATATCCCAGAAAGTTCCAAATAAGAAGATTCTAAAGAATGTAACACCAAGACACATTTTAATTAAATTGTCAGAAATTAAAGAGAATCTTAAAAGCTGCAAGAGAAAAAGAACTTGTTATCGTACAAGGAAAACTGCATAACGCAGCCAGCAGATTTTCAGCAGAAACTTTGCCAAGCCAGAAGATGGCATGACAAATTCAAAGAACTGAAAGGAAAAAACTTTCAACTAAGAATTGTCTACCTGGCAAGGTTATCATTCAGAATAGAAGGAGAGAGAAGGAATTTTTCAGACAAACAAAAGCCAAAGAACTTGTAACGATTAACTGGGCTTACAGGAATGTTAAAGGGACTCCTTTGAGCTGAAAAGAAATGGCACTTATTAATAACAAGACAGCATATGAAAATGAAAATCTTACTGGAAAAGGTAAATATATAGTAAAGGGTGGATTAACCACTTATTAAAGCTAGAATGAAAGTTAACAGACAAAAGTAGTAAAAATAGCTATGGTTACAATAATTAGTTTATGGATACAAAGGATAAAAAGGTATAAAATGTGACTTGAAAAATAAAAAATGGGAGGGGGGGACAGTAAAAATATGGAGTTTTGGAATGTATTCAAGTTTAAGTTTCTGTCAACCAAAACAGGCTGTTATCCACATAGGACGTTTTATGTGAACTTCAAGGTAACCACCCAGCAAAACTTACAGTAAATGCACAAAAGAGAATAAGAAAGGAATGTAAATAAAACACTGAAGAAAGTCATCAAACCACAAGGAAAGTGAGACTCCATCAAAAAGCTGTTAGAGCTAATAATGAATTCAGTAAAGTTGCAGGATACAAAATAAACATACAAAAACCTGTTGCATTTCTATATAGTAATAATGAACTATCAGAGAATTTAAGAAAACAATCCCATTTACAGGTGTAACATAAAGAATGAAGTACCTTAGAAAAAAATACCTAGGACTAAATTCAACCAAGTAGGTAAAAGACCTGTACACCAAAAACTGTAAAACGTTGAAAGAAATTGAAGAAGACCCAGGTAAGTAGAAACATATTTCATGCTCATGTATTGAAATAATTTATATTGTTAAGTTGTCCACACTAAAGGATTCTACAGACTATGTGCAATTCATATCAGAATTCCAGTGGCATCTTTCACAGAACTAGAACAATTCTAAAATTTGTATGAAAACATGAAAGACCCCCAAACAACCAAAATGATCTTCAGAAGGAACAAAGCCAGAGATCTCATGCTTTCTGATTTCAAACTATTCTACAAAGCTATGGTAGTCAAAACAGTATGGTCTTGGCATTAAAACAGACACATAGATCAATAGAACAGACTAGAAAGCCCAAAAATAGACCCATGTACATATGGTCAATTAATTTTCAACAAAGGATGCAGGAATATACAGTGGGGAAAGGGCAGTGTTTTTAGTAAATGTGTTGAAGAGCTACATGCAAAAGAATGTAATTGTCAATAAAATGGCACAGCTACATATAAAAGCATGAAACTGGACCACTGTCTTTACGCCATATTACAAATTTAATTCAAAATGGATGAAAGACTTGAATATAAGACCTGAATCTAATACTCCCAGAAGAAAACATACATGGCAAGGTCCCTTAAATTGTTCTTAGCTAAGATGTTTTCTTAGATCTGACTCCAAAGGCGAGAGCAACAAAAGCAAAAAATTTTTTAAGTGACTACATGACACTGAAAAGCTGTATAGCAAAGGAAACCATCAACGTATCAAAAAGGCAGCCTACTAAGTGGGGAAAGATTTTGCAAATCATGTATCTAACAGTTAATATCCAAAATATATAAAGAACTCATACAACTCAATAACAAAAAGAAACAATCTGGTTAAAAAATGAGCAAAGGGTCTGAATAGGGATTTTTGCAAAGAAGACATACAGGTTGCCAACAGACACATGAAAAGATGCTGAACCTCACTAATCACCAGGGAAATGCAAATCAGAGGCACAATGAAATATCACCTTACATCTGTCAGAATGGCTTTTATCAAATAGACAAAAAATAACAAGTATTGGTGAGGATGTGGACAAAAGGGAACTCTCATCCCCGAATGGTGAGAATGTAAATTGGTACAGCCACTATGGAAAACAATATGGAGGTGCCTCAAAAAATTAACAATAGAACTTTCATATGATCCCCCAATTCCACTTCTGAGTATGTGTCTGAAGAAAACAAAAATACTAATTTGAAAAGATACATCACCTCTGTGTTTATTGTGGCATTATTTACAATAACCCAGATATGGAAACAACCCTAAGTGTCCATCAATAGATGAATGGATAAAAAAGATGCAGTATATATATACAATAGAATATTACTCAGTCATAAAAAAGAAGGAAATCTTGCCATTTGTGACAATATGGGTGGAACTTGAGGGAATTATGTTAAATGATATAAGTCAGACAGAGAAAGACAAATATGGTATGATTTCACTTATAAGCAGAAACTAAAAACCAAACCAAAACAAAAAACCCCCCTCAGACTCATAGCAAATAGAGTAGTGGTTGTCAGAAGGGAAGGTATTAGGGAGATGAAATAAGTGTAGGGGATCGAAAGGTACAAACTTCCAGTTATAAAACAAATACGTCATAGGGACGTAAAGTACAGCATGGGGCATACAGTCAGTAATATTGTTATGAACTTTGTATGGTGACAGGTGGTAACTAGACTTACTCTGGTGAGTAGTTTGCAATGTATACCAATGTTGAATCACTATGTTGTACACTGAAGCAAATACAATATTTTATGTCCGTTATACTTCAATTAAAAAAAAAAAGAAAAAGGAAAACCAGTCATACTCCAAAATAAGATGCCATTATCCCCATGAAAAGTTGGGGAAAATATTAGAAAATACTTCACCCAAAAAGATTATGAATGGTCATTAACACATTAAAGATGTTCGACATCACTAGTTATCAGATAAGTGCAAATTAAAGCCACAAGGAGATACATACCCATTTCAATGGCTACATTAAAAAAATTGACAATATCAACTATTGGCAAGGATTGGAGCAACTGGAACTTCTGTTGCTGGTACCATTCTGTACCATTATATAATCACTTTGGAAAACAGTTTCAGAGGTTCTTAGAGAAGCCAATATATATTTACCACGTAACTCAGCAATTCCAGTCCTCTGCATTTCCCCAAGAAAAATGAAGACATATGTCCACGGAAATCTTTGAACATGAACACTCATAACAAGTTTGTAATTATAACCCCAAACTGGAAACAATCCAAATGTCCATCCAGAGAAGAATGGATAAACAAGCTGTAACATATCCAAACAGTAGCATACTACTCAGCTATAAAAAGGAAAAAAAAGTGATATATGTAATGGGGGTGAATCTCAACATTATGCTTAATGAGAGAAGGCAGACACACAAGAGAACATATCCTATGATTCCACTTACATGAAGCTCTAGAAAAGACTGATTTAGTAAGAGAAAGCGAATCAGTGGTTGTTTGGATCTGGGTTTGGGGGAGGGGCTCAAAGGAACTTTTTGGGGTGATGGGATGTTCTATATCTTGTTTTGGTGGTATAGATTTGTCAAAATTTGTCAAAGTATATACTTAGAAAATAAATGCATTTTATTATATGCAAATTATACCTAAAAAAATTAAGAATCATTTCACTTGGGGGCACCTGGGTGGCACAGCGGTTAAGCATCTGCCTTCGGCTCAGGGCATGATCCGGGCGTTCTGGGATCGAGCCCCACATCAGGCTCCTCTGCTGAGAGCCTGCTTCTTCCTCTCCCACTCCCCCTGCTTGTGTTCCCTCTCTCGCTGGCTGTCTCTGTCTCTGTCAAATAAATAAATAAATAAATAAATAAATAAATAAATAAATAAAATCTTTAAAAAAAATCATTTCACAAAAAATTAAAATGTACAGATTAATAGAAACTAAAAAATAAACATCAAAAAGTGCTTTATAATGAAAAGTAATTTCTGTATTGAAATTTACTTTGGGATGCCTGGGTGGCTCAGACGGCTAAGCGTCTGTCTGTCTTCAGCTCAGGTCATGATCCCAGGGTACTGGGATCCAGTCCTGTAACAGGCTCCTTGCCCAGCAGGAAACCTGCTTTTCCCTCTCTCTCTGCCCCCTCCATCTTGCTGGTGCATGCTTTCTCTTTATCTCTCTCTCTCACTCTCTGACAAATCTTTTTAAAAAAATTTAGTTTTGATTTTTGTGTTTGAGATGCCTTTGTTCATTTGTTCATTATATGTTCATTAATTGTCATGTGTCAGGCAGTTTGTTAGGGATTGGCCATGAATATGGTTATTACATGCTTTCACATTGTGTATAGACTAGGTGATTTATAAGTTATGTCTGACCAATTAAGTGATTGGTATTTCCATTGATTAAAACAATTTTTGTAGAAATAGGAAAAAGTTTTGTTAAGTAAAATGTTTTTAACAATTTATTGAAGGTTAAATATAAATGGTGCTTCTTCATATAGCAAGGATTTTTTAATAAGGAAACTTATTTATAATACAACTCTTTTGATATAGGTCTTTTCATGTAATAACCAGTTAATTTAATACTTTTAGGCTGTCTCTATTTTGGGAGATGAAGTCTTTAGGTTCCAAATGACTCTTTATCCAGATGCTACAGAAGGAAAGGCCTATGCTGATATGTCTAAAGTAGATGGGAAACTTAGTCTCAAAGTGGGTTGTATCCAAATTGTTTATGTTCATAAATTCTTCATGTCTCTTTTGGTAAGTATATTTTTAAATGTATTTATTTCTCATTGAGACCTAAGTATTTTTGCCTATACATCTGAACCTAGATAGTCAAAACATTTACTAATAGGGCTGTGTGATAAACACCCGAATGCTGAACAGAATATTATAGTGAAGGAAATCCTTTACATGATGAATAACCAAGTGAATTTTGTTATCATTGTTACCATTCTTTCACATTTCCATAGTTATATAGTTTAAAAGTACTTTTTTGATGTTTTAATTTAGGTATTTGCAGTGTTGTTTTATGAAATACCCATAAAGGTATTTAGCTAAAAGATTTTTTTAATGAAGGACTAGTATTGGAATTTACAACTTTTGATTATAATTGTGATCAACAAGTCCATAAAATTATTTTCTTTTAATTATTTCCATGTGAATGTCATGGGCTGAAGAGTTTTAAACTGTCTGTGCCTCTTAGCAGGGCTATTATTCAAGGCTTATTAAGTCATGGATTTCTACCTAAACCATGAGAGGTGACAGTTGTTAAATTCTCAGAGTATGTCTTTCTAGACTTACACTCTCCATATATACAATCATAAGTAGTATCTCTTTTATTTTAACTTTTAGTTCGTTTTTCTTTTTTAAAGTAAATGCTTTCTAAAGTTAGTCCTGTTTTTTAAAGGAAGTCTAAGTTATCAGTCTCTTCCAACAGAATTTCCTCAACAATTTCCAAACTGCCAAAGAAGCTTTGAGCTCAGCCACAGTCCAGGCTGCAGAAAGAGCTGCTTCCAGCGTGAAAGACTTGGCTCAAAAGAGTTTCCGCCTTTTGATGGATATTGACTTGAAAGCACCAGTTATTATCATTCCTCAGTCTTCAGTATCGCCAAATGCTATTGTAGCAGATCTGGGTTTAATCAGAGTTGAAAACAAATTTAGCTTAGTTCCCGTGGAACCTTATTCTCTTCCTCCAGTCATTGACAAGATGAACATTCAACTAACTCAGTTGAAATTGTCCAGGTATAAATATATAGTTCATTTTATACTACTGCTAGAAATAGAATTGTTATAAAATCTTTCCTAGGGATAAAATACTCCCGTGATTGTGGTTCTCTTTCCTTATTTTTTTTATAATTACAAAACCATGACCATTGGGTTTTGATCAGTGATAATACTAGTGCACCTTGTATAATTTGTTTTGTCTTACTACATTTATAATGTGATTTTCTCCATTTTACAAAAATTTCCTATTATAAAATTAAGATTTACTCACTAGCACTTAATTTAGATTTATTTTTTGCTTTGCATATAGCTATTTTCTGTAGATAGAAGATTTCTTAAAATGTAATAAAAGTTAAGATTTTTTTTTTCTCATTTCCAAACCTTGTCACATTTCGGAATTCTTAGTGTGGTATCTAAAGGATTATTGACTCCAACTGGGAAAGTGTTGGGTCTGTTAAATGACAAGAATGCTCATTTCGTTGTACAAATGGTTGTTGGCAGTCATGCTCAAAACGACTGTTAACATGTTTGTTTAACATGTAGGTTTGGTGAGATTTTCCCTTTGAGTTTGGAGAAGTACCAATAACACAAAACTAAGTATTAAGTAGACTTTCTTTGTCCTCCAAGCTTTGTTTTAGAAAGCTCTTGATTTATTCTGATTTGGTTTGATTTGTGAAAAGCATATTTCAAAGAATTCTGATAGCAGCCTTCAATATTTAGGAAAACTGGAAATTGTTGCATCATATGATAGTCTTTATTTTAAAATGTAAATTTCAAAAATATAAAATAAATTGTTGTTTATCTTTCAGAACCATTTTGCAGGCTGGCTTGCCACAACATGACATTGAAATTTTAAAACCAGTCAACATGCTTTTGTCCATACAACGGAATTTAGCAGCAGCATGGTATGTGCAAATTCCAGGGATGGAGATAAAAGGAAAACTAAAACCTATGTTGGTAAGTGTATGTATACAGTATATGAAAATTGCTGGGTGGGCTTTTATCATTGACCATGGTGCCATTCTGGCGAACATCAGAAGTGATGAAGCAGCAGCGCCTGGGTGGTGCAGTTGGTTAGGCATCCAGCTGTTGGTTTTGGCTCAGGTCATGATCTCAGGGTTGTGAGATCGAGCCTGTGTTGGGGGCCACCCTTGGCGCAGGTGTGGAGTATGCTGGAGTTTCTGTCTCCCTCTGCCCCTCCTGCTTGTGCTCTTTCTCTCTTAAATAAATAAATAAATCTTTAAAAAAAAAAGTGATGAAGCATTAAAAAGGAGTACTTTTTAACTGAAAACGAGGTCATCCTAATTCTCACACTCTTCTTTATTTCACTTTAGTCACATATCTGGTAAACCCAGCAAGAAGTCTGAGATAAAACCCATTGGAGTCTACTGAAAATATGAGTAATTTTGGAAAGTTCTATTAAAGCTTTAGGCAGTTGAATAGTAAGACAATATGAAGTAATATTTAGATAGCACATTCAAAGCACCTTAGGAATTTTTTTTTTTAAGATTTTTAATTTATTTGAGAGAGAGTGAGCACAAGCGGGGAGAGGGACAAGCAGACTCCATGCTGAGCTTGGAGCTTGACGCAGGGCTCAATCGTATAACCCTGAGATCATGATCTAACCTGAAATCAAGAGTTAGTCACCTAACTGACTGAGCCACCCAGGCACCCTGCCCCCCACCCCCAGCTTGGTAGTATTTTTAATGTATGGAAGCACTCTTTTAATTAGAAAAGTGGACATTTTGGGGTGCCTGGGTAGCGCAGTCGTTAAGCGTCTGCCTTCGGCTCAGGGCGTGATCCTGGCGTTTCAGGATCGAGTCCCACATCAGGCTCCTCGGCTAAGAGCCTGCTTCTTCCTCTCCCACTCCCCTGCTGTGTTCCCTCTCTTGTTGGCTGTCTCTCTGTCACATAAATAAATAAAATCTTTAAAAAAAAAAAAAAGAAAAGTGGACATTTTAAATAGGTGAATATGTATATTTGGTAAGCATGTGAGTATAGAAATATTTATAATAGTGTAGTTAGCAGGTCATGTGTTGGCTCACAGGGAGAGATATTACTGGTCAAAGATGGCTATGGAGGTATAGGAATCCTGTGGTTCTTTTGTGCTTGTATGTGAAACCATTGAAGCCAAACAGTAGGGGACTGGGGAGGAGAGAAAGTGACTAAACAGAGTATGTGATAAACAAAAATTTAGTCATTTTTAATACCTGTGATTACTTCAGAGTTAGTTCTAGATAAAATAGAAAGGGTCTTCCCTACTAGGGAAGAAGTTAAAATTGAAGTTTGCAGTAGGGATGAAAGGTCTGTGTGTAGTTATGAGTGGATACAGTATGTGGGAAGAGTGTCTAGAGTAGTCGTAAAGACTTCTCTTTTTCAGAGTATGTGGCTCTTCTTTTAACTTCTCCCTTTTTGTTAAGAGATTAGATCGCAGGGCTAATATTGGACCTTTTCCCCTTGCTTTCAAAGATTGTGTGGTTATGGGTTTGCTCAAAACAAAAGTAAAACCTTTATGTCTATCAGTAGGAGAATGTGGACCAAACAATGGTATATTCATATAACGAATATTATAAAGCAGATAACATGAGTGAGCTAAAACTATATGAAACAAAATGAGTATATCCTAAACATAAACATGGAAAAAAATTGAGTTGCAAAATGATAGTACAATTCTATATTATTTCAAATTTTGCAACAAGCAAGACAATGGACAGTGCGGTATATTGTTTATAGGGAATGCAATAGCGGTAAGTGGCAAGAAAGCATTCATGGGAATGCTTACCAATAGTGGTAAGAAAGCATTCATGGGAAGAATAATTCTTTAATTCAGCATAGTGTCTTTCTCTGAAAAGGAACATAGAGAGGATGGGGTCTCATAGAAGTAAACTTGGGGCTTCAACCAAACCTGTAATGGGGAAGCAAGATCTGAACGAAATATAGTGACTTGTAATATTTGACAAAGCTAGGTGATAGGTACATGGGGAGGATTATCATATTCCCTCTGCTTTTCCTTTATGCTGAAAGTATTTCAAAAGAAACAAGAAAAAAGTAGTAACAAATCCATCAGTTTAACATCAAAGCCTGATCAGCACTTTCACTAAAAGGACCCCTGTTAAATCAAGAATATAGCCATAGTGGGTACAGTTTCCACTGCCTAATGTAGTAGCAATCCAGGCCTCTCAGAAAACCTCCTCATTGATATGAGTCTGTGTACTTTTCCTGGGTCTGGAGTACAGCAAAGAAAAGATATCAGGTAGGTGACATCAGTAAATTGTTTTGGGTAGATCAGCCTGACAGTTCTTAAACAATTGTGGGGCCATCTCTCAAATTGTCCTTCATACTTACTAAAGGGTCAGTCTAGGTATGTGATACAGTTGCTCTTTTCAACCACAGTAAACCAGAGGAAGTGGCGAAGTTAGCTCCTTTTCAGGCAGTTGTAATATCTTGATTGGTATCACACTCGGGAATGAATATACAAGGAAGTTCTAGGGAGTTCAAGTGACATCTGTTCTCCCAGGACTGGGGCTTGGGGGCAAACAAGAAATCCTTGGTCATTATCTGATGCTAAAATATCTCCCCATTTTCATTTAGGCTGGGAATCAGGCAGTTTTTCTGTCAAAAGGGGCCTAATTTGGGGAACAATGCAGGGCTTGCTGGATCTCAGGACTCTTAGAGCACAACCTGAACAGAAATCAAGAGTTGAATGCTCAACCAACAGAGCTACCCAGGCACCCCATATTTCTCTTTTAAAGATTGAGAAACCAGAGTTAAGGAGTCTAAGAAACTTGGCAGACAGCACAGCCTGAAAGTGGTAGGGTTGCTACAGAGCTGCCTGATTCAAAAGCTCTTGATCTTTCTTCCTCCCTCCCTCCCTCCCTTCCTTCCATCCTTTCTATCTTTCTCTCTCTCTTTTCTCTTCTTTTTTGTCACATATCCCCTTTTATAAAGGTAGGAGATGAATAAGATATTCCTTTCCTGCTCTGTGCTTTGGTTTTTAAAAACTCTTTGTAGATGCATTAGTTATTGTCTAAGTCACATTATTCTTGATGAGTTGAACAAATGTCTTAGGTATGTCCAGATGCATATATACAGGGAATAAGAGCTACATTGCAGGAAAGAATCTTTTTACTTCTTGGTGGGGGTTAGAAACTGAACAGCACTCTTCCTGTAGTAAGTTTGGATGGAAGTGAAGTGGAGCTGGTTTTGGGCCAGAAGAGAGAGAGGCAGAGTGGAGATGAGATAGGGAGAGGGGAGAGAAGCCCAGGTCCAGGAACATACAAGAAAGATAGGAACAGACAAGGCAAAAAGAGTGGTGGATGCAGGGGCTTGGCCGTGGGTGCAGGCAGAAATGTGTCTACACACACGAGGAGTGTCTCATACTATACAAGATGAAATACCCTCTACTGTATTTACTGCTGCAGCTCCTTTTTTTTTGTTCAGATGGACATTGAATTTGAGGAACTGTAAATTAAAAGACGAATGTGATATTCTGCGTTTTTCTTCCTTTATATTAACAACAACTTAGTGTTGCTTTCTAGGTTGCTCTCAGTGAAGACGACTTAACGGTTTTAATGAAAATTTTGCTGGAAAATCTCGGAGAAGCTTCTTCACCGCCAAGCCCTACACAGTCTACCCAGGAGGCTGTAAGAGTAAGAAAAGATGTTCTGGGTGGGCCCGACCACCTCAAAGGTACAAACTGATGAAGATTTTTGCTTTGATCATGGAGAAAAATTAGTGTTAATGCCATATTTGTGTTTAGTGGTCTTTTTAGTTGTCCAGCATAATGTGGTGTGAACTGATTCAGTAGTGTAGTGTTTACTGTGGGAAATTGGCTGATACAGGTTCTGGGGCTCCTCGGAGCTCCCAAGGAATGGAGGTATGCTCATTTTCTTCTGTAATGGGAGAGGCCACCTATTGTCTGCAGGATACCTTTGCCCTTTACTTGTAAAATGTGAATTGGCTCAATTCAAGAGCCACCGAGGTGGTAGACCTTAAGAAATAGCAAATTAGGCATGCAGCATAGTAAGGTCCCAAAATAATAGAGAGAAAAGGATCTTGGTATCCTACTCAGATGACTGGCCCATAAAGCTGTATAAAAACAGCTTTACTTATCTGGCTTTATTAGCAAATGATATAGTCACATGCATAAGGACATTTTCTAGATTATTAGAATGGAATCTTTTAAAAGCACTGAGCCTTTTAAATTCAGGCATTTTTAAAAGATAATTTTTATAAAATGAAAGTGTCCTTGCTCCAAACAGTTATGTAAAACATAGTTTTACTCTTTTTTCATCATTTAAAGTCATTGACGTGAACATCATATGTTTTATTAGACTTGTAAATATTAGGTTAAAATTTCTATGGCTGAAAAGAGATGAAGTACCCCTTGCCCTTCTAATAAATGTCCCCAGACTGCTGTGCATTTATAGCTCGGATCATCAGCATAACTTCACAAAGTAATAAATAAAAGTGCCAGTTAATAATACCATTAATATTGCGTCTCCTATAGTTGGGCCCGGTGTGTTTTGAAATCACAAAATAGATGACTAGAGTAGTGTGCATAAAAGGTTTTTGTTTCAGGTGGATAGTAATGAGTACTACATGAGCTTGATGAGGCCAGCATCTCCTCCCCAGATTGGGTTTATACTACAGTACAGATAAATGCTAGATAAGCAGGCTGTTGCTATGGTTAGACAGGAACTATCTACACATGAATAAAAATAGCAGGCAGGCTTTATGTGATTAATGATCTCATTATGTTCAGCTGTGGTCAATTTGTGTATCTGGTTCTGGCTATAGGGTTAATGTGGTCCTTGGGAAAACTTGTGAATTTAGATGAAAGCAGCAAAGACAGTGAAGATTGGAATGTGAATTACTTTCAGGAAAAGTGAAGGAAAAAAACTCTAGTGTTTTCCAACTTGGAGAAGCCTTTATGTGGTTTAAGTTATGCAATCAATGTTTGCTCTTCCAGCATCTTGTAAGAGCACGTCCCTATAAATGATCAAAGAATAGACTCAATCTCCAAAAGAGATGATAAAATGACTTTGTAAGGGGGATTGAAAGCAGTATCTATTCTTAATTTTACTGTCTAAAAGGTTTTTGCCTAATAATGAGGGAATGGACAAAATTACTATTGAAATCTCTTTTACCTCAGAATTCCAAAGGCTCCCTGCCCCATATTGTACTTGAGCTCTGTTTGACTCCGCTATTGAATTATATTCTTTTCTTGTCAAGGTAATGATTTGGGTGATATAGGTAATTAAAGATGGTGAGAACTGCACTATGCTAGCAGAGGATCTGTTGCTGTCTAGTTATCTGGTCAAGGACAAAGTATTCTATTTTTCCGTGCCTCCAATTTCATAATCTCTTGACATCGGCTTATAACCATTTAAGTGAAATGCTTTGATCTTGCTCTGGGAGGCTTTTTAAAAAATATTGCATTGAAACTCTACAACACCCCCTCTTTTTGTTGCTTTTTTAAAAATGTAGATGGCCTGCTCCTGTCACTTTGCCCTGTACTAAACATATAGAATAAATCATTGCCATTTTAATTAATTGTCTCATAATATGGTCTAAAGAATCCTAGAAAGTATGATACATATTTAGAATAGTAAGTTATTATCTTAGCTTTTTAAATAAGTATAAAATAATGTACCTGCTTAAAGCTTTTTAATTTTCATACTTATGTTTGAACCGTCAGAACAAGATTTGACAGACTCAAAGCTTTCTACGGACCAAAATGTCACTCTCCAATTTGACTTTCACTTTGAATCTCTTTCCATTGTCCTTTATAACAATGATATCAACCAGGTATGTGGTAAATGTCTTTATTTAGAAAAAATCTTTAGTTCTTGATATTTACTTTTAGAACATTGGCATTTTTTGATTTGGCTATTTAAAAAATTAAGATGTCTATTAAATTCTATTTGGCCTACAGAATATACATTGGTCTTGCTCTGTCTTCACTTTGTTAGTATTTCTAATTTTACTCAGCTAAGAAAAGTTTTTACTTCTTTCCAAGTAACATCAGCACTGAAACCACTTAGATCCATCTCTAGTAGAGGAATTTTATATGTGAGTAATTACATGTGTAATTTTATGACATAGCTAATAACTATTTAAGGAGAATAAGCTTTGGAACAGAGGATTCTTTTAAAATTCATGATTATCCAGGATACATAAGCACTAATTATGTTTCTATTGAATAAATATTATATGTAATAGGTATGTATGAAAGATACCTATTAGTGGATTGAAGAACCAAGATCTACTGCCATGATTTGAAGTGATTAATGTACCAGTGGTATTTTAGAAAGTTATTTTTTGTTATGTAGATAGTATCTTCAGTAAATATTTTTATTAGATCAATTGTCATAGTACTCATAATAAATATATCATATGATAATAACCATAAATTGCATTGATTATATCTGTTACTGCTTATTTATATTCTCTTATGTTTTATATTGTTTCCTCAAAGTTACATAATATTCATATATTATTACTGTTGAGCCTTCAGCTAGTATCTGCCATTTATGCAATTGAAGTACTTTCATTTCTAATGTTTAATGTTAATGAAAAGAACAGAAAATGACTTAATGGAAAATGAGCAGTTAAATGTATTCTTCGTCTCACTTAAGGTACCATCATTCTCCTGGTTCCCTAGCCTTAGAATGTTTGTATTTTTTTTTTTACTTCTTTCTTTGTTGACCTTTATTCATTAGACACTGAGTATTGTCATTTTTTTCTTTGTTGGTTCCTGTCACTTCCCACTGCTACTTTATTTGAAACTTCTTTGTTCACCCTACTGCAATGGCTTCCTTGTTTGTTGCTCTTTATCCTTTCATCCATACTAGACGTTGGCACACGTTTGCTTTCCTGAATGAATCTCATGTAGCCATTTACAGCTTCCCATTCTACTAAAAATCATTCAGTATTATGTTATCTGAATTTTACCTTATTAAAAAAAATTCAGTGTGGGGCGCCTGGGTGGCACAGCGGTTAAGCGTCTGCCTTCGGCTCAGGGCGTGATCCCCGCGTTCTGGGATCGAGCCCCACATCAGGCTCCTCCGCTATGAGCCTGCTTCTTCCTCTCCCACTCCCCCTGCTTGTGTTCCCTCTCTCACTGGCTGTCTCTGTCTCTGTCAAATAAATAAATAAAATCTTAAAAAAAAACAAACTCAGTGGCTCTAAGTTGTTTACATCAGTAACTGTATATTGTGATCAGCAGATGTGTCATAGGTCATTTCTATTAATAATTACAGATCAAAAGTTTTTAAATTATTTACATTTTTTAAAACTTACATTCCAAATTTGCCAGTAATAATGTCAGTAATGCCTGACTCATCTGCTTGCAGTGTACTGTCTGCATGCAATGTGACAGATACAGAGTTATAACCAGTGTGCCAGGGATGGCATGTCACCAGTACTCCTTATATAAATGCTGTTGTCTATAGTGAACAATTACAACTGAGGTTCTTTACTTCCCTGAAGAGATTTTTATTGGTTGGTTTGTTGTTGTTGTTGTTGTTTTCTTTGTGGGGGGTTGTTTTGTTTTGGTTTTTGGGTTTTTTTAAAAATCTATATTATTTATTTGACAGAGACAGACAGAGAGGGAACACAAGCAGGGGGAGTAGGAGAGGGAGAAGCAGGCTTCCTGCTGAGCAGGAAGCCAGATGTAGGGCTAGATCCCAGGATCCAGGATCCGGGATCATGACCTAAGCCAAAGGCAGTTGCTTAAGGACTGAGCCACCCAGGCGCGGGGGTGGGGGGAGGGGGGTTGTTGTTTTTTTAAAGTGTGGGCCTACAGACTTTACCTACAGAATTTGGAGGTATGTGTTAGGATTAAATAAAGATTGAGTTCCTTTTTCCTGTACATGAAAGTTTAAATCTTTATTTCGAGATTTGAGATTAGGCCCCTATATTTCCAGCCCTCATTCCCTATCATTCTTTTTTTAAAAAAGTTTTTATTTAAATTCTAGTTAGTTAATATATAGTGTAAAATTGGTTTCAGGAGTAGAATTTAATGATTCATCACTTACATATCCTACCATTCTTTAATTGGAATATTCAAGCCTAAGCAGCTTGTACCTTGTGCCCTCAGAGCATCTTTGTACTGTTTACTCATGTTTTCTCCCCCACCTAGAACGTCTTCTCTTTCCTCTTAGCCCACCTGATCTCACCCAGTCTCTGAGGCTCAATTCAGTTCCTACCTTCATGAATTTTTCTCAGCCCACAGTGATCTCTTTGACCCTTTGAGCTTTTGCTATTTGTATTCTTTACCTAATCACTTAATATTCTTTGTGGAATATGGGAGGATTAAATATGAATAAATAAATGATTACATGTTAGTCTTTGATCAGTTATAACTTACAGCATCTCCTTGTGATGTTTCTTGTAATGTGTTTCTGTTTTCTATATTTGTTAAAGTGTAAGCTCACTGAGATCACGTACTATGCCTTGTTCTTTTTTATAAACCACATGGTTCCTATCGCAGTGTTTTTTTTACAGAAGAGCCCATAAATATTTATTCATTAGACTGATTAATAAAAATATTTCCTGATTATTTTTATTTGCATTTAACTGTGAGATAAATGTTTATGTATTAACCATTGTTGAATATCAGCACGCACACACTTTTTTTGTATGTACCTATACACTCACAAACACATGTATTATTCTGTTTTATTCTTGTGTTTTAACACCCATACTTTTAAATTTTGTTTTATCGATTTCCCTTTTGTCTGAGTTAAGAAATGTGGTTAAAAGTAATTACATAGTATTTAAAAATAATTGATTCTTTTGCTTGAAAATATGCCACAGGAATCCAAACTTTCATTTCACAATGACAGTTTCCGGCTTGGTGAACTCAGACTACATTTTATGGCCTCTGTAGGGAAGATGTTTAAGGATGGCTCAATGAATGTCAGCCTTAAACTTAAGACATGCACCCTTGATGATCTCAGAGAAGGCATTGAGAGAGCAACATCAAGGTTTGTCACTTCTGAACTTGCTGTACATTATGTAAGGTTGACATTGTACCTTTCATTGCTACCAGGCATGGATTGCTAGGCTTGGGATTTTCAGAAGAAGTCTTTGGTCAAACTTCAGTTTGAAGTGCATCAATAAGCAGTGCTAATATCAAATTCAATTGCTTTAAAGTTGGAATTAGAGGGACATTTAATAATAAAACAGAGTACTGTCTTTAAGGTGGGAACTAAGAAGTGTAAGAATTTTAATAATGAAATCCACATGGGCTGATTTGTTGGTAATATATTTTTCTAAATTTTACCCAATAGGTAGGATTTTTTTAATGTCTGAAAGTTTTAGATCTTTGTCTTATTTATTTTGTCTATATATGTATTTTTTAAGGATTTATTTATTTATTTATTTGATAGCACAGGTGGGGTAAGGAGCAGAGGGAGAAGCAGGCTCAAGTGGGGTGAGGTGCAGAGAGAGACGGAGAAACAGACACTCTGCTGAGCAGGGAGCTGAATGCAGAGCTTGATCCCCGGACCCTGATCATGACCTGAGCTGAAGGCAGACGCTTAACCGACTGAGCCACCCAGATGCCCCTATTTTGTCTATGTATTTTAAAACAGTGTTCTGAAATTTCTTTCGAAGTTTTACTAGAAATGGAATCCCTAGCATTTTCACCTTATCAGCCCAGTTTTAAAACATTAACTTATATCAGCCTTCAATAAAGTGGGAAATAATGTAACTTTAATAGTCTAATTATATTTTTATTCCTCTCTCAAATAATGAGACATAATATTCTTGTCCTTGATGTTCTTTGGAGAAAAACTATGCTGCTCCCTAAACTGGGACTCCATTGAATACATACTGGATACTTCTGAGCCCCTTGTTTTTCCTAGAGATGAATAAATGAGGAAAGAGTGCTATCATGCAACCAGCTTTTCTGGTTTGCACATTTCATTTCATGTTTGGGGTAGCTATCCACTTTTGTGTAGGCAAGAATGATAAAGGCCATCCTCTATTTGGTAACCTGCTTTTCCTGCACATGTGAGGATATGTGGGAATGATCATTGCAGACACTTGATAAACACGGGCTGATTTGAATTGGATTGAATACTTTTAGACTCAAATTATATAAAATGTTTGGAGATAAATTCATTCAGAGAAGTTTTATTTTGTAAAATAATATAAAGAGGTTGTCCTTTAAATTTTGCGAGACCACAGTAATATGTTTTGTTAATTGCTGAAATTCCTTTCAGTAGTCATATATTTTTCTGATATTGCATTGTAATTATAAAACATTCTGTAATTGCTTAATAACATGAATCTTACTGTGGAGATTAGGAAACTATGTCTTAGTTTCTTATTAGCTAATTAGACTCTGGTTAACATTGACCTGTTTTCTATTCAGATTAAAAACTTGAAGGTGAAAGAAAGATTATTAAGATGTTCAGGAAATTTTTCATCTTTTAAATTAGTTTTGCAGGAATAAAATAATGAATGTATATATTTTTTTAGAATGATTGATAAAAAGAATGACCAAGGTGACAACAGTTCTATGATTGATATAAGTTACAAACAAAGCAAAACTGGAAGTCACATTGATGCTGTTCTTGACAAGCTATACGTATGTGCCAGTGTGGAGTTTCTGATGACTGTGGCAGATTTCTTTATCAAAGCTGTGTCTCAGAATCCAGAAAATATGGCGAAAGAAGCACAGATTCCACTACGACAGGCGACCACAGCAAAAATCAAGATGGAGAAAGGTTAGCAGAATATATCTGTCGTAGATGACAACTTGTCGTATATTTTAACAAAGATTACAGACAAGAAAAAAGATGAATGGACAATTTAAGAAAGTAAAATTGCTCTTTCCAATTTAAATATATTCTGTGGAAAAACTTTAGTAAGCGTACGTTTTTAACAGAGGTAGAGTAGAAATATATATTGGATTAAGGGGCTAGAAAACCTATGCTCCGGTTCCAACTCTGCCATTAACATTTCTTTACTTACCCAAAAATTGAGGGAGCTAATCTGGGTCTTTGGTTGGCAGCCTGTTTTATAGAAGGGCAACCTTTTATTCAAAGAAAATATATGAAATAATTTTAGCACACTGAAGAACAATTGAACAGATAGAGACAGAGGGTGGGCGTATTGGAGCACCCAGCATGACGCCCCTGGACATCACTCTAAACCCCTTAAACTCAGTGAAGTGTTTGCAAATGTCTGGTCTTGATGTAGATTGAAGTCACTTCCCTGTTCAATAAATTGTTTATTCCAGCATTACCAAATAGACCAGTGATTTTCTGTGTTAAATTAAGATTCTCTAAGGTGAGGCATTTATCTTTCTAATATATAAGTCAGCAAGATTGGAAAATGCCATTTATTGGCAAGGTCAGAATTTTATTTTCCCATTTACCTTTCCTAAACAGTAATCACATATGATACTTTTATATTCATACACATATTTAATGTATTTATACTATAGATTGTAGTACACTGACTATGTATTTTATGGTAAAGTCAAAACCAACTTTGATATAAAGAGTCTCTTATTCTCTTCCTGATATTCCCCTCTCCTGTTTTCCCCTCCTTGTCCCTGCAGCATAACCCAATACACACTTGTGTACATAATGTACACACCTTAATTCTGATAAAAACAACTTCAAAACAAGATTATTCTTTCTAGGTCACAGTGGAAATGATCTTCTTATGACAGAAATCAGATTGCATTATCCCACACAATTAGCATTTGTTAATAATCATTTATCATTAGTATTAATCAACTATTAGTATTGTTAATTCTGCCATATCTATTATAGCAAGATATTAGAAATAGCTTAGTGACTTATAGACAACATATACTCAAGGGATGAGATATATTTTACTACAACCCTTTTGGTTCCTATTTTTTTTTTCTTCAGATGACTCTGTAAGACCAAATATGACTTTAAAGGCCAAGATCACAGATCCAGAAGTGGTGTTTGTTGCCAGTCTGACAAAGGCTGATGCTCCTGCTCTGACGGCCTCATTCCAGTGTAACCTCTCTCTGTCAACATCCAAACTTGAGCAGATGATGGAAGCTTCTGTGAGAGATCTTAAAGTCCTTGCTTGCCCTTTTCTCAGAGAAAAAAGAGGAAGAAACATTACCACAGTAAGAATTAGCTTACTCTAAGCTTGGATTGAGAATGGCAGAAACGGTGGATTCATAGAGTCCTAGAACGTGTGAGCTGTAGAGGACTTCAGAGATTATTTACTACAAACCTGAGGTTTTACAGATAAGGATGTTGCGTTCCAGAGATGTTAAATGATTCAGCCATGGCTGCTAGTGACAGAACTGGGAACTGCCTTTAGACTAATTTTCTTTTCGTTGTGCCGTCTTTTGTTGAGCAGTATTTGAATTTTAGTACCAATCACCATTCCTTTTCAGCTGTTTCTTTTGTTTACCACAGTATATCCGGTGAATGAATGAACGAATGCATGAACGATTATTAAAATCTTTAAGCTTAGAATGAAATGTTTTGCTGTATTAAAAGTTGACTGCAGTTATGCGTTCACACTGTTGTTGAAAAATATAATTTTAATTAACTTAATTGCCATACCAATAACTTTTAAGTATTAAATTGATGATTTAACATTAAAGAGGATCTTATATTAGATGACTCATTTGCAGTGTTATTTTAAACTAAAATTTGTGAGCAAAGTGGCTTACGTAAAGACATGCAATGCTAGGCTTAGCCTGTACTTTATCATGAGGCATTCTGTAGCAGAATCTTCTTTTGGCGTGTCACAGAAAGCTTGTATTAATCACGCCGTTAAAAGCTCATCCTAATTTTTTAAAAATCAAAGTTATGCAACACTAATTCCCTCATTCAGTTCAGGCGCAAGGTTAGTTTATTTCTTTAATGATAAACGTATGTAAATATAAGCTTCATAGTTTTAATACATCGTTGGGTTTGAAGGTTTGAAATTTGTTCTTAAAAGGACCTTGTATGATATTCAAGACTGACCTCTTGTTGATCATATGGAAACTGTTCATTAACTACCTTACCACAGTCTTTTTTTAAGGTATTAACAGAACTTTTTGTTTAAAATAACAGTTTCAGGTGATTTAGTGGTCATCAAAATTACAATGAAATAACAGTATAATTTCCTCATATACTTCTTTGTGAATATAGACTTTAACATAGTCTTTACCTCATTTTTACAGATATTTTAAATGCATGTTTTGCAGAGGGCATCATTTAAAAGGTATTTTAGTGAAAGGAAACATTTTAAACTTCTATTAGTAAGTGTACATCATTACTTAAGAATTTGATGTAGAGGAATTGATCAGAGCTGCTTCAAGTCCTTTTACAATGTTCACAGATTGTCATAGTTCAGAAGAGCCCTCACAAGAAATTCTCAGCTAGTTTAATTTGCCTTTTGCTTTCAGTAGTAGGCTATAGTTAAAGATCCCCACTTAAGACATATTCTTGTGTGTATTTTATACATATATATATATATATATATATATATATATATGCACAACAGATCTATTACTAAGGAAATATGAATTTCATTTATTTGTTTCTAGGTCTTACAGCCTTGTTCTTTATTTATGGAAAAATGTATGTGGGCCTCAGGAAAACAAAATATAAGTATTATGGTTGAAGAATTTATAATTAAGGTTAGTGCCTATCATGTTATTTGTGTAAAAATTCTTATTTTTCTAACAATATCTTTTGATCTCTCTTGTAACTAGAGCAGTATGCTAGTCATATCACATATTCAAACAGTAAATACCACTAACATTAAAATTCCCTCATTCAATTCAGAATGGAATTTAAATGTTTATTTCTGTCTTTTTTAAAAGAGTACTTTTAAATGTCTACAAATGATGCGGATAGTTTCTATCTATTTGCTTGTATGTGTGTTGGGGAGATTGGGTTTGGGGAACAACAAAGATGGGGTGGGAAGAAATGGGAAGGAGGGATAGAAAAATGAAGTTGCTATTATTTGTCATAAGTTATTTTTAGGCTTTTATTTGAGGTATAATTTGAATTTAATAATTATGTAATTAAATGTTTTGTTTGTCTTATATTATAATGACAGATATGTGCTAGAAATAAATTATTAGGATTTGCTTTTTTAAAATCTCTTGCATTTGAAGTATTTGAAGTATAGAAAAACCGATCTCTTTTCTCCAGTGGCATTTGTGTTGTTTAAGTATGACCTCATGATTGGTTATAAATGGAAGATATAGAATACTTTCCAAAATCTGTTTCTCTCTACAAAATTGAGGTTCTTTTTTTTTTTTTTTTTTTTTTTAAAGATTTTATTTATTTATTCGACAGAGATAGAGACAGCCAGAGAGAGAGGGAACACAAGCAGGGGGAGTGGGAGAGGAAGAAGCAGGCTCATAGCAGAGGAGCCTGATGTGGGACTCGATCCCATAACGCCGGGATCACGCCCTGAGCCGAAGGCAGACGCTTAACGACTGCGCCACCCAGGCGCCCCCCAAAATTGAGGTTCTTATAGTAGCTTTACTATAAAAGAGCTGATAGTGATTAAACCAAGGCTCAAACTAATGTCATTTGAATTACCATACAAATAACAACGTGATTTTCTCTCAATATTTTAAAATACTAGGTAGTTTTAGATTGTATTTTGTTAACAGATTTACTTTTTTAAAAACTTAAAGTAGTAAATGGAGGGGGGAAGTTCTTGAATTTGCCTGCACTTAATCTAAGACAATAGGTTAAGGTGCTGGGGGGATTATCTTTCCTTTTCTTTGTATATCAATTTATTTGTTTATTCAGCTAACATTTTTTGAGCTCTTACTATGAATGAAAAATGTCCTGTAGAAGGCATCGGCGATACATAGTCCCTACCTTCAAAAAACTGAATGATATGTGACAGAAAGAAGTAAATCAGTGAGTCCGGCTCTCAGAGCTAGAGGCATGCACAAGGTGCTATTGGGAGCACAGGCAAGGGGCCTCTAACTCAGACCAGGACATCAGGACAAGCTGCCTTGAAGTGGGGCTACTTGGACTAAGTTTTGAAAATCTGATGGAGGTTAGATGGAGAGGGAGGATGAGGGTTATCAAGACAGAACCGACAATAGACACAAAAGCAGAGGTATGAAAAACCCTTTAAGACTTAGAGGGATGATCCCACATGGCTGGAGAGAAAGGTGTGGTGGAGTTGTAAGATTGAGAGCGCTAATTATAGGTGACATTGATAAGGCAAGGACAAAAAAGGGACTTAGTTGACAGGTAAGTTTGGGAAGAGGTACATACCAGATCCTTCTTTTGGTGATGTAATCATATGTTTTTAGCATATTAAACAAGTAAAGGTTGTGAGAACTGAACAATATAGTTTATTTAACCGAGTGTTGTTCAAACTTTGGGAAACCCTTGCTAGCTCATTGATTAGGCATGAGATTATAAAGGCCTTTGTGTCCTAAGCTAAAAAGAAGTTTAAGCTTTATCCTTAAAGTTATGGGAAGTTGAAGATTTTAGGCATAGGAATGGCATGCCCAGGTTTGGGTTTTAGAAAAATAATGCTGGTGGAAGTGTGGACGGTGGGTTGTGAGGGTGCTGACCGGACCTAGAAGACATCATCAGTGTAGAACTAAGGCACAGTCATAGGAATGAGGAGGCGAGCAAAGATAATTTACAACGTTAATAAGTGGTAGAATTTGCAGATCTTGGGCGAAGTGTAAGGGAATCCGTGGTGATTAATAGGCTTTTCGTTTCAGTAAGACAAACGAAAACCACGTGTGTATACCTAGATGCGGATCGTACACTGTAGCTTAGTTAATGCAGCTGTTGGAAACATGAAAGATTCAGTTATACTTCACGTTTTTCTGTTTGCATAACACTGTTTTACTCTGAATTGATCAATTTAACTTTAGGTTTTGACGATTGACATATAATGTCAATTACTTAATTCCAGAATAGCCTGGGCAGTAATCATTGTTACAAGGTTAGTTGACTTGACATAGGATTTTGTGTCTTCCCTTTTGTTTTCCTTAGGTATGAATGTAATATATTAAATATTTACTTATATTTAATTCATTTTTTAACTTTTATGTTATGTATTCTTCTCATCTGGGAAATAATTTATTCTTAAAATTTTTCTGCTTTCTTTTTTAAAGATTTCACCCATAATTCTGAATACTGTGATGACAATCATGGCTGCTATGTCTCCGAAGACAAAAGAAGATGAATCCAAAGATACATCTAAGGAAACAGAAAATCTCTGGGATGTCAAATCTATTAGTGATTATAACTCTTGGTTTCTTGGTGTTGACACGGCAACAGAAATAACGGAAAATTTCAAAGACATTCAGCATCCATCAATAGAGGAAAATTGTGCCGTTGTTGTAGAGTCGGTTCAGGTTACCTTAGAATGTGGCCTTGGGCATCGAACCGTACCTTTATTACTGGCAGAGTCCAAGTTTTCAGGAAATATTAAAAATTGGACTTCCCTTATGGCTGCTACTGCTGACATGACATTAGAGGTATGACCACATCATTTTGTACTTCCAGAGCCAGCTCCTCAAAAGTACAATTGCAGAATTAAGATGTGAGCTTTTCTTGTTTGTGCATGGCTACAGCAAGTGTATATATATAAATAGATAATACATTCTAATATTGAACTTGTTGATGCATGGTATTATTTAGTTGGTCATTATTTTTTAAAGATTTTTTTGTTAAACAGTTTGTTTACGGCAGTAAAGTAAGAGAGAAAAGGCAAATGCACCCTCTTTATAGATATCCTTTGTGTCTTTAGGTGTGTCGTTAAAATGACAATTGACATGTAACATTAATTACATAATTTTTTTCCTACTGGCTATAGAAATATGTGGTTAAAGTTGAAAGACTCTGTTATTAATTATAATTCTGTGCCTTTCCAGGTTCACTATTACAATGAGACCCATGCTGTTTGGGAGCCACTAATTGAGAGAGTGGAGGGGAAGAGACAATGGAATTTAAGGCTTGATGTAAGGACACCACAAAATATCTTTATGTTGAACGGCACTAAGGGCATTCACTTATATTTTTTAGTTCAGTGATTCTCAAGATGTGGTCTAGGATTCTGGAGGCCCTTTCAAGGGGTTCATGGGATCAGAACTCTTTTCATAATGATACTCAGACGTTATATATCATTTTTATCCTCATCTGCTCATGAGCATACAATGGAATTTTCCCGAGACTGTGATATTGCAACGGAATGAATACTGAGGCAGAAATGAGAATCCACCTGTCTTCTCTTAAGGCAGGCACTAGAGAGATTTGTAAATGCCCCTCTTTTTACTATGAAAGATAACTTTAATAGGTATCTTTTATTAAAAATAGTATTCAACATATAATTATTATTTTTAAATGAGTATTTCAAGTTTTCTGTTTTAGATTCTAATAGACTTCACATGATGGATATGATCCATATAAATGGAGATCTTTGAGATCCTCCTTGGTTTTAAGAGACCAAAAAAATTTGAGAAAACTTGAATTCTAGTTCATGATTTTTTTTGTATGTTATCTCTTTATGATATTTCTTGAGAGCACTTCAGAATCCTAGATACCAAAGCACATTTTTCTGGGCTCAAAGGAAAATGAGTTATAGACCCTTAATGCATTATCACAACACAGCTGTCTGCGGTAGCCTGACTGAGCTGTGAGGCACTGAAACCACCTCAGCAAATTCTTACTTTAAAGATGAGAAGTCACTTAACCTGTGTCCCAATTTCCTCTCGGTGAAGTAGTAGTATTTCTGACCTACCTGTCTCTGGCACAGACAGGCTAACAAATAATTTTTCAGAAGGCTTTTGAGCTCTTTTGGAACAAAAACTATGATGGAATCTGATGGCTGGTTGAAAGCTTATCATATTATTTGTACGTGTTAACAGTAAAGAGTAGAACCAATTCCACATTACCTCCAATAAGTATCAGTTTAGACTTCAGGGTCGTCTTAGATTCCTCATCAACACATAAGGACTGCTAGTCAGGCGACACTGGGTCAACAGTTTGCTCTGGGGAATGCACAAGAGACAAATATCATAGCTGACTTTGAGTGCTTTCATGGCACCGTTCTAAACATTACCCCATGCACTGACTATACACTGAAAGAAAGACTGCGGATCTGTGCTAAATCTAAGTGGAGAACTGAGTATTTTTTAAAATGAAACTTCTGAGGAGTTTTAATATAAAGGGACCAGTTTAGGAGAATTAACTCTTTGAGAGTTTTTATTTTTTATTTTATTATTTATTTATTTATTTATATATTTTTTAAAGATTTTATTATTTTTTTTATTTGAAGAGATAGAGACAGCCAGCGAGAGAGGGAACACAAGCAGGGGGAGTGGGAGAGGAAGAGGCTCATAGCAGAGGAGCCTGATGTGGGGCTCGATCCCAGAACGCCAGGATCACGCCCTGAGCCGAAGGCAGACGCTTAACGACTGTGCCACCCAGGCACCCCTCTTTGAGAGTTTTTAAACTTTATTATTAATTGACTAATACCTTAAATGTGTTATGTTATTTATCATCATAGGTAAAGAAGAATCCAGTCCAGGATAGAAGTTTAATGCCAGGAGATGATTTTATTTTTCTTCCTGAGCCACAAACAGCATTTCATATTTCTTCAGGAGATACAATGAATATAACAATATCCAAAAGTTGCCTGAATGTTTTCAACAATTTAGCCAAAGTATGTTTGGTTTTTGCTTGGAATCTTTCAAATAAGATTTTAAATTGAAACGTGTAGATTATTGATGTTTGTCATCAAAATTAGTTTCTTAAAAATGTAGTCTTGTTTAATTTTGGGGAAAAATTGCATTTTGCAAAAATTTTATTGTGATGTTATGTTCCTTTTCAGGGTTTTTCAGAGGGCGCTGCTTCTACTTTTGACTACTCTTTAAAAGATAGGGCTCCTTTTACAGTGAAAAATGCTGTCGGTGTTCCCATTAAGGTGCAGCCCAATCATAATCTTAGAGTAGTAGGCTCCCTTGAGAAAAGTGGTGTTTATGATGTCGATGCTGGTCAGAATTTGGAATTGGAATATGCTAGCATGGAACCTTCACGTCAAGGAAAATTATCTGTATTGAGCCGTCAAGAAAGCTCCTTCTTCACTCTAACCTTTGGTATGCTATATTTATTTTATTTTAAGGGCATATTTGAAATTGTAGGTGTGGGGCTTATTTTTGATAAAATATGAAGATATTGCTGCTGATACTGTGGGAAACACATTTCTAAAGGCTTGTCTCGTTTTCTTCCTCTAAACTTGAGAAAATTAAATTTGATTAAGAATTACCTTAGAGGGACACCTGGGTGGCTCAGTCACTTAAACATCTGCCTTCAGGTCAGGTCATGATCCAGGGGTCCTGGGATCGAGCCCCTTGTGGGGTTCCGTGCCCAGCGGAGAGTCTGCTTCTCCTTCTCCCCCTCTGCCCCCCACTTCGTGCTGGCTCTTGTATTTTCTCTCACTTGTATTCTCTCTCTCACTCTCAAATAAATAAATAAAAATCTTTAAAAAGTTTTAAAAAATTAAAATAAAGAATTACCTTAGATCATGATCTCAGGGTTGTGGGACTGAGCCCTGCATCCAGCTCAGCACTCAGCTCAGAGTCTGCTTGAGATGCTTTCTCTCCCTCTGCCCCTCCCCCCACTAACATAGGTCCAACTTGCTTTTGTAATAGTCTTCTTTTTAGATGATTAAACACATGCACGTGCACATGCTCTCTCTCTAAAATAAATAAATCTTTAAAAAAAAGATTTACCTTCGAAAATTAGATTATTTCTGTGCCCTTAAATAGTACAATATGTAGTATGCTTCAAGAAGAACGTGTGTTCAATGAGGAGAGGAAAATTAACTATATTCAGAAGTCTTAAAATATTGACAGTAATTATCACCATTACAAAGAAAAGGTGTTATTGCTATATAGTTGAAAGAATAAGGAACAAGTTGGATTTTGTTTGTTTTAATACATTTTTTAGAAGTTTTTATTTTAATTCTAATTAGTTAACATACAGGGTATTACTAGTTTCAGGTGTACAGTATAATGATTCAGCACTTCCATATACCAGTACTCATCACAACAAGTGCACTCCTTAATCCCCATCATGTTTCACCCATCCCCCCACCCCTCTCCCTGCTGGTAACCATCATCAGTCTGTTCTCTAGGGTTAAAAGTCTGTTTCTTGGTTTGTTTGTTTGTTTTTTTTTTTTTTTTTTTTTTTTTTTTTTTTTTTTTAAAGATTTTATTTATTTATTTGACAGAGAGACAGCCAGCGAGAGAGGGAACACAAGCAGGGGGAGTGGGAGAGGAAGAAGCAGGCTCATAGCAGAGGAGCCTGATGTGGGGCTCGATCCCGGAACGCCGGGATCACGCCCTGAGCCGAAGGCAGACGCTTAACCGCTGTGCCACCCAGGCACCCCTGTTTGTTTGTTTTTGAAGATTTATGTATTTGTTTTGAGAGAGAGAGTGTGTGCATGAGTGGGGGCAGGGGAAGGAGGGGCAGAGGGAGAGAGAGAATCCCAAGCCGACTCCCCGCTGAGGTTGGAGACTGACGCAGGGCTCAATCCCAGGTCCCCAAGATCATGATCTGAGCCAAAATCAAGAGTTAGTTGCTTAACCAACTGAGCCACCCAGGCGCCCCTCTTTCTTGGTTTTAATACAACTTAAAACAAGGGAAATTGTTTGGGTCAAAAAATTTTATAACTAGTTTTTTTTTTTAATTTTAGTTTCTTTAGTTTCCTTTCTTTGTTAGTTCCTATGTCTTAGAAAAGCATTTTGTGTAGTCATCAGTTTTAGTCATAAAGAGTACTCTTGTCATTATTTTAAGTTGCTGAGACTTAGACATTTAACATTTGGAATGCTTCTCACTTATGCTCTGCTCTGCCTTAGTACCTCATGGATATACAGAAGTTGCAAAAGTTCCTGTTGCCAGATCTGGAAGACAATTGTATAATGTACGGAACCCCAATGCCAGTCGTTCTGACTCAGTCTTGGTACAAATCGATGCCACCGCAGGGAGTAAAGTAATTACCCTTCGGTCTCCTCTGCAGGTAACGCATTAAAGTGAATTGTGTCCCTTCGAGTAAAACAAGAAGTATTCAGTCATTTAGCTGAATATAGGAAAATGGTAAAACGTTAAGTCAATACTGATTATTCAGAAATAAATTATAGATTCAGCCGACTGCTATTTCCAGTCCAACTTGCTTTTGTAATAGTCTTCATTTTAAATGTCCGATTAAACAGTCTCGTGACTTGAAAGCCCATTTTTGTTGTGGTCTAGGTTTACAATTAATGAAGCTTTTTTCTATTTTTTTTAAAGATTTAGAACTGGGAGTATTAATAATTATAACTGGTTGTCAAATAGGATAACATTCCATTCTCTTTGTATATCACTTGGGACTGTATTTTCCAAGTATATGTGAAGGAATATTGGGATGATCTCACCAGAACGAAATCTTCTATCTTAATCTTTTCTACCTTTAAGGCTTTATCCATTTTTCTTCTGTGCATTATTACAGGTTTCATTATATAGTCATCAAAAGAACATTTCTTCCTACTTTGTAACATCAGATACAAAATAAAAGAATTTCCATTTTTGGCCATTGTTCCCTCTCAGTTTGCTATTAGCCCTAGCCTGTATCATATTTAGTTAAGAAAAGAGGGCTGTAGTACTTTTCCTCATATTTCCTTTGCTATCCTTTCCTGTTTTCATATGGTGCATTGAAAAAAGGTTGTAATGGGGAAAATATCATGGCTGAAGTCTTCAAAATTAATGTATATTATACACTAACAATGAACATAGAGGAAAGAGCATGTGAATATCCTAGAAATTTTCAACTGCCACTTAAACATTAAGTCTCTCATATATAGCATTTAAATATCCCAAAGTTTTTCAATCATCCATAAAAATATCTTCTAATATTGGGTTTAAACTTTTTAGCTCTTAAAGTAACTGTGTGCAGCTCACATTTTTCTTTTGAGCATCTATATCTTTTTAAACAACGTGTATGTCTTTTTATCTAACAGATTAAAAACCATTTCTCTATTGCATTCATCATCTATAAATCTGTTAAGAATGTTAAGCTGTTGGAGCGCATTGGAGTAGCCAGACCTGAAGAGGAGTTCCATGTTCCTTTAGATTCATATAGGTACATACTTCCTTGAATATACTACGTTTTTAAAGGTTCACAATACATATTTTTAATTCTTTGAATTAGGATCTCTATTCTAGAAAAAAGAAGCTTATATTTTCATTATCTGAAAATATGTAAAAGCCGTTTTAAGACATAGAGAAATACATTTATTTAATCACTTAATTTACCAGATGAAAATTTCTTATTGTATATTCAATGTTTTAGAATTTTCTGAAATCTGTCTTTATTAGATTGTCTTTATATTTGAAATGACTATTTTTTTCTAACTTGTCATTGTTTACAGATTTTTTTTTTCCCAGACAGTTCCTCCATGGGTTAGCTATATGACTTTGGGCAAGTTTCTTAACCTTTCATAGCCTTGTTTTCCTCATCTATAAAAATTGGAATAATAGTATTTACCTTGTAGCGTTACCAAGAAGATGTAATGAGATTCTTTTTCTTAAGTTTTTGATAAAACCTTTTTTCCCCCCCACTCTGTTTTTTTTTTCTCTAGATGTCAGTTGTTTATTCAGCCAGCTGGTATCTTAGAGAATCAGTACAAAGAATCCACCACTTACATTTCTTGGAAGGAAGAACTTCACAGGAGCAGGGAAGTCAGATGTATGCTGCAATGTCCATCAGTAGAAGTCAACTTCTTACCTCTCATTGTCAATACAGTTGCTCTGCCTGATGAATTAAGCTATATATGTACCCATGAGGAAGACTGGGATCCAGCTTACATTATTCATCTTTATCCTACCCTCACTTTGCGGAACCTTCTCCCATATTCTCTAAGATACTTACTCGAAGTATGTCTCTGTATTTTGTTTGACCTTTATTATTGCAGAGTGAATTCTGTTTTTTTTACTGTTTTTTTAGTTGAGGTCAGTATTTTCTATAGTATACTTGTAATGCTTTAATATTAATAACAGCAAGAAATGATATAGCATTTAGTATATGGCAATCACTGTACCATGTGCTTTACATGTATTAACACATTTAATCCTTGCAATAACTTTGTGAAGTTGGTACCATTATTAGGCCCATTTTGCAGATGAAGGAACTGAGTCACACGGTTTAAGTGACAGGCCCAAGAACCCATAGCTAGTAAGTTGTAGAGCTGGGATTTGAACCTAGGCAATTTGGCTCCTTTGCTCCCTTCCATTGAACTCTATTGCATCTGCTGTGAGTTAAGAACCATAATAATCTCTATTAATTAAGTAAAATTCCATTAGCTAAGGGATAGAAAAAAGGCAATGGGGAAATACTTCATTTAACTTTATTCTAAAGTTAATTTTAAGGTTTTCATTTTAAAGTTAATAGTATGATTATTTGGTCCAGGTTTCTGTTGAACTTAAAATAATTAGTCTATGGGGTGCCTGGGTGGCACAGCGGTTAAGCGTCTGCCTTCGGCTCAGGGCGTGATCCCGGTGTTGTGGGATCGAGCCCCACATCAGGCTCTTTCACTATGAGCCTGCTTCTTCCTCTCCCACTCCCCCTGCTTGTGTTCCCTCTCTCGCTGGCTGTCTCTATCTCTGTCGAATAAATAAATAAAATCTTAAAAAAAAATAAAAATAAAAAATAAAATAATTAGTCTAAGAAATAACAGGGAACATTTTTTAGTAATGATGTATGATAAATATTTTTAGATTTTCATGCCACAACATTTTAAAATACAAAAGGCTGGAAAGTGTTAGAACCTAAATTATTTCTTTTCTTTATCTGACAATGAGTCATCCCTGAGGAGTAAAGACTAAAATGAATTAAATGAACTAGACAGTACTTATGCAAGAGAAGCTTTCAGAAACAAAGCCTGATTTATTATGTGGCTGTTATTCATTTTGAAAATAATTCTACCTTACTTAGATAGCTTGTCAGAATAGTTTGATATCACTTTCCTTCTCTTTGTGTGAGAACCACTAGGCATAGTGTGTGAATAGCAGATGAAGCTGAAACCCAGGCAGTTAGTGGCTCATTTAATGGCATAGACAACAGCCAGCATGCCTGAATCTATCCTTTGATTCTTGGCATAGATCTGACTTTTTTCCCCAAACTTATGGCCATTGGCCTGCTCATGGCCAAAAGACAATTTCTGCCTTTGGCTGTGATACAGTGTTTTCTTTTTAGTGCTTAGTAATTACTGGACATTCCTCATATGTAAACATGGTACTTCATTGAAGACTTGTCTGTTAATCTGAATCTGGTAGGTTATTTGTTAGCATTTGTATAAAATATGGATATTGCTCTTGCACAGGGTTTAAAAAAATCACTAAGCAAATTTAGTTTTTGTTTGTTTGCTTTTAGGGAACAGCAGAAACTCATGAGCTCGCAGAAGGCAGTGCTGCTGATGTTCTACACTCGAAAATCAGTGGAGAGATAATGGAATTGGTTCTGATGAAATATCAGGGCAGAAACTGGAACGGACATTTCCGTATATGTGATACACTTCCCGAATTCTTTCTTGTGTGTTTTTCCTCTGACTCCGCAGAAGTGATGTCAGTTGACTTGTCAATACATGTCAAACGAATCGGCAGCCGGATGGTGCTATCCATCTTTAGTCCCTACTGGCTAATCAACAAGACTTCTCGGGTTCTCCAGTATCGTTCAGAAGACATTCACGTGAAACATCCAGCTGATTTCAGGGATATTATTTTATTCTCCTTCAAGAAGAAGAACATTTTTAGTAAAAATAAGGTGGGTTTTGGTTGATATAACAATTTAAAATAGATAAATTCCTAATCTGGAAACTCGTGAGTCATTAGCCTTCCCTAAATCCATGCTTACCAGTTTGCTAAGTGCCACTGGTAGGAAGTAGGCCCAAGGAGACTTTTCAGGAATACATAGTCAAGTGGGATGTTAGGACTAGCAAGAGTTTCCCAAAGCTGAATTGCCCTTTTCTCCATGGCCTTTGGAATTACTTCTGTTCTTTTAGTAGTGTCAGGTAGAAAGCTTGATTTCTATGTAGTTTACCAGTGATGAAATCCCATTTCAAAAGGTGGAAGAGTAGGATTTGGCTTCTATTAACTAAGCGCACCTAGGTATGAAGCACTAAACCAGGCTTCTGAGAGAGAACCTAGTACCTGAGCCTGGTCTTTTGTGCTCTGGTCCCTTCCGTCCTTTGCAGATCCCTGTCTTGCAGTTGCTTATCACACACTGTCCCAAGTCACTGTTAGGCCGTTGTCTGTGCTCCACCCTCTGCCAGAATGCTACTTCCCCTCTGCTTTCACTGTCTGCCACATCTTTTTGGTTACTTGCTGTTCATCCTTTGGCTATCGTTGTGCTCAGGCTTGACAGTGTGAGGGATTTCTAACTGTCTAAAGTGGAGCTAGATATTACATCCTTGTCCTTTTGGAGCAGTGGTTCCCAAATTTAACTTGTGCATTAGAATCACCTAATGGGCTTTTCAAACACATTTCTGGGTTGTGCCCCTATTTGAGTCAGTAGGTCTGGGTAGAGTCTGAACATTGCATTTCTGACAGATTCCCAGGTGATGCTGATGGTGCTGGTCCAGGGACCACATTTCGAAAACCACTGTCTTAAAGTATCGATTAATCCAGAGCATTATAATTACCTGTTTATGTATCCTACCTCTGGTTGTCCTCAGGCTTTTTATAATCTAGTTAGGTTGATGGAGGAGGACAATTAGATCTCTTCTATAAAACTTTATCTAAATCTCATAGCTAGAAGTAAACTTCTTACCTTCTCACCTTGGTAGCATTTTGTACCGCTCGTGTAGCTGTTAATCACATTGAGTCTTGCATCATAATTATCCCTGTTTAGTTGGAGCTCGTTAAAGACAGGAACTGTGTCCTGTTTTCTTCCATTCTGCTGATCATGATGCCTTTCATTTAACATTTGCTGAATAATGTTAAAGGCATAAATTCTGGGGCGCCTGGGTGGCACAGTGGTTAAAGCGTCTGCCTTCGGCTCAGGGCGTGATCCCGGCGTTGTGGGATCAAGCCCCACATCAGGCTCCTCCGCTATGAGCCTGCTTCTTCCTCTCCCACTTCCTCTGCTTGTGTTCCCTCTCTCGCTGGCTGTCTCTATCTCTGTCAAATAAATAAATAAAATCTTTAAAAAAAAAAGCATAAATTCTCTATGTTTTAAAACTTTACGAATTTGTTAGCTTAATATCTTAAGTGTAACACTTGAGAAAGTATCAGTTTACATTATAGTTTTTTTTTCTTTGGTATACATCTTTACGAATTTGTTAGCTTTTTTTTCTTTGGTATACAAACTTTTGTTAGCTTTTTTTTCTTTGGTATACAAACTTTTGTTAGCTTTTTTTTCTTTGGTATACAAACTTTACGAATTTGTTAGCTTAATATCTTAAGTGTAACACTTGAGAAAGTATCAGTTTACATTATAGTTTTTTTTTCTTTGGTATACATCTTTAAATTCACTAAACTCATTGCATAGGTGAATGGGAAGATCAGAACTCTGCTTTTATTTTATTAGCCTTTAGAATATCTGTGCTTCTGTGACCCGCTGGCAGTATGGCTTTGATTATTTTTTTCTGTGTCCCATGATACTAAGTAAATTTCTAGTGATCTGACAACTTTCCCTCAAATAAAATATTAATACAGTCTTTCAGGTTTCTTATATGCAGTTATGTGTTCTCTGGTGTAGGTACAATTAAAAATTTCGACGAGTGCCTGGTCTAGTGGTTTTTCATTGGATACAGTGGGAAGTTATGGGTGTGTGAAGTGTCCTGCCAACAATATGGAGTACCTGGTAAGATTCTGCTTGCTTATTTATCTCTGACTTCATTCACATTTTCTTCAGTTCAGTAAACCAGTTAAATTCTAAGGGGTACAGAAATTTGAATTCAAAGTATTATGTAAAGGACTGTCACCTCTATAAATTTCTGTGGCCACTAATATCAGGACAAAACCAGAATTTACAAAAGTTTAAGAAGTAAGTTAAATCCTCATTCCATACTATTCTCTGCCAAATGTTTCTTAAATATTAAATTTGATGGTAAAAATTTAAGTAATCTGATGCCAGTGGACCTGTTTTATTGCCACTTTGAAATTTTCATCTTAGTTCATTAGTAGAGAGATGATAAGGCAGCAAAACTTGAGCCTCTCCACTGATTATAAAATAATTTATGTTTGGAATGTTAAAAAATAAAGAATACAAATAAAACAAATATTACAGGTCATCATTAGTTAGATTATCACTTGGTATTTCTTGAATTGATTTCTGATGGAGCCAAATTAAGAAACCAAAATTTTTCTTTGTGAGAAGATAATCAGTAGTTGAAGATGGCTTATATTAGTTACTCTACTTAATAAGTGTTATTTTAAAATATTTTAAGAAATTCGTGTATGAATGGGGTATGTGTGTGTACATTTCAAAGAAACTATGTAAAGTACTGGGAAATAATAAACTTGTTTGTTCCTTTACACAGGTTGGTGTTAGCATCAAAATGAGCAGTTTTAATCTTACACGAATAGTTACTCTGACTCCCTTTTGCACCATTGCAAACAAGTCATCATTAGAACTAGAAGTTGGTGAAATTGCATCTGATGGCTCAATGCCAACTAATAAGTGGAACTATATTGCTTCTTCAGAGGTAAAATTTTCCTTTACTATAACTGGCTCCTAAAATGTACAAATAAATATGGACATATAGTAAGAATTGCATATACTTCTTTGTTACACTCATTCTGCTATAATATTTGTGTATTAAAATATGATAGTCAATTTTGACTTTTCTTTTGCACTAGCCAGTCTAGAGGGCTAACACCCAGGCTCTAATTCTTCCTATATGTATAGAACATATGGATGGGTATTGTGAAAAGAACATAAATATAATGTACTACGAATTATCATAATAGTCAGGATAATGTCTCTGCATTCAAGAAAGCATATAATCTTGTTGGAGGGCTTAAGACTCATATAAAGTAGCACATGGACGTAAAGATAATATATGCTAAGTTATAGGTGGTATTAGAATTTCTAAATAAGATTATTTGAAAGTTTCCTTGAAAATGTCCTAAAATTCAACCCCCTAACTTTACAGAGAAGGAAATTGAATCTCATACTTTTCTAAAGTCAGTACAGTCATTAGAAGTCACCATCATTGTGGCCAAGATAAAAAAGGAGTGTTTCATAGAAGAGGGGGGATTTGACTTACATTGCAGGTTCAATAAGATTTTTGGAGTGAAGAGAGTGAGGGAAAGAGTGGAGAAGAGGACAGGTGCAAAGATGAGCATTACTGCTTGAATTTGCCTGAGTTTTCAACCAAACCAGCTGACCTTAAAGAACCATTCTTCTGTACATCTCAAAAACAATACTGTATATATTTAAAAACATATAGCAATAAGCTTAAAAGGAAGGATTCCAGTGATACAAATTTAGAGCTCTGAGAGGCATTGGCTTTCCCAGACACTTAGAATGATCTCTGTAGACTTGGCAACAAATAAATACTCATTATCATTGATATGGGTTTGATAATAGTAGCGTTTTTATTCAGAAATAGAATTTACCTAGTGTTGAATAACAGAGGGACATTTTGTATTATGTTAGGAACTAAAACCGCAGTTTTACAGATAAGGCTTAGAGAGGTATATGCTTTGATTAAGATCAGTTAGGAAGGTAATGTTAGGACTTCCAGCAAGGTCCATGTGTTCTCTTCTCTGCCTTCAGTTGTCTTTCTAGTTTATCTAGGATAAGATAACACTGAAAGAATTCATAATACATTAAGGAATTATAATGGGATATGCACAAAAGCAGATGTTTTAAGATTATAGGTTTTAAATATTCAAGATATTTGAGGCATTCTTAATCAGTAAGCTCTTTAGTTTCTTATAATTATTTCATAAGTGCATACAGACTAATCGATCTATGTTCTTCTGATGGAGTTTTTTGGTTCCATAAATAGGCCTTATATTGTTAATAATTTTAACATGAGAGGTGGAAGAAATATTTTAAGAAACTTAGTAATAATTGTATCATGATCAGATTTAGAATTGAAAACTTAATTAGCCATTGTCTTATTTATACCTCCGTATTTTTTTAAGACTGATGTTAACTTTTATATTTTTAGTGCCTTCCTTTTTGGCCTGAAAATTTGTCAGGCAAACTTTGTGTGAGAGTGGTGGGCTGTGAAGGATCCTCCAAACCATTTTTTTATAACCGACAGGATAATGGCACTTTATTGAGCTTAGAAGAGCTGGTATGTTTTCATGGTTTTTAAATTAAATTTAATTTTTTTATTATGTTTTCATGTTTTAAAATAGTGTCTTCGATTTTTTAAATTTGCTTTAAAATATTTTATTTTATTTTATTTTATTTTTTTTTTAATATTTTATTAAAACATGCTATAAGATTGACTAATTGAATTTAAGTTAAGAAAAACAGAATTTACCTGGAAAAAAAATCTGGTCATCATTTGAAGGTGCTAATATATATATTTGTAAGGTGCTATACATATATTTGTAAGAGATCAGAGCCAGTGTGCTTTTCGTTAAGAACTTAAGAAAACCGATTTTTTGTTGTCTACGTAACTGATTGAAGTTCCACATGTCACTGCAAGTTAAACGAATACCTCAAAAAATTTTTTTTTCTGCAATAGAATGGGGGTATCTTGGTGGATGTAAACACTGCTGAACATTCAACTGTCATAACCTTTTCTGATTACCACGAGGGATCTGCACCTGCCCTGGTAATAAACCACACATCACAGGACGTCGTCACGTACAAACAGAGGTATGAAGAAAAAGGTTCATGGAAAATCTCATTTGCTTTTTACTGGCCCACATTCCTTTCTAGGAAACACTTGAGGTGGTAGATGTGTTTCACATTCCACATATTTTCTGATTTTAGAAAGGTAACATGGAACACATGCTGTGTATTATAACACCCTCAACAGGTTTTGAGATGGTTCTCTATAGTCCAATACATTAATATTCCGGCAGCAGAACTTATGAATATTCATACTAAGTGGGATAAATCAAAACTATTAATAATCTCACATCAGTTCAGATTAGGTTTTTTAGCCAAACGACTTTTGATACCAAAAATCTTTGGACTTTTGGAGCTTTTAAAATTTCAGAATGGCATATAAGGAACTGTGAACCTGTTACCTGTTTAAGCATTGTTATTCTTTTGTAATCTGGAAATGCTCAGTGAACCTCTCCCTATAAATCTCTATCAAGTTGGTTTTCTTCCCCCCAGTAGAGGTGGTAGAAGATTAAATGAGAGCTCAATGAATAGGTAGGGTATTGAGTTTAAGTATGGAATGATAGGAATTTTGCTGTTCTGTCATTTGGCTTGGATGATACCATTATTTAATGTCTTGGATGATACCATTATTTAATGATGTAACATAGTTTTAAATCCTTAAAATATATATTACATATTTACCAAGAATTATTATTATTAATCTGTAAGGCATTATTTTATATATGTACAAAATCTTGCATATACCTAAGTTTATTTTTACATATAGAATTATTTTATCTAAAATAATGCCTTGTGGATTTACCTGTTCTTAACTCTCCTGGTTTGAATCCAGTGGGAGGTTTAAAAGTGCAGAATGGGATTGAAACCTAATTGGGTTCCTTTTGTTGTTGTTGTTCCCTGTAAAGTTTTTTGTAATGTGGACTAATAGTTCTTAAACTTTAATGATAAATTTGAAGATCTCCCAGAAATCTTGTTAAAATGCAGATTCTGATTTAGTAGGTTTTAGGCGGGGCCCAGAGTTTTGCAATTTCAGCAAGCTCCATGTAATGTTGCTGCTTCTCTGTAGATCATGCTTTGAGTAGCAACAGTGTGGACCTAATTTTTGTTTTTTTTCTGAGACTCGTGTTTCTTATCTATTGCATTTGATTAATAAACTTTAAGCACTGAGTGACATTCTACTGCTGCTAAAGGATTTATTGTTTATGGCTCTTTCTGCAGGTGAACTCTGATGTGCCAGTTTGTTTACTTTAATGAATTCTATTGCCTGCATGAATTAGGAGTATCCTGCAACTTCAGAAAGTCAATAATATTCCCTTCCCTCAAGCTTTAAACCATTAGTTTATTGGACATTTTAGGGTACTTATTTTTAGGCAGAGTTCTGTTTATTAAAAAAAGGCAGTTTTACAAGATTTTTGTGCCAGTCCCCTGCTCTGTAAACCACAGGTCTGGGTTTCTCAGGGCCTGGCTGTTTTCATCTCTCTGGTGGTTGTGTTTCAGTGGGTCACAGGAGGAAGTGCACTTGGTGCCAGGAGAAGCTCGACTTTTTGCATGGGCAGATCCTACTGGTATCAGAAAACTTACGTGGACATATGCAGCAAATACCGGAGAACACAGTCTGTTAAAGGTATCATTTGATGTGAACGAGCACTGTAATGAGTTGCCCGGTGGCGAAGGAAGCAGACAAGCCAGTTTCACACAGTCATCTTTGTCCTTACTGAACTAAAAATGAACTGAAAGTATTTTCAAAATAAGTTGGTTTTGGAGTTTAGATTGCAAGTAGTTCATACCAGTATTTTAGATTAGTCAAAATAATTTATTTACAGTTTAAAAAATAGGCCTGCTTTATCTTGCCTAAGTAAAGACCAGTAAAGTATCTTTTTATATGCCTTTTTTTTTTTTTTTTTAAAGAAAAGATGTTTAACAAACTATAGAAATGATCCCTGACATAAGAACTAGGATGATCGGTAGGAGAAGAAAGGGAAGAATGAAGGGGGGTAATCAGAAGGGGGAATGAAGCATGAAAGACTATGGACTCTGAGAAACAAACTGAGGGCTTCAGAGGGGTGGGGGGTGGGGGAATGGGATAGACTGGTGATGGGTCGTAAGGAGGGCATGTATTGCATGGTGCACTGGGTGTTATATGCAACTAATGAATCATCGAACTTTACATCAGAAACTAGGGATGTACTGTATGGTGAATAACATAATATAATAAAAATATTATTATGAAAAAATAAAAATAAATAAAGAAAGAAAGAATACTTCCAATATTAGAACACTTTGTAAAATGTCAAAAAAAAAAAAAAGAAGTTTAAAGCTAAGTGAAAACAACTTTATTTTGAACATATGCATAGCACTGTTGGCTCTGAGGTTTTTAGGCATATTTTCTCAATAAAGACCATATGTTTTAATTAAAGGAATCTGACAGTATGCAAATTATCCCATATAAGAAATTTAATGAAATATTTATTGAAACAATATTTAGGTGCTAATTTAATCAAATATGTTATTCTTAGACTCTTAAACGTTGGGAAGGTCTTAAGGAGTCACCTACCAGCCTTTCTGTATTGTAGGAGTTGCTCCTGTATTAGTGATGCAGATCATTTATTTCCGTAGAAATATATTTATTATGAAAAGTTCATACAGTGTTCTGTTCTACTGTCTGATAATGCCAGTTGTTAAAAAAGCTTTATTGACTTTTGCCTTAAAATGGTAATTGGCCAACAGTGGCTGAATTATCCTCTCCTATATTCCCTCTGAAATACCCATAAAAGAGATAAAGACTTATCCACTTTTGAAAAATCAGACTGGTAGTTCCTCTGTTAGAAGATTCTTGGAATAATTTTCACCATGACAATTTGATGGAGCTCTACAGGCTTGCTTGTGCTTTACTTTTTACAAGACCGAAACTCAAGGTTTGTAAATGGTATAGAGGCTTAAATTCCCTGATCCCCTTAGCTTCCTGGCTCAGAGACACGGGAGCTCTAGCTGAGGTCTCTGACTGTGCTGGTATTGTTTCCCCTCTCCTCACATTTAACACTGTGCAGTAACTGTGACACCCACTGGTAGTCTGTAGACACTAGAGAGAAAGTGGGAAGGACCTCCTGGAGGAGGATATTCAGGTCTGTATATTGAGGCAGATTCAGGAAGAATCTGGGAATCTTGTATGTGGGGATTGTGCTTTTTAATATTTCTCTTCTATTTGGTGTTAGAGAACCAGGCAGTAGGAAAAGTAGATAATTGTGCCTCAGCACATAATCTGCCAGATTCTAGAAACTGATCTAGAAGCAAGGCAGTTGCCCCTTCCCTTGTCTGCTAAGTTGATTTGAGAAGGGAGTTCCACTCGGGCCCAGGTGGACATGGTGAGGGGGTTCAGAGAAAATCCATACATTATTGGCAAACACTAGGTCTGAACAGATCTTTCCTCATTAAGTGTGAATGAACAGGAAAAAAAAATATCAGCAATATGAGATTTATGAAAAAAATAGTTCAGGAAAAAAAATGTAGTACTATCCTGTAGAATCAGAGGGTGATTATACCTCTGAAAATTTTTTTACTGCAGAAGGACCACAAGAAATTTTCCAGATTTATGCCTTGCATCCTCAACAAAGTTATAAAGCTGTAACAGCTATGAAATAGAAGAATGCATAGTGAAATAAAAGATACAACCGAATGAAGTGAAAGTGGAGTAGGGAAATAATATATTCTGTTCATACCATAAATATACCATTTAATCTTTAATTTTAATTATAGAAGTGTAGATGAAGGCTTTTTTTAAAAAAAAACTATTAGTAGAACTAAAAATCATTGGTAAGAGAATTTTAAAACAATTGAGAAAATAAAAATAAAGATAATTTTGCCCGTAAAGGAAGGAGACCTAAGGAAAAATGTAACAAGTGGCAAATACCTTTTACTGAATCTATCTCCTGTGTTAATGTTTTCTGCATAGTATCGCTTATTCTTATCAGAATTCAGAACTGCTGATTAAAATTCAAAACCAGGTCTGTCTGACTTAACAGTCCACAGACTTTTCCCGCTAAATCATGTTTCCTATCAATTATGTCAGTAAATGAAAATGGTTTAAATTCTCCTTATTAAAAGACAAGACTCAGATTAAGCTAGAAAACACTATCTAACTATATGCTACTTACAAAAGATGTGTCTTAGCCATACCAACACAGAACATTATAAGCATGAAGAGGCACTAAGGATTTAGCAGGCAAACAGAAGTAAAAAGAAAGCAAAGTTGTTGATTTTAATTTCTGAACAACTATAATTCAAAGCAAAAACCTTTAAATAGATATGACGAAGAAGGCATGATTGCCACAAACTTTCATGCAAAGAATAACATCATATCAAAATATAGATCTTAAAATGCTGGAAGTCAACTGAAACACAGCAGAGGATATTTTAACACACCTCATTTAATTTTTAACAGATCAAACAGATGAAAAATAAATAAGATTAGAGAGTACTTTAGTAATAACTAAGATTGAAACCAAGACATCAAATTTTGTACTTTACAGAGAGAATTCACCTTAATAGGTATCTCTGAAACATTTGCAAAATTTGATTGCATTTTAGAATTTTAAAAATTGAATAGGCTACTTTGACATATGTTAAAAGCAATAGATTTTTAAAAAGAAATATGCTGGTGAGGATGTGGAGAAAAAGGAACCTTCATGCACACTTGGTGGGAATATAAATTGGTGCAGCTACTGGGGCAAACAGTATGGAGGTTCCTCACAAAATTAAAAATAAACTGTATGATCCAGCAATTCCACTTCTGGGTATTTATACAAAGAAAACAAAAACACTAATTCTGAGGGCTTCAGAGGGGAGGGGGGTGGGGGAATGGGATGGACTGGTGATGGGTAGTGAGGAGGGCACGTGTTGCATAGTGCACTGGGTGTTATACACAACTAATGAAGCATTGAGCTTTACATCGGAAACCAGGGATGTACTGTATGGTGACTAACATAATAAAAAAACATTAAAAAAAACAAAACAAAACAAAACACACTAATTCGAAAAGGTATATACACCCCTGTGGTTATTGCAGCATTATTTATAATAACCAAGATACGTAGTCAGCCTGTGTAATCAGTAAATAAATGGACAAAGAAGATGTGGGCTGTGTGTGTGTGTGTGTGTGTGTGTGTGTATAATGGAATATTACTTAGTCTTAAAAATAATGAGTTCTTTCCATTTGTGCCAACATGGATGGACCTTGAGAGTATTATGCTAAGCAAAATAAGTCAGAGAAAGACAAATCCCATATGATTTCACTTAAACATTGGAATCTAAAAAACAAACAACCAACAACCCCCCCCCCCCCAGAAATAGACCCATCAATTCAGAGAACAAACTTGTGATTGCCAGAGGTTGAGGTGGCAGGTGGGTGAAACGGGTGAAGGGGAGTCGGAGGTCGAGGCTTCCAGTTATGGACTAAGTCACGGGGCTGACAAGTATAGCAGAGGGAATCTAGTCAATGGTAGAAGAATAGACTTGAATGGTGACATGGCAGCTATGCTTGTGGTGAGCATAGGATAACATATAAAGTTGTTGAATCATTATGTTGTACACCTGAAACTAATGAAACATTACGTGTCAACCATACTTCAATTAAAAAAAGCAATAGATAGATGTTAAACAGCAACAACACTCAGCTATTCCTATGCTCTTGATAAATCCTTTATTTGCTTTTTTCCCCCAAGAAAGCATGAAATGAAAAGCACATAGTAGGTACTTGTACTGCTTGTTGAAATGAACTGTTATATTTATGTAAAGCCCAGAATGAGGAGGAAATCACTATTTCAGTCTCTGAAAACACTGACCAAATCAAGTCTTATATTTTTAGTGCTATATGAGACCTTCAGCCAAGAAGGTTTTGCAAAACAGTACAAATCTTAAGTACAAATCATAGCTTTATATAGTGTGATGTATAAATACTTGCAGTGTTATGTTATTAAAACATAAAAATAAACTAGGTTAGTTTTACATGAGATTACTGTTCTAATAAACTTAGGAACTTCTTCACCTTGGAGACAAGTAAGCATTTTAGAACACTGGTACCCTTGCAGGATACTCTTATTCCTGCCGAGTGCCCTTTGAGTAGTCAAACCTAGGGTACAAAAAAAATTAAGCACTGTTAATGTTTGTTATTGTTTGAAAAAAATCGGTGAGCAATGTTTTAAAATAGGTTATGACTTTAATTAATTTATATCATTTTGATGGTTTTCCAATTTATAGTCATGTTTTTTAAACTTTTCTAAATGTTCTGTGACTATAGTTTAACTTTATGTAATATGTAATAAAAGTTTACTACTTATGGGTTTAATATAAAGTCTTTCTTTTCCCCAGGATGAATGTGGCCAGTTTCCCTATGATGCAAATACTCAGATACACTGGGTATCTTTCCTAGATGGGCGCCAGAGAGTGTTGCTTTTCACTGATGACGTTGCCTTGGTTTCCAAAGCACTGCAGGCAGAAGAAATGGAGCAGGCCGATCACGAAATAACCTTTTCTCTGCACAGTCTTGGGCTTTCCCTGGTTAACAATGAAAACAAGCAGGAAGTTTCATATATTGGGATAACCAGGTACGGAAGAAGGAAGTTAAGGCATCAGAAATCTTTAAAAAGCATTGAGTTCATAATATCAAGTTTAATGAGAGTGAACAGGTGTTCTGAATTTTGATGTACTGCATAACTTATGAACGATTTTTTTCACTGCTAGTTGAAAAGCCCCTAAGATAGAAAGATGACTAAGATAATGGCTTTGCACTTACTGTACTCATCATCAGTTGGTGGGGGAAAAAAGAGGTTGGCTTCTTTGTTTTTGGTATGTATTCTTTTAATGAATTGTAATAACAGAAGTGCTGCAAAGAAGTATATATACATGCAATGGAAGTACAGAGATAGAAGCAACTAAGTTGTTTTGTGCAGTAGAGGCTGAGGAAACTGTCATGCATTAGGGGGAGCCGACAGCAGTGGGTCAGACACATTGGAGAAGACATTCATGGAGGAGGCAGTATTTGACATGGGTACATAGTCCTTAATGGGCAGTTATTTAGAACTTTTAAATAGTGATGGATGGAACCAGTTATTGTTTCTGATTCTGCTTGCGTCTGTATAAGAAAAATATTTGAATTTATTTATTTTGACTTTTTAAATCTCACTGACTTTGGTAAAAGACTCCTTTTCTTGGAGGCTGATGGGTGGAATGGTTAACATGTTACCATGTATAACCATCATGGCATCTATCAATAATCATGTTTAGTGAAGCAAAAAATTAGGTCAATAAACATCACGTATGTAACACACTTCACACAACACCTGGAAGATTAAGAGTTCTATAAAGGGTATACACATCCATTGATATAATATTAATATATTTCTGTATATATGTAATATATTTCTGTATATATATGTATATATATATTCTCTTGGTTATACACTTCAGTTTTTTATAGTATTTTTAACCTAAATATGAAAATAATTTTTAAGTTCTATAAATTCAGTTTCTTTACTCTGTTGTTCTTTAATATAACATTTTTATTTTAGTATTATGTATGCTACTATATTTTGTCAGATTGGTCTTTATAAGGACTTTTAAAAATTCATCTAAAAGAACTTGATTATATTTTTATATTTATATTTTTTCTGATGCAGTACACATTTAATACACATTAATTCAGTGGTGATGTGTACTGAGGAAAAATAAATCAGTTACATAATTTTTAAAAATAGACTTATTTTTTTTAGCAGTTTTAGGTTTACAGAAAAAATGGCTGTAAAGTACAGAGCTCCCCTGTGTCCTGAATCTTTCCCCTCTTATTAACATCTTGAAATAGTGTGGTATATTTTTTACTATTGATGAACTAATGTTGATACATTATTATTATCTAAAGTCCAGTATTGATGTTGTTTAAGTTAGTTTGCTCTTAGTGTTGTAAATTCTATGGTTTTTTTTTTTTTTAGGACTTTATTTATTCATTGAGAGAGAGAGAGCAGGAATAGGGGGAGGAGAGGGAGAAGCAGACTCCCCGCTGAGCAGGGAGCCCGATGCAGGGCCCAATCCCAGGATCCCAGGACCATGACCTGAGCCGAAGGCAGATGCTCAATTGAGCCACCCAGGCACCCCAGATTCTATGGGTTTTGACAAATGAATAACACATATCTGTCATTACAGTGTCCTATAGAATAGTTTCAGTGTCATAAAAATCACCTGTGTGCCACCTGTTCATCCCTTTCTCCCTCCCCTTGAGCCTCTAGAAACCACTGATCCTTTTACTGTCTCTAAAATTTTGCCTTTTCCAGAATGTCATATTACTGGAATCAGTGCGTAGCCTTTTCAGATAAGCTTCTTTCACTTAGCAATATTTTTTTTTAAGTTTTCTCATGTCTCTTTGTGGCTTGGTAAGTTATTTTTATAAAATCACTTAATAATATCCCATGCCTGGATGTACCACAGTTTATTCACCTATTAGAAGACATCTTGGTTGCTTCTAAGTTTTGGCATTTATGAATAAAGCTGTTATAACCTTCATAGGCAGGTTTTTGTATAGACATAAGTTTTTAACTCGTTTGGGTTGTTGGATTTTATGGTAGGATTATGTTTAGTTGTGTAAGCAATTGCCAAATTGTCTTTCAAAGTGGCTGCACCATTTTGCATTTCCACCAGGAATGAATGAATGAGCCTTCATTGCTCCACATCCTTGCCAGCATTTGGCGTTGTCAGTGTTCCAGATTTTGGCCATTGTAACAGGGATGTAGTGATATGTCAATATTGTTTTAATTTGCAATTCCCTAATTATGTATGCTGTTGAGCATCTTTTCAAATGCTTCTTTGCTATCAGAACATCTTCTCTGGTGAGATTCAGGTCTTTTGCCCATTTTTTAATTTTTCATTTTTCTTATCAAATTTTAAGAGTTCCTTGTATATTTGGGGTACAATCGTTTTATCAGGTATGTGTTTTGCAGATATTTTCTCCCAGTCTCTGACTGTCTTTTCATTCTTTTAACAGTGTCTTTCACACAGAAGAGGTTTTTATTTTTAATGAGGCCCAGCGTGGGTTCTTTCATGAGTTGTGCTTTAGGAGTTGTATTTTAGAAGTCACAAAAATGCAAAGTTACTTACATTTTCTCCTGTGCTACCTGCTGGATTTTATAGTTTTGTGTTTGATATTTAGGTCTATAATTAAACATTTTGAGTTAGTTTTTGTGAAATGTGTAAGCTCTATGTCTAACTTGATTTTTTTTTTTTTTTGCATGTTCATTTCTGTCACCATTTGTTGAAAAGATTGTCCTTTTTCCATTGAATTGCCTTTGCTCCTTTTCAAAATCAGTTGACTATATTTGTTTGGGTCTATTTCTGGACCCTTTATTCTCTTGTTGTGTTTGTCAGTTCTTTCACCCATACCACACTGTCTTGATTTATATAGTTTTGTGGTAATCTTGAAGTCATGTAGGGTCAGTCCTCCAACTTTCTTCTTCTTGAACATTATGTTGACTATTTTGAGTCTTTTGCCTTTCCATATAAACTTTAGAATTAATTTATCAGCTGGGATATTGGTTGGGATTGCATCAAAGCTATAGATAACTTGGAAAGAACTGATATTTTGACAATATTCAATCTGCATATGCATGTACACAGATCTTTGTATTCAGATCTTTGATCTCTTTCATTAAACTTTTGTAGTTTTCCTCATAGATTCTGCACAAATTTGTTAGATTTTGTTTATACCTAAGTATTTCATTTCTCTGGTGCTAATATAAATATTATTGTGTTTTTAATTTCAAATTCCGTTTTTCATTGCTGATATATAAGAACACAATTGATTTTTATATATTAACTTTGTATTTTGAAATGTTAGTTGCAGGAATTTTTTGATTGATTCTTTGGGATTTTCTGCATAGACATTCATGTCATCTGAGAACAAAGACAGCTTTATTTCTTCTTTCCTAATCTGTGTACCTTTTATTTTTTTGACTTATTGCATTGTCTAGGATTTCCCAATGTTGAATAGGAGTGATGAGAGTAAACATCCTTGCTTTGTACCCGATCTTAGTAAGAAAGCATCTAGTTAACTGTAGGTTTTTTGGAGATGTTCTTTTTCAAGTTGAGGAAGTTCCCCTCTCTTCCTAATTTGTTGAAGCGTTTTTATCATGAATCAGTGTTGGATTTATATTATTTATTTATTCATTCATTCAGTGTATTTTAGAGGGAGGGGAGGGGCAGTGGAAAAGGGAGAGAGAGAATCTTAAGCAGCCTCCACACCCAGAGAAGAGCCTGACTCAGAGCTCGTTCTCACAACCCTGACACCATGACCTGAGCCAAAATCAAAAGTTGAATGCCTAACTGAGCCACCCAGGCAGCCCAAGGTTTATATAATTTATATAACTTATAGTGGATATTTTATGCATTATCTTCTTTGACTGAATACATGATATAGTGGGGACATTGTTAACAGTATCATTGATTAGTACGAACAAACTATGTTAAATTAAAATATAATGGGGTTTTATTTTATCATTATGCAAACAGTATTCTCTAATCAGGGGTCAACAAAGTATGGCCTATGAGCCAAATCTAGCTGATGGCCTGTTTTTTAGAGACCTCAGTCTAAGAATTTTTTACATTTTTAAATGGTTGGAAAAAATTGAAAGAAAATAGTATTTTGTAATGCATGAAAATTATATGAAATTCAAAGTTTGTTGCCCACAAGTAAGGTTGTATTAGAACACAGCCTTGCTTATTCTTTTATATGTCTGTGGCTGCTTTTGCACCGCTGCTTAGCACGCAACAAAGGAAAAATAACTTGAGAGTGTATGACTGCCACACATATAGCTGTCCTGCAACTTGTATTTATTTTTTATTACTAATGCATGTTCATCATGTCAAAAGAGGTAGAGAAAAGTGGACTTCGAATGTGACTCTCTACTAGGTCACAGTTATTGAGTGAAATGGCAAAGCATTATTTTATTATGTAATGACCCTTACCTGTGCTAAAAGAATACAATATATATTGACATTTCCAAACTAAGCACATGTCAAAATATGCCCACCTCACAGGAAAGGAATGGCCAGAAAAATTAGAAAACTTCAGACAAAATAGCTCATACAGCAGAATTTCTTCACAAAAATAAAAAACCAAAAATGAAGCTGCAACCAAGTTAGTTTCTGAATGTGTTAGCCAGGCAAGGAACGTCTTTTACCGATGGTGAGTTAATTGAATCACCTGAATGTAGCAGCTGAAGAAATGTGTCCAGAGTAAATAAACTTAGGACCCTTAGCCTCTTTGTGAGAACAGTTGCTTGAAGAACTGAGGACATTCAGAGCAAAATCAATAGTCAACTAAAGGCAAATGATTTTGAATGATTTTCCTTGACTCGTGATGAGTTACCAGATGTGACCAATACTACTCAGTTATTGTGTATTTGAGAAGCCAGGGCTGAGTTTGAGGTGACTGAAGAATTAGCCTCTATGAACACTGACTTTGAGCCCTAATTCAGTGAAATGTTGTCACCACGGAGAAAGAAGTGTTAAAAAAAATTCTTTTTTTGGAAGTGTGTATGGTGATAGATGTTAACTAGATTTATTGTGATGATCATTTCACAGTATATGCAAATATTAAATCATTATTTTGTATACCTGAAATTAATTTAATGTTATGTATCAATTATACCTCAATGAAAAAAATTTAAAAACATATTTTTTCATTGATAGACTTGTATTTTTAAAATTTGTACTCAATTGTTTTTATATTTTGAATTTCATCAATTAGAAAAATCTATGCAATTTTTTTCTCGTTATTTAAGCACTTATGTAATAACCTCAATTTTGTCTTAGCCACAAAACCTAAAATATTTACTCTACGGCTCTTTATAAAAGAAGTTTGCAAGTTCCTTGATTGGTTGATGTCAGTGTGTGATAGAACATTTCCCCTGCCCCTTTTCCTTATGAACTTTTATAATACAGGTGTATTTTGCTGTTTAAAAAATCTCTTGTATAATTTTCATAAGAGATACATAGTTGCAATAATTTGAAGTTGAATGACAATTCCAACAAGCCTAATATATACTCCTAATTTAATTTTCTTTGTGAATTGTTTTAGTTCTGGTGTTGTTTGGGAGATGAAACCAAAACAGAAATGGAAGCCTTTTAGTCAAAAGCAGATAATGTTGTTGGAGCAGTCCTATAAAAAATATCAAGTATCAAAAGACCATGGATGGATTAAACTAGATAATAATTTTGAGGTATACCAAAATTTTTTTGTTTTAGTTTCTATATATGTATTTTGTTGGCAGATAATAAGTAAGGAAAATTTAAGTAAAAGTATGTGTGCAGGAACTAATTTATTTATTAGCAAATAAACTCTTGTTAGGAGGATCGACATGACTGATACTCATTAGTACATTTTAGATTAAGATATGTTATTAAATCATATACTGTGAAATATGATTTAAATATGTTGCTCTTTTGCATTTTTGTAATTTCTGTTTACAAGACAGTTTCATGGAACTTGTTTTCAGTAAGATTATGCAGAAATTAATATTGTTTATTGGAACTTTTGTTCTGTGTTTAATGATGCCAATATATATTGGTAAATAAAGGCTGTGCAAAATTATGTATTTCAGTAATGAGAAACCTGTAGAAAACCCACGCAGTTAAGTTCATTAAATGTGAGCGATTGTTGGACTTGGGTAGATGGCACAAATACAGGTGTACTCTCTGCAGGCCCTTAACAGTATTGTAGCTAAAGGTCACTTTTGCCCTAAGAAGACCCCAGAAGCTTGACTGCAGTTTCTCATTTGCTGTGGTTCAGTCACACAGCTTCAGTTATTCTTTGACATCTAATGGTTGGGTTTGCATTGGCCACCGGATATGCTCCCTACTCCAACCCTTATCCCTATAAATGTTGGCAATGCTCAAACGTAAACAAACTGTCAGACATAAATAAACGATTAACTATTCATTGTTTAACTTAGTTAAAACAAAATTTAAGAGTTACCTAGAGTTACTCATTACTATTTAGGTTTTTTCAAAATATAAAGCATGGTGTCTTTTCTTTAACGGCAGTTTATATCATTGAAAATTTCCTCAGTTGTTTTCTTGTTTTCCTCCTAATTTTGGTGGAAAAGTGATGATTCTGCTTCAAAGATCTCAACTGTAGATCACCTTAAGGCAGATCTTTTAGTGAGTTGTGGAGATTAAACTATTTTCTCCTTTCAGTTTGTGAGTAAGTGAATATTTAAAATGGGCTCTGCTGCTAATACCAGATCATCATAAACATATGTGTTTTTTTTCCCAGGTCAATTTTGATAAAGTTCCCATGGAAATGCGCCTCCCTGTTCATTGCCCAATAAAGCGAGATTTTTTGTCAGGGATTCAGGTTGAATTTAAGCAGTCTCCTCACCAGAGAAGTTTAAGAGCCAGATTGTACTGGCTTCAGGTAACATTGTCATTTTCTGTTCAATAAGTATACCTAATCACTTTGGGAAACGTGGGGATGAAAATTTTCTACAAGGCTCTAGCTTACATTGTAAACAGTATTTTTCTTTTTGTTTGTATGTTTCTTACTCTTCTCCCATGTGTCCTGTGGATTCTCTACGCTTAGCGTCCAAGACCTTGTGACTGTTGAGATTATTGAATTTGACCAGTTAGCCTGCAAGAACATTTTCCTGCACTGAAGTTGTTATTTTTAAATATTCCTTTGAATTTGTCATGGGATCCCAAAATAAGATTTTCTTTTGTCATCCTACACAGGAGTGAGCTGGGCTTTATTGGAGAATGTTTTTGTCTGCTTACTTGCTTGCTCCCTTCTTGCTTTCCTTCCTCTCTTCCTTTTAATTACTAAATACTACTTAGGACACTTTTATCCTTTTTCTCCTTTCTAATTTCATATTCAGTTTCCACTTACATTTTACTTAAATTATAAGCTGTCAAAATCAAAAGGCACAAATATTTTGATTGATAGTGTGTATGCTGTACAGTGTTAATGTGCTTATGAGGGTATTAAATATTCCTTTATGTAAAAGGTTGCCCTTGCCTGCATATGTACGAATGTTAGATTTAAAGTGGAACTTTTAATAGCATCATATATACAATGCAGATATTTAATTATGATGAAATAAGCAGCCTCTTCTATAATATTATCTCTAAAGCTAAAAGTTATTACATTATTTCAAATCCTGCTGATTTATTTTCTTTCTTTTCTTTTTTTTTTTAAGGTTGATAGTCAGTTGCCAGGTACAGTGTTTCCTGTTGTATTTCACCCCGTGGCTCCTCCAAAATCTATTGCTTTGGATTCAGGTGAAAAAAAGAAAAAAATTGAGACATCCTATTTTTAAAATTAAGTAGATATTATTTTTATCTAGTATAAAGTTTGACTCTTTTCTTCGTTTTTTTTGTTTTCTTTCTTTCTCTTAGAGCCCAAACCTTTCATTGATGTGAGTGTCATCACAAGATTTAATGAATACAGTAAAGTATTACAGTTCAAGTAAGTAAAGATTCCCCTATTTATTGAAAGGAATTTAGAATGAGAATCTATTTTAAAAATAAATTTCACTCTTGTGAGGCTCACTTCCATATAAAACTTATTTTCCACCTGAACGTGTGAATCCAGTTTTGGTCAAGTAATTTTCTATGTTGAAACTTAATTTAATAATAACCCCTCTATATTTTAAAATGTAAAATTCCTTAACCACTTTTCCTCTTTGTAATTGCAATTAGAATATAAAATAGCCAGTGAAATATAAATGATTTATGTATTCGTGAAGTGTGCTCTTGAAAGCAATTGCTGTGGACCTTAAAAATGTAGTAACACATGCTATATCATCTAATTGTATTTTTCTCTTCTGTAACATGATAAATATGGGATTTGGGACTTTTTTTTTTAAAGATTTTATTCATTCATTTGAAAGAGACAGAGAGAGACCGAGTGCAAGTGGTGGGAGAGGCAGAGGGAGAAGCAGGCTCCCCACTGATCAGGGAGCCCGATGTGGGACTCGATCCCAGGACCCTGATATTATGACCTGAGCTGAAGGCAGACACTTAACCGACTGAGCCACCCAGGCACCCAGGATTTGGAATTTTAAATGCTATGTGTCAATACAACAGTATGACCTCTAGTGAAACCTTAACTCTAGTGAAAAAAAAAAAACCAGCTTAGGTAAGGAGACTTTGATCTTGTTAATGTAACACTTTTTAAGAGATGAAGGAGTAAGATCTTATTGTGACTTCTGGTCAAAATCAAAGTTTAACATTGAAAATTACAAGATGTGATAGAAAGCTTTTTCTGTATTTAAAAAAATTTTTTCCCTCAGGTATTTTATGGTCCTCATTCAGGAAATGGCCTTGAAAATTGATCAGGGGTTTCTAGGAGCTATCATCGCACTGTTTACCCCAACAACTGACCCTGAAACTGAAAGAAAACGGGTAACAATTTTTGTTTCTTGGGAAAATTATAAACTAAAAAAAATCATTCAGCCATTCTTTGAACTAACTAGAGAAAAAAATTAAAATACTAATTCTTGATTTCATGTTTTTCAGACAAAGTTACTCCAACGAGATATTGATGCTCTAAATACAGAGTTACTGGAGACTTCAATGACTGATATGTCCGTTCTTAGTTTCTTTGAACATTTCCATATTTCTCCTGTTAAGGTGTGTTGTAGTTATTATTTTGAAAATTGGGCAGAATTGTTGTAGGATTTTTAAAGGCTCTGTGTATAAATGTGTGTTTTAATTTTTTGTATCAAATATTTGTTGGGAATTTTGTTTGATTAATTGAAATAATTAAGGCACTTCTCTGTAACATATGTACAACCATAATTCCCACAGAGAAACCGTCAGAGCGTGTTCCCTAGTCTTGAATTAATAACCCCTTTATTCAAGGAAGGAGCTGACAAAAGCATTTCTTAATTAAGCGAAGAAGTGCTCACCAACATTTAATGTTTTGGTTGCACTTTGTAACTACTCTCACTGTCTAAATAGAGAGCTATAATGGGTGCCCTAAGCAGAATGTGAAAACGCTGAGGTAGGTATTATACTGTTGATGTGGTGTTTTTCACCCTTCCAAAATTTGATCGTAACTAGGGAAGTGGAAAATTGGATACCTTTCACTTGCCTGATTTTGTACTTTATGAACCCATTTCCTTTTCTCCTTTTGTTGTTCCTTTTAGGTTTTATAGGAAGAGGTGACTGCTTAGTAAATTCACAAATGCTACCAACCACAGTGCTCTAAACTTGTGTAATGGGCCAGATTTACAATTAAGTAACTCTAAAATATTGATGATCCTTTACATTCTCAAAACCTGTTCATAGCACATTATTTTCAATTGCATACACCAATCCTTCCAGCTAAGTAAATTAATTTATAAAATGGAATTGAATTATTATTTTAAATTGATGTACTGGTAGTATTAGACATATTTATGGGTTAGGTTTAAAATTTATATCTTTATGTGGTAGGTTATACACAATTTCTTTTTCATTGTTAAGTGAAAATCACGTATGTGTTTGAACAATACCTTCAACTAATATTTGCTGAATGCCTACTATCAAAGTTGCTCTGGAAAGTGTAAAATGACTTCATGGAACTTACAATCTTAGGGGAGTGTTAAAGATTGTTAATTTATCGATTCTTGATTTTACACACATCGGGGATTATGCCATGAAGTTAAATAATTAAGATCATGAACTGTAGTTTTCTTATTCCATGGTGACTTCGCCTTAGGGAAAGGGTGGACCTCTGTCCACCTAAGCTCACCTTTCCTGGATCTTTATACTCTCTGATTCTGCAGATGGGCAGAAGTCCACATCAAAAGAAAAAACAAAACAAAGACCAGAACCAGGCTTTCCTCATTTTACCTCAGGTCCCCTCTATTGAGCTCTATGCTGGTTACGTAAAATGCAGAATAAGAAAGGAGAGTCATCTGCTTTATTTGCCCCGATAGAACCAGCTTCTGCCTGTGTCTTTTGCCACTATTGAACTATCGGTGATACAGCACAAAGTAGAAGCAGCTAAACGGGAACGTGAAAATCTCATGTTTAAGTACCGAGTGGAGGGAGTCTGTGGAAGCTGAAAACCTAATTACTCTTTTAAAAATGTATTTAGCAACTTGCCAATCATTGCCATAATTGTCATGTTGTTGTTACTATTATTGTATAATTATCATTGTTATTGTTAATTACTGCCATAAATTATTTACCTTCGTTGGATGAAAATAAATGATTATTTATTATTTTAACCGGTAGACATGTTTTGTGTGCCAGTTGACATGTTTTTCTTCTTAAAATGATTATACTATTTTTATAAAGTGTTTTGAGCCCCTCCATATAAACACAATGGTCTTTATATGCTTTAGATAAAATTTTAGTTCTTTGGAACAGACTAATTTGTGTTTTATCAAAAAGCAAATATGAGAATCAGATATTAGTGAGTTATCCTGTGTGGGTGTGTAGAATAACAAATTATAACTTTATTTAGGACTCTGAAAAGTACGACATCTGTTTGTTTCTGGAAGATCTGATTCCTATGTACGTAAATTGTTTGGTTTTTGTTTTTAGCTTTTATTTATTAAACATTGTTTTTCTTTTAGTTACATTTGAGTTTGTCCTTGGGTAGTGGAAGTGAAGAGTCGGACAAAGAAAAACAGGAAATGATTGCAATTCATTCTGTCAATCTGCTGTTGAAAAGCATAGGTGCTACTCTGACTGACGTGGATGACCTAATATTCAAGTAAGATTTATGTTAAAGTGGGGGGGGGGGTTGTACCAAGGTTATGTTTCTGGATATGAATTCTTCCCACTTGGGCTAGAATGTTAGCTTAGAAAATGATAATTCTCACTATATTTGAAGTTTGGCCCCTTTCTAATTATGCTTTTTAGATATGCTTATTTTACTCATAAAGAGTTTTATATTTTCTTCAGTTATTCATATGTTGATAATACATGAATGTCGAATAAAAAATGGAATTATTTTAGTAGTAGCTTATAAATTGACCATGTTTTAAAACAGACTTATATTTAGAAATATGTAACAGTATGGTGAGATTTCAGTATAATCATATGGAAAAGTATAGAAAATAACTCTTTGTAACATTTAATCTGAGAATACTTACGTGTGCTAGACATATATGAATTCAGTGAATGTTCATTGAATTGAATATTCAGCAATGATACTGGAACAAGTAGTTGCCTTGGAGAAAGGAAAAAACCCATTTGTATTGTTTCTACCTTACTTGTACACTATAATTTCATAGGAATGGAAGGATTAAATGTAAAATTCAGATGAAAAACACTGAGGAAAATATCAAGGTTAATTGTTGTCAAATCTGAGTAAAGGAAGTTTTCTCAGTTTAAAAGCAATGGGAAAACCCGCAGTGGAAAATACAAGATAGATTTGACTACATAAAAATTAAACACTTTACAAAACAATATCAGTGGAAACATTTAGAAAATGAACTGGGAAAATATAATGATGAGTGTGACAGAGAGAAGATTGATAGTCTTAATATTAAACATTGATAAGACAAACCTAAGGATTCCAGTACCATATTTGCCAGTGGACACTAAGAGATAATTTGCAGAAGGGAAGATACAGTAGCTGATAGATATTTGAAATGCTCAGCTTTATCATTTATCATATAATATATGCAAATTAAAGCAAATTATGAAAGATTTCAAAATGTGAATAATCCTAGTACTAGAGAGGGTTGGGTCTGGCAAATGGGAACTTTTTTTTTTTTATTTGTATGAGTGGAAAGAGAGATATATATATCAAAGCCTCAAATGTTTTTTTCGTAGTTTTTCACTCAGTAATTATTTTATTGGGAATTCAGTCCAAAAAATAATCATGCAATGCAACCAAAGAGTTATATTCAAAATTTACATATGGCAATCCTAGTTATTACTGTCAAGATTTGGAAATGTCTGACAGCGGTAGAATTGTTATGATATTTCCACATGATGGAATGCCGTGCATCCATTAAAAATGGTTACTTAGAATTTTGAATAACCTAGAGCAATACTTATTCACAATGTTGAGTGTAAAATGCATACAAGAATGTTTTAAATATTTTTGACTTGGATGGAAAAGAAAGAATTCAAAGTGGGAACTCACAAGAAAAAAAAACCTAAAAAATCCACTATATGATGGGATTATGGTTGAGTTTTTCGACATTTTTACTCTGTGTATTTATGAAAGACTTGTATGAGAATGCACTATTTTTACAGTAATTTTGTTACCATGATATGAAGATCTCAAACGTAAATTATATGTGGCAGATGTATAAATCGAACTGTGAAGGAATTAGCGATGATTAATTTATCATTGAAATTTTAAGTCTCGTTCTTTCAGAATGTAATCATTGTGCCTTTGCATCTTTCTTTCTCCTCTCAGGCTTGCTTATTATGAACTTCGGTATCAGTTTTACAAGAGAGATCAGCTTATGTGGAGTGTTGTTAGACATTACAGTGAACAGGTAATTTCCTATCATAGGAGCTCACAAGCAATGTATGTCATAAAATATCAGACAAAACGTTTGTATGTGATGGCACACTGTTTATCTAATTTACCTCAATTTGCAGTCTCATTACTTTCTGGTTTTCTTGGATTAATTTCTATGTCTTTAGTTTTTTTCCCTCCATATGTATAAAAATTTTTTAAAGTTTCCTCTGGTGCCTTTTTCTCTTTACAGTTATAATTTACCACTTTGGGAAAGAATGCTGATGTAGGAGGCATAACACTTATTTTGTAAATGTCTACAGTTTGTCAGCACAGTCTAGTAAAGTCAGGAGAGGAATTCTAAGCCAGGTGCTTTCCCACACCTCAGTTACTCCATGGCTTGAATTGGATGCAGAGGCATAGTAGTTGTGTCGGAGTAGTAGGGTACTGTTGCTGTACCATGGAACTCCCGGGTGACATTGCCCTTTCCTTCCTCTGCTGGAAGGTCTTTTCTCCTATGGTGTATATAGACATTATAGTTATTACATGTTCAAATAAGGATATATTTTCATTTGTGTTTTGTTTTGTTTATTATTTTCCCATCTAGTTTTGTAATAATAGCAATAGTTACATAATAATAAAAATAAGTAAAAAATAATAATAAAAATAAGTAACTATTATTGAATTATATATTCATTTAATATGTGTACTCAGCCATGCAAGGTCAGTGCAATCCGCCTCTGATTTTTTATATGAGAAGACTGAGGCCCTATTATAGAGACTAATTGACCTGTCCAAGGTCATAGCTGCTAACTGGCAGACTGCCTCGAATCTGTACTAGCGTAATGCCTGGCCCACAGTGAAAGATCAGTTAATGGATGTAGTCATGGTTATTCTGCATTGATTTCTTTTAACAAACTCATGTAGTCAGTACTCTCCTTTCTTCCCAAGGCATCATGATACTGTTTCTTACAGCAGTAGTAAAGGACTCACTATACTTTTTTTTTCCCCTTTAGTTCTTGAAACAGATGTATGTCCTTGTATTGGGCTTAGATGTGCTTGGAAACCCATTTGGATTAATTAGAGGTCTGTCTGAAGGAGTTGAAGCTTTATTCTATGAACCTTTCCAGGTATTGATCTTTTATTTATTTTAAGGATATGTAGAGAAAATGATACTCTATTTTTTTAATGACAAATAATTTGTATTTTAATTGTATCTGTGAATTGAATAATGTTCAGATAACAAAAATACATCAACGTTATATTTTATTTAAAATTCCTTGAGATGACATTAAAAGATTGTTGTAGAATTAACTGGGTACTTCTAGTGTCTGGGTGATAAAACGTGCCCACATTTTCCAGGATTTCACGTAGTTGTAAGGAAGAATGCTAGGTAGGTTAACACCATTCCACGGCTGTTTCACCACCATGGAAAGGACTCAGGGGTTATGAAAAGCTGACTTTGTTTTGTATTCAAGCTTTCCTCTAACCTGTTTACCTCCATTGGGTGGAGGAATCCAGGAACCCAAAGTAGTGAGGGTTTTAGCAGGACAACGCAGAGAGAGCACATGGGAGAAGAAGATTATGTGGGCTCTTAGTCTTGTTACCAGTGCAGCTTGCTGCAGCAGTCTGATGGGACTCGGTACTGGGAGGCCGACTTCAGATTGTGACTGAAGCCATGATTTATTCCTGTCCAGTTTTTGTCATCTCAGAAGAGTTTGCCGAGACCATGTGGGTTGAAGGTATCTTCAAACACAGTAGGTGTGCCGTCAATATTTGAGTTAGAGGGTGAAAACTGTGATATCACAGTGTTTGTAGATCTTTACAGGTTCTCTATCTTCATGGAAACCCTGAAATACTAGATCAAAAGTCTTAAGCTTATTTAAATTTTAAATAGCAAACTTTTCTCTCTCTCTCTCTTTTTTTTTTTTTGGCCAGGGTGCTGTTCAAGGCCCTGAAGAATTTGCTGAGGGATTAGTGATTGGAGTAAGAAGTCTCTTTGGACACACTGTAGGTATGTATCACCTATTTGTGTATATAAATATACGTATTTTTATTATAATTATTCTAAAATGCATTGTTTATAAAAAATAAAGAGGGATCAGTTTTCTAATAATCCCTTTTAAAAGATGTGTTCCCTTGTTCTTAAATGGAAAATAGCACAGACTTGCTGGGTTGTTTATATGTCTTTCTAGTGTTGGATCATTGTGCTTTTTTTTTTTAATACAATACTTTTTAGAACAGTTTTAGGTTTACAGAAAAATTTTGGAGAATCAATGTACTTTAAATAGTTTTATTTTTCTTGATAAATGGGAAATGATAAAAATACATTTCTATATGTTTATGAGAATCTGAAAGAGCTGTTTAAAGCAATGGTGTGCTGTATACTGCAGTAATGGTCTTTAAAGAAACAATGTGACTTACTTCTCTGGGTCTTCTGATAGGTGGCGCAGCAGGAGTTGTATCTCGCATCACCGGTTCTGTTGGAAAAGGTTTGGCAGCAATTACAATGGACAAGGAATATCAGCAAAAAAGAAGAGAAGAGATGGGTCGACAGCCTAAAGATTTTGGGGACAGCCTGGCCAGAGGAGGAAAGGGCTTCCTGCGTGTAAGTCTCTTACTGAATCTTCAAGAAGCCCTGAACTTTGATATACACTTTACAAAATGCACTTTAGCTGGTTTTTTTGAAACTTGGAATATTTCTTGTGGGTCAAGGTCTGTTACAGTAGCAGTAGTTATAAATTGTGGACTTTTCTGTTTCCTTGTGTGCTCTCCTTCCCCAATATCTCTATCACATCTATCCTCCAAATCCCAGATTAGTTTGGCACTTGGGCTGGAGTGAGAGCTCTGTAATGATGGCCAGTTAGCACTCTTCTGGAAGGCAAAGAAGCAAAGCAGAGAGAAATATGGTGCATGGTGCTAACTAGAGGGAAGAGGACTTGTTCGGGTTGTCATCAGTTGACCATTTCTGTGGAAGGGGAGGTATACAAGCTGAGTGTTTGTAAACCAGGAACCGCCTTTCACTGTTTTTCAGTACTTTAAAAATAGTACAGGTAATATATGAATATTGTTAAATTATACAGGTAATATATGAATATTCTCTGTATAAGTAATTATAAGAACTTATAAGTTCTCATTTTAATAAATAATGGAAATACTATAGGTAAAGCTATAAAATCCTATTTGATCACCCTCACCTCTTCCCAGAAATATCTAATCTTCTCAACAGTGTGTACACTTCAGTTCTCTTTCTGTGCCACTTGTGTGGTGTACAGGTAGTCTTATTTACTACCATTACTTGGCAGACATTAAGAATGTATAAACGTATTACTGTTTTAATTTTGGAAATAGCTTCAGGAACTATAACTTCTGTGTTTATACCAGTGACTTACAGTGTTGTATGTTGTCTAATCAAAAGTGTCTTACTGGTTATGCTATTTGTAATCCTTCACAGTTCCCTTCATTTTCGGTTTTTCACACTTTCACTAAATTACAAAGTAATTTCATTAAAATTTATAATTAGATCTTAGGGATTATTTGGGTCAACTCATTTATCTTACTGGTACGGAAACTGAGGTTTAAAGAGATTGAAACGATTGCCCGTGTTTACATAGCTAATTGGTGCCAGAGCCAGATATAGAATCTTTTCATCTGCTATCCTGTTCTTTCTGTTATAAAATTTTACTTCTACAAAGTGCCTTTGTTTAAAATTTTCTATTGTACAATATTTTAAAAATCATAGTGCTCACTTAGGTACATGTTCACATTATCAAGTAAGTCCTCATTCTTTAAAAAAAGTTATTTCTAGTATGTATGTAGAGACCTCTAGTGGTTAGCTTAAAATTAAGCACCTTCCGTTCAGGTTTATGACTGATCTGTCTTTCAGGGAGTTGTTGGTGGAGTGACTGGAATAATAACAAAACCTGTGGAAGGTAGGTTGAGAATGTTTCCTTCCAGTACAGAGTCTGAAGAGTTAATATATAATGAACATAATAGATGTTATTGCTACTGGTTATTTGAGGGAATTTCTAATTTTATGTTCATAGTCCTAAAGTGTTTTTTAATGAATGTACTTTCTTCAGAAAGTAGAAAGAGTCTGTTAAGTAATAGACTCTGACTCAGACTTTGAATGTTATTTTCAGCAGGACAATAGTTAAACCAGGTTCCTTTAGATTCTCAATAGCAATTGATTCATTTTGTTTTATCCTGTTAAAAAAGTACTTTATTCGATCAAAACCCCAGTTGGCTTCTTTGCAGAAATTGACAAGCTGATTCTAAAATGTGTGTGGGAATTCAAATGGCCCCAAATAGCTACACCAGTCTTGAAAAAGAACCAAGTTGGAGAACTTACACTATCCAATTTAAAAACTTACCATAAAGGTATAGTAGCTAAGACAACGTGTTACTGGCATATGGAGTTGGATAGACATACAGATCAGTAGAATAGACTTGAGATTCCAGAAATAAACCCTTACATTTGTGGTCAGTTGATCTTCAATGAGGGTGCCAAGATAATTCCATGAAGAATGCCGTTTCGACAAAGGGTGCTGGGACACCTGGATATAAACAGAGTTTACATGTCTGGCAGCAACTCCACTTCTAGGTGTATACCGAAGAGATTTGAAAACATACATTCACTCAAAAACTTACATATAAATATTCATAGAACATAATAGCCAGAATGTGTTAGCAACGTAAATGACTATCCGCTAACGCATAATTTAACAAAAACAATGGGGTAGTATCCAGCTGTAAAAAGAAATCAAATGCTGATTCAAGTACAAGATGGATGAACCTTGAAAACACGTTGCCAGGTGAAAGCAGCCAGTCACAAAGACCACATATTGTTTGATTCCATTTGTAGGAAATATCCAGAATAGGCCAATCCACAGAGATAGAAAGAGAAAAATTTCTGGTTATTTCTTAAACCTTAGATTCTTAGGTCTAAGGATCAGTGGTTGTAAAACTTGAACACGACTCAGGAAGACCTGGAGGACGTGTTCAAACACAGATCGCTGGGCCCTACTTCTGGAGTTTCCGATTCAGTAGGTCTGGGGAGGGGACTAATAATTTGTGTCTTTAACACACTTTGAAAACCACTGTTTTTTATGTGTTAGGATTAAATTTAACTTCTTTAGAAAGCCAAAATTTTGAAGCTTCTTGGTAAAACAGCTCAGTATTTGGCTTAGGCTTTTGTTGAGTTCAATCTTGCTTATTTTAAAATATCTTCATACATTCATTGTCCTTGGTCCTGAAGGTGCTAAAAAGGAAGGAGCTGCTGGATTCTTTAAAGGAATTGGAAAAGGGCTTGTGGGTGCTGTGGCTCGTCCAACTGGTGGAATCATAGATATGGCCAGCAGCACCTTCCAAGGAATTCAGAGGTAATTAAGTACACATACCACGTGCAAAGTATGTGTCTGTGTGCTAACGGTTGCTAGAAATACATAGACAAGTTAAACACTTGGCCTGCTCTTCAGGATATTGACGTCTAAGTGAGAGCTATGACGGGTTCACAAGGTGGGGTGCCACCAGAAAGGAGTAAGAAGAAACAGTTTTTATGATTTCTCCTTTGCTCAGCAAATGTTGACTGGTACCTACTATATGCCAGGCCCTGTGCTAGCTGCCTGCACAGAGTGGACAGCCTAGTCGGTGCCTTTGTTATTTTGTTATTTTCTTTTCTTTGAGGAAAGGTGGGAGAACTTGAAGTCCAACAGACTTGGTTTTAATACTCGTCCCATCATAATGGGCACGTTATTTAAAATTACTCTGTTTTTTATCAAATGTTGATATAAGATGGAATGTAGTACAGTATTTAATCTACATATATATTTGTAATGTATTATTTTGAAAGATTCTTATGTATTTTCTTATATTTACTCCACTGCCTTATACAGAGCAGCAGAATCAACCGAGGAAGTGTCCAGGCTCCGTCCCCCTCGTTTTATCCACGAGGACGGCATCATTCGCCCATACGAAAGACAGGAATCAGAGGGCTATGATTTATTTGAGGTATAAACTCTCTTCTTCATGGTCATGGGTAAAATTTTAATATTAAATATTTCTAGGACAAGGATTTCATGGGTGGTTCTTTAAGTTCCTGATTCATGAACTTCTTTAAGGATTACCCAGGGAACGTGGTTTGTAGAGTAGAATTTATTATCTTTTTTTAAATTTTTGCATAAAGTGTTAAGTGGGAATGACTGGTAATTCTTTTCTGCATAGGAACAAAGCCCTTTTGTGCAGAAAGGATAATGTTAAAAGAAGTCATAGGCTTTATTACTGTTTGTGTGGTAGCCCGTTTAGTTAACAGTTAACTTTGGTCTCCTACTTGATAGCTAATTACAGGAATTCCACTGCTTCCTTTCTCCCAGCCAAATTAATTTATTTGGATTACTCTGTAAATCTAGATTTATTCAGGTAAACAGAAGCTGGAGGAGAGGAAAAAAGATTGTGTACATTTACAATCTTTTTAAACCTAAAAATATTTTAAGGTGGATCTTTTTGACTTTTGTTTTAGTTTTAACTTTACTACCTTTAAATAATATATACATACGTAAATTGCTTTTCTCCTTTGACTGGAAACCCCTCCCCATCAAATTTATTAATATTTTCCTACTTTGACTTCGAAATAATACGACTCTTCATTGTTCTTAGCCTTTGGTTTTTATTGTATGTTATTACATTTTATCTTTCTGCATGCTTCTAACTTTATTTTCTTTCTTTTTCTGCCTACACAGCAAGAACCGGAAATACAGGAGTAAATGTTTCCTATACTACTACTTGATTTCATCCTTAAAAATCAAAACAAACTGTGGTATTAATTGACTGTCTTTGATTTATTTAGATTGAGTGTTCATTTCAGTGAAGTTTTCCTTACAACTCTCCCCTCTCTCTCAACTTTTTGTCATAGCGGCTTGACTACACACAAAGATGGTGGTATTCCTGGTAATACTGCACAGGAATAAGGGATCAGTATGAAAGATTCAGGGGTGTAGGAGATTAACTTTCCTCTTTTTTTAGTTGGTGAAAGACTTTCTAGTGTCCAGAAGCAGACAATTTTACTGTCATTTTGAAAATTTTATCTTGTCTTATGGTATTCATGTACTTTCAGGTAAAGTTGAAAAATAAGGACAATTCTCATGTCCAGTGTATTATGTGTTCTTTACATTTGTGAGTCCTGATGATGGAATCACATAACTAGGTTTCACACATCACCCGGGATCGACTCCAATTATGGGGCTGTTGACGGGGGCATATGTTTTAATAATTGAAATATAAGTTGCTGTTGATCTGTTCTTAGACCTCAAATAAGAGTTGAGACATGAATATTGAGATTTTCCTTAATCTCTTTTTTCTTCTTTTACCTCTCAGTACTCTTGCTGGTCAGATGGCAATCATTTTATAATTATGTTATACACAGTCTCAGCCTTGAGCATTTTTGCTTTTCAGAACTTGAATCTCCTTGTTGGTTACACTTATTTCACAATTAGCGTTTTAATTAACAGAAGTAGAAGTTGAATATATAATTTGGCAAATTATGTGTCCCCTGAATTTATAGATATCCTTATTTTTTATAGATATCTTTATTTTTAAAAACCAGTCCTTTTTGCTTTTAAGTTCTTAAAGAGGATTTGTTATCTTAGTGAGAACAAAAATAATTCTAAACTATTATTTTGCAATTAGTACCCTCATAGTTAGTTCTGAAAATAAATTGTGTCTTGATTTCTCTCCTTACGATAAATGATAGAAGTGTTTGGTTTGATTTAGCAGCGTCTTATCTGGCCACTTTCCTTCTTCTCCCCAAAACTGAAACCAAAGTGTACACTTACGTTTAACGTGCCGTCCACTTGAAGAGCGTGAAGCCGCTGACATGTAACTGTTCAGCTGGATTGTGTATTGTTTAAACTGCAGTTACCAAAAGAATAAATTGATTGCTTATTTAAAACAAGCACTTTAGAGAAGAAAGAATGACAGCCAAAGATCAGCCTAAACCCATAGCTGACAAACTTTTCTTGTGCCTAGATAATTGAGGGTTGGCAAAAATGTCACCGCATGTACAGTTTCTCTGAGAACCAAGCACAATAACTAATTCAAGATGCTGTCTTAAATCATCACTAATAATTAGCCTTCCTTCTTAGGTAAAAGTAATGATTTTTAATTTTCCTGGATGTATTGCAATTTTAATGAGACTTGACTTTGAGGAAATTGTATAACTTTTTAAATTTTTTTCTTATGGTTTACTCTCTGTTTGTTTAGCTCTCTATGTATGTTATTAACCTTGTGATTTCCCTTTTTATCACTGCATGTCTGTAAGCACAAAATTCAAGTAACTTTTCATTTTAGCTAAATATATCTTGTCTGATTTATTAGTTTTTGTTGTGATATCAGACAGCCTTTTAAACTTTAATATATTATAGTTACTGGAAAAAATAGAATGGTCATACATTAATGAGAGGACTTGGTAGTTTTTTTCCATGGATGACAAAGATAAGCATGGATACTTAAATTCAGGCTATTTCATTCCTTGCCTGTCTTGCTGTAATCACTTTGGTATGAAGTAGTTATTGATTATTTAAACTGTGCTGGATATACAAAAGAAATAAGACTTCAGTCCTTAAGGGACCAAATATAACAAAACGTGTAAATATTAAAGAGCACTAGAGTATAAAATTCTGTCCTCCCAGACCTTACTGTAACATGGGTACATTCTAAATAATTTATTTGGGAATCTTTTCATTTACCCCGTTTTCTTTTTCCCTTGAGTATTGCTCTGTATTCTTCACTCCGCTTTGAAAGTTACTAAATCATATACTATGTTGTCATAGGATATACTGCTTATCCTTTATTCTCCTAAGATAATTACTTTTTACACATGCATATATATATGCACACACACATATATTATATAGCCAGTTTTTATTTAATATTCTTTTGGTTTACATACTTAACAGCCATATAATATTTAAAAGGTGTTTGTTGCTTTTTTGTTTTGATTATATTTTTCCGTGTTCACAGAAATGCTTCATTCTTAATTCTTGCATTACCATCTCTTGAAGTAACCTTACAGTGTGTATTTGACCATTCCAAGTTGTTGGCATTAAAGATGCTTCTGTTATTTTACTAACAGTAATAATTCTGTGATGAACATCATTATACATATTGCTTTTTCATGTGTTATTTCCTTAGAATTTACTTGAAAATATTGAATGCTTTTGCTAAAATATTGTAAATTGAATCTTCAAGTTGCATTTTGGGAGGGGGGAGTGAATATTTTATCAGCTAATCTAGTCTCCTGCTGCCATCAGTGACTGAATATCTTAATCTGATCTCAGAGTATAGTGGATTTTAGTCATGCTGAAAACAGTTTCTATAGTGTAGTATGATGATAAATTATGCTTTAAAAGCTTTCAGTGGTTCAAAGCACAACAGCCTGATAACTAATGAGAATGCATACAAGACGGAGAGTGGGTAGTATTTCTTCTACATTGCATCTCAGATCTAAATAGTTTAACATTTAAATTTCAGAGCTGAAAATAAAAGTACTGAATCGTTCTAGTCATTTCCCATGTTAAATATTAAAGATTTTAGCTAATTCACACAGGCAAGATGTGAAACAAGAGACTTAAATTCCACTTGTCTCTGAGACTCATTTTGAAGATGAGTTCCCACTTCTTTAGGGATTCATCTTCTGTGTTCCTGGCTTTTCATAATTGTCAAGGAATGACTGAACCAAGGATTTTTGAAAAAATGTGTATGTAAGCATTGAAATAACAACAAATGTGCTTTCTCTGCTTGTGATTATTATTGATGATGTTATCCTTTTAATAATATTGCTGTTGTATTCTTGGTTATAAATGTTGCAGTCTTATTTATTAGGTATATTTATGTTCTGTAGTTTCATATACATTATATCATCTGATCTTTAATCATGCATTATAGATAATGTCAATAATGTTTCATTAGCATTGATTATAAAAAATAACTTTTATTCATTTTTTAATGTGTGCTAATTCAAACACAATAGTTTGGAGATAGTTGAAAGTAAATGTATTTTAATGTGCTACTATTTATACTTGAATTATTTATGCTTGTTTTATTGTCTTTAGCAATAAATTGTGCCAGCTATTTGAAATCTTAGAAATTCTTCATGTTTGTGTTAATATTGACATTACATTTTCTTTTCTATCAAGAATATAATTTGGTACATACATGTACTTTTCATGCATGTTTCATCTATAAGACCAAATACTCAAAAACATTAAATATCAGTTATCTTGGAATTTTATTATGTGTATATCTATCTCTTTATAAATCAGTGGTTCTTAACCTCTGAGAAGGATCCCAGACCACTTAAAAAATCTGATGAAAAATATGAACCATCCTCTGAAAAAAGTTGCAGAACCACATTTTCAAAATGTTAAATGCTATTTTAGGTGGTTCATAGACACCCCCCCCCCCAGAGTCCTTCCATGGACCTGAGATTAAGAACCCCTGTAATGTTAATGTCACACTATATTAGTGTATGTTCATATTCCATTAATGAAAATGTGTGATTATTTCTGGTAGATATTTTTAAACCTCTGAGTTATCACAGAATGAGGTATATTTTATCAGAAGATCACTTAGTAAGCATTTAATACAGTATTTGTATTAATTTGTATTAATTGTATTATTTGTATTAATACAGTATTTTAAGACAATATTTGTCTTTTAAGGCACAGTGGAAGTTAATTTATAAACATGCTGTGAATATTTTTCTAGCTTCACGTGCCAGTATTGTGCCTTTGTTTCTAATAATTTTTTCCCAAACTAGCACTGTTACTATGATTAACTAATATATAGTTAATGCTTGTACTATGCAAATCTTGAGTCTTGTTTTCTTTTCAGAATCATATCAAAAAGTTAGAAGGAGAGACTTATCGATACCACTGTGCTATTTCTGGAAGCAAGAAGACAATCCTTATGGTTACAAATAGGTATTAATTTCAAGTGACATTTTTTCAAATGCAGACTACGTAGATGATAAGAATTTTGAAAACTAAAATGACAGAGGATTTGGAGAACTATACTTAAATTATAAAATGTTCATGGTCATTAAATCACAAAAATACAATCTAGATGGGTCCTTTGAGGTTATCCGTTGCAACCCTCTCACTTTGGAGATGCCAAAACTGAGACTCGGTATGGTGTAGGGGTTATCCCAGTTACACAGGTACTGAGTGGAGTCTAGAATGGACTTTGTAGGTGTGGTAGTCATACTGTTACATGTGAATTGTAAATCCAGCTATGGAGACTGAATTCATGAATCACTTTTTCTTACTAGGTTTTATTTTAGATGAGTCACATACCTTTTTTAAGGATGGTATTACTTCTGTGTATTTTTTCCACTTTTTTTCTAAGTATTTTGGTAGTGGTAGATAATTTTTCCAAATAAAAGAACTTAAACTACTCAGTTTATTTTCCTGAGATTTTTCTTTATATCACTTATTTCAAAATGACTATTTTATGTAATAATTTTGAAAGCCTTCTAAGTTATGTATTTCATAGGACTAAGCCAGAGTACTTAAACAGTAGGCAAAAATCTGTGTTAGAGGCCTTGAAATATATTTGGATGGGAATAAGAGAGAGGAAAACTAAAATGACAGGATTCTGACTTAAACCACGAGCTTTTTCAAGGAATTAACCAGTCATATGATTTGCCCATTAAGTACAAATATTCACAGAACAATCTAGAAAGTGTTTTTTACTGATTGGACAAGTAATCATTTATTTTTTATGCCCATAATTTTGTATTTTATCCATTAGAGTAGGCCAAAAACAGTGTTTATTTTTATCACATGTTGTACTTAGCTTCAATGACAGTGTGTTAATTCATTTTAAAATTGTATATCTTTTATGTAATTCAATACTAGGTAATGGAAATCAGTTAGGGTTTTCGGGGGAGGGTTGTTTCTGGTAATACTTAACACTCAGAATTTGTTTGATTTAGGTATTTTGTGAGAATATTACTGTATATATTATATATCTGGTTTTTCTTCAAGTAAAATGAGAAATCATAGTAATTTTAAATCTAGTCACAGAGCTTTTTGGGAGGTGGTTAGTAAAATATTTCTGACCAGTACAGTGACTTATTCTCCCTGTAGCTTTAGAAGACTCATAGGAAATTCTTTGATTGAGGTAATTATCATTATGCTGATCTGTTTTACCTTTAATGATTCCATAAAAATAGTATTTCTTCTAAAATTGGTGTTTAAAAATATAACTCTTTCATTGCTAGAGTTATGCTTATTCATCGTGGATAATACAGATCAGGAGTCAACAAAATTCCTTTAAAGGGCCAGACTGTAAATATTTAGGCTTCGGCAGCCATACTGTATTTCCCAACTATTCAGCTCTGACGTTGTGGTGGGAAAACACTCATGGACAATATGTAAATGAATGGGGGATGGCTGTGTTCCAGTAGGATCTTATTTACTAACGCAGGCCATGGGCTGGATTTGGCTCAACAGGCTGTAGTTTGCCCACCCCTGATAAAGACAATAATTTAAAGGATGAAAATAAAGTAACCATACATTGTGGTTTGTCTAGGACAGAGCTGGTTTGCACTCTTTGTCCCAGTGAAATTATTAGTAGCTACCCTTTCATTCTTAAAAATGTCCTGATTTGAATCATAAATTATGATAACCCCCCAGAATAGCCTTTATCAGCAATCCCATCAGCGGGCTGTAAATGTATTTTGTAAAAACTATGTATTTCTGCGGCCAGCTGCAACATATGTATTTTGTAAACATTATGTACAAAAAATACATTATGTATATTTAACTAACCTATGTTTTTCACCAGTGTATTATGATCATCTTCTCAGATTCTTAAGACAACATGGTTTTTAATAACTATAATATTGTATTTATGGATATACTCTAAGTTATTCAAATGCCGCTTCCTATTTGATATTCAGTTTTTTTCTTCCCAGTACTGCATTATTATAAACACATTTTGCAGCTAAGTCTTTTTTTCTATAATTATTTCCTTAGGATGAGTTCTTATCAGTGGGATTGCTGATTTAAAAATCGTGAAGATTTTTGAGACCCTTTTATATATTGCCAACTTGTTTTATCAGAGCAATTGTATTGATTTGTTTTACATACAACTAACAGTGTAAGAGAATGCCCTTTATCCTGTGAGTTTTGCGAAGACTAATGTTATCATTTAAACTTTTTTGTTTTTGCTAATTTAATGGGCAGAAAATAGTTGTTTGTTTTAATTTATTTGATCGCTAATCGGTATGAACATTTCAGTACATTCATCATTGATGTATATTTTCTATTCCATGAATTGCTTTTTCATATCCTTTGTTCCTTTTTTGTTATGTTGGTCTTTTTCTTACTGAATTTAAGTAACATTTTATAAGTTAATAATAGCCCTTTTTACCCAATGTATTTTTAATATTTTAATGACAATTTTTTGAGTTTTCCATTATATAAGGCTTTTAATTTTTCCATATTGAAATTCATCCAAAATTTGGTTTGAATTTTTTTTCTTATCAGTTTTTAGAAAGAAAATAGGAGTTCTCATGACCCAGATTTATTAGGCTGTATCTCTGCTAGTTGTTCCTAACGCCTGCTTAGTATTTTATTTTAGTAATCTTCATTAGAAAATTGTTCTCTGAGTAGACATTTTTTTTTAATCATCTGTGTTCGTCTGTATGGGCTACTATAACAAAAATTCTATAGACAGGCAGCTTAAACAACAAACATTTATTTCACACAGTTCTGGAGGCTGGGAAGTCCAAGATCAAGGTGTCAGCAGATTCTGTGTCTGGTGAGGGCTCACTCCCTGGTTCATAGACGGCCATCTTCTTGCTGTGTCCTCACATGTCAAAAGTGGTGAGGGAGTTTTCTCAGGCCTCCTTTAAGAGGGCACGGATCCTATTCATGAGGGCTCCACCCTCATGATCTAATCACCCCAAAGGCTCCATGTCTAATACCATCACATTGGGGTTGGGATTCAATGTGTGATTTGGGGAAGGACATAAACATTCTGACCATTGCACTATCAATGTCTGACAGAAATAGGGACACAGATAAAAGTGAACTCTTCTGTCCCCTCATCTAAAGGGGGGACCTGTACATTATTAGTGACATCACAGTGTGCTAGGTGCTAAGATGAAGTGATATACAGAGACTCTGAAGACAGAGGAAAATCTCTTGGTTCAGTAAGGTGGGAACCAAGGTGTCAGGGGAAGGTGTTAGGGAGGAGGTACTTGAGCTGTGTCTTACAGAGTGTGGAGTTTTCATACACGTAAATACCAGGCAGTCAGAGGGATAAAACAGCATGGCACTTTGAGCGCTGGACAGTAGGATGTTGGTGGGGAAGCATTGGGAGGTGAAGTAAGTCATAGGTGTCTGCTCATGACATCTGAAGGGTATCCATTTTATCATTAATGTGATGGAAGATTACTAATTTCTTTAAAAGTATAAACATTTTATTGCTCATTATTACAGCCTTTCACATAGAGGTATGTACACATAGTTCACACACAAGTCTCACTTTTTCTCACTCCCACTGAAGGCTTTTACACAAGGACTGATATGATGAGGTTTGCAGTTTGCAAAGATCTCCGGCAGCAGTTTGGATGCTGGATTGGAGGAGGGTCACCATGGAGTCAGGGAGACCAGTTAGAGACCAATTAGTTTTCTATTGTTGCACAGAAAATTACCATAAAATTAGCAGCTTAAAACAACACAGATTTACTGTCTCACAGTTTTTCTGGGTCTGGAGTAGGCTAGGACATGGCTGGGCTCTTTGCTCAGGGTCTCACAGGCTGAAATCAAGGTGTAAACTTCCTTTCTGAAGGCTCTGGGAAAGAATCCACCTCCAAGCTCATTTAATGTTGTTGGCAGAATTCAGTTCCTTGCAGTTGTAGGACTAATATCGCAGTTTCCTGGATCTCTGTCAGCTGGGCACGTGCTGTCAGCATCTGGAACCTACCCTCGTTTTTGCCATGTGGCTTTCTGCATCTTCACCCCAGCAACCACACTCTGGATTCTCCGTCTCCAACCCAGATTTAAAGGGCCCTTGTGGTTATGTCAAGCCCACGCAGATAAACTTTTTCTTAAAAACACCTATGCCTTATAATAAAATCTACTCTTGGGGGAGAAATCCATCATATTCATAGTCATGGAGGTTATACAGGTCTATATACCAGAGGATGGGGAATCTTTGGGACCATTGTAGAATTCTGACTGCCACACAAACTGGCAGTTATCCTGATAGGAAGCAGTGAGGCCTAAACTAGAAGAATGAAGACAGATATAAGGGGGCAGCCTTGAGAGACCAGGGCTTGGCGACTGATTGAATGTGGAAGAGAATGGAATACGAGATGACTTTCTGGTTTCGGGCCCAAATACCAAGAGGGTTGGTATTACCATTTATAGTAATTTAAGGAAAACAATTGCTTTTGTTTCTGTTTTTTAATTTAGTGAGTTTGACATAGCTTTGAGATATCAAAGTAAAGGTACCTCAATAGTCAGGGGGACAGATACAGATGTAGATTATAAATGTAGGTGTAGGTAATTGGAGTTTAGATAAGGATTGGAGTTGAGATCTTGGAGATTTTCCTGAGAGAGTGTGTCAAATAGAAGACCAAGATTTGACCTCTGGAAAACATGGAACAGGTGGAAGAGAATGAAGGAGATTTAGGGTGGTAGGAGAACAGTATTATTGGCATGGTTAAGAGAAGAGAGAATTGAAGACAGTGGGAGTGGTGAATTTGCATTTGACACAGTGATTTGTCATAGTTATCTCTAACAGCTCTTGGGATTCTCTTCTGGAACAGGAGGTGGAGGGAATGGAATCTGCTTCCTAGAGACTGTTTGGAATATGGTGTGGTGTTAAAGGGTGTCACAAGGATGAGAGGGCCCTACTGGCACTTGTAGGCTGGGCTAGGGATGCTGAACTTCCTACAGTACACATAGTCCCAAGTCAGCCCCAAATTCCCTTAGTTCCTCTACTGAGAAATATAGAACCCCACCCTCCATCGTTCACCAAGTTCATTCAGCTTTACCTTCTAAGTGTCTAGAATCTAGCTTGCTGTCCCCCCTTGTCACAGCTGCTGTCTTAACTGAGGTTCTCACTGTTTCCTGGTTGGACTATCATAGTAGCTTTCTACCTTGATTGTCTATCCCTCCTCTCCTCCCTTGGCCACTAGAGCCATGACTCTAAAATAGGAAACTAGATCGTGAAATTTCCCATCGCCTATAGATTAAAGTCAAAATTTACTAAAATTGCAACAACAAAAAACACACAAAAAAGTCAAGATCTGGCACTAAGCTAATTTTTTCACCTCTGTGTAGATCTGGTATTCCAGCTACGGACCTCTACACTCATCAAATCAACCTTCCCTTTCTTACACTCCTCGTTATGTCAATGCTCTGTTCCCTTTGTCTGCACTGTCTTTGCCCTTTGCCACCTAGAGAACTCCTTTCTTTCAAGAATCAGCTCTTACACCACATACTTTACCCACATAATCAGTCCCTCTTTCTTGTGCTCCAGAAGAATTTTCTGCACACTGGTCTGTCAGATATATTTACACGTTTATTTCCCTTCTAACCTAGGAGTGCCTCTCAAGCAGAAATACTACATTCTGTGTTTCTCCAGCACCCTGGATATTTGTAGAATTAACAGTTTCTCTACGTTCCTAGTTATGCTTTCTGTGATAGAAACTTGAGAATCAAGTCTGGTTATATCAGTAATTAATCTGAATCACACACTGGGAAATCGGTGTGGATGTCCTTTAATGATTCTGTGATTTTTCTTTCCTTTTCTTTCTTCTTCTCCTCCTCCTCTTTCTCCTCCTTTTTTTGCTATTGAGTAAAATGGGGTACTCACCCTGTGCTACGGTGCATTAGTGTTAAAGTGTTCAAACCTGATCTTTATTAGTAGGCCGAAAGTGAATCTTTGCTGACATTTGAGGTTTGTGACATTTCCTGCACATTCTTTCTTGACTGGAAGGCATAAATGATTGACAGTAAAGAGCAATTAATAATTTTCCAAGTAAAACATTTTCAGGGGCTTCTGCCTTTATTGCTTCCCAGATGAGAGTACAGCCTGTTCCTTATGTGTTTCAAAGATGATTTCGGTTTTTCGGTCAGTTAAAAAAAATGACACTTTTCTGAATTTTGCAAGATTGGCAGAAGGGGAATTTTTGAAAGTCCGCCGTGTTAGTTTGTAGGGGCCATCTTTGCTCTTGACAGTTACCTAGACTTTTTTTTCATGTGAAGCATACTTTTTTTTTTTTTTTTTTTAGTGCCAGGTTATGTTGTTTACTGAGTACTACCTGTACCATCCAGAGAGTGAAATATTAGAATAATTAACTATGTTTTTGACTACCTGCATGTTTTTGTTTCCTTTTTGCAAAATAGGCGAGTGTTGTGTATAAGTGAAGTTGAAATCCTAGGCCATATGTCCATAGACTGGCAGTGTCCATTTGAAGATTTTGTGTTTCCTCCCAGTGTCCATGGAAACCTGCTAAAAATTCCAGTCAAGGTAAGAAAACATGAATCACATGTTTAGAGCCAAGACTTTGTTAAACGAGTGGAAACCAGTGTTTTCTGGCTGTCTTGTAAGTTAACTACACAAAGTGTTTGAAGGATCGTCATTATGATGACGATAGTATTACTGTAATTATAATAAGGTAAAATGTAAGGAAAGATGTATTTCTGTATTTTTTGACAGTCCTTGATTATGTTGAGTGTCCGCTAAAAAAATTAGGTTGTTGATGCTTCCTTTTTTGGTAGAATGAAGCATTAGTAAATGCAGGTTTTTTTGTTTGTTTTTTACTTCATATGAATAAAGATTTTGCTGTAATCTTAGATGCTTTTTGGAACATTCCCTTTTTTAAGCTTTAGGAGATTATTATAAATATTATATCTAACACACTTATGTTTTATCATATTTGGCACTCACAGGATACTAGTACAATTTAAGTATATGATAATACTCTCATGTCTTTCCTTCTCATCATTTTCTAAAGAAGGACTTTTAATTACATAGCAAGTAATTAGCAGAAATGATACCCCAGCCCTTTGCTTAGTTCTCAGGCTCACTTTACTTTGAAATGTATCATTTTTCTTATATATGATATATTATAAACTTATTTTCACCCCTTTAAAAAAACTACAGATTGTCATTCTGAGGATGGTAATTCCTGGAGTATGTATTTTCTCCTAAACAGTAATGATGTTATCTCTATTACTGAAACTATCTGAAAACATTTATCATAAGATTTAATAGTTAATAGTTTAATATTATCCTTTAATTTATGTTTTCTTTTCATAGAAGTTTACAAGTAAAAGAAACTGTGAAACAATACCATTTTGCATTTTGGCCTTACCTCATTGTAGAATGTCGAAATTGAAAGAGCCCCTTGATATATGCAGCATAGTTTCCAAACCAGGAAAGACTCTGTCACTCTGCATATATATTCAGTTATCACTTTCCTTTCACATCAGTAGTGAGAATTGACTCAATGTGTTTTACATTATGTAAGAATTTTATCTGCCAGCCAAGGAAATGAAGGAAGGGTTTTTTGGTTTGTCAGATGTGGTGAGTTATCAAGTGGTGTTTCTGTAGGCTATTTATCATAGCCTGTAGAAAGCCATTATTCTGTCCAGATAGATATGTACTCATCCAATTTCATAAATTCTAACAGCTCACCTATGGAACCACTATCCTTGTACCAAAATGATTTAGTTCCTATCATACCTGAATATGGATATTTGGTTAGTCTGTTGGTTATAAAATGGAGTTGACATTTAAGCATCCAATTAAAGGATATGATTTTTTTTCTTCCCCAGAATAATTTCTTTTCTATCGTTGTTTCTTTTGAAACAGGAGCAGGGTCTGTTCCACAAAAAAGACAGTGCCAGTTATGGCTATCGGAACGTTTACCTGCGGGACATGGCCACAGCAGAGGTAAACAATTTACTGTAAGGAATGCCCCTTTAGTTTTTTGAGCTGCAAGATTTTTTTAAAAATCTGTTATAATAATACCCATTAATTCTCCCAAAAGATTTTCCAGTTTTAACTCTGGATGGATATGTGAGCTTTAAAATAATAGATTGTGGGCTAACAGGTCAGGAGTGTCTTACTTCACGCAGCATGTATACTGTATTCTTTTTTTAATAATTTTTTATTATGTTAGTCACCATACAGTATATCCTTAGTTTTTGATGTAGTGTTCCATGATTCATTATTGGCGTGTAACACCCAGTGCTCCATGCAGTATGTGCCCTCCTTCCTACCCATCACCGGCAGACTGTGTATTCTTGTCCTTCGCTGTTGCATCTGTGTGGAGAGCCCCAACTCTTGCTTTTATGTCTTTCTCCTCCACGTGAGCCCGTCCTTGTCTTTGCCATTGATAGTAAATATTCTATTTTACAGAGAGTATGTAATGCCATTGATGACGCACAGTCAGTGAGACGCCAGCAGACACTGATGAAGCAGTCATCACTGAAACTTCTCAGGCCCCAAATGCCACTGTAGTCACAGGTCCCAGGGGGCTGCTACTGGGAGAAAAACCAACCATCGGTCTTGTCTATAAGTCACTCTTCTTCATCTTGCTAAAGAGAATTGTTTAAGCAATCCTTCAGTTTCAGAATTTTTTTTCGAGGATCGCTGGTATTGGATTTTCCATTTTTCCCCTTTAGTTTTGACCCTGATTTTGTAACCATCTGTATGTCAGCAACTCGCTTCTACACCGCCACCTAAATGGGTCAGGCCCTCAAAGAAATAACACTTGAAACTCAGAGTGAAATTCCCTTAATGTTAGAGTTGTGAAGCAAAGGGCAATGGGCCTGTTTTTAATTAAAGTTTTTATTGAAATAAAAGAAAAGAGCTTAGGATGACTAGTGTTCTTTGGGAGGTTTTGGACAAACCTTTGGACAGGTGTTGGATATTTTATTAAAGGTAATTTGTTCGATTAATTGAACTGAGATCATATTTTTGGTAATTGACTGAAGAAAAGCCACTGAAGGGAGAGATGACATGTTTTCTATTTTCTTTCCATGAAAACATTATTTTTCTCCTAATAAAAATATGTTTTATTTTGCTGCTTATTTTTCTTCCTTGCATTAGAATATAAAAACATGGAAAATCAAATCTGAAAATATCTGTGGTCTGTGCCCTGTAATGTAGCCTTCATAAAACTTTTAAAATTATTTGCATGCTCTTTCGAGATGAACTTAAGTGGCATAGTTGTAACTTGCTGATACATGGAAATATTGTACTTTGTGTTTTTCAAGACTCAGAAATATGAAAAGCTCAATATTTTTGTATTTCTAGAAATTTTTTTATAAGTTGAAAGATTTTTAAGCGCATCATAAACAAATACTTAATCCTATTGCATACCTAGAAATGTATTCTAAATACTTACTAGAAAGAATGAAAAATCTCTGGTTACTTTATATATAATTAAAATAAGGCATATATAACAACACTGTGGAAAATACCTGGTAAGCGTATCCTTTGAAGGAGCAAGCTTATGAGGCTCCGTTCAGTACAGGAGGATTTTTGTCCTTTCCACATGTCACTTTTGCTGATCAGAGATACGCTGCCTACAGAATGCTCAGATCTGATTTCCTGGAACGAATCTTTACGTTCACTCCTGGATTGTAACCTGACATTGATTTACATCACTGAATTAATGATGAAATGAAGATGTGGACATGCCTGGTTTGCTCTGTTTTTGTTGATATGTGGTCAGGTTTCTACTATCTTTATTTATGTTTTTTAAGACCAGCCTTAAAACATTTAAAATTTTTCCCAGTTGATAATGACTATAGACTCCAAAGAGAGGATGTAGTAACTGATACCCTAGATATTTGGTCTCGGATCTAGTTGTGGTGGGCTTTGCCTTTTCAACATCACTTCTCTGTGAAGGAGCGTGTCATATACAAAACTTCTAGCCTTAAACAGAATTTCACAGCAAATGTGCTAGTTTTTTGTGTCTTTAAAGCTGACTTAATCAGGAATTTGAGATATCTGATTATATAGTTCATAGGAATCACAGCTGTTGACAATGTCCTAAATAATTAAGAAACCATATTGTACTGATGGCATGTACAAAACATTGAACTAAAAAATTTTATAGAAATATATAAATTCATCATATCAGTTGGCTTCAAAATAAACTTCCAAATGTTTATAACATTTTAATTTGATTTAATCCCCTGGGACAGAAATAATTCACTGGTAAAGTATAATGTCTTTTGTGTTTTTAAGAACGCTTTGAGAGTCAATTACTTGCATATGAACATATGAAATAAAATATTTGGTGCGTTGTTTACAAGTGTGAAAACTTTGTGGGTTTGTGTTAAATATTCAAATAACACTTACCTTTACTTTCTGTGTCTTTCCCTTTTCCTCTCCCAATCCTGTAATAGTGGGGAGTTAAATTAATAGTTATGGAGTGCTTAAAAACTGCTAGTTAGGGAAAGGCTTTCCTGGAGGTTACTGAGCCCCTTTACCACACTGGAGATCTCTGGCACAGGTCTCCAGTGCAAGAGGACATATTTGACAAGGGTCCTGCTCCCACACTGAAATCCTTGGCTCCTTTTGCACGGGGGTTCTGCCTTCCGTGGTTTCTCTCCGTCACTGATGGTGTATGGCAAGGGTGCGAGGGCAGGCCCATTCCTGGAGACAGGAATTCCTCTGATAGCTGACTGGCTCGAAGACTCTTCAGTGTCCTTGCAGTACCTTTCTTAGACTGCATGGTAGTCTGGGAGGCTCCACCAAGTCTGTTTCTCCCCACTTCTCCCCCCCCAGTCTCTTTACTGGGAGATCAGACTCCAAATCTGCAGACTCTCCCAGTACCGGATGGTGCAGTAGGAAGAACAGGTGCATGGTGCAGACTGTGGCAAAGCAGGGGTACAAAATGAGAGAGGACAAAATATGGGAAGATGCATAGACCAAAGTTTCACATGAAAAATCTGATCTAAGATGGATTTACTTGTGTTTCATGATTTTGAATTATGTTTGAGGGAGGACACTGTCTTTTTTGGGTTTTTTGTTTTGTTTTTTGTTCGTGCTTTAAGGCCTCTAAGTGTATTTTTTTTAAACATTTTTTTTTTATTAAGGCTTTTATTTATTTCACAGAGATAGAGACAGCCAACGAGAGAGGGAACACAAGCAGGGGGAGTGGGAGAGGAAGAAGCAGGCTCATAGCGGAGGAGCCTGATGTGGGGCTCGATCCCATAATGCCAGGATCACGCCCTGAGCCGAAGGCAGACGCTTAACGACTGCGCCACCCAGGCGCCCCAAGGACTCTAAGTGTATTAATCTAGTGTTACCTCTATCTGTATTTTTAAGTGTTCCACGTGCATTTCTGAGGAACAGCCAGGATGAAAGATTAACACTCTGGTCTTAAAAATAATTAAAGAAGAGTTCTATAAATATCTATGCCAGTTAAAATATAGAGCTGCAATGACTACCAGAGCTGCAATAGCCATCTTTTTACTGGGGAGCGAACTATCTTCAAAGCCCAAGTCCTTTTGGTTGAGAATTACTGCCAGAATGTCCACTAATACTGACAGAAATAGGTTCACCGCATGGATGTGTTGGTTCTGAAAAGAGAGGGAAACTCCCTGGAGCAGTGGTGGGAGCACATTTCTCTTGGTAATTGTGCCTATAGTGGAAGGCATTAGGCTTATTCTTGATTTCATGCTGGAAAGTATCTTGAGTTACAAGGCTGTATCATTCAAATATTCAACATAGTGGGTCTCTTAGATATGAAAAAGCCTTTAGAAAAGGCCTTTTGGGGTTTTTTTTGTTTTTACATACAACAGACCCACCATCCCTTACCAAAATTCACAAAGCTCTGAAAACTAAAAAGTTTTTCATAAATTTGAAGTAAAAACATTCGATGGAAAATCGGAACTGATGTGTGGCTAATTTTGGCATTTGTTATATTTGGTATAAATGAGTTGGGCTGTAGCAAAATTAATATATTGCGTTATGGGGTACTGCTCCAGGCGGCTCTGGAGGGATAGGAGCTCTGTGGTGTCTGAAGCACACTGTCTGTCTAAAATTTAAAAAGCTTCGTATTCAGAATCACATCTGGCAGAAGGGTTTCAGATAAGAGATTGTAGATCTGTATACCCTCAAAATTATCAAAGTATTAAGTTGCTTCCCAAATTTTAGAAAAAACCCTGAACTACAGGAGGAGCAACTGAATTGTCTTCTACTTCCGACCAGGCCAATGTCCCATTTTACAGTTATGCTAGAAAATTGTTCTGATAAAGTGTTCAGAGTAATTGATATTGGCATACAGGAGACCGAAATGTTACCATAGAATAATGCATCCTACAGATTTGTGAAAACTCTGGAAAAAATATACAAATCAGAACAGTCATGATTTCTGTCCCCCTTATTATAAATACTAATTAAGTCAATATCTGATGGATGAAAAGTTTTTAGAATTGACCTCTAGTGGAAGATAATTCGAATAGTAACGAAATAAGCTAACATGATCCTCTGCATTGATGTATCCACTAGGTTAATAGTGAACACTTCACAAAGAGGATTCAGCTCTTCTGTAGTTTTTTTAACTTGAGGAAGAACCAAATGGCTTCCCCAGAGGCCGACTATAATGCTTAAAGTTTCCCAGGGGTAGTTTAAATTCCATGATAAATAATTTTCATTAAAAATAGATTTCAGATCTTGGTCTTTGAGTTTGTTTTTGTAGAAAACATTTACCTTGGGTGCCTGGATGGCTCAGTCAGTTAAGTGTCTGCCTTCAGCCGACAGTGGGCTCCCTGCTCATGGGGGAGTCCGCTTCTCCCTCTCCTTCTGCCCCTCTCCCACCCCCACCCCCGCTTGTGTGCAGTCTCCTTCTCTCTCTAATAAATAAAATCTTTAAAAAATAAGATCTCTAAAAAATAAAATCTTTTAAAAATCTTTAAAAAAATGGAATTTACCTTATAATTCCATTTTTTTCCTCAAACCGCTTTCCTCCTTTGTCATCATTTAAGTTGTATACATCTTCTTTCCTTTTTTAATACATCATTTTATTTCCTTTTACAGTACATCTCCATTATTAAATTCTCTTCAGTAAGTAGATTTTATACTGGCATTTGGCAAACTAGCCCAGGGGCCAAAAAAATCTGTTCTTGTAAATAAAGTTTTATTGGAACACAACAGCACCCATTCATCTGTCCTGGTCATGGCAGTTCCCACTCTACAGTGGCAGATTTGGAGAGTTGTGACAGAAGCAACATGGCTGACAAAACCTATCTGACCCTTTACAGAACAAGTCCGTCAATCTTGATATTATACTATATAATGAATCTTATAGATGGAACAGAAACAAGACACTTTAGATGATTTACCCAAGATCTTTTGATGAGATAGCTAAAATTAGGATCCAACACCTACCAACTTCCCTCTTTTATCTCCGCCTCTTCCTAGAAACAAGGATACTTGTGTCAGTTTTGAATGAACATGGCCAATGTTAGCTTCTTGGATTTCTTTTAGAACCTCATGCCCTTATCCCAAAATTATTTATGTATTTTCTCCTCCTCTGTGTTTCAGGCCTAACAGTGATACAAGCATTTCCCATAGTAACATTCAAAATCTAAAATGGCCCTTTGTCCAAATTTATTTTTTCCTAGAGAATTCTTATGGTGGCCTAATATTATGGTGGCAGTTTACTAGCAAAGATAGCTTGAGGTATAAAAATTAGGAAATAAAAACTTTGGATATAGGACATAAAACTTGCATCTTTTTTAAATGTACAGCCGGAACAAAGAATCAAATGCAGGGTGTTCAGGCATACTCAAACCATTAGAGAGTTCTACTGATATCAGAAGCAGAGAAAAATGCCAAAGATACATACTTTATCACAACTAGATAGGAGCTTGCCTAGGAAGAAATGATATTTTTAAGCACAGTACATCATATGATAGATTAATAATGTAACAAATGAGCAGGTGTTTGAAGATTGCAATTTAAATGGAAGCTACAACATTTTAGCTTCATCAGAGGATTCTGCTGCGAATCAGTTAAGCAAGCACCTATTGATGGTTTAAATTAAGAAGCCACGCTTGAACAGGGCCCACTTCCCTTCCCTCTGGAGTGCTGTTAAAGATTCTTAACCTACTGTGACACTTTTGATCAAATCTTCCCTATTTCATTCAATTCAGGTTGATTCACATTTTCAGAAATAGTTTAAGAAAAAGGATGTGTGTGGCATGAATAGAGGATTAACAGAATTCTTAATTTTTTTTAAATAAAGATTTCCTAGACAATGCAGTCATTTGAATATCAGTAACTGTGTTACGTCAATAGTAGATTTTTTTCCTTTAAGCTAAGATAAGAGAGTCTTCTGAGATTCTGAAATAGTTGTAAGGTCTTTGTGACGTTTTAATACATGTGGAATTGTTGACCACAAATACATTGCAGGAAACAGTTGCTTGCCCATGTTAAAGATTCCTATGGTTAAAGTTCAGGGATGTAGAAAATGCTTCTTTTGAGTTGACCCCAAATGAATAGAGTGGAAATCTTGCATGACTATTATTACAATCCAGATGGTGAATGGATACTATTGAAAAACACTGTTTTGTAAGGGCCATAAAGACTGATTACCCATGACTTAGACTGGTGAATAAGAATAAATTGCCCATTCTGCCTAAAATTAATGACTCAACCAGTGTTGAGTTATAATGCAGCTCTTTTAGAAGCACCGATAGTGCTTATTTTTATGTCTGATTGATCAATTTTAATATCGCATTTTTTGGGAGGAAAAATTCATTCAGAGACCTTTGTTTTAGTTGTACTTAAATTCATAGAATTATAATAGTCCCTGGTTGGAAGGTCCTTATATTCAGCATGAACCTGTTTTCCTGTGGCTTCCACCTACTGAACTCAGTCCCAGGTACTTGGGGCCATCAGAGTAAGAATGGCTCTTTCTCTATATATGGAAGCCTATGGGAGCACTGCATAATGGAAGTAAAGGTTGGTCTCATGTCCTACCATTCATTCAGTAAAGCATGTTAAGTCTTCAAGTTCTCATCTTTTTCTATCTACTATCCCTGATTAAACATTACTTCAAGTCATCAACAAACAGTTGACCCATGTCCCTCTCAGATATGGTACACAGCTGAACGAGTGTTGCAGGAGCCAACTAAGGCAGAATGGAACTTGGACAGTTCCATATTTTCTTCGCCTTTCCTGATAGTAATATGTATCCCAACCTATTAACTACTTAAATAAAATTACCCCATTGTTATAATACTTGTCCCCATTATTCTACTTTATTCAACTTATAACTTCTACTTACACAAGAAGATTGTTGAGTTATCCCTTTGGTCACTGTTACTAAAAGCAAGAGTGAATTTGTGTGGTACTATAAATTTAAAAATCAAAAGACCCCCCCCCCAAAATCCTTTTGCCTCCCTCAGCCTCAGTTTCTTCATTTGAAAACAAGATCTTTAGACCAGATCTACCTTTTTGTGGCTGTTACGGATTTTAGTTATTGATAAAACAGTAAGTTTGTAATTGTTATTTTGAAGTGTGAGTTCTATTAAAGTTTTTATTCTCTCCTTCTCACAAAATCCCCATAGACATTAAATATATATTTTAAATGATCAGTAAGGTTTTGTTTTGTTTTGTTTTGTTTTAAAACCACAAAGCCTTTAACAGGAAGAGAAGTTTGAGATACTGTTGCTAGTCCTGACATGTGAGCATAGTCTGGATGTGCAGAGTGCAGGTAACTTGGTGCCAAAAGAGAGCCTTTACATGACCTGTGAAGAGGAATGGCCACACTCGGAGCCAGGCTATTGCTGTGAAGATAGAATCCTGCTCTTTTTTCTCAGAGGCACACCCTCAGCAGTGCCCTTTAGTTGTCTGAGGATCCAGGCTATAACTGATGGAGTCATAGCTCAGACCATGCCACACCAGGCCAACCTAGGCTCTCTGTAAGATAGCACTCCACTGGTCTGAATGTTTATGTCCCCCCAAAATTCATATGTCAACATTATAACCCCAAAATGATGGTACTAGGGGGTGGGGACTTTAGGAACTGATAAGTTATGAGGATGGGGCCCGCATGACAGAGATTAATGCCTTTATAAAAAAGACCCTGAGATGCCTGGCTGGCTCAGTTGGAAGACCATGTGACTCTTGATCTCAGGGTTGTAAGTTCAATCCCTGTGTTGACTATAGAGATCGCTTAAATATTTTTTTTAAGATTTCTTTTAAGAAATGTTTGTTGCTTATAAGCCACCCAATTTATGGAATTTTTGTTAATAGCAGCCCCAAATAGACTAAGACAATCTTCTACTCAGAAGATTCTCCTGCTGGTTAGCGCTATCACCCGAAATTTTGTTGGAAACCTTGCTTTGGATAGAGGATTGTAAATGTTAGCCATGTGGGTTAATTTACCAAATCAGAAAGAGGGTAGGTCACTGCTGGGATTAGACTGCCAAAAAATTAAGAAGTATCCAGTAAAAGATGTTAAATAGATATACTTAAAAAGTATCTAAAATGACATACTATACAAACAGAGCAGGCAAATTCGAATAAGAACTAAGTGGATCTTCTAGAGATGGAAAATATCATTGAAATAAAAAAATCAATGAACAGCCAGAACAGTAAATTAAACATAGCTGAACTAAGAATTAGTGAACTGGAAAATAGAATTGACTCAGTACATATATCCTGGAACACAGTAGAAATCAAGAGATGGAAAATATAAATAAGCAACATAGAGGATACAAAGAGAAATCCAACATACTTCTAATCTAAGTCCTAGAAGGAGAGAATAAAGAAATTGTTGATACATTCCAGAATTTATGAAAGATATGATAGATACAGGGGAAAAAGTGAGGCAAGAGTAGGATAAAAAAAAAAAAATCCAAACCCAACATACATTGGATTGAAACTATAGCAGTGCCAACACAAAGAGAAAAACAGAAAAAACAGATTACTGACAAGGGTCAACAATTAGACCCACAACAGCATTCTCAACGTTAAAGTACCTAGAAGACAATGGGATATTTACACGTTTTTGAGAGCAAACCAACGGTCTGCCTAGTTGTGTTTAATCAGCAAAATTATCACTGAAGAGTATAGGTTAAATAACCATTTTCAGAAAAAAAAAATACTATTTCCCACTTTCAGATCTTTTAAAAATTACTAAAGGATGACCTTCAGGCAGGAAAAAAGAAGTTGAACTCAGAAGGAAGGAATAAAATATAAAGCAATGGGAACAGAGAAATAGATAAACTTTAAAATACCGCTTTAAATAGCAACAAAGGTGCATAAGAAGTTTATCAGAACTTTGCAAGACGTGGAGAACATTATAAAACCCTATTGAAATAAAGCTTAAATTTTCTTAGATGGGAAGTTGTACAATGTTTATGAGTAGTAAGACTCATTAAAGAGTAATCATGTTCAAACTCGTGTAAATCCTATGCAATTCTAATCAACATTCCATGAAGTACTTTTTGGGGAACTTGAAAGGCTGTTCAAGCATTCACATGGAAATTGGAAGGCCAAAACCTGTCACATCAATTTGAGGAACAAGATCAAGTGGAAGGTATGGTTTTTTTTTTTTTCTTTCATATTTCAAGGCTTACTAAACAACCTGTAGTTTTAATGAAAATGATGTAATATTTTTGGAGAAATAGGTATATGTAACAAAATAGACTAATAAAAGAACCATGTATATATGGAAATATGTAATATAATAGGAATAATAAAGATAGTGAATAAAACATTCTTACTATATAAGTTTCAGGCACGATTGTTAGTGCTTACTTTTTTTTTAAGATTTATTTCTTTATTTTGGAGAGAGAGCAGGGGGAGGGGCAGGAAGAGACAATCTCAAGCAGACTCAATGCTTAGCATGGAGCCTGACATGGGGCTTGATCCCACGACCCTGAGATCATGACCTGAGCCCAAATCAAGAGTTGGACACTCAACCAACTGAGCTACCCAGGAGCCCCAGTGTTTTACATATTCAAACTCATATATCCTCAGAGGTGTATTAAATTTCAGTCAAGCCCAGCAGCATTACTCATGATAGTCATGAATGGATGGATAAACAAATCATGGCATACATATACAATGGACTATTGTTCAACCATGAAAAGGAGTGAAGCATTGAAACATACTACAAAATGGAGAAGCCATTTTGGTAAATAAATACCAGGTATATTAAAGCCCTATACGCAAGTAATACTTTAAAACTTATGGAAGAAAATGTAAGAGAATATCTTTATGGTCTTGAGAAGCTAGACTTTTTTGCAAGAGAAAGGACCATTAATAAGTGAAGTGACGAACAGCCAGGATAACTGACAAAGGGTTATTAGTTGAGAATATGTGACAAACTCCCTCATCTCAGTAAGAAAAAAGACAACCCAATAGAAAAATGGGCCAAGGCAATGAACAGACAATTCCCTGAAAAGGAAATCTGAACAGTAATCAGGAACATGCAAATCGAAACAATGACATGCCCTTTTGCATCTGTGAGATTGCCAAACAATCCAAGTTTGGGCACAGCTGATGTTTCACGGGATGCGGAAATGTGGGCCCAGTAAAACACTGCTGATGGGATATAAAATCGCTTTAGAGAGCAATTTAGCATTACCCACACAGCTGAACACAGGCGTACGAAACAGCTCCACTCTCAACATCCAACCTAGAGAAACTCAAACAAGCAAAGAGGAAATAAGTAAATATACAAGGATGTTTACTGCAACGCTTCAAATAAAAACAAAAATATGGTAACAACTGTCTATCAGTAGTGGATAAAAAAACATAAAAAGAATACTAAAATGGCAGTTGTAAGAAATGAACTCTGTGTGCGTTCACGCATACATGCATATATAAACCAAAGAATTGTAGAGCGAAAAGAACAAGTTGCGAGGCATTTCAGGCACATGAAAATCACGTGCCAAGTCCAGGACACTGACCATTTTTAGGAAGGGTGGGTGGGGAAAAAAATGGGATGAGAGAAGGATGGCTTTCGGTGTGTCTACGGTGACTTGTTTGTTAACAGTGAAAGGGGGATTGCGAACAAAAATGGCAAAATGTTGACATCTGTTAAATCCGGGTGGTAAGTGCACGAGTGTTTGGAAGATTATTTTTCACACTGCATATATACAAAGCATTTCATATTTGAAAGACAGAGAAAAAGAAAGGTCACGGCCTCATGCTCATGGTAATATCTGCACTGAAGAAGTCTGTTAGCACAGCTCGGTGAGTTGGACCCAGACTGCACAAGGACTGTCTTTCAGGCCAGAGCTGCACGCATTCTCTATGGACACTTCCCGTCCAGGGGGGCCTCCTGGTGAGAGGAAGAGGGCAGATGTTGAGCTAACTCTGGGTCTTGGCAAAAGGCAAGGAGGGAAAACAGGAGAGAGGGGGCCAGATCAAATACAGAAGGCATCCGGCTCTGAGGATGTCTGCAGAAACAAAGCAGAGCTCGTGCATGCATCTGCGTTCTCCCCACTCCCTCCACATGACAGCAGTGAGACAGACAGGGACTTCCCAGAGGAGCACAGCCAATGGGAGGTGTGCGCAAAAGTGACGGTATTTGAGCAAACTGGGTAGAGCTGACACAAGGTTTGGTGGGGACAGTTGGGGAGGAGGGGATCATGCTGAGGAACCCTGTGGAGACTTAAAAGGAAAGGGGGCCATGTGTTGAGGTAGAGCTGGAAAGAGGAGGATTCCTTGAAAGTCCTAAATGAGTAATGAGATCCCCACATCTCCCCAGCCCCTCGCAGCCAGCTCATATCCCTTTTCTGAACTTTGAAGGAGACAGGTGGGAGGAAGGAGGTGTGTGCAGGGGTGTGGTGGGTGGTGCGGTTCGTACCCTGGGGGAATGGACAGAGCTGCTGCATTCTGAGATACCAGACCCAGTGGGGGGCAGTTTGGGGTGCTACACTGAAAACGGGGAGCAGTTAAGGAAAATTAATATTTTGATGAAGCAGGCCTCCGCCTGCTTCTCCATCCCCACCCCCACCCTCCCCTTCTCCCCTTACACTCCCAAAACACTGAGCACGCAGGCTCAGAATCCCAGACAGAAAACGGACCCGTTTTCCCTCTAGAGAGCTAATTTGCCCAAGAGATTTTTGACATTTGATGGTCTCCCGACAAAGTAGCTGGTTTGGTTCTGACACGTGGGGGCGGCTGCACCAAGGGGAAGCATGGGCCCTCGGAGCAAGAAGGAAGCGGGGAGGCAAGGCCCTAGTTTCCCAGAGCTGTGCACCCAGTCTTAGGGAGGGAAGGGGCCTGCGCGGTGAAAGGAGGTCCGACTCCACTGTACTCCATACACCGCAGGCGTCTTTTCCTCACAGATAGAAATGTTATAAAAAGTGTAGTAAAAAGGGACAAAGACGCTGTGGAAGGGAGTTTTTAAGGCAAGTCAATTTTATTATTTTCAGGTACACATGGTTTTGTACGTTGAACTAGGCTATCAAAGTATGGTCTGGCCAGGGCTCTGGGGGACCCACTTTAATGAATTAGACCAAGTTGATTCATATCTCATGTACTAAATGTCGATTGCTGCTTCTAAGGTAATTGAGAATGCTTCAGAGTCGTTTAAGTGACACTTTACACTATTAATTAGCTCTACGTAACTTTTTTATTTCATTGACAGAGCAGAGGCCTGGCTTGGATCACTTCAGCAATCCAAGTTAATGAGGTTTTCTGGGTAAGGAAATGTTTCTGGATCTAGTGTGACCTGACAGGAATCTGACTCGGGTTTAGGAAGCTCTTGACCTTGGGTGGTACTTGCTTTGCCTTTCCATATGGCGGCCGAGCCCTCCACGGACCTGTTTAACACACACGGACCGTGTCCATCAGAAAGCTCCCTCTTCAAAAGCACAACACACGTACTTGAAACAAACATGTTTTAGGGCTGATTCGATTAATTAATTTGAAAATCAGAGCTCTGGGCAGTTAGTTGCTTCCAGAAACCTTTGCTTTTTGATTCAACATCTTGGTCAAAACAGGGACAAGGTGGCCTCCGAGAGAAAGAAAATGTTTTACTCATTGCTTTCTAAGGAAGCTTGCCATGTCTTTTTCCCTCGTGTCAGAAACATATGGAGTGCCTTTTCGTAAAGAAATACTGTATGTGTGCCCAGAATGGCTCTTGTCTTCACGGGGCTGATAGTCTAAGCAGGGGACCCCGGAGAACGCAGGGCAGGGATGGGGTGCGTGGTTAAGGAGCGGCTCAGACAAAGCCGCACTGTCTGCATTTGATTCCGCTTTATGATTTTTCCTTCTTTTCCCCCAAATTCCTTTTTTTTTAAACCCGTCCCCTTTCTTAGTTCCCAGCTGCTACAGTGGAGAGACTCTGACCTCACCTGTGTTGGCATCAGGCAAAGCCCATTGTGCATCTTGTCATGTGCTCCTGGACTGCCCGACTGCGAGACTGTGACAGCTGGGGTGGCCATTGTGGACAGAGAAGAAATACTGTTATTTATCTTGACGAAGCTGCTTTTCTGTGATGTGGGCAACCCCTGGGGCCCCAGCTGCACAGGATAAGAGAGAAGCGCCAGTCTGTAGTGGGAAGGCCTTGGCAGGGGTCTCAGGGCTGCCCTCACCTCTCGCCCGTCTCCTTGATGGGAACTGAACACGTTGGTTCTGAAAGCCCTTCTAGTCCTTTAGTGGGCTGAGTAGTTTGAACCATGAGTAAAAAGCCCTGGTTGTAATGAGCTTGACATTCTTTTAGGAATGGCAGGTACGTTTGTCCTTGGTGAAATTTAGAAACCTTTCTAGGGATCAAACCTGCAACCCAGTCATTAGCACAGGTCCATTAAAGAAACATTTAGTGAGCACTTACCATGTGCCATGGGCTGCACTAGCTGGGGACACAAACATAACCGGTTTCTGCTTATCCGGGCCATTTGACCGAGGTCAGGAAGAAAACAATCGGGTCTAACACAACTTTATAATGTTCATTGCTCTTGAAATTTGAGAATAAAGTTTCCTTATGTTAATTCTCTTGCAATAAACTTATATATTAATATGTGCATAATTAGTATTAATCTAAGCACACTTGAATTGTAAACTTCAGAATTAAATTATGAAGCACAGTCTTATTAATGCAAAAAGAGAATGGATGGGCATACTGACGGGTTTAGTTACCTTTTATAAATGCTGAATTGGCTTCTTGAATTAAAATAATCATATGTGTCTCTTGAAAAGATATTTACACTGACAGGTTATAAATGCTAACTAAATTCCTTTCAGACCAAGCAGCCAGGTCCCTTAGACTTGAAGGCATTTAATTTAGGAAAGGTGAAGTTTAAGATTAATTAATGATTTTAAGTTATTTTTTTACATTATTTACAATGTTTTAGTTAAGTGCTCCAAAGAAGAGCCAAAGTCTTCTTTTTGCAGGGAGTGTCCTTTTGTGTTTTCAAATCTGTTATTCAAAAGCCGTGCTTTTGGTAAATTTGGATGTTGGGTCTTCCCGGGAGTACTTACCACTATGCTGTGCAGAGTCTGATTTTGGTTTTCAAGGTTCCAAGTGTATTCATGTCCTTTGGACTGGAGACACTGTTTTGGACCACGTTTCTTTTCTAAAGCCACCTCTGTATGAAAACCTTTCGCTGAATGTTCCACATCCTCTTCCTTTTAAACATTTCCTTGAATTTGACCTTTCTGATTTGAAATTCTAGTGTCTGCATTTTTTCTCCCCCAGTCATCATGGATGCTGAGTGTGGGTGCTGGAGACGTGGGTTGTGCCTGCCCCCGTGTACAGCACGTATGGGGGAGACAGTAAAGCAGAGAGGAGAGAGCAGTGCCCTTTCCAGCAGACGGTGTGAACCTCTGCACAGTGGCCGAGGGGCTCTGTTAGTTCCTCAACAATAACATGGAAATAATAAGACCTGTCGCGTGGGGGCGTTGGGGAGATTATATGTGTAAAGTGTCTGGCAAGATGCTTGCTGCTCAGAGGATCCAAGTAAATAACTAATAATTAAGCCCCAGTGGTCTTTGATTTTGTCACTTTGACCCAATATTCCTGTTAAGTATCTGTTTCCCCACCCTGTTATCCCATTCGGTAGGTTGCATCAGTATCCAAAACCACACAAAAATTAACTGTGCAGAAGGTATAAACCTGTATTGATAATCCTTATTTAGTGCTGAACTACTGCTGTTTCAACGACAATTTTTAGTTCAGGTGAAAATGCAGGCCCACCTCCGTTCATGCCCACAAAGTAAGGCAGAATGCATCTGTGGGAAGCATTGCTGGAGTGAGTCGAGGTCCTGGGACCGCGTGGGCACTGCAGAATGGACTTGATACTTGAAAGGGACTGAGAAAAAGACCAAAATGTTTTGCAAATAAAGTGATGCGATTTTAAAAGAACAGCCACTGCTTGTCTGGGTTTTCAGACCTCCTGTTGGAAAGGGCTGCGCCCGCATTGGACGCCCAGACTTGAAAGTTCCCCGAAACCAGGAGAACCATGTGTGAAACCCATCAAGGGAGTAAGGCTTCCCAAAAACCCGACTTCATTGTTTTTCTTGGAGATGGAGAGAGCTGCTGTTCAGAAAAATTTGCAAGGTTTCTGTGAGTTGTTATGAATCGAAGGTCATTCCCTGGACTGGATTCGTAGGAGGCACCGGAGTCCGCCGGTCGGTCAACGTGGAAGCAGATGTGTGCTGGCAACCCCGAAGCAGAGGAAAGAAAATCTAGAAGAAAAACTCCCTTGGCTCTCCTGGTCAGGTGTCACTTTGCTGCTCTCCAGACTGTCTTTCCCCCGGATTTCCACTAGAGGGCGCCGAGCTACCAGCTGTGCCGGCGCCCAAGTAGGGGTCTTTACTGATCCTGGTCCCAGGAGAGGGTTGGGGCCTGCTGCAGAGACCCCGGACGATTCTGGGTCCAGTTTGGGGTTCAGACTTCCCTCAAGAGGTGACCCTTCGACTCCCCGGAGAGGGTGGGGACCGCGAGAGGCCTACACTTCAGGACTGGGACTTTAGAAACCCCAATGAGGGTTTTTTGATTTTTGATCTTCTCTTTGTTTCAAAAGGGCACTGCAGGGATGAATTCTGTCGGACCCCAGGGCTCTGGGGACTCTATTTCCTGAACCCCAGTTGCCAGACCCCCCCTCCCTCCAACATATGTCCTTTTGGGAGCACTAGACTGGAATATTTGAAACCAGAACTCCAGAAAATCCAGAACAGATGTTTTCCCTGAAAAAGGCAGGCTCCGCGTTGCAGAGCCCCTGGGCCTCCGTGCCCCTCCCCGCCCCTCCCTCCCGCCCGCCCCCAGCCGCCCTGCCAGGGTTGCTCCTGCAGTGGCACTGTCACCAGGGCGCGGAATCCCTCCTGACTGCAGATTCTCAGGAACAGGTTAGTGGTTCATGGCGCCCTGAGTAGGCTCCCTCTCTGCAGGCTCTGTAGGCGGCAGGATGTGATGTCTCCCAGTCCTGCCCGGCCGGCCCCGTTCTTTGTTTCTCTTGGCCTTGTGTTGGAGGACCTAATCTTGAGCGACCTGCCTCTGTATAAATTACTTCTGCCCCTTTGCAGCATTTCCTGAGAATAACCGGGAGCCACGTTTCCACTGCATTCTACGTCTTACAACGTGCTTTTTGCACACATTATGTCATTTGATACTTCCGCAACCATAAGGCATGGCTCTTGCCCCTCCCACCTCACAGATGAGAAAAACAAGGCCTAGAACGAGTAAGTGCTGGCCCTAGGACTTGAACTCACGTAATCTGATTCAACAGGGAGTGCTCGGATTTTTTTTTTTCTTCTTCTTCAGGTCTTGGCAGCAGTAAGAATTTATTTGGGTTTGACTCCAGGGAAAACCTTCTGACTCCTTGAGCCTCACATGGGTGTGTGTTACCGGGAGATTATGACATCCCCTCCAGACACTCTTCAGAAAATGGCAGCATGTTTTTTTCCTGGACTGGTTGAAGGGCATCCTTCCTCAAGGTAGGAGGATGAACTGGACAAGCCCTGGCGCTGGCTTCTAACCATTCTGTTCTGTAGAACAAAGCCCCCAGAAATAGACGAATCGGTCCCTTTTACCATAAGAACATTTGCGGATAATTGCAGGAAAACAGGCTATTTCCAGGCTAATTAGTAACTAGCGTGGAGTCTTTTAGGAGGTGCCCATCTCGGTAACAGATTAAAAAATTCTATTCCGCTCAAGACCTCATTGTTCCGCATCTCGGCGGCTGTCCCGCGTGAAGCCTGCAGTTCTCCCCGTGGCCACAGGGTGGCGGAGTGACCTTAAGCTTCTTTCTCGCCTTTCCGTCTCAGGACAGGAAGCAAAGCTCACGATGAGCAAAATGGAAGCAGCTAGGAGCGCGTTCAGAGTGACATGGACTTCACGTTTATAACCTCTTAAAAAGGGAGCGGAACGAGCTCTGTTTCCAGAATGTCAGTGACGGGAGGTAGGCAGGAGAGGGGATGCTGGCTTCTGAGGTCGTAGAAGAGGCTCTTAGCGAGGAGGACCAACTGCCCTCCATGGCCCTACCACCTGGCCGATGCGGAGTGGGCTCTGCCCTGCGGAAACCCACGTTGGGCATTCCAGAACTGTTGCCTGTCCTCCTTCTCTCTCTGACCCTTCTTCCCTGGGGCTTTGCTTTTAGAGGTGTTTTGCCCCCAGTTTTTACTCATTCTTCCTTAAAGGGATGGTTTAAGTGCTGTGTAAAACAGGGGGAAGGGGATGAGGCACAGTCCAATGGGCTAACATCCGTTTCTGAACCTCAAATTTAGACATATGTATCTGACATGAGTGTCTATATCCGGGGAGATGGTGAGGAAATATTTAAATGTGGCACTAATTTGGACTCCGGGTGGTAGAGGCACTGCGCACGCGCGTGCGCGCACACACGCATGAAGCAGCTAGACGTGCAGGAGCGTTCACTGCGTGCCCACGCCGTGCGCCGTGCGCCGTGCTGTAGGCGTGAGCCGCTGCCGGGACGCCGAGGGCCTTGGTAAGCTCCCACAGCAGGGGGAGCAGGCAGGAGCCTGGCAGGTCCGACCGCTGCCCACGAGGAAACGCTGGGCTTTCTCCTCCTGCAGCTCGGCCGGGCTCCCCAGGCCGCCATAGAAAGACAGCAGAGGTTTAGTGTCATCAGCTCTAGTCTTCTTAGCAAGATTAGCAGAAACAATGTTGAATTTCAATGTGGGAACAGTTTCCATGCACATCTTGAGAGGTGGGGGAGCCTGTAACATTCCTCCGTAGAAATGATTGATATTCATTTTCTCAAATCTGAGGCTGTGGACGTGTGCACGCGTGCTTGCCTGTGTTTGTGCATCAGGCGCACGCACACGTAACACACACGTGCCACAGAACAGGAGGCATTGCTGCTCGAGTCTCAAGACAGAGGCTGTATGTAATAGCTTCTTTCCTCCTTCCGGAGGCACTTTCGCATCAACATTTATGCCATTAATTTATTAGTCTTTTATAGATATTCATAGAACACCTACTGTGTGCCAGGCAAATTAAAATGAATCAGAGGCATGCTTATTTTTGGAAAAAGGCAGACCCCAGGGAATCCACCCTTTATTGGGTAGGGAAAAAGCAGTGTTGGAGCTCTGAGGCTGAGGATGCGGGCTTGGGGCTGCTGCCTGGTGGGCATCCTGGCCCAGGCTCTTCCTGTCTGTGTGTCATTCACTTTCTTCCAGACAAATACCCGGGTAAGAGTAGCACCCCCATCACTACACTGTTGTCAGGAGCAAATGAATGAATACAAAGGGCTTTGCATGCAGGTGGAAAGAACTCAATAAATACAGAGCCATTAGTATTCTTCCTTTCTCTTTGTGAACTAAAACCTCCCACGATCTTCTTTTAACAGAGAGCTCTCCTGTGCTTATGGACCAGCTAACATGGAGACTACAGGTGAACCGGACACAGCTATTTCTCTTCGGGAAGCTGGGGGCAGCTGGGGAGGCATGTCATCGTGGCCACCAGCGAAGGGGTAGGTGGTGATGCGATGACTTCAGACATAAGCCTATCGCTCTGGCCAGTTGGGCATGGGGTGAAGATTGAGGGACGGCTGCTGTGGCCCCTGATTCCGAGCGGGTTACCTGCCTGGGAGCCTCCAACCTCCTGAGGCATCTCTTCTGAGTCTTATCAGCAACTGCAATTCCTTAAGGAGAGTAAGCTCATCAGAAACAAAGGAGGACCCTTCTTTGGTCAAGAGGAGTCTAGGGCATCAGGGGATCACCTTTAGAGACAGTCTAAGGTCTGGTTTCTGAGGGATCCCCAGGTCACGGAGCCCCTGTGTCATCTTTTAGGACTCAGTGGTCAGGTCCGTGCTGGTGCCCATGAGACAAGACGCCCCTGACAAGGTGGCGTCTGCATACTTTACACCCGGAGCCATGCCTCACCCAAGTTCTTCCACCTTCCCGGTTGGAGTGTGGAGAGGAGCCATGTGCTTCGTTCCCTAAGCCTTGAGTTTCCTGGGTCGAGAATGAGTGACCCCAAGCTCTCAGCAGAGGTTGGACCAGCTCCTGTCAGGGAGGCTCCAAAAGGCTGTGAGCCGAGATCCACTAGGGACCTCATGCTGCCCTCAACCCAGGACTGTGGTGGTTAATGGGTCGGTGCCAGGCACGGGGGGGGGGGGGGCGCTCTGTAAGTGTCTGCTGGGAGAGAGATGGAGAGAGAGGGCAAGAGTGAGCATCAGGGCCCCACACCAGGCCGCAGAGTGGCAATGAGGTACCGTGGGAGGGGTGACACTAGGGATCTGAGATTCTTTGCTAGCCTGGTGACCTTGAGTAGACTATTTGACCCTGTGGGACCCCAGTTTTCAAATCTATAGAACAGAGAAGAACTGTTGTTGCCACCCTCACTGGGTTGGACCAATGTCAGTGAGTCAGGCTGGTGTGTGCAGGCAGCTGTGGTCCTTGAAGAGAGGCTTCTCCTCAGGGACTGGCATTCTGGTCACATCTCCTGCCTCCGACTCCCCTCCCCAAGGTGCGGAGCACCCGGGTGTTCACAGCCCATCTGTCCTCACCGCAGGGCTAACACATGCCCTTTCCAGGGCCAGGGCTGGGTCGGTTTTGAAGTCATGAGGCTCTGACCTCACCGAACTTCTCCCTTCCTCACTGACCCTCCCACCTATGTTGTGCTCCCTCACACTGCGGTGTCTGGGGGGAAGCCTCACTTTGCCAACACCCTTTCCTTCAACCAAACCCCAGGCTCCTCAGTTTCTAGGACTGGCAGACTGGGCAACATGGGCATCATGGTGGTAACACCGTAACCCCCTCCCCCCACTCCCACTCCCACCCACGGCACTGTTTCTGCAGTGCGTCAGACTTAAGGTTTGCATAAAGAAAACTATTTGGGTCTCATGACAGGGCCAAAGGTGTCAGAAATTCCTCTTACCCTTCAGACTATCCAGGAGGCTTTGCCAGGGTGTTGGCTTTGCTGCTGTGGTTCCCCCTCATTCCTCCCCGTTTGAGCTTGTGGTGAGGACACTTACAGGGTCCCCTCTCCCTGGACTCCTCCCCACACCCCCCATGTTCTCAGCACCCGTACTGCTTGTCCCCCTGAAGTTCCCACTGTCATGGGACATGGACAGTTTCTTGCTCCCAGGTCTGGTAGGTTTGGGTCTTGTAGCGTGACTAAGATATGTCGCCATTGACAAGGTGCTCGTAGGCTGGTTGGGGGCGACAGACGGGCTGTAGATCTGGCCTCGTTCTTGCATCTGTAACCTGGGTTTAGCTGGGTCCCTCTGCTGAGCAACACCAACCATCCTGGGTGTTCCTCGGATCCACTGAGGCCAGACCATCCTGTGTCCCCATTGACAAGTGTCTACTGAGCACTTCCTGTGTTACCAGTACTGGCTTGGGTGCTGGGGGATTTACAGTGAACAAGGCTGTTTTCTCCATGGAGCTTCTAGTCTAGTGGAGAAACAGAGGAAACCTGAAACTACATAAAGTATTGTATGTATCAAAGTCATGATAATTACATACTTGTTATCCTCGCTTCTGTCCTGTGGCATGCAAGGGTGCTGCTATTTTGTGGGAAGCTCTGGGTTTGTCTTCTGTGCGTGAGCCCCATTTGCTTATTTTGATGTGTTCATGCAGCCCTTCTCCACCAGTGTTGCTCTTGGGAACCACAGAACACAGAAAATGATCTGAACGACAATTTTCTCAACTCTGAACCAGAACCACTCTGGATGCAGAGGAGAGAAGCAAATTCACTATATACCATGGATGCCTTGCGGCACTGGGCTTTTTTTTTTTTTTTTTGCTCTCTGCTCTTTGTGACATGTTCTTCCATTTCTCATCCTCTGAACGTTGGTTTCTGTCACTGCCTCTTCTGAAATTTTTATTTTTTAAATCTCCCTTCTTGGATTATTTCTTCTATCCTTTATCGTCCAGAGCACAGAGGAAGAAAGAGAAACCTGGGGCAGTGGTGGGGAACTTTCATTGGCGATGGTGATGGTTTTTCTGAATTGGAAAATCTACATGCAGAGGAGTAAAATATAAGATAAAACGTGTTGCCATCAGTATCCAAACGGGACTTTTTCGGTTAACCATTAAGAAGAAAATAAAAGCCAGCGAATACCTGTACTTATGCCCTGCCCCCCCCCCGGGGGGGGGGACACTGCTGTGCCTTTTTCTCCTGACTCCTCCCTGGACCCCCAATTCCGTTGTGTAGGGGCATAAACCGCATTCAGTGTGGGGCAAGGCTATGGTCCCTACTCACTGTAGTCTGGGGTCTCTCTAACCCTGGGTGGAGCGCTTGGAGGACAAGGAGATAAGTAGGATTTCCTTCCAAAAATGCCCGGCCCAGCTGTGACTTTGGTGCTGAAAGAGGTTTTGCAGGTTGAAGACAGTGATTTGTTATTGTTATTGTTTTATATTCATCAAAGGCCTGCAATGTGCTGGACGACATTGAAAAAGACTCGTGGTAGGTAAAATGACACTGAGCTCAGAACTGGCCCGCTGCCTCCGGGTCTGGCAGGCCAAGTTCTGGCGTCTTCTACTTGTCCACAGGAATGACCTCAACAAACCAGGAATGAAAGGCCCCCCCCCCCCCCCCCCCGCCGCCCCACATGGCTCTACTGATAATTCTCCTTAAAAAGGGCATTAATTCTTATCATCTTCCCTGCCTTGGGTTAAAGAGGGGACAGTGATATGATTACCTTCAAGAATGAAAGATCCAGGGAGGGAAGGTGACCCAAAAAAGTAGCAAACAAATCAGTGTGAACGACATCGTTGAGCCAAATCTATGACGTCAGCACAGCTGGGCTTCAGTTCTTCCCCCCCCTTTCCCCTGGTTTGGATGCTCCCTCCCTAAGACAGGTGGGGTCCTCATTGTCCCTCCCCCATCAAGACCACCTGCCAGGAAATGATTAGATGCTCATTCAAACTAAAGAATGTTAAAAAGAGACAATAGGCCCAAAATGGTGGAATGGAATGTGAAACCAGTCAGTCTCCGATTACCTGGTCTGCACTAGTGACGTATTATTCCTGAGAGTCTCCTGAAACTCTCCAGAAGGAAGTGACCTTACCACAACCAGTCTACTCTTTGCTGGTAAAACTTCTTGTCCTCTCCTTCCGCCTATAAAAATTCGTCATGGGTTGGGTTAGAATGACACTAGGTCACCCACCAACCTCATGAAAATGTCCATGGTGCAAGGTAGACAGTAAAACAGCACACAATCCCCAACCCAGTGGTACATCCCCCTTAAGTATTATTTGGCTGCAAGGTACCCAAGGCTTGTTGAAAGAAATGTCATCCTTGAATCCTAAAGAGTTGGGTATGCTATTTTCTCTCATACCTACTTATTTTATGTCTAAGAACTGTGGCGCTGGAAGCAAAAAGTGTCTAGAAAGAGACAAAATCTTTTTTTTATTTTATATTAGATTTATTGGATTATGTTTTGACCATACAAAGGTTACTCTAGCCCTGTTTTTAGGTGAAATTTTCCATGCTAAATTTTCAATATATTAGAAAACAGGAGATGGGAAATCCTACTAAGCCATTGCTATTTTTTAAAATAATTTTTATTTTGTTATATTGAAAAAGACGAAATCTTAAAACGGCCTAAAGTACAATGACCATTATGGGGAATGCTCCAATTAGACAAGATCATTCATTTAAGACATGCTCTTGAAAGCAAGGTTCTTGAGTTAAACAGGCAGAATGGGATACCTATATTAATTGGTATTTAAAGCTTCCAAAAGGCTTCAAGATTTCAGAATAGCTTTTTTTTAAAAAAAGATTCATTGCAAAATCTAATGAAAAATTAAAGACACAGAGGCATCTAAAACAAAAGACTATGAGGCTTCCATGACCCCTACTGCTCCCCTCTGTCCTCTTTTCCCTACACACGCTTTCCAGTTATCCTCTGTCTAAACTGTCTTTCCATTCTAAAGAGCCCACACAACGATACACAAAAGTCTACCGAGTTAATAACCTTATAGATGTCCCCCATATATACCTTTGAAGGAGTCCTCCCATACAGACCCATCTAGGATGGATGGGACTCTGAGGGGTTTTCTGGTAAACTTCTATGTTAGTCCCTTAAACAGCTAAGGGAAATGAAAATTAAAATTAAAGGACAACCTTACCAAGTTCTGGCATCTAACAGAGCCTACAGATGGGATCCGTTGCCAGTGAAGGGTGAGAGTTCTTACCAGAATTTCTACCTGTAGTGCCCGGTCAACAGAGGAAAATAAAATTTCATGTGATACCTTCTTTTTCAAATCCAGACCCATTGGCTATAGGGACAGTCATTACCTTCTTGTTTGTGTTGTTTTGTGTACTGATAATTTGGCTTTGGTCAAGTTGGGGGTCAAATTGGGGGCCCCAAAATATGACCGGACAGAAATGTGGTTTGCACCCCATTTGTGGCAATCCATGTGTGGACAGAACTCCATTTGTGGCTGGGTTCCTACCAAATGTTGCCAGACCTCAGGGGAATTGTCAAAGTCTTGCTTTTTTCTGGTTACTTTGGGAGTGGCTCTGGATCTTGGGAGGGTAATATCTATACCCTCTTTGGGCTTCCCTCTTATATCCAGGGCAGGTTATTTAATATTTCCAGGAACATTTACTGTTTGTCTCAGGTTTTAGCCCGAGAAAGGATTTTTTTAAGTACCTCTGTGGTCAGAAGTCAGCCAGCTTGGAAGCTGATATTCAGAGCCTGGTAGAAATGTTTTTCTTCCCTAAGCTAAATGTATCCAGGGGGTGAGAGAGGACACCTTCTGAAGCCTTTTTGAAAAGGCTTACTAAGACATTCCGAAGACACACAGCTCTAAATCCAGAACATAGAAATAATGTGGTTTGATAGATAGGCAGATCAGCTCCTTGATAGAATTTAAGCTGCAACCCAATTCTTTGAGGAATGAAAAGCAGCTGTCCTTAATCTTACAAATCTTTGCAAAACCAGAAATGCAGCTCTAGAAACAATTCAAAGTCTGCCTATCCTTTTTGCCAATCCCAGAAATTTCCCTATTTATCTCAAAAGGCTTGTAAGTCTTGTAGGAATTCTGGCCTTAAGAAACGAAATTTGTAGCTGAAGCAACTTGCATTCTTTCCGCATGCCTTTGAGATGTAAGTGTTCTATCTGGCCTTCTCCAGGAACGCCTGTCTGGGTCACCTCTTTGGAATGTGAATTTCAGGGAGGACATTGTTATCAGAAGGACAACAAAACGGGGAAAAGGTGATTTGGAGCTTTGGTGAATGCAGAATCTTAAATGTCTTCTCCACAAATACTAGTAAAAAGCTGTAGTCACTGAACAGGCCACCTTAATTTATGCCATCTGCCAGAAGCACAATTTGGATCTAACTTTTTTTGTAACTAGTGTTCTTTGTATTATTTTACCTGATTCATCACTAGAACTTGAGAATGGAGTGTGTGACATCTCTGTTTCTGTCTGTAGGGTTATGTATGTTTCTCTCTACATGTTGTAAATGTGTGATACTTCTACCTCCAGATAGTATGGCTAAACTAACTGATAAAAGAGCTCTATTTAATTGATTCAAAGATATCTAGTTACTAGGTAGGAGGGGCTAAGGTGCCTAACCATTACCCGATAGCATGAAATGTACCACATCTGGGATGGTTTACCCTTTAGGCCAGTAGGTTCAGCCCTGACTGAATATTAGAGTCATTTGGTGGGGGTCTTTTAAGCCACACCAATGACTGGGCCCCTCTCCTGAGATTCAAATTTAATTGTTCTGGCGGGGGAGGGGGAGCAGCGTTGGTGTATTTAAAACACTCTCCATGTGACTGCAATGAGAAAGCAGAGCTGAAAACCCCTGCTAATGAGGAAGGCCAGAGAGAGGGGCAACGAACACAGAGGAAGTTTCTCCAAGGATTGGGTGAGAGCTATGACTGTGCTTACGTAAAGAAACTCAACCTTAAGTCCTGGGAAGTAGAGCAAATGAATTAACTCCCAGGGAAGAAAGGGTATGGAGTGGCTGGGCCAGCTGAAATCCTGGAGCTCAGGAGCCAGTTTACTAAGGCAGCATCATTAGGGTAGTCCTTGAAAGCACTTAGTTCAGAAAGAGACCCAGAAATGTGGGACTATTCCAGCAGCCCTCAGGTCCTGACCTTTATTTTTCTTCATCCCCTGGCAGTGGCTGGCTTGACTGGAGGAGCCATTCTCCAAGAGTCTGGAGGTGCCATGGAAGAGGGCCCCAGAAGGGGGCAAGAACATGGCATAGGGCAGACCAGGGAAAGAGAATCTGAACCTTTGAAATTGTGCCACCAGCATGAGAATCCTCCCATAGTGTGGAGAACACTGAGTCCGATCTCAGAAGGCAGTTAGTCTCCCTGCGGCTTCTGTCGTAGGGCATGCTGCCCATGCCTCCGCTAGATGAATTCCATCAGAGTAGGGTTGGTTGTTCCCCAGGCTGCCCTCATTAGCATTGCAAGGCCACCCGCCAGTTTGAGAGGGTATCTTGTTCATCTTTGTACCCACCCCCAATGCTTAACAGTCAGAAGTAATAGGTGTCCAAAAGGATGAGCAACTACCCCAGTTTGCATGAGACTGAAGGGATGCCCAGAGTGTGGAACTTCTAGTGCTTAATTGGAGAAAGTCTTGGCAAGCTGGAATGTATTGATCACCTTACTGCCCAGTGACACCTCAGAAGCAAGACTCCAAACTGGTGAGTGGTTGGCTGTCCTAAGGCTTCAAAGCGGCCTTGGATCGTGTTAACATGGCCTGTCTGGGGGGCAGCTGTCTTCCTAAAGGATGTCTCCGACCTGACATGAAGACCCTACCAAGGTCACTGATCCCACCAATTATTTCCCATTTCTTCTGACACATGGAAAAGAAATGATACCAACTATATGGGTGGTGGGAAGAGAAGTGGAAACAACATTTTAAGTCAGAGGCTGAGAGATAGATGGGAAATTTACCTCTGCTTCTGAGAAGAGAGGAATGTCTGGAAAACAACATCTGCCTACACGAATGGTACAGAAGAATGGTACTAGGCACAGTACATAGTAATTACCAAAATAATGGCTATTCTCTTTGAACACTTGTGTTATGCCAGATGCTGTGGTAAGACATTTTTTTAAACATTTATTTGAACAGTGTAGGAAAACATAAAAAATTAAAATGTCCTATAATCCCAAATCTGAGATGGTAGGTGTGATTACATAAAGTTAGACGGGAGAGTTCTCCTGCCTTCGCCTGGGCCATCCAGTGTGAACACAGCTTAAACAGGGCGGGTTCTTCTTGACTTTCTCCACGTAATGCAGATATATCTATGTCTGTGTCTGTGCAGATGTGTCTTCAGTAGAATCAATCAGTACGTTTGGTCTGCAACTGTTTTTGTTTTGTTTTTAGTAAAATATAGGCAACCTTCTTTCCAGATCATTGGATATCGATCTTTGTTCTTTTAACTTCTGCATAGCATCCAGTGTATGAATATGGCATAATTTTTCTATTTCTCCCTTATTGGTTATTTACTTATTTCAGATATCATTAATATAATCAATATAGTTACAATGCCGCAATTAAACATTTTTACATCTTTTTACATATGTGTACAGATCTTTGTGTTGAATACAGTTTTCTAAGTGGGGGTGTCTGGAGCAGAATTCATCTACATTCTGATCTTCATACGTATTGCAAAATTAACATCTGAAAAAAATCCAAAATTACCAGTTTATATTTCCAGCTCCACTTCTCTATAACCATGCCATTACTGGATGTTATCATTTTCAAAAAAGCATTTGCCAGACCTATGTGTGCAAAGTGATATTTTCCTGAACATGCATTTTGCTGATTATCTTTTTTATCTGAATCTAAGCATCTTCTCATTTGTTTTTTGGCCATTTAAATTTCCTCTTCTGTTTGTATCCCCTACCTAGTTTTTCTATAAAGTGCTTGTGTTTTTCTTATAAATGTGTTACAGATCTTTTTGTGTAAGACATACAAACACTTTGAGCACTATATCTTCTCTATTTTACTATAGTTTTTGTTTTTCAAATAACATTTTAATTTTGATTTGGTAAAATCTGTCCATTCGTTGCAGCTTTTTCTCCCTTCCTTAGATTTTATATGATGGTACCATCCTTGCTAAATTCTTCTCCCATATTCTTACATTTGAATAAATGGTGCAAAGGGCCAGGAAAAATCTGTAGGACCTCAGAGATATCGGTAAATAGGGAATGAGTGACAAAGTGGGAAAAAATGTCACAAAGACAGAATGTAAATTTCATAGATGTTGCCAGGTAGAAACCTGGCCAGATTTTGTTATGGGAGAAGCATATAAAAACCCTCTATTCTTTTATTCCCTTCTCTATTCATTTTTGGGTTTGAAAACACTCATTTTGGAAAACCTGGCTTAATCGTTCTAGTTGTGAGCACCCTGCCTGCCCTCCCTCACACTTCCGTAGCTATGCCATCACTGCCACGCCCTGGCAAGATAAAGCTGTAAAAGAAAGAAAGAAAGAAAGAAAGAAAGAAAGAAAGAAAGAAAGAAAAAGAAAAAGATGGAAAGGGCCACCCATGGTGGCAGAAAGTGAATTTCTAGCCACTGAAGGTGTTTAAACCTCTCGACGGAGTTTTAGAGAGAAAATGTGGTCGTAGGTTCCAGTGACCTGTAAGCCCCCTTCTCACCCTGAGATTCTCTGATTCTGGGATTCAGCAATGGAATGTATTAATAAGAAGGAGTATCATATAATATGTTTCATAGTAGTAGAACTGGAAACCATAGAAGGGGAAGGGGAGTATAGCAAGTTTTCACTGGAGTGCAAATCCCAACAGGGAAGGAGGGTGCTGGTGGAGAGGGCAACAGGAGGCCTATTTTAGGAGTGTATGGATAGTACTTTTTACAGACCTAACACAAAGCTGGCATGAAGGCAGGATCCAGGAGTGAAGGAAGACTTCAACCATCTGGCCATCAGCCTGAGTCTCAGGCAGCTAAAAACAGATAACGTCTTGTCTTGCCTTGCTGACAATTTCATCTCCAAAGGGAGAGAAAGCAAAGAGGAAAACTGGTTAATTGGGACCTGAAGGAATCGATCTGGGGTAGGAGAAGACAAGTCCCTGGAAGACTGTGGCCCCCGTGGAATCAGTCTACGAGGGAAGAGAAGCTGAGAGTGGAATGGGTAACATCATCCCCGCATGACCCCAAAAGGGTCGCAAAGTGGAGGGGTGATTCTTACTCCCCCAAAGCCTTAAAGATAATCCTGGTTACAGGGACAGGAGGCTTTCCAAAAGAAAGAGGTGAAAAAGACTCATAAAGAAACCACTTCAGCCACACCAAAGAGGGGTGGAGTGTGTTAGGCAGCCTTCTCCAAAGAGACAGAACCAATGGGATGGACACATACTCACACTTTTTTTTTTTTTTTTTTTTTAAGGAATTGGCTCACATCAAAGTCCTGAAATCCATAATGCAAGCTGCCAGATTGGAGGTTCGGGTAAGAGTTGATTTTGCCATCTTGAGTCCAAATTCTGCAGAGCTCCAGGTTGGAAACTCAGGCTGGGTTCTTAGGCTGCAGTCTTGAGAACTCCTTCTACTTTGGGAAACCTCAGTCTTTGTTCTTGACGCCTTCAACTGATTAGATGAGTCCCACATACATCATGGAAGCAAATCTGCTTTACTCAAAGTCTGACCTAAATGTTAATTTACTGACCTAAATGTTAATTTCATCTAAAGAAACCCACCTTCCTGGTGACATCAAGACTGGTATTTGACCAAACAACTGGGCCCTGTAGCTTAACCAAGTTGAAGCATAAGTAACCATCCCAGGGAGCATATGGCCAAGGGCAAATTTGAGAACACTGCCATAGTGTAGGGTGAATCCCAGGAAGGCTAAGGTGGGAAATGGCTGTAGAGCCACCTAGAGACCATGGTGGGGACAGTAACAATTAGCATGCAGCAGGCAGGTGGGGCACGGAGTATAGCAGAGCACATATCACTTGTCTTCTCTCTTTACCAAGGAGAAATATTTCCAACCTGGAGTAGATAAAACTTGAATGTATAAGAGAGATCGGAGACTGGAGACAAGAGATGTGAGCACCTTTAAATGGACAAGGCTGAAAGCGGAGACCAGTTCAGCTCAGGCTGCTGGAACTTCCTGGAGATGCTGGACCCCTGTGTGGATCGTAGAGAGATCACAGAGAGCAAGAAAGACTCAGGGGCTTGCAGGCTAGTATTCAGCTTTTCATACAGGGAGCATACTGGATGTATATTGCCAGCCAAATTCTAAAATAAATTATAAGCCTCTGGTCTGAGCATTTAGAAATGCGGGGTTTGCTGAGTGAGAGCCAGCCCGGGGTCTCAGGCTGGAGATGTACCTCATGGCTGTGCATATGCACTCCTGAACACACGCTCGTCTTCGCCGAGTCCCTCTAGTATCCCTTCTGGGAGCTGAGTGGAGTCAGAGGCTAAAGGGCTTGCCCCAGATCCCACAGCTGGAAGTATGGGACTCTGAGCATTAGTGGAACTCGAGCTTTTTCTCCATCTCTACCGCCGGGCAGCAAACTATGGCCGCGGGCTGAATCTGGCTCTCCAGCTCTTTTTGTATGTTCTGTGAGCTAAGAATGGATCTTTTAAATGGTTGGGGGGGAAAAAACCAAAAACAACAAAAGGGATTGTATTTTTCAACATGTGAACATGATAGGAAATTTAAATTTCCGTGCCCAAAGACAAAGTTTTATTGGGAGACAGCCATGCCCTTTGTCTATCCTCTACGACTGCTTTTGTATGAGAACAGCAGACTCGAGTAGTTGTGACAGAGATTGTTGACCTGCAGTGCCTGAAATATTTCCTCTCTGTCCCTTTGCTGAAAAAGTTTGCTGACCCCTGCTCTCCAGCCTCTGAGGCCGCTCCTCTGTTAGCAGTGACTGTCCTACCAGAAAGCATCTGCAGAAACATGCCAGAACCTTGGAACCCAAAAGAGGAGACATGTTTTTCACATTGGCCCGGCTTGAGTGAAATGACACCACGTGGCAGGGGAAGGGGACAGGACAAAGGGGCATGATGAAATAGATCCTGGGATCTATTCTAGTCTTCCAGACAAATGGGCCTGGCTTTCAGTAGAGCCTTTGTCAAGTCTCTTGTGATAGCTGTGGATCTAATACAGAAAATGTGACTCTGATGCTATCAGTTCGATGCATGTGTCATGGGCTGGTCAACTGTTCCCACAGGACGGGATTAATGAATTGTGGCCAACCTAAGGCCTCTAGTAATATGCAGCTGGGTCATGTCTCTGAGCCCGTCCTCTCTCACAATTACATCAAATGTTTGGATGAAGACACAGAGAGCATGTTTACCCAGTCCAAAGTAAAATAAATCTGATGCATTAGGAGTTGAAGTCAGAAGACTAGGAGTTTTGCATTAACAAGGAGATTATAAGATACAATATCATGAAAAAGCAAATGCAATTTTGAGGCTAAGAAGAGGTGGGGGGTGCCCAGGTCAAGAGAAACCCCAGGACATGCAGTGCGTTGGGCAAATGTGCTGGCAGCATTGTGTCCTGTCCCAGGCACCACCTTGCCAGAGAGATCTTTGCAAGCGAGATGACCAGTGAGAACGTGGCCAGGGTGGTGACAGGTCTGGAAACAGTGCTGCATGAGGAACAGGAGAAGAGGAATATCTGGCTCGGGGAAGAGAACTTAAGTAGGGCATTGCCTTAGTTGTCTTCCCCAGAAACAGACCCCGAGACGAGGAGTAGGGCATGTGTTTTATTTGGGAAGTACAGAAAACCCTGGAAGGGGAGTGGGGAAAGGCAGCTGGGAAAGGGTGTGTTATCCCGCCGGCTCCCACTGTGGGGAACTGGGCTGCAAGCTTTGGGGAAACTTGGAACTGGTGGAGAGCACACATCTCAGTGATCCCACCCAAGGGGTGAGGGATCCCGGGCCTGACTGAGGGCTGTGCTCAGGGGTCTACCCAAGGCTTCCGAGGGAGCCCCCAGACTCAGAGAGCCACACTGGGACTGGGAGGCTGTGTGGGCCTGGTGCCAGCACATGTGCTACGGGCTTCAGAACCGTCCCCAGAAATCTGAAGAGCTGTGATGTGGGTGACAGTTAACAGGAAGCTCCTGCCACAGCTTGGCTATTGTGGACATTGTTGCTATGAACATGCGTGGAATATAAGAAACGGTGCAGAGGATCATAGGGGAAGGGAGGGAAAACCGAATGGGGAAGAAATCAGAGAGGGAGACACCATGAGAAACTCTTACTCCGGGGAAACAAACAGGGTTGCGGAAGGGGAGGTGGTTGGGGTGATGGGGTCACTGGGTGACGGCATTAAGGAAGCACATGATGTGACGAGCACTGGGTGCTCTACGCAACTAATGAATCAGTGGACACTCCATCAAAAACTAGTGATGCACGATACGTTGGCTAGTTGAATTTAAATAGCAAAAAATAAAATGAATATTCATGGCGGCAAAAAAAAAAAAAAAAAAGAGTTGACAGGAAGTGAAGCTGTGATGAAGGGAAAGGCTCTTCTAAGGGTTGTAACTCCATGAATTGGTGGCATCACAAAGCAGTGCAACCCCCAGCGGCAGGGCCTGAGGGGCCCAATGTCGGATATGCTCTGGAGGCGTTCTGGCTTTGAGGGCGACACTCAGGACAGGCCGTCCCTTTCCAAGTGCTAGATGCTCTAATTTTCTGAATGAAATTCTAATGGGCTGTGGAGCAGCGGGTAGTGGGTGAGAGAAGCTGGCGGTGATGGCGAAGGGCTGGGGGTGGGTGAAATCACACCGTGCACACTGCGCCCCACGCCCCCCCCGGGGCCGGGGCCAGCCCTGGAGTGATGGGGAACTGCAAGCCAGCTCTGGGCCAGGGCTTTGATCCTCCCGATTCCCAGCATCCATGTTGGTGAGCAGAATGGAAGGGTCCTTGAAATAAAGCCCGAGTTCAAAAACAGCCCTTTGGGCAAAAGCATTCATGCAAGAGGCAGTGGGGGTCCTACATGCCCCCAGCCCAGTGGCCCCTCAGCTTCATTTCAGAGGCCTCTGCGCCCCGAACCCCTCCATGCCTTCCCTCCCAGACCCTCTGAGCTGGAGTCAGCCGTTCACGACAGAGGCAGCTCATTATTTTACTGCAGTTGACTTGAAATCTGAAATCAATCGGGTATCAAATATGCAGTCCTCAGTTTGATACCGTTTTTCAAAGGTGCAATAACGTTCAGAAATGACACCGCGTTTCCTAATTATGAAATTCTGTCGCTGCCGCTCCGTCTAGGATGACTTGGCTGCAGGGTTTTCTTTTTCTTTCTTTCTTTCTTTTTTTTTCCTTTCTTCTTCTTCTTCTTCTTTTTTTTTTTTTAAGGTTTAGCATACACCACGATTATTTTAAAATTGCTTTGGAAGAATGTATTTCATCAGTGAACTACGAGCGTGCTTATTACTGAAGTTTGGAGGCAATTTGAGAGGAATGATAAATTAGCACAGAGACTCTGGAGGCCTTGGAAACATGCCCTACCGCTTCCTTCTTACCACAGCTAAGAAAACTTTTCACCGTCAGGGCCTCCAGACTCTTCTGCCCGCCTCGCCCACGGCACACTAGACAAGACGGTGAACTTGCTGGGGATGGGAAGGGGGCTGCTGGGGGATCCCTGCCTGACACCAGAGCTGTGGAGCAGCTGGGAGGAAGGATGGAGGAGATGTGAGAACCCCCAGGCTCTGTCGGGCCCCCTAAGCGCCACAGCCCAGAAGAGCCGCTACAGAGGCTGGAGCTCCCGCAGAGCCGAGGCTGTCCTTGCTTGGGAACACAGAGGCCTGTGTGTGGGCGGTACTGTGCCATGAGGTCCCAACACTGAAAAAGTGGTTCGAAGCAAGTCACGGACACACAAAGGCATCTTGAGTCTCAAAAACATTGCGTTGAACGAGAAAAGTCAAACAAAAATGGGCACATGCTTTCCGAGTGCACTGGTATCACTGTTCTGGGATTCTCGAAGCTCACCTATGGTTATGGATGTGAGAACGGTGGTGACCCTTGGAGACGCTGACAGTAAAGGGGCAGGAGGGACGTCCTGGGGAGATGGGAACATTCTCTATCCCAATTAGGGTGTTGTCACACGAGTATATAGGTTTGTCAAAATTCATGGAAACGTACACTTCAAAAACACCTTGTGGTGACCCGATACTACTTCGATGAATGCAGACAGAGGCTTACAGCTAACTACAGCCCACGCCCGACACCCTCCAGTTACTCAAGCCTCTCAGGAAGGCACCATTTCAGGGCTTTCTGTTGAGAAGTAGAGTTCCAGTGGCTGCCCATTTCTGCTTAGGGATCTGCCCTGTTCTAGCCAGGAGCCGAAGACCTCACTACTGCTCCACTCTGCAGGGAAGCGGCTTGGCTTTCTTTTTTTTTTTTTAAATAATAATTTTTTATTATGTTATGTTAGTGACCATAAGTACATCCTTAGTTTTTGATGTAGTGTTCCGCGATTCATTATTTGCGTATAACTTCTAAGTAATAGATTCAGCCTAGAGTCCACACCCTCCCCGGCTCAGCAAGCCAGTGACGGGGAGCAGAGGTGCAAAATCAAGTGCTAGAGGACAGATGCGGGCAACACGCACGTACCTCCCGGGGCTGGGGTGAAGGGAACCCCGCAATTCGTATGAGAGGACACTTCCCAAGGAACTTGGCTTTTCCTTTTCCTAGCTTTCCTACTTTTTCTTTTCCTTTCGTTCTTTTTTGCTTTTTTTTGGTAACAAAGACCTCTTCACATTGGCGAATTATGAATATGCAGGAACGATGGTGTGAGACCACTCTGCGTCTCTGAACTGAGGCCAGTTTAATTCCTAGGACTCCAGTCCCTGGTACTTTTCCTGCATTTTCAGCAGCACCTGAAATAGATTTCACTTCATATGAAATGCAAAACACTGCAGAGTAGAAAGCTCACCCTGGTCTCTGATCCAGGCGAGTGTTCTCAAGCCTGGTGTTCATATTTTTTTCTCCCTTTCTTCAAAATACTGCCTTGCTAAGCCCACAGATGGGGATCATAGGATAAGTAGATGCATAATATATTACCCAAAATATTCCACCAGGCATCTCCTCTTACAGGTCAGGAGGACTTGCAAATGGAGTCTTCTGGGTCACCGCATTTCCATCCGAGAGAAATTCTCTCTCATAATTAAGATTATGTCAGCATTTCCATTACAGACCCCAGTGGTAAAATCCACTCTGAAGTGGAGCTTGGTTTTAAAGCTCTTGGTCTTGAAGAAAACTCCCCTGCTCTGACATGGGTTGTGCGGCGCTCTTCCCCTTAGAAACTCACCTGGGCAGTGCCCTTCCAAGCATATTCTTGCACGCATCTGGCACGGTCTCCCTGCCCCACCTGCCCTATCCAGGCAGAAATCGGGATGGGGCCTGGGAATCGGCGTTCCGTACCTAAGTTTCCCAGGTGATTCATTTTCTCAGGGAAGTTGAAGCCTCCTAATCTAGGCTTTGCTATTTTGGTGCTGGTGACCTTGGATGAATATCTTCACCTCATTGTGCTTTGTATCCTCATTTATAAAATAACAGCTAACATTTATGTCAAGTATGTTCTGAGAGAGTCCTGTGATTCAGCTCATCTAATCCTCACAGAAGCCCTATAAGGTTGGCACTATACTTACCTCCATTTTTAGAATAAGGAGACACTGAGAGGTCAAGTAAGTCCCCCAAATCACACAGCTAGTCGAATGGCAGAGTTGGGCTTTGAACCCTGGGCACCTGGATATGCCACATTGTGCTGCCTTTTAGAGGACAGTTGGAACTCTTGCCATCCTGGGCTGTAAAAGGCAAATGAAGAAGAGAATGTCAGATTGCTCTGTGGCCTGTGATTATTTGTATGGACCTTTGACACCAGATTCCCTGAACTCTGGGTCCATGCCTCTTTCCAGTTCTTTGTGTAGGACCATCCTGGCTATTCCCAGTGTCCTGTTATCCTTCTTCCCTCTTCCTGGTGCCACTCGAATCTTTGACTTCTGAACAGCTAATCTCACCAGCTCATTTACACTCAAGTGTTAATAAATGATGATAGCCTAATGCATTTGCTTTTCTCAGATAACACACTTTCATTTTAGCTGAAGTTTTAACTCAGAATTCCCTAATCTCCTGACACAAGGGAGCCCCCTCACTATCTTTCTCCTTACCAGCTCCATGCTCCATGAGATGTTTCTGAAAGAAGCAAACTTCATTAATTAATTAGGAATCAGTTCCACATACACATCTTTATATTTTATAAAATGGAAGAGAATTTGTGGGCATTATTTCAGTGGCTTATTTGACATCTTGAAAACTTCAGAAGGAACCTTCCTCATTGCCATCTTAATGGGTCACCAAGTGTCTGGAGACCTCTTGCAGGAAGCCATTGTCTCTCCCCAAGGGCTAAGTAACATGGCAGACTGGAATCTGCCCGGGTGGGCGTGGGAGGCGGGGGTAGTATGATTACGAATTTGTAGCAGGCAGCGTCCCACTCTGTCTCTGGGTTGGGCCAGTCAGGCTGCTCAGGATGCTGCCCCTGGGAACCAATGAAAGGTTGGACAGTAGTCTCGTTAAGGGGCAGTGCTGCAGTGTGAAGCCCATAGAGGCAGGATGGGGGTGCCTCTGTCACCTGGCAGTCTAGGGTGGGGACAACGTGCTGAAGTTGCCGTGAAAGGTATGTTTGACTGACAGTCATTTCAGTGCCTCATCTCTCCGTGAAACACTTTCCCCTGTTTAGTTAAAGGATATATATTCCCTGTACTCAGTGTGCGTACCCGGCATACAAAGGTGCTCAATAGTCACTGGGCATACAGGTGACTTTGTGGCTTGTGGGCGGCCTCTGTTTCTTTTTCCTCTCCCCTCGCTTGCTTCTGGCCCACTGGCCTCCTAGAACACACGGGTCATGCTCCTGCCTTGGGGCCTTTAGCTGGTCTCTTTCTTAGGGTTTAAATGCGGAGAGTCTTGGTGTTAGTACTGGTTTTAGCCCCAAAAGTCTTATATCCTGGACAACCCTGCAGTGCCGGGCAAACCGAGGTAGCTGATCACCTCCATTTCTCTGGAACATGCTTCTCCAAGATACTGATCAGAGAACACCTTCTCCCCCATCAGGCCTTTGCTCAAATCTTGCTTTCTCCATGCAGCCCACCGCTTCCTATCCTCACTACCCTGATTCCCCTTACCTTGTTTCCTTTTTTTTTCATAGCATTTTTTACTTTCTTTCTTACCATGTGCTTTACATACTTATTATATTTATTATTGATTGTTCATCTGTTGTCACTAGAATTAAGCACTTAGGAGGGCTATCTGTTTCATTTTCTGATTTAGCCCAAATACCTGGAACAGCGCCTGGCAAAAAGCAGATGCTCAATAAATACTGAATGAATGAATGAGCGCTCACGTCTTCTATGCAGATTGTACTAGATGCCATGGGGTGATTTACAAAAGCATAAATTATAATCCCTGCTTTCAAAGAATTTATAATCTAGCAGGAGAAGCACAGCAAGAAGACATTGTCAAGACTTCATCATCGACATCATCTGAAAAAGATACATCCTTTATCCAGAGGCCCACTTTGGAGATAATCTCGTTCCTTTCACCCCTGTTTGTATAAACTTTGTGAAAAGACAGCCTCCTTTTAATGCGCCCATTTCTTCACTGCTTATCATACCCGGTACCACCTGACTTTCACTTCTCGCGCTTCACTGAAATCCTCCTCCCTAAGGCCATCCATAAGCTCTTTATTGTCAAATCAGTGACTAGCTCTTGGTCCTTTGCTTACTGAACCCTCGGCCACATCTGCCTGCACTGAAAGCTTCCTCCTTCATCAAGGGCTCCCTTCCCTAGATTTTGTCGTATCTCCTTGGGTAAACTCTTCTTTTGCAGGTTTGCATCCCTCTGAGCACTTCCTAGATGCTGCTTTCCTGAGAGTTCCATCCTTGACTTGCTTCTGCCCCCTCTTTACTCTCCCTAGGTGGCCTCACTTACTCATAGGGTTTCAGTACTTTTATACTCCTGATCCCCATGTGTGTGTCTGTCTCCAGCTCAAAGTCCACCTCCCAGCCCTGGCTACTTAGCCTCTTCCCGTGGTGTCATCCAGGCCCTTCATGCTGGCCACATCCCCACAGAACTAACCACCAGCCACTCCTAACGTGCTCTGCTTCCTGCTTCCTTTATTTCTCTCCATGGCACCATCACTTAGCTCTCTGTCAAGCTGGAAAAGTGCAAATCGTCCTTAACTAGTCTTTTCCCCTCACCTCCCATGTTTAGTAAACCATCAAATCCTGTTAATATTACTTCCAAAATATTTCTCGACTATGTCACTTTTATTCTATACCAACAACCTCCCCCCAGTTCCATTCAGGGTTACTCTAACAGCCTCCTAACAGATATCTGGCCTCTGGTCTTGTCCCCTCAAGCCCGTCCTCCACTCCACACAGCTGTCATTCTTTCCCTATTTAATTCCTATGCTGTATGAAACACAGTGATACATATCAGAGAAACAGCAGTGAAAAAGACGAAGGCCCTATTCTGAGACATCAGTGGGATCCCCATAAATAATACATCTCACACTGGCCATCTCTGGCCTACAAACTTTAAACACGTTTCAACCCTTCTCCCAGTTACCCTTTGTGTCTTTGGGGTCATGAGTTTCTTGTAGAATCTCATAAAAGTCGAATTCATGCACAAAACTTTGGTTACTAGATTTTTTTTAAAGTTGTTTGCTTATATATTTTAAACCTCAGTGGAGAGGGCACTGGACCCTGAAGGTCAGACTTTAAGAATCCCTGACCCATACTATCAAGTTTAAGCCTTTTTGAACAATACACACGGCCCTCCACGGCCTGAAGTGTGCGCTCCCCTCCGTCCCCTGTCCTGGCCCTGCCACCTGTGTTGCGGCATCATGTCCACCTCTCTCACTCTTTGGTGTCACGACGACACGGAACTTCCTGAAGTTCCTCACATGCATCATTCATTCATCCAGTGACCATTTATTAAAAACCTATTTTTTTTAGATTCCGAGTCACCAAAAGTACAGAGGTAAAAAAAGAATAAGACCTGGGCATTACATTCTAACGCTGTGCCTTTTTCTCACTGTGGCTGTACCTTCTCCTGGTGCCTGTCTGGTCCTTCCCATTAACGGGCCATTGCCCACTTTAAAATACAACTCAGGCATCTTTCTTCCCAGAAGACTGTCCTAAATGTAACCTCCCTCTTCATATTGGCGTCATATTGTCGTCCTTCTCTGGGTACCCCTATTTCCCAGCAAATGTATGTTTCCCGTCCCTTAGTACGTTGTGTGATAATTTTCTGTTTATGCGGATGTTACTTGCACTAAATTAGGAGCTTTTAAGGACAGAAACGGTTTTGCCCTTGACTGCCTTATTTCTGTGCCTGCTGCAGTTCGGTACACAGTAAGTATTTGTTGAATGGATGGATGAATAGGAAGGTGCAATAGGGCTACACAGGCTGTATCAAGCTACACCAAAGGAGATCCCAGAGTGCTGGCCGAACGCTGTTGGTCTTTACTGGGTAGCTTATGGAACAGCCACTGGAAGTGGTGGATAGAGGGTGACAGGGTAAAAGGGAGCCTCGGTAACGGCAGATCCGGCTATGGCTTCCAAGGTGGGTGGAGGGGGACAGGCCCCTGCCAAGCGCAGGACCTCCGCAGAAGGGGAAGAGGCAATGTGGGCACAAGGAGGAGGCCTGGATGAAAGGCTGGCCTGAGGGCTCAGGCACCAGCTCGGCCACGTTTCAGCTGTGTGCGAGTTATGAGGTCTTTTCCTCTCCTGGCCCTACTTTCTCCACCTGTTAATTTAGGGCTTTAATTGGATGTGTTCTGGGGTCCTGTTTTCTGTGTCTGGGTGTTTCCTCCTTGATAGCGCCTCTATCGCAGGCCCAAACCCGCAGCTCTTTTGGAGCCGGAGATTTTGGGCGCGTGTTAGAACTGGCCCCCGGAGGCCACCGTAGCGCCCTCGTGCCGCGCTTAATTTGGATGCCTGCGTAGGTAGGTCGAATTTGGAAGGCTACCGAGGGTATTTCAGGGTTGGTAGGGATCTCGAATGTCACCAGGGCTTTGACTGCCGGATCATTAGGCCCCCAGCGACGACTGGCTGCATCTCCAGCCCCTTAGTCCCGAGGCAGCTCCGTCATTTTCTCTTCTTGGTTAGAGGGACGCCGCTGGCTGTGAACTTCCCGCCGGATCAGCCCCTCAGCAGAGCCGGACATGGCGCCCTTGTGAAGGAACCTCGTGCAGGTAAGGGGGGCCGCCGGGTGTCCGCCACGCCTTTAAACAGACCCACCATCCCTGAAGGACCGGGGAGGACCAGAGCAGGACGGTACCTCCCACGCGGTGGGACCGCCGCACCCCCTGCCCCAGGCACGGCCCTGCTGGGCGCTTGTCCCGGGGCGCCCCTGGTTCCCCTTCCCTAGAGAGATGAGGGCGTCAAGGCCCAGAGAGCTGGAGGAACTGCCCAAGTCTCAGCCCTGTTTCCCCCAGGGCTCCTTAACTTCGGAGTCTGTGGTCTTTCTAACCCCAGAGGCCTAGGGAATTAACCCGCGGGCACCACAGGTTGCCCACACTGAGACTTCATTAATTATTACGGAAAAAGCAAGGCACCTGGGAATCCAAGATGTGGGTTTGAGTCATGACTCTGCCACTTACTGCGTGACGTTGGCAAGTGATTTTACACCTATGAGCTTCATTTGCCTTATCTGTAAAATGGGGTGGATTCCACTTACTGTATGACCTCCGTGTGAGGAATAGCTGGGAAAACCCAAATGCTGATCCTTGTCACTCCCATGTTGGTGGGGATATTTTGGAGGGCGGGGTGGATGAGCTGAGCACATCTCCCCCTGTCAGCTGCACTTGTGTTTCAGACCTAGGGCTTGTCCTGCCCATCCAGCCCCATGGCTGACCCCTCCAGGCAAGCCTTGGTTGCCGGGGGTGGGGGGGGGGTGCAGAGACTCAAGGGAACACAGACTCTAGGCTTCCCTGGTAGTGACAAGACCACTGTGGGAGGAGGAGGAGAGGGACATCTCCAGGGCACCCTTTCACCCTGCCTTTGTGGGGCTGCCCTAGTGTTTCAGGAAATGGGGCTGGAAGGGCTCAGGGGATGGGAGTGGGAAAAGAGGTGAGGATAGTGGAAGCCACACACTGGGAGACAGCGACCTCTGGAGTGAAGGCCAGGCCCAACACTTGCTGCCTGGGTTACTCAACCTCTCTGCACCTCAGACCCTGCATCTGTGATTCAGTGTACTCAGAAGCGGTTACACAGATTTAAAAAGGAGGGGGGGCTGAAGGGGGAATAACAATATTGAGGCTACATAGTTTCTAAAAATTTGGGTTGTTGGGTTAACATGGAATATTTTTTCCTAATTTGTGAATTTATTGATATAAAAAGTCTTACAAATGGACAGCATTAAACTGTATTTTGGTGTAACTTAATGAATAATCTTTGTTTCAAAGACCCATAGCACGTTGGAATTCTGGTTAAAAATCTAGGCTACTTGATCAGTGTTGATAAGGAACCCTTTTTACTCTTTCTTCCTAATGTCAATTGCAAGAGGACGTTGGGAGAAATTATGACAAAAGCAGCTACGAAAAACAAAGCCTTCACTGTCTCTTATAACTATTTTGAACACATCCACTGAATTTTTTTTTTTTTTTTAACCTGTTGACTTACTCCGCGACAAAGACACTCTTCCTCCCTGAATTCTTCTTTGTTTCCATTTTCGGTATTAATTCCATGATACCCTTTTCTAGAAACTGAAATAAGGATTTGCTTGATGATAAATAATGACACAGTTCGTGGTCCTGGACTAACACAGCACACCAGTTCAGGCTTGATGTTTCCTGATTATTTATTGTGCTATGAGCACAGCTCTCAATTGGATCCTGGTCTTAAATCAGGGATCCCATCATAGAACCTAATGTGAAAGAAAGCCAGATGCGCCAGGGGCCTCCTTTATTTATCCTCCCTGGCTTGTCAAGCAGTCAGAAAACGGAGACTCGACATTAAAAGGTATGTGCTGAATAACTCTGTCTGGTTGCTAATGACACTGTGATGTGGTGAAACTCTGAGCAGATCTGCATTTTCGAGGAGTCAGGCCCAAAGTCCTTTGTCTAATAAGACATTTAGCATTTCAAACTTGCAGCCAGAGCATCCTCGAGGCATTTTGAAATTTTATTTGAGTCTTGTGGGAAATGCAAAAGGGTCAGGGGATGAGAAGAGCTGTTTAAAGAGTTTTAAGGATGACTCAGTTTGTTAAAATCCACTGGAGGCGTGGCTTGGCATCCCTGGATATGGTATGGGACTGGGCCCCCTGTGAGCTGCATCTGGGTTCGGTGGGCGTTATTCCACAGGCACATCTACTGATTGCCAACTGGGTGCCAGGCACTGGGCTGTATGCTGGAGATGGATGCAGAGGTCAAAACCCTTGGTCCCTGCCCTAACTAACCTGTACTCTCCAGAGATGGGCAAACAAATGGTTATGGTATCTAGGAAAGGCTTCTGCACGCCTCCCTGTGAGGGTAACCAGAATCCTTTTGGATGCTGGCTTTGGGGTATCAATTCTGAGGAGGTTTTCTGGGTCCTTCTCCCTGACCTTTGCCTCCTAGAGAGCAGAGGTGATTTCAGGTTCCAGAAGGGTGATTTTCAGGGGTCCTCTTTTTTCACTTCCTGACAGTAATTTACTAAAGAGCAAGGAAAGGCATTTCAGTGAAAGAAAAGTGGTAGCAGGTGAGATCCTGGATGAAGTCTTCATGTGCACAGATGGATGTCTCTCTCTGCCCCTCCCTTCCCACCCCCACAGCTGGTAGGGGGCAGTGTGGTTAAATGGAAACTCTGTCCTCTTTCCTGGCTGTCACTTGCCAGGCATGCAACCAGTGATATGCTGATAAACTGGCTCTCAGAGGAGGGAAGATAAAGCCCTGATGTGTAATGTTTGCCCATTTCTGTGGTGTAAATACTCCCATAATAGCTGATTTCAAGTAGTTGAATGCCTGGCGTGAAAATTTAATAGGCTCTGGGAAGCCACAGAAGCACACCACTGCATGGGACCTTGATGAACCCTCTTTTCTCCAGGGGTAATAGTTTCTGCCCTGGTATCTGCAGGGCTGTGGTGAAAATGGAAGTGAGGTAGGCCAGGTCATGGACTGGCATGGTGTGTGGCACACAGGAGGGTCTCAGTAAATGTTGGTTTCTTTAACTCGTTTTTTTCTCTACCCTGGGAACCACAGAGAGATGTGTACTGCTACTTGTTCATCCACTGAACATTTATTGAACACCTACGAAGTGTCAGCTGACCTACTAGGTCCTGAAGGTTAAACATAGACTAAGTCTATGTCTAGGAGTCTTGTTTGCAAGCATCCTACAGACTGGCATTGGGGACAGAGTCATGGGTCAGAGCCTTGGACGGGAGCTCTGGGATGAGTGCTATGAACTAGCTGTGTAGAGAACTTCATGGGAACAAAGAGGAGGGGGAAAGAGAAATGGGTGTTCAGAGATTTTTTTGTAGCAGTGGACATGTACTGAGTTGTGCAGCATGAGTCACTCTCAACCCGTGTAGACAAGTGACTGTCTTTTCATTATTGCTCCCCTAAGGAGCCTTTTCAGACATTTTTTCCCCAATCATTTCTCCCTTCCCTCGTGAGATTTTAAAATATGCTGCATATCTGTTTACATAGTGCATGAATATTTGTGCTTTATATATTAAAAGAGTAAGATTTTTTTCTGTTCTCCAAGAACCAAAGGGCAGTATTGCCTCCTGTTGTAAGTGTGTGCTCCAGGTGAAAAGCCCCAAGCAGGTGGGTGGTTAGAGACCATGACTCTTCTTGCTAACCAATGAGCACACAGTAAAGCAGTAAATAATTATTTGCAAGGTGAATGAATACATAAATAAATGTCACTGCCAATAGGAAGAACTAGTGCAGGACGTGGGGCAGAAGAGTAAAATAGAATAGGTGAATGAGGCAATGCGGCGTTTTGCTCCTGTTTACAAATAAGGAAACCGAGGCTCAGGGCGTAGTAAGTGATAGGATTGGAGAGGTAAGTTGGGTCTGTTTGGTAGGTCCTCAAATGCCAGGCTGAGATGTCAGATTCCCTTTGATGAGATTTTCGAGCCCTGGACTCACACTGAGGACAGATTACCTATGGCTCTTTGGACTCTTCATCACACCCCTTAGCGATGAGCCAAGATGTGGACGCCAAGGCGGAGATGAACAACCACTGGCTAACTTATTATGCTCCAAAGTTTTAATGAAAGAGCTACAATTACCAAGCTCTCTGCCTTTGGCACTTGAGAATCCATCTCAATTTCCCCTTTCTTTCTGAAGCGACAGTGATTAAGGATTCATTCTGCACATAAAACAAGTGATCAATGGCTCCTGGCAGTTGCCATTGTCTCTCCCCCCACCCCCATCAGTAGACAATGTATCTTGGGGAGCTGCTGGGCCCTGAGAAAAATGAGTTTGCCAGACACAGTTCTATTTTGATTTAGATCACAAATAGCTCAGCTCGGTTTTTACATTGATAACAAGGAGATGGGCTCCATTTCCTGAGTTCTGCAATCTCAGAATAAGTCCATCTCTGTTGGGAGAGAGAGCAGGAGAGATCGATCTTTTTGTGTTAGTTGGAATGCACTGTACCCAGATTTTTGTGGTCAAGCAGACACAGGAGGAGACTCAGGCTGACTGACCTGGCTCCTTTCCTGGAACCTCAGAGATCAGTGGAAAGGCGGGCCAAACTCCACTCTTTTCTTTTGGGCAGGCTATGGGTGCTGGGGACTCCAGGGAGAAGGTGGGGCACTTGAGGAGAGGAGGTTCAGCCTCCCCACTCCATATCTTAACCCAAAGTATTCTCCTTCCCCGTAATCCCTTTCTCCTAAAGGGGAATAAATACTGAATCTGCAACTGAAGAGCCCAGTTTAGGAGTAGGAGCTCCTCACACAAACAAAGGGTGATCCATGAAAGAAGCGTCAGTAGAAGCAACTGCTGAAGGCTCTGGGGAAGCTTCACTGAGGAGGAGACATCTGGGCAGACTATGAGGGGAGAGGTAGGGGTTTTCCAGCCAGGCAGTCACGGGAGGGGCATTGGAGTCAGAGGACACGATCTGGGTGAGGACAAGGGTCCTGGGCAGAGGGCTCAAGGGGAGGATGGTGGAAGGTAGTGACAAAGGGTGGGCCAAGTGTCCAGGGACTGTGGCACTGGGGGGTTATTCTGAAGTAAGAAGTGAATTCACATAAAATAGTGTCTGCTTATAATTTCAACCATTAAAGTCACTATTGAAAATGAATTTCAGAAGGAAAGAAACCAAAACATTAGTAATGCTTATCTCTGGTGGTCTTGGGCGACATTTTTGTCCTTTGTTATACTATTCTACACATTCCATCTGTCAGTGAGCATGGGCTGCTTTACTTTTTAATTTTTAAACAGCTTCGTTGAGGTATAACTTACATATCATATAATTGATTCACAGAGTTACACAACCATCACCGTGATCACATTGAGAACATTTTCATTAACCCCTGAAGAAGCCCTATGCCCGTTAGTACTCATTTTCCATTTTCTCCATCCGTCCTCACTCCTGCTTCCGATCTCTATGAATTTGTCTCTTGTGGAAATTTCATGAAAATGGAGTCATACAATATGTGATCTTTTGTGACATTGGCTTCTCTTTCTTGAAATCATGTTTTCAAGGCTCATCCATGTTGTAGCATGTGTTGGTATTCCAGTCCTTACTATGGCTGAGTACTGGTTCATTGTATAGGTATAACACATTTCGTTTATCCATCATTAGTTTTAGTGGACATTTGGATTATTTCTACAACCTAGCTATTATGAATAATGCTTCTATGAGCTTTCATTTACAAGTCTTTGTGTGAACACAGGTTTTCAGTTGTCTTGGGTATACATACCTAAGAGTGGAATTGCTGGGTCATATGGTAACTATGTATTTATATATACTGTTTCCCAAAGTAGCTCTACCACTTTACATTTCCATGGGCAATGGACATGTGTTCCAATTTCCCCCATCTTCTTTAATATTTATTGTTATTATTATTATTTTTTTAATTTTAGCCATCCTGGTGAGTATGGAGTAGTATCTCACTATGGTTTCAATTTGCATTTCCCTAATGACTAATAATGTTGAATACATTTTGATGTGCGTATTGGCCATTTGTATGTGTTCTTTGAAGAAATGTGTATACAGATCCATTGTCCATTTTTAAATTGGGCCATTTGTCTTTCTATTGTTGAATTATAAGTATTCTTTATAGATTCTGGAGATAACACGTTATTAGATACATGGTTTGCAAATATTTTCTCACATCCTGTGAGTTGTCCTTTTACTTTCTTGACAATGTCATTTGAAGCACAAAAGCTTTTTATTTTTATGAAGTTCAGTTTATCTGTTTTTTCTTTAGTTACTTGTTCTTTAGGTACTAAGAAACCTTGGCCTAATCTAGGATCACAAAGATTCACCCCTATGTTTTCTTCTAAGAGTTTTGTAGTTTTGGCTCTTACATTTGGGTCTTTGATCTGTTTTGAGTTAATTTTTATATATGATACAAGGTTACAACTTTATTCTTTGTATGTGGGTGTCCGGTTGTCTCAGCACCATTTGTTGAAAAGACTGTTTTCCCCCATTTAATTGTTTTGGCATCCTTGTTAAAAATCATTTGCCCTCAAGGTATGATTTTATGTCTGGACTCTCAGGCCTATCCCATTGATATACATTTCTGTCTTTATGCCAGCACTTTATGCCACACAGTTTTGATTACTGTAGCTTTGTAGTAAGTTTTGAAGTTGTAAGGTGTGAGTTCTCTACCTTTGTTCTTTTTAGGTATTATTTTGGCTCTTCTGGGTACCTTGAATTATTATATGAATTTTAAGATCAACCTGTCAATTTCATCAAAGAAGCCTACTGGGATTTTGATAGAGATTTAATTGAATCTGTAGATCAATTTGAGGGCTTTCCTTTGAAAGAAGAAAGTGGTCTTGAAGTGAGAGAATATGGTATAGAAGAGAGAATGGATGAAGGTGTCAAAGTCAGGCAGACATCAGTTGGTGTCTGATTTCTCAGCACTGACTTGCTTTGTGATCTTGGGCAAATCAAGTCTTCTTTGAGCCTCAGATTCCTCATCTGAAAACAGGCCTAAGGATGCTCACTTCAAAGGTGTTTTGAGGATTAAATGAGCCTATGTGTGCAGGGTGTAAGGACAGTGCTTGGCACATAACTGACGTGTCCATCCATTTCCTGGGGCTACTGGAACTCACCCAGTTAACAGGAGGGAAAGTACCAGGTCAGAAAAACGTGAAGGCTGGAAAGGACCCCAGTGACTAAATTAACACATTGAAATGTCATCATCTGTGATCTCAGTCTTTCCTTTGTCCCTAGAATATTTTTCTCCTTATACCTTTGTCAAAATTGTACCCACCCTCACAGCCCTCATACATACCCGCCAAACACTTTTTCTTCTCCGACAGCATCTAATTCCATTTGCCAGTTTTCTACAGATTTGGGTACGATTCTTAACTCTACTCCTCAATCATAAGCCAGTAACAACAGGATTTAGCCATGCCTTCCCTGAAATATCAGTATGGCATGGCTGGATAAAGCATGGCTGCATTCATGTTTTGACACCGCAGATCTGTGTGTGTGTGTTGAGGGGTCCCTGCACTCTTTCCCCCACCCTCCCCAAGCACATGCTCCCCACCTCTCCCTTAGTAAGACACTGCTAACTGTGAAATGTTGGAGGACAGAGGTGAGCTGGTTGACTCTTGAAGGCTACTGAAGGCTACAGAGGTTTCTTCTGCCTTCGTCTTCTGCTCACATCATCACACACACCCGGCACAGCTGGCAGGCAGCCAGTACCTTCTCCAGCAGGGAAGAGTTGCTTTTAATTTTGCCAGTTGGACAGATGGAATATAGTATCATGTCTTGATTTGTACTTCTTTCATTACTGCTGGCGTTGATTTCTTTTTTCATTTATTTATTAGCCGTTTGTACTTCTTTTTTGATTACCCTTTCCAGCTGAAGTATTTCACTATTCGGATTTGAACTGATATGGAATAGACTGGTGACTAGTAGGAGATACAGTTCAACAGCTTGTCAGGGGCTGATAAGTCAGAAGTTTGGGCTGGCTCAATGTGGGGATGTGGGGGGGGGGGTGTGAGGTGCCTGAGAGACCTAGAGATTCACCACTGACTTTATTTGATGCCACTATAAGTCATGATGGTGTTTATGCCATGCGGTCCCTATTAAATGAAGATTTGTAGCATTGTAGCCTTCTGCATAGAGGGATGGCTGAGATCTGTTTCTCTTAATTCTTTCATTTAAGCCTTCTTGCTGACTTCAGATGTTGGTGCCTCTGTCAAAACATCTCTTATGCGTGCACAGGCTTCTGATCACTTCCCTTGGAAAAACAGAATTGAACATTACATGCCCCTGTTGGGGTGAGAAACTGCTTTTTTGTATCTGTTGCCAGTTGCCAGTTAGTTACCTAAATGTTTGATGAAGGCTAGAAGCTGGGCTGGGACTGGAGACAGAAAGGAAGAGGGGACTCCATGTGCTCACTTGCCACCAAGAGAGTTCCCGATACCTGGAATGTGCTATTGGAGCAGGATGCTCGGAAAAAAGCTGCACTTGGCTCTGGTGTTAAGTCCAGAAAAGTAAGCACCTTGTCCTTGCTCAGAACCCAAGAGGAAGGCTTTGTGGATGGCTTCACAGGGCTGGAGATGTTTGGACAGAAAGTGGGTAGACAAAGGATGACCATGCTCTAGGAGGAGGCGACAGCCAGGGCAAAGTCCTGGTGCCACTAAAGAGCTTGACATGTGGGAAGTGGCAGGTGATTGAGATGTCTAGGGCTCTAGGGTTCTGGGCATGGCAGGTGGGGATGAATGATGGGGATGAAAATTGGGTCCTGGGTGGCTGGGGGAGGCCTGTGGGCCATCTTCTGCAGGTGATGGGGATGTAAAGGTGGGACAGCGTCAGTGAGAGCACTCAGGAGAGGGAATCTGCTGCCTCTGTCTGTTGATAGGCTGAGGGATTAAGTGACAGGGGGTGGAAGGCTGACTCTGGCTTCTGGTTGGGGAGCCTGGCTGGATGGTGTTGTCAGGAACTGAGATGGGGGGGTGGGGTGTAAGTAACGAGTTCAGAATGGAACATGTTGAAATGTTGAAATGGAAGAGCCTGTGGTACATGTGAGAAGGTGGGAGTTTGGGGAATACTATGTGTGGAATAAGGAGAACCAAGGAGAGAGACAGAGGTTAGAGGAAATTCACTCCAGGTCAGTTTCCTGGAAGCCTAAAGAGGAGGAGGTACTCCCTAGGAGGAAGGCACCAGTGATATTGTCAAATGCTACAAAGAGGCTGGGCAAGATCAGTGTTAAGATAGATTTGGCAATGTAGTGGTCAACTAAGGGCATGGGCTTTCAGCTAAGATGAACCTAGGTTTAAATCGTGGTTCCAGCACTTAGTATCTCTAGGGTCTTACAGGTGACAGTCTGAGCCTCAGCTTCTGTGTGTATGAAATGGGGAGAGGATAGTAGTAGCCACTTTACAGTTGTTGTATCAGGTGAATTATTGAAGGTAAGGTACTTGGCACAGATCCTGGCACATTGTGAACAGGCAATAAGTATTACTATTATAGTTACTGTAGATAAAAATGGTAACAGTATCTTTACAAACTGTGGTAAGAATTACGTTAGAATATGCATGAATGTCATTTCTCTTGTTCAGTCACAGGTGCGTGGGTGTGATATTATGATTTATAATAAGAAATGTACATTTAGTCTTCATCCCCTTTCCTGGCATAGATCTCCTAAAATCCTTGGAATTTCCCAAGTAATGAGAACCATTAAGTTGTCTTTTGTTATGTTGATGAGGTGACTTTCCGAAAGCACCTTTGGATGGGGCCTGGTTGCCATGGAAACCAACCTAGTGATTAGAGGGTTGGAACTTTCAGTCCCATCCCCCAACCTTTGGGTTGGGGAGAGAGGCTGGAGATTGAGTTCAATAGCCATAGGCCAATGATTTAGTCAATCAGGCCAATGTAGTAAAGCCTCCATCAAAACCCAAAAAGACAAGGTTTGGAGAGCTTCTGGGCTGGTGAACACATGGAGATTCAGAAAGAGCTACACGCCTGGAGAGGGCATGGAAGCTTCACACCCTTCCCCATACACTGCTCTATGCATCTCTTCCATCTGGCTGTTCCTGAGTAATGTCCTTTTATAGTAAACCAGTAATCTAGTAAGTAAAATGTTTCTCTGAGTTCTGTGTGCAGCTCTGGCAAATTAATCAAGCCCATGGGGGGAGTTGTTGGAACCTTCGATGCATAGCCAGTTGGTCAGAAGTACAGATGACAACCTGGATTGGTGATTGGTATATGAAGTTGGGGCATGGGGGCAGTCTTGTGGGACTGAGCTCTTAACCCGTGGGATCTGATGTTATTTCCAGATAGGAAGTTGAGTTGGATTGAGTTGAATTGTAGGACACTCAGCTGCTGTTGGAGCATTGCTTGGATGTGTGGGAGCCCCCCTCAGACACATATACACAAACATACAGTGTAATTGGGAGCAGAATGCTTAGTGGGGGTGAGAGCTTTTGCCAGGGAGAAGGCATGAACTGGGATCAGGCCAGGAGTAGTGTGGTGTGTGGGTGAGAGGCACCTGGAGTCTGGATCAAGTCTGAGTATTAGATTCAAGTTTAAGGCAGGTGGGTTTCATCTGAGAGGTCTGAGAATACTTTGAGACTGAAGTGATAATATTAGGTGGGAGTTGTTTTTTTGTTTTTTTGTTTTTGTTTTTAAGTGAGGGTCTGAAACAGAAATCTAGACAAGGCTAGGGTAAGAGGGTCCAAAGAATGAGCCTTCTAGGCAGACTTGGGCAGTGTGGGCTCAAGTGGTGGGTGCTTGCTTTATGAGGTACTGCAGCTCAGTTCCCTTGTGGGAACTCAAGAACTGGCTCCACCCTGCAGTGCACAGGTATGATAGCTAGAGACTATCTGCAGACACTGCTAGTTCACAGGCAGGGCTCTGGATGTTCTCAGGTGTGGCCCTCACTGGCCCAAGACCAAGGCCTGGAGCTCCGAGCCTGCAGGTGACAGGGTACACTCTGGGCAGCTGGGGATCATTGTTTGCAGACTGATGCTGTGAAAATGCCCAGACTAGGACTTCAGGTCAAGATGGTGTTTATGCTTTGAAAGCCCCCTGATTTCAAATACGTTGCAATGTTAGATTAAATATTTCAAAAGGAACTTTAGCCACATTCAACAGGAAACAACACAGTCAAAGATGGCAATTGAAGTTATAGACTTTCTGGGCTCTTGGATGTGGGCATGGGCAGAGGGGGCTTGAAATACGGCTGCCATGTGATGACAGAAACCAAAAGTTCTGGGCTCATAACTGGGGACTGGATGCTAGCTCACTGGGAGAAACTGAAGGGTTTACTGCTAGCTCTTCACCAAGGGGCTGGAAGAAACTTCCATTACTGCTTGGAGATGCAGCATATTCTAGAGCTGAATGCCCAAGTGAGGGGAAGGGCAGAGGAAACTACACTGCAGGACCTCAACTATCCACTGCAGGCCCAGTGATTAGATCTGTGATATCCCCCAAGATCATCTCAGAACAAGATCCCTGAATCACCATAATCAGATCTGACTCTGGGCTAGGAGTCTTAAGGGAGGAAACTGAACAACTCCCAGACAGGGAGGTATGAGAGGAAAAAGAGGGAACTTGCTAACCAAAGTTCTAAAGCACATGAAGAAAACTAATACTGAGAAAGACAGCCAGCAAGCTCAACAATCAGTAGAATTCACTCCCATTGAAAGTGAATAATAGAGCAATCTGAAAATGACTTTAACATGAGTGTGTTTGAGATTATCAAAGGTGCTATGAAGAAAGGAATAACACCTAAAGAGCAAGAAATTATGAAACAAAATCAGGCAGGTAGAAATCAAGAACAGGTGTATGTGAAAATGAATGAATTAGACTCTGGAAATGGAAACTCAAGTAATTGGAATAAAAATACATTCAGGAGACAAGATAAACTCTGGACTCAGTGCACGCAAGAAAGCACAGTCATTTGCGAGATAACACTGGGGAGTTCACTCCTTATGTTGCAAGGAGATAAAGAGATAGAAAATAGGAAAGAAAACTTAAGAGACATGGAGGACAGACTGAGAGTCTTCACTTGGACTTCCAGAAATAGAGAATTGAAGGAATGAGAGAAAGCAGTTTTCAAAAAGATAAAATCTGAGGAGATTCTGAAGTTGAAAAGAAGACACAAGCCCTCAGATGAGAAGCACATACTAAACGCTGAACAAGAATATGCCCTCGTACAATGCCTGGCAAACCAGTGGTAGTTGTGCAGTCAGTATTGGTTCCTTTTCCTTCCCTCCCTCTGTCCATCTGTACTTCCTTCTGTTCTTTCTTCCTTCCTCTTTCTGAAAACAGTTGCTGAACATCTGGTATGAGCTTGACATTGTGCTGAGCTTTGGACAAACAGAGAAAACTATAATACATCCCCCCTGACAAACAGTTGAGAGTTTGGTAGAGAAAACAGATGTGTAAACAAGTATATGTGTAAACACGTATAGTTACAAGGACTGTGACATAAATCTATATAGAACCTGGAAGGTACAAAAAGGAAGGAAATGTATGTGTGGGTGTGTGGAGGGGGAGGCTTGATAGAGTAGGTGATCTTTCCATAGTGTCATGAAGGGGGACAAGCAAAGGAGAAGGAACAGAGGGTCAAAGGCACAGAGGTCCATGCTTTTGCACTTGGGGACCCTGTAGGCAGGTTGGAGGGGAGGTGTGTATTTTTCCTATTTTCACCCCATGTATTATGAACTCCCCGAAGGTAGACTCTTTGGTAAGGCTTATCCAGTAGGGTTTGTGAACAATTGACCTTTAAAAAGTGTCCTGCTGATTCACCTGCATAGATGCAAGATGTACTTTGTCACCAAATTTTGGGAGAGTAGAGGCTCAATGCTTGTGTTATTCACGTTCAGGTAGTTCTTAAACCCAGTTCCCTTAGAGCACTTGCTCCAACAGCCCCAGGGAGGTGCTGATCTAGAGAGAGGCTGATCTGCCCTCGCAGGTCCTTGGCTGATTCACTGGGGAAAAGTATCTTAGCTTCTCTGTTCTTTCATCTGTCACTGAGGAATGACAATGCCTGCCACCTCTATGTTTCACAGATATGTTGTTATCAGGAACATTGGCAACACTCTTTGATATATAGAGATGAAAGATGCTGGATTAATTCAAAGCTTTATTTGTTGTTTTTCACTATTATTACTAGTTAAATTGCTGAACACACTTTTGACAGTCTTGTCAGAAGCTCTCCCATATGTCCTCTCCCGGGAAGAGTAAACATTGCCTTCAGAGGCTTGACTACTATTTTTTTTCTTTCTTGGCAGTGAAAAATGACTTCAAATCACAGTATTTAGGATGATGATATTTTTGATGTACTTTCTCCTCTTTCAAGCTCTTATTCTACTCCCTCTTCCTGTGTAGAAATGAAAGGGCAGAGAAAAATTCAGATGTTAGCCTTGCCTTGGCCTCCAGAGCCATCTAGGGGTCAGTGTGAGGAGGCTGTCATTTGATGTGCGATGAAGAGGGGTGGCTTTTCAGAAACAAAGACTTCCTGGAGGTTTAGTTTCTTGGTGGGTGTTAAAAGGGCTGTACAAGGTTCTGGTCTACATGTCTGGCTGTTACTGTCTCCTGAGACACCGCTGAACACAGATCTGCCTTCTTTCCTAAATCACAAGGTTCTCAAGGGCCTGGATTTTGTGCAACCACCTCAGTCTTCTGGGTAGAAAATAATTTTTTGAAGCTAATAGAGTTTAAGGTTTTAGGGTCCTTCATCACAGATCTCATCCAAAACCCTAAAAGAAGCTCAAGCAAAAAAAGCATTTTACATGTTTTTGTAAAATTCACAGAAGTGAGATATTTTAACAGCAATTAGTTAAGACCACAGCTTCTTTCCCTTTAGTTTCTTCTCCATCCTGTTTCTCTTTGTGTCTAGGTGGTGTGCAGTGACCACAAACATTTCTGGAGTTCTGCTAAAGGAAAGTCGGCTGGAAATATGCCAGTTTGACTGCAGTTGGCAGAGATCACTGGGACATATCAGTAAAGCAAGTAAGAGTTTACAGATTCCCGATTTGGACCCATGTGAAGAATACTTTCCTTTGTCACCTTCATTTATTAAAGAACTGGGAGAAAATTCAGACGAAGATTCAGAGACCGTGAAATGAAAGCAGTAAGATACATGATGGAATCAATACAAATTCTTCACTTCCTGATGCCAGAATCGTCATAAAAAATTTCAGATTCTATTAAAAGGAGAAAATCTATAAGAAAAAGAGATATATTGTGGAATTCACTGACATTTAGGGCCAGATATTTCTTATCTGTAGCCATCCTGGGCATTGTGGAATGTTTAGGAGCATCCTTGGCCTCTGCTCACTGGGTAACTGTCCTACCTCTCCAGTTGTGACAACCCAAAAGTCTGCAGACAAAACCACATGTGCCCTGGGGGGAAAATAGCCCTTTCTGAGGACCACTGACATAACACTGAGGGGGTGGAGAAGAAAGAAGCTGATCTAAGTACTTCTGGAAATGTGGGTTTTGGCTTGATACGGTAAGGCTAAAGACTAAAAGAACTGCACACCCATACTTTTCCTACAGAGATATGGGTTAGCAATTCTGAAACTGCTTTCTATGTATACTAGGGTTGAACAAATAAGAAAATGTATCATAGATAATAAGAGCCAGATTTCTCACTGTGAGAAAACCAAGTTACAAATAAGGAAAGAGGAAAGTGTAGAATGAGTCTTGTGTTACTGGAATGGACTCCTAGAGAATTAGTAGGAACTCTTAGTGTCTATAACACACACAGATAAATACAAAAATACTGATGTGTGTGCACGCATGAGCTAATGTACTAGCAAAAACATTCTTCTGTTCACTAAGAGGGTTTGGAAGCAGTGAAACCTCAGGAGCAATAAGCACACCTATCCCCACACTTTGGTTTCTAAATACTACTCTCCATTAAAGGATAAGTGGCTGATTCCAGGGCTGGTATAGACAAAAGACCAGATGAGCCTGGAGCATCTTGTGGTGCCAGAAAGTAAGGAAGTTCTTTAAAAAAAGGGGGGGGGGGATATTAAAGGACACAGGAATCAATCTGAAATAACTCTTAATGGTTAAAACTAGAAGAATTTGAGCAACAAAATCAATTAGGATAGTACTGGATTACAACGCAAAGAATAAAATAAGTAGCCATGAGTCTATACTCATATGAAAAGTGACTGCTAAATGAGTAAATGTGGTGGAAGGGACATAAGAAAGAATTCTATTTAATAAATGTCGAAAGTATGAGAGAAATAGGAAATCACCATTAAAACCATAGTATTACCTCAGTAGTCACCAAGCAAGCTCCACTAGTGGATGATAAAATTAGAAGATGAAAATGTAAGGTGAACCAGGATTTTCGCATTATCTTAAAATATCTCCTTCCAAATATTTATTAAATACAAATAGGGAAATAGTGACTTTCCAGCGGAGAAACCTGGAGATGCCCCTAATCAAGTGATCAAGGTTAACACCAGCAGTAAGAAGAGAGCAGCGTACTGTCCCTTTGATGGGATGCACTGGGGCACACCCAATCTGTGGAATTCTGTCTGGTAATTCAGAAGCTCAATTGATCTTGAGAAGACACTGGAAAATTCAAACGGAGGGAACTTCTGCAAGGCATCTGACCAGTGTTCTTCAAGAAAGTCAGGATCATGAAAGACAAGGAAAGGCTGAGAAACTGTCACAGCTAAATGCAGTGTGGATTGAATCCTGGAATAGAGAAAGGACTTAAGTGGAAAAACTAAAGTCTGTAGTTTTTTTTTTTTTTTAAAGATTTTATTTATTTATTTGACAGAGACAGCCAGCGAGAGAGGGAACACAAGCAGGGGGAGTGGGAGAGGAAGAAGCAGGCTCCCAGTGGAGGAGCCTGATGTGGGGCTCGATCCCAGAACGCCGGGATCATGCCCTGAGCCGAAGGCAGACGCTCAGCGACTGCGCCACCCAGGCGCCCCTAAAGTCTGCAGTTTTATTCATAGGATTGTACCAGGGTTAATTTCTCACATTTGATGATGGTGCTCTAGGTACATAATATGTTAACTTTAGGGGAAGCTGGGTGAACTCTTTGTACTACTTTTTACTTCTGTGAGTCTAAAATTGTCTCAAAGTAGAAAAAAAAATTTCAATTAACCACACCAGAGGAAAGACTGAATTATCTTTCTAATTTTTAGATAGGAAATATTATAAAATAATAACTACACGAAATGGAATAACAGAGTATGCTGTCAAAAATGTAGGAAGAAAACATTATATAGAGGTGCATAGAGCAGTTAAGTAAGCAAAAAACATTGTTATATTTGTCAACTTCTTATATTTGTAATTTTTGGTGATTTATTTTATATAAATGTTCATTTTTGTACTTAAATTTGTATTCTTAATCTTGTAATCAGAGTCAGGCCCAGAGGGGATGTCTGTTATACAAGTTGGTTTCCAGTCCTGTTCTTTCCATCTCTCCTGGCCTGTTGGCCGTACAGTGATTGCTTTCTTCACAGGTTTGCCCCCATTCCCCTCTATGTAATGGTGAGGTTAGCAACCTTCCTGCTCTCTCCACCCATAATTTTAACACACTCATGGTGTGTCTGCAAAACAGACCCAGTGGTTAAATAAAGTTCTCAGAATCCTGCTGACCTAAGACTCTGCTCCTAAGTTTTCTGGCTGTCCATCCAGTTGCAATTTACATCTCTTTTCTGTGTTTTATTCTCATTGGAGCTTCACTACTTGGGGCCCTTAATGATGAGTAAATATATATACTTTTTCTTTTATTTTTTAAGTTATTATTTTCTGTCCTAAAAAAATATTCTCTATTTGAAATGAAAGAAAATAATTCTTTCCAAAACATTTTAACCCTAACAATGACCATTATAAATATTTTGATATATCTCCTTCCTGTCTTTTTCTTATGCATAGGGATGTGAGTATGTGTGTTTTGAAACACAGTGGTACTAATGCTATATGTACCATTTGTTTCCTGCTGACAGCGCAATGTAAATATTTTCTCACAATGTTTTATCTAGTCTTTACATACAACATATTAGTGACAGTACACTCTTGTCGAATGACTATTTTAATTTACTTAACCATTTCTGGATCACCGGATGCAGTGACGTACTTTATTAATGAAGTGTGTGTATGCATATTTGCACGCCTATGTGTGTCTATATGTGTGACTTTTATAAGATGAACTAGGGTATGGCTACTAGAAAACCGCAGATACGTATAAGCAGTTTAGGGAAGGGCAAGGTCTCTGCTAGGTCCATGGAGTCATGCCTTGGAGGCTGTGAAAAGTAGGGCAGACAATGTCACTAGAAACACAGGTTTTGGTTCTAGGAAGGGTCTGGAGTTCAACTTTTTGGTTGAGCTAAATGGTTTTTCTACTTCCAGAATGAGTGCCTAAGCGGATGTTTATTAAGCACCAGGAGAAATGAAAATTAATGCAAATGTCTATTAGCCACTAAAGCCCAAGGAAGGGCAGAATGAGACATTGCAGCAGAGAGGAAATGCAATCCATAATAATGGAGCAAACAGCATGTGTGGAGACTTCCAATGAAGACAGAGACTTGCAATGTAATTAAATCAAGTCCTTGGACAGCCGAGAAGCAGGGCTGTTAATGTGCTGATGAAGCCCACTCTGCAGCAGAGGAGGCCGAAGGTGCATTAGAGATTAGAGCCTTAGCTTCCAATGTCTGTGGAAGCCCCACCAATCCTGTGGCATAGTATCTCAAAGAGAATGATTGTGCTGATTAGTAACATGAGTGATTCGGAGGGCTCAGATTCTGTAGATTTGCCTAAGGTAATTTGCCTAAGGAATGCAGACATTCATTTATGTATTTGCAAAAACCAACAAAATTTTACCAAGGGAGGGGTGTTATTCATTTAATACAACTTTGGACAGTCTGCCTCCTAAACAGTCCTTATACTCTGAAGGATATTGGTGACATTCAAAAGTTCAGAAGTGTTTGGCGTGGAAAGAACAATGGGAACTTAAAACACATCAGCCCCGGAACTCTGTTAAAGCCAGCTAAGTGCTTTGAAGCAAGCTGGGATTAGAGATAGTCAGCAAACTACCAGAGGAACCCCAAGAATTATAGGGGCTGCCATTCAGCTCAAAGAAGGGCTTTGTGTCAGAAGCCCCAGCTCTTGCCATATACGCCATCTTGATGCCCGTGATTTCCCACAGATGTTTCTAAACAAAGCAAAAATGCTGTTCTACACACATCCATAGACTCTGCCAAACAGAGAGTCGGGATTCTCTCAGGGGCATGCTCAACTGCTCAATGGAGAAAGGAAAATGAAAGAGGGGAAATTGTTCTTTTGGTGCAGAATGTAATGGGCTGAGGTGATTCCCTGCACCATGTTGGCATCTGACAGGATGAGAGTGATTTCTGAGCCAAATGTAGAGAGGATGTCGTTGCCCTTTTTAAAGTGACTGTTTTTTTCACCCAGTGGAGGCAAAATCATTATGTGGATTTATTTCCAATAACGCAATGGTTTTCAGAAGGGAGAGGTAATAAATTCTAGTGACAAAAATCAGAAAACAGCTTTGGATTCTGTTTCCTGCTACTCCTAGAATGATGTCCCATACTTTGGTACTGAAGCTTGGTAAAAACAATTCGCCTGTGTAAATGTAAAGAATCATGATCCCATCTGGCAGATAGAAAAGGAGCTCTGAGGAGCTGTACAAAATAGATGACTTCTATCAGCAGGAGGAGGCACGGCAAAGGAGTTATTCTAGCAAAGAGTGGATTGTTTCAGACGAGGTCACCTACCTTTAGGGGACGGCAAGTGTCCATCCAGTGGATTACATCACTAACGTTGACCAGGAAATCCAGACTGACCAGTTAAGATTCCATTCCTGGAAGAGGCTGAAACCACAGTTAGGTATGAAGTCTCAGTTAGGTGACATGGGCTTAGCACAAGTGATTCCATATTGGGCCTGCTGTCTCTTTTTTAACAGGTTCTTTGTAATCTGGGCATTTTCCAGCTTCATTTTCCATCACGTTTCTGCCAAGATTATGCTACAGCTAACCTTGTGGTTTCTAGAACATAGTAGGCTCTGTCAGTCCTCTAGGTCCTGAAATGTTGATGAAATGGATGCTTTTCTCTGTCATACGCACTTTGCCTTGGGAATCTTCCATGCGTCCTTCGAGATCCAACTTGACATTTTTCCCCTTAAGGAATTCCTATATCAGACCAGACTCCAAAAGGAAACAGACAGTGTACTCACATTAGGGTGATTCCAGGAGGATTTAATAACGTTACCAATAGAAGGTACTATTCACAGAAGAATGGACGGGGTATAGACCTATCAGCATCCCTAAGTCCAAAGGGGTGAGAAAAGAGAGGAATTACCAGAATCCAAACTCAGAAGGACAGAATTGTGCATGAAAGGCCATCTTGAGAAAAATCAGGCCCACTTTATCAAATAGATACTCTGGGTACCCACTCTTTTCTTCCTCTGATCTTCTGTTGGAGCTCCTCATTAGCTACAGAAGCCAGAGGCATGGGAGCCTTGTTGAGAGCCAAATGGATCTGCCTGGGGGCAGAGAACAGGGCAAGTAGAGAAGGAAAGAGAGTGGATCTGGAGGAGAAATAGAAAATATTCAGCTCAGTGTACCCCTTTTGTCGTGCGGAATCCATTGTTGTCCTTTGGTGAGAAGTTCATAATCTCCCAATAGCAAATGCAAAAATTCTGACAATTCAGTTTTACTCATATGGGACACCTAACCTACTAACCACTAGCGATGTTCTTTATATAAAGTATTTGGGGGAGTAGGGGAGAAACTAAATAATTAAGTAACATAAAACATAGCTGTATAGTCCTTTATTCTATAGCTTATCTTGATGCTTATGTTGATAATCACAGCAGTTTTCTCTTACCACAAAGTCCTTGTTCTTTCCTTTGTCAGACCCATAGGTTGTATGGGATTCTTTCTCCTTACTGCTAAGGATTCTGAAATCTGTATTCCCATAAGGTCAGAAGTCTTAACCATCTTGATTTTATTGTGTCCTGTTGATCAAGGCCACTGGGCTGGGGAGTAGAGAAAGGAACTCTGGTAAATACTTTGGATTTCAAGCCTAATGCTTGTTTTTATTGAGTATCAGCAGTCTATTTTCCACCCAGCAGTTGGGCTCATGCACATGCATACCAACCACTGGAATAACTCCTTTAGATTCCTTTTTGTTCAGTAGTATGAGAAGCCCAAAATGGTTAGGGGGAATCTCAGCCTTCATTTCATTGGAACCATGACTTACAAAACCATTGAGCCCAACGCTATCAGAATGGGAAGCAAAGATTCTCTAAGTGAGTTATGGGGAATAATAAGAGAACTACTCACATTTCTACTACTAGTTTCTTGAACCCAGCATCCTGACTGGGAAAGATGAAACCCTATAGAGGCTGCTGGTTTAGGGTGTGTTTTGCATCCTGTAGGAAAGTAGCCTGACCTCATGAGGTGTTTCTCCAGCTGGTACTTAACTAAACCCTTAACTATCCCACTGTTTTATCAAGCCAGCTGCATCTGAGTATAGGTACAATTCGTTCCTCAGTGTGAGCCCATGGTCTGACTATTATTAAATGTGCCCCCTGGTTGGAAGGAACATTGTACGAGGTACCACAGTCTTGGATAAGATATTGTGTAAGTCTGTCAGTAGTGGCTTTAGCAGACAGTTTGGGTAGGAATGGCAAATATACCTGAAACATGTGTCTAATTCTGTGAATACAAAGCATTGATCATTCCATGATTAGAAGGATCTAATTTAGTCACCTTGCCACCTGGTATCTGGCTGGTCCCTGCAGGGACTGGTTCCACTCAGCACTGGTCTCCATTGATGCATGTTGGACACTTAATATTGGAAGTAATCAGATCAGGCTTGATGAAGGTAAGACCATGCTGCTGAAAATATGCATAGTACTCATCCCTGCAAATATAGCCACTTTGTACATGAGCAGGCATTGTACCCATTGAGCAGGTATCAGATGACTGGGGAAAGGGACTACTTGATATCCACTGGACTGATCATCTTGTCTGCCTTACTGCTGAGAGCTGCCTCCATGGTGGATGCCTCTAGGGGGCATTTAAATGGATAGGTGTCTTCACGTTCTTTACCCATTCTGAGAAATTTGTCCCCTTACTTCTCTTTCAGTCTTTCTGTCCTTCCTTAATTTTATCAGCCAGCCTACCTACTTCCTGTGAGACGGTAAAACTTCAGGCCATTTTTCCTTCTACATATTACTTATTCTTTTTTTTTTTAAACATGTTACTTGTTCTTTCTCAGAGTCCATAGTCTCTCATGCTTCATTCCCCCTTCTGATTACCCCCCTCTTTATCCCTTTCTTCTCCTACTGATCTTCCTAGTTCTTATGTTCCATGGATGAGAGAAACCATATGATAATTGTCTTTCTCTGCTTGACTTATTTCACTTAGCACTATCTCCTCCAGTGCCGTCCATGTTGCAGCAGATGTTGAGAACTCGTTCTTTTTGATACCTGAGTAATATTCCATTGTATATATGGACCACATCTTCTTAATTCAGTCATCTGTTGAAGGGCATCTCGGTTCCTTCCACGATTTAGCTATTGTGGACTATGCTGCTATGAACATTGGGGTGTATATGGCCCTTCTCTTCACTACGTGTGTATCTTTGGGGTAAATACCCAGTAGTGCAATTATTGGATCATAGGGTAGATCAATTTTTAACTTTTAAGGGACCTCCACACTGTTTTCCAGAGTGGCTGTACCAACTTGCATTCCCACCAACAATGTAGGAGGGATCCCCTTTCTCCACATCCTCTCCAGCAATTGTTGTTTCTTGCCTTGTCAATTTTTGCCATTCTAACTGGCGTAAGGTGGTATCTCAGTGTGGTTTTGATTTGAATTTCCCTGATGGCTAATGATTTTGAACATTTTTTCCTGTGTCTTAGCCATTTGTATGTCATCATTGGAAAAGTGTCTGTTCATATCTTCTGCCCATTTTATGATTTGTTTATTTGTTTCTTGTGTATTGAGTTTGAGAAGTTCTTTGTAGATCTTGGATACCAGTCTTTTCTCTGTAGCATCATTTGCAAATATATTCTCCCATTCCGTGGGCTGCCTCTTAGTTTTTTTGACTGTTTCCTTGGCTGTGCAGAAGCTTTTTATCTTGATGAAGTTCCACAAGGCTTCAGAGGGGAGAGGGGTGGGGGAATGGGATAGGCTGGTGATGGGTAGTAAGGAGGGCACGTATTGCATGGATGTTATACACAACTAATGAATCATGGAACTTTACACCAAAAACCAGGGATGTACTGTATGGTGATTAACATAATATAATAAAAAATATTATTATTAAAAAAAATAAACATGTTACTTGTTCTTAACCTTGGCATATGGGTAGATTTCAGGAGTTCATGAACTTGGATGGGAAATAATTAAATCCCCATTTTCACAAACATCTAACTGAAATTTAGAATTTCATTTATGAATGGTAGTTAACAGCCTACATTAGGGCTACTAGTACCTGTGATTCTGTCATGAATAGAAATCACAGTCTTTAGTAATACACTGCAGTTGTTTGTGTATGATACCTTGAAATATCTGTGCATCACTGCTTTGAACATGGAGTGGTTCCTAGACATGTTTCTGGAAGAAACATGGTTTCAGTCATCCTATATATAGATGTTCATGCAAGGGTACACTTTGGTAATCCAGACACCTATGATGCTTTTCAGTATTTCCTGTCTACACCTGTTTGTTGATAAATTTGTGAAAATAGTTTAGTGGCTTTCAGAGTTTTCTAAGGGTTTGA